>NC_135878.1:5283578-6551078 GCF_031162955.1 Sander vitreus | reverse complement strand
GAGCTGTTCAAGAAAATGAACATCTCTGACTAGGTGCCATTTAGGAAGCAATCACAGCGAGCATAAATGGACCACTGACCCCTTTAGCTTAATCCAAAAAAGGTTAATGCATTACAGATGGAACACTTCCAAGCACTAAAATACAAGGTCATTCTATTGAAGATTTAAGTATACTATCCTCAACACCTCAAGACTTAGTTATCCCAATTTTAAGTGAGTAGTTGCCACAATATACTTTTCAAAACGGTATAGGCTTTGACTGCCCACATTACACATGCACTCAAACACAAAACATGAAATATATATATATTTTTTTTACATTAGCTACATTTACTTACTTACTTACAATTATATTTGGGACAAATCAAAGAAAACACCTGATTAAATGAGTGGGGAAACACAATGAATGCAACTATTTACATGTTGAGCAGGTCCAATTGATCTGGTTTTTTGATCAAGATGGCAAGAGGAAAAGATAAGTGACTGCTAAACTGGCTAGTGCGTGGAGCAATGACATGCAGTAAGTGTGACCAGCATTTCGATCACTGGTTCAGGACCTCTGAATCAAATCTGTATATTTCTTCGAATTCCATGAAAAACATGAATCAACCCCTCTCAGCAACCGCTAGCTATTGCAGCTTCCATGTCGACCGAAAATGACGTCATCAGGATGAATAAGCCACTGACGTTACTGATCAGTGAAAAAAAAACATGGTGGGTTATCCCTCCAGTGGAGTTCCAGAGACTTGGAATCTATGGAGCACTAACTCATGGTGGCGCAACACATTACTAAGAGACTCCATACATCTCTCATTTATGTTGGTAAAGGTTCATCAAACACAATGTTGATCTGCAACTTTTATATATATAAATAATATTTAAGCAGATGTGATAATTTTTTTTTTTTATAATAATAATGGATCAAATGAGTGGCAGAGGTGAGCCCACAGATAATTATTACCAGACTTTGTAGTTCCCCACAGCTCTACGGAGCTTTATAAAGTACCGTCTTCAGGCTTTAGCTGTTCTGCCTCAGTCTCATCACTCTCATAACATTGTTTGCTACAACTGGGCATCCCAAAACCCACTGGATGCTATATACCCAAGTACTAAACGGCAGACAAAGTTAGCCACTATCTGCTGGTGAACATAGTGGAGCATTTAGCAGCTAAAGAGATAGACAATTCCCTCAGGAGTTACGTACAATAGGTGGCCAGAAGTGTGAATGCTATAGCAAAAAGCTAATATTATGTCAGTGTTGTGTTAAGAACCTGTTTTGCGCTGCCCCCAAGTGGCCAAAACAATCATATATTTCAGGTTTAAGGGGGGGGGGGAGTTTTCACACCATTTATATGATGTTCACTGTTGGCACTTGTAAGGGCACAAAATGAACAATGCAAGTGTCTCCCAGTGCTGTCAACAACACTGACGCATTCAGTACATATTCACTGTGAGCTTAAGCCTCCATCTACAGTGGCCTCGGAAGACCACTCAAGAAGCATTTCCATTACCGGAGAAAGCAGCTGAAGCAGGAATGTATATTAAGTCGATAGAGGTTTGCACAGTGCAGCGAGGACAAACATACAGTAAAGCTCTGCAGGGTTGGTGACAGGCAGCGTGCACATAACCACAGTGATCTCGGATGTTTAAGCTGCAGGAACAGAGAGGGGGCATGGGATGCAGTCAGATGGAACGTAGCGTTCGTGCGCGTGCACAGGCGCGTGCGTGTGTGTGTGTGTGTGTGTGTGAAGGGGTCAGGAGAAGGCCAGATGGCACAAACTAGGCAAGATGCATATGTTTAGAGACCGGAAACACACATAAACAAAGATATTCACAGAGAATAAACAGGGGAGGCTGAGGCTGAAGCCATGCTGTGATTGGTTGAGAGAGGAACAAGTGTGTGCCCTGTCCCTGGGAGCTGGGTGGCTTTGGTGACAGGAGATTCCATGCCAGCAGCGGCAGATGAAGGCGCAGGGGGCACTGGAGCTGTCAGGCACCCCTTTGCCCACATATACAGCTCTTTGTGCCATTGGAAAAGGCCTATTTATTACTAAGAAACAAGGCTGTACACACGGAGTTTTAACTTTACAAATTCTCTACAGAACGCTGAATCTTAAAGCTTTGAAAAGGCCATACACAAGCTATTTCCCTTTCAATTTTGCATTTATTTTATTGGCAGCTGTCAAATTTGTCAAAAGATATTGCCCTCTTTGTTTTCAGACTCATTGGCTTTCCTTCACGGGAAAATGTCAAATATTATCTTTCACACTGTGGGGATTATTTGAATTGCGCATGCAATGAGTCAGGTCCATGCACAATGATATCCTTACATAGTTTAGGGTACTCAAGTATTCCGTTTGTTGACTTGCCCTGCATTTTCAACAAGCCTTATGAGGTTATATCCAAATTACGAAAGACCTGAATATGATGAGCTGTTATATGCTGAGGTTAGCAAAAATACTGCCACATGTCATCACTTTCTTCAATTGTTTCCTGCAGCCTCAGCAAGTCCAGTCTCTTTTATTTCCAATATTATTATTTTTTTATCCCAATAGTGTTAAAAGTTTAGCAATTCACATTGTTGGATATTATCAGTATGTAATGTTTAATACATTGTAGGATTTTAGGTCTGAAACTAACGATTATTTTCCTATTTGATCAATCTGACGATTATTTTCTTAATTAAGTTAATCAATTAATAATCAATTAGTTGTTTAGTCTATAAATGTCCGAAAATGGCAAAAAATGTCGATCAATGTTTTCCAAAGCCCAAGGTGACATCCTCAAATGTCTTGTTTTGTCCACAACTCAAAGATATTCAGTTTACTGTCATAGAGGAGTGATGAAACTAGAACATATTCACATTAAAGAAGTTGGAATCAAACATTCTTACTTTTTCACCAACAAATATTAGGATTGTATTTTAACTTAGAATTTTTATTTTCCTGCTTCTTCGGCTTACTTTTCCCTTCAGGTAATGATTACCTACATTTTTGACAACACTTAAAGATCTGGCTTGAATATGTTGTGTTCACTTTGTGGGTTATACTTACCGTGTGGGTGGCAGAGCAGCAGTGATAGCTAAAGTGGAGGAGGAGATGTTTTCTCTGCTCAAGAAAAGGTGGGGGTTGGCTACATTGCATTATAGGCGTTTGAGTCCCCTGTCAGTAAAGAAATTGGCATCTTTGCCACCTCTACTATGGATTTCTGCCTCTAGTATGGCAAAATGTTGTTGCAAAATGTTGAGCGGAGAAAGAAACCTCTGCACTTTGGATTCTGAGCTGAAAATATTTGTGCTGTCAATTGCTATTGCAGCTCCACTGGAAATATCAGGACATGATGCCAGTGGCCATTTATCCGCAGGAAGAAAAAGATACACAGCTGCCAAAATGGAATCAGAGATGTAATGCACATTACCAATAGCTATTTTGTAACAGTATAAGGTGGATGTCTTCCTGAAGTACATGTGCTACAACTTCACTGACTTAAATACTGAAATAAATCTACTTCATCAAAACTTTGAAAAACATTTTCTTGAACAACAAATAGCTTCCCACCTTTCTTACAGTCAATCCAGAAAACCCCAGAAACCCCATAAAGCAATATTATTAATCTTAAGGAGGAGGGTAATTCATTTTCTCTGGCACGTAAAGATAATTAAGTGAGAGGGGGGGGATGGGGGGGGGGAAATAAGTGGGAAGCACTTATCATTTTTGGTTTGGATGCATTTGAATAAGCATAGTATGGACAATTGTGTGCATTTAATAAGCTATGAGGCAGCTTGTAAAAATCCATGGCTTCAATGTATGGTATTATAAAGACAAATGTCCCATTTTTGTCCCTCAATACTCAGAATGTACAGTTTATGAGTCTGACTGTGTGCCCATTTTAAGCCTTCATTTAATTCCACTTTAGCCACTTAAACTGACCTTGAAATTTCATTCAAGCTGTGAAGAGTCTCTCTTATATTACAGAATAACGAGAAAATGTAACCTTTCTTAAATCCACACCGGCCACTCAGACTAAAAAGCAGGGCAGTCAACAAGTTTGTCATAATGGGATCAACGTAATTTAAGGCCAACAACTTAAGCATTGAAGTGTAGTGTAAAACAAACACAAAGACAGCGAGAGACTGCCACATCTTTTCAAAGTAGGGCATGGTTTCAAATTTGATCCGATACAGTTTTGACAAAATAAAACACTAGACTATGGTAGTCTTAACTTGGTACCCAGTATTAGCCAGTAATAGGCCAACAAAGTACTTACTAATGCTTCTGGTGAACACAATATTATAAATGTAAGGCAATGTTTGTTTTTTTCCAATTGTGGACACTTCCCTTGGAGGTTAGTTGATATTTTGATTACTCAATATGCTATTTGTACACACTGAAGTGATCATACTGTACCAGAAGAAAACGTGTGTAGAAAGAGGTTACTTTGGCTAATAACAATAATCACAATAGTAATAACTTTTAAGTTTAAGTATATGTTAATTGTTTTGAGTACATCAAATTTGCATTGCGTTGTTTTTTGGGCTCTTTGTGCATCCAAACTGTTACATTCAAGATTGATACACTTTATGTCCATAATCAATTAATTTTCGGTCGTTTATCGCCACTAGCGATAAACGCCACTAGCTTTGATGCTAACCGCCATTTAGATTTTCCCATGATGCTCTGGGAGACCATTCTGACCAACCAAAAGCTTGTTTTAAGTCTTATCAACCAATGGAAGGCTGGTCCGTCATAGCAGCTTAAATAAAGATCGTATATAGTGAAGGGCAGAATAGTTAGATATGACCATAAGTTGTCAAAAATACCTTAGGGCTCAGAGAGTTAATAGAGAATTACAAGAATCAACAATATGCTCTTAGAACTGTTCTTAGACATAAATATGTTGTTATTGCAGCACAGTAATAATCTGTTCGTGTGAATATTGCTTATAGTGTGTCAGTCAATACTTGAGAATCCTGCTTAGACTTTGCCAAAGGTTAGCTTCTTAATACAAAGTGCTGCCATTTTCCCTGGAATTTTTTGTCACACACACACACACACACACACACACACACACACACACACACACACACACACACACTTTAGCTGCCTGAGAGATGAGATTCTCATGAGAAGACATGGGCTAATTTTTATCTCAATAAAGACAGTGAGTGGGCGAGTTAGCACAGTTCAATATGATCTTATTGTGGTGAGAAAACACTGCCAACATATTCTTCACAACAGCTTTAAGGTTTCCATTGTGCCTTTGTTTCCCATACTGAGGTATCATAGGATTCCTATCACTGTCAGTGGACATGCTGGCAGTATGCCGGGTGCACTGTGGCCTGCCTGAGGGGACACTGACTTCCCTACAGCCGCTCCCTGTCACAGTAGCCCATAATTGGTCCCCTGCTTCTCATCAGAGTGTGTTTGTGTGTGTGTGTGTGTGTGTGTGTGTGTGTGTTTGTGCACGTAAGTGTTGGCGCCTGCGCACACGCCTGTCAAACTCTTGGATGACGCACAGATCCATGGGCACCAAGGAGCTCTGAACTGCTATGAAGACATTCTGTCAGCTTAGAGATGCTGGGAACTGCTGAGATAGTTCAATCTGCAAGCTTTTTCACAAGGTTAAAGTCAGGGTTTAAGGGAAGCGTGTGCCGTATCTGATCACGGTGGAATAGTGCAGAAATAATACATGTATGCTGTGAAAATGCACTGCAGGGAGCGAGATTAGGCCACAATGGTAGAAATGTGATACTGAAGAACAATTCTTTTATTATCAGTGGGAAATGTGGGCTGTCTGAATGAAGCAGTTCATACCCAAGTCGTGACTTTAATTTGAGGCGGGTTTTAGAGTGGAATTTAGTTTGGATATGAAGGGCAGGGCATTGCTTCCATGTAAACATTTTGTATGAGAGCTTGTGCACAACACAGGAGATACGACAGCACAGCAAGCAGAATTCAGGCTGGATTCAAAAGTGTGTTTTCTGTGCAGAAAACACAAACAGCCCATTAAGCTCCAACCAAGGAAAATACTCTGGCACATTAGGTCTCCAAAGAGGCTGAGAAACTCGGCAATAAATCCACACAAGCCTGGTACAAGACGCAACTAAGTTCAGCCAACTGGGGTGGGAACCACTGGCTAACTCACAATATGATGTTTTTAGATGACCCATCTCCTGGATTATATACATTTTTCCTGCTGTGTTCATTTGTTCAGATGAAACTGTGATGAAAAAAACATTTCCAAAAAAACATTTTCTTCCTTCAACCATTGTGCCTCACCTCTACAAATATGATTTAGAGCAGCTATGATACATACATTTTTGTGACTAAAGCAAAGACACAAATCTTTGTAATTTGTTCCAGTTTTATCCCTTACATGATACTCTTTTCATGAGCAAGATCATGCTTTAGTTAAACTAAATACTGATCCTATTTGAGAAACATGTATTTTATTCCACGTCTATCTGCACAATCAGCCTCCTCCCTCTCCTTTCTCTGCTCCCTTGTGGTCAAACATCGGAGGTGCTGCTCCTGTTGACAAGTGAGCCCTGGGGGAGATGGTGCTAGCGCAGAACTGTGATGTGTCCATCCTCTGGAGAGGTGAGTCTGACAGTGAGAAGACCTATAAGCAGAGGTGCTGTCAGATTACGCAGCAGCCCTGAGGCACAATGCATTATGGAGGGGTCGTAAGAAGAGTGTGATTGTACATGTGTAAGATAACTGTTGACAAGTTGCCATTTATCCCAAGCTTCTTAAAAAAAAAGGTGTTTTATGGAATATAGGGTGTTTCCATGGTATCAAAATCTGAAATTAACAGTTTTCTATGAGAGAGAAAGAGGAGATATTAAAGGTCACATCAAGTCACACTGTTGAGTAATCGTGTGTACCTTTGTGTATAAATGCTTGTGTGTGCAACAAGGACAGCCAGGGACAATGAAAAATATAAGCCAGAGAGAGAGAGAGAGAGAGAGAGAGAGAGAGAGAGAGACAAGATTAAAAAAAAGACAGAGTGAGTCATCACAACACTAAACTTTTACAATACCTCAATCTGTACCAGTAAGCACATCAAGTAATAATTTTAACAGGACTGTCAGCGCGGCAGCATCAGTTTAGTGAGGTCGATACAAAATTTAATTAAGAGGAGCATCACAGTTATCAAGAACACTGCTCCGTTTGGTGTCAGAGGGCTGCAAAATGGGATTTGTAATCTATCTTGATAGCAATGATTTACATTAAGACGATACTCAAACGACAGTAAGCGACACCACAAGAAGTTTTCCCAATTTCAAGATTTGAGCAAGGAGCCATTACAAATGCAGCTTTTTAGCTGCTGTGCATGACTCTACATTGTAATGTGTTATTGTGTAAAGAGAGTTTAAATCACACTAATGAACCAAGAGGAAAGATTATTTTCTCCCATTCTATTCATGTACGATTCATTTGTGTTTATTTTTCACCTCAAAGTAGGAGCTTTACCGTATGAGCAGGACTAGCTTCAAGAATTGCAGGTTGCAGTTATCAGATGTTATTATTATTCTCATTATAATATTCGTCACTATAAGCAACTCACTCCATCACCTAAGATCAAACAGTACGTTTAGTTCTGATACATGTGAAATGTAGTGGACAGAATTAAATCTACTAATTAGTTTTGTCTCACATTTCTTGCTTTGGAAAGACCTCAGATTGTCACAAAGTGTCAATAAAACAGCCATGAGTGTAGGACAACACATCATGGTAGATTGATGCAGCGATGATTGATGTAAAATATATTCAGTATATAGATATATATAACTACAAATTCCAAGACAAACCACCAATAATTCACTGATCGTCACAAATGCATCAGTTATTCCCCTTACTAGGCTTCAACGTTTGTGGATCATGCTGCTGACCTTATTCAACCGTTTTAGAAAACAGAAAAAGCTATTCTAAAGGGATGAAAGTTTTATTAAAGTGTTTTTATGTCTTATCGGCAGCAGCCATATCCATTGCCTGCTGGTAAAATCCTGTGGGCAGCTCCGTAAGTGTCACAGGCTAATCTCTCTTTCCTTAAAGTGCCACTGCACCACCAAGCCTGCCACTGAGCACTCCTACGATTCTCCACCCCCAACCCTCCGGAATAACTATATTATTTAATTTGTCATTCACGCTACATTTTTCTGCTGTGGGTTTGTTTGTATGCATTTTCAGAAATGATACCAGGCCGCTTAAACAGGAAAACCAAGTGTTTTTTTGATAACAAAAATACATTTCATCACCGATTTCATGGAAATGCTACCTTTTTTAAGATTTGTAATTAGCTAATGTAGGTTAAGAGGAATGATTTACATTATGTTTAGTGCACTGTCAATCACCAGTGATGGTGTTAGGGGTGTGCTGAAGGAGACAGACAGAGATGTATGAGATGGAAGTGGGGTCTAGGCGGCAGCAATTTAAAAATAGACATACTGAAGGAGGGATGTGTAAAAACAAGAGGAGAAATGACAAAATGTGTAAGGTAAGGGGGAGAGAAACGGAGACGGAGACTTGAAGAGGCAAAACTAAGAGTGGACGCGATGGGCCGGGAGTAAATACGAAGGAAGAAAAAAAACGGGGTGGTGGGTGGGGGAGTAGAGCCACAGTAGAGATTACAGATTCACACGCAACCACTCCTTTCAGCTGACACAGGAGAAACACTACACTGTAGATTCGCATAACGAGACCACTGGACCGGCATTAAAATCCAGAAGCCGCAAGACAAACCGAGCCCCACCTGACTGTCGGCTGTTGTTACCCCCCAGAGAAACGTGCCTTGTTGAACCTGCTCCTCTTCTGTCAGCACTTTCATAAATAATTCACAGAGCACTCTGGGGCAAGAGAGCCATAGAGTGTGTACTTCTCCCCTGTCTTTTTCGGCATTATTTTATTGCCCCATATTTGCAGGACATAAACAAGATGCACTTGTTTACATAGTTGGAGGAGACCTTGGGGTGCAGGTCATCAGAACTGTCCATTCAGAGGGAATTTAAACAGTGTTGTGTTGACACAGATTTGGGGTCGGTGCTGCAAGAAGTTTATGACGTGGTTTTCATGTGTGTTTATTAAAGTGATACAAAGGCAAACTGGTGGGACATCCAGCCATGCTAAGTCCTGATCACTAGTTTTAATAGCACCATAAACAGCAGGGATGTCTATTGGAATATGCATGAGTACTCCCCACTATCACCTCGATCTCTAACACGTTCTTACAGGCTGCACAGAGGTCCCTGCTCACTACATCATTAGCCCTTAACACGGTCTTCAGACACCGCAGCAGTTACGACAACCTCTACTGCCTCCAGAAGAAGTGTAAAAGGGCCCATATTGAATGAAAAAAGGATATTAAAAATAACACATTTTTAAATAATAGAAATGTGTTAAAAAGTGTTGGGTTTCAGAAAGTTATAAGGATATATTCAGGATCTAAATGCTCCTACAGTGCATTTTGTTTTCACAGCATCTCTGGAACCATGAAGATTAGACACATTAGACAGCAAATGTCTGTGTGACGAGACAAAAGCTGACTCATTATGATGCTTTGTGCAATTTTCTGTTGTGCAACTGTGATGCTCCAATGGATGTTGAAACGGAGCCATGCCGAGGTGGAAAGGGAGACTGAAAAATCAAGATATACAAGCCTGTTTCAAAAGCAGCAAGTTTCTGATTTCAGCAATGAAACAATTAGCAAACTACTTGTTCTCTGTTCTTGTCTCACAAACTCTCTTATAACCCTCACACTTTTAAGACTAGTCGGGAAAGTAGTCACATTACGGTCCTTTAAATGCCAGAAACATTAAAAGACATTTTTTATACATGGTTACTTACTACTTACACTAGCAGCAACAAGTGCATGCTTGCATCTGAGTGAATGCTGTACATGTTTATGTAGTATTAAGGCTTGTGTTGGACCATTAGTAGTCTCGCTTTGCCAGACCCTCCTTCAAAGCACGCTGAAGGAGAGTCTGGCTACTCCACATAGCATTTGGGGATGGGAGGAAAATGTGCTTTGGTTTAAAAGGCACTTCTTTAAACCAATCAGAATCGTCATGGGCGGTGCTAAACTCCGCACAGAGCCGCTGCAAAATAGTTGTGCGAGAGAAAACTCAGATTGGACAGATAGTCTAGTTAGCTGTCTCAATTTACCATCTAAGGAGCAGTCAACCATAGTCCTTATAAATCCACCGAATTTAAAATTCCAACACAAAGAAAGAGGAAAATGCATACATCCGGCGGAATTTCCTGCAGCACCGGAGCAATCCCGGAAGTGGAGCGCGAAGGATATAGACTTGACCATTAGTAACATTAAGTAATGCAAGGACCAAACAAAATAAAGTAGTTCCTGGATCATTCCAAATGACTTTTTGGGGTGCACTAACTACAACTTAGAGATTAAAACTGGATATTGCATCAGAAGCGCAAGTTAAGTTTGAGAGTCCCTGTCTGGGCTCATGGAAAAGTCCTTACAGTTTAAAGCAGCTAAAAGTACTCTTAAGTTAAAAAGCAGGACCTGATGTATTGGAGAAGTACATCCATAACAACTACACATACTGAAACTCTCAGTAAACTCTGTGTAAATTGGTACTTACTGCCAAAGAAATATTAGCTTGCCTGTTATATCTGCTTCATAACGGCTTGACTTCACGTCTACAGAGAGCAAAAAGATTGACTAGCTTTCTAATGCAGTGGGCAAACTGGATGGCTCTCTGCACAGCATGTACATATGTATTTTCTCATTCGTGCAATTTCATCTCAGATTCGGTTATTAGTGATTCTGACAGCCTTGAGAGCCTTGAAAGGGAACAAAAGAGGAGGTGTACACACAAAGTACACACATTCAACATTGAATGTAAACTTCCACAGCATGATATACATTATAGTTGTAGCTGTAGGCTATATTTAAAGCTGTTCATTAAAAAAAGTACACAATAAACTATGAGGTATGGCAAGCATTGTATACAAAACTTCCAATTCATGTAATACACCAATCATTACCAGAGCCTGCTGAGATTGAGACCCCCATTACGGGACCAGAAAAATTCATGGAGGGGTTAAGAGAGTGAAATGGAATCTTCTTGCCAGGTATCAGCATCTGTATCGTTATGGTCCTGGTTCTGTTTCCTGCATCAATGCACACATCACAAAGGATGAATTCATACAAAGGCGTGATTCATACACACACACGCAAACTCAAAACCACTGTTCCATTTAGGATTTTTACAACCTGTTTACCCCAGTTCATTTCTAAAGATGTTGGATGAGGTTAAGGTTAGGGCTTTGCACAGGCCAGTCAAGTTGAAAAATGTTGTCACAAAGTTGGAAGCACACCTATATCTTAAATATAATTGAATGCTGTTGCAAGACTTCACTTAATTGTAAATAGGAGGTCTGGGCCGAGACCAGAAGTACACGACAGTGTGTCTTTTTGTCCTGTAGAATAACACAAACTTTGACATAGGTTGTTTTCAGAGTAAAAACAGGAACAACAACGCATCAAAGTGTTCTTGAAATCATCTCATTCAACAATGAAAAAGGCAAGTGGATCATGTCTAATTTTCTGTGTTGTCAAATATCTGGAACAATAGAAGGTCCATTAGGCACAGACTTGACTAATTTAATCGCAGAATATGATGAAGTGAGAAACCATTTCATTTTTAACATTTACATGTATTTCAGCTGGAGAATCAAATTTGTCCAAGCCGTTGGTACAGTTTCAGCGTATTTAAAAAATAAATCCCTCTGTGTAATCAAAAATGTCTTATTCCTACTTGTGGGAAACTTAATGTTTGTGTGTTCTCTAATCACTAAGAGTGAAGTGCTGAAATGTGTATATTCTCAGTAGCTCTCTTTGATAATCATTTAACAAACTGATGAATGGTTGTCATCTTATGCGTGATTTGTATAGACACTCCACACTGAAACAGACACTTTACTGCAGCGACTGTTCAATGAGAAGTAGGGGGTAAAACCAAGCCTTATTGGTGACTGAAAGGTAATTAGTATCTTGGTGTTCTGTGTGTTACAAGGGGGAAATATGTTTCAGCTGCTAATGATGAGCTGCAGAGTGAAGACCACAGAGGATTCCTTTGCTGAGCTGTAAATAAGCAGGACCAAGGAAGATAATGAAATCAAAAAGTAAGAAATGAGAAATGAGAAGTTTACAGTAAGACCACTGGCATCTCTGCCAGCATGCACACTCCAGAGAGTAATTCAATAACTTAATACCAACAAGGTCAACATGCAGATAACAGGACCACCCCCTCTCCCAGGTCTTATTACAGTAATGCATTTGGACAACTAGCCTCGTTTCTCAAATATGAGCTCATATATCCCCAGCCCGAGAGAGTCTTTGCAGTTTATCATGTAGGGTTCAGTTCCTTCAAAGAACCACAGTGTCCTCTCTCATCAGCCTTCTTTTTTCATACTACAGTATCACACATTACTGGTTCTTTTCTATGAACAATTGAAAGGCCTGTTTGTTATCAGGTCAGAGGTCATCTCTGCAGTGAAAACCAGACAAACAGCAACTGGGATTTGGTCTGATTTCACAGTAGAACAGAGGTGACTGACAACTTGTGAGATTCATCCCTGGCGCATGCTAATGGAGGCTTGGAATGTGGCAAAGAAATGAATTGGGTGTCACAGAGCTCATGTTTTTTGTTGAATTGCTTTGAACTATTCTTAAAAGAAAATCCCTAAAGTCATGCTGTGAATATTTGCTGTGGCATCAATGGTCTTACTCAAGTGCACTGAAGTGAGTTTGCATACGCCTGTTTTGACGTGTTTTTTGAATTACCAAAGGGCAATGCCAGGATTTTATAACTTATAATTAAATGTGAATTAGTTTGCTCAATATTACAGAAATGTGTTCTTTTTGAGCTTGACAGTTCACTATTGACCTTAGAAACAGCAGCTGACCGAACATTACAAACTCAAGGTCCACTTAATAGCTTATTCTAGAGCTTTGACCACATTAGCAGAACGAGGTGCTCAACTTTTAAGCTAACTTGGATGAAAAGTCCCAGAGGTGCTTAGAATCATGGAAGATCTGAGCATATTGAATCTGCAGATGAAGACCGTGTGATACAGTAAAGAGCTCTAGAAGTGAGTAAGTGGACCTTGAGTTGTATTTCGTGAAATTATGCCAACATAAATATCATATTGGGTTAGATTCAACGATAAAATGACATGTTTGCAGAAGACGTGCAGATGTTCTTTTGAATATTGAAACTGTTGGAAATTCACGCTAGAATTCCAACAGTAAACGGAAACATAATGGCAATCTCAAGTCATTAAGTCTGTTTGCTGGGAAAACATGCCTTAACAGATAAAACCTCCAGTTCACCCATTGCCACTGTTCTAAAATGGGTGTTGAAACAGTTCCGTTACATTAGTTCAATAAGTGAAGAAGAAACAACAGCTACTTCGGGGCAGCTTCGATCTCAACACTATTTCTGGACAACTGGACTATTTTTGCCCAAGGGGTGGAAAATCCTTCAGGTGAATCCTTGATCCTCCTTATCTCCTCTCTTAGCCTCTCCAACCAGGTCTTATCACCTCCTGGACAGTAATTAACAGGAATTACACATAGCTCCTATCTGCTGAGCCCATGCTGTTACCATTTCCCTTTTAGGGCCTGTCTGCTGGGAGATTACCACTGCAGAAGGGCTACTCGATCAGGAGGCGCCACACAACTGTTGTGCTGTTGTGCCAAGCTCGGCCATAGCTTTGGTCACTTGTGCAGATAAAGGCCAAGTTGGTTAGCGGGGTGAATTTCAGTAATGCCTTGCACTTGTAAATAACAAGAATTGCTGAATGCTATTCTGTTAGTCAAAATTTAAGTATTTAAGTATTAGGAAGATATTGGCAGAGTTAGCAAATTCAACTGTACCGTAAAATGTAAGCCTTTAGGTAAATTGGAGGTTTGTGAGCTGTATAATTCCATGTCTTCCAACCGTGTTTCCTGGTTAATAGAAACGGAACCTTTAACTTAAAACCAATCGTGCAAATTTGCCCACATCATTTTCACTTCTAATCGAAGGTAAGAAAATACAAATAAAAAGGTGGACAATTGTCCATGACACATCTCTTCCGCTCTCTCTCTCTTCTCTCACTCTGAGCCCTGCACACTCTAAATGTTTAACAGGATCCTTGAGAAAAGCCTCTCCACTTCTGTTTCCGTGGCAACTGGCATGCATTGGAATTGATGACATCTCCTGATCGCCCACTTACTTTGCACTAAAAATGCTCTCCTAGTGAACTTCACCAATGCCAATTCCCTCGCAGGAAGATGACGCCACTTTTACCACAAAAGAGGGGAGTCGGAAATGAGAAAGACGCTTTCTATATGACGTGCCACACATTTTTATTCTGTCTATCTGTAAGCACTGGCAAGGTTGAGAGAGGACATTATTTTAGAAGAGCACCAATGACCAGCTCTTTAAATAATGTGTAAAGGAAATGGATTTAGGGAATGAGACGGTCCAATCTTTCTAACTTGAAAGAATTCAACATGACAAGCCTAATAGGGTCTTAATAATTCATGGTCTGCCGAGTGCCTGTGGGGAGATTTGTATACCTCACATACCTTACCTATGTGAATCAGGGTCCCGGCATGAATCGCGGTCTTTTTTAGCGTCACCTCGCAGCTGCAAACTCATTTGAGAGAAGAAGTGTAACTCTGTCCTTATTTGGACCATCTAGTTAAACGTTTTTGTCTAACAGTGTCCCCATACCTCACACTTTCATTCTCTCCCTTAATTAACATAGACGGGCAGCCAGACAGCTCCGGAGGCCAGAACCCGTAGCAAGACCCCTCACTGTCACCTTGTTACCACCGTAATGGGTTCAGACGAGGTCCCTCTGACTCAGGAGAGAGGGGAAATGAATTCATGAAGCTCGGCCTTGCACACTTTCCACTTTGCCTTTGTCTCTCTTTGCCCTTCCTCCCGTCCCACATCCCTCCACCTACACAGCCTTGTTTAAACTGTTGGCACCACACAACAGAGAGAACATATTCGACATAATCACGCTCCACACACCAGCAACCCAATGCACAATTCTTTCAGCTTCATTAAAACCATAAACACGCATGCGCTCACAGAAAATTAACAAACACATTCTTAGAGTGTCCATTAAAATCTATTCATTAACTCTGAGCCACATTTCATCCGCTGTTGGTTCTGTTTGTAAGTGTTTGCAACTCAACAATAAAAATGCAAATACTCAAAAAGCGCTTGCTTGAAGTCAACGGCGCAGAGGCGTCTGTAATCGTTTGTTTAAACATTCGCTCAAGTGGCACTACCTTCGACAGCAGAGGACTGCAGAGGCATGCCTTTCTGTCGAAGAGCTGGATGTCATGCATGTGTGCAAGAGGCAAGACACTGTGTTGTCAACACAATTAGGCTGCTCAGGCACACACTGACTCCATTCTGTAGGCCTGGAAGAGGTCAAGGGATACCTAAAACACAGTCATTCCCTCAGCTAGCAAAGACTGATAGGCAAAAATGTCCTTTATGCTTCTGTAATTAAGGGTGGATGTGCACACAAAACCTCTGTGGGAAAAATGTCCACACAATGACCAATTAGTAGCCGACGTGTGTAAAAAGCAAAAGACAGTGTCATGTCCATTGCTGGAGCATTCATCTTGTCTAAATAAGCTTTAAAACCTGTAAACAGCTAGTCCTTCAGTGGCACAAATAGTCCACCACGGAAGTGTCTTGGGTGCTTCATTGTTCTAATTATACATTCAGCATGCTCATTTGTTTGTTTAATCCCATTTTTTAGTGACTTTATTCTACAGATTTCTCTATTTCCTTCATCCCACAGTCAATAATCCTTAACCCCCCTCTGAGCCAGTCAGAGAAGCCATGAATGCCCCCTGGATTGTCAGCCCCGAGCAAATGTACTCTGATCAATTGTACACGGTCAGAATGGATGTTTGATTGGATAATCTGCACTTCACTGTCTCACATGTACGTGTGTGTATGTGTGTGTGTGTGTGTGTGTGTGTGTGTGTACACAAAATCAATATTTCAAACAGAGGTGTGTGTAGCTTGGATGCTGACTTGATTACGTGTGGTGAGCTTTCAATCTTAATTCAGTTTACTTAGTTTCAGTACAAATAGTTTACTTGACGGACTTTGATTTGGAAAGCGTGTAGTGTATATTAGCGTGCTTCTATATTTGTATTCTACAGCACATAGTGTCGCGGTCACTTGATCTCCTGTTGTCATGGGTGGACAGCGTTTAGGCTCACAAACATGCATGGGGGAGGTTGAGGAGAGGCAACCTCTAGATGGTGTTCTAGATGTGTGCTTGGAACCATCATTAGTCACCCTGCAGCACACTTTAAAAGGGTTAAACATTCTGACGCAGCAACAACTGCAGAGGTAGCCCACACGCAAAAAAATGTGGTCATTTAAATCACTCCACTATGGATGTTGACATTGCATGCACATTGTATAGCTCTAATGCCGGGATCACAATTCCATGATATGAAATGTTTCCTAATCCCTCCTCCTCCCCTCCGCACTGGAGATCAAAAGAAACACTGGAATTGCTTCCCATGGCACATTTGAAATGGTTTTCTGACAGTGTAATACCAAAGTCATTTACCAGGCTGTATTTGGCTTTTGCTATGAATTGCAGAGATGTAGGTTTCTTATTTTGTTTGATGTGTCTGAGCCATACGGAGAGAGTCATTTCAATTTTGTCATGTGGCTCGAGTGAAATACTGACACACGCCTTTGACTTAAATTAGTAATGCTCGTCATGTTACTGAACCCTTGGACTTTGCCTGCATGTAGGAGCAGTCATTTATTAACTATGCTAAAGAATACATAACTGTGCTTAACTGAGAAGTACATTTCCTCATTGTACAGATGCCATTTCTTGCTGAAATGGTTGAGTCTGATCCTGAGAAGAAAAAAAATGTTTAGCATCACCCTCCTGGCAGAAATAACTCCCATGCCAAACAGTTTCCTTCCAAAGCTAATCTCCTATTTGCATATTAAAGGCAATGAAAGACACATACAGAACCAGAATCCTTAGCCGTCCTTGTGTTTTTCACGACCAGGCACTTGGTGCACAAAAAAGCGACAGAGAGCCTTAGAGAATGTTGCAAAAGGAGGCCCTTTAAATGCCTATATCACACAATTTTAAAATCACTGAGGGTGGCGTGCACATTAAACATTATAATCAGGCTATTTTGAATTTCAATGCCGAGAAAATGAAAGGTGTTGGACTGGGCTTTGGATACTTTTATTTTGGAATTGGACTGGAGTCTTTCAGGGCTGGTACTGGGACAGATGACTTGTCAACAATCAAAACGGCATTATCATGAACTGCTTTTCTTTGTTATCCTTTTTTCCCAGCTGTTGAGCCAGATGTGTTTTCATTAAGACAGACAGAAGTAAGCCGTAATTGCAAGCACATTTAACAGCTTTATGATTGCCTATGCATAATCACCAACGTCGCTTTTAATTAAATGTCTTACTTTGCAGGTGCAGAGAAATATGTAAGGTCAGTGCCCTTGTAAAAGGGGTGTATATCCATTTATCAAGCATTTTGACCAGCTTCTCTTCAATCGTCTGATTTGTTGATGGGAAACAATAGCATCTTCACGACTCATTAGGCTCTATGTGAATGGACAAAAAAACCCACATTTTTTGTCAAACAGCAGCTAGCAGACCTCACAGTTAAGCTATGGGCCTCATTACACACACTCAGAGGCTAGCACTTCAAGAATCAAATGTAATTGGCTGCCTGAAAATTGCATTTTTATATAAAAAATTATTTTTGTGTGTTTTTGATGTCAGATGATATATGGTGGAGAAACGTCGGTGAGAGGCTGAACGGAACCGAAACAGTTGTATTAACCTCTGGCACGATTGCATGCACAACACAGGCAAAGGTTGCAGAGAGAGGAGAATTTTGAATCTTGTTTGGGAGAGCATATTGTGTGAGGGGATGTGCTGAGAGCGCAGAAACACTTGGGATTGGGAGGTCGCGGTGTGCCGTGTTGCTTGGCTACTGGCAGGATACAGAGACGCAACGCCTACTAACATCTGTAGTGCCTCTCAGTTAACCGGAGCTGCTAATAGAGACTTGAAGCTCCTTGGATGGTGCAGCCTTCATACTGTCACAACAAAGGCAAAATCTACAATACTTCAACTGCCTCCAACCACAAATCTGGTGGGTTTTTTTTTACTAAAGAGGCTCCTTCTGTAACGACAGTCACTTCTTTTTCATGTCTCCGCTCTTTTAAACTCCTCTTTTCAGCTCTAAGAAATAAGCATTAGAAGCAAACTGTGTGCATCTTTAGGACTGAAATCTGCCATGTTCTCAATCTTATTTACGTTTCACAGGTTAATGGAATCTAATCGCTTTAGTAGGCCACCAGGGCCGTAAAAGCATTTCATGACTGTTTGATCCACAGCCGAAAACTTTTCACATTTACAGATCTGCCACTTTGTCATAAAAAGAAATACATAAGACACTTCTTGTAAATTACAGATGATTATGCCCCCCCAATGCCTCACTGAGAGACACACACTCTACACTAATGCAGCACCTCTCTACATATGTGTGTTTCATGAACGCAGAGGAGCTGCGGGGGAGCCTGTGCAGTGCACCGCTGCGCTTCGATTGGCTGATAAGAGACCAGAGAGAGGCTTATCCCTGGGAGAGGCCTTGGGGATGACAGTGGAACTTAATTAATATGTAGAATTTATCGATCCTTGCACTGCTGGGAAATCAACTGCCATCTTCTCGCATTTTTTTGGGCCCTGGAGGATCGTAAATAAGCGGTCTTAAATATTCCAACCGTGCGCCACATCAAACGCAAGCAATAAACATGACAGGGAAATATGTGACGGAACTTCACTGTAAATCATGCCAAATTAAATTACAAGGCATGCTTACAGGGAATAGTTGAGTTGAATTTTGAACAGAGTGGATTTTTAAAAGCAAATGTGGTGCGTCTTAGTTATAGTAGCATTTCTTCCCCCAAACAATAGGTACTTTGGCTTTGGATACAATGACATATTTTCCTATGGGGGGGGGGGGAATACCTGGTGATTCCTGGCTAATTATAATTAAAATGCAAAGCAGTAGGATTTGAATGGGACCTGCTTGTATCTTCTGAACAGTGGTGAGAAAAGCAGCCAGGGCCTGGAGAATAGAGGCAACCTGGTTTGTTTCCAGAACTCCTGCAGTGCGTCAGTCTCCTGCAACCAACAAAGGCGTACTCCTCGGCAAGCGAGCTTACATCCTTTCTCCCTTGCAAAAAAGGAAAACTGAAAAGCCCCAAACTTGGCAGGACTCCCATGAGACCTGTAAGGATTCAATGTGCTTCTGCTTGTTGCAGAAATAGGTTGGATTGTGCTTTGACCAATCCCAGTTTGACTAAAAAAAGAATGTGGAAAAACGAAAGGAAAGAAAATGTACAAAGAGAACAAGAGAGTAGTCTTTTTTTTGTTCTTAGCTGCCATTGAGCGACAGGGAGACTGTGAACAGGGAATGAACACAGTGCGAGAGGATGTGTTCAAACTTTCCAATAAAGGAGCATTGAAAAAGGCCACACGCTGAGTGCCTGGCTGACGCGATAGAGCTTGACAGCCTCATCAAATGCTATGTTGTTGGGAGGCTTCCTGCATTCACAAAACGTCACCTCTCAAGCGACCACAGCCTCATTGTGCGGGGTAGGCTAATTAAAAATCGCAATTCATGCAGATCCATTCACAACGGCGACACTGAAGGCAGGAAAAGGCCACACACTTCCCATCCAGTCACATTATCAGTCATCTGAATTTTTCCACTCCAGTCTTAATAAGCAAATAATTGGTTTACAAGGTCAAATAAGAGAATAGAAAAATAGTCATCTCATCCTACAGTTTTCCTGCTTATCCTTATTTTGAGTGGCAACACATGTTCATGTGAAATGACATAGTGACCCCGTTTCCCTGGTATTAACATCTGAGTGATGTTATCTGTTGGCAGCTTTTAGAAAGTCCGGGAATCAGGTGACCTCTTCACATGCTTTTGCATACATGTTCCTTATCCGGATAAGATATGCAGACAAATTGCATATTAATACCAGGTAGGTATAAATGTTGTCTTTACTTCACTTAGCATGATTCTAGTATTTTAACAAGGAAAATGTATCACAAGTAAATTAATTACATAATAAAGGCATGTGCACTTCAAGGGTAACTCAGTTTGCGGAAAAACACACTCATTACTGTATTGACCAGTTCTCTATAATCCACATCCCTGCTCAGTATAGAAAGCTTGATAATCCCCGCACTAGACATCTTCTTTCCATTCATTTACTTATCTTTCATCCCATGACATTAACAAATACAAGCACACCTTCCTTATGATTCCTGCACATGGACAGAAACCTCCTCTAACTAACAAAGGTCTATATGTTGTTATGGCAACAAAACACTGCAGATTAACTGTTGTGTGTGTAGCAGTGATAATCGTGTGAAAAAAAAAAACCCTGAAAATGTTAGCTTTTGTCCCAAGCCATCAATCAAGAGAAATGATCACTGAATAAAGCTACAAGTCTTGGTTATACAATGCATGCTGTCGAACACAGATGGCTAAAAAAGTATTGCATGCTCTTCATAACGGAGGAAAAAAATATATTTTTTTAATATATTTCAAATGTGACATCTTCTCATTCTTCTGGAAATTATTTATCTGAAATGTAATTCTGCATACAAATATCTGGTAATCTGGTATTTTTTTATGCTTCAGGCTGTTTGTGCTTTTAAAATCCCCGTACAGTAAATTGCAAAACCAGCAGGTGAAGTATGAGGCTAATAAAGTCAGAAAATGACAAGAGAGCGTTGCCATGCAAATCAATGAACTCCCCTCAGAAATCAAACCTAACTGAGTTTCATCAGCCCAAAACAAAGTTAGCGCTTCAATCAATAGAAAACCAATATACTCTAAGAGTCGACACACTGGAAATAAAACGAATTGAATGTCTCAGAGACTGCAAAGGCTGAGACAAGTGGAAATCAAATTACCAGTTTGTCCGATTTCCACAAATGAGAGAAAAAAAAAACTCAATACTTGTCTTTTTCAACAGTAGGAGGGTCTGCTCTCGCTTCTCAAGCTACCTTTTATCAGGGAGGGACGCAAGCTATCATTTAGCCCAATCTTACTCCACTCAAACAGATACCGCAGATAATTTATAGAAAAAGCATAGAATTTGGTCTCCAGCATACATATTAGGAGCGGTAGTATTTTCAAATTAGATTTGCAAACAGAAATTACAGACACTGCAGCAGAAACAGCCTCGTGGTTTAAACCAGTTAAAATCTAATGATGATTATGGGATTAGGCATGAGTGTATTGCTTTAATTATTCTGTGAGACATCTATCGGACTCCCCCAGTGATCCTGTCTGGTCTACAGGAGAAAGTCGCTAATCAATGGCAGCAATAACTATCACTTGAGGTTATGGAGAGATGGTGTGTGAAACATAAAGACAGGCAAAGGTTACACAGAGAAACAGCAGAGAAAGCATGAGGGACGGCCGCGCCATTGAGATGAAGGACCTTTTTAATTTGAGAGAGGAACTTAAAAGAACACTGTAACTGCCATCTCAATTGTGACAAATGTGGGAAATTACATACATCAACATAAATACATAAGAATTGTGCTAAGATTAAGAGGGAGATAAGAGAGACTGATACATGCATCCAAAGAGTGACGCAGAATGAGGGGGAGTACCCACATGGATTAATCATGCAGTGAAGCCCCAGGTTAAAATGTGTGATATTTTTGGGTACAGTCCCATCGCCACCTCCAGGCGATTTGCATAGTACTGAGAGACTACAGCTTCATTTCCCCCCGTCGCTCAGCTTTTAGAGAGGCAAGCAGTCAAGGGGAATTAAAATAATTTCCGGGACCATTACTGTTCATGTCCAAATTGCCCTAACCTTATTACAAATGTTACTTATTTACTTTTCATTAACACGTTTTTCCTTTCTTTTTTTCGTTGTGGAGCTTTATTTCCCCTAAAGTCCTCTTCCTTAAACCTGAGAGCCAGATTTTCTTAAATTAAGCAGCGGCCAGCCTTCTCGATGTTTAAATCCTCTTTTGGACTAAAGCTCATTATCATCCACACATATAATCTCTCAAATTGGTACCAAATGCCCCAGCTGTTAAAGTGGGCAGCATAATTTGCTAAGGGAGCCTGAAATGAACGTATTATCTTTCAGAGAGAAATATTAAACGGGAGGTAATGCGATATATTGCATTTAATGTTGAATGCCTGCAGACAGTGGTAGTTCCAAGAAAATAAACAGATAGAGGAAAGCACAACACAAAGGTGGGAAGAAAATTTAAGTTTCACTCACAGAATTTGTATATTTCACATCTTAACCCGTCATGTTTTCACCTCAAAGGGTAAGAATGTTATATATTATAGCATGAGTGACTTTTTGAAAACAGCTTTCTTCCTGTATTTAAAACGGCAATTACTTCTACTACTATTGTAAGTAAAGACATCATAAATCATAATTCTTTAAAGGGGGCAGATAAAAAAAGAGCTGTCAGAAAATGACCAATAGTTAAATGTACTGAAGTTCAGTCTGTGTCACAGTGGCAGACAGTTCTAAGTGAGCGACATCCCTGTCTGAAGTGAAAGCTTTTTCAATGGTAACTTCTCAGAGAGCCTTTAAAACAAATCATGCAAAAGAAACAGGCATAACATATAGAACAACTCATTTTTGAAGTTTTAAGGTGCTACAAATCATTAAAAATGCAACCAAAAACAAGCTACGCTGCACTAAAAGAGTGCGTTTGGAGACATATCTGCTTGATTGACAGGTGTCTGATCCCACAAGTCCACCCCATTTCCCAAATCTGGATTTCAGTAATCCAATCATCCTATAGGCTTCATACGCCTGCGGGTGACATTTTTCGACAGCCAATGCCTTAAACCCAAATGCATCAAATAAATAAAAATAGCTGTAATCGGAAATGTCTTTGATCCGCGCACAGAAGCACTGACAGCAGCTTTAAACACCTAAACCTACAGCTACACACCGCATCTTCACTGAGCTGCAGCCCTCTACACCCTTCTCTGGCATTTTTCTCAATTGCTGTGGTGTTGTAACATTATTACAGGTCAGGAAACAGGCCACGGAGGGTCTATTTCGCTCATAAATCAGGTGATTGATCGTCATCCATCTCACACGCAGGACTGTGGCATGTATTTCCAACCTGGAGCACATATCCAAAGTAACCCCCAGTTGTCAATAGGCCTATATCTGGCACACTTGTTGAGATGCTTCTCACTTCCTTTCTCTGTCGAAGCAGCGGGAGGGAAAAAAAACCTCCATGTGGCTAGCCATTTCATTTCTATTATCGTGTGTGATCAATCTCCCCCGCGATGAACGGACGGTGCGGTGGAGGCAATCATTCAACATTTGTGGCAGGTATGTGGTATTGACCAAGGGAAGATGAGCCGCGGGTATGCACAGATGTGTGTCTCTGTATGTGTGTGAGAGAGGAGAGAGAGAGAGGGAGAAGAGAGCTTGAATTTAAGCTTTCAATCACAGCTTAAGTTTCCTGAATTTCTTTTAGAAATTTTAACTTAATTTTGAGCCTTTACATTCCAAGCTGTTATTACTGACAAGTGGTGTATAGTGGATCTGATAGCACTTCTATATTAATAGTAATGCAATTATTTATTACTTTAAAAAGGTCCAGTGTGTAACGTGTTTAGTTGTTCATTATCAAAATCTGTGTTGCCCGTTCACAAACTTGTCCTTTTTCATGAATATTTACCACCACCATCAATTCCAAGTATTCCTGTTGGCTTGAAATTTTACATTTGCATTCACATGAACTGGGGTAGACGCTCCATATTCATGCGCCATCTTGAAATACCTTCTCCGGGAACCATCACCTTATCGTGGTGGAGAGGTTTGTGTGTCCCTATGAACCTGAGGGCTGTGTTGTCTGGAGCTTGGTGCTCCTGGTAGGGTCTCCCAAGGCAAAGTGGTCTCAGGTGAGGGGCCAGACAAAGAATGGTTCAAAAATCCTATGAAAAATCGAGGAAGGGATGAAGTGACCCTGCCCGGAGGAAGCCCGGGGCCCCCGTCTGGAGCCAGGCCCAGATGGAGGGCTCGTCAGCGAGCGTCTGGTGGCCGGGTTTGCCACGGAGCCCGGTCGGGCACAGCCCGAAAAAGCTACGTGGCAGACATCCCTCCATCCCATGGGCCCACCACCTGTGGGAGGAACCGCTGGGGTCGGGTGCGCTGCCACATGGGTGGCAGTGAAGGTCAGGGGCCTCGACGGACCAGACCCGGGCAGCAGAGGCTGGCTCTGGGGACGTGGAATGTCACCTCTCTGTGGGGGAAGGAGCCGGAACTTGTGCGGGAGGTGGAGCGCTACCGGTTAGATCTGGTGGGGCTTACCTCTACGCACAGTCTTGGTTCTGGAACCATACTCCTGGATAGGGGTTGGACTCTTTTCTTCTCTGGAGTTGCCCAGGGTGTGAGGCGCCGGGCGGGTGTGGGGGATACTCACAAGCCCCCGGCTGAGCGCCGCTACGTTGGAGTTTAACCCGGTGGGACGAGAGGGTCGCCTCCCTACGCCTGCGGGTTGTGGGGGGGGAAAAACTCTGACTGTTGTTTGTGCATATGCACCAAACAAGAGTTCAGAGTATTCGGCCTTCTTGGAGACCTTGAGTGGAGTCCTGCATGGGGCTCCAGTCGGGGACTCCATAGTTCTGCTGGGGGGACTTCAACGCGCACGTGGGTAATGATGGAGACACATGGAGAGGCGTGATTGGGAGGAACGGCCTCCCTGATCTAAACCAGAGTGGTTGTTTGTTGTTGGACTTCTGTGCTAGTCATGGATTGTCTATAACGAACACCATGTTCGAACATAGGGATGCTCATAAGTGTACTTGGTACCAGAGCACCCTAGGCCAAAGGTCAATGATCGATTTTATAATCGTTTCATCTGATCTGAGGCCATATGTTTTGGACACTCGGGTGAAGAGAGGGGCGGAGCTGTCAACCGATCACCATCTGGTGGTGAGTTGGGTCAAGGGGTGGGGGAAGACTCTGGACAGACCTGGTAAGCCCAAACGGGTAGTGCGGGTAAATTGGGAACGTCTGGAGGAGGCCCCTGTCCGACAGACTTTCAACTCACACCTCCGGCGGAGCTTTTCGTGCATCCCTGTGGAGGCTGGGGGCATTGAACCCGAGTGGACAATGTTCAAAGTTTCCATTGCTGAAGCTGCGGTGAGGAGCTGTGGTCTTAGGGTCTTAGGTGCCTCAAGGGGCGGTAACCCACGAACACCGTGGTGGACACCGGTGGTCAGGAAGCCGTCCGACTGAAGAAGGAGTCTTTCCGGGATATGTTATCCCAGACGACTCCGGAGGCAGTTGCAAGGTACCCGAAGGGCCCGAAGGGCTGCAGCCTCTGCCGTGAAAGAGGCAAAGCAGCGTGTGTGGGAGAAGTTCGGAGAAGACATGGAGAAGGACTTTCGGTCGGCACCAAGGTACTTCTGGAAAACCGTTCGCCACCTCAGGAGGGGGAAGCAGGGAACCATCCAAGCTGTGTACAGTAAGGATGGGGACGCTGTTGACCTCAACTGAGGAGGTAATAGGGCGGTGGAAGGAGCACTTTGAGGAACTCCTAAATCCGACTAATACGCCCTCTATGGTAGAGGCAGAGCTGGAGGATGAGGGGGATTGGCATCAATTTCCCTGGTGGAGGTTGCTGAGGTAGTTAAACAACTCCACAGTGGCAAAGCCCCAGGAATTGATGAGATCCGTCCAGAAATGCTTAAAGCTCTGGGTGTGGAGGGGTTGTCTTGGTTGACACGCCTCTTCAACATTGCGTGGAAGTCTGGGGACGGTGCCTAAGGAGTGGCAGACCGGGGTGGTGGTTCCCCTTTTTAAAAAAGGGGGGACCAGAGGGTGTGTGCCAATTACAGGGGTATCACACTTCTCAGCCTCCCCGGTAAAGTCTACTCCAAGGTGCTGGAAAGGAGGGTTCGGTCGATAGTCAAATCTCAGGTTGAAGAGGAACAATGCGGATTCCGTCCTGGTCGTGGAACAACGGACCAGATCTTTACTCTCGCAAGGATCCTGGAGGGAGCCTGGGAGTATGCCCAACCAGTCTACATGTGTTTTGTGGATCTGGAGAAGGCGTATGACCAGGGTGCCCCGGGAGATACTGTGGGAGGTGCTGCGGGAGTACGGGGGTGAGGGGGTCCCTTCTCAGGGCCATCCAATCTCTGTACGACCAAAGCGAGAGCTGTGTCCGGGTTCTCGGCAGTAAGTCGGACTCGTTTCAGGTGAGAGTTGGCCTCCGCCAGGGCTGCGCGTTTGTCACCAATCCTGTTTGTAGTATTTATGGACAGGATATCGAGGTGTAGTCGGGGTGGAGAGGGGTTGCAGTTCGGTGGGCTGGGGATCTCATCGCTGCTTTTTGCAGATGATGTGGTCCTGATGGCATCATCGGCCTGTGACCTTCAGCACTCACTGGATCGGTTCGCAGCCGAGTGTGAAGCGGCTGGGATGAGGATCAGCACCTCTAAATCGGAGGCCATGGTTCTCAGCAGGAAACCGATGGAGTGCCTTCTCCAGGTAGGGAATGAGTCCTTACCCCAAGTGAAGGAGTTCAAGTACCTTGGGGGTCTTGTTCGCGAGTGAGGGGACAATGGAGCGGGAGATTGGTCGGAGAATCGGCACAGCAGGTGCGGTATTACATTCAATTTATCGCACCGTTGTGACGAAAAGAGAGCTGAGCCAGAAGGCAAAGCTCTCAATCTACCGGTCAGTTTTTGTTCCTACCCTCACCTATGGTCATGAAGGCTGGGTCATGACCGAAAGAACAAGATCCAGGGTACAAGCGGCCGAAATGGGTTTCCTCAGGAGGGTAGCTGGTGTCTCCCTTAGAGATAGGGTGAGAAGCTCAGTTATCCGTGAGGAGCTCAGAGTAGAGCCGCTGCTCCTTTGCGTCGAAAGGAGCCAGTTGAGGTGGTTCGGGCATCTGGTAAGGATGCCCCCTGGGCGCCTCCCTAGGGAGGTGTTCCAGGCACGTCCAGCTGGGAGGAGGCCTCGGGGGAGACCCAGGACTAGGTGGAGGGATTATATCTCTAACCTGGCCTGGGAACGCCTCGGGATCCCCCAGTCGGAGCTGGTTAATGTGGCCCGGGAAAGGGAAGTTTGGGGTCCCCTGCTGGAGCTGCTACCCCCGCGACCCGACCCCGGATAAGCGGATGAAGATGGATGGATGGATCTTGAAATACGTTAGCCGGTAAGGGACATACAGGACATATTCATGCTCCCCCTTTCGCGTCTGTCACATGATAAACTCACAGGTGCTGCTAATGCTGCTAATGTTGCTAATGGGTATTGTAGCTTCCCGGCCCCAGGAAGTTTGAAGAAGGAAACATGGAGGACCACACATATTCAAAATCCAAAGGATTTCAGGAACAGGAGTCGTCTTCTTTGCCCAGAAAAAGAAAAAGGATATTGAAAAGAGCAAGAGACCGGCTTTTTGAAGCGTGAAGGCTACCGTAGCTGTAATACAGTCAGGTCCATAAATATTGGGACATCGACACAATTCTAATCTTTTTGGCTCTATACACCACCACAATGGAGTTGAAATGAAACGAACAAGATGTGCTTTAACTGCAGACTTTCAGCTTTAATTTGAGGGTATTTACATCCAAATCAGGTGAACGGTGTAGGAATTACAACAGTTTGTATATGTGCCTCCCACTTTTTAAGGGACCAAAAGTAATGGGACAGATTAACAATCATAAATCAAACTTTCACTTTTTAATACTTGGTTGCAAATCCTTTGCATTCAATTACAGCCTGAAGTCTGGAATACATAGACATCACCAGACGCTGGGTTTCATCTCTGGTGATGCTCTGCCAGGCCTCTACTGCAACTGTCTTCAGTTCCTGCTTGTTCTTGGGGCATTTTCCCTTCAGTTTTGTCTTCAGCAAGTGAAATGCATGCTCAATCGGATTCATGTCAGGTGATTGACTTGGCCATTGCATAACATTCCACTTCTTTCCCTTAAAAGACTCTTTGGTTGCTTTCGCCGTATGCTTCGGGTCATTGTCCATCTGCACTGTGAAGCGCCGTCCAATGAGTTCTGAAGCATTTGGCTGAATATGAGCAGATAATATTGCCCGAAACACTTCAGAATTCATCCTGCTGCTTTTGTCAGCAGTCACATCATCAATAAACACAAGAGAACCAGTTCCATTGGCAGCCATACATGCCCACGCCATGACACTACCACCACCATACTTCACTGATGAGGTGGTATGCTTTGGATCATGAGCAGTTCCTTTCCTTCTCCATACTCTTCTCTTCCCATCACTCTGGTACAAGTTGATCTTTGTCTCATCTGTCCATAGGATGTTGTTCCAGAAATGTGAAGGCTTTTTTTAGATGTTGTTTGGCAAACTCTAATCTGGCCTTCCTGTTTTTGAGGCTCACCAATGGTTTACATCTTGTAGTGAACCCTCTGTATTCACTCTGGTGAAGTCTTCTTTTGATTATTGACTTTGACACACATACACCTACCTCCTGGAGAGTGTTCTTGATCTGGCCAACTGTTGTGAAGGGTGTTTTCTTCACCAGGGAAAGTATTCTTCGGTCATCCACCACAGTTGTTTTCCGTGGTCTTCCGGGTCTTTTGGTGTTGCTGAGCTCATCGGTGCGTTCTTTCTTTTTAAGAATGTTCCAAACAGTTGATTTGGCCACAGCTAATGTTTTTGCTATCTCTCTGATGGGTTTGTTTAGATTTTTCAGCCTAATGATGGCTTGCTTCACTGATAGTGACAGCTCTTTGGATCTCATATTGAGAGTTGACAGCAACAGATTCCAAATGTAAATAGCACACTTGAAATGCACTCTGGACCTTTTATCTGCTCCTTGTAAATGGGATAATGAGGGAATAACACACACCTGGCCATGGAACAGCTGAGCAGCCAGTTGTCCCATTACTTTTGGTCCCTTAGAAAGTGGGAGGCACATATACAAACTGTTGTAATTCCTACACCGTTCACCTGATTTGGATGTAAATACCCTCAAATTAAAGCTGAAAGTCTGCAGTTAAAGCACATCTTGTTCGTTTCATTTCAACTCCATTGTGGTGGTGTATAGAGCCAAAAAGATTAGAATTGTGTCGATGTCCCAATATTTATGGACCTGACTGTACGTGCTTTGAACTGCGTGGTGCGAGAGTTGATTGCGATATATGATCTCAATGCTAGATGGGAGAAATTCCTACACATTGGACCTTCAAGAATTAAGAACTATCTGACATTCAGTAGTTTTCATTTGTAAAAAACTGACATGTCGCAAGTGCTGTGCCCTTTCTCTCCCTCAAAGTTCTTGCTGACAGCTTCCTGCCATATTTAACATCCTATAATATCAATTACAGAGTCAAATGGCTTGCCATAATTGAATTTGTGCTGTGTGCCGACGTCCCCCGTTAGGAATCACTGTCTTCTCCAATTAAGAGGAGCCTTATTATTGGCAAAATTGCGAGTAGCCCCATTAATGTGGGGGGAACATTCTATCCTTTAACTGACATATTAATGTTGACATCCTCCCAGAGTTGTGCATTGCGATGGGTGTGAAGACTGTAAATTTAAACGACTGTCGGGATGTCCTTGATTCTTCCTCCTGCAAGAGCAGAAAGTCTATGAAGAGAGGAAAAAATATATGTTGAGGACCTACTGTAGATAAATACACAGGGAGAGACAGATGATCAGCAGCTGCTCTCTAATGGGAACCAAGGTCTTGTTGCGGTGGCGTGTTTTATTCACAGCTACTCTTCATCAGAGTGACACAGCAGGCCCTCGGACTATCCTTAATAGAAACTAGAAGCAGGGAAAGGATTCTGCAATCCATTTCAAAATGGGAACCCATGTCAGAGACCAGCTTTTCACATGTGCATGAATAACAGAATGATGCACTGTGAGTGTTATGGGTAATGTATTGCTGGAATTACTGGGAGACTGTGGAAAGGTAAGCATCATTTGTCTGGGGACTCATCAATGTCTGTTGAATAAATGGGGACTAATGACTGTACAGCAGAGGGGAGGAGAGAGGCTAAATTTGTCTCAATCAATGTCAAGAAATATGATCGTGAATCTACAACTGTCATCGGTGTTCACTGGGGGGGACGTGTTAACAGTTTTGATAAGGGGTGAGTTTGAGTGATTATAAAAGAGAAATGTTTCCTGCACTACAGCAAGTAAGCTACAATTACTGAGGCAACCAATTGGTGACCCAAAAGGCTGAAAAGCTGCTTGTTTTTAAAAATGACAAACGAGGGGCGCCTGGGTAGCTTGCCTGGTAGAGCATGCGGCTCATGTACAGCCCTTTGCTGTATTTCATTCCCCCTCTCTCCCCCCTTTTATGTCTAAGCTGTCCTATCAAATAAAGACCTTAAATGCCAAAAAAAATAATCTTAAAAAAAAAGACAAGCAATTGTTCAGAATAGATGGAGCTGTTGTCCCTGCAGGGTCCACATGGGTAAATGGTTGGTGGCTGACAGTAATGCTGTCCCTGGTTTGCCTTATTAGAAATCAACCATGCACAATAAAAAGCCCATTTTAGGTTGTTTCCCTTACTGGTGTGTTAATTTGGGACATAAAACACAATATTTCAATTTTCTTTACAAGTCAGATGAATGTTACAATAAATCAAGCATGGACTCAGAGGAAATTTACTGAATGAGTCACGTTTTAGCCAAAAAAGAAAGCCTTAAATGTGAGCTTAAATGTTGGCTTTGAGGTCCTTGTGACAAAAAAAGACAGCAGGTCCAATCCTCAAAATAGCTGGTATATCATCAACTGGCATGCTGTGAAACTGCTCTAAGCAAGATGCATCGCAGTAAATCCCTGGGGACAACAATGCCCATGAAATCAATAAGAACACTACTATAGTATTTAGGAAATGGTCTGTTTAGTTGCTTTTGCAATGCCATATTTTGTATTCAGTTCTGCCAAACGTCATCCTCAGTACCCTCCGAAACTCCTTCTCACTCTCACTCTGATTGTAATCCATGTTCAGAGGTGAGAAAAAGAATAAATGCATGGTTATTACTTTGGAGAGTCAAAAGTGAGACCTTACATGAACTCTCGAGTTTCTATTGCATATCAAATTAAATGCGGCTGTGTGGCGTACAGAAGGAGGATTCCGCTCTTTTCGGCTCACTGCCAAGTAACAAAACAATGGCACTTTTAGGGTTTTCTCACACGACCCTACCAAACATCTGTTGTATAGTATGGCACAAGTGGCCAACAAGGGAGCTGACTGTATGTTTAGGACAATAACCGCAACAGAGAACATTATCTTTGTTTGTTTTTTAATAACCAAGAATAGCAAGTGCAACAGAAATAGACCAACAAAGGATCACTCAAATCCAGAAAGAGATATTACTCACTTTTGACAAACAGATTTCCTCATGATGACTAATCTTTGCCAAAAGGTGAGGTATGCTGACCTCCAAATTTTTTTAGTTTTAAATGTCAGCAGTTAGGCACTGAGTGATGATTGATGAGGTTAGTAAAGGTAAACAAAAGAAGCTGACAACTAATTTCTACACACACAATAGCCTCAATAAACCAGAATGCAATGCAGCCAAAAAAAAGCTTCTTGATGAAAACATGTCATGGAGTTAAATATATCTCCTGGAATGAATTGTACATCATGGGTTGAACATCACTGACCGATAGTATACAACAACGTGAGAGCATCCAAGAGTGGGTTTTACTTCAACATCTGACTTGATGTGCTGTATTAAGCAAAAATATACATAATTATTCTGTTCACCCAACCATTCAGGCCATATCAGCATTCTAACAAAGAAGAACCACAGCAGAGGACAAATGGATATGTTCTTCTACTTATGCATGCTGAGGATTAGTATGGCAGATATGCATCGTATGTTTTTGCGCTGTTCCATGCTGAGTACAAATGCAGAAAAAGCATTACTCAAAGATGGTGTTTTGAATTTAATCATCTACAGATAATAGCAGTGCATATGCAGCACTGTGAAGGGGCTTCGGGAGTTGATTGTTTGTGTTTGTATGTAAGTGTGAGCCCAGTGAAAGAGAAAGCAAGTGAGATAGTGGATTCATTGTTCCTGAGGGAGTCAATCGAGCCATTTAATTTCCTTTAATGGGCTGACACTTCCAGGTTTGATTGTCTACAGTGAATTTCCTTTAACGAACGTACGGAAGAAAAACACTACACGTTTACAGAGTTTGGAGCAGCTCAGTTTGTCTTATTGGAGATTAAATCAGTAATTTGTTTGATCAATTTCAACTGGATCTTTAGCCTGGAAATCCAGACCCAAATCCGAAAGTTTAAGGGTCTGGCATTGAGTAATGAAAATGGCCCAACTCGAGGGGCAGCACCAAACATGCATTTGAAAATCTCACTGCACGTTGGACGTATCCAGAGCCCCATACGCTTAGCTACCAAGCAGAGCTAACTGATAGATTAAATTGTCGTCATCTGTTTAGCTCGCCTCTGGCCCGCCTATATCAGATACACCAATGTGATTGGTTCAGCTCGGCTACAAGGACATAGTTAATGAGCATCATTACTCAATGCCAGAGTGACTCGCTGAGCAAATTCAAATTGTGCTCTCGCGAGAACTCTGGATTTCCAGGGTAGTGGATCTCCATATTTTCAAAAAGCAAGAGGCTTTTAAGGCTTTTGATTTAAATGGAATTAATGTCAAAGTATTTGGCTAAGATAGGAAACATACAAACATTATATGTAAAAGCTTTATAGCAATCTTAACAAAAGCTAAAACTGTCACATATTGCTAGACCCTGCATAAACGGGCCCTTCATAGTGAAGTATATCACTTGTACGTAGTGCAGAAATCCAAACTGCAAGTGAGGTTTTAAAGGAGACTATGAGCCTGATGTCATCCAAACTGCAATAGAAATATGACCAAACAAAATGGAAAAGTTTTATCTCATTAACAAAGGAACCCTAAACCCTGAAAACATTTCTTTGAAATATACCTGCTATGACACCAGGATATTCACCTTCCTGCCCCCGCTGTTCCTTTCCATAAAATGAAGACAATGCAATTTCAAACTGGCTTTCAATGCCCAGAACCCCTTTTACAATTGTGCTCTAACTTGCAACCAGCATGGCTTCTAATAAAGCCGTACAAGCTAAAAGAGAAGGAACAAAGGACGGAGGTCTGGCTCGGGTTGGGGCGTTCATTTATCAGTGGACACATTTCAAATCCTTGCCCCAGGCAATGGCTCATGAAGCATCCGATGAGATGGCCCGTAGGGACCATTGCTGGAAAAGCAGAAAACCCTTTGATGAGCCTTGGGCCATTCCTGCACCTGTGTCTAATATGCATGGGTAAAAAACCCAGACGCAAGCAGCCTCTGGATAGAAAAAAAAAATAAACTGCAAGACTGCAAAGACTTAATTTCTCATGTTCAGTTTCATGTTAGCCAATGTGGATTGTTCCCCTACCTTGTATGTATCCTTTTGTAGAAAGGTCTGGAAAGCCACGCAGTATTAGTACCACAACTATGTAAATACTTGGACATTCCTTAAAAGGCCACAGCTGCATTCTTTTAGATGAAACATGCTTCATGGATCCAGAGCAACTCACTCATAAACTCATTCACAGTTGTCCTTTGTACCTATTAGGCTGATTTAAGACAGTAAATGTTAATACAGGTCACAAGATCATTGGCTCACATCCTCTCTGCAATACCACAATACTACTGAACTCAGTAGCGTTCAATTGCATCTACTGGCTATGTTTGGTAACACCGAGCACTTGTGGGAACAATTGATTGCGTCCAATCAGGGCTGGACTGGGACTAAAAATTTGGCCCAGGCGGCCCACACCCACCGTGATTGGTCAGACACATTCTCTGCAGACAGTTCTCTTAAAGTATGAGTGCATTCTATGATATGAGTTGCCTAGTGTTCTGCATTCATGTGATAGTTTTGGATGTTTCAAGAGGCGTCTCAAGACATCTGTTATGTGATCTTACACTTAAATAATTAATTAATTCTTAGAGTTATGATTTGTATATTTATGGTATTTGTTTATTTTTTATTATTATTGATATTTGATATTGTATTGCCATTACTGTTATTACTATTTCGCTTAATATTGGCTTAGCAACTTTTAAAAACTGTTTACTGTTAATTTTAACTATTGTAAGATTCATATTTTGTCGCTTTGGACAAAAGTGTCTGCTAAATACAATAACCATAACCATAACCCTTCCCAAAAACTACAATAAAGCTGAGAGTAGTATATGCCCTGGAAAAGAGCACCAATACAAGAGAAGCAGTGTACTCACTCACTTTTGATTGACGACCTGGAGGCCATAGAGTACACAATCTCCATACTCAAGTACAAGTAACTGCCAAAGACGAAGAGTTTAAAGTATAATTTCAAATTATTTAATAACATTTAAGTATACACGTATGTATTGTCAGTAAAGTCAGTCAAAAATGTTGCCTTCGCCCACACCAATGAACAAGAAAGATTTACTCTAAGAAGGTAACCTTTAAAAGAGTGAGAAACAGAGAGAAATGTCAGCTAAGTTAAGATATAATTAATTTAGCTTAAATGTCTGGGCAATGTAGAGAGACAGCCGTATACATTGTATACATGAGCCTAGTAGAACAGGCTGCATAGATCACACAGACTTTTTTAGCTACCCAACAGGCCAACCGCTAGCATTTTCAATGTAAGCTTAAGCAGTCAGGTTACCTTACAGCCACTTACTTTAATGTTACAGCTAAACTGCTTGTTGTCGTTATGACGTGAGGCGCATGCACGCACGCACGCACGCACGCTGATGTTGAAGCAGCTACTACAGCCCCAAACATGTCATAAATTTTGGCACATTTTGAGGCATCCGCCTGTAGATTCTTAATCTTTTTCTCCCATAATTTTTCTGCACCTCCCTTGCGCTTTGGTGGTCGTTTGTCCATTTTAACGTGGATGCTAAACTTCCAGCATAAGCATAGCTATTACAGCTCGTGTCTCAGGGCCGGGAGTGGGGAAGGGGGTTCCTGGATTTCATTGGGTCAGGCCAGTGCCAATAAAGAAAATTAACCAATGGGCCGGTGCGGCCCAAAAAAAAGAAAAGAAAAAAGTCCTATAAATTATATTGGCGATTCAGCCCAAAAGTGCGTCGGCCCACCGGGAAAATGCCCGGTACGCCAGATGGCCAGTCCAGCCCTGCGTCCAATAGCAAGGAAGCACATATTTAAAAAAACAAACAAAGCCAAAACCAGAACGTAATTAACTCCAGTCTGCACTGTTCAAAATCTGACTTGAGCTGCAGATAATCAAATCGACTAATTGTGAATCTTACACACTGACAGGCGATCTGAGCATGTGCCTTATAACTGCACAAAGTTTAATGTGATCTCTCATTATTATGTTATTAAGAGGTACGTCGCAAACCTTTCAAGAATAAACAAGTCTGTGTTCTTATTATCTTATACAACAAATATGAAAACAAGACTACAACATGCAATTGATCTGCAAAGATCAACAACAAAATATTCCATCATCACTCACAGAACCTCAAACTGAATTGAATGTTTCTGGACTTACAAAATCAAGCTATTAAAAGACAGAACAGCTCTGTTTTTCATCATGACTGGTTGGAGTCGGCAACAGCACAAGGCCATGCAATCCCTCTGCTGTTGACCAAAACGTGTGCTTTCAGGTAAAAAGAAGGGCCTTAACATCTTGGCATGTTCCAGGGATTCAAACCTGTACCGATTAATGTAACTGAAGTTGTTAATATATGGAACACTCTAAGTAAAATAGACACTATGCAGCATTTTCAGGATTTGTTTATCATTAAAACAAAAGGAAGAGATTGTAGTTGTGGTAGAAAGACATGACTTACCTGAGCCTCTCTTCGACACCACTTTCAGGCAATGGACCACAACGGCATGAAACAGGATCAAAAGAGGAATGGGAGCTTTCATTTTTTACCAGTCCTACAAGGAAACAAAAACTTGATTTAATATTCTATACTGAGACAGCCTGTGAATACACTAAATCCATCCAAAACATAAAAAAAGAGATAATGATTTTTGGCAAGAGAAGCTCGATCAAAGCTCAAATATAAAAGAAACTGAAAGTTCTTTTTACACTTTACTTTTACAAGAGCCTAAGGTCAGCTGTAAAAGATCTAACACCCCTATGTGGAAATTTTGTTCGCCAAAGTGTTTGTCTGCCTCTGCTTTACTGATTTACTGTATAATCTGGGGGAGGCTGTTGATGATACAAATTGTAAGAGGCATCTATCAAGAGCTGGCTTTGCAGCTTTGTCAACTATCTTCGACACTAATTTAACTTCTCTCCCAACTAACATGACATAATCAGGTCCCCACTCAGATCAGGATATCTCTATGTTGACATCCAGCTTTTCACAGAGTAAAGCAGAATGAGAGTGTGGATAGAACTGAAAATGGCATAATGAACAGAGAACTACCAACATTTTAGATGGTAATAATGATAATGGTGATGATAATTAGAATCACATGACACTTCACTTAATGTCAGTCAAACACAGTATCACAGAAATGCCTGGTAATTTAGAAACAGTATCTCCAGTACATATCTTGGAATTAATATTACTTACGAACCAGGTGATGGTAGTTCTAGCTATGAGCATTTATTAAGGAAAATAATAAGGCTGCAAGGTGAGAATCATGTGCTTTATTTGATAATAATGTAGACCTTCTAGCCAATCAGAACAGGGGATACACTATGACAAAAAAGCTCATTGAAATCAAATGTTATCCAATATAAAATAGGACTAGTCTAAAGTTCATTAAAGTTATAAGTCAGTGTTTCGTCAGATTTAGCCAGCAGCTAACATTATTCCTCAGTGATACACTTTCTCATTAGACCCCTTCATGTGACTGTATAATCTTTTCTTTTTGTTTGGCTACTAATTCATCTCCTTGCTACAGGCAAAAGTGCCATCTCTGCTATGGATCGACAAGATGTCCATGTAGGCTACAAGAGCGCTTCCATTGGCATTTCAGTCGCAACAAAGATGCTTCACATATATTTCACAAAGCTGCATCACAAAGCCTTTGAGGGGAATCCCTCAAAAGCCACACTAACCGTTGAGACCCTCACAGTGGCATGCAAAATTGGCCAGTAGCCAAACATGGCGACCTTGCCGTGTTCTCCTCGTCAAAGGCCTATTGTTAGTAGCTTTCTGCAACCAATGCCACCTCAGAAGAGCTAAACGTCACCACACAAATATCTTATCTTTTTAATTAGTTTTCCATGTTGGGCGCTAGTCTGCTACATTAGCACAAAAGCTGTGCCGTCTTTCTTTGGTTTCAAAACAGAGGAAACAACTGAATCACCAGCTCTGCTCAGTATTCCTCCATTTTACAGCGATATCCTGGACTACACTAAAGCAAGCACTTATTAACACTGAAAAGGTAACAACGTGCTGTTGCGATGCAGGGCAATTCATTTTTTGTTGATACCAACTATACTGATGAGCAAATACAGTAAATCATGTTCTGTTGGGTACACTGATCATACACTATGCCTGTATGTGTGCAGTGACCAAAATTGTGAATTATGGGATTAAATGTATTCACACATGAAAACATGACATAGTGTTTTGCTTTAAGCTTGTGTGCAGCCGTTGAAAGAAAAATGGCTCCAGAAGTAAGGTTTCTCAAAGCCATTTCAAAGGACACTGATCTTGCAGGTTTTGTTTTTCTCCCACAAAGGTTAGTTATGTTATTTGTGTTTTTTTCATAGACAATGTAAAAGTATAGGGTATAGCGGTATATATTTTAATGGTAACAATATATTTGAAATACCAGTATATTAAAAAATGGAACAAACCAATAAACTGATAATATAAGTAAAGCAAAGCACTATATGCAACCAATATGCTAAATTGCAGTTGCTCAGTGATTGTCAAAGTACAAAGCTAGTGCAAATAAAATAGATGAGTGAGACATATCACTATATACTGTGGCATATTAGATAATACTGGTTACGCAAAAGGAAAAGAGTAATGCTACATCATCTATATACTAACATAATAACAGTAAAAATATTACCCTGAAACAGGTCCCAGTGTTAACTCATGATTTAAAAAGAGGAACTACCTGTAATCATTCAGATAGTTCAATACAGGCCTGCAACTCATGATTATTTTCATTATCAATTCATCTGTAGATTATTTTCTAAATTGATCAAAGAATAATTTGGTCTATAAAATGTCAGAGGAATGCCCATCACAATTTGGCAAAGCCCAAGATAACGTCTTCAAATGTCTTGTTTTGCCTGACCAACAATCCGACACCCAAATATATTCAGTTTAGTACCACAAAAGACAAAATAAAAGCAGCAAATCCTCACAATGGATATGCTGGCACAATGATATGTTTTGTTTTTCTTGTTAGTTTTTTTATTGACAAATGACTGAATTAACTAAATAGCCCCTGATTAATTTTCTGTCTATCGACTGATTGCTTCAATATTATTTAATGCCAGTTGTGGAACATGTAGAGCAGAGGTATTCTCTTGGTGGTGGTGTGGAGGAGTTAAAGCAAGGAGACTTACAGCCTGAGGTAAGAAGCTGCCTTGTAGTCAGCAGATCCCTCTCTATCTCCTGCTAGAATAGCGACAGGATGAACTGATTTAGGCTGGACTATATGATGTATAGGATTTCCTGGATATATGATTTCCTGAACTGTTCTATTGGATCTGCGCACGCACCTCATCTTGCCAGCACTGGGCGACGATACATGGATTTTAATTTCCCCTGCAAATCTTGGGCCCCACGTGTGTGGTGCCAGGTTGTCATTGGAGAAGTGAAGATACTTTTGATAATCCTTCTATGGAAGTTTTAGGGAATCTGGACCCCACAATACCTGTATTTAGTAGTATTTTCTGGAGGTGTATCGTCCAATCCAAACCTATCAGTGGTCTGAAGGAGAGGAAGTCCAGAATCCAATTATAGAAGGCTATGTGCAGACTGCTGTTAAGCAACATTCAGACAAAGGTGCTGTTATTTTTTGAGTTGTGAGAGCTGAGTGGGGATGACATCCTGCTTATCTACTTGCACCAAGTGCAATCCAGTTGGAGATCTTCAACATGCTGCACAACTAGCTTCTCAAAGCATGAATGCCACAGGTGGGTTATTGTCGAGGCATGACACTGCAGAAGTCTCAGGTAGAAGGACAGTGATTGGTATATTGTAGCAGGTGACGCTCTCCAGAAATAGAGATGTGTCCAATATGTTGGTGAAGACAACAGCTAAATGTTGGGCTCATGTTCTTAGTACACAGCAATCTTCACATTCACCCTCAGCGGGGTCCTTCTCATGTCCGCTGTATACACAAGTGCCAGGTCCTCTGAGGAAAGGGCTTTAACGGCTGGCTCTGTTGAGGAGATCAAAGCGAGCATAAGAGGTGTTGAGCTAATCTGGCAGCCACACACGTATTGATGCAGGCATTCTCACTTTTGCAATACATGATTAACCGCCACATGTCTCTACGGTTGTTATTTGCATTGAGGTGCTTTTTACCATCGGCTTAATTCTTTCGCTTCGTGTCCATGATGGCTGTTTTTAGTCTTGCGTCTGTGATGGTATACACTTCCACCAACTCAACTGGAAGCAGCTTTTTTTGGCTCTGGATAAGGTCCTCACCCCAATTGCTTTATTGTCACCGTCATCACAGTATGACCAGCTGAATTATGATTAAACTGTTAATGCACATTCCCCTTTGTTGGTATGGTTCTCTTGGTTGCTACCGTCAGTCCCTACGCTCAAGCTGGAGTGCTGCTACAGTTCTATCAGTCAGTATTTTAACTGCTTTTTAATGATGAATTGAGTCTCTTCATCAGCTGGGATTGGCTGGCAAGAAAAGAAAGGGAAAGTGTTCTGATTGTTCAAGATGGAGGCTGAGAGAGCTTGTAGCCACCAGGAATGATTGAAAAAAACATTGCAGGGATTTAATTATGCTTCTGTACTGCTAGATGTCTGCAGTGTTTCCCCAAATACACTAAATGTTATGGTTAAGTTTGACTATGTGCTTTATCTTTGATTCCCTGCTTCTGATGCCAATGGAATGTATTTAAGAAGATGGCCACCTGTTTGAAGAATTGAGCCACTCAATGGTTTATCAAGGTCAAACACTCCATTTGTTATCAGTATTCATGAAAAGGGTGTCAATGTATTATTGTCGCTATCGTCTTACTTCTTGGCACATGGTTATTAGCCAGTGAGAAGTGAAAAATTCAGTGCAGCTGTCTAACTGTCAAAGATAAGATCAGGAACACAATAGAGCAGAAAAATGCAAGAAGAAGAGTTACCACCCTTCAACAAATGAACGGATACTAGATGTCCAAAAAAAATATGAAATCTCAGAAAAAAAATCCCACAATGAAAGCATATCCTGTCAAGCATCTCATAATGCGCCAGTCTTTCATTCTCAAGAAAGGCTCATCCAAAAAGGTGCTGTCACCTGCCTCTCATTCTTTGATTGTTTTTCCTCAGGAATCCCCTCCCTGACAGTGGAGGACAGTTTCCTCCTCAGCGGATTCATCCAAAATTCAATTACTTTCGAGGAGGGTTCAGCAAGAGAAATGGGGCACTCTCTCAACACTCTCGGGGCCCGTAGTTGGCCCAGAGGAATGCATCTCCCTCTCACATTTGCGCACAAACAATTTCAGCAATCGACGACTGAGGCTTTACTGCTTTACTGAAGCTCGCCAGGTGGATATCGAGATGAAGATTTATACGGATCTCTCATTTCAAGTCTCTCTTGCTCATACATTTTCTCGGGCTGTTCACACTGAAGGCCCTCGTGCTCAATTCTGAACCACTGCTCATATCGGATGTTTCTGGATGACTTTGCAGGATGTTACCCATATCAGATACAAACGAGAACCGACAGCAAGAGGCAATAACAGACATCCGTATATGTGCCTACACTTCTCCCGCTTGTTTGGAAAACATTTCACTTCTGTGCTTTGGAATTTTGATTGAATTGAATTGTAAAGCTTTGACATTTTGCTTCTTCTTTGCTTGTTCTTCCAGTGTTGTGTCCTCCTACATGCAAACACTGGCAGAGCCAGGCGCTCATGGGTGTCACAATTAAGAAATTATTTCTTATTTTCTTGGCAACAGTGACTAATACTGTCGTTAGAGTGCCAGAACAATTTCAATGATTGGATTTAATCGGTAATGATTTATTTATTTTTTTATTAAAGAGCAACGTTTTCTTAGCTATGCCCCTATTTTTGACAAATTCTGATATGAGCTCTTAAATATAAGTAGCATTATGGGTCACATACCTTGATCCAGACCCAGATTGGAACTGAAAAAATAATTAGAAGTGCAATGCTTCATATCAGTTGCAGTATGAATTTACACCCAATCTATCTCTGTCATTACGCCCCCCCCCTCCCACCAACTGCCTCTCCCCATGTCACCCCTCTGCCCCTTTCCTTCCACCTCCAGTCTGGAAATTGATATGTACTCTGCTTGGTGAGTTATTAACATTTCTATTTGTGAGGAACACTTTTCAAGCCCTTACACCCTTGGCTGACGCACGCATACACCCACACAAGTCTGAGCTCTCCTTACTGAATTATTCCATTTTGGATTATCTAATAACCCTGCAACCACAAGCCTCCATGTTCTTGACATACACGCATAGGAGAGAGAGAAGAGGTTGCTTCTCGAACACAATCGACATCTCTAGATATGTTTAACACCGTAAATGTCTTAGAATAAATGTTTCTTCTGCTTAGTGAAAAAATATGCTCCCAGTCGACTTTCTGCATGGCAACAGTGAGAATAAACAGCGCACCGCATCAAGAGTACAATCAACAGATGAATAAGAAGCAATGAAAGACACACCGTGTGTAGCAACATTATGCAATTGTGTATTTTCTTCAGTGGTTAATTTGTCTCTGTGTGGTGAGGACAAAACAGTTCTTAGTAGTTAAACATATGTAGCTGGATTCTATGGTGAAGCAAAATGTATTACTAAACAGGGTCAAAACAAGGATTAAATAAAAAACTAGAAAGGTCTGTACCATGTTTTCTTCCCATTTTGTATATTCATTTAACCGTTAAAATATATTTCCCTAAATCATGGTCTAAATGCTGTTTCAAAGCCTGCATAAACAGCAAGAAAGCGAGGCTACATCATGTACAGAACCTGGAAATAAGAACCTCTGTGCCTCTGGGTTGTACTTGCTATGCACTTGCAGTGTACAATTACCCAACATCACTTTTATAGTCAATATATCTACTATGGGAATGTTGAACTCAACAAATGACCAAATAAACAACAGCCAACTAAGCTATCATTTGACATCAACAGTTAGTAAACTATATAGAAGTGGCAGAAACCGCTCTCTGTGGGTGAAATATGGCAGATACAGTATATAATGTACAATTTATATTTCTTATGTTTGGTCTAGGGAGCTGTTAGCCACAGGTCAGCTTGGAAAAATCCCCTTTAAATGAATTCTATGGACACACAAATGTGCACACACAGGCCCGTGCACACACATACAAACGTTCTTTCCAGTCACATCCAATTCTTAGTCCTATTACCTGAGCTGCCTGCTAACTAGATCCTTTATCCTGCCTGGCTGTCAGGGAAATAAGGATGACATTAAATAAACGGAGCTCTCTCTGGATATTCCAGGCCAGGACTAAGAGGACCAAGAGAGAGCCTGCTGGAATCTCTGAGAGGAAGAGGTGAAAGGAGAAGAGAGGATGAATGAATGCTAGAAAAGGTTGAAGAATAGAGAGTGAGGAGAAGGCAAACCATGAGAAGCAGTATCATGAGATGGTGCCAAGCAGCAGAGCATTGAAACACACAGAGAAGCAAATCATTGGGGATTATTCGGGTAACTGGAGAATCTTGTGCAAACTATCCATATTTTGACATCACAGTGATTAACATCTGGGTTTTACCGAGTTGACTGTCTCTATAACTGTCTATAATAAAGTGTGTTGATGTGATTTAAAAGATTAAACCAATTTGTTGCGTTTACACAGCAAATTTCCCACTGTTAATGGATGTTGATTTTTCAAAAACACGGAAAATGATTTGGGTTTTTAAAGTGTTTGTTCACTCTCAGCTGCTACAAGCACTAAAGCTGCTATTCAACTGGTCTAAATGTTTTGAATTAATGCTGATGTATATGGATTTATAGCGAAACAGCACAGTGATGATTCACACAATGTTAAATTAATACCGAAGATTCTGCTCTATTGCTACATCATTGGCACTCTTTGAAAGGATGCTCTCAGCCTCAAAACACTTTTCTTATAAACAAATAAATAAAAATACAGGACAGTACCGAGATGCGGTCACATTTTTCTAAGCTTGCTTTATACTATCAGAACAGCCACTTGTACTTTATTCTTGTAGCAGGTCCGTGAGAATATGTGTGTCTCAAGTTCCCCCCCCCCACAGGCTTGATCTGTACTGCAGGTTTCAATCAAACTCTCAAACATGGTCAGAGTTCAAGGTCTGAAACGGGATTCACCTCGAGAGGAAGCGATGAGATATACACAGGCTGAAGCAGTCCTCTCTTTATCTCTCACACACAACCTCTAATACACATTTTTTACTTAACACACATTTAAATCTACATTTAAATCTGTGACACTGAGACTGATCTGCTGCTGAACCGACAAGTCTCCAGCTAACTCTACAGTATGCTAATGCTATTCATTGGAGAGCATCAAAGTCTGAGTTCTTCATGGAGCTCTGACTTTAAGAAAGTAAAAGAACGCTGCATATTTTACAGTATAACAGCAGGAAAAGATTCAAATGGATAGGTCTTTCTTTCAGGTTTGTCTTTGAAGAAAGCAGGATGGTCAAGATCCTCGAGTACTGCAGAGCATCTTTTATGGTTTAGACAGAAACATAATAATGGACCAATACATTTTTTTAGTTTTTGTTTGTTTTGTTTTTGGGGCATTTTTAGGCCTTTTATTGACAGGACAGCTGAAGAAATGAAAGGGAGAGAGGGGGAATGACATGCAGCAAAGGGTCGCAGGTCGGAGTCGAACCCGGGCCCGCTGCGTCGAGGAGTAAACCTCAATATACAGTGGGGAGAACAAGTATTTGATACACTGCCGATTTTGCAGGTTTTCCTACTTACAAAGCATGTAGAGGTCTGTCATTTTTATCATAGGTACACTTCAACTGTGAGAGACGGAATCTAAAACAACAATCCAGAACATCACATTGTATGATTTTTAAATAATTAATTTGCATTTTATTGCATGACATAAGTATTTGATCACCTACCAACCAGTAAGAATTCTGGCTCTCACAGACCTGTTCGTTTTTCTTTAAGAAGCCCTCCTGTTCTCTACTCATTACCTGTATTAACTGCACCTGTTTGAACTTGTTACCTGTATAAAAGACACCTGTGCACACACTCAATTAAACAGACTCCAACCTCTCCACAATGGCCAAGAACAGAGAGCTGTGTAAGGACATCAGGGATACAATTGTAGACCTGCACAAGGCTGGGATGGACTACAGGACAATAGGCAAGCAGCTTGGTGAGAAGGCAACAACTGTTGGCGCAATTATTAGAAAATGGAAGAAGTTCAAGATGACGGTCAATCTCCCTCGGTCTGGGGCTCCATGCAAGATCTCACCTCGTGGGGCATCAATGATCATGAGGAAGGTGAGGGATCAGCCCAGAACTACACGGCAGGACCTGGTCAATGACCTGAAGAGAGCTGGGACCACAGTCTCCATTAGTAACACACTACGCCGTCATGGATTAAAATCCTGCAGCGCACGCAAGGTCACCCTGCTCAAGCCAGCGCATGTCCAGGCCCGTCTGAAGTTTGCCAATGACCATCTGGATGATCCAGAGGAGGAATGGGAGAAGGTCATGTGGTCTGATGAGACAAAAATAGAGCTTTTTGGTCTGAACTCCACTCGCCGTGTTTGGAGGAAGAAGAAGGATGAGTACAACCCCAAGAACACCATCCCAACCGTGAAGCATGGAGGTGGAAATATCATTCTTTGGGGATGCTTTTCTGCAAAGGGGACAGGACGACTGCACTGTATTGAGGGGAGGATGGATGGGGCCACGTATCGCGAGATCTTGGCCAACAACCTCCTTCCCTCAGTAAGAGCATTGAAGATGGGTCGTGGCTGGGTCTTCCAGCATGACAACGACCCGAAACACACAGCCAGGGCAACTAAGGAGTGGCTCCGTAAGAAGCATCTCAAGGTCCTGGAGTGGCCTAGCCAGTCTCCAGACCTGAACCCAATAGAAAATCTTTGGAGGGAGCTGAAAGTCGATATTGCCTGTATGGAGGAGTGGGCCAAAATCCCTGCTGCAGTGTGTGCAAACCTGTTCAAGAACTACAGGAAACGTATGATCACTGTAATTGCAAACAAAGGTTTCTGTACCAAATAAGTTCTGCTTTTCTGATGTATCAAATACTTATGTCATGCAATAAAATGCAAATTACTTACTTAAAAATCATACAATGTGATTTTCTGGATTTTTGTTTTAGACTCCGTCACTCACAGTGGAAGAGTACCTATGATAAAAATTACAGACTTCTACATGCTTTGTAAGTGGAAAAACCTGCAAAATCGGCAGTGTATCAAATACTTGTTCTCCCCACTGTATGGGCGCCGGCTCTACCAACTGAGCTGTCCGGGCGCCCCCATTAAAATTTCTAATGCAAATGTTCTTAAATAATAGAAAATGTAGAAAGTAAAGGCCTAAAAAATGAGAAATAATTCTCTACAAGTTTTTGTAGTTTGCCAAATCACATCAGCAGAATACTGTCTTGTCTAGGCTGCAGAACCATGGGCTGATTTAAGGGTAAATGAAAGAGAATTGTCAGATTATTAACACAAGTTAATAAACGCCTACCCTACAGCAACTACATTCATTAAGGCTGCTAAACATACTTTAATCAAACCAACCACTAAGAAGAATCCGCTTGAGCCAAAACAGAAAATGTGCTTGAAATTGTACATTCAATTGATCTGATCTGTTTTGAGGTTGTGCACTGCTTGAAAGTACAGCTTCCATTGTTGATGAATGCACAATGCTAATGATGGCTATGCCGCATTTTTGGCTTTTTGATTAAAATATATAATATATTGTGTTATGGCAGGTAGTCTGTTTTTCATGGTGAAATTTCAATCAAACGCAGTATCCATTTCCTCATAGGTCAGACTGTTTAAATGTTATGCTACATTGCAAAAGTAGACACACACAAACATGTCAATGTGAAAGCTATTTGCCTTCACTGCACCTTTCCTTCCAAAAATGTCCCTTACATGTCTAAACCAAACAGCCCTGCAAGTAAAAATAAACTTAAGTGCTAAGGTGAGCAGACATGCTGTAGTTACCACTGAGAGCTTAACAGCACAATGCAAATAAGCTTTCACACAATAACAGACGACCCACATCTCCATGCTAGGCAGCAGAGATTCAATATCAGAGGACAAGGAGTGCTGCGTCCCCAGGCCCCTCTGGTAAAGTGGCCCATAAATCAAGAACCCTGTTGCGAGCCAGTCTCTGTCGGTCTGGTCCTGCAGGGGGGAACAAGAGCCACGCTCTGGCTGGTAAAGAGGAACAACAGTAACCCCCTCAGTTGTAATGAAAAGGATGTCTTAGCAGCATAAAATTATTACCATCATTAGCCAAACTGGGGATTGGATTATTACTGGAATTGCTGTTTGAATATATAGATGATGCTGTGGCTGCGGGTGTTTGGCCATGCATGTAACTGAACTGGGTCAAAATGTACACATTTAATAATGTTGGTTGTACATTTCAAAGCTCATATAATACAGTAAGGAGCGCTATAAAAGGGGGACAATCAAAGAAAATGGGTAAGTTTACTAAACATCAGATGGACATGTCTCTTCTACTATGCAGTTAATGCTGCAAATGCATTGGCTTGCACGCCCCCCCCCCCCCACACTTTTATCTCCACACCAACCAACGAATTTCACAACAAAGCCTTCATGAATGAGTAAGCATAGATCCGATGAAGAGAGGAGGAGAAATGGGAGGAAAAATTGCTCATTTTGCTTCCCCTGGCATGCAATTTCCATCCTCTATCCACATCTCTCTAAAAGCTATCTAAAACACATCAACTTCCTCTTTCTAGGCTGGATGGTCCTCTGAGGATCACCTCCAGACATGGCATGATGACAGTGGGTCTGAAAAAGAATGAAAATGATAATTCCACCCTCTTGCTTATAGCAATGGGCTTCTCATTCTACCGCTGATTAAAGAGGAGGGGAAAAAAAACAAACATACATTTTAAACATCACCTGCCCCTAGCAAAGAAAAATACTATATACTGAAATAATTGATCATGCCTTAGATGGCCATTTCATCAGTGCAACACAAGTATTTCAGTGCCTTATGCTTCATTTTAGCTGTGATACAATTGACCAGCACAACGTTTAAGCTCCAGGCTGTGCTACACTGTCTGACCCGGGGTCCTTTTATTTTTTTGCAGTAACAAATGGGAAAATAAAGTGCTTTTAAATTGCATTTGACTCTGGTCATCTTTATGCTTTGATCCCCCAAACACACACACTTACACAGAGTAGCTTGCATATGTATTTTTTCAAGAGCAATGTAAAGAGACAGTTGGAAATGATGCCATTACCAAGCGTAACTCTGTTTGGATATGAATGTCATTACATGCAGAGAGTAAATAAAGCTAGCATTGCAGCGCCAAACGCTCAGTTCACATCCATACAGGAAAGCATTCAAGTCAAGGTCTGAAAAATAAGTGACCCATGAAAATGATTTGCAGAGAAGACCATTCTTTTTGATATCTCGCCACTGAATAACAGCAGGGAAGGGCACACATATAGGGCTGAAGGGCCACAAAGTGAATGGGGGGCCAATGTTAAAGGTCCTTTATTTTTCCATACAGCCTCGGCTCCCATCAGTGAGTGATCATGGTTGCTATGTTTTCTGAGAGGGACACATCGGTTGAGTTTCCTATTTCTGCAGGACACAGATTAGAGAACAAAGAAAACTTCTGTTGAACTCTTGATTTGGCCTGACCTGCATTGTGGTTACAGTTATTTGTAAATTGTAAATAATGACCTTTTTTAATTGTGTAGAAAGAGTGAAAGCTTGCTGAAGTCCACCAGATAGATATTTATAAATTGAGGGATCTCCAGATAATTAACATGACAGGAAAACGATATACATTTTTCTTATTTAATAGTTCTTAGTTAACCCATCAGGCCTCTAAAATAATTTCTTCAAACGTGAGAAGTCTGATAGGGAAAAGAAACCTGACAAATTTTCCGCAAACTGTGATGGGGGTCACAAATAGACACTACTTCTTTTTAAAGGGATCACGAGCCAAAAAGGCCACAAGCCACTGCTTTAAAGAAAGGTCTCCTACTGCAGTGGTTCCCAACCTTTTTTCCTTGGCGCCCCCCCTACTTATGTCTAAGAAAAGCTGAGCCCCCCCTCCGAAACCGAAGTTGAGGTAACTCTCGAGATAGAGCCTTACTTTCTTTTTTTAACAGAGGAGTTATCAGCACTTTTACGTTTCTCCGCCATGTTTCATTCACAAAATAGTGATGCCGTAGCGGCAGGAAAAACGAGGATGATAGCAGCTAGCAGCTGACCTGATGACAGCAAGGGTCCCAGGTTAAGAGGTCCCGGAGGTTTGGCCTACTAAGTAGCCTGCCTACAATTTTAAACGAGAACAAAAATATATAGTTTTTATACAGACTTTTGTATACATTATATATATTCTAGTGTATTATCATAATTTGTTTAACATGTGCACATTTTTTTTTTTTACCTCAACCTCAAACCAGATAAAGAGTTGTGCACCCCCTGTGATCTTTGCCACCCCCCTGAGGGGTCCCTGGACCTCAGGTTGGGAACCACTGTCCTACTGTAACCTGGCACTTTAATGCAACTAAACTAGAACAATGACTGAAAAGTTGTACCTGAAAATACTGAAGCCTGAAAATGCATACGGTTGATAGATTGAAATTTTGGTATTCACCCCCTGTCATGAATCTCCTTTTTATGGGTGATGCGACATGCCCAGACATATAATATATGATCTACCTGATCTACCATACTTGTCAATTCATGACATGATGGCTGCAACAAAAATAAATAGCTTTGAATCAGATCGATGCCCAATGATTGCGATGGAAAATGGAACAAGGCGTGGGGAAAGAGGGATCTCATCTTCAAGGGAATTGGATTTTCAAAAGATTTAACTGAGCGCACGTCTGTTATGCATGTAGTCCACAGCTTCTAATGCTCAGATTTCACAACAGCCAATAAGTCTGCACAGCAGTACCAAGCAAGAATGGAAGGTGCTCATGCTGAAGTATGATATTTGCACACGTACATAAAAACACAAGCTGGATCACCTCTCTGTATTTCCATTTTCCCTCGAGTAATTTAATAGCCATGATTGAGGTGGCCCTTCTGAACTTCCACTCCAACATTCTTCCTCACAAATCCTCATCAATTGCTCCAATTGCTCCTCACACAGAGCCAATATTGCACAGTGAGACAACCCTTATTTCCCACTATATTAATGAACTCTTTCATTTAAAAGCCTTTGACTACCCGCCCCCCTGATTGCAAAGCCAAGACCAATAGGCCTTGGTGACAGCTCCTTGAAAATTAAAGGTATCAATCAAGACAGGAAGGGGAAAAGCTTGTGATGTCTTCAGATCCTTCTGTCTGCCAGAGAGAGCATTGCAAGCTGAACAGGGTCAAGTGCTATTTGCAAATGCTTGTCAAGATGTGTTTTAGCACATTTTAGTTTGAGTGGGGTTTGCCTCATGAAAATAGGAAAAGAAGATTAAATATTAGTTATTATGGGAATGACTGTTAATTCCAAAGTAACTCATTGTACTGTCTGTCTGTCTGTGCAGCTTTAATGTTCACGTGTGCAAATTCAACTATAGGGTTTATTATGTTTAGAGTATTATTATGTAGGTGGTTGTGGCTCAGAGGTAGAGTGGGTCGGCCCTCAACCACAAGATTGGAGATCGATCACAGGCTCCTACAGTCACATGTCCAAGTGTTTCTGAGCAAGACACTGAACCCCAAGTTGCTCCCCGGACGCTGTATGTGGCTGTCCACTGCTCCTAATGCTTAGAATGGGTTAAATGCAGAAATTGAATTTCACTACACTGTACAATTGTATGTGACAAATAATAACGTTTATTCTTCTATCATCTATTAAGAAAAGGAAGCATTCAAATGCACTGTCAGAGTTCAAATGCTTTTTAACACTGATGAAGTATTCAAAACTGCACTTGAAATTATCCTGCCGATGAAATGACGGCATTATTGATGCATTAACATGCCCTTTAAACCTACACTTAATTCATCAGGGAGCAGAACAGGAATGCAATGCCGCTGGGTAAACTTGACCAGCATAAAAAAGTGCCAATGCTTGATGACATAATCTCTGTCTAAATCAATTTCTGTGTGAGAGCACTCGACTCAGCTCAATATGTAGCTGCAGGGCTTCCGTTAAGTGGCCACTGCCACTTACCTATAAATTCATGTGCTCTTGGTTGCTCCTGTGGCAAAGCTTAACACCAAATGTTGGAGACGAATAAAGATGTTATTAAAATAACATCATAAACTAAGAAGATATCACCTAAAGCAGAAAGTGTCAAGAAAAAATTGGAGTGGAAAGGTTTAGAGCAGAGCACGATGCGAGTAGATTTTTGAGCAGTGGAAATGGGGAGCAAATGTTACTGTTGACAAAATTAGACGTATGCGATTGATGAGGTGCTGGCTGAATGTAATGCTTACACTGCCTGTAGGCCTTGGCCTTAGATGAGGTTATGGTTTCTAATAGATTTACAAAAAGACGAGAAAAGAAGCATCTCTGCAGCAGTCGTTGCTTGGTTAAATGGTGAGAAGCAACTTGCAAGGCTAGAGTAACCTTCTGTAACCCATCTCTGTAGCGGAGGAAGGAGGAGAAGAAAGGTTTTCCCCCTTTTTTTAAGCCAGCATTTTTGCTCTAACTTTACAGCAGTATCACTTTCTGAGTCCCAAATATGTTTAACTGGCAGTCCCCAGTCTGGTCAGAACCAGAGTGGAGCTCCAATATCCATGTGAACAATCATAGGCCATCATCCATCCAAGCAGGGGAGGGAAGGAGGGGATAGGAGTTGAAATACTAGCAAATACTGAGGAGAGGCACAAAGAGCTGACTCGCCAAGCAATCACTCAGCAGAAATAATTTGAAATAAACTGAGCCCCGGTTCTTGCCTACCGCCTCTGACACACACGCGCTTTGTGTGTGCACGCACAAAGTGACACGCACATGTGCACAAATTCGCATATACCCACTGACACAAGCACGCAATCGTGCACTTCCCACAGGTGCACATACACAAACACATTGCTGACGCATCGGAGCGACATTCAAATGCGCACAGTTTTTCACAAATAATGTTGAGAAAATCAAAAGCTCGTATGCATTGACACCGTAACCGCTATGCCTGGATAATTGTGTTTTACTAAAGAATACAGAAGACTTCAGTAGTGCACTTCGCTCTCGTACTGCAGCTGTGAGCACTTCCACTGAGCTCCATCCGCAACTAAAGCATAAAGACTGAATGGGATCCATGCGTAACTGACGGAAACCGTTCTCCAAATGCGCATTTAAGTGCCGCATATTAGGAGATCATGAATCCGTTTGTTGAAGCGCATCGATAAGTGATGTAAATCTTTGTACCTATATGAAATGTCAGTGTCATCCAAATGAATCGTTGGTGCCCACAAACTGGTTTAAACATATTCACAGAAGGTAGCACGAGCATCTAACCAACTTTAGAAACGTAAAGATCAAAACACAAATTGAACTTACCCACAAGCAGTTTCCAAATGATAGCGTACACTCTGCTGTCAGTTCTGATAGCCCCACACCATCACGGTGTATCAGAATCTGTTATAGTCTACAGAGCAAAGCCTCAACGTTTTAAAAGAAAACGAGGAATCGCAGCTGTGAAATAGTCCACTTCTCCAAAAACGCAGCGTCTATCCCAAAATTACATATTGCCAGCCTGGACTGGCGCAAATCAGAGCACAAAAACACCTGCAGCCGGTCACTTTGAAAGAGCAAGAGAGAAGAAAATGAAGACAATCATGACACTGATTAGGGGAATGGTCGACAGAATCAATGAAGGCAATATCAGAGGAGGCAATTAGTCTGATTATCCTATTAAATCAGTTGCTAAGCCGCTGACAGCCACGCAGCCCGGCAGGTGAGCACCGCTTTAAGCAGGACTACACGAGCGCAAATTTCCAAAGTGATGTGCAGATAAAGATCTCTCTCTCTCTCTCTCTCTCTCTCTCTCTCTCTCTCTCTCTCATGCGTCAAGTAAGCATAAATTGACAGTATGCCCAGGACACGAGGGGATATGCCATCAAAATAAAAGCACACTATTTGTCATCAAATTACTACGCGTTTGTATTCACAGGCACATGACATGGTAACAACTAGGACGCGGGGGTAGCCTATTTTCCTATTAAATCTGTTCATATCTCACAGGTCCTATTTTAACGAATTGTTAGCTTTCGCTTTGGTATTTAGAGCTGTTCTCAATACAAATGGATTTTCCTGGACGGCTTTAATTTTGAAGAGCACTTATTTTTTCGTTGTGTGCTTATTCTGTCTGGCTTGACTCTCGTACCAATGTGAACGTTCCTAGTTAGACCAGCGTTCCTCTGGAGTCTTAATCATAATCCTCTACATGGCGCATTGACTGAAACCTTCCCAACAAACGCACATGAGGAACGTCATCCTCATTATGCGCCTGTTTCGAGAAATAAATTCGCAATGTGGTTATTACTTTTACCTGGTTATAGGGAGTGCTGAATAGAGCGGCAGGCGGTCAATGCAGTGCTGCACAACTTTAAGGATAGACGCCGCCCAATGGAAAGAACAGAAAAGGTCTGACATGCACTGTAAAAATACTCTTAAACGTATGAGTTGATTGAGTCAAAACACATTATGTTTCATTTCTATAAAAATCTACAAAGAGGACCTGGGAAATAAAAAAATATTTAAAAAAACATATTTGCACAATTGTTTTGTGATCATGACAACAAAAACACATTTCTCGTTATTTTTCAACTTGGTTATGCAACCCTGTCTCCTAAAAGGATGTTGATGTCACCCCGACCCTTTGTCTACGCAAAGCCTATTATTATCTATTACAGACTTTAATTAGAAATGTATTGGTGATATGTCAAAGACAAACGTAATCTGGGACAAAATAACTTTCATCTAAACGTAATTCATTACGCAGTTTTTTATGGAAACTAATAACTAAATAATTTTTAGGAGACAGGGCTGTATTATGACATCATGAAGAATCAAAGCTTCTTATATCTAGATTATTATTAATATGATATTAGACATCAGTTTGTCAGATGACACCATTCTTCCTTGTTTCAAAATACTAATATTTCTTGTAGAGAAAACTAAAGTGAAAAATAAAATGCTTTGGGAACAAGATTTAAATTATTTTACCATGTTTGAAAATTGATTTTAAGAATACTGTGAGAATAAATGACTTACATTACATACATTTTGCAAAACAAACGCAATAATTTTAAAGACGGAGTGGTTATAGAAATCTTCTATGTGATTTATGGTAATTTAGAGGAACTAGTATAAGTCCAATATTGTGGAATAATAGTACTATAACAAGGCAGGCCATTCAAATGGCATGTAATTATGTGCAGGAGCTATGCTTGACCTTGCACAAACCAGACCTTCATTTTCAACAGAAACTGGTTCAAATGTTCCATTGGCACACAATTAGATAGGCTATATGTCCCTTGTCTACTTCTAGGCTTATAAAGGCAGTCATGTTTTCATTACATTTTGATCCAAGAGAAAACGCTGACAAATAGATCTCGACTGAGAAATGTAATTTTTTACATTTAAATTAGGTCTGCCAGTGGGCTTAGTTTACACTACTGTGCAGTATATTCACATCTGATACCAGTATTCAGTCCATTGTATCAACATTCATCACCATACTCCTGTTCAATATTAACTACACACTAAGATGAATGTGACAAGTCCACTGAAAAGCCTGAAAGAATTTCAATCTGCACAGTTCAGGTATTACCAGTATTTATGAGTAACCAAGGACTCACATCCAACAGACAAGAGACAAAACCCTGAATCACTAAAGATGATGAATGAACAGTAAGGCTGAACTGGAAAGGTGTGATACAGATTAAGGACTGGCAGGTAAGCCTCCCAGTTGGTGAGGCAGGCCGAAAAAAGGGCCTCGTTTGATTTCCCTCTCACTGGGCCACCCCTGTCAAGACTTTGGCCTCTGGCACAGCGTTTCTGTGAGGCGAATTTCGATGAGGGGAGGGCTTTGAGGAGGAGAAAAACCACCCTCCTCGGACTGAAAATGTGCACTTGTGAGCATTCTTTGTCATATACAGACCATGGCGTGAATAGAGGTCCCTTAATGAGCAAAGAAGTGGACAAACACGGCATTGATTCCCCCTTCTATCTGAGGTTGCCGTCTGCAAATGGCCTCAACTCAATCAACCGCTTAGTGTGCAACTTTGAGGACAACTGTCTAGTGAGGGTCGATTGTTTGCTGAACTTTTTCTCCTGGTTTGAGGATTTGGACAACAGCCCGGAAGACCACTAGTGTGGTGTTAAAATAAATGTAACATTCAAAATTCCTGACGTTTTTCATATCTTTTAAGGTCTGTAATGTAAAATCTTGTAACTAAGTCTTTACGTATAGTGCATTTTTGGATTTGTCCAGTTATGCTCCCCCATGCGTTAATGGTTTCATGATTCACTCTCAAAATCCATTTTATAAACTCAAAAACATCATTGCTGAGCTCAAAACAAGGCTGTTTTCTAAACTTCTCAAAAGCTGACAATTTAGGAATTTATTTTCATTTGACAACAGTATGAAGCTTTTTACTGTTCCAATTAAAAATGACACATCTACTCATGTACTGTGTGGAAAACATGTCATGTGTTCTTACAAAATTATAAACTACATGAAAGTGAAACTCAGTTTGTGAATCATACACTTTGAAAGACTTATTTGAACCATTCATTTGAAGTTAAGTTTGTCTTAAGTGCTGAGATGTAGCATTGTGGAATGAAACTTTTCATAAAGTTGTGGTGAAAAGAGATCTCCCTGACTTTTACTTTAAAAGGAAAGATGATGAGATGAGGGAAAACTTTCTTAAAGCATCTTATCTAATGACTCAAATGAACACTAAACCACATTAGAACTGAGCTCAGCTTTGATTGCATGTACAAAACAAAAGTAGTATTGGTGCAATCCTACTTTAAAGAAACCACAGCATACTGTACCCCCAACTGGTTTTAAACAATGATGAAATACTGATACTTAGCAAGGTTATATGATCAAATAAACCAAGGGTAAAGGCACATGTATGCTTTCAATCGCCTCTATATAGGGGCACTAGAAATGAAGTGAGAATATACTAAGAATTCAGACACCAAATAAACACAATCAAATGGTGGAAAGTTAAAATGCACTGGGAAGCAAACTGATTCTGGAGTCTGGACACAGCTTAGGTTTGTGCATAAGACATATGTCCTTGGTTCAGTCTGCTGATTCTGTTTAGAAATGTTGTAGTCTAAAAGTGTCTTACATGTTTGCTAAGGGTTGGCTTGTAATATGGGCCTGGCTAGGTTTTATTTAAGAAAAACACACAACCTACCATGTTTCCCCCTTTTACAGGACAAAGATGCAGGTGCGACAAAGTCTTTCCGGGTACTGCAAACAAACTAGAGGCTGCAAATATTTTGTTGAAGTAATCCTGGAGTCACCTATATTAATGAAGAATGCTACTTGTTTAGATATTAGCATCCCAACCAGACATTGCTACGGCACTCTTTATATCATTTATGTGGCGTATAACTACAGCATTTTCAAAGGCTTTTTGGTTAACCTACTGCAGTAAACAGTAAAAAGGCATAGCCATAAGTCCCTGCCCCACTTCCTCAGCTGCATATTTTAACCTCATTTGGACTGGGAGTGATAATCAAACATCAATTTGTAAGATGGACTGTTTCAGAAAAGGCTACAAATTTAATTGGGGTAATGAGTCACTGAGGGAAGCCTCCAAGCCCTTCTCCAATTACTGCCTACAAAACAGAGTACCAACAGGACTGAGCAGAAAACATCTCAACATGTCAGTTATTATAGTACCACACAGATTAACCAAGCGTGACCCTTCCTATCAAACCAATAATGCATGTTTTAATTAGTTCTTATGCTTGAATAATGGTACTGGAGGCAGCAGGAACAAATACATTTAAACTGCACCTTTTACAGTGGATGAGTTGAACTTGCACACATACTACATTGTCAGACTCCTCTAATAATAGGGCTGTATGATTTCGAAGCAAAAACATTTTTCAAGTGAACACTTTCTGACAGCAAGAGGACATAACCTCTTTCACAGAGATGTTGTATGTGTGTGTGTATGTGTGTTTTGGGGGTAATGTCATCACACAGTTAATGCATTATTCACCGCTCATCTCCAATTCAGTTCAGCTCCCCAGAGAAGACTTAATGGGATTCAACTTGAAAAAAGTTTGAATGTGGTATCACAGTGCTTCTGCTGAGGCACGCGTTTTGGACATTTGCGAGGATAATTGAAGGAAGAGGTATCCGACGATGGCCTTGTTGCTTCAATCTTTGCCGTACGCCGCCGCGTCTCCCCCTTTTCCTCACTCCTGTCCTGGGTGCCCAACTCTGGTTCTCTGCGGGGGGCTGCCAACCGGATGAGCTCTGGTGGAAGAGCCGCCTGGGAGTCCACGTTTCCCGCATCGGAGTTACGCAGGAACAGGAGAAACTCACGGGTATATTGGGGGGACTCTTTTTGTTCGCAGAGTACGCCCAAAAGTTTGCATAAGAGCGTAAAAAGGATAAAACATCCCATCAAACTAAGGTGAGTCATTGTTATGACCGTCACATGCAGATCAGTTAAAAATCCAGGTTAGTAAGGACGCTAAAACCAGGTTAAACGTTAAAAGACAACACTCTCACTCTGCACTCCGTTGCTGCCTGTCGCCATTACAGCGCCAATTCCAAGCAAGGTTATATGATCAAATAAACCAAGGGTAAAGGCACATGTATGCTTTCAATCGCCTCTATATAGGGGCACTAGAAATGAAGTGAGAATATACTAAGAATTCAGACACCAAATAAACACAATCAAATGGTGGAAAGTTAAAATGCACTGGGAAGCAAACTGATTCTGGAGTCTGGACACAGCTTAGGTTTGTGCATAAGACATATGTCCTTGGTTCAGTCTGCTGATTCTGTTTAGAAATGTTGTAGTCTAAAAGTGTCTTACATGTTTGCTAAGGGTTGGCTTGTAATATGGGCCTGGCTAGGTTTTATTTAAGAAAAACACACAACCTACCATGTTTCCCCCTTTTACAGGACAAAGATGCAGGTGCGACAAAGTCTTTCCGGGTACTGCAAACAAACTAGAGGCTGCAAATATTTTGTTGAAGTAATCCTGGAGTCACCTATATTAATGAAGAATGCTACTTGTTTAGATATTAGCATCCCAACCAGACATTGCTACGGCACTCTTTATATCATTTATGTGGCGTATAACTACAGCATTTTCAAAGGCTTTTTGGTTAACCTACTGCAGTAAACAGTAAAAAGGCATAGCCATAAGTCCCTGCCCCACTTCCTCAGCTGCATATTTTAACCTCATTTGGACTGGGAGTGATAATCAAACATCAATTTGTAAGATGGACTGTTTTCAGAGAAGGCTACAAATTTAATTGGGGTAATGAGGTCACTGAAGGAAGCCTCCAAGCCCTTCTCCAATTACTGCCTACAAAACAGAGTACCAACAGGACTGAGCAGAAAACATCTCAACATGTCAGTTATTATAGTGTACCACACAGATTAACCAAGCGTGACCCTTCCTATCAAACCAATAATGCATGTTTTAATTAGTTCTTATGCTTGAATAATGGTACTGGAGGCAGCAGGAACAAATACATTTAAACTGCACCTTTTACAGTGGATGAGTTGAACTTGCACACATACTACATTGTCAGATTCCTCTAATAATAGGGTTGTATGATTTGTAGCAAAAACATTTTTCAAGTGAACAATTTCTGACAGCAAGAGGACATAACCTCTTTCACAGAGATGTTGTATGTGTGTGTGTATGTGTGTTTTGGGGGTAATGTCATCACACAGTTAATGCATTATTCACCGCTCATCTCCAATTCAGTTCAGCTCCCCAGAGAAGACTTAATGGGATTCAACTTGAAAAAAGTTTGAATGTGGTATCACAGTGCTTCTGCTGAGGCACGCGTTTTGGACATTCGTGAAAAGCCGTAGCACCATTTTAGCACCATATCAAAGGGCTTTTTTTTGTAAATATAATGCTGTCCTACATTCATGAAAAAAAATGTTTGTCAAGACCTCAAAGCTAATAGGAGTAAGCTGATCTTATCAATCAACAGAGTTCTTGGATGGGACAGCAGTGTAGTTCACTTGCAGTCCGTTGCACACAGATCAGTTTTAAGTATTGTTGAGGCACCAAGTGGCAAACATATTCTGTCTAAGTCATGTCTCTTTCAGCATGCTAGGGAAAGCCACACATCGGGTGTTGCAAAGCCACAATGAACCCCTTGCTGGGCCAAACAAAGAAAGACCAGACAATTTGTGCATGATGGACATTGATTTCTCTGACAGTAAAACTCTCCATGTCACGTCAGCTGTGGGAGTCTATTTATTTCCTACTGCATGGTACATTCAACTGCAGAGCGAGGCATTAATATAAACATTTATTTTGTTTTGTTCAGGCTTTTGTGGAGCTTGCTCACTACCAGAAAGAATATGTTCGTTTGCCTCAGCTATGTTGAGTTGTGTTAGCAAACCTCTTAAAAATAGTGATAAAGACACATTCAGTGGTCTACAACAAAATCCAACCTAGGTCTTTTTTTCCTTTTCCTCACTAACAGCTACTTTCTAGCCTTATGTAATAAGAAAAAGTCACTGAACGGACTACCTACTTTCCAAAAATAAATAGTTGCATGCCCTAGCAGAGGTACGTCTCGTTGCAGATATTTTTATAGCCCTCCTGGCCTACATCTGACAGCTCAAAATGGTAATTCTTGTCAGGGATTCACTATTTACTCTTAAAGTGTTTTTACTCTTTAGCTCTTCTGAATGGCCTCGCCTCGCCTCACCCACCCAAACAAACAGAACAACAGGAGGACAATTGGGGTAAAATGCCCCGGACGTGTACTGCACCAAATAACCTCATTCCTGAAAGTGTAGATCTCTGTCCTCTTTAATGTAAACTGCAGGGTGGTTCATAAGGAGCGATAATATAATCCAAACCATGCAGAAAAGCAGTTTCAAGGGTCAAACTAAAGAAAACAAACTGTAGCATTGGCAGACCTTCCCTGGGCCCCAAAACACCAGCCGTAAGCCACCCACCTCAACCCCAGTCTCTGCATGACAACGTGAAAGGTCTTTTCTTAGACGTTTGCAGCCCTCTAATCATTTTTTGATGATGCAGCCTCAAGATCTTGCACAGATGAAGTGTAGCACAGATTAATGTGCCTTGTGCAAAATCAGTCCTCATAGACTCCTTCACATAAAGTCACTCTTTAAAGTCAAAAATAGGTTAACTATACATGAGACTGGATGTAAAGCTACTATAGTCCTTAATAAAAGCCAAGTGAAGAAGTTACAAATTATTCTACAAAATTTTAATAATAATTTAATTCAATTTGTTTTCATGATGTGCAATTCCAGGGTCCTGCTAATGTGTTTACTGGCTCACTAACATGGTTCATAAGCACATTAGTTCTGTTGTATCTGTGCTTTCCATGATATGCCATGTCAAAATGTTTGCCACAAGTTTATTATGAAAATGCAACATTATTGAATGTTATCAATATACCTGATATCATAGTATCATTGTCCAGCTCTATGATGAAGTATTGTGGAGATATAGTAAAATATTTGCAACATAGCTTACACGTATTGAAAGCAAGACTATGGTGTTAACACCAAAATAAGATCAGCTAAAGCAAAGTTTTCCTCCATTTCATTTCCTTTCTTCTTTGGGTTTCTTCGGCTGTATGCCTTCCAGTCAGTTACTTTATTCCATTTATTGCAATTAAAATACCGAAGATATAGGTGAAATTATACAACAAGAAGATCCGACCAGGCAATCTTATTGGTCAATTAGACATTTAAAATGTGCTTAATCAGCATGATAGCACACTTAGAGCCGTTTGAGCACACCATGCTCATCACTAAAACTATTACTCCGCCATTTACATGTCAATATTCCAAAAGTGAATCCAAAACTGTTTTTGAAACGTTTTTATTCATGAAAATAAGCACACCGCCTTGTGTTTATATGTGTGATAGTATTCAGTTTAGGAAATCCCAGGATAACTACAAAGCTAAAGTTAGCTCAAGGTGGCTGGCTGAGGTTGACTCAGCAGGGACTAGAAACCTTCTGTTGTTTTTTTAAATTTTTTTTGCGGGCAAATTGCCCCACAGTATGAACACAGTTTGACCGTATTTTTTATTGGTTGGTAACCGTTGTATGTATAATCACAATATTAGGTTTTTAAGCATCACTGAGGCCAAAGCACACCCTCTTGTGTAATACTGCTTAAAAATATTCTTTTCATTTAAGAACTTAACAATGTTTCCCAAATTCTGTTCTGCTATGATTCTGTGCTGCCAATAACTGTTATAAGAGTATGATAAGGTTTACAAATGGGGTGATGATTTATCCAATTCTGTAACTTTTATTATTGAATTACACTTTCTTTCCTAGCATTAAAATATATAAATTATCTAATGATCAATATAAAGAAGACAGGCAAATAAGAAAACACCACTCAGTCATAAAAGAGTCATTTTTAAAGCCCCACTTCAGTTGTTAGTGTACAGTGTCACTTCTGCCATTGTAGTCTGCATCACAACTGGGACTCATCAAGCAGAATCACAGTTAGTATTGAATAGCAAAATGTGAAAACTTGACAGATGTGCAGAAACAACGCTGCAGGCCATCATGCACCACAACTTTAAATCAAGTCCCATTATCACGACCGGACTTGTTGTTACAAGTTACTAGAAAACTAAGTGAAAGTGCTTCAAAAACAAGCTCAATAAATGTGCAATTTTGAAACAGGTTAAATGAACTTTATGAAGGACGTATATTATTGCTTCAACTCTGGGTCACGACTTCAAAGCCAACCTATTCTGGCTTTTGCGTGTTTAATGGAATGTGAATGAAAGACCAGGTCTGATCTATCTACATTGGCCTGCATGTTTCCCTGCAATGTTGTTTTGGGGGTAATAGAGTGATATGAATAATAAGTAATTCCCGGTGAGCTCTGTTTGGCTTTGTAATGGTAACTAGGGTATCCAGGCCTTGCACTTTGATACAGTATATGAATGATGCATCAAGAGGTCCAATCAAGATATTCATTACACTGAAACAAAACGGTTCTGTGCCTTCATATGGACATCACGCTTCACTTAATGAAAATATAGACCCAAGTGGTCCACGTTTGCTTGATGTCAAACCTTAGATCATATTTGAAATGCGCACTTCAAGATGAAGCAGGAAATATTCATTAATACTAACGAGGAAGTAATGAGCTGCAAGTGGAGTGATTAATACGGATTCAAGTGAATTTTGGGGCACTACAAATGGGCAATGTTCCCAGCAACAAACAATAAAAGCCCTATTGTTACAGGATTAGAATAATGTGGGCATCTCATGGAACTACATACATTCAACTGCCGTTTCCAAAAATGCATAATGCCTCCCACACAGCTGGCAGGAGAGCTTGATCTTACCACATCGCTTGCTGCTCATTGGGAGTGCCATGCTCTCATTCAAGTGTGTGAGAGACAGGATTATCCAATTTAAGATATTATGTGGGGCATATATCACCCGGTGAGACTATCAAAGATGAGTAAGAGCTACTGGTTTGTATTGGCATAACATCGGGGAGGTTGGTACATTACTCCATCTATTTTGGGAACGCCTTGCTGTAAAATTATTCTGCTCCGAAAAGGTAGCCATACTGTTGATCCATGTCCCCACTGTATGTCTTCAGAGCCAAAATCCTTATAATGCTATATTATGTTAATCAGCTACGGACACTGGGCACTACTCAGTTTCTCTTCTTAAGTGGAAGGAGAAGAGGGAAAACTATTTTTTTCCAAAAGATATTTGATGAATGACTATCTGGGTTTGATAAATACAGAGAGAGCAGCCAGCCTTCTTAAAGAGTTTGATAATGGACTTATTGGGATTGTGAGGAAAGCCCTGAATTGAGGTGTCAGTTTGGCTTTAATTATGTTTGATTTACTAATGATCCTGTAAACTGATCTATGTCACCACTCGCAACTCCCCAGTCTAACAAAGTAATGAACTGAAACCCACTGGAGAAGACGAGGAACAGAGTAGGTAGTCAATATTTGGAAGCCTCTTGCTTCTTGTAGTCAGTCTGACCAAGTTTAAAGTTATACTTCTATTAATTTCAGTCCTGGTTGAATTGACGACAACCATTGTTAACCGGTGGTGACAGGTGGTAACGGTAAGTGTGATTTAAATGCCGGAAGAGATGGCTTGTTTTATAGAAGCATTTTGATAAACAATCACGTTAAGCGCTAACCTTGCGTTTCCTGTTAAGTGCTCCCCAACGAAAGCCACCCCATGTTCCGCCTGAAATGTTTGATTTCCATTAGCAAAACACAGCTTTGATACAGGTGTAGGAGAGTCAACAGTAAGGCTGGATTACATGCATGTATTTACTGCCAATCGTGCTGTGATGGCGATGTCACATCTTCACATTTTGACACTTGGTACCTGTAAATGTAGCGAAAGAAGTTCAAGCAATAGTTGAAAGTAATGGTCAACTCCACAAAGAGCCACATTAGAATTTGGTTTAAAAACATTTCCTTTGTTTGTTTGTACAGAGAAAATGGAGATATTCCATTGACTTATGTACAGTTGTTTTGGAGCTGCTAACAGCAATTCAAGCAAGTACATCTTTTGGCACTTCCACATTCACTTTAGCACTCAGCCTTTGTGTTACCAAAGAGCAGGAAACACCATTTATTTAACACTTAGTCAGAAAGCCTTCCTATACTCAACAGTGAGTAAATCTGCAACCTGTGCCTTGTCTCCATTAATTATAGCTTACACAATGAGGCACATGATAACACATTATTCCAAAATGATTCTGCAAGGTTGAGCACAAAACACCGTCGCCCCTGAACTACATGGCTGTGTTTTTGTTCTTTATTTAATGGTTAATGGGGTCTCAGTTCATTTGGACTTAAGGCTCATACATTTCTAATGGAAGCTTTTAATATTGCTTGCAATATCTCAACGAAAACAGAATGCATCGACACTACAAGGCTTTTGAAAAGTTTTGCAAACTAGTGAAGTCACTTAAGTCTCAAATGTTGTCTTCACAACTGGATTTGACGGAAAACAGAAAATTTGTTACAAAGTTGTTACATTTTCTCTTTGGGTTTTCAAATTATTAATTTGACATGAATGAATAAAATCTTTTAAAAAGGTAAAGGGATTAATAATCACATGAGAAATTATTTTACTGAGATCGAGACAAAAACAGTCAAATCACATGCATTTTGAGGGAACTGCCTCCAAAAGGAATTCTTTCCAATACAACATTATTGTTTCAACCAGCTGCCCCTGAAATAGACAGATCGAGCTTTCAATAGGAGAACAAAGCTTTTTACCACAATTCCCAGGTGATTAATGATAAGACTTCCGTCAGGCAATTCCGAGTGAAGGGCAGATGAGGAATAGAAACCTAGCATGTGGTCTAACTACAGGCCAACTAATTGGTAACAAAGCCAGACCCAAAAGCATGATTTCTTTGTATACATATGGTAAGCTATATTCATACACAAACAAATGGAAAGATTGTCAGATAGAGTCTGCAGTGCTTGTGCCTATTCTCCATATCGAGAATGACTCTATACATCACTTTGTGGCAGCTCTTGGCAGAAAACGGCGATCGGTCTCTGATGGCATGTAACACAGCTTTGGAGAGCCATCACGCTAAAGGCCAGGTTTGTTTGAAGTTCGCTTTGCAATGCATCAGTGGCGATGACCTAGATTTCCTATCTCTCGTTCCTCCAAGAGCGCAGAGAGAGACAGCCTCGTTTCAGCCCTTTCCATCTTCTAACTATGTCAGCTTGCCTGTAAACATTTGGCACAGTCACATCACTGCGTCTCCCCGTTTCCCCGCAGACAACTCCCTTTTCCTAGTGTCAACTCTTGACTCCCCACGTGTTTTGTCCCCTAGGATGGAGGTGGGAGGCTGAGTTTTTCCTAAGCTAAATCAAAATGAGATACAGTACAGGATGACATAAAACAAACAAATTATGAAACAAATGCATACTCCTAAAAGTGTGAGGGCATGTCATCAGTTTAAAAGTATTTTTTTAGAAAATAATTGCAATTAAAAGTAGTAGTAGAGGCATGTCTGTTCAAAGGAAAATGAAACACCTAAAAGTTATACTGAAGAGATTTGGGTCATCATGTTCCTGTTTTTTGGCTACGACAGAGTACCATCCCTCAACTTCCTGCGGGGTAAGACCATGCGAGTTCTGACCCATGAAACACAACGCAGGATAAACCCCAGGTGGACCCCGTGCTCAGCAACATGGCCTGTCTGCTTGGCTGTCTGCATGTCTTACAGTCCATCGTCCTACTCTTCTATCCATCTGCTTTCTTGGTGTGTTTGCAAATTTGCACAACTGCCTTGTCCCTCTGAAGTACAGTGTTTATTTTGATCGTATCTAAAGCGGCCACTAAAAAAGAAGCAGGCATTAGTCTGCCATGTCTTCCTCCTTTCCCTCGAATCCCTTCATCCCCTCCTCTCTCCTTCAAACACACCCAGGGGGCAGTCTACAGTGCAGAGTACACTAGAGTGAAGGAACAAGAACAGCATTAAAAACTGCTTCAGCTCAACAGCAGATTCAACAAGCCAGAAAGAGTGCGCCATGTTTTTAATTATGCATGCTGCACAGCATTACATAGCCCTGTCAGTCAGGGAAATTCAGCCTTCTTTGCTATTTCTGCTTGAGTTCTTTGTTGGTTTCCTAGGTGACCATGTAATCTGACATCATTAGACAAGTACAGTATGCTAGCCAGAGTTGCAGGCGCCTTGTTCCAAAATATCCACCCTGCTTCTGCCTAATCACACCAACTGCCACCACTACATCTTACTATGTGGCAATTTTCATTGGAAAACCGGTTTGAACAACTCTGTCAGACCTCAGGATGCCAGTGGAAAACAGAATGTCTCAGGAGTGCAGCGAATTAATGTTCTTTCATGGAAAATCAACCGCACGCTGTAGCCTTGTGTGTGGGATGAATTTTGGCTTGGGTCCTGGATATTTCGCTCGTTCAGGCTCTGCTTCTTAATATCCTCTGTGTGCAATAGCAGGTGCAAATATAAAAGAACACTGGAACATGATGGATGGCTCAGCTTCCTCACAGCAAATGAAGAAGCACCAATTAAAAAAATTGTAAAGCAATAAAATTGGACTTACAGTCTGTCCAGGTTCCTTACACAAAAACAAAAAAGTCAACAAGGACTCAGCGATTGTTTTCTTTTTCGGTTTCTGCCATAAAGACTTTTCTCTGAAATCTGAGCCTTTAAGCACATTTTGTTTCAATTGATTTTTCATGTTAACACTTTTTCAACCCAGTCTGCTTGGACAATTCTGCAATGATTCATGTTGTTTATCAGTTACTGTAGGTTTTCGATTATGGAAACCAGGTATTTTATTTACATCAGGTTTAAGAAATCAGCTTACTGGGGAAGGTTAAACAAGTCCTCATAACTATATATGTAGGTTGTTTGACATTGCCTTGCCTACACATGAACCTATACATGCGTTTTCTAATCTGGCACCCATATTGGCAGGGGTTATTAGTTTAACTGTTAAAAAGTTATGTAAATGATTTCTTTTTTGGGTTAAGGTTTGGTTGAGTTTAGCCAACTAAAGCTACATGGTTAGGGAAAGATCGTGGTAATGTTTAAAAGAACCCAACATTTATGTGCTAGGTGACAGAAATAGAATGGCAGACTCCAATGTGAAAGTCCGCACTTGTAAACCTAACCATCCACCTTGACCTTTTCTCAGAAAGGTTTTGTGGCAGTATAACAATGTCACACTACTACCACCTTTGGTACTACGAGAGGAAAAACACTACTTGTACAACCAAAGAAAGGTCACTTGCTGTAACCTTTGCCTTTCACTCAAGAAAATGTAAACAGGATGTTTTAATTGAGATTGAGATGACAAATCTGTCATTTTTCCTGGTAAAGATAAAGACAATCTGATAACAAAATGCCCAATGCTTCTATCCCACTTATCTGATGTGACTTGATTTGGAGGACTACAAAGCATTTAAAAAAAAGGTACTGAGAGAAGTAATTCACTCTTTTCAGTTTACTTACATCTATGTCAGGTTTTTAAAACTTGACAAATACCCACCCTCCCCCAATATTTACGACTCTAAATGTATGCAAATTAAATATTAAATGAGCAAATAAAGAAGAGCAAGTGATGGAATCTCTCTTTTCACAAGCTTTGGTTGGTATCATCATAAAAGCCTGCACAATCCTGACCTTTTGCTTCCAAAGATGATTGTCAGGCTGAGGGAAAGATGAAACACTATACTCATGCCTGTTTGGTGAATAAGACCTTCAGCATTTGTGGGAAATGCCTTTGATAATGAAAAAATATATATTTGAATGAAAAGGTGATGATGAAAAATGCCTTTTGGAATCAGTAATCCACGATTGTAAATGATATACGGGTAATAAACAAAATAATCAACTGTAGTTCTTTTACAACAAAGTAAAGCTCAACACCCAAATATACCTAAGACTTCAATTTGCAGTGTCTCTTTTTTAGTGAATACAATGTCATTTTATCCATCTGAATCCCGTATTACCTGCGGTTACGCCAGCATGATACAGTATGAGTATAAGGATTGTGGGCATGTCTTCAAAAAATTTTTAAAGTTTGTTAAAAGTCTTGCTGAGTTCGTCCAAAATTATGCTCCCACAGTATTTATTATTGATGGAAACCACTGCTAGTTTCTGTCACTTGACAATTATTATCAACACAAAATCTTCAAAAGTAAAAAAATTAAAATAAAAAATAAAATAGATGACACAAGAAGCACTGGGGCTATGTGGCTAATGTCAAGCCTTTCAGTTTTGATGCATATCCGATTTTAGGGCTTTCCTATAGAAGATCATGGAGAGGAAGGACATGTTTTATCTGTTCTTGATCATGACACATTTTCTGTTGAAAAACTGTACTGCGTGGTCATCTGACTTTGGCACTTCATGCACAACTAGGATGAAATATTTAACTGGATGTCCCTACAGTGTTTTATTCCTGACTTAACGAGCTACATCACCATACAGTAGTTTCTCTTGCACAATTTCATCTGACCAGTTCAAAAGCAACAACACTCAAGACTTTGCAAAATTTTACCGGCTTGCAATTCTATTGCTCTAACCACTGATATTTTGACAGATGTGGGTTGCAACTATCAGCAGGGAGGAATGTGGAGCTGCATTAGACCCTCAGGCCTCTAATGCACCTTCTGATATCACCCATCCTTTGAACCATGAAAGCACTAGTGGATCAGTCCTAGAGTTATTGCAGTGAAGGGCACTTGGATTTGATTCCTGTTAACACAACAGTCCCTTCAATCTTCATTATATCAATCAGAATAACAGATTTGTGTGATCTAAATGTGTCATTTACCCACTAAAGTTAACTAAAAAGTAATGCTTTATTTGTAATAAAGTGTTTTTTGTCAAATTCTGCACACTATTGGGTCCTCTCTAAACACATTATCCAGTTGCATAGCTTTGTGTCATTTAAGGCAATGCCTTTTGTTTAATTGCAATAGAAAGTGTCTGAAGAATTAGGATAAGCACACAGTACTGAACTGTCAACTGATGATGGAAAACAAAAACTGTAGCACTACAGATACTAATAACACCTGTCATCTGATTCCGAAAAATGTGTTTAATGCCACAGCACCTCCAGCAGCTCTTTTTAACCTTCGAAAAAAACTTTGTTTGCTCTACTGCAATCCATCAAAAGCGATTTTCTATTCCAAAAACTAAAACACTGTAACTGTAACACTTAAACACCCCGTGCTTTTTAAATTCAAAAGCAAAAGTCTTATTGAATCCTGATTATGTGCTGGTTGAATGACATGCAACAGACAGTGGTTAAAATGCTTCACTCTGCTTAAATGACATGACAGACCGGGTTAGCATTTTGTTTCCAGGGAGACAAAATCCAACAGCTCAAAATCAACACTCCAGAAACTGAGCAGAAACTGAGTGCATGTCATACAGTAATAGGAGCCATCTTTAATATACTGTACAGTATGTTCACACTCAGACGCAGCTGAGACATGTCTAGGTTATTGCTAGCGTGACATCTCGGTGGCTGCATACTCGCAACATGTTTGTAGCATTTGGGAATGAACTAATTCCGTCTAGTTTTTCATCACAACTTGCATATTTGCTCTAACATTTAAGAAATCTACATGAATTTGTTGAACATCTTGAAATCCTGTATGCAAGAGTACTGCATTTACTTGCGCACCATGTAGATTAGAAGTCCTACCTTTCTTTGGGTGACACAAATACTGTATAATATGTATAAGAAAGTTGAAAATACAGTAGAAAAGAGCCTCAATTCTTTGGCATGGGTTACAAGCCTGAATGTAACATGGGCAGTGGGCCACAGACTAAAAAGAAATGAATAAGTCTCTTGTGTCGACAGTTCAGTAATGTGATGAGTAAAAAATAGCCTCAGAATTTCTGCAAGCAAGATGCTTTTAAGCTATTAATATGGCTTGTAATGAGCTCTCTTTCTCAAAATAACATCTTAAATGTTATTAACTTCAATGAAAATGTATCAAATACAAATTATTACACATTCCTTGGAACCCTTCGCAGTTTTGGCAGGAGGCCAAGTTGGGCCCATGGATCCTCCTTTCAGCAGAATCTCAGAGCTTTCTGAAGCTTTTGTTATCTTTATTGTCATTTTGCTGACACAATTCCCAACTCAGCACCTGTGCACAGATATAGCCTCGGATTTGCAGATAGCAAAGATGCCTTACAAAGCAATACCAGCTACAGGAGTTCACAGGGGGACGGCTCTCTAATGATTTAGTATTGGAAACTTTTTCAAGCCTATTTTAAGGGAACTCAATTACATTTTCAATTCAAACCAATAAACTTAATTTATCCCTGTAGGGAAATATTTATGTCAAGCATAACATAAAGTAAAACACAATCTAATACATAAACACACAGGACTACAAGCAATAACATTTTTTTTAAAGAGACCATTACTTAATTTTGAAGAGCAGCAATATTTTTGATCTCCCTTAATTCAATGCTGAGTGTGTGCATGTCCGTCATCTTCTCACACACACTCTGCATGCGTTTACCTCTAGACTGGTAAAGGTGATGCTGAAATAGGCTTTCAATGCAGAAAATGAAGAGGAAGAGAATGAAAGAACTCCCAGGAGCTGTGCCTGTTTTGGATTAAAAAAAAAAGATCAATTAGTAGAAAATTGTTTTGCTATTTAAAAGTCTTGATTTCAGTGAAACATTTCTGGACATTGCTTGCTGTATTTTAGTGTGAAATAGACCCAAGCCCTTTTCACACATGCACTGCAACAATGAATTTATCTAGACATTACCTGGAGGAGCTTTATGTAAGAACGCAAATGTCCGAATCAGTTGGATCGGCGATTAAACAGACTTTGCTCTGCCAGCTCCCTAGTACAAAGTCTGTGTAATGTGAGCCCATGTGTGAATAGAGCAGGTCATTGTCCGTAGGATTCGCAGATGATGTTGATGACGTTTCTATCATGCGACTGGCGCGAAACCGGAAGAGTACAAACATCCAAGGGTGAAGAAGAAGGGTCATGTACACGAAGATAACATCGAAAATGTCAAACTGGAGAGATGACGAGATTCAGGAAGTTTTGTTGGTCAGAGTTAACGCCAGAATCGTCAATAAATGCAAGAAACGGCAAGAGATTTGGTTGGTTATGAACAAATTGCGAACCGGCTACACGACCATGGCGTATTGTACCGCTCTAGCCAGGCGCCACCCCACGCCTAAACCAAACAGAGTATTTCCAGTAGATAAGATTGGTCTGACATAATCTCCTGTTGTTTGCTACATGTATGAAAGGGCAAGTCCGGATGGCTATACTGAGGCATATCGTACTGACATTCTGCTGTGTCATATATCGTCTTCTTTGTATAGCTAACATCAAGTATAGTTGCAAAACATTTACATCAACTAAATATTTACAGGCCATGCATGGAGAGTGTATCAGTACTGGCGAGAAAACAAGGAGAGCTGGGCAATATGGAGAAAATCAAATGTCACAATATTTTTGACCAAATTCATCAATGTCGATATTTCGGCATTACTGTAGGGTTGACAATTGGTGCTTTCACAAAATATTTACACATCGAGATTTTAGATAAATACTCATCAGTAATGTGGATATAATGACTAAGTGGGTAAAGGCAAATAATATGTGAACAAATATAATGAGGATTGCTGGCTGAAGAGATGTTCCAGTCTTTTCTATCAGTTAAAGACACGTACAAAAGAACGTATAAAATCAAACTGTCAGCAGTTGTCACCCGGATCATTTTCCTGGTTTTTTATTTGTTTGAAACAACACTTACTGTCTTAATGAATGTAATCATGCTCACGACATTCACTTCCTTGTGAAATACATTTGAGGATCAATCTGCAACAGTTGTTCATTGTTAACCTAAGCAGTCTGAAAGGAGGTTTTGTTTTTTGATTGTCGTTACGACCCTTATTTAAACCCTCCCAATCCTAAAATTAAGATCTGACCCATTAGTATTAGTAACTTATATTAGTATTACAAATGCAAACTGTGTTTTTCCAATGAGCGGCATAAAATCTACAATAATGAAATAAGAAGTGTCTGTATTGATGACACAGACACTGCTGTTGTGTAGAACCAATTGATTCCCACAATCCTAGATCCACAAGAAACACAGCAGGTTGCTGTCTTTACAGGTAACCAGTTAACAAGCTATATAATTCCTCATATTTAGGGACTGAGGCTTGGCTGTAGCTATGAAAAATGAAGAAACATCTTGCAGATTACCACTTTAATGTGGACTCCAGTAAAAATATTAACCTTGTGATCTTAGTAAAACAGTAAAAAAATAGTCTTAATGGATTTTATTACAAACCTCCTCAAAATCCACTTTAATTTGCACTCCCTTATATTCTAATCAGCAGAATAATCACAAATCTATGCAAATGCTCCAGCTTATTAAAAACATTATTTCCACTGCAGTTAAATTTGACCCGCTAATAACAGCTACCTGTTCCTTATGAAAAAAAAACACATGTGTGAGTCAAACCAAAGAGGTCAGGCAGAGAAAAATATCTGATAAATAATTCACTCTAAAGCGAAGCAGTCCTGCTGATAGCCTAACAGGCGACTGAGTGAGGTGGAAAATAGGGGAATTCTACATGACAGCTTAAGCTGAAAGAGGGGGAAAAACCGTGCGGGTGGGAAATCACATAGATCACTGTGAATGAAAGAGGAGAACCCATGAAGGAGAAAAACTGATGCACAACACCTGGGATGAAATATGCCTTCTACATGCTTTTATCAAAAGCACCTCCAGATATCTGACAGGTGGCACTATCTCAGTTGTTATTGAGAAATATCACTTCCTAATGTTTGCGCTAGTGCTAACATACTGTTTGTACACTACAAAAAATGTCCATCTTATATAGTGTAATACTATTTTTGTTAGAACATGTGAAAACATTCTGGATGACAGATGGATCTTTTTTGGAGTTGTCACAATGCCCACAACTCATTACAAAACCAAGAAAAGACCAAAAACAGAATAAAATCAATCCAGCTGGAACGTGCTTCAAACACTATAATAAATGGGCAACACGGACAAATGTCAGTCCTTACAAAAATAATTCATATGATAGTTTTCTGATCTTCCAGCTCTGTAGTTAAGGATTGATTATGTTTAGGCAATTAACACTACTTGATTAAGGATCAGAAAAATATTCTTTATTGTTACAAACTGCTGGTAGGAAACATGATGCAAACCGGTGTCAAATGCAAACACTTTCTAGGTCCAACCATCCACCCTGACCTCTTCTGTAAGAAGGTTTTGTGATTCTGTAACATTCTGCTATTTCTGCCTTTACACGAATACAAGGTCACAAGAACACAGGTTGTTTTAAGCATTTGAACAAATGACCCATGCTATCATTTTTCTGGTGAGGACAGTCTCCAAATGAGAGCTGATGGAAAAGACAAAAGAGTCACTATAACTAACTGAGTGTTACAGGAACAATCTCATATTAAATACCAAAGGACTAACTGGAACCACATGCACTGGAGACACTTACATCTCTAACAAACCAATGTCAATTATCTCCTACAGACAAGATGTCCAGGTACAAATAAAGAGTTTTGTTCTAAAATGTGAGTGAGTCTTCATTTGAGTCATTGAGTATGACATTCCCCTAAGGTTCCCTGGACACTAAAATGCCAAGCACAGTGGTGGTTGTTTCGGACTTGTGCACCACTGCACAGACAGAAAGTCTTATTTGCACTAACAACCTTCATGCTATGTACCTCCTTTATTCTCAAGAGAGCTAGGCTGTTGCTTATGGCTATACCGTATAGCACTAGGAATGCAGACAATAACAAGCAAATTATAGGAATTAAGACGAGTGAAGCTGCTTGGCAAAGAACCAGAGGTTTCAGTGGTCTCCTGGTTAACTTGAGTGTGCTACACTGAAAAGTGGGTAGCGCAGGAGCCACCATTATCATTCGTTGTACCTGGTGGTCTATTTTTACAGACATTATAGCAGGTTCTAAAAGATAATCAGTTCTGCATGGTTAATCTCTAAACAAACTGCAGTCAGAACATTGTTGTCGTTCACTGAACCTCAATGTTTTCTCATTTTCAGACGCTGTTTAGACGTGGCCTAGAGGAACATTTAGTGCACAAAAGTAACTGAATATTGTCAGCTTTCTGCAATAAAAGGATTTAACATCATGTAGAGAAGAAACCATTTCCTTAGGTTAGTGTTTCTTTAAGTAAATTTCAGACTTAAATGTAGCATTGTGACAGCAGTATGGCAGTCCCAACATGCTAAATGTGACTTTGTCCGAGGTATATGGAAGCCCCAGATCTTAAGCGAGCCAGCCACATTCATGAGTCATTTCCTTCACTACTGTCTTTTGGAGATGCAGTAATGGCAGACTGTTACCAAAGAGAACACAAAGGGGAAACAGCAGTTGTAAGCATTTTGGGATTTAAGGGAGTTCAGCACAATGCCATTAAACTCCCCAAGTACATTTCATCTCTTTATGGAATGATGTATGGCAGAGTTTAACCTCTTCATTTTCTGATCTGATTAATTTCTCTATCAATCTGTGGTGACAAGCTGCTATTTCATGGATTTTTTTTTAATCCATCTCAGCATCCTTCATGAAGGGCAGATTTACTTTTCACTTCCTACTTTTTAGATATCATTCAGACAAAGTCTTTGTTAGAAGTGTCCAAGGGCAAAGGGGAAATACATGGCCCTCTCTCCTCTTCTTCAATGGAGGGTTGAGTTCCAGCACTGCTGCCAGTGTCAGATGCCAGCATTGATAAGGCCAGAGGCAAGATGGCAACTGTCCACCCTGGAGCCTGCATTTTAAAACTGCTCCTGCCTGGAGCTTTCAGATGGGCACTAACTGCATAAAAGAACTCTGTCTCTGCAAGCCTTTTAGTCCTTTGTTCTGTGTTTTTTCTTGCCATTCTAAAAGTTTTTTTATAAACATAATTTTTCTAAATAATATACTGTGTTGTGATGAGTTACATTCTAGATGGATAGGACATCCTTTAAAAAAAAAGTCCAAATAAGTCTAAAGGCTAATTTTTGGAATCAATTCAATTTATTTCTGCCTTATCAGTGGAGCTTTCAGGCAAATGAACACACTGCTAAAACTACCATTTACAGCACATCAAATAAAGCCATTAGATGTCACAGACCTCACCACCAAGCCAGTCACACATGAGCCACTCAGTAAACACCCTAAACACACCCTCTAGCCATGTTTAGTGGTTTCATCCAATCTCAAAATGGCAGATTCTTTATCTGTAAAAAAACACCTGGGAAGTGTGTCTTTGACGAACTGCATCAGTTTTCATCAAAGAATATTTCACAATTTTGCCACTGAACTGCTTGACATGTAATTCAGTGGCAAATATAATTCAAAGGAAATGCAGCTGGAGAAAAGAAATGGCATGGTTTCCCAATGCTTAAACACACCTGCAGAAAATTATAGCAGGAATGATATTCAACCGGACTTTCTTGAAGTGTACATTAACTGTGCACTCACAGTAGCCAAAACTAATTATCGATGAGGTCACTGAAACACCGTCAGGCTGCTATTTCATCAGATATAGCTCAACCAAAGCTTTTTTTGCAGCTCAAATTATTTTCCTTGAACATTATTTTAAAGTACTGACCTCAAAACTCACAACCCGCATTGAATAAAATAACTTTTTCCCAGTTTGAGGGCTTACTGTAATTACATAACATAACTGTTAATGTGGCTCTTTCCTCATCTTTCCTCTGGCACTGTGTCAACTGCTTTTGAAACATCAGCAATTAAGCTGCAACTAAGAAGCCCATCCTGAAGGTTGAAAGTTAGCCGATAATGATCTGCTTGCTATTGATTCTGATGTACAAGCTCTACAAAGCCATTGTCACTCATAAACCTGTAATCATCAGTATGGTAAACAATAACATACTTCTAGGTCGTCCTGAGCTAGCGTCCAGCTACACTGACATCTTTCATAACAATCTGTTCTTTTTAGTATTGTAAATTGAACTTTTGTATATTCAATTTTCAATTCAACTTTATTTATAGTATCAAATCATAACAAGAGTTCTCTCGAGACACTTTACAGATAGAGTACGTCTAGGCCACACTCTGTAATTTACAAAGCCCCAACTATTACAGTGATTGCCTCAAGAGCAAGCATTAGCAGTAGCTAATGCGACAGTGGCAAGGAAAAACTCCCTTTTAGGAAGAAACCTCGGACAGCTACTGACCGCTTTCGTCTGGCTTAATTGACAGGTATAATTGGGTGTTGTCTGCGTAACAGTGAAAGTTAATTGAGCGTTTCCTAATAATATTGCCTAGAGGAAGCATATATAAAAAAGGAGAATAGAACTGGTCCAAGCACTGAGTCTTGAGGAACGCTATGGCTAACTTTGGCGTGTTTGGAGGGTTTATCATTAATATTAACAAATTGGGATCGCTCAGAGAAGTAAAACTTAAACCAGCTTAGTGCGATTCCTTTAATACCAACTAAATGTTGTTACATTTACAGAGACTAAGTCTCTGTAACAGGATGGTATGGTCAATAGTGTTGAATGCAGCACTAAGATCCAATAAAGACAAGTATGGAAACAAGTCCTTTGTCAGCAGCAGTTAGAAGGTCGTTAGTGATTTTCACCAGTGCCGTCTCTGTGCTATGATGCATTCTAAATCCTGACTGAAAGTCTTCCAATAGACTATTTCTATGTAGAAAGTCACATAACTGATTAGCGACTACTTTCTCAAGGATCTTGGAGAGAAAGTGAAGGTTCGATAAAGGTCTATAGTTGGCTAAGACCTCGGGATCGAGGGTGGGTTTTTTCAGAATAGGTTTTATCACAGCTACGTTAAATGCCTGCGGTACATAACCTGTTAATATAGACATATTGATCGTGTCTAATAATGTTGTGTTTACCACGGGTAGTGCTTCTTTAAGTAGCCTCATTGGAATGGGGTCTAGGAGACAGGTAGTTGGCTTAGCTGAAGAGACCCTTAACATTAATTGTTGAAGGTCTATAGAAAAAAAGCAGTCTAAGTATGTATCAGGTCTTATCGTTCTCTCCAGGCCCCTGCACCCAATAGTGAGCCCTTAGAAGCTGTGGGCAAAAGGTGATGCATTTTATCTCTAATTGTTATAATTTTATCATTAAAGAAGGTCATGAAGTCATCACTGCTCAGCGCTATAGGAATAGATGGCTCAATAGAGCTGTGACTATCTGTCAGCCTGGCTGCAGTGCTGAAAAGAAACCTTGGGTTGTTCTTATTTTCTTCTATTAGTGTTGAGTAATAGTCTGATCTGGCATTTCTGAGGGCCCTCCTATAATTTTTCAGACTATCTTGCCAATCTACACGAGATTCTTCCAGTTTGGTGGAGCGTCATTTACTTTCAAGTTTTCGTGAGATTTGTTTTAATTTGCGAGTTTGGGAGTTATACCAAATATACCAGGGACTAAAGTTAACATAAGAGTCCTCTGTTATATTAAGGCATGACATTGAGTCAAGTGCTGTCGGAATGTCTTCCTTAAATTTAGTTATAGCACTGTCAGATAGGCATCTAGTGTAGGAACTTTTATTTAATTTCGTATAGTCTGGTAGTAGAAATTCGAAAGTTATTAAAAAATGGTCCGATAATAAAGGATTCTGCGGAAATACTATTAAATCGTCAATTTTGATGCCATATTCTAGCACAAGGTCGAGGGTGTGGTTAAAACAGTGCGTGGCCTTATGCACACTCTGATTGAAGCCAATTGAATCTAGCAGTGAATTGAAAGCAGTACTAAGGCTATTGCTGTCAACGTCCACATGGATATTAAAATCGCCTACAATAAGTACTTTGTCTGATTGAAGGACTACACATGATAAAAACTCAGAGAATTCAGATAAAAATTCAGAATACGGACCTGGTGCTCGGTAAACAACAACAAATATAATTGGCTGTACTGTTTTCCATGTTGGATGTTGAAGATTAAGAACAAGGCTTTCAAACGAGTTGTAATTTAGTTTAGGTTTAGGATTAATTAACAGGCTTGAATCAAATATGGCTGCAACTCCCCCTCCCCGGCCTGAGCCTCGTGGAATTTGAGTATTATTATGGCTGGGAGGAGTGGCTTCATTTAAACTAACATATTCTTCATGGCCCAGTCAGGTTTCGGTGAGGCAGAGTAAATCAATTTGGTTATCTGATATCAATTTGTTTACCAATATTGCTTTAGAAGACAGAGCTCTAATCTTTAATAGTCCACATCTGATTTTCCGATTCTGTTCTATCCTTGCAGTGGTTGTTTTAATTCCAATTAGGTTGTTGAGTATAGCACCTCTTTTGTTAGCGTTTGATTTAATCGGTCTCAGTCGAGGGACAGATACTGTGGTTATGGGATTATAAATGGATGGTTGCTCAAAATGAAGTACAGAGGAGCGTGTAGCGCTGTGCCTCCGATTACTGATATTACTGATTCTTACTGGAATGATATAGCTGGTCTGTGGGTTAGCAGAGTTATTTGTAAAGGAGTGAGAGCTTATGGGAGAATATGACTAGGAAGTGCGTTTGTGCATTTGTTTACGAGGTGCAAACAGTCATTTGAAGGTTTGCGTCTGCACGGCGAGCCACAGATTCTCACGTAGCATCTGGCTGCCGCGTCCGTTGGGATGAATCCCATCCCTGCTGAACAGGGAGCTATGTTCCCAAAACGGTTTAAAATTGTCAATAAAACCTATATTGTGGGTGTTGCATGTATGCCCGAGCGAGGCGTTAAGGCCGAGTAGTCTACTAAAAACGAAATCTCCGCGACCTTGAGATGGTAGTGGGCGCCGAAATAAAAATCTTTTTCCCAGTGCTTTTTAAAGCTTCAATGAGAGTGCCGAAGTCTTTCTTTGTGCGTTCACTCTGCTGATAGGACATGTCGTTATGTCCACAATGGACCACGATGCGTTGAATAGGAGGTCGGGAGTGAGGGTATCAGGTCCACAGCTTTAGCCAGGATGTCTGCAACTTTGGCTCCAGGAAAGCAGTGTGTGACAGCCTTAAAAAACCTTATATCCCGGGTGATGGAGTCACCAATAATTATTGTGGTTGGGGGGAAAAGCGGACGAGGAGTGGGGGGTGGCAGGAACAGCACAGCCAGTATCGGTTTGAGATGGACAAGAAGAAGAAGAGGAATATTGCTTACCGTTCGGTGGGGGAGATTGTTTTTGAGGAACGTTGTCGTTTGGCCGGTTCAGGCAAGGGAGGTCACCGGACCGAAATTTTCGCCGTGAGGCAGCGGTGCTCTTTTGTGACGACAGCTGGTCAGTAGGCTTTGGAGCGGGGCGAGCCCGGGTAACCACGTCGGCCTTTACCGGGGGAACGTTCAGCTTCGACAGGGCATCGAAGCGACTGGAGAGGCTGAGGGCAGGAGGCGATGGAGCCCTACCCGAGGCTCTCTTTCGGCCGCAAACCACTGTAGTCCAGGATGGCCTGATGGTCGGTGTCGAACTAGAAGATGGATGTGGGCAGGTGGATGGGTCCCAGAGCACAGTATCCTGGAAGGCCGCCGAGAGAGTTGTGATTTGGAGCGATTGATTTTGAGCAATGTCGGAGCTGGCGTTAGCCTGAAGCTAATGTTTACTAGCTACTCGTAGAAAAGGTGTAGTCCTCCACGCACAGGTACGTAGATTTGCGTAGATGCTGGCTCTTTCTAGAGACTAAAGGCTACCAGGGGATTGAAAATAAACAAAAAACTAAGCGAATAGTACAAAGTTTTTCTCAATAATAATGCTATTTTCCTCCGTCTGTCTCCTCTCCCTCCACACTTTCACGATGCTGCGCCAAAGTTGACCGGTGTTTCATATCACAAGACTTAATTCTTCAACTAAATATTTACTTGTTACATCAACTGTTTCATTCATACTCAACTGCACATTAAACAAATTGATGACTACCAAGGCAAACCAAATTCGATATCATTAAGCTTTGTACTATCACTGTGAGTGACTCATTCTCTTCATAGAGTATGGTTAAAGCGGTTAGTGAGCACTAATTTAGGATCAGCCAAAGGGATTTAAATGTCTCCTGTTTGTGTGACTAAGCAGTTGTGTTGCTAATGTGTCTCCCATGTCTTTATCTCCAGTTGTGGCCTGGCAACAATTACATCTTATAGGACCTTGATGTGTACCACAAAGTTGAATTATGGGCCCATTGCTAATCTCCATCAATTTGTCCATGTTAAATAGTAATGTAACACCCACTGAAAATCTTGGTGGTTAGAGGTGAAACAGGTTTGAACCTTTCAAGCAACAGCAAATGTTAGGAGCAAGAAACATTTGCTAATATTAGCATATATACTATGCTCCCAATGACAATGCTAACATGCTGAATATTTAGTAGGTATTAAACAATGATAACCCATTTATTTAAGCATGTTATCATGCTAACATTTGTTAATCAGCACTTAACACAAAGTACAGCTAAGGCTGTTGGGAATGTCATTAGTTTTGGTCATAAGCCTACAGTTAGTATTGGAGAAATTATTCCAGTTCATCGTGAAGGGAACAGGAATGTATTTACCAAATTTCATGGCAACCCATCCAGTAGTTCCCAAGACATTTGACTTGGTTGTGAAAACTTCGACCTGCTGGTGACACTAGATGATAAGCCAAGGGATCATCAAAATCAGTAGGATTTACCCTCTGAGGACAATACATTTTGATAGTCAATTCCATGACAATACATCCAATGGTGATTTAGATATTTTTGTCTGGACCAAATAAAGTGGTGGACTGACAGACTTATATTGCCACGCCACTTGCATGACTTAAAAGTTTAAAAAGTTTAAGATTATTACTTAAAAGATAAAGACCCCTCATCACTTAATCAAATCAACAGGTTATTTTGCATAAAAGCCATGGTATAACAAACTAACTTTCTAGAAGAGGGGTTGAAGGACACTTCTTTCAATGTACTCTGTATACAGTCATCTTCCTGTTCTCATTTGAAGGAGCTTTCTGCTGCAATGCTGCTGTTGAGAGCACACTTGAGCTGTATCGAGATGGCTGTCATATCGTCATATCGTCGGCTGCCTTGTTACCAAAGATACAATGTCAGCAAAATCAGCCAATGAAGGCTATAATATGTCAAAGGCGTTGGCACATTCTCTCTCTACGCAGTTTTCTTTTTCCATCAGCTTTATCTTTCCCTCCCACACTCTCCACCCTGTTCATTCACTGTACAGAAAACATCAGGCTCTTTTCTCCTCCTCTCACTTTGAATCTTTTCTGTCATATACTGTAGGTCTGTAGCTACAGGGGATGTATAGTCTATCTATGGGTGTGCATGCACGTGTGAGGGTAGGTACAGTATTTCTTCCTCTTTGAAATCTTCCCATTTATGGCCAACCAAAGCTGTGATCTATAATTCATCTGCCATGAGACCTGTGTGTGCACATGACGGTAAAGAGAGTGCAACTGTGTGTGTGTGTGTGTGTGTGTGTGTGTGTGTGTACAGTATGAAAGTGCATACGTAGGGGAGGAGCATTAAAAGCCATGCAGATTGTGACTAATGAGAAGAAACTAAACTCAGACCTATTTTTAAGTGACAGGTAGGTATAGAAACTCTTATACAGAGTAATAAATTAGTATGCGTTACTGCACATTACAACCTTGAAACAAGAAAAACAAATACACCGCTCATCTATAGCATGTGGGTGGTGGGTGTGAGTGTGTTACCGTGTGGGCGAATCCCAGAGAACAGCTAAAATGAACGGATCTTACAAAATATGCTATCAAGTTGCATTATGAGAAGGCATCCATTGTTTTTGAAGCTTGAACCATAGGGGATCGTATACCGCATATCTTGACCTCTGCTGCTGCATCAATTTTGACAATTCTTTTTAAATCCATCTATCTCAAGTTCCTCCTAAACTTTATGTAATTTTAATATTTATTGCTGTAGTACCATTTAATGCTGCCAGGAAAAATACAAGCATCATCAAAGAAACATTACTTTCAGAGCAAAGATACATGATGATCCCAGAAGATATTATGGATATATTCTGCAGAAAAACAGGATGGGCAGGCGTACTGTAGATTTTAGACCCAGCTGCATGTACAGTATTTGATTGTGTTTGTACCACTGAACTATGGAGGAAAGTAGCTTTTGACAATTTTGCTCGACCCCTTCCAGCAAAATATGCGTCTATCTAGTAACTTTGTACAAAGTGATTCCTGTTCTGACATTTAATAAGCGAACTATCAGATCATTCACAAGTCATTCCTCCAAAATGTCAAATATGTAAACATGTTTAAACTCTGTATTTCATGCCCAATATGCCATGTAATCAATCTAGACGAGATTACATGGAGAAATGTTATCATCCTGCATCACAAAGTGTGGCTTTTCTGAGCGCTGTGAATTGTCTTTGTCTGGTCACAAAGATAATCTGACCTCTGCCCACAGGAGGTGGTGAATTGAAACGGTGTCAAATCTAGACTCTCTTAACCAATGATTAATCTGCTAAGTCCAGCTACAGCACATCTTTTGCTCATTTTTTTCTTGCAGTTTGGTAAAGGGCGACCTGTCTACAGTGTCATGTTACTTAATTTCTAGATATTAAAAGTTAGTTAGCTTTTATGTAGTTTTACCACTAGTCGTAACTGCAACATACATTGCAAATGCAATTTGTCCTGCATAAATTTGGTGTAGATGTGTTTGAGTGTCTTTTGTCTATTTTCTCTTATCTCCAACTCACAGGCTTAATTACCCGTGTGAGTCCATGAGGAGCGTGCAACACAGAGAGGTGGTGCACCACTTGTGCTGGTAATTATTTTGTACTTCACCAAGCTTGTAGACAACCCACTGAAAATGTAAGCAGGATCCGTGATGACAAAGCATCAGCAATGGGCTGCTCTGGGCTGATTACAGCGTCTTAGCCTGTAAAATGGATTAAGCAGAGAGATTGGAACATTAGCCATCCTGACATAAAGGTCAACTCTGTGCTTACAGTCAGATGAGTCACATTTTCTTTAAACGCGTCGTAGGTTTAACTTTCATCAAAGCAATTCCATTAGTTCAAATGAGAGTTTTTGGATAAATAATAAGAGCAGCAGCAGAATCTCTCTTTTACATTTGAAGATGCTAAACATACAGTTACTGTGCATTAAAAGATAAAGGTAATGACTCTAAATTACAACTGGATTTTCCCCTTGGTTTCAGAAAAAGGAACTGCCATTTTCTGAAAGTAACTATAATTGCTGATTTTGTTGGTTTCCCTCCAATGTTTTCAATGTACATTAATATTATTTCTCCAAAGCAACCAGAGGGAATGGAAACAGTGCTGAAGGCAGCCACGCTCTATAGTGTGGTAGGATTTTATAACTGAACTATGACCGGCGCAAACTTTTACTCATTTCACAAGTGATGAACAAAGGCGTTAAAATGTCAGTCGTATCGGTAAAGAATTGACTTATATCGTAATGAGTTTAGTGTGGGGTGGCTGCTCTGCAGGTTTGCCAGACTCTGGGCAAAAGGCTATGAATAATATATTTCTCTCTTCTAAAGAGTCTTGAAGAAAAAAAAAAAAAAACGGTGCACTGAACAACACTGTCCACCATAGAGTCACGTCGTTAGCATTGCTAACAACTGCCTGCAAAACTAACTAATTTTTATAATAGTTTAACCACTGAAGAAAACCTCACTATTACCATCAAGCAAGCTCAACATGTTCCTAACTTTTCCTAACACAGGCACCAAGTTACTCTATATTGTTCTACTATTATGCTTTCCAGAAATATGTCTTCCCAATAAAGTTGTCTAGCTTTAACTGCCTATCACAGCTTGTGGTCACTCACTATATACACTGTTGTCCATGTTGAAGCATATTCAACATCACTTATTGAAGTCTTGTGTTCCAAGTGAAACATTTCAGCAAACTGTCCCTATAATGAGATGCTTTACTTAGGAAAAAGGTCTCAGCCCCGCTGAGCTGTGCATGCCAGCCAGGTGTCAGCGCTTTACACCAGTGTTCCGAGACAAGACCCCTCACCGTCACCAGCTGCTGTCCACTAATTTCCATCCCCTCATCTTTCCCTTCTGTCTTCTTACTTATTCCTACTCTCCTCTAGTCTTGTTTGTTTATCATGCTCTTTTCATTGCTCCTAATTTTTACCACTTGTTTTTGCCTCCCACTGTTCTTTATTTATTTCTCACTCTCACAACTGCTGTTGAGGATTGTAATCTCACTTGGCAAAATGTTGCAGAAAATTAAAATGTTCTTTTGATAGGTTTGGAATCGCAAAAACCCCCACAGCATTTGCTAGCACATTGGTTATTTTTTAGCATAGTGGGCTAAAGGTCAGGCCAAACACTTTTCTTTTTTCTTTTGGTCAAGTGAAAATCTCCAAGAACTTTTCAACAACAATCCCAAAAACGTGCTTTGAAGAATTATTAATTACAAGCTGTCACTGGCCATGTCCACGGGGGTGGGTGGGGGGGTGATTGTCAACAGCATAAAAAAAGAGGGAAAGGAAAGGAAAAAGAGAGTATGCTGGATAAAACAATGTGCTCTTGTTGACAACTGATTATAGTAATTTGGAGAAGCTACACGATTTCCTTAAAACAAAAGTTTAACAAACTGTCATACATGTCGATTAAAGCTCTAAATTCACAGTCTTATCAAGCTGTTCTTACAGTGAAATTGACAAAACCAATTAACAAATCTACATACTTGTCAACTTAAAAGATATATGTATGTTACCTGCAGAATCTTTCCCTTATCTCCTACAGAATGTGAGCTGCTAATTTAGTCCAAAGATCTGTCTGATCATTTAGAGCATCAGTCTGTGGGTGTGCGGTAATTCCAAGTTTTGCGCATCATTGTGGAGAGGGATAATCAAGGACATGCAAACAGGGTACAACCACTTGGATTAGCTGAACAACACTTTAGAACAACAGCTGTCATTTTTCCTGCACCATACCTGGCAACCTTGAGGAGTACAGTCAGAATAAGAAGGTATTCAAAACCAAAAGGTAGGGGAGAGTGTGTGTGTGTGTGTGTGTGTGTGTGTGTGTGTGTGTGTGTGTGTGTGTGTGTGTGTGGTCTGCATTATGGTCTCTAACAAGTTGCACTCTGTACGCTGAACGAAAAAGAAAGAATTCAACAACCATGTCAGAACATGAAGAGAAATCTGCAGTCAACTCAGAAAATATCACAGATTGTTGTGATATTTGCACAGTCTAGCTGTGATCGAGCAATACATCTAGCATCCACTCTTCTCATTCCATCATGTCTTCCTCTGGCTTTGTGCTTCTGGAATTATGCCTGGTGGTATATCAACACCAGTTTGCAATCATCAAACTGTAACCCTCACCAATGATTTACTTTCTAGGCTTGTTACTTAGGCTTCTAATCAATGTCCCCAGCTGTTGTCGGACTGATACGCCAAGTGGGAAGAGCATGGGTAAATAGGTGAACTAAATGACAAGAGCTTTCTCAATATTAAGTCAAGTTCATTTGTATAATCCATCATGTACAATCATAAAAAGGCCCAAAATAGCATTAGTGGCAAACTCATCTCTCTTAAGAAGACAAAGCTCAATTAAAAGCTATATGGAAAAAAATTCCTTGTAAAGGAAACTAATGGAAGCCCCAGTGACTCAGCCAGCAGTTTGTTGTTTTGTATTTGTGAACAACTGAACTAAGAAAACATTCTGCATCATGTATCGACATAAAAAAGGCCAAGCTTACCTTCAAATGGTCAGGAGGTGCAAATTGGGGATAAATCAGCCCACATCTCCTGTGATCTTGTGAGATTTGCATCAGCATGCAATTTGTAGTTGAGTGCATACTTCTACATGCTACTATGGCTTGGATGTTGTTGACGGCTGTTGGCTCAGTGTCCTCATCTTTGATCTCTTGCTCATCACTATCTCACATTTAATGCTGGCCATGAAAATTATCGATTCCCTGCAGACAAGGAACCAGTGAGCAGCAGTGACTGTCCACTTTAAAATTAAAGCCAGGCAGCAACTTGATCAAGTGTCAAGTCACAGTGGGGCTGCTTTGAAATTGAATCTTTGAATGCGAGTGGCTTTAAAAACTGGTTAGTCAAACAGTAAGACTAATGTTAATGCTAGTCCATAAAGCTGAAATGCCAAGTGTAATTTAATGATGAAGAGAAGACGGGCATTCTAGTATCTTTTCTTTCGCCTATACTCACTGCTATCCATGTGAGGCTGAATTATTGCAGCATCCAAATGTGTGCTCTGAGTGGGCGGCTTCCTACACGGAGAAGATATGAAATTTGGCTTTGTCAAAATTGAAAATTATAATACATTTGATATGTCTGCCTTCGCCTTTATCACAGTCTGTACAATTGATCTGAAACACTCAAAGTTGTGTGGGGAGCACATGCCTTCCTTAACTATTACAATAATATTAGGAAAATATGGAAACACCATTTACATGGCGTCCGTGTTTGGTATTCACCACATTAATTAAAGAGAAAGTGTTGTGCTTCAACTAATTGTTGATAATATAATTAATATTAGCATTTTAATTATACAGATACCATTTGTTAACCTGCAATTTTTCCAGGACTCTTCTGTTCAGTTAATTAGCACTTATTAAAGTACCTTAATTAATTGTACTCGTCATTTATCAGTGACAGTGAAATTTCCCAAAGTGAAACATTTCCCTCTCCCCTTTCATTGTTCACACACAATGTGCTATTACTGTACCCGAGCCCCCCTTCAGTGTAGCTTACAGTCAATAACAGCGGTTTCAATGAATATGAATTTTCCCTCTGCTATGATCCTATTGTTATTGTGACTCCATCTTGGCTACTAAAAATATTCACCTCATGATTAAGGTGGAGCGGTGGCACTCTACCAAGAGAACCAGCATATTAGACCGCCTGACTCTGATCAGACAGGTGCAACGGGCAAGTGCACTCTTGAATGGATTGGGGCTGGGGGGGAAAGGGGCTATGGGATCTCCATAAATGACATCTACAAATGTTTTTGACTGGCCACACATCAAAATGTAAGTGATAGGGGTTTGATCAGAGGTAAAGGTTGAAATGGTTTTCTGGCAGGGCCCTGCCATCTAAAGTGGGCAGAGAATCCCGGGGGAAAGAAGATTATATTTGTTTTACTAAAGTATCTTTGTTCCCAGTAGATTCAAGATACACTAGGCTGGATAGTTATCTACTCTAAAACGTAATCTCATCAGTACTATTTACTTGTTTGCACAGATTCTCTTTTGGTGTTTGGTATGGACAATCCTTCAGTCTCACAGAGAGTCAAATCAAAACTTGCAATGAGAGCCAGTCCAGGTTGGTAAAAATGAACATGTTTTGTACAGTTCCTGATGTCAACTTGCAGGATTTCTGAATTCTGGTTGCCATTTAGAGCTGTCTTGTCTAACTTTTAATGTTGCAGAAACTATCTTTTCCATGAAACTGATTCTTCAGAGTCCCAAAAGAGGTACTGTTGCACTCTTCTGAAGTAGCTTTTATGTTTCCTTTTCACTTTTTTTCCATTACTTTGCAAAAAGCAATTCCATGTCAGCATTAGGCCGGTTACACACTGGATGCGTCGCGCGAGCGTGGCGTTTGTTGCGTCTCAGAAGCGTGGCGGCTGCGTGGATTTTTCTGTGTCCTACACACCAGAAGCGTGTCTGACGCGGCGCTGCTCCTGCTGCTAGGTACAGGGAGGGCTGATCTCGACAGATTCAAACTCTGAAAAATGGGTAAGTGGGCTGTCTGTTTATAACAACTTTGTGTAGCTGTAAAGAGCCTATTTGGCCTGATGTTGGATCGTCACTCGAACATACATTACGTTGTTATTGTAGCCTATCCTACCCTTTATATATAGGCTTGTTGGACGTATGAGGAGAGAGTTGTTAAACATAAATATATAGCCTACTGATTTGATTAAAGCAAGACAACGTCGGCAGTATTGACTGCAAAATGTGTTACAGAATATTTCGTTCTGTATGACGTGCAATATTTGAAAATCTTTTCTCTGAAACTTTTTATTACATTTATATCTACATTGATGTCAAAACCTAGAGACTTTCAAACATCAAGATGTCATTTATTAATATGCATTTGTGTGTAAATGACAAACATATTTTCCTATTCTATTTTGCATGGAAACCCTTCCAACACGCTCGTGTATTGTGTACTGCGTCTCACGCAGGCAGTGTGTAAGCTCTAACCTCTTAACATGGGAGCCGAAATATAAATGGCCACGCGGCTGACACGCTCGTGCGACGCATCCAGTGTGTAACCGGCCTTAGTATAACTAAAGTCAACATCATGTTTACATGTTTAACATGCATGCTTACAAAGCTGTATTGTGCCATCATTCTCCTTTCAAGGCATAATCCAACTATGTAGTTACATACATATTGAGGATTACAAAATTAATTTAGGCTTCTTATTTATTATTATAAATAATTGAAAGAATAAAATGCATATTAATTAATAAATGCCACAAGACTGTACATGAATGGCAATGGAATGTTGTGTGAAGAATTCAGCACCACAGTTGGGTGGACAGCGTCACCTCAGGGTTTTCTGTTCAGCCCACAGTTAAATATAAACAGTGTGAAACATGTACTGTAAACACAGGAATAAACTTTGCCCTGGGTTGACGTGAGCAAGTGGGGAAATGTAAAGTTGGCATGGGCGTGCTGGTCTTACAGGGAGGTGTGTTCAGGTGAATTCTTGGCGTATTGCTACCTTGAGGCAGCGGAAAGTGATTGCACCATTGACCAACAAAAACCTGGTCTAAAGTCAATAATTTCATATCATTATTTTTAACAGCAAATCAGTAAAAATGCACCTAGGCTTATGCACACACACTATGCTTGTTACACACACACACACACACACACACCAGTGCAAATCCGCCATCATAATAGCAATGCTCCAAGGTAAAAACGTGACTGGCTTTTAAAGGGAATGGGAGATGACACTCTGATTGGTTTATTGCATGTTACGCCCAAAACACACCTATGAATTAATGAAGACACTAAGTACAACCCTTTTGAACCATGCACCCGGCGCACAGACCCTTATTTCCGCCGTCAAACTAGCAAAAGTGGATTTGGACACGGCCTAAACGCACCTGCACCATGCGCTTCACGCCTACAAATTCCAATTAAGCTTTAAATGTCTGAAAAGCACTTTGAAACTGCCCTTAGTATGAGTTGTGCTATGTGCCATATAGCCTGTGAACTTACTAATACATATGTACAGTGATTTGATGATGAACCACTATACTGTAAATGTTATTTACTGTAGTACAAGGCTGGATTTGAACTGATAAGGAACTGCAGCATATTCACAAACATAACGATAGAATCACCGTCTTAATATTACATTTAAAACATCCTAGCATGACTTTGACATCACTCGCAGGTGTAGGCTTCACACATCATCAGGCCATCAGAAAAATAACATCTTACTGTGTAGCAGTGCCAGCATTATTTCTGCATTACTAAAGCTCTGGGGAGCTAGAGAAGTATTGTAAAAGAATAGAAAAACTGTTGCAAGAAAATAAAAGTATATTAAAGTAAATTGAGCTTTAAAAACAATTTTACACTGTGGCCTGTTAACTGTTCCGTATTCATTCAATATGACCTGGGAATAAAATCCTATCTGAGTGACTGATCACAAGTGGACAGCTCTAAGCATGCATGTTTACACCTGGCAGTAGAATGTGTCTCTAAATGCTTCCTAAATGACCACTTGTGATCTGATCTCACATCCCCGCTCTATGTGGAATAAACACTTACATTATTCCTGTTAGCATATAGGCTGGTGGCGTGCGAGTGTGTGTATAAATGTTGTTACTCTCACATAAATCATATATTAGACTGAGTGAATACTAACGTCAATGAAAAAGGGCTGCCTGCCGAAACAAGGATGTCTACTGACGGGCAGCGGGACCTGTGCAGGACAAAAATATGTTTTTAAAAGCCTCTGCAAAATTTCCTCCCAAATGGAGCACTACAAATCAGATTTTTGCGAAATCAGAAATGCATATCTATAACTGTCATGCACCCTGTGAATTCCCTCCTTCTGTAGCAGACAATTATGATACTTTTATTCTGCTCACTGTTCTCTCCCCGACCGTTATTAATCCATTTTAGAGAGAGAGAGGACATTATGACAGATGGGATACTTCTTGTGCTCGTGTCTTCCCACTTTGATTGCAGCGACCCATCCATACCGCCCAGGGGGCCATATGTGCTGTACTCCTCCTTGGAGGAGTGCAGGGAAGGGGCATGGAGACATGCCAGCTCACAGTAGCCTCGTTTTCAACACAATGCCAAACATGTAAAAGACAGACTTTGACGCTATTCAAGACAACTAACCTATAGTTGCTTAACAGTTTTTTTTTTTTTTTCTAAAGCAGTTTCAGTTCCAGATTAGATATTATCAAGAAGTTGACACAAAATTGATCATGTCATTTCATTTCATATAATTTTCACATTTTGTTGCCAGAAGAAATTGTTTACTAACAGGGTTATTGTTCCCATTAAAGAAATGGCAGTTTGGATATTGTATTACAGTAAATCACACTGGATTGACCTCAGCCTTGACAGCCACCGCAGGGTTCTACTGTGAAAAAAGTGTCTGTTGGCAAGAATCCAGGGCTACTCTGTCATGTCAGAAAGAGCTTTTATGGACCATTTCCAGCACCACGCACCATTTCTATTGACCTCAATAGTCACCTCCACTCGTCAGTGCTACACCGGAGTGCTGCTTTTGAAAGGATAGTTGCCCAGGTTGCCTGTTATCTCTAATGTACAATATCTTAGGCTGTAGAAGAAACAGCAAAGGACAGAGACTGAACAGGTGAATTTGCTTCAATCTTTTTGGTCTCTGCAGGGGGCCCCGCCCCGCATGCTGAAGCCTTTGTTCCTGGTCAAACACTATGACAGATTGGAAGAAAGTTAAAGTTAAGTGACAAAATATGATGCAAATACATATTGTGCTTCCATCCACTCATTGAAGATTGCAATGCACATGCCGTTGAAATCTTGCAGTAATTAAATGTATTCCTTTGGCTCTGCACCTCATAAATCTAACTCAGCACATTAAGGGTCACATTACATTCCATAAAAGCTACAAGTTAATGCTTTAGCAGGGAAACACTGCACCCATCGCCGATTTAAAGTACAACTTCCAAATACCAAAGCCATTACAAAACCAGACCAACATAAATGACCTTTCGTGGCTTTTCAGTCCCACTTCATCAAGAGTGATATGAACAAACGAGTCAGCTGGGTCCACTGAGTTAGATACTGTTCCAATTGCCACCAATCTCGCACCCTTTGTAGAGCATGTATTGCCACTGGCATTTGGAATCCATTCAGCATTAAGAAAAAAAATGAAATAATAAACTAATATATAAATATATATATATATATATATATATATACATATATATATATATACACATATATATATATATACATATATACACATATATATATATATACATATATACACATATATATATATATATATATATATATATATATATATATATATATATATATATATATATATATATATATATATATATATATATATATATACATACACACACAAAAAGTGTACAAGTGCACAAGCAATAGGGATAACTGCACCCTGGAGAGGATGGTGAAACAAAACCCATTAAAAAATGTGGGGGAGATTCACAAAGAGTGGACTGCAGCTGGAGTCAGTGCTTCAAGAACCACCACGCACAGACGTATGCAAGACATGGGTTTCAGCTGTCGCATTCCTTCTGTCAAGCCACTCCTGAACAAGACACGGCGTCAGAAGCGTCTCGCCTGGGCTAAAGACAAAAAAGGACTGGACTGCTGCTGAGTGGTCCAAAGTTATGTTGTCTGATGAAAGTAAATTTTGCATTTCCTTTGGAAATCAAGGTCCCAGAGTCTGGAGGAAGAGAGGAGAGGCACAGAATCCACGTTGCTTGAAGTCCAGTGTAAAGTTTCCACAGTCAGTGATGGTTTGGGGTGCCATGTCATCTGCTGGTGTTGATCCACTGTGTTTTCTGAGGTCCAGGGTCAACGCAGCCGTCTACCAGGAAGTTTTAGAGCACTTCATGCTTCCTGCTGCTGACCAACTTTATGGAGATGCAGATTTCATTTTCCAACAGGACTTGGCACCTGCACACAGTGCCAAAGCTACCAGTACCTGGTTTAAGGACCATGGTATCCCTGTTCTTAATTGGCCAGCAAACTCGCCTGACCTTAACCCTATAGAAAATCTATGGGGTATTGTGAAGAGGAAGATGTGGTACGCCAGCCCCAACAATGCAGAAGAGCTGAAGGCCACTATCAGAGCAACCTGGGCTCTCATAACACCTGAGCAGTGCCACAGGCTGATCGACTCCATGCCACGCCGCATTGCTGCAGTAATTCAGGCCCCAATGAGCCCCAACTAAGTATTGAGTGCTGTACATGCTCATACTTTTCATGTTCATACTTTTCAGTTGGCCAACATTCCTAAAAATCCTTTTTTTTTTGTATTGGTCTTAAGAAATATTCTAATTTTCTGAAATACTGAATTTGGGGTTTTCATTAGTTGTCAGTTCTAATCATCAAAAGTAAAAGAAATAAACACTTGAAATATATCAGTCTGTGTGGAATGAATGTATACATTATACAAGTTTCGCTTTTTGAATGGAATTGCTGAAATCAACTTTTTCATGATATTCTAATTATATGACCAGCACCTGTGTATATATATATGGGCTGTCAGCATTAATGCTTGCAATTTATTTTATTTTTTTTAAAATCGTATTAATCGCATGCCGCCATTATAATTTATTTTCACTTTACTCGGCTTCGCGTCATGCCTAACGGGCTACTATTTTGACGTACTTCCTCGTAACACATCCTGCTGCTGCAGGAATAGCAACGTGGATTTTGATGCCACTGATATGCCTGCACTTCTCTCTGATGCTCTGAAACAGACGTTGTAGGCAACAGAAACATTGCTGCACGTGATGCTACACTATACTTGACAGCCGCTAACGTTAGCCTACCGCTAGCTAGTAGCTGGTTAAAAAAAACGGTGAAAATGCTGACAGCTAACGCTAAACGGTGTAAAGTTTGTCTGTATTTCACTGTAGAGGATTCCGACACCGGAATGTAACAGTCTGCAACTGCTATTGTTGGAAAAACACAGACGGTGCGTTCAATGAAACTGGTAATTTACAGCCTCGCAGTGCATTCAAAGTTGTTGTTAAATGCCCTTTTCCCATCTGGTGGTTGTTTGTCATTCAACAGCTATTTACTAGTGAAATAAGTTATTGTTATAGTGATTACATTATTATTAAACCTTTAATTTGGACGATATGGCTTTAGCAATAAACAAGCCATTCTTTAATGTCGCCAACTGTTTAGTACCCTTCTTTTTTTTTTTTTTTACTTTCTTAAAAAGTATCGGTTCAGGCACCGGTACGGTTTTAAAAGTACCGCTTTAGCACCAGTATCCAAACCAAACAATACGCAACCCTAATATTGACTCTAGATTCAAATGTGTGACTAGATTAAATATATAATAAACAAATACAAATCTTAAAATCAACTTCATAAAGTCATTTTCTTTGCATTCATTTGATTCCCAATCAAGACACACTGGTAAGAATTGCTTTCCATTGTTAATATGTACTTAAAAACAGTTCTGAAATGCAAAATAATATAATTTTATTCATGTGATAAAACATGCGATTAATCGCGATTAACTATAGAAATTCAACGATTAATCGCAATTAAGAAAATGTAATTGACAGCCCTAATATATAACCTATATAAAAATTATTGTGGCTTCTTATAATGCTCAACTAAGATTTGTAAATAACATAAATCCTCAAGGTAATCCTAAATTAGAGACTCATGCAGACACAATAAGTAAGGAACTGGTTGCATTTTTCTGGTCCAGAAGGTGACAGTTATGTAAATGCAGCATCCTAATCTGTCAGTAGCACTTCTCCAGGATTGATACTTTGACAGCATGACGGACTTGAGCCTTCTATTTTTGGAAGATAGCTTCAACTGTCAGACACACTGACTAAAGTGTCTTTCATCAGAAGAGAGATTATGTTTTAGGGCATATTCTTATTTAAGCATTTTTGTTCTTGTTAGACTAAAAGAATATACTTTCATCCATTGGTTTAGGGCTGCACCTAACAATTATTTCTATTAGCCGTTGATTGTTTAAAGTAATCAATTAAAGTGAAAAAGGATGGCTGAATTGTAAAAACGCCCATCACCTGTTCCCAGATACCAAGGTTACATCTTCAAATGGATTGTTTTGTCTGATCAACAGTTCAAAACCTATTCCATTCACAATGCTATAAAACTGGAAATCCTTACTTTCCTAGTTGTCAATCGATTAACTGCATTATTGTTTCAGCACTACATTGGTTATTGATATACACTTTGTGTTTAAGATTTAAATAAAGCAATTCACTAAATATATTTTGCATGTTTTCATTAGCATGTAACTTAAATAGAGGCATCATACAAGTACGGTTTCTGTATCAGCACGAGAGATCCTAAGTGTACAGTGTATGTACAGTACAATGTACAGTAGCATTACTTCCAGCAGTGCAGTAATTTTCAGCCAGTTTTATGTTGTTGTTTTTTCTCAAAAGTAAGATGACAGGTAATACAAATGGCCTCATTTCCAAGTGCACAACACCCCCTGCAAGTTTAACAATTAATGCAGTGCTTTTGACAAACTACCCTCTCAATGAACCTCTGGCAGAGGTGGGCTTTGCACAAAATGGCAATTGAATACCTTGTGTGCACTGTCAGAGGCAACTTGAAGAATCATTCTGCAAAATGGATATGATCATGTGGATATGATCTCGTATTAATCAATATCCTCAGTATGAAAGGATTCTACACTACACTGGATGAAAGACATTTACTCATCACTACTCTACATACTTACATACATATATGTTGAACTTAGCATTCACATGTGCTGCGACTGGCTAAATGTTCCCGGAGGCGGCAGGCATCTGACCCAATGATGGCCCTTATTCTCCCTAGCAGATGCAGAGAGTGCAATTACTGCTCACACAATTACTCCTCCTCACAGTGCACAGCAGGCCGCCGGGTTCAGATTCTGTCTAACATGTCTCTCAAAAAAAAATATCTCCAGAGCTCTGCTGAAATAAAAGGAATCCTCTTAGTGGGCATTTCAAGCCATCATATCGGAATATTTTCTGTATGAACTTTGAACGCAGAAGAGGAGACATGGAGATTATAATATATGATTGACAGCGGGGTATATGTAGCCAGGTTATGGATAATGCAGTATTATATAATATAAATAAGTATTTGCGGGATTTAGGGCATTTATGACATTTCTCAGGTGCAAAATGCTCTGGACGAATGAGGCTTTTCTCCTCCTATTATTAATCAAACCAACAACGCATCCAAAGAAGCCACTGGCACAGAATGTACTTTTTTGCCCCTGAACGACACTCTGCTGACCAATTTCCTATCACTTGCTCTGACTCACCCCATTTTGAAGAAGCAGCACAATGACTTTATTACCGCGGCACAGGCAGACAGGGACTCATAAAGCTGACGGGTGTGATAACTCGTCCCCTACCTTGTCATGACTTGGAGAGGAGGATGGAACAAAGGTGTGATGGAGAAGGGCATGAAGCCATCGCCCCGCAGTGTGCTCAATGGGTTTTCCCAGTGACACCCTGTCGCTCCAGATTTAAAGACTGAGGGTAAGGCCCAGACAGTGATGGGTGATGGAGTGCCGGAGATGCACGCAGAGCTGATGTACCTTGGTGTTTATGTCTCGCCGTGCACATCTCCGAAGAGCAGTTTGTTCTCTTGACTGAAGCACTTTTAAGGGCTGCGAGGGGTGAGAAGGGCATTGATGCCATCTGTCTTTCTTTTAAGCCTTTTTTTCTTCTAAAGATAGATCGATAAGGTGCATACCTTTTCAGCCTTGAAAGAAGTCCATTTATTTTTTATATTAATATTGAATCAGGTCATAATTTCATCATTATTTAATGTGTGCACCTGTCTACGCCTGCTGAGTTGGATAAACAGAACATACTCTCCACCTTCAGCTGGAAAAACCTTTACATATGTAAGGACTGTGCACAACAACAACTAGTACTAATGCAAAGTAAAATATTTAAAATGTTTTAAATTTAAAATTGACTGCAATATCACGGATTCCAGCAGCCAGACGTAGAAATGATTCTTACAACTACTTAATACACTGTTTCCCATACATAAATTAATAAAAGAAAATGTGGTGAGAACAAGCGCACCAAATGCAAATGCATACATCAGACCGAGTACAAACTGTTTTCTAGATCCGAGTTTGATATAGTGAAGCAGAAATAGGAAAATGAGGTGAGAGGGCGCATCTAATCTGCAGCCTTATTCTTTTAGGCTGGTTCAACTACTGACTGTGTGATTCTCTCTGATCTTTTCAGTCTACAAACCTCGAAAATGACCCACATACTGTAAGCTTTTTCAGATCTACCACTGCTATGGTTAAGAATAGGAAACGATCATAGTTATACAAGAAAGCAACGTTATTTGTTTGCAGGACACCGTGTGTGAATAATCTAAATGACAGCTGATTACGTTTCGATGCTTGATGCCGATTTAGATACAGCATCGCTGCTGATAGTTTACATCATTTACACACACATTGAATGAATGCAGGAATGTGTAATCACTGTGCAGAAAGATGGCTGTCTGACACGGTTGAAGGACCTCACCAATGTTATTCTATATAGTGCCACTTTTTCTTTGGCACTTTTTACTGACGGACTGGAGCAGCAGACAGCTGTTTGGTCCATTGAGGACATGTCTATGAACATATATGGCTGTGAAAGTGGTAATCAGGCCTGTGCATGTGCACACGTTAGTGAGTGAGATTTATAAAATCGTGCATTTGCAGTTTTAATAATCTGGTGACAAAAGCATCTATCCATACTGCTGCATTTCGATTCAGACTATTCATTTTGATCCTGACAATTATTTTTCCATCAAGATAAATACAAAACTCGTGCAATGTTTGTGCTTTTGGTAAAAGCTTTGACTTACTGGTCAGAGTATGTAGAACAGCTGAACAGTTCAAGAGGTCATCACTGGTGGGAGGCATCATCTCCATTTCACAGCTCTGGAAGTTTGCTCGGGGGTACAGTCGACCTCTACGTTGACACAAACTTATTGCTCTTGTAAATCACACTACACACACCACTCCTGCCCTTTTGCAATGAATATTTAAACAAGTATACATACATACATACATACCACGCTTCCTTACATTGTCTAGAATATTATTGCTTGCCTGGAGTTACACTTGAATTGCGCCTTTGTCAAAGGAAGTGCAACTTTGGACACTATCGTTTATATCTTCTCTATATGCAGACACATTCTTCACATTCTCATGGTATAGTAGATGAGAAAATATCCAAAAAGTAATACCTGCTTCATGCACTTGATGTTGTTTTCTATGTGAGGTTACTGGGTACACAGAAGTGACAGGGTGTATCCACACTAATGCATCTCTGCTCACAGACAGATGACACACCTCCAGACCTATCTGTTCATTTACCTCCACAATCAAGATTCACGGCTCTATTTTCCACTGCCCTGTTTGCCAGAGGTGCTCCGTTTTCTTCAGTGTTAAATGAATTAAATGGGCGGACTGCCAAAAAGCACTGCTCATTCCACATACCAGATATAGCAGCGTGTCTGTGTCTCGGGTATGTATAGACAATTTGGAGTGCGTTCACACGTTGCCTGCGGGCTGATTCAAACTGATGAATTGTGCTTTCAGAGCTCTGCACCGTAACCTCTATTTTTACAGGTCAAGCTGTGTTAACGTCATGATAATAAGAAAAGAAATATTAATTATTAAGTATTAATTATAATACCGGCTTTAAGTCATAACGACCAAAAGCATCACATTTAAATGCCTGCTCAGATTCCACACTTCCGCACAAAAGAAGTTGCTAAAGAATGTAACGGTGATGAGCACAGTTGCTCTTCTAAATGAGCTGCAATAAGCCTTGTGTCGGAGAAACAGCGAGCGGCAGAACCTCCGCTCTGCATGACTGGCTCTATCAATGGCAGCATACGGAGGTCTGGCGCTGGCCAGGTGGCTCTTACATCTGGCCCATTAGCTCTCAACCACTGCAATGACTCTCCACACCACTGAGAGCCTGTTGAAATAATATCATCAGGATCTGTAAGTGCTGAAGGCTGCCTTGCCCATTGCCTGCTCACAACAGTGAGTCACGCCCACACTCTGAATCTGACCTGTCTGCTCTGAGTCCAGGTCCATCCCTGAATGGAACATCTTGCAAAACAAAAGGGCTCTGCAGTTTAATGCGGTGTTACAGTATGGATTTGATCAAATTAGGAGTGCTGGATTTGATCAAATTAATGTAGCTCTGGACAGATTAGTCCACACAAAATGTATTTCATTTGGTGATTGATTTTCAAGTACGGAAATCAAAAAAAGCAATTCTAATAGGTCACCTTGGGTTCTGGGAAGTTTTGTTGACCTTTGATGGATTAAAATACTAGTCAATCAATCTAAAACAAAAAAAGCAGCAGCTGAGTTTTAATAATATATACGTTTGTGTCTTGGACTTCCGCTGACATAATCTAGACACACATCTGTCTCTTGTGAATTTTGTGTCCCTGTCAGGTAATGGTAGTTAAGGCGAACAAAGCAGGCAGGTCTTTGGCCTTTACTTTCCAGTCTCCAGTCCCCTGACGCTCAGGGACAAACTCCAACCTCCAAAAGCATGCCTCTTGCCCTGAGCACTGCACCAAGTGACACATTCTATCCATCAACTGCTGCACTGCAACATACGAAGCAAAAAAGTGCAGGGATGGCAAATTTTTCATGCATATGATATTCGGGGTACAGCACATCCACCTACGTTAAACCAGGAGAGGGTGGTGGACTTTGAAGATGGATTACCAGATCACGTCACGAGAAAAAAGGCTGCTATGAGCAAGCAGCAATTTCAGGAGATGGCACTCAGAGCAAGTAGAGTGTGTGGGGAGAGGAATACAGATGCTCATTTGGTACGAGCAGTTTATTTTCATGTCAACAGAAGAATACTTTGTGTTAGTGCTGTCAAAAATCCACTCTTTCTGATATAAATGATAATAAACATAGATGTCATGGCCTTAAATTTGAAAATATATAGCCACTGACAGTCATAGAAAAGTCATGATAACACACACACACACATTTTTGCTTTCTTCCATTTGGTTTTAGCAATCAATTTTCTTACAGCCAGGCTACATTTGGCATGTTAAAAATCTTCACTTCAGCGCTGTGTTTTATGAGTGCAATTCTATTGAGTGAAAAATGAAATGCATAATTCAGGGTTAAACAGGCTGCCCAATTCATTTTAAAAAAAGGGGGCACAAGCCAAAGAAAAAGAAAATGGCAAGCTGTGGGTTGTTGCTTAATTTATCATCATGATACAGCAGTGACGAAGAAGGTAGACTTGAAATGTTGCTCTATTTTTCTCCTGCTGGCAACTAGTCTGTAAAAAAAAAAAAAAACAACAACAAAAAAATACCCTGCTTTTTTGTTCTTAAATGACAAGAGTTTCCTGATGAAGTTGCTCCTAAATAAAGAAAGACCAGCATAATGAATGCCTTGGTCTTTCTCTTGCCAAAAATGGCATTACAGTGCTTCTAATGGTCTTCCTTGTCTGAATCACACTATATGTGGACGTGCTCCCAGCAAGAGTGAATTAAACCCCCAGAGATGAATTGTGGGAGGGAACTGGGGAGTACGAGGGTGGGTAATAAAGGCCCAGCAGATACATGACCCCCATTATCATAAGCTCTCTGAAATGAACAGCAATCCATCACAACCAAGGTTAGCAGCTCTCACTCAGCAATGCTTTTTCATCTCAAGGAAAGCACGTGGGAAAATGTACGAAGACGGCTGTAACAGCAGTATGATTACACAACTCTATAACTTCAACGGGAACGTCATGTCTTTCAAACTGCCTAAATTAACAACATAGATTAGTCATGGCTATATGCATTCCCAGTGTTAATTCTGGCCATGGGACAAAACTCACAATGTTTCCTAAAAACAAATTTCATGCTGTGGGAATAATGAAAAGAGTGCTTGCTTTCCTCAAATGAAAGGATTATGTATCAACTGTTGAAAAAGCTTCAGTTAAGGGGTTATTTTCTGACATGGGACTTATCCTTCTACTATTTACAATCCCACTATGGATGGTGCTATAAAAAATCCTCACAAGCTTGATGTTGCTCAAATTAGAGGTAGCACCCTTATCTAATACACACACAGACGGGCCCAAACGTTGAAGCCAGAAAGCAATGAACTAGTGATGTAATGATACACTCAACTCATGATTCGATAAGATTTACGATTTTAAGTTCACAATACACTTTTCTCACAATTTTTTTTCTAACAGAATGAAATGAACTGTGCAAAACAGCAGATGTGTCCTCTAATCAAAAGTGCAACTGAAATAGTATTTTATCTCAACAAAAAATAAATAAAAAATTAAAGACTAAAGGCAGGCTTGTTTATTGCTAAGGCCATATGGTTAAATTGAAATGATTTATTTAAAGTGTAATAACAATAACTTTTTTCACCAGTCATTTGCAGTTAAACGACAAAAAGAAGAAACATTAGAATTCTATTGTCATTTGGAAAATAGTCTGACCAAAACAACAAAGTCAATAAAGTCTTTTCTGGGCATCCAAAATAGGAGTTCTGGCAGCTCCGGTCACAAAGTCAAACCCACAACACAAACAATAAGCAAACAAACCTTGTAATTCATGCTGTGACTTGGGTAGCATCTCCCATTAATAGGCTGTCCATTTTTAAAAGATTTAAGTTAGCACCCCAGCAAAACAACAGGTGTCACCAACACCACATCAACCTGCAACTGACCTTTTCAACCACGTGGTGTTGTTATACGGTATTTTAAGTGTGCAAAAACACCAGTATGGTCCGTGGACATTGTAAGAACAAAGAAAACCGAGAAGAGAACAATGAATTAACTGTTGTCCAATTCCTGAGTATTGTTTAGCTCTTCAAACAAGGACTTAAGGCCAGGTTACACACAGTTTCTTAGTTTACTTTCATGCAGGACTTGAGCTGTGCAAAGGAAAGAAGAGTTTAAATGTGTGGGCACATTTTACATTGGATGATGTAGAAGATTTTAAATAACCTTGTCTGGCCTTGCTGTCGCTGTCTTTCCCTCTGGCACTTTGTCCTTAAAAATAATGCTTCTCAGTACTTTTCTATTGTGTGATAACTGTTATTTTTAAAAGAAATCCATGGATGGAGACTGGATATGTGCCCCACACTTCAGTGGCACTGGCTTATTAAAGTTAAACGTCAATACATCTTGTGGCTTAATTTGTTTAGGAGGAATTTGAGTTAGGTCACCGTGTCTTCGGTGTCCGTCTGAGAGAGAAGCCCAGCACTGAGAAACATCAACAGTGTTTTTATACTACCAAAGATGACATGACACTGGGCAAGCTGGCTAACCAGATGAGTAAAAGTAATTGGTGGAAGATTACGATGCATTCAGAAGCCGTCTCTGCCAGATCCCTGTGGTTTGTCATTTGAGTCAGAGAACTACTGCTAGCTCAGCAAGTCAAACCCCTGCAGCTCATTACAGCACACTAGGACACTTTAGTTTGTCCAGTGAGTCAGACTCCTGTAGCTCATCCTTTCAGGTTGGCCCATTGTTTAAAAGTGCCACCTCAAAATACACTTGAGCACTCCTGAGCTGCTACAGTAATGCAAAGAATTGAATAAGCCTTTGCTTTGGGTTCATATTCTGAGCCCTTTGGGAGATGGATCACTCCTACTCCATCTCCCACATACTGTGTCTATTTAATTAGGTTCTCTCTACATATACAGTCTTACTTTGATACAGCCCCATGGGAGCATCAAGCAAGTTTGGGACTCACCAAATGCATGTAGCTTCTGCCGGTCAAGTGCTGAAACAGCATAGCGAGAGAGTTCTGCTTCCTTGCCTGCAACATCATCATTTTTATTCCCTGTGATGGACAACAGTATAATTTCTTACGTCTTGTGACAATGTCTTTTTCTTCTAAAACTTTAACAAATATCAAAATCTCCAAAGTTATTTACCTTCCATACGGACACATTTGAAAGTCCCTCAACTGGAGTCCAATGTGGAAGGTCTCACTTGCTGTACACTGGACAGCTGAAGTGTCCTTGAGCTCTGTGGGAAAACATTTACCCAAATGTATAACCATCAACATACACATGCACATAATTTGATCTTACAGAGCCTTATGGTAACATCAAAATCTGGTAAAGGAGGACTGCACAGGGCGGGCTGGCTCTGTCCCAACGGACCGACGGCAGATGTTGGTTGCAGATTTTATTTTTGTTCTCCCCTTTCTCCAAGGCTGTGTGTGTGCAACTTGTAATGTGCTGGACAGTGTACTGTTTGTCTACAAAAACACCAAACTGCTATTTGTTACACTCAAGCTGCATTTATTAGAATATTTTATAGGAGGTTTTCCAAACAGAAATAATTTTGTGAATTGTGCATGGCTCAAGTTTGAGATTGAGAGCTGGCGGGCAATTCAACTCAATTTTATTTATATAGCCCAATGTCACAAATCACAAATTTGCCTCAAGGGGCTTTATAATCTGTACATAATATGAGGCCCTCTGTCCTTGCTTAAGATATGGAAAAACTCCCCAACACTTAAACAGGTAGGCTCGATATAGTGGTATTGTAGGGGCTGGACGTGTGCTGAAGAAAATCCTGCAGATGTGGCCAGCTGTGGTGCAGAGAGCAGCAGATGGTGTGGTATTTCAAATGTGGCACAAGTCTATTGCTACTTACTTTGTGAAAAATAATACATCTATTTCTCACATGAGCTCCAATTTCAACACATCCACGGAATTCATTAAAAATATGTTCTCTTTAAAAATAAGTTTTATTACCAAGTTCTACAGCTCGGTAAAGGTCAACCTATTTAAATTTAAATTTAAAACAGCCGTAAACACTGAAAAATCCTTTAAAAAACATTATTGCTTTTTACACTTTTCAAATCTCCCTAACCAGGCATTTTCCTTGAAAAAGAAACTAAGTAAGAAACCCGACATGCATTACTCAGAAGGTCAAGCACATTCTGTGATATAATACAATTCATCTGAGGTAAGAGAACACTTTAAATATTTATATTTAAGGTTAATGTTGCTATGGCAACACAATAATATGGCACACAGAAGTAGGAATTCCATGGCCACAAATATTACAAAGCAAATTCACCGATGTTCAGCCCAACAAGAAAGCAAATGGAAAGTGTGTCTTCTCTGACGCAGTATCAATACACCTGCCAGAACTGTATTTCGCTCTGTGTACTGTGGCCTACTGGTGGTGGGAGCTAGGTTAACAACCTATTTGGACACGCAACGTAACATGTGCGCACCAACAGCTAGCTAGCTAGCTGTAACAGTAAAATATAACTAACAAAATATATTATTGCTGCCATGTCACAATTAATTCTGAAAACACTCACCTGTTGCTGAGCTTTTGCTGAGCCGGTTTGTTTTGTATCTAGTTTTGCTTTTATGAAGCTCTTTGTAAGTTTCTTTGTAAGTGAAAGAAATTCACCAAACATACGTGTTTCGCCCATAGACTGTATATTATTAATATTAACAGTCTATGGTTTCGCCTGTACTAGCTATTCCGATACTTTGCAGGAGTCACCTTCTTCTGTCAACACTTTTCATGACAGTAGCAGCTCGCCAGTGGAAGCTGCACGTGCGTCGCCCCACCTGCAAAAAAGCTTGATTAAGAGTCAGCGAGTTTTGAAATTGGGAATGAGCAAATCAATTAGGTACTTACTTTTAATGGGTAATAAATAAGTTGTAACAAGTTATAAATAACAAAATATTAACTAAGGTCTACTATTAGGGTGAATACGAGGAAGAGTTTGAGCTTTTCCCTGTTTACATCGAGCCGTAGTATGGTAGCCTTTGTAGGACTAAATACATAACCGTTGCCAGCTCCACTGCTCCAGTCCAGCAGATGGCGACAAAGCGACAAAAATATAGCAAGATGTGTTTTTTTTTGTTTTGTTTTTTTTTTAATTGTTTTTTTATAATTGTTTATTTATACAGAATATAGAAATACAAACAAACAAGGCACGATCACAAATCCATCTAAAAAAACAGAGCTATTGCCTCGGGTCGAGCATATAACAGTCCCTGCAGAATTTCGCGATGTCGTGATCGCGCCAATTCACGCGAATTCAACCAATCACCGCGAATTTGGTGCGACTCGCAATTTTGACCAATCACCGCAACTTTTCCGCACATTTGACCAATAACCTGAAGTTTCTCGCAACTTCAACCAATCACAGCAGTCCCACGTGCACTCTGAGAGCCAATGACCAATCGGGAGTGAGAACGGGTTGGTAATTTCCTTCCAACACACACACGGTGTTTATTTTGAAAGAACTATACAAAAGAAATTGCAACTTTTTTGCAACTTTCACTGTCTCCCGCAACTTGATTGCAACAAACATACAAAAGACATCGCAACTTTTATCGCAATTTTTTACAAAAGCTCCCGCGAAATCAGGCATTTTGGGCCGCAACAATCTCAAAAAAAGGCCGCGAAATCCTGGAGGGACTGATATAAAACGAAACGTAGGAGCTTATACCTTACAAAACAACGTAAAGAATGATATAAAAGAAAATAAATAAAAAATAAATAAAGAAAGAGAAGGGGCTATTTACCGGATAAGTGGACAAAGATGGATGGATGGAAGGGGCTATCTCAAATTATATTAAGAGTTTCAAGTAACTAAATCAAATCAAGGGCTTTAACCAGTTTCAATGACTTGCACAAAAGATTGAACTCATTCTTCCAATGGTTCAGGGAGGGTTTGGTCTTAAAATATCTACATTCATGTATAAAATGTTTTCCTAAAAGCACCAAGTTGTTGAGAACAAAATCTACCTTCTTATCTTCAACAAAAACACCAAACGTTATATTCTTCACTGTCAGAGGTGATATCTCAATTTCCCTGGTTTGTAACCAGCTCTGCAGATCTCTCCAGAAGGATTGCACCGACTCACACAGAAAAAAAAAACATGTTTTTCACAAAAAACACAGTTATTAGTATCAAAATTGAATCTCAGTCTTAAAAATTCGTTTGTTGGGTAGATTTCATTTAAAATTTTAAAGTTGACCTCTTTTACCTTCGGGAGAAGAGGAAATGAGAGATAACTTTTCCTTATTTTCTTAACCTCTCCATCCCCAAATTCTTTCATCATATATTGTCTTTTAACTGGATTGGGATAATATTCCTTCAATAGAATATTTCTAATAACTTTGTTGGTACATTTATAGTCACAGAAATCAATTCCTTGGATGCAGAGCTGCCTCAGACCAGGAGAAACTTTGGAGTACCTGATGTCTTCTCTCACCATGGATTTCAGAGACATTGGTAATAACTTTCAACCATCTGTCATCTTGCATAACGCTTGACATTGCATTGAAGTTGATATTTCTCACAAACCTCCTCGTGCTGTAACAAAAGTCCATTACTGTCCATAAAATGAGCAATTGCCCAGATTCCCTTGGATTTCCATTCCTCCATGTACACAGATTTTCTGCTTATCAATATGTATCTATTATTCCAAACTGGAGTATTATGAGGTGTGACATTATGTTTGTAGATGAACTTCCAATAGAGAAGGACCTGCTGATGGAAATCAGAAAGTTTGACTGGAAATGAATTGCATTCAAAATCACACCGCAGTAGAAAGTCTATTCCACCCATTTTTGAAAATATTAAATTGGGGACAGTAAACCAAAAGGACTGCCTGTTATTTACAAAAGACTGTAACCATTTCAATTTCAAGACACCATTCATTATATCAAAATCAATCACATTTGCACCTCCATCTTCATAGTTTTTAACCATGTCAATTTTCTCTATGTACTGACATTTGTTTCTCCATATGTTTATGGCTTTGATCATGTTTGTAGAGATGGGTAAGGAGAAAGCCGGGTAGATAAGTCTGGATAAGCTGTCCATTTTGGATAATAAAACTCTCCCAAAAATTGTGACGTCTCTCTGCAGCCACCTATTTAGGATTAATTTACACTTTTCTATATTGTTCCATACATTCATATAACAAGATGGTATGGTAGGCCAAACTGTAGATTTCGTATTCTGAACATCTGACTTTACCGTTGGACACGCCCAGGCATGAGACGGGATGGCATGAGACGGGAGGTCTCCAGGCTGCAGCCATACACTCTTGGAAACTGTAGGCTGTTGCCACTTTTTATATGCATGCACTAATATGTATTTAAATATTGCTGCTATATTATATATAGCTATAAGCAGGCCGTTTTATAATGTTTATGAAAAAAGTAATGCATGTATGTAGGCCCTGACCCTACTTGTGAAATCTAAATGTAAAATGATGTTCTTTTCCCCAAGTCCAAGGTCTGTTTTTGCCTGCTTTTCTACTTCATGTTTCATTCAAGCAACAACAGTCTTCATTTTGGAGGCGAAGCTTAATGCACCAAGCCAGACAACATTATTGCTTGTGTGTTAGTGAAAGCCCTCAGTGCCTGTAGCCCCACCCAAATAAATAATCACCAGCCACTACTGCTGTCATTCATCTTCTATTTGGACCCTTGTGAAGCAAACTGTGCCAAACATGTTATATAATGTGCTGGAACCAAAGGGAGGGGCATACATACTTGATGTTAATGAAAATATAATTAATCCGATAGAACATGAGGGGTTATTCATTTGTAATGAATATGCAGAAGACAATTGGGATTTACATTTTTGCCTCGGCTGGATGATGCACCAGATTACCAAGGTTTGAGAGTATTCATGCATCAAACTTTCACTTAATGAAGACTTTTAATAATGTATGATTTTAATTAAGGTTAAAGTGTACTTTATTGTTCAGGAGCACTTTGATGTCATGCAATTTCCTGTGATCTCGTGTCAGATACCCCAAAAAAGCAGCTTGAAGCTTGTAAATCTCACTCCCAATAGAACGTATCCAATCAAGTTTGCTCTGTCTGTTTCTACATTGTTTTGCCAAAATAACAGAGCAGCAGGGTGTAGTGGTGATTAAGGAGACCGCCCTTCAACTGGAGGATGCTATGCTCAGGCCCCCATGTTGGCAAGCATCTGTCCGATTGTTGTGTCTCTGAGCAACACAGTGAACCCCCTGCCCGCTCAAGGGAGGTCTGTTCTCAATGCCACCTGGGGAGGACTTCCAGTGTCACAAACTTTGGAGAGATGAGAACCTACGAAGTGTAGATTATATGTGGTTCTGCACACACTTGGTACACACTATACATCAGGAAAATAAACTTTTGACTAGATTAAAATTATATGTATTCCACCCACAGCTCTCCCAAACAGTCGGGAAACAGGGTTGTAGCACATAAAAAGTGACATCAACAAAATTCTCTAGTACACAACATTTGGTGGCCTAATCAGCCCGAATTTAGGGTGACATTTTTGTGAGAATTGAACTCTACCTCCTTCTATACCCACACTGAGAATTTTCAAAGGGATAATCTAAGTAACACATTTTTCTAATTGAAAAATCCTGGATCGCTACAGCAACTGTATCAGCATAGTCATCATGCCAAACTGTCGACCTGAGACAGCTTTGCCTACATAATTAGAAGTGCTCTTCTAATGCTGAAATCATAAAAAAAGGATGAAAAATCAAGCTGATCTGACAGGAAAAAATAAGTAATGGTGGCTTGTTAATTCATAATCACCCTGAATTAATGATTGAGTGAGACTGAGAGGCACAGGGCATATGGAAAAGAGAGGGCTGCAGATGCTCCCCAGCGCCTGGGGGGCTTCTAGGAATGAGAGCAACTCAGTGCCTTGTCACACACAAACATGCCTGTATGCATGCCCATAAGCTTCAACACACACACACACACACACACACACACACACACACACACACACACACACACACACACACACACACACACACACACACACACATAAACTATCCCAATATAAAAACATGTCTGAGAAGGAAATTGTTTCAGTTTTTCTTCAGCATTCAAACCACATCAGACAATATTTTTTTAAATTTAGATTAGTGGTTTGGATGCTGATAGCCCAAGGGAACTTAAATAATGAAAAATAGATATTTATTTACTCATCCCTGGACAGTCAATTGCAGAAGGGAATGCTTGAAATAAGGTAATTTCCTTTCTTTTCCTTTCAATTAATTTAATCCATTCGATCCATCCGTATCAATTCAATAATCAAAATAAGAAAGTTTATCCTTGAATCCTGAAGTGCTTTCTACAAGAGCTACTGAGCCATTCACTCCATATCTCCAAACTCGATCAGAGCATGGTAAACAGGCGGCGGTTTTGTAGGCCGCAATTGAAATGAAAACTCTCTTCAGAGAATCCCCACCCCCTCCACCCCCCGACGCCTCAAGCGAAAGCAGAGGGTTTTCTTTTTCTTTGACCAAAAGGATTATCTGGACAAGCCACAAAGAAATTCCTGTGGATTCATTTCTTGGTCTAAGAATATTGCACATCCTATCTTCTGACATACAATACAGCCAAGGGAGGCTGGAATAAGTGTCCAGACTGTTGCACTGTTTGTTTGTTTGTTTGTGTTTGTTTGTGTGTGTGTGTGTGTGTGTGTGTGTGTGTGTGTGTGTGTGTGTGTGTGTGTGTGTGTGTGTGTGTGTGCGTGTGTGCGTGCGTGTGTGTGCGTGTGTGTGTGTGTGCTATCAATATCTACAGCTGGCAAAAAAAGGAGAAAACCCTTTATCCCATGACAATAATGCTGGGAATGGATGCCTTGCTGGTATTTTGTGAAACCTAACAAACTGCAAACATTCTTTTTTTTTTTTTTTATATTTATGCTCATAGAATCAGGTACGGATTGGGATTCAGGTATGACTGCTGGCTATTTTTTTGCTTAAAACTTGTTCTCCAGCATCAAAGCATGGACGTATCATTAGTGTATCGCAAAAAAAGTTAAAAATATCTAGTATACATAGCTACTGTCGTGAAAGAAGTGCTTGAGTGAAATTATAGTGCCTACAACAGATTACTAAAATTGTCAACTGATGTGTATTTTACAGACCTATGCTACTACTTAGCAACCTAGCAGCTAGGTTGCTAAGTGGTCTGGAGGTATTGTTCCCCTTCAAGTTTTCCTCACCAGTAGACAGTAATTGGGTGCATGTTAAAACACAAAGATCTCACCCAGTTGAGAAGAGACTAACTGATTCACTCCTCCTCTGATACAACATTAAATGTTTTAATATAAAGCGTGATCACAACCACTCATGTCTGATCCTACACCTCGGAATCAACTTCAGCCTACAGCTCTAATCTCTAGCTGTCCAACTGTGGTTTGTGGGAAGAACATTCTGCTTGAGGCAGCATGAACTGATGAGAGGGCACAGATTTTTGAATGAGGCAATCTTCCTGATTGAACTCGTGCTAAGCTTCGTTTAGCTACTATTGAGACAGAACAATAGAGACTCAACAGTGTGAATTCATGCTTAAACATAAAGTCTGAGCCCATAGGTATTGAGGGCTAATTCAGTTTTAGCAACACATGCTTTTGACCACTTAAACCTAAATTCATTTTGGCTTGACTAATGATAAACACTATCCTAGAGCCACAACAGTAGCAAAACGGATATGAGCATTTATTAGAGTCAACATGCGACTCAGCAAACAGCCTTATAACTGTACCCACAGTGTTATAGTGCATACAAAGAACCCCTGTCGGGAACTCATTCGGCACAGGAAGTAGGTCTGATTAGGAGTGGCTTCTTATATGTATTTGTGCCTAATGTCAAAACCCTGAATAAGGTAGCAGTGGGTAAGTGTTTCTCAGGATGCACCTTCACAACTGGTTGGTTGAACTCAGCAGTCAGCAACACAGAGGGGAACACGCTTAGACTTAGATGCTGTCTCAGCTGCAGGGCCCCATGATTGGTCATCTAGGTTTAGCTGTCAGGTGCTCTCCTGAATGTTTTTTAGGTTGCTATAGAAAGAGTCCAGTCCTTCATGAATTCCAGTGTATGCTCTTCTGCCTGTTAATTAGTCCTTATTCTTTTCACAGTGGTGGAATGTAACTAAGTACATTTACTCAATACTGTACTTAAGTACAACATTGAGGTACTCGTACTTTACTTGAGGATTTTCTTTTCATGCCACTTTCTACTTCTACTCCACTACATTTCAGATATACATTTTCCACTACATTACATTACAAATTTTTTTTGCACACAAAACACGTTTACTATAAATTAAACTACCCAACAATATATAGACCTACAAGTACAGCTGAAATGATTAGACCATTAAATACTTAGTTGATTGACAGAAAAGTTTGGATAATTTCAAGTTTCTAAAATGTGAGGATTTTTCTGCATTGCGTACTTTTACTTTTAATACTTTAAGTACATTTTCCTGACAATACTTACATACTTTCACTTAAGTAACATTTTCAATGCAGGACTTTTACTTGTAACAAGAATATTTTTTAAGTAAAGGATCTGCATACTTCTTCCACCACTGTCTATTCAAAGCTATGATATGCAATGATATATAAATTCCCTAATAATGACCCATTGCATTATAATGATCCCTAGTTTTTTTTTTTTTACTACAGATTTGGTTTTGTGATTTTCAATGTTTGTTTTCTGTCTGGATTTTACAGGACCTTTTCGATCTTCCATTATGTTGACTTGGAGTCATTATTCCAAGATGTTTACCCCCACTGTTAGCCTAGCAGTCACACCAGCCAGCTAGACATTTAACCTAAATTTGGTATTTTGGAAGATATTATAGGAATTACAAGTAGAGGATTGATGAAGATGTTTTTTCTTATTCAGTTGCTTGTGATTGCGTTTGATATGGTATGTCACCACTGTGGAGGCAGTTACTTGCCCTGAATATTAAGCAGTTACTTTCTTAAGTTGTACGTAAGTAACTCAGTGAAGTGAAAATGCATGAGAGGATCAACAACAATTACACACCCACAGGAAGAGTTTCCTGGTAGAGATGGTTTACAGCTGATAGCCAGCAGTCTGTTGGGCTATAAGTAGCTTGATAACATGATTAATTGATAAATCAAGCTTTTATCCTAACTGACTCTCTTATTTATGTGCTTTTACCTGGAACGAAGACGAGATTTGATGATGTACAAATGGAAGCACACGCATGTCCATCATGGTCAGCAAGTCATATTGAGAGTAGTAGAAAAATACATAAAGACAAGTACGAAAAGAAGGCAATAAAACATAGTAAAGCTAAAAAGCAGAGTCAGTACCTTCAGTTATGTCTCTCTTTAAGTCCACATTTGCTCTATGTGTTATTTTGTGTATTGTCCGCCATAAAATAATCAATACAATTTATATTGAATTTTACACGGTATACAAAAAATGCCTTTTCTTTATTACCATTGTTTAGTTCTATATGAAGTGACCCCAATACATGTTTGGTAAATACTGAGCAAAAAAGGTTATGACAAAAAAACTAACAAATATTGACTTGTAATTTGTGTGTAAGTAACAGCTTTGGGTATTTCTTTTATCATATTGTCTCTTTCATGCTTATCTTCAGGAAGGCAATAACACTTTAAGGTCCCTTTATCGCATGCAGCAACAATAGATGGCTCTATAATTCACTCTATATTACAAACAGACACTCACATACACACCATCTTTCAAAAGCCAACTTCATGCAGCTTGGACTTAGATGGAAAAGCCACTTAACCCAAAACAGGCTGTGGGAATAACAGATATGGCTCTGTCAATCTGGGAGCTATTTGCATTTGGATTCATTTAAAGATCCCTTTGTATTACTGAAGAGATATTATTACCTTTTCTTAAGGACACATTTTATACACAGTGCATATTGAGTGGGGGGCAACAGTGAGTCTCTGCTGAACACATACATATCACACACTGTCGCCTGCACTGCAGTAGGTGGACTTCACATCATGTTAAAATGTTAGGCAATAAAAACACATCATCCTAAAGCTTTAAAAGTATGAGGATCGCGAGAGTGTGCGTACGTGAATTATGTATTTGCATGACAGCAAAAGGTGAGGAAAACCTAGGTCGTGTTAAGCGTTTGAATAAAAACTTTTCAATCGTTTGTCTCCCCTCATCTAGAATGCCTGCCTCTGGCTTATACACTGGCCAAAGGTTAGCAAATGCAGGATGTGCATCCATGAGTGAATGGCCACAGTTTGTGACTGGCAGCCCATGGCAGCAGATCATCAGTCTGATGTAGTCTCTCAGATTTTAGCATTCTGGTCACATGTCTGCCAATCTTCACTTCACTCATACATAATAGTTAGAGTCATTAGTTTTACAGGACATTTCAGTCAATCATGCAATTTGCTTGTTTTTCATTTTTTACTACATCTGCTACATTGGTCTCCATTTCTGAAGGAGCAGATTGATGCCACTCATCCCAGTGTATTATTACAGAAGAGCATGTTGCCCCTTCCTCTGTAAAAAGGAGAAATATCAAAATGAACTTAAGTGTTCCATCGGAGAGGTAAACCCACAAGAGGTATGGGACCAAAGCCGCACCTCAGTGTTTGTTTGGCTTGTTCTCTCTCTGCTATCCCTGCTTGCCTCTGAACACAGATGGAGATTCATCTGTTGCCTGTCCCCTCTTGACTCGTTTTGCTTTTCTATCTACCCCTCCCCCCTCTCTCCCTCCCCCCCCTCTCTGAAGAGCCTGTCTGCCAGCAGACGCCCTGTACCTCACCGTGCGCTTATCAGACAGTTTATCCTTTTCCTGTGGGCGCCGTCCTCCATCTGTGGCTGTGAGGGTCCATTCCAAGCCGTGATTTAGACACCCAGCCTTGCCAGCACTGCTCTATCAACCCCCCCACTTTCCCCTCTCTCGTGAATTCTTTCACACGTGAGGTCCGTTCATTCTGCTGTTCCCTTATGCACACAAAGTTTAACACATGCACGAAAACAAACACAATAATTAAACCTTTCCAACACTCATACTGTAGGTAGTCACAATATCTACGTCAACAACATTCTGTACCAGACAGGGGAAGTGCATATACTGTATTGAATCCAAAGTGGACGAATAATAGGAAGGGACTAATAAATAGGCCTTCCTAGTGCTTAGGCTCTCCTCCTTAATAGCCGGGCTATACTAGTATCACTCAGCACTTGCAAACATCCTCAAGAGGTATCTTCGTTTAATATTTTACTCAGTAGAGATAGTAAATAACAAGCAAAGCACTTCCAGAGAACAAGAGCAAACAGAACATAGCGAGAGAGAGGAAGGAAGAGGCTGAAGAGAGGACAGCTGTCTCTAGGGTGTCAGCCACAATTGCTTTCTCATTTTTAACTTGTCAAGTCGGCTTTATCTGTTTTATCACCAATGGAACTCCAAACACACCAAAGGCTAAGGCAGCTCCACAAAGCAAATATGGCTATTTCAAATTTCGATGGGGCAGCAAAAGCGGATTGAAGAAAAATGCCCATCGTGCATCAGCTCTTTTTCCTGCTCCTAAAAAGAGAATACAAAACAGAAGATAAACAAAGGAAAAGTTCTCATCCAAGCTACATCGGTTTCTTGGAAACCATGCTAAATGTTGTTTGTTCAGCAAGGCATCAGGAAATAAAAGGTAGTGAAAAACATCCCGTTGCAAATGCACAACCAACTTCAGACAGAATTTAAAGTGTCTGCTCCCTGTGACAAACAAATAGAAATAAATAAATAAAGTAAAAATCGAGCCAAGGTTGAAGTGCATCTCCCATCCCAGCACAGCAGGTGAGTGAGAGATAAACATTTGTGCAAAGTCGGCCGGGTCTAGTCAAGCGGCTGCTACTCCTGGTTCATTTGCAGTTGCCAGCGATGTGTTAAATGGCCATCTGTGATGGGGTGAGAGCCCCTGTAATGACTTCCTGTCTGGGAAGGAAGACTGGCGTGCAGGGAGGGCTGAAACACACAATCCGTTTGAAAACACGAAAGGTGTAGCTGGGAGCGGAAAAACAGTGAGATGTTCATGCTTTTTTATGTGATAAAAGTTTGTGTGGCCTCTCTGAAGTAATAGTTGAGATGAATTCTCAAAGTGAGTTTAAAAAAAGTTCTAAAGAGAGGATGCTGATCAAAGAAATAATTCTTCTCCATAACATCCCATCCAAAAATATCTGTAATAGCAAGACAGATAGGTTTAAAATGATATTCCTATGGGAAAATGCCATTCATACCTATTTTTTTTTTTTATAACCGCTGGTACTGAAAAAAAGGTTTCATTGTTAAGTTTTAGTTGCTTTTTTTCAGTGTTTTTGTTTTGATCTGCCCATACTAAAAATAGAATCAAACCTTCTGTCTGTTATGTATGACTTTAAATATGACTCTAAATGCCTGTAATATGCTTAAATAATAAATAATATATAGTTATTAATTCCTACCAGTACAGTCAGTTGCTGTTTCTGATAATATCAAATCAAAATATTTAGGAATGGCAGCTATAAAAACAAACACTTAACCTTAATTATAGCACATTTCATATAAGATCAAAGTACTGTTCTGCAAAGTACACCTTGTCCAAATTTCATACGCATGCCTCTCATGCAAGTCTATAATTCTTGGGAAATGATATAAACCACCCACAAATGAGCGTGAGTGATACTGTGCACTACAAAGCAATATGTTAACACAGCAAAATATCTGCAACAACCTCAATCAAAAGCATGGATGTGGTGGTCTTTAAGGAGATTATGGTATGATTGAAGTTAAGTTGTTTTATGTCTTAGTTTAACGGGTGGCCAGTTCCAAGTTTCTCGTGTTTCTTGTGGATATGATTAAAGTCACTTTGAATATTTTGGCTTAGCATCCAAGAAGAAAGTAAAGTTGAGGAGATATTTCAAAGATGCTCTATAAATGTTGGAATGGTGATCTAACATGTGGTCTGGATGACAACAAGAAAAAAAAAAAGAATGCTAAGTGTTTACCAGTGATGGAAAAAGGATTTGAATCCTAAATAAAAGTAGCACCGCCTTAAAAATATTCCATTACCAGAAAAAGGTACTACATCTAAGATGTTACACACTGTGAATTCAACATTTATCAATTTATTTCAATTGTTTTATTATATTTTATTTTAAACTCTCATCTTTAATTACATACATACTTTTACTTGGTTCTTTTACATCTTTATTTTGCTGTACAGACAAACCCTAAGTATTATATTATTATACATTCTATTATTCCATTTCCACAACATGTTAACAATAGCTTAACATTGTAGCTGAGATTTTAAACTTAAACTTAATTTGAACTGTTTTATACTGTTTATTGTTGGGTAGCTTATGCTATAACAATGCATCATATTTCGTGGCATCAATTTCGTTGAGATGTAGTGGAGCACGGTAAAATTGAAATGTTACATACAAGTAGTGTACTGAGTACTTGAGTAACTAGTTACATTCCATCAATGGCGTTTAGGAAAGTCAAACCTTTGACTAAAAGCACAGAGGAGATTATTGTTGAGCAGTGAGAGGATTATGATGCCAATCATGCAGTGGTGAGTTAGCTCTAAATGATACACAATCTATTGTTTTAATTATACAGAAGAACCATTCACATGTAATTGTATTCATGTGAGATATGACAGTTGTCATTAACAAACACAGCAGATGCTCCTCTGTATTGCTATTTGTGTGTCCATTCCAGCCAACCTCTGAAATGCAGAAGGTCTCCACTTAGAGGGCATTTGCTGCTGCATAATTGCCCATAATCATCTTTTCACCCAGCTTGCTGTGCAATTGTATAACTTGACAGCTCTCTACTTTTGTGTTCTGCTTTCAGCACTGTCAGCACTTTTGCGTTCAGGTTCTGTGGCAGTAATTTAGCTTTCACTCCAGATCTTTCACGCCTATCAGTGTGACTCACAATCTAAATTTAAATAGGACCGTCGCCATGACTGAGAAAGATGGACAGCAAATGCATAACTCCATCTCTAACTGTGTTGTTTGCAGACTGTATTTGCAAACCTAGTTCATTTGCCTTTGTATCACTTTGTACTTGACAATAATTGACTGGACAGATTTTAGTTCATTCACACAGCTGATATAGCTGTGCTAAAACCTGCTAAAATGTGTTAAATGAACTCTAACAGAAGCTAGTTCATGTAAACACTGATTATCTGTATGCTCCCAATCAAATGAACACTCATATAACACAATATAAACTTTATCAAAATAAAGTGAATGGATCTTCCCAAGCATCTGGCTGTGTAGCCGAGTGAGTGGGAGGAATCTTCTGCCTGCATGATGCTGCCTGGATGGAGCTTATTCCCTTGGAAAGAGGCAAAGTGAAGACAGTATTTATTTTTTTTATTTTTTTATTTATTTATTTATTCACAATACCACTTCAAACATTACAATAATACAGTTAGGGTACAAGAAGGGTAGAGTGAATGGGTCCCCCAATGAAGCTATAAAAGCTTATAGGTGGGGGCCCATGATTCATGAAAGGGTAGTGGTACAGACTATAGAATACACAGTTACCACCTGTATCTAGATGATGATGAATAAATGCACGCAAAAAGCGCACCAGTACATACATAACATTACATACCCATACAATCATACGCATACATCCCGGTAGTCCATGAAAGAACAGTTTTATATTAGATATAGGTTAATAAGAAATGTTTTTTTAGTTGTCTTTTGAAGTTGGAGATAGAGGGCAACACCTTGAGGCCATCATCAATCCCGTTCCAGATCTGCGGCCCCCTACAGACAACACTCATACTGGCGCGCACATGTCGGCGACACTTTCCTGATACAAGTGGTTTGATTCTCGTTTGGTATGTATGCTGGGGGCTGGAGATGGGAACAAGACTACTCAATCTAGAGTTCAGCCGGTTGACAATTTGGAACATAAGGCAGGCATTATGATATTCATTTAGCTCAGTCAGTCTTAGTAACTCAAAACGGTGGAATAGAGGTTGGGTGGGGGAATTTACCTCTGACCAGGACAGAGCCTGTATGACTTTCTTTTGCAAGGATATAAGTTTTTTGAGATGGCTGATGAAAGTGTTACACCATATCACATTACAATAGTTAAGGTGTTGTTCAAGGAGAGTTTTATACAACGTGAGAAGGGCAGACAGAGGAAGGAAATGTCTGATCTTATAGAACAAGCCAACATACTTGGACAGTTTGTTTACAAGATAGTCGATATGACATTTAAAGTTGAGTGAGTCGTCAATGAGGACCCCCAGGAATTTAGTGGAATGCACTCTTTTTATCTCCTGCCCATTCATTTTAATCATGCAGTGATCATTGTTTTTAAATTTTTTACACGATTTAAATAAAATGAAATTTGTTTTGCTGACATTTAATGACTTTTATTACATTTAAACCAGGAGTCCACTTTGGTTAACTCTGAGTTTACTATATCTTGTAGAATAAGTGGGTTCCTGTGTGATGTAAACAAATTCGTGTCTGCAAAAATAATTTTATGAAATATTTTAGAGGAATTTATGAAATCATTTATATATAGAATGAATAAGAGTGGCCCTAAAATGGAACCCTGGGGGACCCTAAAGATCATGGGCTGACAAGTAGAGTTGTGATCATTGACATGGACATACTGTTCCCTCTCATATAAATAACTTCTGAACCATTTAAGTGCTAGACCTCTGATACCATAGTGATGCAATTTGTACAATAAAATATCAAAGTCAATGGTATCAAAGGCTTTTGATAGGTCCAAGAAAATACTAACACCACATTTTCCCTCTTCAATGCAGTCATTTATTTGTTCTATTAGGTCGAGTATTGCCATACAGGTTGTACTCTTTTTTCTAAAACCGTATTGAGAGGGAACGAGAATATCTAGTTTATGAAGATAGCCACTGAGTCTAGTGTATACTACGTTCTCCATTACTTTAGAGAAAGTTGGTAGAATTGATATGGGCTGATAATTGCTCATATCATTTCTGTAGTAGCTGGCCGTGAGTGCTTTCCACTCAGCCATGAAAACAGCATCGCTGTCCCCGCTGCTCAGCTGTTTCGGAGTCTGCCACCAAATCAGACTGTGATATTGACACATGACCCTGGAATGCTGCCCCTCGGGGCTGGTCAGCGGTTCGCCTGTCATTTTAAGACCCCACTATCCACCATTATACTGTCCATCTCTGTTGCCTTTTCACTCACACACAACCCCGCCCCTTTTGAGCACATGGGAACCCAAGAAGGCATTCACCTGTCCAGCTTCTACTATTAAAGCATTGTTTTGGGTAATATACTGCAATTGAGTGGTAGATGGCAGTAGGAATTCTGATGCGTTTTTTATGTGTTCTCTCGTATTGTTCTTTATTCTTGCCCACTGTTTGTCTGAGAAAAACATTTTGTGATAAAGCTTTTCTCATTCAAAACACTAAACTCGACAATTTATCGCCAACCTCTGCGGCTGAATTCTAAAAGCCAAGTCTAGTAATTTCCTCTGAAGCATTGAAGTCAATGGCAACACCAACCAACTTCACCGTTGTAGTACAAAATCAATAAGATAAGTTCTGAGCGGTTCCAACATGCGTCTTTGTGGCAATTAAATGTTTATTAAATGATGTATTAAGTTATGCACAAAGTCAGCTTCAGCCAGGCTCCAGCTTATTTCCCAAAATTTGGATTTCATTCTCTCTCTCTCTAATCAGGATAATCAGGGTATTTTCCACTCAACCATAGCGCCAAATAACCATCACATATTGTACTTGAAAGGGCCAGCCACCAGCTGCTGAGTTTTCTAGCACTTCAACCCCACTCTCCTCCCTCCTCTTTAAACAGTCAGATGCCAGATGATTTACAGCAGTGCCACCAGAGAACAAACAAAGTCACATTTGCTCCCAAGCCAAAACCTGCACAACACAGTATTATTATCCTGCATTCCGACATATTATGTCTTTATATCTTACTGTACCTGGCATTACATTACATCCAAAACCATAGGAACAAGTATAAGATGTGCAAGATGTGCATCCCTTCCAAGCAAATGTAATTTCTGTTCTAATTATACTTGCTATTAACCAATTATATTTACATTTACAACATGCACTGCCACCACAATTATTCAATGTTACTATGTTACTACAGCCGCAACTAAAGAATGATTGATGTATGCTTAAGACTAAAATCCACATGGTTCAGGTGACCTCTGCTACCCCGCCTAATGCTGCACTACATTGGAACTGAACACTGCCATTGCCCATTTTCCAAGTTAGTGCAATATAAACATTTGCGGCCAGCATTGTGTTTACCACGAAATGTAATTTCTTGTGCAAAAGAAAAGGATGCATTTTGAATGTAGTTTGTAGAAGATTGGGTTGCAGAGGAAAGGGCAGAAACTTTACTAAATGTCTTTGCTACTTGTTTGTGAGATAAAGGTCAACAGAAAACTAACAATCCTTTAATTCATTTATGTGACTGCCATGGTGCATTTGCATTCTCATCTTATTATTTGGGCTCCGGGCACAAAACATATTCTACTTGCTGACTAGCACTGGATAAAATATAAATAAACAAATACAATTAAAAAAAATAATTGTATGGGCCAAAAAAAAAGAAGCTTTGAAACTTGTTGTCACTGTTTTGCATTGGGACATTACCCCCCCTCCACGGCCACCTTGGACGAGAGAAGGTGAGGGAGAAAGACAGCGAGCGAAGACAAGCAAAAGAAGAAATGTATTGACAGCCGTGCCCCGACTAGCAAAGCCAAAATACAGAAGCACCTTGTAAAAATATCAGGCTTGTAATTAATAACTTCACGCATATTTAACATGTTCTTTATTCATGAGCACCTGCTTTCAATGACCTGAGGGACACGCAGAATCAACTCGCATTTTTAAACATTTGCAGTTGAGAGATTTGGGAGCCAAACATTTTATAGGTCATCCAAAACCGCTTGACGTAATTACTTTTGACAGTGCCGTGGCGTGGTCATTTATCCCCTCAGAAACACATCCCGCTGAATGATGCTCACTCGTTGTCAGTGGTCAAAGACATTTAATGTGCTTAGTGTCCACGTCACATAAATATCTGAGTCCCTGAGCATGTAAAGTTCATCCAATTTAGATATCAGCCAAGTTACCGCAGAGCCTCGATTTTTATGAGGTAGGTGGAAGAGAGAGAGAGAAACATGATGACCCGTTTTGGGCTAAAAACAACTTACTTAATTTATATTGAGCAGAAGAGGAATATTGCTCCCTGGATAATAGTGCAGACCATAGGTTCAAATACGACTTGTGACCTTTGTTACATGTAATTCCTCATCTCTTCTCTACCATCTTGTCTGCTTATCTCCACTGTGCAGTGTCTTAAAACAAAAGATATACCAGAAAAACTATTTAAAACACAGCTGCAGATGTATTTGTAAAAACTACACATCCCTGTGTATAGAGATTCAAACTGGACTAGTTTTCAGGATTTGATAGAGCTCAATCATTTCTCTTGAACTTTTGCCACCGAACAAATTGCCTTGCTCTTCTGTAGCTGAAAAAAACCAAACTGCTCTTAACCAAAAATACTGGGCTCACTCACTGGACATATCCACAAAACGAGTATAAATGGAAGGTTGTATCTATGCTAAAAAGTATTTTGAGACCAAAGACTCAAACCACAATGAAATAAAAAATGACATATTGGTAAAAGAAAAGGAGCGGATAAAGTGTCCAACTGTGAGAGATTTGAAGTGCAGCTGACAAAGAGGCCTCTGATTACATTTGCATAGGAATTTTCCAATTTGAAATGCACAATGCAATCCCAGGAGAAATCTGAAAATGATTATTTGAATGTGAAGTAGAAAGTCAAGATAATTTAGATTGATGATTAGGTAACTGTGACTTGATTAACAGAATCATTTGACATTTGGAGAAAAACGCTCATTCGCTTCCCTGCCATAAGTTACATTAAAAGATTGATACCACTATCATGTCTGCGCGTTCATTATTTAATAATGCAGCTGGAGCTAGCTGCTGATTAGCTTAACTTAGCACAAAGACTGGGAACAGAGGGGGTACAGCTAGCCCGGCTAGCATCTCTTATGCTCACTAATTAACATGTCACAGAGTATCTTGTTTTGTTTTTTATCTATACAAAAACTGGCAAAGAAATAGTCCTATACACCGTTACCACAAATTGTTTTTTTTAATTTCTCAAAATATCAAACTATTCCTTTAACCATTGACAACCCAAGCATTGCATTACTGGTTCCAAACTCTGGCTTTCAGTAGAGTACTGCTGGTTCACATAGCTATATCCCAGTACACACTACATATTATTTCTAAACCGGTTTTGAACTGTAGCTACTGTGTTCACACTGAAAAAGTAGCAAAAGTCTGAATGCATGTGACTTTTCTCGATGACATGTCAAAATGTCTGATATGAACAAGGTCTTTTAACTAATTTCGATTTAGAATGCACAATAAATGCAAATGAATGCTTGAGGGGACCATTATTCAGAATTAAATTTCAACCATTTATTTTTGTTGTACTTCCAAAACAATCCCTTGTGAATTCCATTGCCCGGCTGATTTAATCCTTTTCAGACAGTGAATGAACATTCACCAATCAAATTGAACACTCTAAAAGATTTCAATGTACTTCTGACAATCAGTGGCATTTTCTTCCAAAGTGATAACTGTTTTGGGGGGCTATTAGGCCACAAATGGAAAAGCTATGACCACTTATAGTAAATGCAGTGTATCTAAGTGATCATTTGGGAAATACAATAACAGGCATAACTGGCCCACAGCTCTCTTAATTAGAACCAACGCACTGGTTACTCAGTGGAAGGAGCCTACTGTTGTAAGACACTATTAAACTTTAAGAAAATAAGACTGTAAAGGTCATCTCCAGTACTGTGACAGCAATTTTGCCCGTGCTGTTCTTATCAGTGTCCTTGGTACCTGCGTAGGACTTTGGATTTATCATTGTAATTCTGGTTACATGGCATCAAAATGCTCTTTCACTTTCTTTCAGCTGTTTGCCCAAGCTGCAGCGACAGATGTTTGAATGTCAGTACAGATGTCTATGAGAGGAATTTAGCTATGTAAGACTATTCAAGTCATGTACAAACACTGTCATGTACAGTCACTGTGTTCACTCTCTCTCAGTCGCTTCTGTGACTCCTCGGGACTCAGTAGTGCTGGGTTTCTATCATCCCAGCTAGTTAATTACCGTTAATTACACTCACCTGGCATCCCAGGTGTAAATCAGCCCCTTAGATTAGATGGCTGGAGATGAAATAAGAAGCACCAATGTACTGTAAGCCTCACAATCTACCAAGAGGGAATTAGTCATTCTACAGGAACACACTCTATCTGTGATGTCCAGGGCATTGCAGGAGCTATTTTGGGATGAGTTGGAAGTGTTGTTACTTACTTTTACTTTCATTTTTTTTTCACCCTGCCTCATCTATTTCTGCAGTTTGTGATTTTTCAGCTCTTTTAGAACACACTTGAACTCCCTCGTGTTCCAGTTCAGGTGCTGCCACTGTCAAAGTCCACATTTTATGAATGAAAACTGCATATATAAATATTATGAAATAATGGGTGGAAAAATGTTTTCTTTTCTTTTGGAGCCCACAGTATCTTCTGTTCAAACTGTATGTCAGTCAATTATCTTAATAGTGCATCCAGGTAGTTCTTGTCAACTTGTTAAGTCAGGAGGTACTATGTGACTTGTCATATTTACGTTTTAACTGAAATCTGGGAACCACTGGTCAGTGGACCGTTACAAACTCAACAAATCCTCCAAATTAAAAGAGAAAAAGATGTAGTAAGTAAATGTCCTCCATCACACAGCGTTTTCTTATCTGACACCCCTAGCGGCAGGACGACATCATTTGTCAGTGCCTTCCAAAACTGTTACGTATCACCATTGCCAAAATGAAACAGTTCCCTGATCTTACACAGCTCTAGTGAAGGGTAGGTTAGGTTAAAGCACAAAAACGACATGATGAAAAAGCCCCGACAATCCAAGCCTCGCATAAGCTCCACAGTTTATTGTTAGCTGCGTAGATATATTGTTCATTATAACATTAATACAGAAGTGCAACACTATCTATGAGCAAATTAAATTACATTCTTACATTCACTCATGGGCTAGCCTCTAGTGAGAGAATGTATTGCGAACATAAACTATTGCTGATTTTGGATAAGGTGAATGGAGCACTGTTTGGGGTATTTATAGTGTAGATGTGAACTACAGAATTTACTGCTCTATGAAATGGCAACAGCTATGCAGAGAGGCAATCAAACAGGGAGATCTGCCTCTGTAGCTGGTAACTCTCTGATCACGGGACTGTAGTGAAGGCAACCTTAAAAAAAAACTTCCAGGGCACAGGAGAGCAGTAATGCTTTGATTGTTGTTTTTTTTATTATCTTTGCAGCCATGTCATAATAATAGCATTTTAACTTCTACACTACTTCAGTGTGCCTTGGACCTCTTTGAAGGGTTGTTTCATCTACAGTGCCAAGATCAGTAAGCTAAAGTGCTTACTACTAAACACTCCTCGTTGTACATTAGATTCTGATTTTTGCTAAGGATGTCTTGGTAGCCTCTAAACTAGCCCAGAGAATCTTTGAAAAACATTTTCTTAGAGGTGTAATCTCAGGTGGAAACCAGGCCATGTGTTTACGCCATATGTGAAATACTGTAGCTTCTAGTTCTGCTACTAAACAATTGACCTTTTTTTTTTAAAGTGGTAATTGTCAACATGTTTCTATGATGAGTTGAAAAACATACTTGCGGTTGTGCTTCAACAATGGAGATTTTTGGTGAAGCGCTAAACCCAAACTCCAATAGGCATTTTCCAAAAGGTGAAGGAAAGGTAGCAAATCACAGGTTCCCAAGTTAAGGAGGACAATATATACTCTCATTTAACTTGTTTAATTAGGCTCACTAAGGCATTTGAAAAGTTTTTTTCAAATGCTCAAATACTACCTTGTCTTCACATGCACATTTCTATGATATTGCTACAATGTTTTCTCTATGAGCAAGCCATGATAATAGCTAATTTGTTGTGATGACATTGACAAACACAATGTAGTACTATCCGCCACTGCACAATTATTATGTTCTGTAATTAGAGGCAAAAAAAAACAGTTTCTCCTGTCTCAAGAAAAAAGTATTGTGGGAGTCTGAACCACCACCAGCCCAACCAAATTAATCTTCAACTTACACATTACAAATTAACACTACACATTTATGTAAGTGGGTTGGCCACATTTATATATATTTAGTTGTCATGGCTGTAACAGTACTATGTTCCACTCTCTCTGCAATACCTTGGAGACAAATAGTTGTATTAATCCTGATTTTTTAACAACACAACCAAATAAAGGTACATTGTATTCCTATACAAAAATTGTAGATATCATAGAAGATCAAAATCCCCAAAGGACAACAATGTCACTATAGATATCCCTTAATGCGTAATAAAGTAATATTACAGCTAATTCTTTATTCCTGACATAGAAATCGCACAGCAAGAAGTCTGCATGTTAGCCAACAGCTTTTCACCCTTTCAGCCCCCAATTCATTATCTTGAACCCTAAATAGCATTTAAACTCTACATAGTGCCATGGCAACAGCTGTTTGAGTAGTATTAACATTGCTTTTCAATTGAAGTCACAAGCCAGACTGATGACAGTGACACTGGATGTTGGAAAATGGTGCAACGTGAGCTCCACCTAGTGGTGTACAATGGTAACTTAAGCAGCAGGAGTCTCACACTGCCAGAGTGGACAAATGATTGATCCATTAATCCTATTATCTACTAAATGACCCATCTTTAAGAGGCAGCAGGATCCAATCAGGGTGCTTTAATGCCACAGTCTACAAATCAGCTATCCCAGCCTACTAATCAAGGTACACAGCCTACAAATGAATTTCAGATGAACACTAGCCTAACTACAAAACTATACTGTGAGCATACAGATTTGTAATGTTGAGGGGGGGGAAAAGAAGCATGGCTTTTTAATTGTAATTCTACTACAACCCCCCTCCAAAAAAAACAGCTTTAATTCCCACTTATCGGACGAAAACAAAATATAAAGCAGCACATCTTGTCACATCAGCATGTTTCGGTGCAGATTACATATTTGGTAAAACTGTAGTTTCTCTGGTAACTGCATGGTCGCCGCTTCAATCTTAGCAGCTACCGTTTAACAAAAAGAAACCACGCAGCACCAACAACATTATAGCAACGCATTTATGTATTGTTATTGAGGCCAGAACACTAAAGATGAACAAGCTTTTCAATAGTACATAGTAATGACTTTATTGTAATTAGGAAAATCTATTTTATCAAAACATTTTCAAGTTTTCAGGACAAATGACACCAGTGCAATCAGTGACACCAACAATTCTCTATAAACAAGACATACATATAATACATAACTACGGTCAAAGACCAGAGTTTCAAGTATTGTCAACAGCAACAAGGACATAAATACACACACTATTATAGCAACAAGGCCATTTCATACTTTTAACATTTCAATGGTCAATTCAAGTCATTCCATACAAAGTTCTAAAAATATACAAACATTTTTATGATCTTGCTGCCAGCACCAACCAAACGCAACATTTCTCAGAATGTGAATGTTCCTCTAAAAAAAGAAAACATGTTTTTTGTCACGGTTAGTTAACATATGGACATAACGTTACATTAACCAATACATGTCTGCCATGCAACTAATGTTACATTCCTAACAATACTTTCCAATTGATATAAAAATGCAATGTGATTAAATAAGAGGTTTTATTGCATTTTTAACCATTTAGGAGGTAGTTTATTACATTTTCAAACCTGCATTATCTGGCAGATTTTAAGTTGCTACCATGCCCTTTGGAAGAATACTGTAGTGGTTTTTCCAAACAAACACTACCATGTAAAATGTTTTTGGTCCTGTACCACATATACATAATTTAGGTCATCTATTAAGCACACTTTTTACTGGGGTGTAGCCAGCTGGTCAGATAGTGTTTCTTGTGTCCATGGAGGAGTCATCAGCACATCCCATAATCCTCTGCAACTCCTGTATACATGGCCCAATTGACTGGCTGTGCAACTGAGCCATATTCAACCTAGAAACAGAAAAGCCATCCGTTAGTAGAGCTGGGTGATATGGACCAAAAATCATATCTCGGTATTTTTAGGCTGAATGGCGAGATACACATTATATGAATACCAATTTTCTACGAAGTGGGCCAAGTGTTCAGATGTATATCAAAGCCACATATGAGATGTTATAAGCACTTTAATTAAAACCGACTGTGATCAAATACAATGCAGAGTTTCCTACCCCGTTTGAAAATATACAGCTGCAAAACATGTAAATGAAAAAAAATAAAATTCTCTTAAATAAATAGGCCTGTTATCAAATATTAAATAAAAACCATCTCTCTCTGAGGATGCTCCCTCAGGTGTTTTCTATAACAATAACTGACAATTACAGGTGTTCCTCTCCTGCTTAACAGTGAAACCTACACTGTACATTTATTTACAATGTACACTTTACCATCATATCCTCTCTCTCTCTCTCTCTCAACACACAGTAGGCTACACAGTGAGCAATTCCCCAAAGGAGCTACGTTACTTTTATAACAAGTCATCATTCTCAATCCAGGTATGTTTTTCTCAAAAAAAAAGCAATGGATGTCATTCTGCGTTTCAACTCGTAGGTTGTTTTAGGATTGAGCGCCATTTCATCTATGAAGTAAACAAGCCCGCCTCTGCTCTGTCAGTCGCGGAGAGGCCGCTGTACTGGAAAACACTGTACGTTATGGTCGTACTGCATGGTGACGTAGCCCTCATTTGCTGACCCTGACGTTGATGAGGAAAGGGGATTGCGAGACAAATGAGGTGGCTGATGATCTTTAGTTTTATAAGTTGTACCTGTAGTTTTTTTTTTTTTTTTAAAATGCATTTTCACCAGAGCATGTGAGCAGAGTAGTGAGAATTTCTGCTTGTTGCTCATAGAGCTTTTCTTTCCAACTCTACGCACATTGCTCACTCCAAATAAAAAAAACAAAAAAAAAAACGCAGTGCCCAGAGCTCTGCCAGCAAGAGGTCCACTGGACAAGGCGCACTTGGGAGAGCGGGCGCAGTTCATCTGCATCTAGGCTACTGCTTGTGCTGCAGTAACGCAGAGACGGACTAGGGAATGCTTCGAACTCGTGGTGTGAGTGGGACCGGAGCGAAACTGAAGATAAGGGGACGTTTCAACTTTTAAGAAAGCTGCTCTGCGCTTCATCCAAAATCCTCCCAGCTCACGCATCACCTTAAATGGTTTAGGGCCAAAACACATTTCTGATCAGTTAATGCACTACGAACCTCCCAGACATCCAAGATCATCTGGGACAGGTCTGCTCTCTGTCCCCAGAGTGAAAACTAAGCAAGGGGAAATCAGCCTTCAATTTTTATGCTCCACACATCTGGAACAACCTTCCAGAAAGCTGCAGGTCCGCCGCAACTCTATTCTTTCAAATCAAGGCTGAAGACCTTTTTGATGTTGCCTCTTTAATTTCTCATACTGCACTACAAATTTTATTCTCGTATTTTATCCGATTCAACTTTAGTTTTTTTATTATTTGTTTTTAATTGCTTTTAATGTTTTATGTAAAGCACTTTAATTGCCCTGTTGCTGAAAATGTGCTATATAAATAAAATTGCCTTGCCTCCCGCTCTGCCTAAATGTTTTGACAAAGCCAGATGGCCGCAGCACCCCAGTTGAGAAAGGCTGGGTTAAGCAACCAAACTGAGCTGTTAACATGATAATTTCCTTGTTGAGTTTTCCCTTAATCCGATTATAAAAGGATATATCATTAGTGTGAATATTGGCACACTATCAACGTATGTACTGTTTAAGATCCGTATGTGGACTGTTCATAAGCCTCTACAAACTAAAGTGTTACCTTCTGAACAGCTCGCGTCCTCTGTCTGGTCCAGGGTGGTAGTGCTGGAGAGCAGTGAGGCTGTGAGCTGCCAAAATGCTGTAACACTGTTCTCGGAGAGCATTATGGTTTGCTGTATCCCACTGTGGCAACTCGTTGGTGTAACGCCATGCCATCAATGTGTGCTCCAACACAGCGTCCCACTCTTTGTTCCTCAGAAGAACTTGGCCCCACTCCTGACACGAAACCTGAGGGGGAGGATAAGTAGATAACGGCTTAGAATGACACAATGAAACACCCAGCTTACAGAGCCAGGTAACATATGGAGTTGCAGTTTTTAATATATCAGTGACCAAAAATTCACTTTATGAAGACTAATAGCTCAATGAGAAAAGAATAGCAGCGATGTGCTTAAAGATGAAGATGATGAAGAGCCAATGACTATAAATCTAAAATAAAATGCATTACTTTCCTGCACATGAGAATTGGACAGTATACAAGTAAAATTAAATCTGCAGGTTTCCCTAAGTCATCACTTACACAAACATGGCTTAACACTAATGATACTCACTTTGAAGGCCACCAGGTGAGGATATGCCTTTCTGTAGCAGTGAGCATCCCTGTTGGAGCCAAGCCGTGAATAGGGTATGGACCTGTAAACATTTGCTTTCTTCAGCTGCAGGTCTTCCTGGAGATACTTCAAGTCAGATGCTAGGATCCTGGGCTCTTGGCTCTAGGATGCAAGGCAATACATTATTTTTCAGATTACATTGCATTACATTTTACTTTACATCTTGGCTGCTAAAATTCTGCTTTGGTTGAAAACTCTCTTATGAATACAGTGAAGCAAAATGGCCAGGGTGGATACCTGTTCAACTAAGATGAGGGATCTGATTAGCTGTACAAGCTGCTGTTTGGAGAGAGGGGTATGGTGCTCGTCCATCTTCTCACACTGCTGCTGCTGCTGCTGCTCCTCTATCCTCCCAGTCCACACCCCACCAATGGATAAGTCCACTGCAAAACAAAGGGATACAATTAAGACAATAATAAACCAGAGCGAACAAGGGCTGTGGCAAACAATCAATCACTGGGTGAGTTGCATTTTCAGTAATTAACGTAATTGGGACTAGTCTTCAGTTGGCAAGTAGTGGAATTTACTTCCGAAATGTTTTTAATGGTCAGATAAAAGCAGAACAGCTTTACGGTCTGAACAGTATTTTAATTTCATTGCTAGATGTCAGAATCCCCAACGTTGAATAGCAAGGAAAACTTAAAAAAACACTGAAAACCCACCAGTCTTTACACTTCACACTAAACACAATTTCCGTTATAACGTTAACAAGTTATCTTTTTCCATTGTGCTTCATATAAAGTCAGCTCACAAACCAACCGCACATTCGTTTTGCAGGTAACGTTAGATAGAGAGTAGTTTTGATTCGTACTTACGTGAGTGCACACGTTTTGTGTTTGAAGTTGAGTTTCTCCATCTTGGAAATGGAGATGGAGCCAAACGTGCACTTAGAATTTCTAGATAGGACCTTCTCATTCGAGCTAGAAAAAACAAAAACGTAACGTTAAATTAAAACTGGGTGACAGAGGCTCGTGTTTTTAATTTGAAACGTTTTACCAGAATTGTTTAAAAGGTGACGCAGTGGTCCACGTTAAAATGATTGTTAACAACATGTTGGCGCGCGCTTGTGATAACATTAGCATGATAGCAAAGTAAAGTGGCGCGTCCTGCACAAAGAACTAAGTTTGCAGCCTAAATTAAAAACTGTCATATTTCAGACTTACCTGCAATTTTGGGCTGTGGAGCAGGTATTTCCACCAAGGCACGTCGTGGCTGGCAGACAGCTGCCATTGTGACCAAACTTATGTTACGATATGGAGCAAACTACCTGCAAGTGATGCTACTGTTAGCCAAACTTTAAACCCCACAGGGTGCCCAACACTATCTTTTCCACGGTAACCTTAGCTAGTAGTGTGACTTCAGCTGGTGACCTCGGCAGCTGCTTTAAAGGCGTCAATCCAGTTTTTGAGGACGCTAATATCCACTACAAAGGTAAACCTGCTTAAATGTAACTAAATACTACAAAAAAACCCGCGATTGTAAAGTCTGCTGTAAAAGGCAATGAGCGACTGACAACTTTTGTCTGCTCCAGGCGCGCGACACGAGCTGCCGCGCGGGCGTGGTTTGTTGCATGTGTCGTCCTGATTGGTGAACGTTGCAGCATGTGTAGAACACGCGCCCAATATGCAAATGAGGTAGCCCTGTCCTCCCAATGGTCCTCCCCCACTACTCTGCTGCTTGGGAAAAAGATCACGTGACACACACACACACACACACACACACACACACACACACACACACACACACACACACACACACACACACACACCATACAGTGTTAAACGTGTATTCAATTATTTATGTTTATGTCACTTAGCACTGATAGATTTTTTTCATAGACGATATGAAGCATATGAATTTGTTTGAATGGTGTCAGCTCATGACAACGATGACAGTGTTAGTTTTAGAGCTGTTGGTAAGCTGTCAGAGAAGAAGTGTGAGTGTGGTAGGCTTGGTGTTGCAGTGCTGTTGTTAGTTCTCATAAATCTCTGAGAACGTCTAGCTGGTTCCATCTTCTCCACTCAGATGGGTTTTGAATTTGACATTTTGTAGATAAAACAATGAAAATAATGCAGCCCAGGGTGAAAGCAGATTGTAGTTCTATCCGGTACTACTACCACAACCTTCATAATAATATAATAATAATTATAATAATATGATCTCCTCCCGCCCTCAGCTGCATGCATCCCTGAACACACACAGTGCATTTATTTAAATTGTGTAATTGCACAGAATCGTTTGTGAATGTTGACAAAACTTTCAGAACCATAGGCCTACCATTTTGCTGGTAATTTGTCAGCCAACCACAAAAATGTTTGGAATTGACCGGTGCAGATGACATAATTTGTGTGGTTTGGTCATCAAAAAATCAAATACAGGAACATTAAATCAAACACACCCTTCCAAGCACTGTGTATGTTTAGTAAGTAAAAAAGTGCGGTCGCCCACCATTATTATACCAGAGATACAGAAGTTGCATAGCTTGTTTGACCTGCTGTCCGTAGAGTTGGAATAAACTGAACATCACGAAACATTACAACTTATTTTGTCTGTCATGTCACTTGGGAGATTTTTGCCTGGCTAAAACCCACAGCACTTAATATCAGACAATCAGCTGTAGGAGAAGTTGAGCACACTGGCCTTCTTTCACCAAGGGTTGCAGCCCTAATATTAATATGTATCACGCATGTCATTTGTTACGTACTTTGTGTCAGCTGGATTGCAATGCAGCTGCATCCAGTGGACCTTAGGGCACAGTTTAGATACTAAATGATGTTAACAAAACACTGCCCGTCCTTTGCTTGTAAGCTACAGTTCTCAGCACAAATGGCTTTACCTTGTGTCTCAGTGTCTGTTATTGCTCCTTAAGAAAAAGAAATGGACACATATTTACTAAACCACAATAATCCAATAAACTCTCTCCCTCTTGTTGTCTCCCCAGACGAGTGCAGAGTTTCCGGACCACAACTGAGAAGTTCCTTCACACCATTCATGCTTTCTTCATACTGCACTCACAGTATACTCATAGTATTGTATATCATGATTTTTTTTATTATAAAAAAGTAAGTAATAGTAGTAGTATGTATTAGGCTATGTCAAGAAATCTATAAAAAGTCATACAAAATGTCGTAAGTGTTATTACTGTACGTTCTAACACTGTTATACACTGTACATGCCAGGTGGACGCTGTACGTTCTAACACTGTTATACACTGTACATGCCAGGTGGACGCTGTACGTTCTAACACTGTTATACACTGTACATGCCATAAAGGTGGACGTAAAACATTTACACTAAAAGTGTCCCGCGTGTCACGGAAATGTTCACTATTGATTTTCATCACAATCTTTTTTCCTAAACCTTAAAGAACTGTTGTAATGTACAGAGGGGATGGTGGAGGTGGTGGGTGAGTCATTGGATTTTAACCCTCAATCTCTCAATCTTTATGTTGCCAATTAAACTGAATTTTAAACTCATATAAAACAATATTTCCTTCCTTCCTTCCTTGTTGGGATAATACGTGTCTTCAGGTCAGGTGCAGCTCCAGCTACTGCATGCCACTTGCTGGGTATTCTTTTCTCATTCACATTTTAGTACGAGGGATGCTTGACAAGACAACACATACATTCTAGTATTTTAGGCAAACAAACACATTATGTAGGCTATCAGGATACAACAGCTATGTCAAATTACCCTTTATAATATATAATCTAAGGTTTCAAATTTAGTCACAATAGGTCACGGAGAGGCTTGAACTCCAGTAGTCCGGCCATCTGCAGTGCTTCAGTTGTCATGGACCCTTGAACTAGTCAAAAGAACATTAAAAGGTACCTTGAAACTAGCTCTACTGCATCCTTAATACACATAATAACCAAATATCTGGAGCTAGATAAAAATATGTTAAAACATGTTAAAATCTAATGTGCATTCAGTTTGAGACACCAGTGCTTATTGTATGTTACAGCGGACCATTCAAACCAAGAGACACAGAAATATCTGTAAAATGTTTTTTAATAGGATGGTGGATTATTGAAAAAAAACAAAAAAAACAGGAATTTTATTTCTTCTCAAGAGAGATAACTGCATCTTGATACATATTGTGGAATAATAATTCATTCAAGCACAGAACTCATTCCAAAACAGATGATAATAAAACACAAAAACTTAAAAAGTATTACCGGTAGATATAATTAACACAGTGGTCAATCGGACAAATTTCGTAATAAATTAAAATATTTTATAAATTGTTCATATTAACACATTATTTTATAGTTTCATATATTTTTTTTTTTTCAGGGGGATAGTTTATTATTTACTGTTTGTCATTCTTAGCTGAAAATAGTCTATGTGGTTAATTATGAAGCAGTGGTAAATAAATAGTATTCTTAACATTTCCAACAAATGTTCCTCTCATCTTGCAAAAAAACTGTATTGTAATGCAACAGGGCTGAAATCAGTTCACTTTTACATAGTCATTCAGAAATTCAACCTAAGATTAGGTTGAATCTTGTGAATAAAATGATGCAACAATTTTCTCACTGGACTGACAGTGACACATTTACTTATACTTCTACATGTACATTATAAATATCTGTAGTAAAACTGCACTTAATGAACTGATTGAACTGAACGTGAATTCACTCCAGCCCTGAACAATATTAGAGCAAATTAAGCTGAACACTCAATGGCTTCTTGGAACTGCTACGGCAAATAATATAATTATATTGTATGTATGTACATTATATACAGTTTTTAAAATAAGTTACATAATGCACAGGTAAAAGGGTATCTATTAGGTACATATCATATTACAAAGGTCTGTGACAGTATGGCGTTGTAAATATACATTACAATATTGTCATCAGAAAATGCAAGTGTAGTCAAATATGACTGCCTTTCAGCATCGTACTCATTTTTTTTCTTCTCGTTTTTTGTTACTTTAATGGCAACTGCAACAAGTCTTTGTTGATTTTGATATGGAGATGTCCAGACCTTATATGAAAAATATATGACTTTTCCAGCAGACCCAAAAATAGCAAGATGCTTAAAGACAGACTTCTACTGACTGCGTAGGCCACACAGTAGGCTCTATTTGCTAAGCAGCGTTTTAAGGGAGCGGGTGAGTGCGTTAGCAATGGCCGACATGGTACTGGAGTGGCGGACCAGGGCTTTCACGCTGTGCTCCCCTGGTGCTCCCACGGTGGCGGCCTCAGCAGCTTTGAGTAAACAGATATAGTTCATGACAACCTCGTCAACCTTTGCCACAACCTCTCTCTGTTGGTGTGAGGCTGAGGCTCCGAGCCCCCGAACTAGACACATACAAGCTTCGCAGAGACAGCATAGCACCTGGAAGCTACAAGTTACAGCCAGCAGCATCTCCTCAGGACTACTGTGGGCCTGTGCCATCCTCCGGCATGCCCGGCCTAATTCTTTTGACTCAACAGAGAGGAGCTGCTTGAACTGGGATACGTCCTGGAGAGGCATCTGGGGTCCACGATCGCAGCGACCTACGCTGGATCTCACCAGTGCAATGAGCTCACTGGCGTCACGGCGGACGTCAATGAAGCCAGAAGGGAAGCCATACATGCGGTCCTTGAGTGCATTGATTCGTGCGAGACGGTCGCTAAAGCTCATGTTATTGAGGACCTCCCCATAAAGCTGCTCCCCAGCTACATCCACTGCCGAGCCACAGGGCAATATGGCTGATGCAGCGGCACTGCCATTCTCAATATCGTTCTCACCACGGCTTTTTCTGGGCCTTTCCCACTCAATCTCATCCTCTTCTACCTCACTCCTACGTTTAAAGAAACAATAGCTAAAAGGCCCATTGCATCTCCAGGGACTGGTGTCCAGTTTTTGAGAGCCCTTCATGTGTTTAGCATCTTTCTGCAATGGAAATGCCACAGACGCCCTTCTACTGTCAATTGTACAGCCTGTTGACCAGCATGTGTGGGCAGAAACAGATCCTTGGGAGTAGCTCTTGGAGAGCCGCTTCCTTGTTGGCCTCCGCTGGACTTTGGTCTCACCTTGCTGGGGCACAGATGGTGACAAGGGCTGCTGGCTCCGGCTTCGAGTGGGCTTATCAAACAGAACCTCCACACTACCAGAACTGGCAGTCACGTTGCTGGAGCTGCGCTTGAGCTCCCGTCCCCGTTGCAGGCTATTGCAGAAGGGATCTGTCTGCTGTAGGGTTGGGTTAACAGCCTGAATGTGATTCTGCCGGGACTGGACTGAATGGATGGTATCCTGTGTGCATCCTGAGTTGCTGGAGCTAGAGTTGGCTTTCGAGGGAAGAGACAAAGGAGGTGGAGGAGGTGGTGGTGGTGGTGGTGGGGGAGGTGGTGGAGATTGTGGGTTGGGAGTTGGAGATGTGATGCAAGCCCTAGTGCCAGTAGATGTCTGCCTGACAAAAGCAGAAGGGTGGTCTCCCCTTCCTAGTGAGATGGTGTTGAGTTCTGCTCGTTGACCACTTACACTGGGGGCAGCAGAGAAACAAAGAGAATCATTAGGACGAGACTGAGGAGACTGACGAACTGCATGCTTTGCCCTCGGGTCTGATCTGAACCAGTCCTCAGTGCTGCTACTAGGTTGGCTTCTTGACCGAGGTGGGGGACGGTTAGTGTTACCCCCACCCTCACGGTTTCCACCTGTAATGAATGCCCCATCACGACTGATACAGCCCTCTCTCTTATACAGTGACAGGAAGTGCTCTGGGTCCATACCACTCCTCTCTAGTTCACTTTCCAAGCCAGAAAAAGAGCTTCTTCTCTCAGCAGTAGCTTGCCTGAAATCTAAACTCTCATTCATGTCATTCAGTCTCTGAGCATGCATGTCAGAACTTCTCTTGAGTTTGGCAGGAAGTGTGGCAGAATGGTATGACTGTGGATTTTTATTTGCCAGCTGCACGGTGGTCGCATTAGGGGTTACTACATTTGGGCTGAGGAATGGGGATGATATGGAGGAAGGCATACATGGGCAGCGAGCAATAGTGTTCCCCCTATTCTTAACCATTTCGACAAGCTGAGGGTTACTAGTGATAAAGCGCCTGGTGTCCTTTTTTACTGCCCCTCCCATGCCTGCACTATGCAGCTTCCCTCCCTGATGCATCTGGCTGACTGTTAGATAGTTAATTAGTTGTCTGTAGGCCTCACTGCCTTCCTTCTGGTTCAGGCCCTTAAAACAGGCCTGTTGTTTAGCATGCAGATCATTGTGGGGCCTCTTGCTCCCAGTACCTGTGGTCTCTTTATGCTTAGACGCTGTGGCTGAGGAGGGCCGGCCTGGTTCAGCCCCAGCAGCAGGAGGGTAAATGTTGGGCAGCATTTTCCGAAGGAGGGCAGGGTCTGCATGAGGGTGGAGATCCTTTCCCTGAGTGCTCTGGCTAGGGACGCCACGAGGAAGTCCAGGTTTGTTATCTTCATAGTTTAGCACCCTGAGTAATGAGGAGGAGGAACTAGAAAGTGGGTGCCTTTGCAAACGATGGCGTTTTGATTCAACCGCACCAGGGCCAAGTGGTGAGTCAGTCGGGGTGGCACAGGCACTACTGTTCGTGCTGCCACCAGCATCCAGTGATGAACACAGAGAACCCTGTAGTGAACTGTGGGCTTCTCCTTGCAAATTTGAAATCCGTTTTGCTAGATGGTACTCACACAACCGTGCAACACTCTGCTGTCTAGAAATTGGCGGATGATCATTTTGTATGTCCGATCCCTGGTCGGTCCCCTCTGATCTGGATTTTTTGGTTGGGGACAGCAATGATGCTACAACTAGATGTTCATCTTGCTCAACAGCTGCAGTGCCATTATCTGCACCACAGTCCCCCATGTTGGCAACATCTAACAGGCGATCAGAGGTAGTGGAGGGAGGGCGGGGGGTTCTGTGATGGTCATTGGGGAGATTGTTCATTGCAACGCCCTCAGCTACAGGATTTTCTGCCAAAAAAGAACTCTGTCTTGTTTGACTTTCCCCTCTCTCACAGAATGAAGTGCGCTGGTCCATTTCAAGATGGCAGTGGCTCCCACCACTCTCACCCTGATGCCCTTCCCTTGTGCTGAAGGTATTGTACTTCCCACTGGAGTCTGCAGACTTTTTGTGATGCTTGCCTCCTGGTGTGGTGGAACTTGGGCGCTGTAGAGTGCATGAGAGGTTAGTCTGGGACCTCACCACCAAGCTGTCCGGCCCTGATGATGCGGTGTCCAATAGGGGGCTTCGTCTTGGAGGAACTGCTGGAGGCTGAAGGTGTCGTGTTGGACTACGGGCTTTCTTCTGTATTGTTCCTGCTGTGCTGGGTGAGATGGGGAATTCTGTTTTTTCCTCAAGTAAAGGTTGGTACCCTTCCCTTGTGGCCACAAGAAGACGCATGTGGCTCTCATTGAGCCTGTGAGTAGCAGCCAGTTCCGAGATTTCAGTCATCTCTGAGGAGTTGGTCTCATTGCCAGAATCGGAGGACGACTCTTGGCTGGGGCCTCGAGACGTGTAAACACCTAGAAGACAAGAGATACAGAATTAAATATGGGTCATGAAGCTAACTAAGCTATCTGCTTTTTAAATGTGTACTGTAATACATATTGCACAGAACTATGACCATATTTGCAATTGATGAGAAGGCACATTGTACAAATAGTTTCTGCTCTGGTGTGACGAATGTGTTTTGGGAGTTTGCTAACTTAAAGAGGGCAAGAGAGAATTAAAGCTAAATGGCAAAAAAGAAAAGACAAAAAATAACTACAAAAAGAGCAAGTAGTTACAACCCAATAATGTTGAACTTTTCTGTGATAAAACGAACAATTAAAATCACATTTTTAGTGGTCTAATGACATCAAATGAGAGAGACTGAAGACCATAGACTGAGACACAGGATTTATTTGGGTTGAGTCACGGTGAGTAAAATCCAATGCTAAAACAAAGACATAAATGATGGTGATCAAACATTACTGTACTTGCATTAGAATTCAACAGACCTGGATTGTTCCTGTTGGGTGGCGGTGGCGGCGGAGGCCTCTGTTCAGAGACAGACAGAGCCTCCAGTGCCTGTAGAGTATTCATGACCGCATTGTCCAGCCTTCTCTCCCCTCCCCTGCTCCCTTCCCCCTCCCCACGTGTTGGAACAGCATCAATTAACGATACTGGGATATCATCATTGTCACGTGTGCTTAGCGGCCTTCCCTCCGGCGCCGCGTCCTCGTCTGAACTGTCCCGAAAGCCTGGTGGTGGAGCTGCGATTGCTAGGTTGAGTGTCTGCAGCAGTGTGTCGTCGTCATCCTCGTCAACGCTCTGGTCTCCCTCGGGAGGAGGCAGCGACGTCAGGTCGATGATGTCATCGGTAGAAGCGGAAAGCACGAGGAAGGAAGCTTTGCCGGCTGCAGTGGCTAACCCTCCTCCTTGGTTGCCACCGTTTTCATCCCCACCTCCTCTGTCGTCACCCACTGGTGTCCCGCCTGTGGAGTCTTCTTCGCAGGAAGCGTCGTCGTCATCCTCCGCATCGTCCGTTGTGTCACGATAAAACAGATCCCTTAGCAGTGGCTCCTCACCACCTTCCTCAGTTATAATGTTACTATAGACATGCGTCAGACCACTGAACTGAAACGGCACCCGGTCCTGTGGACGGCAGTCTGTGTTGTTGTGCAAGTATGGTGGTCTGTGCTCGGGTACCTCAGGGCTCTCCAACAGCCTTTCGTAGCCTATGTTCTTAGGTTGGTTCAAGGGTGGGTCCCCCCCAAAAATAAATGACACTTTGGCGCTCCGAGGCGAGTCTTGAGGTTTGTGTCTGGTAGAGGGGGGGAGAGGAGGGGGCAACGGACTTCTCCGTGTCCCAAGGTCTCTGTCAGGGTTTTGGGTTTCCTGGGAGTAAGGAGAGATGCTGTTTTCTCTCCGTCCATTGTCTGAATACTCAGAGTCCCTGTTGTAGACCTCTCCCTGGCTGGGTAATGGCTCCTCGTTGTCCCCCAAAGATGTGCTGTATGGCCATTCCAGGACACGATCCTGACCTGCAGAACGCAGCAATACAAGGTCTTGTTATTTTAGGTGTTATATATTTTATTTTGATTACATTTTAAAGTGGCTGCCTCTTCTTCACTAGACTTTTTGAATGCGCCACTATAATACTTTTGAGGTTTTATGCTGCATTGTAAAGCATACATTTTTAAGCCTTGAGTCTTTTTCTTCCCAGCTTGTTTGAATGGTTTATATGGAGTGTTCGGCCAGGACAAAGACCTTGCCAATTGTTTCTACAACTTTCACGACGAAAACTGTGCTGGGGAAAGGCACAATCTAAAAACTGACTGCAAACTTTGATGAATGACTTCTTGAAATTAAATTTTTGTATAAATGAGTAGCAAATCCAATCCGATTCTGACCACACACACACATTCATGCAGACACATTTAATAATAACTCACTATTGTCCTCCCCTCCTGTGCTATTGCAGTGGGGCATGCTGAAGATAGATCTCCTTGAATCCACTAGGAGGCGGTAGTAGCCTGCTGTTAGACAGGCAAGGTTCATTGCATCACTGGAGTCCATGATCAGTGTGATGGGCTGTGAAAAAAAAGAAGAAAAGGGAGGGTATAAGGAGGGAAGAAAGAACAACAACAGATGCTATCATTTGTGTAGGGCGGAATAACTGTGCTCACCCGGACATCCAGAACATGCAGCTCCAGTCGGACGTTGGTCTCATCCTCAGTGAGGATCTCTATGCGGTTGACATGGCTGAAGTCGGCCAACAGGGCCACTAGGTTGGTCCGGGTGTTGATGATATGACTGATGCCGTAACGTGGGCCCACTAACAGCGTCACCTCTGTCTGCTTCTCCCCTTGCTACAGAAAGTAGTGTGTATGCATACGACAGTTAAAGGTCATTCAAAAACAAATCAGCTACGACAAACTTTTATCCTAAAATATTTTAACATTGGCAGAGATGCAGTTCCAAAACAAACAATTACTTTCCAGAACTAATGGCCTTACCAAAAGTATTGATTTGAACTCCCTCCCTCCATAAAGTCGGAGTTCGCTGAGGTACCTCAGATAGTGCACCTTGGCCTGTAGCGCGGTCAGCTACACGGAGAGAAGTGTAATGCATTAGAAAGGATCCAAAACCAAATCACTTCAACCTGAACAGACATATTTGTCTTCTTATGTCAGAATGTAAAGCACTCTCGAGCCATTTTGATCTGGACCACAGATTTTCCATTATATTCCATCATGTTATTCAAATCTGATCAAAATCTGAAGAGCTGCTCTACTGCGGTACTCTTTATGGCTTGCTTGTGTGGATGTTTTCAGCCATTTACGGTCATGAGAATTTCAAAGTTCAAACTTGAGAGTACCAAAAGTGCATTTTTGTACTGATGCTTTCACTGCAATGAGACTTATCGACAACCTTGCATGTTTTATATATTTATTGTTAATTCTTCACTTCTATACAAAGCAGATTATGTGATTTTTATATACCTTTTTTCTATTCATAACTGGCATGTTGAGTGTCCTTGTATTTCAGCACCACACGCTCAGGGAAGGCAATACATTTGTAATGCAAAAGTTATAATAATAACAACAATAATAATAATAATAATAATACATTTTATTTATGGGTGCCTTTCTTGATACTCAAGGACACCTTACAATAAACAAATAGTAAAAGTTAAAATAAATACAAATTAAAAACAACACAGATCACACAGAATTACAAAGCAAAGAACAACAGACATGTGTTATGTGTATATGTGCCATATATCAAGCTGCCTTTATAACCACTTATAATACTCATCAGACTAATAGGGTACACTATATATATTGTACAGTCTCCTGATTTTGCACCTAAATTTAAGAATGCCATCAATCTCAGAAACAAACGGCTAACCGGACGTCTGACCTTGCCAGACATCAGTTCTTATGAAATTCTTGCTCAGCCTTAACCACTGCCTTCCCACAAAACTAGGTGAGCAGCCTCTTTTGGTAAGGACTGAGTGATAACCTCAAGGCTCTAATGAGAAAGCTAATTTGGAGCATTCATGTTTTTGAATTGCATGTCAGTTTGTTTGCTGGTGTTGCCTGGCTGTATTTCTCCCTAATGAACAGAGTGGATATCAACTGTCACTGTGAATGCAAATAGTTTGTCAGCTCATCATACTGCTCGAGGCTTGGAGGGAAGCGATCAATATTCCCTAAGTATGACTGACATTTTATAGACATTATACATAGACGTGTGTTTAATCAGTGTGTCAGTGTGTTTAATGTGAAATGCGTTCCTTCATCCACTACTTGAAGCTCTGTTGGGTAGATTAAGTCGGACATAGAGCAATGCTAATTTCTGCTGATGAGTGATGTTGCCCAATCATTCAGCTTCAGTGAACGCTTCATGGCTCGGAGACTATCTTGTAGATCATTTTTTTAGAATATATATATAATTTTTATTTTTATATCACTCACTTAAACATGTAAAACATTTAACCAATCACAGAGGAGCCTGACCACTATAAACACATTCTTTTCTGTGTTCTTCCAACACCTACCTTCTAAACATCTACTGGCTTGGGTTGAAAAGTAGCGCTATTACAGCGGCAAACACAAAAAGGACAAATGTGATTCATCCATATGGTGCATTAGGGTGTTGTGCAAACTCTGATGGGGTGGTAGAACTATTATTATATTCTGTATGTCCGCTATGAGATGTAAACATGTAGGACGACAATATTTAATTGTATCGACCCTTTATGTCTGATTTATTCATTTAGAAAACCGCGGGTTTCACACTGGATATGCATTGTATTTTATAGTAAAAATAGAGACACATAGAGAGCTTAGACACACTGACAGAATGTGGATGTCATATAATGATATGAAATATGGATATCGTGAAAGAAAATAGACTAGACTTGGAATTACCGAATTTAGAGTCACACCCAACCTGGATTGCCTAAAGATCTGACAACTTATTGTTATATTTTTCTTTTTGTAACAAATCCCATAAAAAGAGTACAACCAGCAGTGTATTTTCTCTCAGTACTTTCTTACTTCCCTGCCCAGTCTGTGGCACTCAGGGCCAAGCTCATTCATCACTACTAAAGATGTCCATCTTTAAAAATGGGTCAAAAGTATATAGTCATTTTAAAAGAAAAAAAGGCAAAGTAATTTCTGAAAAGAGCTGGGCTCTGTAGTTTTCTCTGTAGAATTATGAGCCATGACGTTTGGCTAGGATTAGTACATAGTTGGTGCTCTTGTGATGGCAGCATGATGGTGTATATGTGGGATAGACTCCAAATAAACTATGGGGCCCATAGCGAAGAAACATGTCACCAAGAGCAATGTTGTGGGTTTTTAATCAAAGTACAGTGCTTTTTTTTGCCTCATCCACAAGCATCTATAATTCAGTTTGGAAGCATTTGTGTCTTCTCTGAGACCAAAATAACACAATTGCATTCCAACTGTCTAACTGAGATTAACGTGCAGCTAACCTTATTTGCACGACAGCTGATAGTAAATCACTCGCTTAAGTTGACACTGTTGCATGGGTTAATTTAGTTTGGGCATGCTGCCGATTTGTAAGTGTCAAAGTAAAAATGGGTGTTACGGAATCAATGGCCGTATCATTAATACAGTTTTACAAAGAGCTAAAAAGTCAGCGGCCCCTGACTGGGACACATGCGGATATGAAAAACTTATTATGCACACAGTTTGACAATTAATTTTGCTTATTATTCACATTAGCATTCAAGGGCTGGCTTCATTGAGGGTCTTAGGTTGACAAGGGTGAGAACCTTTACAAGGTTGAGCATGACAGCGATGCTATTTTTAGGATATTGCATCTTAAAAACAGAGAGACTGCTGTTTGTGCGCATGTGTGTATGTGTCAGAAGTTTATTAACAAGGGCAAAGAAAGACAAGGAGAGCTGCTTACTTTTTTCCCTGGAGGCACAAGGTTCTGGTTGGTTTTTAGGATGTGTGTCAGAGCCTTCTTGATGTTTTTCTCCTTCATGCTGGACAGCACGACGGGAGGCAGAAACAGTGGCAGACCCCACTCCTTTCTGTTGAGAGGAGATTGTTTTCTGCATAAAGTCACTCTTGGAATAAAAGTATTTCTACCAGACCTTGGATAACGTTTAATCTCAGACAAACTGTCAGTTACAGAAAAGAACACTCAATTGAAGATGTCTCTAACCAAGGATGGAAATAGGACAATGATTCCCTGATAAACTTCTGTAAACCCATCAAAAAAATTTTTTGTTGTCTAAATCAGTCTATTATTTATAAATGATGGAGCAGCTCTAGGCTGTACAACAGTTTAGTAACATTACAGATTATGTTGCTAGTGTCAAAACACACAACGTCATTTGCACACAAACTTACTGGATGTATTTCAGGGAGACCTTCTGGCTTTGTCTGGTTGTCATGGTAAGGATGTACATCTGCAGAGCAGCCAATCGTAGCGCAGCATCGTACTTCAGCTCCGGGCCGAACCGTTCCAAGACCACATCGTTACAACTCTATGGCAAAGCAGGAAGCAAAGTTACATAAGAATCCCAAAGTCACGTTTTTGGGCTTGTGAAGTGCATTGCATCACTCCATCGAACAATTCCAGCAGCAGTGCATCCCTGCTGAGCTGAAATAAGTTGTTCTCAACCTTTGTGGTTTGAGATTCCTTCAAAAGGGATACAGTTTCCAGTCCCTGATGAAGGACTCGGAAGCACAAAAGGGTGAACTCTGGCAAGAAAAGATGATTAGCTTTCCTCCTCTCAGGGTATTTCACTTGACTAATTATCAAAGGAATCCTATGGGAAAGCTATTTATTATTTTAGAGACAAGTAGTTTATGCAAGAGTGGGTTTATTTGAGGACTTTATTTGCAAATGAGGATGTTGTCCTGACAGTATCCATTCTGTAACTTTGTCATCAAAAATCATTTCCAAACCACGCACTAGATCGTATCCCTCTCAAACTTGACAAAGTATTTTACTGAATCAGTTTTAGAACTTTACTGGTGAATTTGCTCACCTGTACATAGAGGTATTCAAATGCCACAGCGTCTCTTCGGAGCAGCTCCACAGGGTCCCTGGGCACAAAGCTGATCCTAAAGAAACATTTCATCTTGTCACAGCCAGGCCTCTGCGTCACCTGGGGTCACAGACAGGAAGGAGACAGAAAGAGAGAAAGAGCTAGATGGAGGGTCATCGATGAGCAGAAGAATTAACACATGCACGGACAAAGAAAAAGCAGCGAAAAAACCCATAGGTTTGTGCTACAGTGCAATCATTATTGGTGTAAAGGTGGTATGTGTAACATAACATCAATTTAATAAACATGTTAGTCTCTGCACCTAGTTTCAGTCCTGATACTGGGTGCAAGTCAAGAAAGAAGGGCAGGGATGGTTTAATGTACAAAGTAAGACCCAACAGAGTTGCATTGTGGGAACTGTAGGATCCAGTGTTATTGGCGCTTGACCCATACTAGGGACTGTCAGCCTAATTGCATCCATTTTTATATTTCTCCTAACTTTATAGAAGTGCAATACAAAATTGATTGAGCAATACTATGATGAAAAAATAATCCATTACCTGCATTCCAAATGACTTGCTCAAAGCTGTGGTACGCAATTTATTTTTGGCCACTGCAGCTTTAAGTTGAATGTATTATCAGCAACATATAATTAAGGATAAAAAGTATTCATTATGCAGCGGAATGGCTCCTGTCAGTGTTATGTTATCATATTTTATTTTATTGTGATTAATTATTACTAAAGCATCATATTCCATGAAATCATTATAGCTATGTACAATCTGCAGAGTAACTAGTAACAATAGCTGTCAAACAAATACAGTGGAGTAAAAAGTACAATATTTGCCTCAGAAATGTATTGTTGTAGAAGTGCAAACCAGCGTAAAATGGAAATACTAAAGTACAAGTACCTCAAAGTTACACTTTAGCATAGTTCTTCGGTAAATGTATTTAGTTACATTCCAACGCTGGTGACTGTAAAAGCAGTTGTAGCACTAGCAGCAGCATTAATAATCATGCCGCTATTCAAACCACTTTACAACGTAAACACATGGTTGTGTAATTCAGCAGCAGTAACCCTGAAAAAACAGACGTGCTTGCGGTAGTTGTCCGTGCATTTGATTCAATTTCTTATTCAAGAAAACCACAAGACCAGCGTCATCTTTTAAATGTTGATTACATGTTATAAACCATTTAATGAGCATGTGTATAGAGGGTGAGGGGGTTTATTTTCTATTTCAAGGACTACCAGCTTTCTCCCATACACCAAAATTGACACTCAGCTGTATTACAGTATAGTGTTATAGTGTATATGTTTTATCAAGCGTGTCACACTGCCAGTGTGTGTGTGCCATGTGCAGAACTTCACATCTGAACTGTGTGGTATGAATATTAAAAGTGTCCTCTTGTGATCCAGCAACCTCATTAGAATGTAGCGGGCACTGTGGATGAGTGTGTGTGTGTGTGTGTGTGTGTGTGGGAGGGTAGGTGTAATGTGAGCTGTCGCCCTTGCTGTGCCAGTGCTGATAAATGACACTAGGGTTCAAATGCTGCATGAATACTGAGCAGGAATGTGTGTGTGTGTGTGTGTGTGTGTGTGTGTGTGTGTGTGTGTGTGTGTGTGTGTGTGTGTGTGTGTGTGTGTGTGTGTGTGTGTGTGTGTGTGTGTGTGTGTGTGTGTGTGTGTGTGTATGTGTGTCAGACTCAAAGAAGACAAAGAAAATGATGGAAGAGGAAACATCTCGTACCTGAGTAAGCATCTCCCGTTCATGCAGGAGAAGCAGTTTGCTTCCAGAGCCTTCCGTCCTGTGCTCCAACACCAGGGAGAAGTGCTCGATGCATTTGATTGACAGCTTCTCTTGCAGGGTCAGGATCACATCCTGAAGTAAATACACCGCATAAACATTTAGTTAGAGTAGTTGCTTAATAGTTATGTATGCATGTATTATCATATTATGTTGATGTTTGCAGTTACTGTAGTATACAAGAAATCAATGTACTTTTTTGTTTTGTACTAACATGAAATGATGCAATATGTGCACCACTAGTATTCCTTATTTTGTCATTGTTCCAGTCTGAAAACACAGTTTAGTAAAAAGTGGGGGAAATTATTTGTAATACATAATGGCACTATGCATGTCCTATTTGCAAAGTTAATCTATCTAGATTTTGTGCTTGACATTTGCATTCTTCATGGACTAACAAAACATTAACTTTGAAAAGAAATCTCAAAAGATGAAAATGTGGAAATGTGAAAGACGGTGGGTGGAGTGGAGACAACCATTGAAACTCTGGACATGTCTTTTATTCAGACAATAATTTCTCAGCTGTAAAACATGATAGAACAAGGTCAAAATATGATGACGTAAGACTGTGTTTTTCTGCCAACAGGCCTGATCACTTATTTCATACGTTTTTAAAGCAGAGGTAGAATACATAGTAGAACATTTTCTTTTCTTAGTGTAACTGTTTAGAATTCCCGACAATTTTCCACAAGTGAGTAAAAAAAAAAAAATTAATTCCCTATGTCAATTTATCAGGATCCTTCTTCCTTATTAGTTACTTTTGTTAGGTATGCATTTACTGTGAACCACATCTTATCAGTCATTTGTATCTGCTACTATAGCCAAATTAGCTAGCTAACATTAGCTTACCAGCTCACATTGGATAACTATTGCAATAGCTAAGTAGCTGAGCTTGCTAGCTTAGTAGCATAACTAAAATAGCCTCTAATTCGCAAGTTCGATAATTTGACAATGACAATAAAAATAAACTTTAAATCCCACTGGTGTGGGATTCAAATGAACGTTATGAACAAAATGATGATGATAGCATATATTTAATATAAGCATTGCATTCTAATACAGGTCATTGTATGTCAGAGTAAAGGTTCTAATGACCTAAATAGATTTTGTAAATCAATATTAAACTAAAAGCCTTGTTAAGATAACAGCATTCACAGTGAAGCTGAGAAAAGGAGTGACTCAGCTCTTTTGCTTCAACTACACGCTGGGAGCCACAGTGGATCAAAACTGAATCTACAAGTCAAGAAATTTGAATATGCTCTTTGCCACCTTGCCTAAATAAATGAGATGCTCAAACAAATGGAACCCATACAGTGACTGAATTTAACGGTCTGTGTGTGTGCACCAAGACACACTAATTTGCACTCTAAATGAATTTCTCCCTTTAAAATTATACATGCTGCAGAGACTGCTAATTTTGCTTAAGGGCTGGAACACACACACACACACACACACACACACACACACACACACACACACACACACACACACACACACACACACACACACACACACACACCTTGATAGAGGTACTGCTGTCGAAGCGAAAAGACTTTGTCTGCCCGTTCTCCAGGTAGACCTTCAGGACATTTGGCATGAACAGAAGAGAGTTGTCCTTCACCGGGTTCTGCAAAGGAGGAATATTATCAGTCTTTTCATCCTTTGCATTTGAGGTCCCTTTAACAGAAGACAGGTGAGGTTTAATACGTGAACAGATTTCATAAAAGTGTCATGTCATAACACATTTTTGTGATTGTCTTATCTTATCTGGCATTCACTCAACTGTCCGTCTTATGTGTTAACCATCTGGCATTGCTTATATAGGTCAAACATAAGTGTGTGAGTACATATATGTGTGTGTGTGTGTGTGTGTGTGTGGTAGAACTGACTGGAACCTGGCCGTTTATAATGACCTCCTCTGCAAAGCGCACTTTGACCGGATTGGACTTGAGCATGGCTTTTTTGGCTGCACTGATGAACGCTGATTTAGGGGACTAAGAGGCAACCGTCCAAAGAGAGGGAGAGAGAGAGAGAGAGAGAGGAGGGAAAGAGGAAGAAAGAGACAGACAGATGGAGGGAGAGAGATAAAGAGAAGCATAAACACAAGCACAAATGAAGTGTGGAAAAAACTGGTTTCCAGCACATTAGCTATAACATTGGAAAAATGGATGAAACATCAACACAATAACCACTAATTTCTTGAAATTGGGAAAGTGCAAACATTTTCAACGTGCAATTTTACAAGAAACACAACCGTGGTGCAACACCACACAACCTTAAGGGAGGAGGATGAATGCATTTAGTTGGAGGAATACAAGATTATCATTTAATCCCCTTTAAAGCAACAGGCTCTTTTCATGGAATTTAGGGACAATATGAAAACTATAGAATATCACCACCCTTATCCTTTAAATGCAGGACAGAGTTTAACAGGCTTGGAAGGGAATCAAGGCCTGCCTAAACTTTGAGAAAGTTGCAGGTACAAGCCACAAATCTATACCTCCCAAAATAAGGGTGGACAATGAAATTCATGGAGTTGAACTTATTTTTTCCGAATACGGTTAAGAGAATTCAGAGAAATGCTGCAACATCCCTAGCACGGAATAAAGAATACAGAGTCATCATGATCATGGTTTTGTTTCTGATAATCATATAAAGGTATCATTATTGTGGCAAAAGTATCCATTTAAAAAAATGCAACCTGTAGTAACCTGTATAGTGAATGAATGTGTTAGGGAAAGTGGTTTATAAGCCTAGATAAAGAGAGCAAATATGGCAAATGGAAACAAAACATTGTATTCAGAGCAACAACACATACACATAATCCTTTTCTTGGATTTCATTTAAGCCCATTTTGATTAACGTATCTGATATATACAGTACAAACCCTGTGGTGCATTTTGCAAGAGCTGATCTACTCACGGGAAACGGTTGGACAACAGTCAACATGATGGATTCTTTGCAGCTCCTAAAGCGAGAAGACCGCAAATCACAGAGTCAACAAAATCATCACAAAACAACAATCACAGCGAACAACAATGGCAGATAAGCGAAAAGGAACTTGATTAGCTTGACTGAAATGGAATGAGACGCCTGTGGCAATCACCACTTCCACATAACTACACATGCACTCATTATTTTCCCATTTTAAAAATGTAACAGTATTTCTGGTGAATCAAAAAATAAGACTTCAGTCGTGCTAAACTGAGCGCATCGAAATAAAAACAAGCGCTTGCTTTCTTATTAATTCTGAATATTTATTTGTCTGAATGTTATGTGATGATGACTACGCTTGTGTGATGAGCAAATGAGTAGAGCATTACTAATACTTGGCAAGCACTTCATTAGAGTTTTTTGTGAAATTAAAGATGACATTTTCAAAACAAATTAATGATAATGACTTTGTTTCACTGTTACTGTTTTTGTGATATGACCAGTATTAGACCTGCCATTTTAAAGATCCCATATTGTTTTTTTTATTATAAAGCAGGTCGAGGTGCTACGTAAATACTCTGAAAGTATCAAAACGCTCAATCCACAGAGAAATGCACACAGCCCGTATTCAGAAACGGCGCCTTTGAACGAGCCGTCAGGATTTCCATAAGGTTGTGATGTCACAACTATTCTACATATAAATAGAAAGTGTTGTTTCAGTGCCGTTGTAGTCATTCCTCAGCTGCAATAACAGTGTAGATGGTGAAGACCCGTAAACCCTGACCAATCAGAGCAGACTGGGCTTTTTCGGGAAGGGGACTTAAAGAGACAGGCGCTAAAACGGAGCCATTCAGACAGAGCGTGAATAATGTGTTTTTTGAACATTAAGGCATGTAAACATGTTCTAGTAGAAACCCAAAATACAAATATAAACCTGAAATTGAGCATCATATGGGATCTTTAAATGTTTCAAACTGGTTTACATTATTTGTAATGACAAAATTCAATATTGCAGGATGTGGGTTGGAATATTAAGCAATTTATGTTTTAAAACTGTACATGTATGTGCATCAGGCATTGGATTTTATAGCTTTTGACAGATTTCAAAGAGTCATTTCCCCCAAATTATTCTCACTCTCATGCAGATAATGCGTTGTTTAGTGCTTTGAGCACCACAAATGAATTCCACTCACCAGAGAGAGGATATCTCAGAATTTGGACAGATAAAACTATGTGCATGGCTGAATACCACTAGAGCTAAGCAGAACAATGTCTTTTTCATAATACGAGTGAACTGGCCCTTTAAATTTAGGTTATCGATAACCTTAAGTACAGGGTTTGGGTTTACAAAATCCACCACCTGATTAACCTGAACTGAACACTGACACAGACCACAGTGTCCCCACGTTTTTTGTATTCACCTGACGAGGTCGATGACTCGCTCTCTAGGAGCTGAGCTGACGGGTTCATCGTTGATCATGATAATCTCATCGCCAGGCAACAGCCTACCCTCTGATGGACCACCTACACGCACACAAACACATGCAAACAAGCCATAGTTGACACACATTGTGCATATAAATGTGTCAGCTTACAAGTAATTTGAGTGTGTCCGTCTCCTGACACATGCAATAGGTGTTTGATAAACTGCTGTGTCCTCAAGCACACATATTCCTTTCCTTGGCAAACAACTCTAAATAGAATATTCATTAGTTCAACTGTCTGCTTGGAATTCAGCGCCGATTGATTATTGAGTTGCCTAATCACTGTGTGTGTCTGTGCAGCCACTGGAGCTGACAGCTGATAGGACTCTGTAAGCAGTGGTTTGGCAGTCATTTGGCAATCAGCCAATCAACCAAAATAAACAATACTTCCATTAAAAATAATAATTATTTTGTTTATTTTCTTTGATTTGTGGGGTCAATAGTACTTTCTTGTGCAATCATAGTCTGGAGAAGTCAACCGTCTGCATGGTTTCCTTTTAAACCGTGGGTCGGAGTATTTTCAATTGCTCTGTATGTCTGGCACATATTGCAGAATTGACTTGACTTAAGCAACCATTATAGCAACCATTTGCACAGATTCTGCAAACAGTAAGGAGGAACTAATGAAGTAGCTCAATGCAATATTTTAACATGCATACCTGGATGTATCAGGGCTTGTTTTCCTACTTTGTTTTGTTACAGTTTTTTTTATTTAATGTTTCAGTATTGCCGGTTCATTCTATTAAATATATGATTTAGAAGACCCAATGTGTTGGATTTGACCATTTCTGACTTTGGCGACTCCTTGTGGTAGAAAAGACCCTGTTATAGCCAGCAGAGCCTAACGCCTACCTGGTGTGACAGAGCGGACCACCACTGGTTTCTCACTGCCTGCCACAAAACCAAAGCCCAGGACTGGGTCCCGTCTCATCTCTACCAGGCGAGGGGCGGGGGGGACCCCGTCCAGGTGAACCTCCTCCAGGGAACTGCTCTGGGACACATGGCTGGAAAATAAAGGAGAGGAGGAACATGGTGACTGAGAGACATTCAACCAAAATCTTTATGTGGTAAAAGAAATAAAGGAAACATGACATCGTACAATTCACTTTGACTTTGATTCACTTACAGTTGGCCAGTTTGCTGACCCACTTATCCAGAGTGATGTAAAATGAGTCAGCAAATAAGTTTCTCTTCAAGAAGATGTGTAGCCGATAATGGGCTCAATAACTGTTACCCGGATCAAACCTGTCCTGCTTGTTAAAGGAGGGTCTCTTAGTGCACATTAAAATGCAATCAAATCATTCATTCCTACACTCGAAATTAGTTTTAGCTCTGCAAGAAAACATTAAACTTTGAATGAACGATTTGAGCCATCGGATCAGCTGTCAGAGCCTTGGCTCAGGTTTGGTCATTAGCACAACATTTTATGCTTAAGAGCCACTTATAAAAATAGAGCACAGTCCTGCATTCATAAAATGTCTCCGATCTGCAATCTGGAACCAATTTGCCTCGTATTATCCACTTACAAGTCTGCAGACTATTCCAAATAAAAGTGTACTGATCATTTAACCAAGTCACAAGTATTTATGTGTAAAGGTCCAAAATGTCTGCACAATATCATGTATGTAGCCATCAAGTGCATAATTACAACTTTGTTTCAACAATCATATACATATCTATGTGGTTGTGATTCACAAAGACCCGAGGCTCTTGGTTTTTCAGTTTTACGCTACGGTGGATAAAGTGATATTAATAATGATGCATGGCCAGATCAGGAACGTTTCCAGCTGAGCAAAAGTGACTGTGTTGCATTTTGCTCTTTAGAAATGACTATTTATTTATTTATTTTTCCCTGCAGCTTTTCATGTTGATTTTACCTGTATGTATGTTGAATGATGCGACATAGTGTGTCTAGAGAAAAGTCTTTGCTCTTTCGGAGAGACTAAACCAACATTTACTGCAACTTTAATGTGGGTTAACATTGGTGAAATATCACATTGTCCTTTTCTGTGACTCACTGCAAGTCACTCATGAGAGCACCACTTAAATGTAAATGTGCCATATTTAATTAAACCTCCCTGCTTGCTGAACCTCAGATGCCTGTCTCAACTGGGACACTGAGAATGCAGTTTGCCTGTTAATTAAGACATGATATATGCTTTCAGTGGTGTTCACTCATTTTCTCTCTCTATCTATTTCTACCTCCCTCCCTCTTTCACAGTTTAAAAAGCTCCCTTGGCAGCCATTGCTTCCTGCACATTAGGTTCCAGTACATGGTGTCCATTGTTACTCAGCCAACATCCATTCCATCTTTTGTCTGCCTTTACTGTCCATACAGCAGAGAGCATATCATCCATCCTAACCTTCACATCACATTTGTCACATGTTTTAATTGTTTGCAACTACACTAACTTTTTAGAATATAGGAAATATTGTTTTCACATTTTGCATGACCAATGTGGCTTTACCTATGGATATTTATCTAGTTATTACAATATATAAACCTGCTGCTTTGCCTAAATCTGCCCTTATGATGAAGCATGTTCCAACCATCCGGGATGCAACTTTATCTCCAATCCGGATCAGTTTTAATCTCCGCCACCTTCTTTCCCTCTTGCGCTTTGCATTGTACATACGGCGCAGAACTCTCAAACTAAATCTGTCTGTAATGAAGCATGTTCCAATCTGTGATGTGGCCTCATCTTCCCTGTCAGGGTCAGTGGGGTTTAATCCCACGGGAGGGCAGAGCTAGGATGTCAGGGGGGTCAGTGGAAAGCTAAAGACAAAAGGCCAAATCCTGGTGTTGCTGCTAGTCATGGAAGAATGGGAAAAGCATGCATAGCCATGCACTATATTTTAGTAGCCAGGTACTGACAAATATTAGTGGAATAATAATCAGTTAGAAAAAGTTGGGAATAACATTCTCACATTGCCAGACCTATCTCCACAGCGCTGTGGAGGAAGGTCTGGCCCATCCACACAACATTCTGGGACGGGAGAAAAACGTGCACAGGTTTATTGCCATTTATTTAAACCAATCACAATCACAATCGTCTTGGGCGGCGCTAAGCGCTGGATGCAGCAACGGTGCCTCATCAAAATAGCCTCAGGAAGGAACTTGTTTTGGTGGAACATGTGTACGTTCCAAAGTTGTTTTAGTCGTGCAACAGAAAACTCAGATTGGACAGATAGTCTAGCTAGCTGTCTGGATTTACCCTGCAGAGATCTGAGGAGCAGTTAACTATAGTCGTCAGAAATCGACAGGAGTTTAGAACGCCAACACAAAGAAAGCGGAAGGTAACGGACATCTGGCTGAAAATGAAGGACATCTGGCGGAACTTCCGGTGACACCGGAACTATCCCATAAATGAAACGTTGTCGATTTATACTAGGAATACCTATTATCAATATCAATTTTACAAGTAAGTTTCAAAGGACTTTAATGGACAACTACCATGAGTCAAAAAAGATGTAATACAGTCCAGGTCAAAGAGTAGCATGTCACAGTTACATAACAAGCTCAATTGACCTAGCTAACCTGGTCTTAGCCACCTGGCACCACATACTTTAACTGTGCGTATGAGAAGGGCTGGTTTGATATTAAGATATGTACAGTGAGACTATACTATTTTGGCCAGGTTTTTGTATTTTATTTCTACTGACAAACTGACTTTCTTTCTCTTACAAATTCATGATAAGAACTGATTCATGACAATGTTTTTTGATTTTTATATCAATGTGACTTTGATTTTTCAGGTACTTTACTTTGTTCAGGTTAGGCACTTAGGCAGAAGTATGCATCATTGTCAGGTATACATCTCAGAGCGGATGTCAAGAAACCACCTAAAGAACAACTTGTGGTCCTTCAGGGGAAGGGATGCAGTGGTGAAAACAACTGGAATTTGCGCCTTCCTCACTAAGGAACCACATTTTCATAGTATGAGTAGAGCTGGGTATCTTTCAAAAATGTTCGACACCACTACCAATACCAATACTGTGACTCCGATACTGGTTCCTGTATGATGACTTTTGTATTTATTTTTCAGCTCCTACTACGTGAGCCCCGTCTCTGTGCGTAACGTTGAGTTTTTCCTGCGTGCCTCTACGAGGAGTAACGTTAGACATCCAACCACCAGCATTATTAGTGTCGTGGGGCAGCTGTCCTTGGGGTGTTTGTGTCTGTTTCTCTCTCCCCTTTTCCCTCTCTGTCTGTTTTGCTGGAGCGGTGGAATGTAGGTCAAGGGGCGTGGCCGGGCGATCTACCTACCTGCACTGCTGCTGGCGGTTCTTCCATCTCATCTGCCCAGCTGTTGCTGATTCTCCTAATCACGGCTGCAGTATTTAGCCCGGTTGGAACCTGCATTCGGCGCCAGATCGTTACGATTACCAAAGTGGTAACTTGGCTCTCTGTTGTTGAACTACGTTGTGACTCCTTTAAGTTTTTTGCCTTCCTTTTTGTTCCTCGTGCTCCGCACTCATCTGTTTCTCCTCTCTTCATTCAGACCGACACTACTACACCTGTTTGCCGTTTGCCGCTGTTCTACCAGCTCCTCGCCTTTCTGCAGTGCCACCCTCAGCTGGGATCCCTGTGAATGTTTTGGACACACTACACTCTGCTTCGCCCGCTGCTATCCTGTCCCCACCACCAGCGCTGCAAGCTGTCCCTGCCTTCGTTGCTTTTTTTTTCTTGTGACCATTCATTAAAGACACTTAAATCTTCCTCTCGGTGTCCGTGTCGTGATCCTCTGTGTTCCGGGTCTTAGCCACAGCCTTAACAATTAGATCTTGGTAGAAGCATGCTGCATGCTTATTGGCTCACTGACGCTGATGAGATTTACTCAGGGATTTACTTAGGTATTTAGGTATTGAAATGTGGTATTGAATGACTAGGCATTTTTCGATACTCGATACAAAGGAGGCAATTTGGTCAGTGCATAAAAAGTATCAAATTCGCTACCCAGCCCTAAATATATATCATACTAAGCACTTAGTGCATCCTAAACAAGCACATACTTGTTTATTAAGATGATATATACTTAGTGTAGTAATGTGTTCCTTAGGAGGGTGAATGCACTTATTGAAAGTCACTTAGGATAAAAGCACCTGCTAAATGAATTTAATTTAATGTAAAAAAGATACTCCTGCCTGGTATTTTATCTATTGACAGTTGCTCAGTGGAAATTCTAGAAATGTACAATATCTTGAAATACGAACGTCATAATTTATGTTAGATCATTTTATCCATATTGCCCACCTGTACATCCATCTGAGGCAATGTAACACCAATGAAAAAGGGACCAATATTAGGTGTGAGTGGGGAATACTGCACCAGAGCAGTTGGCGGTGTTTATAAAGCATACACTCTGGTAAGCTTGCAACTATCTACGTTTGTGAGCATCCACAAAGGCAGGCATATGATTACACTGTGAAATCATTTATCCATTTAAATCTACTGCAAAACCTTTAAATTGTATACACTGCCTGTGCAAAAAATAAATACACTGACACTTGAGTGAAGAACCTGAAAAACCTGCTGGACCATGTTAGGTAAGGTTAGAGGAATTATCTGTCCAATATAGTTAAATCAACTATTGCCTTTCCTCACTCTCACTCCCTTTTCTCTTTCTTTCTCTGTCTCGCACAAATCCAATTGTGATACTTAATCTGCGTCACCTCTTCTAAAGCCAACAGCTTTTCTCTGGGAACAAAGCCACATAACCAGAGCTGTCTCCCCTGTCATATTTGACTCCCCCATCACGATGATGAGAAGGGGGAGAATTGAATGGGGGAGTGGCAGAAAGAGGAGAAAAGGGGCAGACAAGACGAGAGATAAAACGAAGAAAAAGGAAATGAAAGGAGGAGAGGAAATAAGATACAAATAGCGTATGTATAGAGAAAGGATCGGAGGATATGCAGTATCGTAAAAAAGGGCAGGAGAGAAAATGGAAAAAAGAACAGAAGATATTGGGAGGAGTATTGAAAATAATCGTAGTGTGTGTTGAATGTTTTACTTTATCAGTATTACATTTGTCCACTGAAGCCAGCGTTGGGAAAGCAAAGAGACCAAGGTAAGGGAATTGATGCCAAGGGGTCAAAGCGAAGAGGACAGAGGTAAAGGAAAGGTCAAAGGGAAAAAGGAGAACACAGGAGGAGGCCATATAGGGATAAAGAGAAGAGAATAGATAGAAAATAGATGAAGAGAGGAGATATAAAGAGGGATGAACATTTCAAAAAGATCAGAGGAAAAGGATCAGCGAGAAGTTGAAGTGCAAGACAAGATGGAGAAGAAAGAAAACAAGATAACAAGTGGCAAAGTGGAAAAGTAGAAGAGGAGGAAAGGTAACTAGTGGAAAAATGATGAGTATAAGTGGAGAAAGAAACCATCCACAGTCAATTCATTCCTAGTCTAGTTTTACCACCGCATAAAGCAATTTGTGCATCAAAAACATCATGTCAATGCAAGTTAATTGGATCGCAGCTTTTCAAAATCAGACACGTCTGCCTCACACTGAGCCTGCTCCACAGTGTTTACGTGTATTCTGGATTTATTGTGCAGAATGTTCTGTATGCCAAACCATCAATGTCGGCCCAACTTGAGGATTTGGCTGAAAGTTTCTTCCTGCATAACAAATTAACACAGACAACTGACACTGAACGCACACGTGGAATGCCAAATGACCTGAACAATGGCTACTTTTTGTGCATGTAAAGAGGAAGGGGAAGGTGAAACAACATCCATAACACTGGCTCATTAAAGTACATTCGTGATTAAACTAGAGTAATAATTTTGGGAATAGGCAGGTTTAACGAAAAATTCAAAACAATGCAACGTTAGTCAGCTAAAACAACTTTTGAACCCTGCACTACCACTGCTTCTCCAGTGGAACTTCATAATGCAATTATGCAACTGTGGGGACTCTATAATGATGATTGTGCATCATCCCTGCATGCTGGTGTTTATGATCATACTGGACATACTTGGTGAGGAAGTCCCGTCCCTCCCTGGTGCAGTTCATGCTGTCCCAGCTGTATGGAGGCCCCTGCAGTTCACCCCAGGAGCCTGGGCAAGGGGGCGGCCAGCCTGACATTTTGTTCTTATGGCTGAAACAAAAAGGACAAAAAGAACAGGGAAAATCAGCATTTGATCGTCATGTATCATGTTTTTGTCAGTGTGGTGTGGAAGATAATTAAAGTATGGGATTCTGTCTCAGTTTCAATCTCAAATACACTTTCTGAGCAGTGAAGTAAAACCGCTTCCTACTTAGTATTTGTTTTGTTTTAGAAAATATATAGACAAACAAAGACCAGTATCTTGAATCATAGCAGAGTGAACCTGGTGAGATGGTCATTTTTGAGAACACACAAAAGTACCTTACTCCAACATTTAACAACATTTAAATGAAACTTCCGGTTTCGACTTTAAATAGCTGCAATCTTTAGATTGATTAGAAGGCTTTTATGCAGCGAGATGATCCACAGAGAACAGAACTCATACATAAACATCACAGCACATGCATTTACTTATTTCAAGCGTGAAATCATTTAAGAGAAGCATCAAAAGGTGAATTTATAATGGAAATGGGCATACAGCTCTGGTTAGATCCCTCTCCGCCCAATTAATGTGACTTCTTGTGTCTCCGTGAGTGGCTTGTAGTGCGAGATAGCACTGCTTAGTGCAATCGACCGCAGTCAAATAAAGGCTCATCGGGTCCGTCGATAGGCGATCAATGGCTGCATGTACGGGCATGCACTGATGTATTTGCTCTGCAAAAGTATACGCACGCACTGATGTGACAGCTGATTCAGTTAACGCAGATTACTCAAATAATGTCACTGAGGGTTTCAGGAGATGGTGGAGAGACAGCGGGAGCTCCAATGTGGTGAAGAGATCCCATGGTGGTGCTATAATGAGAATTGAACAGACCACCCTCCTGAGTCACCGAGTTAAGCCCCACATGCTATAGTGTCTAATCATGCACAGATCGTAAAACTCTCCAATGAAATAATCACAAATGCAATAAAAGATCATCAATCCCGGAGAAATGCCACAGAATTCAAGCATCTACAGTATGCACTTCATACCCATATTTGATTTATTTTGGAGAACACTTCCTCCCACACAGCCATAAACCTCGAGGAGGAGTTTATTGTCCTGACCTCATATCCATGATAGCAAGCTGATGCATAGCTACAGTAACAATGAATAGATTGATGGCATTTCAGTGCCAAGATTCAGGCCGATATTCTCTTACGCAGCATATTCTCTACTGTGTGCTTTACAGCAGAGAGCCCTCACACGTCACAGTTTCAGCTCTGGGATATATCCCATTGAAAGCAAAGGCCCCAAATTGATCAGTCATATGCTCTGCAGTCAATACAAATTCTTAAAATAGAAGAAAATGCGTACTAGACAAGGACGTCATCACCGTAAGACTCCAGCTGATCGAGTCCCATATTGTGCTGTTGATGGGTTGAATACATCAGTCAGTCACGTCACAGCTTGCAGTGTGTGAAAAAGAAAATTGGCCTTAGATGAAAAGTTCCCTATCAGACCCTTTCAGTCATCCTGCTGATCAGCTGTCATGTAGAAGCTAAAAAGCTTACTAAATGATACATCAGTTGTCTCAAGAAATACACATATCTTCCTTTCTTCCATTAAAACCAAGTGCAAAAAAACCATTACAAAAACAGGCAATAGATCCACTTCAACACTCTAGGGCTTTTGAGTTGAACTCATCTCGATTCTGTTGCCGCTTGTGTTTCTGCTGATCTTCAGTCATCCGAAAGAAAAACAGATCCACCGCCACTTCAGAATCACAATCAGACGCTCTTGTGCTCAAAATATACAGAGGCCGTGGCGTTAACGGCTGTGCAGATCTCCAGTGTGTAGCCAGACATTTATCTGTGTTTGTCATTGTGCTGCTGCTGCTGCTGCTGCTGCTGAGAGCAGCTTTGGTCCAAACTGAACTAAACTGCTGTGGCCTCGCCTCCTTTATCCCATAATCCCTCTCATCACAGAGAAAACAAATCCAGCTGTGTGTATGTGTATGTGTGAGAGAGAGTATGAGTATTTGTGTGTGTGAGAGAGAGAGAGAGAGAGAGAGAGAGAGAGAGAGAAAATCAGAGGGTGTATATGTATATGTGTGTGTGTGTGTGTGTGTGTGTGTGTGTGTGTGTGTGTGTGTGTGTATGTGGGCGTGTGTATGTGGAGTAAGAGGCTTTTCAGAGAGCAACAACGTGTATGGAAACATCACTCCATCTCAGAGCTGGAGACACACAGCAGGGAGCGTTAAGAGGAAACTGACTCTTAAAGTCCACCTTGATGGCATTAATATTTCACTCTTCACTTTTGGTCTTCCTCCAGCGAGAAACAAGTCTTTTTTTAAGTCAGAATGAGACAGAGAAGGGCAAATGGTTCTGCCAGTAAATAGTTGAGTGATATTGCCATTCCTAGTGGCAGAAAATACACTTTAGGGCCCACTTGTAAATTAAATACGGCATATGGGATGGATATTTGACATTGTCAAGGTCCTTTGCCTCAAAGCTGCTCACTATCAGCATTACCTCCCTAACTTGCAGAAAGCAGAAAGTCGAGATTTTGGTGTGCATTCTCAAATTGCTCTGAATTAGAGCACAAAATCACATAATTGACACAAATTTTACAGCTGCATGTTTAAAGGGAAACCCTCCAAGTAGCATTGAAAACCGTATCCTCTATCCTTTAGCTGGGCTTCTTCCTGGCTTCTCTTTTTCTCCCTCAATATTTTTCTAAAAGTTCACAAGGTTACTGACTAAAGAATCTCTGTGCAGAGTTTTTGTCCAACTGATGTAGCACAAACTCGCTGTCTTGACATTAGGCCTTTTCCCCAGTTCCGCCCCCATTTGACGCATTTCCCGTCAACATACCAGGAATCCAAATATATATGCCTTCAAAAGAAGCGGTAGGGTGTTGTTCTTAGGGTTGCCTTTGCTGAAAAGGCCACTGTATTGATTTGAAAAAGTACCTTTCCAACTGATCAATTCATGTCCCTCTCTTTACCTCTAGGGATCAAATTCTCCCTGTCATCCACACTACTGCTCAAAAGCTAAACTTCATAAAACAAATTCACATCAATTTCTCTTTCCTTGACAAAAATGTACTGACAAAAACCATTTTTCAGTGAAAAGGTGGGGCACAATTTAAAGAAAATTGCTTTTTTTTTTTTTTAAATGTAGTAATACAAGATACATTATGGCAGCATTGGGGGGACATCTATGGACTTTACATATAAAAGCCTCATTTGAAAACAGAAGAAGAATCAATTAAAACTGTGGGATGTAATTGATAGATTTCATAGATTCTAGTTTTAATTGATTACTGGATATATTTTGACAGGTTGCTAGTTTATAGAGAGACTGCCTGTGCCAGTAGTGTCTCTGTTTGTAAGTAATCCACGGAGCAGTATATTTTGTTTTAGTTCAAGGGTTTTGACTAAATTAGAATCCTGATGTTCGTTTCACCCATAAAACCCCCGCTGCCTAATTGATTTGTCATGGCTTGTCCCTCATAGACTGCCATTACAGATATTGATCCTCTCTGTTTATTAGGTTGTTTAAAACTGTAAGGTATTGCAAGGCATAACCTCTGCAGCCACCGTGTGAGAGCAAAATAGTTTTAGTCAGTGGATCATCATTGCAACTTTCCACCCAAATTTATTTCGCCACATCACAAATAAATGCCCGTCCTTATTTAGTAGCAAGGATGGTGTTTACTGGAGTTAGTCAGGTTGGTTTTTGCTGCATCATATGTCAGACCTTCCTATCACAGAAAGCAGTGGAGCCAGCTGGCATAGCCCTCCCCTGCACAGCCACCACATGCTCCAGTCAGCAAGAACGCACAGCTCCAAACACGGAGCTCTGGGTGCATCTCAACAAAGGTTTTATTCCTCCTATACTGCAGCTCTGATTCAGATTGCTGCTGTCCAGTCAGGTAATCCATCACAGGGTTCAGCAAAGGCAATAGCTATAGTACCACATACACATTAGCCTAATACTGTATGTAATAGCCCATCAGAGTAGATTAAAATCCCCTTTTCTCTGACATTCATTATATTTCATCAGTAAATATCATTGTTGTGGCTTTCGTAGAGAATTCTGGAACTCAAGAGCCAGTAGAAATAGGTCTTTACGTCCAATGATAACTGTAGTCTTGTGGTCACAAATTAATAATTCATGTATGCGAATTAATGTCCAGTTACTGTAACATGCAGTAACAGATGGCAACTTTGGTCCATTTAGAAGGAGTGTTAGCAGCAGGTTAGAAACTGTGAATTGTGATTCCACATTGTTTCAGCAATACTAGCCAGATTTGGCTGCTATCTGTTCGGTGCACTGTGTATCCTAACACAGTGCAAAGCAAACAGTTACTGTTGCCATAGATAGTCTAATCTAAGTGATCCGCTTGTGTTTATTGCAATGCTGTTTTGATTTTAAATGGAGATATGTGGACATTGGTTGAGACAATTGTGGAGAGAAGAAGTAACGTGTCATCTAACAAATAAAATTTAAAAAAAAACCACTGTTGCTCAATTTATTGCACTCAGGTTTCCAGCTAGAGCCCTCCTCGGTCTGGTATAGCTCATGGTGGTTCATGCTAGGTGATGTTAGGACAGGTTAGGCTAAATATTACATATATATGGGGTTTAAACTGTTGGTCAGACAAAAACAAAACATTTGAAGACATTACCTTGACATCTGGGGGATTGTGATGGCCATTTTTAACAATTTTATTTTCCGTCTGAGACCAGGCTCTCTACTGTACTTCTTTGTTTGACCTGACTCATTTCTATTTTGTACTCTACTCTGCCACAGAACGTAGCATTAGTCAGCCTCTGTCTGACTGTCTCTTTAAATCAAAGTCAGGAGCAGAGAGTGATCTGATTCAATTGTACTTTAGACATTTTAAAGATCCAGGCTCAGGATATAGGCCATTTAAAGGACTGTGTCTGCCAATGGCCTGACGGCTCATTACCGCTGGGAGTAAAAATAATTTAGTTTGACCTTTCTTTTTTTAATAGACCCCCCCGCCCCCACCCACACACACACTCTCTTAATGTCTTGTTAAAACCCCTCAAGACTGATTGAATTTGCACAAAAAGCAAAGAGCTCTCCCAAGATGCTTTAGCTAGCCTACATTATGACAATGCTCACTAAAGCCAGTAGCATAAAACCTGCATCCCCCCCTGCCAATTCTCCCCACTTTACACTCTACAGAACAACTAGGGTAATTTAAGCTAGAACTTTTCCCCCCGTCTTTTAAAAAGCTCAGCTGCTGAGTGGCCTGCAAGCTGGTGGAGTTGAGGACCCCTCTCAGACATGTAGGTTAAGTGGTGGGTGGAACAGTGAAATATACATAATGAATGTACATCAGCGTTTGAGTCACCTCTTTTCTTCCTTTATTAATTTCAACATGTCAGCTGAGTCTGCAAGTGTTCATTCCCAGTCTTTCATTTATACACTGATATAATGGATTAAGAAGTGCTAAAAAAATCTATTCCAATCCAAGGTATTTCAGCTCTAGGGACTTGACATGAGATGCACAGAGACAACTTTCAACTTGCTGTGATTTCACACTACTGAACACGCAAATCTCAGAAAAACTTTCTATAAAACTTCCCAATTAGCCTGAAGTAACTCTTGCATATTTAAAGACTTTATCATCTTCAAACTTAGCTCAATTTAAAACACTGGTTCTGGTTTAAAGAGCCAAAAAGAAAATGGGAAAAAAAGGATTAAAAATGAATACAGGGTGTTTTTATCGGGTTGTGGTTTAAAGATACCATAAAACAAACACATGACGTACATGATGTAAGTGACATAAACCCCGTAAACACTGAGATAACAGTTTAGAGGTTAATTGCATGTCACACTGTGCAATAATAAAAATGTCAGCTGCAATCTGTGTCAAACAGGCAACATCATTTGGCATTGTGTGATTAATACTTGGTGAATCATAGCATTATGATGTTAATAGGTGAAGAAAAACTACAAGCAGAGACACATCATCAACTCGTATGGCAGCCATACTGTATGGGTGCTTAAAATGTCGGTGTGTGTATTCTGTCACATTTAATGTCGTTTTACAATTGGTTGCTTCCAGCTTCTCAAATGTGAGGATTTGCTTCTTTTCTTGGTCACATGTGATCGCAAACTGAATATCTTTGGGTTTCGGACTCTTGGTCGCACAACAGAAGCAATTCAAAGACGTAACCTTGGGCTCTGAGACATCATAATGAACACATTTTACTATTTTTCTGACATGAATAAACGATTAATTAATTAAACGAGAAAATCATCGTCAGATTAAGGAATAATCATCAGTTGCAGACCTATATCACAGTTACATCTAAAGCTGAATTAACTGGATTTGTGCTGTTGTCAGTAGGATTGTCCAATTTGGCATTAATTTGTCACTAATAATGTCCTAATTTGCTTGCTAATGGAGCTACTTCCCTCTTAGTCTTCCTCATTATGATCATTAATGTTCCAACTCAACACTCTCATAGCTCCTAGCAAGAAGACTCCAGCCATCGCCTGACCTTCTTCTTGTCCAATCCTCCTCCCATTCCATTTGTTGGCTTTTTCACTCTCTCTTACTCACGTCTTTCTCCCATGACGTTGCGCAGTTCATAAATGAAACATTGGTGCATGTTGTTAAAAAAGTTGCCCTGGAAGTGCTCTTACTTTATATTGCTTTACTATCTGAAGACAACATGCTCTCTGTATTTCACATACACACATATAGGCATGCACACAAAAAAAAGCATACACACACACACACTTTCTTTTTATGTAACCACTTAAACATTAAGCTCCATTCTGCATGCTCTCTGAACATCTTGCAGAGTGCAGATGTTTGCTAAACAAGCATAATGGAATAAAAAAAGCAGAGCGGAAAAAACTGCAAGAACTTCACAAATTTGTTCATCTGCAGCAGAGGCTTCGGGAAGCACTTTGGAAAACAACTATTCTCAAGATCAATCTCATTCACTGATAAACTGAAAGGAATAATGGATACATCTATTCAGATGATTCCTGTTTGCTTTTCCAACCATCCATCTGAAACCGAAAAGCTCTCCCATTTACCATTTAAAGACTACATTCAGATTTCCTTGAGTAGCACTAGGCCATCAAGACTTTGGACAGGAGCCATCATTCCTAAAGCTAAAGCATTCAAGCTCCTGATCGCAAGCCTGATAATCAGATTGAACTGCCATTTTGCTTCACTTCAGTCTGACTATGTGTTCGTTTTAGCCGAGTTCTGTTTGCGAGAAAGGTTATTTAGTTTTCTTAAGGCAAAATCCAGTAATTTCAATTTTGCACCATTGACCAATAGCAAGCCATTTTGACAGTGCTGCAGACCTTTGTGGAAACAGAGAGCTGTCCAAAAGTCCAAAATAGAGCTGCAAAGATGAATCGATTAGTTGTCAACTATTACCTTTATCGCCAACTATTTTGATAATTGATTAATTTTATAGACCAAACAACTAATCGATTAATCAAGAAAATAGTTGACAGACTGACAATGAAAATAATAATAGTTTCAGCCCTAGTCCAAAATGGAAGACGCTACCATAGCTTTTTTAGTTTGATTGCACCACACACTTTTATTTGACCTTCTCTGTAAGAGTAAAAACTACTCCACAAAAGAGGCAGTTATGAGTCAATGGCACAAATACATGTTTTAAATGAACTATGTGAACGAAATGTTCGATTAAGTTATTGTCCTTTTGTAGCTTGTTAACTGTCAATCAGCAGTTGGTAAGGTTGTTGGCAACTGAGCTTTTTTATACCTCTACCTTTAACTCTTTATTGAATGAAATGCAATTCTGAGAACAAAATGCCAGGGGAGTAATCCGCCCAGTACATAGAAATGTCACTCAAGCCTCTAGCACGCCTATTTCCTGAAGTCGTGAACATTTTTCTGCCACTATTCTTCATAAATGTATTTTCAGGCTCTGTCACAGGAAGATAATGTCTCCATTCTTAATCCATTAAAAGCTCTGATTTGGTTGGTTGTTCTCAGCTGATCTCAAAAGAAAACTTTGTTAAACCATGTTATTTATTGTAACCCTGTCCTCTCACATCTGGTTTAGGCTACAATACTACCATATGCAATCATATGTATCTCCCCGTCGGCCACCAGGTTGCTTAATCCATAGTCTATCAGCACTAACTGCAGAGGTAGTGAGTCACTGCTATTCTGCTATTTTATGGTTGCGGGTAAATGTTGAATTTGTCATGATGATCTGTGCTGCACTATGCACTATAAAGTCTTTCCTCTACAAATTAACGACCCTCTGAAATCATAATAAAGACTGAACTGTACTTGAGCTGATTAGTGGGATTTGGATCTTTATATCCTCTAGAGATGAAACCACTCCTTACAAACACTGGCTGGTCTTACTGATGTGGAAACATGCCAACGGCGTGTGATGATGGAATCAATTAAAAGCTTACATAAAAGCTTTTCCTCACAAAGACATAAAAATAGGTGAGGGAGCTGCTACGTTGAGGCTTTCATTCAGCTTTCATTTCAGGACCACGGACAGCTCCCTTTCTATTATACAGCACTGTTCAGGATGGGAATACTGATTTTCACATCAATGCAGTGCAAAAAATAATGCATGATCTTGCTACACTCATTGGCCACTTTATTAGGTATACCTTGCTAGTACCGTGTTGGACCTCCTTTTGCTAGCAGTACTGCCTTAATAATTTGTGGCATGGATTCAACAACATGCTGGGAACCTTCCTTAGACATTTTGGTCCATATTGACATGATAACATCAGGCAATTGTGGCACATTTGTCGGCTGCACAACCATGATGCAAAGTTTCCGTTCCACCACATGTCAAAGGTGCTCTATTGGTTTGAGATCTGGTGACTGTGGAGGCCATTTGTGTACAGTGATCATTGTCATGTTCAAGAAACCTGTTTGAGAGGCATTGAGGTGCTGCCACGTGATTGGCTGATTAGACATCTGTGTTAACGCACAGTTAAACAGGTGTACTTGATAAAGTGGTCGGTGAGAATTTCCTGACACACAAACACACACACACTTTATACATGTCAGGGTTAGGTCAATAAGTACACAGTCAGCTGTATCAATCACAGCTGTCCGGCATGGTTAAACCTCCAACCACTGTGTCATAATTTCCCAATGAAGCTCCCATCCCTTCAAAACACACATTATATGAGAGCAAATGTAAACTCTCCATCTGGAAAAGACATGTAAGGGCTTCAGCTCTATTTGTTCATGTATCCATTACCATTTCTCCCTCTTGACTTTTCCTCTCCTTGTTTGTTTATCTCTCTCTCTCTCTCTCTCTCTCTCTCTCTCGCTGTGCAGACACACATGTACACACGCGCACTCACGTCGCATTCCTCTTCAGAATGAACGTTTTCTGCAGGGGGAGAGCAGCATTTGGTTAGAGGACAGCAGGTGCAGCTACAAGTGTGTTCATTAATAAGATAAGATCATATCAGATGAGACCTCTAGATTCTAGCGCAGAAAATTATAAATATGGGATCTGGCAGAGGATAGCACACGAAAACAGAATATAAATACACAAGAAATGATAAAAAAAAGTAAATCGATAAAACAGATGTTTAAAGATTTACCTGTATAAATGCTGCCGAATAGGTCGACATTGCAGATAAGATGGGGCAGAGTGTGTTACATGTAACAACTTACTTGCTATTACTTCACTTGATTCGTTGATGAAAAAAACTGATTTTATGGATAAATACAAGTAACCCTAAGTATATGCATTTAACATTTATTCTGACGATTTAGACATGAATGTAAAAAGTCTGTGCTGCCCTTTGGGAGGCATGTAAGTCAAAGCTTTGTGATGAAAATGGTGAAGCTGAAACAAGGATCAATAACTAGCATGACCCTTACAATGCAAATGGAGGTAAGGTTTATTTAGCTAGGAGTATTGCTTTAGATGATATATTACTTTGGTCTTCAGGATAAACTTACCTTTACACAGTAATGAATCTGAATGAATGGGGTAACAAGGGCAGGTCACAAAAAGGAAAACTACATGAGGTGTTTAACAAGAAAAATGCCTTCAGTTTTATCAGGAAAGGGTGAAAATTATTAAATATATTTTACTAAAGGTATAGGTTATCTTGCTTGTAGATCAGTTATGTCACCGTGCCACTGTATTTGTATCAGCAGCAGACCTAAAACACTTTAGACTTTACAGTGTTGGATTTCATCCTTTGCAGCACAGCATTACGTCTCTGTTGGACAACACAGTCCACTGCACAACACCCCATTGATTTTTTTGTAAATGTCACATAAGGCCCAGTGGAACCAGGGGGCAGAAAACACAAAGGGCACCAGAGCAGAGTTTTAAATTATGTTTTTAAAAGAATTCTGATGATCGTCGTTTTGAATTATGTTGTTTGGATTTGCCCAAAAGCTCGACAGAAACAGCACTTACATTAACTGTTGAGTTTCAGCCATGAAATTAATGTAAGTCACAGAATTTTCATTTGCAGCTTGCACCTTTGGGCTGTCGATTAATGGATCCAAGTTCTGAGATGCGACGTAAGGACCGGAATCAAACAGATGGATCCCCCAGAGACAAGTAAAGACAATTACTCTCCAGTCACCTTACTTTCACAGTCTGTCATGAAGAAAACAATTGAAAAGTCAGGGCTTGGATTTTCCCTTTAAACACTATTTTGTAAAGTATACGTGCTGATCCAGTGGTTTCAGTAAAAAGCATAATAATAAGTCAGGTGGGGCTTTTGCAGTCTTACATAAGAAATCTTGTTTAAAAGAATAAAGTCTCAAGTTGTGTACAAGAAATTTTAAAATCAGTTTTATTCATCACGTAATATTATTTGTTCTAGATCTCTTAAAAATTAATTTAGCTTTCTGTGTCAAAGCCCTTTTAATCTTGTTCATATTTTCGACATGCGAGTAGAACTTTCACTGAGGTCATGCCTACGGGGAGTTTCACTACCAGTTGGTTTCTGGTTGGTTGACTGTACTCGCGTGATGTAATGACGGCCAAGCATTGACTATCTCAGACTATTTGGTTCAAGTCAATTTCAAATGTTAAAGAAAGAGCACAGTGGGTGTGCATGCATATCTGCTCGCAGTGTGTAAAAGAATCCAGTGTGTGAATACACGCTAAATGCACTCGAGTTCACTTCATTTGTCACTGGGTACATTCGGTCCATGTCAAAACGCATACAGGCTGAAAATATTAGAGCCGGCTCGAACATCTGCACCAAACGCCGAAGCATAATTCCACAGGCTAAAAATACCACAGCAGAACAAGCGTCGCTGAACGCTCCATAAATAAGATTACACAAGAGGTTGGTGATCATTGTGATGAATAAGAAACGCTTGTCACTCATGTCTTGTTTCTTGAATCATGTCGGAATGAAAATCCTCCAGTGAAAAACAAAAAAAAAGAGAGTTCAGTAGGGCGCACTGTTGAATGTTCTATGAAGCACTTTGAGAAATGATGCACTTACAATTGTGGGGAAGTAATAGCGCTGCTCAGTCAGTGCAGGACTTACATATACATACATGCCAGGGTTAAACATGCATCACTAGAGCAAGTGCATGCATGTGTAAGTATGCATACTGTACTGTATTTTGGTTTACAGTGCATTGTGTGTGTGTGTGTGTGTGTGTGTGTGAGACAGCGTGGCTCTGAATACACAGTGGCACTTAAGTATTATGTGATAGTATTTGGAGCAGAACTAATCACTCTACTAGCCTCTTTAGTAAACAGATGTATCAGACAACAGACAACTGGCTGAAGTCAGTGTGAGCTCATCCAGCATGTGCCTTGTCACATCTTTTTAACTGTATTTAGTTAGATCATACTTATTAATCGCCTGAATTCCAGAAAAATGTAGGGCTATACTGCACACTTTGCTTTTTGCATTTACAAATGCACACTGCTGGCAACTCTATCAGAAAGCTGGACAGAAGGAGTTTGTTAAAAGTTCAAAGTCTACTTTACTATAACTGACAACTTACGCAACACTCAGATGTGGGAAATCCCAACTGATATGAAATCCCATTACTTGATACAAAAGCGAACTAATACAATTTCACAATTTAAACAGCCATTTAAGATAAATGACAAGGATTAATTCCACAGTTTTTCTGTCATGTCTGATTTATTTGTTCCACAGTACTGTCTTTTTCCCAGTTACAAACCACATCCAGCTTACCATCATGTATGTATGTGTGTGTGTGTGTGTGTGTGTGTGTGTGTGTGTGTGTGTGTGTGTGTGTGTGTGAGTGTGTGAGTGTGAGAGAGAGAGAGAGAGAGAGAGAGAGAGAGAATATGAAATGCAAGATAGTGCAAGTTATTTTTAACTTTCCTTCGGTCCTACACGGACAGAATTGCTCACTTCATGTTGTAAAACCGAGCTAAATTAATCAATTATTGAGTACACTCTTAGAGGCATGTACAGTATGACTGCATTTGTGAAACATCCTCATCCACTTATCACGTCATTCTACTTGACAGTTTGTGAGTGGTCAAATCTGTGGAGACTTGTATGTATTTTAAGCTTACTGATCACTTAAAGAAATGCATAGTTTTTCAAATAACATACTTGTTACATAATGAAACACAGATGCCAAATTCACCCATGTGTCCTGGGCGTTTTATGGTAACACTTTAGCATACACATAAATGCATCACTGAGCAGCATGTATCTGAAACAGCAGCTGTAAGGGTAAATGGTACGGAAAGTGGATACAGTACATTGAGACATGCACTTCATGCTGTAATAATGTAACATGTAATGTTAAAAAAGGGTTTGTTTTTTTGTCTGTAAATGCTTTCCTGGGAATTTGGGGAGCTATGGACTGGATTATTTCTAGGCTTGGCTGGTTGCATTCTCACATTGATGACAAGACTCCTATGTTGTCTTCTTTACCAGGTGAAATGCAAAGGGAACAAATGAGAGCCAAGACTGAAATATGGTGGCAGCAGAATTCTGCATTTCCTATCTAAAACCAAAAGCATGCATGTTAGGTTAGTGCTCCTGTCAGTGCCCCCTGACCAAAAGGCACTGGCAAAAAGAACTGGAGTTGGTCCCTGGGCGCCTGCGACTGACACATTTTGCTTCTCTTTGTATGCTAAAAAATGACAATGAAGGCACCTTTAAGCTTTAAACAGTGATGAAATTCATGAGAGGATTAACAGGGGTGGTAGTGAGATGCATAGACTGTATAAGGTTGGCAATCAAGCTACAGTATGTCACTCAGAGGACAGATTCAAATAGGTTTTATATTCCCTTCATTTTCAACGATTACTCACAGTAGGGCTCCCGCTGTGCTGAGGGAGAAACAAGGGCTTTGAATTTACCTTATCACATGAGCGCTGTGAGACCAGCACTAATCCTGTCATGTTTGAACAAAGTCAATATGGACATTGCCATAATGCAGACCTACAGATGGCCAGTATGTACCCTGAAGTAGTTCTAAAAATTAACCTGAACACATCAGCTACAGAATATTTTAATAAAAGATGTGTTTTTGTAGCCAGCTGCTTACTCGACATAAAGTACCCTGTAGTGTTAGAATGAAGTTAAAACTTCAGAAAGATCAGTCGCTTGAGTGAGTCATCTTGGGACACATGGGTGGTTTTGATGCCTTTGTTCTCAGGAATTGCTATGGGGTTCAACATAAGGGCAAAACACCATGACATGCCTTGTTATGGGCGTTAGGTAAAGGAGAAGGTTGTCTAAGCAAACAGAAAAGCTTCCAATTGGACTTCCGCAGTCACACTTGGGTCACAACAAGGCAGTTATCCATTTATAAAGCAAAAGTCTGTGCTCCAATGTATCATTAAATAATGCACTAAGCAGGTCCCATGCAGAACACATGAGACATAAAAGTGACGACAGAGAAACATGCTGTATGTCGAATTCTCTTAATGTTTACAGAATATGTGACAAACTCCTGTGGGCATAACCTCAATAAGAGCGTCCCTTTTTGCATCACCAATAAGCTGGTACATTGTGTCTGAATGTCACCGCACTCGCTGTTTGAGAATTAAAGCGTTCTTGGGAGATGCTGCTTGTTGTAGAAGTTATTTGTTTATGCGAAGCAGAGACGAGGGAAGGAAGTTTCGGATCTGAACGGAGCAAGAAACAAAATGGGCTTTGCTTCATTTGCATAATTGATCGCATTTGGTCTCGCGTCAGAGGCGAGCGGAAGCACGAAGCGCATCGCTCCAGTCTTTCAGTGTTATCTGGTGTGAGAGATGACTGGAATTATGGGAAGTAAAATGTGGTAATCATAACATAACAGAATATTAGTGTTCACCAGGAAATGAATCCCTGCAGAAGACATGTGTAAGAGTAAGAAGGAAGGACTGATTAAAGTATTCCATTACAGAGCTGGTATCTTTTATCGAATAAGCACTGTGAGATAACAAATGTGTTGTTATTCTGATGGGCTTAAAATCAAACTTGCTACTGTGGCTTAACACCTAAAAGAAAAAGAAAATTCCACATTTTTTGACACATGTATAAACAAAAAAATGCCTTAAATTATATTTCAGCATCCTGGCACAATCAAAAACCATATCAGTCCTAATTTAAAAAAGGGTGAATCACATCTATGAAGCAGACTGTACCTGGTTTAAATTACAGGCAGCGATAGAAACACAGGGAAGTAGATGGATGTGCTGCCATATAAAGGAGACAGATAGATAAGGGAGAGAGGGAGATATGCGGGATGAGTGATATAATTTTATATACTGAATGAAACAGCCAACAGTGTGTTCACCCTGCCAGCCCCTCCTGCAGTGATCACCGACCAAATCCCTTAGGAGGATTATCCAGACTCAAATCAAGAAAATCATGCAACTTTAAGGGTTACGGGTAGAGAGTGAGAAAGGGAGAAATGGAGTGGGGGGGTGGTTGCGCTGTAGCCTTGTTATTCTTTCTCCTCTCCAGCCTCTGATTTGTGTGTTTTGACAAGTGCTCTGCAGCGAAACTTCCACCTACACCAAATAACTGAACAACTAAATGTCTGCTCGTATGTGCATTGAAAGAGTTATTGGTCGCAATAAAGGGAATGTCTGACAAAAAAAACCCTAAACATTTGAAGATACAGCTCAAACTGCTCGTCTCATATTAGCTTCGGCTAAACTTCAAAGATTGATACCACTCTCATGTCTCAGGTCTCAGACCAGAAGCAGGGGGAAACAGCTAACCTAGGTTTGTCCAAAGGTAAAGAGATATAATGTGTTAATTAGTGAGCATTAGAGGTGCCGGTAGGCTGTTTTTTTTAACCTTTGAAGAGAGCGAGGCTAGCTGTTTCCCCCTGATTCTAGTCTTTATGCTAAGCTAAGCTAAGCTAACTGTGTCCTGGGTGCAGCTTCATATTTAGCGTACAGACATGAGAGTGGTATCGATCTTCACATCTAACTCTCGGCAACAAAGTGAATAACCCTATTTCCCATATAATTTCATATCTGTAGTCCCCCCCGCGGTCTTATAGAAAGGTTGATCTTGTGGCCCAAACATATGAGTTAAACCGCTTCCACACATTACCGGTACACTATTATTATTACAACTGAGGCAGAAATGACACATAACATTTATTTTTTTACATGTCTGAAGTATGACATTATTACAGGTTATTTTAAGCAATGATTGCCCTCATTTGCTCAAAATTGAAAATGACTCGGAATATTCTTTAGGAGGCCACAGCATGTCAGATGGCTCTCGGTACAATGGAAATTTGCCCTCTGAAGTAGCAGCATGCATTGGCATAAAGCAGAAGGCAATTTGGCATGCATTACTGTAATCTGATATTCAGAACACAAACAAGCCATGCTGGATAGTTTCACTGCCAAATTCCAACACACTAAAGCCAAGATTTTCCCACACTTCAAAACGCTGATACAGGTCCTGTCTTTGTCCTTAGGATGCATGGATAAGAGAGATTAGGTTAATGTTCCCGGAATAAAGCCAGATGTGTGATGACAAAACTCTCATTGGTCCATAGTCATGATAAAAACAAGAAGGAACATAGATCCCTCTCACCTGCTGCAGCTGTTTTCATTCCCATCTTACAATGAGTGATTTATTACGAGCATTAAAATGTGATAAATGAGCCACAACTTCTCATTAAAGTTTATGAAGCAAACTTGGCTTGTACTCCATTTGCAAACAGAAGGCTCCAAAACTGTATTATGACAGCTCATGGATACACAACGGCCATCTGGGTACAGGCAAAGTGCAGCTAACTTGCCAGTGATGCAAACACTCTCTTGGTGCCTGTTAGCGTTGCGCCATTATTCATTTTTGCCATTTTGCAGTCTGTCAACAACGGATGGAGCCAAATGTGTATAAGTGTGTGTGGCGAACATTATGACTGGCTACGAGAAATGGTAAAGCATAAGGACAAGTGCAAGTGGTTCCCTGGAGGGTAAAGCTCTTGGAGAACAAGGGGAGGGGAAGCACTTCTTATGATAAATGGAACTTATTTATTCAAATCCGAAGTCAAATAAAGATAAAAAATGTGATGACATGCACACTTTGGGCATTTGCCTCTGTGTTGCGTTACTCATTCATCTACATTAATGTGACAGAATATGAATGTTCTCAATTTTATGTGTTTTTTTTTTTAAATATTCTATTAAAATGAAGTCCAGGAAAATAACATTTAAAAACTGTTTATATGTCTCCTGGATGTTAACACTGTGCTTCACAGGCATTAAAAGCACTGGAGAACACAGTGTGTTGCTTTGGTTTCCTTATACATTTCCTTAATTTTGTAATAGAAGAGCCTGGCTTTTTTTGTTTATAAGAAAAATATTGCTTCTTTAACACACAGCAAAGCGAAATAATGACAGGATGGAGTGATATCTTACCAAACCACAGATTCATGACAACACTATGAGCAATAGCTAACTAGTCCTCCAAATTAAACCACAAAATATGTTCACATCAACAACATCATTTGTCTGTGCCTTTTAACACTGTTACAAATCACTGTTGAAAAAGAAACCCATGTCATAATGTGACCATGCTAAGGTTAAGGTTTAGTTCTGAAAGAAACATTGGCCTGAACGTTAGTCGTGCATTGCCATACCTTCCTCCACAGTGCTGCTGAGGAGGGTCTGGCTGGACAACACAGCATCAGCATTGCGGGATGGGAGAAAAACATGCTCTGGTTTATTGGCATTTCTTTAAACCAATCACAATCATCTTGGGCGGCACTAAGCCCCAGACACAATGACGGTGCCTCTGCAAAATAGCCTCTGGAAGGAACTTGTTTTGGTGGAACATGTGTACGTTCAAAAGTTGTTTTAGTTGTGCAAGAAAAACTGAAAACTGTTGTGCAGAAAACTCAGATTGGACAGATAGTCTAGCTAGCTGTCTTTATTTACCCTGCAGAGATCATAAATCGACTGGAGTTTAGAATGCCAACACAAAGAAAGCTGAAGGTGAGGGACATTCGGCCTAAAAAGAGGGACATCTGGCAGAATTTCCCGCGGCACCTGAACAATCCCGGAAGTGGACCATTATCGATATAGACTACTTGAACACAAACATATGTTGTTTTGGGGCACTTGCTGAAAGGACTGATGCTGTTATTCTTCTTTGGAGGAAAGTCTTTTTCCTCATATTCTGGGGCGCCAAGTATTAATATGCTTAAGAAAAACATGAACTTCAGTTCAGACATGATGGGGCCAAATACAGAGTTTGGAGCAGGTCATTCAGACTTTGGAAATAATATTCAAGTTCAAAAACACAACTGCAAACGTCCAGAACATAATGTTCAAAAGTTTGTTTCGAATATTTATGCTCACTAATTTCAAATGTACGTCAACGCTTTCGAATTGTCGGTTAAAATCACACCTCATTACCATTTAATCTGAAAAATAACAGTTCAGTTGGTGGTTTATCTTAAGGTCTAATTTGCTCCATTAAACCATGGTCAAACTTAGGTGTATGAATATCTTTATAAAAATATATAGAAATATTGTGTAGAAACAGCCATAGCGCTGTTAAGTCTGAACCACTACAGAGACTTGACTTCATTCTCTCTTTCTTTCCTTAGAAGAGTAGAGGATGCCCTCCAGATGCTACCCTCGGAGTGTTTCAGTTTAAGAGATTTGTCACAAGCCATGTTTAGTGGGCTTAGAGCTGTGATACATGAGTCACGGATCATGCAAACATGTATTAACGCACATGTGCCCACGCTTTGTATTGTGTAGTTTGTATGTGGCATATGAAAGCACAGTGAGTGGGGATTGTTATGTGCTGAGCTCTTTGTTATCGCTGCAGCTCCGACTTATAGTCTCCTCTGTCTTAAGACTGCTTAGCGTGTCTTGGTTTGTTCAATTCAACTTGTCTGGTAATGTTTATTTGAATCAATTAATCTTGAATGAAGCATTTGATTACATCGTTTGACCCTATTGTATAATTACAATAAGTAGACATGGTTGTGCATCATCAGGACTGGAGAGGGTTGCTCAGGGTAAACCTCCTTTTCTGGAACAGAATATTAAACGTCTGTCTTTTGAAGCACTTAGTAGTCTTGTTACAACTCTTCCTTTGGCTCACTGCTCTCCACTGACTCGCTTTGTGTTCCCATCCTTTTCAGTAACCATTGTCCGTCCTCTCTTGTTTCTCTCTCTCTCCCTTAAACATTCAGACTATCTGGTTGCTCCTTGGACTCTGTGATTCAACTCTGCCTTTCATTTCCAACATTTGCTGAGCCTCTGTTGTTGCTGTTGACATTATGCATACCTTAGTATGAGTTGCATCTCATAGATCCCGACATTTCTTAGTCACTAAAATCACGAGACAACAACACATGCAGGCCTCTACCTGCTCACATAGATGGGGCAGAATACATCACTTACAACCCCAAACATACACCCATCAATTATTGCCTCTGATATTAAGGCACCACAGGCAGTGGTGGATGTAGATAAGTACATTTACTCAAGCACTTAAGTAAAATGTTGAGGCACTTGTCCTTTACTAGAGTATTTAGGCTACTTTATACATCTACTCTGCTACATTTCAGAGGGAAATATTGTAGTTTTTACTTGACTACATTCATTTTATAGCAGTAGTTACGAGTTACTTTGATTTTTACAAATAAAACATATGATTAACTTATTAAATATGATGCATTGTTATAAAGGCCCAAATCCCTGGGAGTGTGTGAAGTTCCCCCAAAAATATTTTCTTATTCTTGAAGCACACGATAATAGCTCATTATCTTGTGAGCATAAGATCGGGACATTGAAGGCTCCACAATTAAACACTCGGAAAAGGGCTGTTTTTGCATAGTGATTACTTTTACCTTTTACTTTAAGTACATTTTGCTGATGATACTTTTATTCTTTTACTCAAGGACAATTTTGAAGGCAGGACTTTTACTTGTAACCGAGTATATTTACATTGTGGTATTTTTATTTTTACTTAAGAAAAGGTTCTTAACACTTACCTGCACCACTAACGACAGGTCACATATCCATCTGTTTGGTGCAACATATATACCTGATGCAGCTTCCTATTTTGCTTTTGCTTCATCAAACATTCTGTGTAGCCTTGTAACCAAAGTCTCTTAATTAAAATGCTTTCATTTCATTTATTGTAAGAGAACTTTTAGGGTGAAACACACCCAAGTGGAAAAAGTGACTGTAGCTATTGGATATTCCAATCAGAAACTTGTTGAGGCATGACTTGTATACTCTGCAAACACTGATTAGGCTAACAATACATATTCACTGTCCAGACAACTTCACCTGGAAATATTGTTTTCAAGGAACTGGCATTTGTCAAGAAATTGGAATAAAAGTTAAAAAAAAAAAAGATTTGTAGTGCCCTCAGAGGACAGCAGTAGAAGAACACACAGACACACTCACCCAGACAGCTTTGGCATCTTGGAGAAACCAAACATGTCCATGTGGTCCTGCTAGAGTGAGCTACGTGCCAGAGCTTAGGTGCTCCACATCAGCATTCTAATCCACATCCCAGACAATCCAGTTTCAACCCGGATCCATATGAAGAGTCAACAAAAGCCTTTCGAACACAGAATTTCTCACAGTTTAGGAAAATACACTCAGATGACAGCAAGTATCACCCTTGCTGAATGCCCCATCCGGTGCGCAGACAGTCCAATTCCTTGCCTTTCCACAATGTTGCGTTCTTAAGTGATGACATAGACAGTGAGGGTCACCCCCCCCTTCTCTCTGCTCTCTCTGGGACGAGTCAGCCCTTTCTGCTGCTCCCCACCGGGCTTAGTTGAGCTGCAATAAACCCACTGTGTGTGCTCTCCATCTCAGCGCATGGTGTAGTGCAGTGATCCTAGCCGCGGCAAGCAGTGTAGAAGAAAGGAGGAGGGAGGGAGAGTGAATGGAAGAGGGACTGGATACAGAAGGAGGGAGGGAGAGGGGGGGGGTGGGGGTGGGGGGGGAGACACAAAGCGAATGGATGATGGATGCTCTGGCTCCAGCTTTGCCCTCTGTTCATGAGGGCTGGGCAGGGCAGAGGAGAGGAGGCAGAAGAAAGAGGGCTGTAAGAGTAGAAAATCAAGATGAAAGATGAAGGAGGGACAAGTAAAAGTGCATTGGTTGTAAAGAGAAAGCAACTGAGGGACAGAGAAGGGGGGCGGGGGAGGTGATGGGCAGAGGAAAGCTGACTCGGCAGAATGGGCCGCTGATGGGAGCAAGACCCTGTCTCTTAGGTTTTTTTTCCCCTCTGCTTGGTTTTACTAAGTGAGCTTGTATGCATGCACAGTCTCATGTTTGAATCATCATCATGATGATGCAAGCATGCATTAGTCTTATAGACCACAGATGGCTTCCTTATTCATTCTCATCCAGAAGTGGCATTTGGCTTTGGATCATTTTTCAGTCCTCTTCTCTAATGAATGGAAGAAATAAAAATGTCCTGATAAACATAATGTAATCTTAGGCAAATTAAACACTGTAATTCCTCTGTTTCCAAAGCACAAACTACATTTTGAGAAATTTCTGTACCTAACATCTTTATCCGTTACTTTTAAAACCTTATTTGGACCGATAACCAACGTGTTTTAATAGACTTAATAGAAAATGTACTTAAAACTGTCTACCTTTTGTTTCTGATAAGAACATTAAAGGACTCTTATTTTTTTGTTCTGCATGTGCACACATACACACACATTCCGTCATAGAGCCCGTCATCGAACCCCAACAAGTCAGAGCCTCTAGTGTGTGTTTGTGTGTGTGCACATGCACAGATGGCTCAGCCTTCGGGAGATGCTGTTCCTGCTAGCCCCGTGCCACAAGGAGCCAAGGACAAACTGCAAACGAACCTCAGTGGTGATGATAAACTTTAATTGAACGCAAAAAAGCAGAAAGTATGTTTAGCGTCCCATGTAATCCAACTCAACTCAACTGGGTGTGTAATGAAAGAAAGTGCATATTTTTCACTTATCTTATGACTGAAAGGAATACATTTTTCTTACTTATTAGTTTTGTGTTATTGGTTGCTACAGGCCTGTAACAGCACAAGGTAATGGGAATCGGGATCAAAACAGCTCGTCGGTTATTTTATTTACCTGGTGTCCCCGATATCAACAGACAGTTGTGACGGGATAAGAATTAGTAGTTTGGATTCAGGCATTTTCTTAAATTTGTAAATACACAGCTGTGAGATCAGGACAGCAGAGGAGAGACATAATGTCAAGCGACACATGAAGTGAGAGAAATGGAAGCAGATCTTCTAAAGTTGAATGCCACAAGATTTACGAATTAATAAAAGTTATTCTGATGGTTGGGGACAGTCTAATCACTATTTATGAGCATGAACATTTCTCTCCGGGGAGCAATGCCAGACTGCATACTTGATCACATTAAAAGTTTGAGACTTTTTTCTTTAATAGAAAAGTTTTTAAGAATATTGCTCAGACTGTCCCAGAACACAGAGACATAACATCATTTTCCGTCTTCAATAATGACACTTTAAATTACTGTCAATCATTTTCTAAAGCATGCTATGGTGTCACAGATTTTTGTCTATCTGCAAAGAATGTCTGTTGCAAAGAATGGTGAGGTTCTCTAACAAAACTAAGACAACTAAGGCTAGCTGCTTTTTAAAGCTATACTGTACAGTATATGCACAGCAGTTCCTTATGCTTAATGCTAATTCAAACCTCTACTGTAAAGGAACTCGCAAAACCTAGGCCAATGGCATCATTAATGCCGATACAAAATAGCCTAAAACCTACAACACACTTTTGATGACAACTTCCACTTTCGCAATTACTTTTAATTTGGCCCTATGGAAATGTACTGTATGTTTAGTGTTTGTCTTTAAATGTAAATAAAAGGCACAATGTCGGTCTCCTGCTCTGAGTGCAAAGCAGTGACGGCAGAAAGCATCAGGTTTACGTCTGGCAGCTTTAAGGCAAAGACTCTTTGATGACCCTAGCCTTCCCTTAATTCATCCCCACACTTCATTAATCTTTCAATAAAGAAAAAGAACACACGAAAGCACATGCACTGACATACATCAAATGCACTTTGTGGGTGGCAATATATAAAAGGCCCTTGTGGCCCTCTCATAATTCCATTCCGGTTTGGTTACATCCCATCTCAGAACGAGACAATTTAATGAAGAGCCCTTTTATCTGTTAGTACACAAAATTTCCGGCCAGAATGTATTACAGATCTAGTGTTGTGCATCACTGGGAGCTTTTGGATAACAGTTGATAGAAATCAAATCTCATTCTTGAGCTTTGAAATTAGGCTACTTTTTTTTTTCTTCTTTTTAATAAATCATGTTTGTGTCAGACTGGTGCTCTCCATATGGGAGATTCTTAGATGAGTGGAGATCTTTAAGTCAGGGGAAAGCAGAAGTTAACCAAAATAAATAATAATGAGCCAACTCTGCAGCAACTGCCCCAACCAGATTTCAAATGTATTTATCCTCCATCATTATATTTGACTTGACACATTGGCAGAAGAGCAAAGAACAACAAGCATCTTGTTGCATGCATTAGTTCTGCATCTTGCAATGATGATAAAGCAGTCTGACTGCTGCTATGGTACTAGCTTTCTGCTAGCTGACACAGATCCTGTACTAAATACATGGTCTTAGTATTCCCATGGCTGTGTTTTAGTGGAGAACCTCCCACAGATAGATTTGTATAAGTATACAATCTAAACATACAGATACATATGTGTTTACTTGTCATTTAAAAAAGAAAGCCTCAGAGCACAATGAAGAATTGTTGATAAAATGTAGTTGGGGGCTGGAGGTTGGCATCAGCATCAGACGCTGGAGGCAGTGTCCTACAGGAGGAGCTGATTGGATTGGCGAACGAAACAGTGACTAATGATTGGTTCCAGTGTGGGTAAGTGAGAGGAGTGGTACCTTTAGGTTTATGAGATTGGATAAAGTGATTGAGGAAGGAGTTGCCTAATTTGAAATTGATGGGATAATAATAATCTAAAGGGAAGCAGGGATCTATGAGAATGGATCGGGGCCAGGAGGCATAAGGGCTGAGAGGGAGGAGTGAATGAAGAAGTGAGGGAGAGTGAATTAAGTTTTGCCAGGGTCCACAAATTCCCATTTTATTATTATTATTATTATTATTATTATTATTATTATTATTATGACTTATTTCATAAAGGGATGCAAAGGACAGGACAAAGAATGAGATGATAACCCATGATGTTTTCCACTCACTCCCTTGAACTAAACGTGATTCAGATTTTTATATGTGTGGTCCTTCTTCAAAAGTAGGAAAGACAGCAATTCATGTCAGTAAAACTCACACACTAAAGCAGAAATGAATAATAAATATGCACAAAAGCGAGAAAAAAAAAAAGAAAAAAAAAAGATGGTTAATTCAACTGGTTTCTTAACTTTTTGAATGGGGTGTGTGAAGGACATGAAGGGCTTTTTACTTCTAAGCTGGTAATTTACTTCCACACCTCACTGATTCCACCTCCAGTGACTTGCCCACTCATTCAACCATCGAAACGTCTCTGAAAATGTTATGAACCGTGTTCCATCTCAGAGGGACTCAAACAGTGCCGACTTTTAAAATTGCAATATGAAACATAAGCACTCATACATACATACATACAAGCAAAAGAAAGTTGCAAGTCGACTTTAACACCAACGACCTGTGACTTCACTATGATTTTTAGCCTTCGGATTTGGAATGACTTGATATTCTTCCCAAGCCCCAGAAGTTGTTATAAGTGTGCAGAGAAGCAACTCTTAATTTTCCTGTCAACTGATTGAACTGAATCAATCCAACGCATGTGCCGTAAGCAAAATGGAAAGGTGCATTTGGCAGACCAGCACACAGGCAGACAGATGGTACCTCAGTTTGTTACATTCAGATGCAAAGACTCTGCTGCGGTCGAGCAGAAAACAATCAACAGTCAAATCAATTGGATCAGAAACAACAAATGATTGTAATTGTGACACAGGAAAGATGTACCAAGGCACACGTGATCATATTGTTTTTAAATGTTCTATAAATACAAAAGCATTCATTATTTCTGTAAATCTGCTATACTAACTTTTCCTTTGTTATGAATGTTAAGATGGCAATAACGTTGGTGAAGGGGCACAAAATGACTTGTTCATAAAAATGAAAATCAGTAATTACAATAAACAAAAAATTACATAATTGGTATTCTGTTCACCAGCATCATCATCATGGATTCTCTTAAAAGCAATTATTATTATTATTATTATTCTATAAGCATGTTTTGGCATGACAACTTATTTATTTCTGTCACTCCAACAGCTGCCTCACGGTCCGTCAGGTCCTTTTGACCACCTCTTATATTAGTCTTCAGACTTCATGACAAAACCAGTACAGTACAGTCATGCTTTGATGACACGCCATTAGCAAAATAATCTGTGGGTGTTATCACTGGATGTAGGAGGGATTAGGATGTCGGGAGATTTTCAAACAACAAATCCACAAATGGTATTTGAAAAACAAAAATACATAATAACGCAGCTCACTGATTATTATCCTAACTAAAATACTGTTTTCAAATTGCCAGTCGGCTAATTATTCTGCCTGCCAGTCAATTCTCTCTATATGTGAGATATAAAGTCAGCCTATCCACAGCTTTCCTTTACCAAATATTTTGGGGAAAAAAATCCTATAAAGTAATAATCTTTTCAGTCCACGAAGGTGATAAGCACCTAACGGACAAAATAGCAGGACCTCTCTTTTATCTTTTAAGGCTGCTGTCTGATCTCTCCACTCTGCCAATTTAAAGCAGCGATTCTTATTACAGTGAGGATAGATAGGAATGCTACGAGCATCCCACTGCTGGTTTGTGTCCCATAGAGATAAGAAGAGAGAAGGCAGCCTGCCTGCCTCTGTCCACTAATGAATAACAATATAGCCCAAGGTCACCATTCAAGTGTGAGTGACTGAGAGAGAGAGAGAACTAAGAAAGACAAAGCATGTGTGCTGCATTATTACACACCAAATTGGCATTCAGCACTCCTTCGCCTTGCGGTCTATGGGTGACACACACGTACAGTTAATCATTAACCTGCCTGTGTGTGCGTGGTGTATCTGGAGCTAGACATCTCTTCTGTCTCCTTCAAAAGAGCAGTGTGTAGCATGTCCAATAAAAATAACCGTCATAATAGTATCCTGTAATGACATTTTCACTAGAGGCTGCTTCATGAACAATATTGTTCCTCATGCCGTTAAACATGTGGCTGATCAGGCTGATTACACTGTAAGTAACGAAGTGATAAGCTTTGTTTGTTTTTGGAGAATTTACACCTTGATGACTTTGACATTCCCTTGAGTCTGAGTGGTGGTGTTTGTGCATAGATCACTGTCACCTCTGCAACAGCCACTTGCATCTCACTACTTGTTCTGTATTCTGCAGAACGCTGACAAATCTATACAGAGCACTATCTGCTATGAAAAAATATGGTTGTGTACAACCTTTGCAAATTATGGTTTGATGGAAATGCTATTGCTACCTGGATTGCGTTCACTGGCAACGCTTTGTTTCAATTCATGAAGAGTGACATTTTTATAGTGTCACAGGGAGGAGGTCAGTGTGGATGGTGTGGCAAAGAAAACACAAGACTCCGTAGACCGAGGTCCTGCATCCCTCATATGGTTAGGTTAGGGCATCTAAAATACTCAGTTGGAAAAAGTCAACGTGTCTCATTTCATGCCTTAAGTTAGCATTACATTTTTCATTTAACCACGACCTTTCCGGACCCTTAACCAGCTGCCTTGAGTATCCAAAAAATATTAATCATACTTTAATTACCACAAGTGAATTACTTTTACTTAAAAGTCCCATATTATGCCAATTTTTTAGGTTCATACTTGTATTTTGGGTTTTGTACTGGACTTTAATGTTAAAAAAACACATTATTTTTCTCATACTGTCTGTCTGAATATACTGGTATTCAGCCTCTGTCCATGTTAGCGCCTGTCTCTTTAAGTCCTGCTTCTGAAAAAGCCCAGTCTGCTCTGATTTGTCAGTGTTTCCGCATCTGCGCTCTCAGCGTTTGTCCATTTTACCTATATATAGTATAGTTTTGACATCATAACCGTACTTAAGTACTGACGGCTCGTTTAAAGGCACCGTTTCTGAATACAAGCTTTGTGCCTTTCTCTGTTGATTGAATGTTTTAATTACGGCTGAAACGATTCCTCGAATAACAAATAATTCGATTACAAAAAATCCTCGATGCAAAATGATTTGCCTCGAAGCTTCGTTAAATCAATGTTACCAACGTTGTGTCGCTGACGGACGGTGTTTCCACACGGATCATTATTACTGTCGCACACCAGACGCTGCTCAGTCTGCTGGCGACACATGCCAGAGCGTAAATAGTGCGGGGCTAAGAGAAGAGACGGGCTGGAGAAAACAACAGAAAGTGTCCAAAGTTTGGAATCAGTTCAAACGTAGTTAAAAACGAGAACTCTGTACAGTGTGTCTACTGAAAAACCGAACTAGCTTACCACAATAATAGCACGACGTCAACGCTTCAGCATCTCAACAGAAAACGTTTCTCATCCATTCCACGAAGCGGACCCGACTAAAGTAAATCACGGAGTTGTATGGACGATGAAACTACACCAAACACAACAACTACCAAAAAAAAGACAAGAAAATACGTAGCAGTGACCACAATCTGATCTAAAGAGCTGACTTGTTGACTATCCCGTCGGAGAAACAGCTGATTGTTGCGCACCATTTTCTCTCACTCTCTCTTCACGGAGAAACAGCTGTCTTTCAATCTACTAGCATAAGTGTAACAGAGCTCAATCTATTTTAATTTATATATTTGATTACAATGCTAATATTTACATATATTTACATATAGGCCTATATACAGATCAGTCTCAGCATGAAACTTGTAGTTCTGAAAGTTAAGTTGCACAACTTAAGGTAATATGTATGTTTAATGTATGCCTTAGTGTGAGGTTGATGTCATTTCAAAATATTTTCTTTAAAAATTGTTTTAAAATAGGTTTAGTTTTTTGAGAGATATTGTAAGCAATGTAGGGAACAAAAATGTAGCTTTTTCCAAAAATGTAACCAAACTATTGTTTATTATTGCTCTTCAATAAAACAAAAGTATTTCTTATCCGATTACTCGATTAATCGATGGAGTAATCGGTGGAATCCTCGATTACTAAAATAATCGATAGCTGCAGCCCTAGTTTTAATACTGACCTTTCAAGGCGCAACAAATTCCAGAACGTTCCTGCGCTGCGCTTTGCGTTTCTGCTCTGAGCCCACGGATCATGTATAGCTTGGCACCTGCTGGAATTCACCACCGAAGTTCAAATTACTTCAACTTTGACCTCGTTGCCACTGACCTTTCAAAGAGCAACCGATGTGATAAGGAGGTAGCCATAAGCGATGAGGACATATATCCGTGGTGCGCTTTGCCCTACTGTACGATCTGCGCCCTACCTCGCGGTTTTACCACTGATCACATGGAAGCGGCTTAAGTCATTAGACATACGTTTTGTAAATAAGCATTTACTAAATCAGCCCATACTATACAACAAAAACAAGTTACAGGACAAAAACTGTTTCTGTCCACAATAATATATTTAATTTAAAGCTTCCCTATAAAGTTTAAACCACTAGTGGTGCTGTAGAGCAACGTTTTGATGAGCGGGCCCCTGCACTGATTGGGTCTTGTGATCACATGCATCCCACAAGCACAAGGGGGCAGTGATACAAGTTGATCTTGCCCATGCATCGTAAAAGCAATGCAATAAGTATAATAGGACAAGACTGCAAACCGTGCAAGGGATGCAACTTTAAAAACATTTAAATAGTTTTGCGAATGGTTCATGATGAAGGAATATAAGTTATCTTTCTTTTCATTTTTACAGGTGGTGTCGTTTCAAATAAATGAATAAATCATGTCATGTTTAACTGTGTCACAGCAATGCGTGAGGCATTCAATCATAATATTACCTCATCCTATAAATTCATTATTTTTTGAATGTATACCTGATTGCTCTGTAACATCCAGTCTCTGTAGCCCAATCCATCATCATAGACTAATTTAATATGCTGTCCACTTCACACTACATCATAATGATATATGAATACAATAAACGTGCAAATCAGACATTCATTAAACTCTCTCTCTGTCACCACACCAAAGACACATGCATGATTTCCCAGCATGCAACAGAGGGGGGGGCCAGGCGTTCCTAGCCAACTCCCTGTCATTACAGGGGATAAAGCGGACGGCACCCTTCGCATGCGCACACACACACACACACACACACACACACACACACACACACACACACACACACACACACACACAGCAACTTTATGTGACTCGTCTAAACAAAGAGATCATAGAAATTCATTCCCGTCCCCCTTTAATCCAGCCGGCAAGCTCTCTCTTTCTCTCTTTTCCTTATGACACAGGCCTAATCTGATAGGGCAGACAACACTAAAGCAAGGGAGGGGAGGCATAGATGGAGGGAGGGTGTGAGAAAGAGGAGAAATGGACTAGATTGATACAACAAGGGGGAACAAGGGAGGTGTATGTCGGGAGAGATGATGAGGGTTTGAGGGGGGAGAGGGAAAAAGGACAGGAAGGATAAATAGATGGACGGAGAGATGGATATTCGAAAGTGGGGGGCTGTAAAATGAAGTTGTGATGTGGTAGATAATGATGGATTGGGAGAGGAGAGTGAAGGATGGAATGAATGACAGAGATGGGAAAAGGGCAAGGGGAAGGGATTATATGACAAGAGGAGGGGACGAGAGAAAAGAGGAGAGGAGGAAAAGAGAAGTGAGAAGGCTTATACTTTATCCATACAACATAATGCTATTTGAGTTTGAATAAATCTGATAATCATATATTGTCCAATAGTCTTTCTTACACTATTTTTGATACGGATGTCTTAAATGTGTTTAATAATTTGTAAGAATTATGAGCGCGGTCGGTCGGTCGGTCGCTCTCTCTCAATAAATAAATAAATAAATAAAGGCAGCCGAGGCAGATCATACCTAATCCATTGTACCAGCCGTGGATCGAGTGGGACTGCCACTTGTTTTGAATCATTAAATGCACACAGGTTGGAAGTTTTACACTCTAAATAATACCATGCATGCTAACAGGGGCATACACTGTCAAGCCAGCATTTAAAAGTTCAGTTCAGTTTAGTTTCATTGACAGTAAGTTCATCTCTAGACAAAGAACAAAACATGTTGTAAACTTTTAAACTAAGCGCAAGGACTTCTCAATTACTTTCAGATCACTGATGTATTTTGGTGCTATAGTGTGATTAAAACACACTTTCTATCCATGTATTCATTTTTAATAATTTACAAAAACTAAACTTTTAAGACCTACTTGGTGTTCCTAAGGATAATATCCTGTAAAATGTTTCCACAGGTCCATGAGAACTGTGTTTTTATATTGAAACTAATGTTCTCCCAGAGCAGCTGAGTTTTTATCTGCCTGGCATACCTGCTGTACTTGGCAGCAACACAGATTGTTTCTGACGCATTAAACCTGTTGAGTGCTCCATGTGGGTTTAAACAAATAATACATTTAGCTCAGCTTTTTGTTTCTTCCTCTTTGTCTCTTCCTCTTTCATCATGCCTCCCACTGTCAGCCTACTAAACTATTCAATAACGGAGCTTGTCGGAGACACTTAGGAGATAAGGAAGAGTAGGAAACGATGGGAGCTATTTGTCACCTAACTGCATATTAATAAGCTGCTGGCTGCCCCAGAACCCTGAGCTTTTTGTGGGCTCCAACGGAGGCGTGCATGAGATGGAAACGCACACATTCCATGCAAACATGTTTTTTTTCCTCTACATTTACTCAATAGCTACATGCCATGCACATATTCTCATCATGCCTGGTGTACCGTGCACACACATCAAGATGCAGAAATGGAGACTTGCGTGCAGAGTGCAGACTGAACAAATTGATCAAATGCTATTAGCTATTCTTCAAGCCCAGTGTGACATTTAATTACGCATACATGCACACACTGACTAAGCTTGAATACTGACGAGAGATGTTTGTTTTTTTCTCTCGAGGCGACCAAAGCCAAAGGTCTGACTGCCAAATACACTCGCACACACACAAACAAGCATGCAATTACACGTGTGCCAGTCTGTCCCAGTATAGTAAACAGGTATAGTAATAATAATTAATATGTGGCAGTAAATAAAAACACATGACAGTATAAGGCTAAATCAAATCGAAATGAGAAAATATAGAATTTTAACAACCGATATCAGACATTTCGACTAAAAAGAAATAAAACTCAATTTGTGAAAAACTACTGCTCACTGAATGTACAGACTTAAGTGGGATTACCAGGCTAAGGACCAATAACGTGTGATGACAAAGAGGCCGAAGGGGCTCTGGCTTGGGCAACAGTCCCAGTGTTGCTGGACATAACTGGGCAGAGCTCCCAGTGATGAGAGAAACAAAGTGAGAGTCAAAGTAATGGTGGAAGTGTTCTGGGCAAGAGTGGAAGTAATAAATAACTATAAATAATTATTTTTTCCTGGAACATAAGCTGAGAGGCCATATTGTGATGTTTTCAGTGTTGCACTTTTAAAGCAATTCTACATGCTGATGTGTGTTTGGACTGGAGTGTTACGTTGTGACAGTATAAATAGTGGAAACTTTCCTTAAGGATTTCATCAGAAACTGGCAAACTGTAAAAGAATGCAGCATCAGACATGTCCAAGCATTCAGAGGTTGTGATAACAAACTGTAAATATTTACATCATCCAAATTGAGGGTGAAGGGAATAGGAGCGTATTTGAGCAAGATATGTACAGGTCAGCAGATGGATATGTACACCTCTTGTTGAAAGCTTAAATAGCTTTATACAACCAGTTGCTGGGCAACTAGAATATCTAATTCACCTGAGGTTCAAAAAGGAAGACCACCTTAAAGGACAAATTGTTTGTTAATGCAAATCTCATCCATCTGTTGTAGTCATTTAATATGAAAGGAAACACAGCTCAGGACATTTGCAACTAAGTGGCATATGGGTTTTAAATCTCACCGTTCCTGTAGACATGGACAGAGAAACATCATGTGAAAACCTTGTAAACGTTTTTTAACTGCCGGGGCTGCTGCCATATCTGCATTTAGTCATTAAAGGATTGTGGTTTTACACACTAGCTCATCTGACAATTATGAAAGATCTCTCAGTGTTTGGAAACAGGGGACGGATTTGCACAAATCCCCACTTAGTGCAACACCCGGTTACATGTCTAGTCCACACATCCACATACACACACTAACTCAGACTATGGCTATTGTGCTTGTGTGATAAAATGGTATTCCCAGTGAGATTATATTCATCTGCTTCCATTAGCTTCCATAAGCATGAACAACAATGAGGCAAAAATAAATAGACATATCCAACATTGAGCGGATGCCTCGTCAATACCCGCCAGCATAGCTGCTCACAGTGTGTTCGGGTGGTTATGTGGTATTGATGGTACAGCCTTGTTGGTCAATGATGTGGTCAGCTGATTTGGTAACAGTGTATCTTGTTAAAAGTCTTTATCTTTTTTTTTTTACAGGACACCAGGATACACGTCAGCACAAATGCAGAAGTGTTAGCAGTAAATCAAATACAGTGTGGTGCATAGCAGGAATTTGCTTTTAATTCTGATAATGTGTCATACTGTGTCAGGGAGGGAAATAGAGAATGCATTGCAATATTGTCATCTTATGTAAAGTTTATTGAAATATATGGGATTTTAAATAATGACTTTATATTCTATATATAAATATGTGTACAAGCCCAGGAATAAGCTAAATCAAATCAAACTGACTTGACTTTGGCAAGTTGTCACCAATTTCCTAAGCATTTACAAACGCAGAAAGTTTAACAGAGTCAGCCACATACTGTATGGATGCAAACAGCAACACGTAGTTTAGTAGACATTTACAAAATGTATAAAAAGTCAAAGGCTATTTTGAATGTTTAAAACCTTGCTATTGTGTGCATTTCCTTCCAGAGATGCTGGATGTTCAAAATCTGAACTGGAAGAGCCGAGTAGGGGATTGTAACTGTGGTGTTTTTCATGATGCATTCCAAATCACTCCTGTTTGATTTCTGCGGCCAACAGGAATTTATATGAATTTACATCTGACAGGCGAAAAGAGAAGAGGAGGAGGAAGAGGACTAGATTTTGAGCACCTGCCAGCAAACTAATCGGCCTATGACCGATTTGGCCTCAAGGCCCTTCTAGACTGACCCAACCCGAATCCGAGCACAAACATCCTGCAGTGCACAGGGGCACAGCATTGGAACAGCAGCAGATTATAATCAAAGGAAGAGCACGTTCAATAGACACACAAATTCTCAAAGTTTTGGAGAGTGAGAGAATTGGATTTGGTCTCCAACAAAGCAGCCAAGGTGTATTATCTCGCTCACATAGAAGAAAAAAAAAAGCTACTGTCTACAGGAAACACACTGAATTTCATCACATTCAATTTGTACTTGAATTTTAATATAAAGTTTGCCATACCTCGGAATGTGAGGTATGAGAAATGATGACCCTTGTTATGTACATGTGCAATACGAAATAAATTGGAAAAGAGAGGGCAGATGAAGGTTCACTTTCAACCTAAGATAAATAATCAGTCAAGAAATGATCAAAAAGACATATTCCAAACATAGATCAAACACCTCCCTTTGAATAATGAAACGCCTCGAGTCCCAGTCACTAAAACATTAGTTCTATTTTATCTACAGTAATAGCATATATTTTTTTTGTGTGAATTTGGTTTATGTGATGCACTTATTTGGTAGGTTTTTGGACACTCTTATTTTCCAGAATACAGAACAGAGTTGCAGATTTTAGTTTTGTTGCGAGCATTCTGTAGTACAATACCAATGAGAAAAGCAGCACAGCAGGTTCACTTGATTTCACTTATATCCCTTTGTGTGTCACTCCTTCTGCAGCTGCTGAGTCAACATTTAAATATTTGGTATATCAGTGGTTTGAAAACCGCAAACAGCAGGAGGAGAGATTGAAAAAAAGAATCAGTCCATGCCTGCCTGTCTCCCTGACACAGCAGAGCAGAGTCTGAATCAAATTTCATTTGTCTGCTTTCTGGGCTACATGTTTCCTGGCCAATGACCTATCACCTCGTTGCTGTAATCCTTCGACAATGATGCTGCGACCTGGCGCTTCCTCAATCCCACAGTCCACTGCTGACCAGCAGCTGCATGGGTCTATGTTCAGGTGGGGGGGGCTCACTTTTTTCCTACTTTTCTTTCTAACTTGCTGTAGTTAGAAAAGATACCATAAAGTTATGTTTGATTATGCTTTCATAATTTAATCTGTAGCCACAAAACAAAATTGGGATTTTTAGGATTAAAACACATTTGGGTTGTGTTATTAGTTGATGCATCTGAAGAACTAGAAGACATATCTTAGTAGGCTCTAAATGTGACCCTTTATGTTAGTGTTAAAACCATCCATCATAGGCTATATGGGATGTCTTATTACAACTAGTGTCAACAATAAATTAGTTTAGCTAAGAAGTCCATCAATCATATGATTGAAATGTGTGTGTGTGTGTGTGTGTGTGTGTGTGTGTGTGTGTGTGTGTGTGTTTATATGTGGATTATCACTCCAAGTGGCAATCAGTAAACACACCATCCGGTTGCTGAGGGACGATATGAAAACAATTAATTCCCCTCCTGTTCCTCAGTTACTCAGTATGTTAAATGAAAACTCCTGAAGCTTACAGCCTGCAACACACATGCACTATACATTCCTTAACATACTGAATATGCACAGTGTAGGAAGCCACATGCATACAAATATATGGGCAAAATTATAACATTTGATGAGACCACACCTCACACACACAGCCATATTTCCCAGCAGCCAGCTAGCTAAACCCCCTCAATCCATGATGTAATCTCTAAGTGTGTTCAGTAATTACAAGGTTCTGGATTTCTCTGCCGCTTGGAGCCACCTCAGCCTTATGTAACGGACGACTCACGTGCATTCAATTCACTGAGCAAGATTACAATATGGCTGCTTTAAAGCCTGCAGCAAGACAGTCGCCATTAAATCCAGCAACTTGCTCAGATCAGATACGATAGTCGATGAATGTGAATGAATGAGTCGAAGAAACGATGACGAAAAAAGAGGTGGTGATGTTTTTAACCTCAACAAGATGACTAGCAATAACGCTAACGGTCAGTCAGTCAGTCAGGTATTTAACACATCAACAATCCTCATTAAAAATATTAAAGATCTTCACAGAGAGCTCTTTCAATATGCCATTTTGCATCCCATTCACTTTAATAGGATCGGGTATACAAAATTGTACAGTTGAGCACCCTGTAACACAATATGCATTCATAACAATGGTTCAAAAACACACAGTATTAGCAGAAAGAGACAAACACTCCAGAAAAAAAGTAGTTCTGTAATGTAAATTACAAGAGAGAGCAATTTTCTACAGTAATCTCATGTATTATGTTTGTGCAATTATAACCAGTGGTGGAAAGTAAGTGTGTGCATTCTCAAATAGTGCACTTAAGTACAATTACTTGTATTTCCATTTTATGCTAGGTAACACTTTATAATAACCATCATTAATAATTGGCAAATTGCTAGTTAATTAAACTTTAGATAAGTTCTTTTACTGTTAAACAATGAAATTATGATTTACAATATTTACTAATTATCAGTAAAGTTACCATTTATTTATATATAAATAATATATAATATATATATTATGTTATATCATTAGTTTAGTGTAATACAAAATAGTTAGTTTATACTTTTAGACATTTCAATGTTGAATAAGTGTTTGTAAACTATCTATAAACATTCTTTGGATGCTATTATAAAGTTGCAACTAATGCTTATAATAATTAGTTTGTGATTAATAAGAGGTTTATAAAGCATCAAGTAACATTACTTTGGCCCCATTAAATCATTTTTGGCGATCTATAGAAGAGATGATAATTTGATTATTTGTGCACTGATAATTGCTATCTAAATAATGTTTGTAGATGCTTTACAAAGTTTCTATTAACCACTAACAAGGTATTATAATCATCAGTTGCAACTTACATAATACAAGCCATCCAAATAATGTTTATTGATGGTTTATAAAGGTTTACAAATCATTTGGTAATCATTAGTCATCATCATTTCATCATTTGTTAACAATAAAATAACTATTAACTTATAGTTAACTATGAATTGACCATTTATTAGGTGATGGTTATTAAGTGTTACCTGCCTACTTTTTACTTCTACTTCACTACATTTCAGGGGGAAATACTCTTTGTACTCCACTACATTTATTTGATAGTGTAGTTACCAGTTACTTTTCAGATTTCAGATGTAACGTACATAATAATAATACATAATCCATTTATAAAATGTGATGCATTGTTATAGATTAAACTTTCCAACTGAATAGGAGTAGTTACAATTACACCTGACCAACTACATCAAAGTACTGCTTACAAATTAATACATCAATAATAATAATAATCCAATAATATAATACAGTATAAGACAGACCAGGGGCCATTTCTCATAATGCACTAATACTTATACTTTCAATGCTTTTAGGTATATGTTGTTGCTAACACTTCGATACAATTTTGAATGTAGTATTTGGATTATTTTTGGTGCGCTATTGCTACTTTTACTTAAGTAAATGATTTGAACTGATTATAACGACCCGATCTGATTTCTGCTTGGTCACGTGTTTCAGATTTGTAGAGTGTTTCAACTTCTTCAAATATTTTAAATTACATCTGGTTTATGACACGCTCAAATTGACATAATTAGACACAATGCAGAGCTGACTTTGGCTAACAAGAACAGGAAAAAACGCATTAACCTAATCCGCAAAAGACTGAATTCATGTACACTACATGTTTAAGATGAATTAAAAACAGCAAAAGGGAAGGCATCAAAAGACCAATTACCTAAAATTTGCCTGAAACAGCACATCTATTCATAAAGAATCTGTGACCCTGAGCCATAAGCCCATAACAGGCTCCAACAACCAGCAGCAACCTCCATATAAACCTCCCATGGAGCTTAATCAATGAAGCCCTCGCTAAAGAGCTTTAACGCTCTGATTAGTTAAGTGCTGAAAGCGGTAAGGCAAAGGCTGAAAATGTATCTTCAACTCAAAGGAATTCTACTTTGCATATAAGTCCAACATGGCCATGGCCATCACCACAGCAAGCAAACAACAAGAAGTGTCAAGGGACACCAGAACATACTGGAAAGCGGTTAACATCCCAGGTTCGTCATCGTCGTCGCACGGCTCCATCCTGTCAGCCGGACCGGACAGATGAAGGAATAAACGGGTGGACAGAGTGGGATCGACGCCGGGGCCCCACCACCACCAAAACTCTCAGAGCGTCGGAGAAAAGAGCTCCTGTCCCTGAGTCCAACTCCTCCACTAAAAAAATCCACTTCCTCTGAATCTCCGTATAGAAAAAATCCCCCAAACTCAATTTTCTGTGTGTGCGTGTGCATATGTGTATTTTTGAGTGTGTTCCTGTTTTTTGTGTATGTGGTTGTTTTTTTTCATTCCTAGCTTGGTGCCAAATGTTCCAGCTTAGCACCGCTGTGCAGCACCACTGGTGATGGATTTAGCCGGGGCATCTGGGCCAGCGGGGATAAACTCCATTTACTCACACACATAAATGCACGGACACCGGCACGCACACGCACGCACACACATACACACACACACACACACACACACAGAGGGTGTGTGAGATCACAGGGGACAATAACAGGAAAACCTCCCCCACATGGCAGAGACAGAGATGTCAAGATGTGTGATATACAGTGTGTCCAGCACACTCACACACACACACTCCCTGTTCCCATACACAGAGCGGGTGGATCAATGCATGAACAGATGTGTGCCAACTTTAGAGCTGCTACTAAGCACAGAAGTCAGCAGCTGTACTTACAGCGAGCATGTGTGTGAGACACAAAGATGTCTGATGCCTCTCAACCCCGATTTCTTGTACAGTATATATATAGAGATAGATAGATATATAGAGGTGTGTATACATATGGGAATGGATTAGAATCAATGATTGTGAAGGGATTCTCTCCGGTCAGAGCAGGCAGAGGTCAGCTGTGCCCCTGGGCATAGAGCAGACAGCGAGAGATTAACACAACAATAATGTGTATACAATATGAGAAGGACACAACATAATAGTGCAGTCGTCCTTGCTGACTCAGAGGAGATAAACAAGGACTGGTGACAATAAAATCTGATTGTGTATAAAGCAAGAAAGAAAAAATGTAATTACAACCCATCACATAAACTACTTCATCCCTCCCTTTTCTCTCTCGGCCTCTGTATGAAGAAGGGGATGAGCACAAACTATATGAAATGACTTAAACACTGAAAATCAACACTGTCTGGTCTATATGGGGGTGTAAGGCACTGGGCCTATAACAGAGGCAGAGAAGGAGGGTCATTTCTAACAATCTTCACTCTTTTTGCATTTAGCTGTAGACAAGAATTCAAGGGCATAGCTTGAACAGACTTCTAAAGAAATTCACAAGTTAAAATGTGATTAAAGAAAGGGCAGGAAAAAGGGCTGTAGCCAGGATTTTTGAAATGGCACACACTGATCTATGCTACACACTGCCTGTGTGTGTTTGACTATGCTCTGCATTCCACCTTGCAGTAAAAAGCCTCCCACAGTACCAGAGAACCTGCATCTCGGTAAAATCAGACCAGAATTAATCCAGAAAATGGATCACAGCCTGTAAGTAAAGGGCTCAAATTGCTCGCTTGCAGGTACAGAATGCAGATCGCAGAGAAAATAGACAAAGAAAGACACTAAACGTCAACGAGGCACTCTGAAAGTAAAGCCAAGAAATAGTGAGAAAGCCAAGATCTCTGCTTTACAGCCCAGTAGTGTACTGTACAGGCTTGACCAAAAGTGAGCAGCACCTATTTATTGCACAGGATGCAGAAGAATGCTCTGGAGGAAGTTACAAAGGAGAAAGCGTCATGTTTTATCCACTTAGAAAAGATCTTCGATTTTTGATTTTTTTGTTGTTGCTAATAGCATGGCTGCTAAAATACAGTACTTATTTATTTATTTGAAATACTGTGTTGGCTTCCTACAAATATATTTCTAAAGTGTTTAAAGCATTGCATGTGTGTCAAGATCCATAGGAAGTTTAGAAATGTTTGAGTCATGATAGCAACTAAAAGGAGGTGACTCCAGAAATCCCTGTCCTGCTTGTTGGAGGTGTTGTTGGCCTAATTTCATAAAACATCTGCGATAGCAAGCACTATTTTGATAACCCAAGTGATATACAGTACCGAATCTCAAACACTCAACTCTATAACATCTAGCCGGCTGGTGAAAAGTGCTGCCTGTCTGATTATTGATCATCCTCAGATTTATGACCGTGTGGTCTGATGTCCTCTCCCGTCACCCTCTCTGGGCGAGTACATCATTCTTTTGACAGCTGAATTTGGCTTCTGTATATATGAGTGTGTTTGTATTACAAAATGCAAATGGTCGTTCCACACAATTTTACAATGACATAATGATATAATGCCAGCCCTGCACATTTCAGTTCAGTAGAGGCCAGCTCTGTTTGCTACCTCTGAGATGCCACCTGGTAACTGAGTCTTGGCCAAGCAGCTATCTATAGCCATGTCTACAGGGACTACTGATTTGTACATGACCCCTGTGTGACCAATTTTATATATGGCACGATAACAAAAATTCACCTTGGCCAGAAATATCTGCTGATACAATATATTGTGTCAATATTAAATGTCCAATATCAACAGCTGGTGTTTTCAACTGCAGATATAGAGGCTTCTCCCTGACCACAGCTACATGAAACAGTCTGCAAATAAATCATATTTCTTTCCTAATTAAACTCACTTATTTAGTCATGTGTCTTACAACTTAATTCTACATTAGAAAAGCAGAATTACATATTTTCACGAACATAAATAAATGGGTTAGCTCGCCCTGCCTCGAAGGTTAGGATTTAAAAATTAAAGTAAGGTGGAGGTTACTATTAAAGTGAATGCTAGGTAGTGGCAAAGGGGAGAATGTAGGGAACACATATGGGGTTAAGGAATAAGAATAAGCTCCTAAAACACACACACACACACACACACACACACACACACACACACGTTATGCTGGAAATGACTCCTGGCCAAATGACTGCACCTCCGTCGTGTCCATCTGGTGGGTTTGTAGACTTTACATTATTTATTATATACGTTTACTGGGAAAAGCAAGCAAAATAGTCTCCTAAGTAAAGGTAATATATTTGTCTTATCCACTTAATACCACAAGCTCTATTTTATGTAATATTATTTGGATTGTCGTCGGGAAGCAGAGGATGGGAGGAAGATAGAGTGGGTAGAGTGGGAGAGAGGTCACAAGGAATGTAGGAGAGAAAAGGTAACTAAACAAAAAAAAAGCTAAAAGTCTCATCTGATGGATTTGATGGAACAGACGACTCACTCCAGAGTGCCAAAGGTCCTTAATGTTTCTTTAAGTGAATAGAGATTCAATCTCTTTCTCCTATCAGTCATAATACAGCATGAATTAACTGACAGTCACCAGCTGACCAGTTCAGAAAATCAGTTGCTTCTGCCTCCTGTGCATCACTTTTCTATAATGTTGATTGATTGCTCCAATACAGATGCTCAATTAACTGTAAGCTCAACGTTTCTCCACATCTAATTACCGCTTAAAGACAAATTGTGGCATCTCAGATAGTGCTGCTCTAGTATTGGAGGAATCTTGATGGCTAATTTGCTCATTGATAGCTCGGAACTTTTGGAGTCTTTTATCTCTCTCTCTCTCTCTCTCTCTCTGTGGGATTTTTAGATATTTTCTGCTGAAAACAGCTGCGGCTAGAAACAAGGTTGAGAGCAGTAGGACTGAGCTAAAACAGTAAAGTTGCGGGCCGTAAAAACCAAAATGAGCTGAAAAGCCACTGACTGCAGAGTGATAATTCTCTGTGGGTTCATCACTACATGCAACACTATTCATGATGGGGTAGAAAACAATTCAACATCACATTTGTAAGCCTTAAATTAAATATGAACTAGTGTTAATAGTGTTTACTTCTATCAGTCTAGGCGGGGAAATAGCAGTGTATGTGGGTTTAGGCAGCGGCCATCCTACAGACTGCACTGCCTCACACTAAAGCCTCACTTGAAATCCTCTCAAATTTGATGTCAAAACCACAGAGCTTGAAAGAAGTAGAAAATGCAGTTCTACAGAAAGATAAGTGGGTCTGTCTGCCACACACTGCACTTGCCTGGCGAGATAGACACAACTTCCTCTAAAATTCTCCAGAAGACCGAACCATTTGCAGCCTCTGCTCAGCTGAAATGAGCTGCACAGCGATATTTGATTTTCTGTGCTGTACCATGGGGAGATAAACTGAATAACATGAGAAAATAAAAAGTAACTACACAAATTTAAAACTCAAAACGAAGCCAATTTGCATGTATGTACTCACTCCACGGAGACATACTAACACCCCCCAGTACCTTCACTACACTCCTCCATAGGTAGTGTATAGCAGTACACTCATCCCCACAGCTCATCATTACATTGTGTAGACACAGAGGATGTGATGTGAGTAAATGCTACATCTTACGACTATACCTCATGACTCAGTGTGCCGTCATGCTGCGCGCCTCTCTGCCCGACTGTATCCTAATCTTCAGGCTGCCACCAGCAGAGGGGCAGGCTCCAACAACAACAACAACAATAACCACAACTGCAGCAAAATGACTAAGTTGGGTCAGTGGGGGTGGGGTGAGAAATTGAGAAAGAAAAATTGTAGTTGTGAAGCAGTTGAGATAACGGAGAGTGGAGGAGAAAAACAAAATGAGAAGAAAGAGAACGAATGGATAGAAGGCAGAGGGTCCAAATAAGTAGTGATGGGGTCATCCAGCAGCAGAGCTACTATCCCTTTATCTGCTGTTATTCCCCTTTTCTTTACATGTCTGTAGCTCCCTCTTTGGTATGATCCTCAGGGCTGCCTCTCTATTTTTTCCTCTCTCTCTCTCCCCATCTGGGGATGTTTGTTTTTTAGTTTTGTTCAGAAAAGTTTGGCACAGCAAGGGCAAAAACAGCAACATTAATCTATGTCCCGGAACGGTCATTATATTGTCATCTTTATTATTCTTCTCACGTGAAGCATCCCATCTTGTTCCAGATGGTCCAATCATCGCTAAGCTTCCCTAAATGCACCAGCCAATAGGGTTTAAGCGCACTGACCACTGTAAGCTTTTTAGACTTTAAATACTGCCCAAGAACATTAACTGTTTCCCTGCACATTACTGAGTCAGAGATGAGCACGAGGAGGACAGAAACCGAAAATGGGAAATATGAGGACACCAGGAAGAGGCGGAGAAAATGTGGAGGGCCGTTAGCAATGTTTCTATCCAACTATGAAGAAAACCTTTGAAATGTCTTAAAATTTAAATATGAACTTGCTATGTTTACATTAACTGGAGTAAGATGAATAAATGGGGTTTCTTAAAATAGTTTGACATTTTAGTTGATACACATACGCTTTTTTGCCAAGAGTTAGATAAGATTAGCTTAGTTTAGCCAAAAGCCTGGAAGAAGGGGGAAGTCACTGCCAATAACTTGTAAAACTACAAATGACTCTTTTTACCTTTCTGTTAGTGTGCTGTTTAAAACAAGTTTATTAATGACTTTTAGAGGTATTTGGTACTTATTAATTATTAATTTTTGAACATTGTAGAGAGACTCCTACTTCCAGTCTTTATGCTAAGCTAAATACCTCCTGGCTCCAGGCTGCTTTGAGCACACACACAGGAATGTGGTATCAATCTTCTCAAGAAAGCATACAATGTGTGTATTTCTCAAGAAATCCGACTATTCATTTAATATAATAAGTTTACATTACAAATAAAACTAACAAATTACTAAGAAATGCATTTTGTAAATATTGTATACTGTGTGTGTATATATATTTTATGCACAACATAATCATGTATGTATCAACTTATGCCCAAGAACAGTTCTTTGCAAAATGTTAGTATTGTCAGCAAGACACCTGAATGTGAAAATGTTTAACAATACAAAAAGCCAAGCTGACATTTGCCACTTCTATTAAGACATTCCATTTTAAAGATGGAAACCCAGCGACTGACAAAGACAAATAAAAAGAGCAAAAAATGCATTTATATACCTCAGCTGGCTCTGAAATATTCCTCCACCAAAGTTTAATCAGTCTTCGTGAAAGATACCGAACGCTCCACGAGGAGTTAGGGGTGGTTTAAAGACATGGTGAGAGTGTCAGCCAGTGAGTGTGCTCAGACTTTTGTCTGTCTGTGGAAGGGTAATTATATGTATCAGGGCATGCTCGAGTGATGGAGAGTGGTAGGAAAGAAAGCACAAAAGGGGAAAAAGAAAGGCTTGATGAACACCCTGGGTTTTCCCACTAGTCGGAGCCTGAGAATCTCTGAAGAATTCAAGGAGAGGTGATTTATGCTCTCTATCTAAACTAATGCAGGACTTGTTTTATCCACTCTCACAGTCCTGCGACTGGGAAACAGACTTCCATTACGGAAACACTTGTGATTAAAACCTGATGAGACAGATGATAATCGCCACTGTGGGCTGAAAGCAAAGTCTCAGTGAGAGCACTTGCATTCATGTACTGTTGGTAGAGATCTGTAATTCTCTTCTCCCATCGTTTCTAGGTTAGTGTTGTTGCCCTTACTACTGAACTCTCAACCAGAAGGGAGAAAGAACAAACTAGGCCAATATATCGATATTATATCGATATCGTGATATGAGACTAGATATCGTCTTAGATTTTGGCTATCGTAATATGGCATAAGTGTTGTCTTTTCCTTTTTTTAAAGGCTACATTACAGTAAAGTGATGTCATTTTCGGAACTTACCAGACTGTTGTAACTGTTCTATTATTTGCCTTTACCCACTTAGTCATTATATCCACATTACTGATGATTATTTATCAAAAATCTAGTCAACACTATAATATCGTTGCGGTATCGATATCGAGGGATGTGATATTTGATTTGATTTTCTCCATATCGCCCAGTCCTAGAACAAACCTTGCCTTCATCAAATTAAACTTCTTTTGAATGACTCAGACAATCAGACGCCTTCATCTAAATGTCAATGGAACGCAATGGCGAGTTCAAAAAGCATGCGGAATTACACATTGAGGGGCTTAATAAAAACGTATTGATCAGACCTTGTGTTTGAATCAAGGGACTCACTATATTACATAGAAGTTTACATCAGTGTGACATAAATGATATTTAAGAACAGATTCAATCCACTAACTGATTTGATGTAAATGTGGTAAATTATGTATCTGTGTGATTGCAGGTCAAACCAAGATGGCGTATTTAAAATGGAATGCATCATGGAGAATAGCATGTTTACTGTTGCCATGATTACATTTGAATCTCATACACACAATCATGCATGTACTTTACCACGGGAGTCATGACAGTGACATGAATGCTGTGTCTTGTTTAAGGACACTTTGACATGCAGCCATGTTGACTTTTTTTTAAAGGCATGCTAGCGTTGTGACTCTGCAGATGGTGATATCTGTCCATTGTTCTATATTATATGCAATATATATAGGAAACGCGTACTTTCACCTTGTCCCTGATAAATGCTCGAGTTATTACGATAATGTGCTTACTCCTCATTTCCGAGAAAAGACGTCTCCCTCCATGCAGCCTCCCTGGTTCGTGCTTCAGAAAAGAACTTGACTGAAGAAGACTTCTTTAGGTGCAGGTCCTCCAATGGATTGCAGCCACTAGGAGCTGCCAAGGGAGTCAAGACTTGGTCAGAGCTGACTGATGTGAGTTCAGTGCTATGGTCAAATGATGTCCAAGAAGAGTCAAAGGAGGCAGAAGGGCTGGTGTCCACCTTCTCCTCTTGCAATCCATCTCCTAGGTCCATGGTTCAAGAATAAAAATGGAGAAAACGGCACGATGGGGGGCTGGAGAATGAAGATGAGTTAGAAAGAGAAAATCTGACTTGAATGAAGATGGGTCAGGAGATAAATGTGTCAAAAGCTTGGAGTGGATGAAAAGACGGGAAGCAAAAAACTCTTCAAAATGATGGAAAGAGATGTCTGCATGTGCCTAATATACAAAGGCTTTTTTACGAAAGTAAGGAGAGGAACAGCAAGACAAAAGACCAATCAGAGGAAACGCTAGACAAAAGAGATGGTGATATGGATGTGAGGGCAGAAAAAGAAAACCACTCAGGGACTGAAGAGGAAGCCAGACACAGAGACCAGACAGTGGGATGGAAAGATAGGACCCAGCCGCTGCAGATGGAAGGAGGTGAACACAAACAAAAGAAGAGGCAGAATCAGGTGAAAAGGTGCGGGCAGCAGCACTTACGAGGTGATAGCTCACATCTCATTACATGCCATTTTCCCCCCAACAATTGAATCATGTGGTAAGTTGATAGAGACGGAGCAGGACGGGAAATCGATTGGAGATGCATGGAGAGGGTGAACTGGTGGTTTCTGTGGCTACATGATAGCAGCAGGCAAGAGAGTGCCGTCTTGGGTTGCAGTGATAAGCAGTTCATTATAAGAAGTCTGACGCAGTTCAAATACAATTCTCACCACTAAAACCCATTAGGACCCTGATATGCGGAAGCCAGGTTAGCCAGCCTCCCATAGGTACACTGGCAATAGACTAAGAGCATTGTTCTGCATACAGTAAAGATACAGTATGCAGGTATAGAAGAGACTTGCACACCTTTTCAGGGTATTCTGACTTAACTATCTTTAGATGAGAAGATTGATGCCACTCCCATTAGCTATGAAGCTAGAGCCATATGTTGATTAGCTTAGCTTAGCATGACGACTGGTAGCAGGGGGAAAAGCGCTCCCATGGTGCACTCCAAAACTTAAAAAGCAGCACCTCTAAAGCTAATTAACACATACTGTAGCTCATTTGTTTAATGCGTACACAAACAGAAATGTAAAAACAGTAATTTTCTGTTTTACAAAGAGTCATGTGCTGGAACTCATTAATTAATGTTAACTAATTTATAGTGAGCCATAAAAAAATAAAAAATAAAGTTCTGGCAGGTTTATTTTTGAACTTTTGGACAGAGCCATGTTAGCCGTTTCCCCTTGCCTACAGTCTTAATGCTAATCCAAAATAATGGACTCCCGTGAAATGAGAGTAGTGTGATCTTCAGAAATGTCAAACAAATGTCAAACAATTTCTCCAAGAGAGCTGTGACAGAGCTCTAACAGTTACACTGGCAGATATAAAATACTTTGCTTTTAAGGTAAGGTTATGATTTCATAACATACCTCCCATAGTTAATTGTGTTTAGCATTATAGTTTTTTTTTTATTTTGTATTTGTCTGACACTTAAGAATAGCACAAAGGGCCTGAACCCCATCAGCATGCTTGAAATTAACTTTTCCATTTTCTTACTATTCTTCACCGACATTTTCAGGGCATAAGTATTTTTACTTGGCCGCACAAGGATCGGCCTTTAAGTACCTCACTTCCTCACGCATCTAGCTTTTGATTGACACAACACCGGCTGCTGCAGGAGGGACTAATGAGTTATTGGATGGTGACCTCAAACCCTTTAACTCCACTGAATAGTTACAAATTAAGTATGGCAACACTTTAGATTCAGCTGTGACCACATCTGACAAATGTTATGTACTGTAACTCTGCCCACTAGGTCTCTCAAATTCCCTCAACACTGTGGTGTTTCAGGACAACCAGTTCAAAAAGTACCCGATACAGAAGATATCAAACTTCCATCTGTCAAATACATGTCCCCCTCTGCTTAGCAGTATACGACTCCCATCCATCTTCAGCAGACAAGAGTGCATTGATTATATCAAAATTCCAACTTGTTCGTTTAAACCAGGGGAACCGTAGCAGTATCATACCACATCAATAACAGATTTGTCTTGCCACTTTTCCTTCTTTTTAAATCCCCTTTTATTTAAATAGTGTCATAGTTCAAATAAGCACCGCTAGATTTGATAAGGTTTGCTTGCCAGTAGCAGGACAAAGAGAAGAGCTGTGTTAACAAGGACAGCAGGTTCAAAATGTCAAGCTGCAGCAAAAACATTTTCAGGGTCTACGTTTAAACTCCACTATAACGCGGGGACATGGAAAAACATTGCATGGCAGCTGGATTCTCACGATATCACAAGAAAATCCATTTTGTCAGGCTTCAAGTAATGCGTTGGTGTCTGAACGCCAGCGGACTGAAACAATCTGTGTCCTTGGAGCTACGAGCGTGGTTTGTTCAAAACAACAACAACTGTGGACATGATAGACAGATGGCTCTTCCAATCTCCTGCCAGGTATTTCTATTTTTAAAGTGTCTGCCCTTTTCCAAACAGTTTTCAATGTTTGCTTCTCAGATGGTTCTGTGTGACAAACCATTTGGCTTGTCAGGTTAGGAAGATCAACGTAGCTGATAAAACTATCCGACTACATTCTAACTTTTAATAGAAGGGTGCTTTGTGAGATTGTCGGCGATTCAAATCATCATCAAATCAATGTGCATGCTCCCAGCTGATTCATCTCATCAAGTTTTTATTTAAACTATGAAGAAAAAAAAAAAAAAAAAAACAGACATTATTGAAAATAAACACAAAAGTCTTAACAGGCTATGCAAATCGTAGATGTATTTGCTCAAGAAACAGCTGAGACAAACTAACTGTATTACCTGGTCTGAAATTAGCCTCGTCAAGTATTGTATAACCAATTCAACAAGCAGATTAACAGGGTGATAAGAAAAATAAATAACATACTCATATCTACATTTTTACAATGTCATGACAGGTAACCATAACAATTACTTTTGTTGCATTCACAAGTAATTCCTAGCATGTGTTTAACTGACTATTTCTTATTAAATGTTTAGCAAATGGCATCAGTCGTTAGGCTGCAAATATCAAATGTATGCCTTTGACATATTCAAGTGATTAATCTTTTTGGGACTATATGAACTGAGCTCATCTTAACATTTGCAAATAGGAACAGCCTCAGGTCTTTAACTGTATATTAAGATTACAGGTTGATAAAGAGATTACCTTTAAAACAAGATATAACAACATTGCTCCATGTACGGAAATAAGGGAGCAACACATGGAAAATGAATATAAAAAGCAGCTACACATTTATCAGACATGCACAGGAAAAAATCAGAAGCATAACAAAGCAAGAAGTCCTACTGTAGCTTAAAAGGAATCATATCCAGAAGAGGATCAGTGGTGGCGTTGCATGGAAAGCACTTAAAAAAAGTCACTACATAAAGAGGGGCCAAGCTACCAAACAGGCAAACCAGCAATACCCTAAACAGTATCCAAAGGTTTATAGGGGAAGAAGAAGAAGAACACAGGGCTTTTTGATCTGTGTGCATTTCCCCAGGCCACAAAAATTCCAACCCTGTAGCTATGAAGAGCGGCAAAGTCAGAGCGGTAGAAAAAGGGGGGTTTGCCAAGCAGTGCCGTTTGTGTCTGCTTCCAGAGCTGAGTGATTAAAAGATCTTTTGTTTTGGCCAGCATCTAATATCTGAGAGGCTAGAGAACTTTCCAGCTATAGGCCTGGTAACAAAGAAGAAGAACAGGCTTGGAAGGGGGACTCAGCAGTAGCCGTCTCCTGTGAATTAAATCTTATAGGATGCCTACAAAAAGGTAGCGCATGCCAACACACAGCACTCGACATGCCTTGGAGCAGTACATTGAAGCAAAGCAGAGCAGGCTGGCTCGACATAAAGCACAGTCCCACAAACAGAGCATGGGTGCGGGTTAGTGGCATGGTAGAAGCAAGTAGTTCCACAAGGCAACAGCAGGAAATGTAATGTTAGGCCAGAGGTGAAGAATGGTTGGTCCAGGAAAACACAAAAACAGCTGAATTCCAGAGACAGCTGCTATTTATTCCTCTGTACACAAGCCCAGACAGGTCAGTCGTGACAAGCTATAGGGTAGGTCAGGGTAGAGACAAGCAAGGGAAGGAAACACAATGGCTGACGTCTCCTTCAATAAATTGGCCTCGGTTGTTTCATGCTGTAGTGGGCCTCTGATGCTGACACGTATGCGGACTCAGGGAAAAAATCCTCCTGGAACTCTGCCAGAAACCTAAGAGAGAGGGCGGGAAAAGGAAGTACAAGAGAGTGAAATCTGGTGAGATATTTTGTCCAACAACTCCAACAATGTTTAGAAGCCCTTTCTGTTCACATCAAATATTTCAACATAAGCTGTTTTGTCATCGGATACGACAGGCTTACAGGAAGCAAAAAGCAATGACAGGAACGCATCTCAAATGTCACGTCCCAGTTCACTTCCACTTCTGGTTTTCCTAGATATCCCTGGCTCATTCCACATAAATCCTAGACCCCTTGCCCTTTGCCCGGGGGTATACATGTCAGACACAAAGCCCCCCGCATCCATCCCTATACCACCACCAGAGAACCAATCGCTATGACTGAAAGACCGAGAACATGAGACTGACCGACGGTCAGAGAGGGAAGAGTGAAACCCCCCCCCCCTCCCATCTAATCAGTAGCAGGGAAAACTAATCCAGAATCTTCTTAGTATCCTCTACTCGGCCAAATCCTCTAAATCTTGCCATCTCATCTTAGCTCCACCGGCCTTCCTAATCTCAATGCAAACAAAATTATCCTCATCAGAAAACTTAAGAACACTTTGACAACGAATAAACAAGACAACCTAATGGGACAATAAAGGGGAATATGCGAGTACCCCACAATCAACGCTAAGAAAGACTTGGTTTCAAGAAATTAGTGTAATTTAAACCTAATTCTTCACTGCAAATAAAAAAACATGACTCACAGAAATTCATTGAAAAGCATTGAATGGGTTTTAATGCATATTTATTAATCAGAAAATAGTTTTTGGCTCTTTGGTGACAAAAATCCAGGCTCGTGCTAATCTTTATTGCTATTAGATCAGTAATAACACAAGGCAAGCTGCTTTAGGCATACACATTGTAAATCAGCATAACTTGTGCGTACACATGTGCACACACACCCGCACTTAATCATAATCATTCTTGCGGAGAAAGGGAGAGTGAGAGATCAACTGTGGCCAAATCCCAGAATGCACTGCACTTCAGTCTCTGCGACATCAATCAGTTTTTGCCCGCTCTGCACAATCTGCCATGAGGCTGATTTCAGAGTAAAAGGCACGAAAGCTTTCCCAAAAGACATTATTTTAGTTTGTGTCCAGTGTCCTGCAGAGTCTCCAACACCGTAAAAAAATATTAATTACCAAGAAAAAATGTTAGTGTTCAGTGCAGAAAACCCTATCAATCCTCTCTTAGTGACTTATAGTTCATCACAGAGCGGCAGAGGAGATTTAAACTGCAAAAGTAATTTACTCTGAAGCACTTCACTCCTCTTTGTAAGTTATTGTCTGTGCCATTTTGTAGAATAATATTCTATGAAAAGTGATGCACCAGTGATTTGCAGTCCGGTGCCACTGGAGTGTATTAAAAGACTTTCTGCCCATGTTCCCACTAGTACAACTAGTAAGGACACTGCACAGTGTGCTTTGCCAAGAGGAACTCCTAATGCTGCTGAAAAGAGTGAGGTATTAGGATTTTGTGTGCGGAGTGTTACAGTCCTGTGTTGACAATTAAGAGCCTTTCTGTCCCTCGCTGAGAAAAAAATCTGTGCATCACATATTGGATGCTGTTCTCATACTGCACACCACTCTCTTCCTACAAACTGACATGAATGCCAGCTCTAGCTTTTTTTAAAAGACCACCTCGGGATTTTGTGGCACCGAGTACAGTTTATTTATATACTTTGTTTGGTTGAGTAGTGGAATCAAGGTAATTTTGGCTCTCAGACTCGGGTTTGTCCCTGTGCCCATTCCATGAGTTTAGGCATTGCTCCACAGCACTGCTTGGTGGCAGAAGACGGTACCGTGTGCGTTTGATTAGAAAATGAGAGGACCTAAATCCCCCAGGTTTGGGACTGGGCCGGCTGAACTGGAGATCACTAGGGAGGATTTAAAGATTAGACTCCCGCGCTTGTGTAACGCCCACTCATCTCCCTCCCTCTAACACATGCTCTCTCACCCCTCCCCACCATCCCATGTTCTCATTTACTTACTATTCCTTGCCTTTTTGTTTTGGTGTTTCTGGGTTTTAATTTCTTACTTTTACTATGCTACTGTGAGGCAGGCTACCAAACATTACATTAGAGTATTGTGCATAAGGCATAAAATGTATTAGTCAAGGATGTTCTTGAGACTGATTCCTTCCAGGTTCTGCCCCTCTCTTCTTGTGAAATGAGAACTTTCTTGCAGCTCAGGTCCGGCTGTTACTATGGAGCTTTAACGCTTAGCTAGATTAAACCTTGGTTAATGTGCCTTGCAGGTTATTAGCAAGGTGCATTTTTAAGTGCTTCCTATTTCATGTCCTGTTAATTGAATGCAGCACTTTGTCTTTTTAACAATTTATCCACCTTGGCAATCAAACATGATTTCACACTGTTTGTCCAGCTGACGGCACAATCCATTTTTCAAGAAGGGGGTGAGATATTATGCCTGAATGTTTTAGTGAAGAAACTGTAAGCCTTTAGGCCCGGGTGAACCAACGATTGGTCCTTCCCTGTGTTAAGAAACTTGAAACCTGCACTTATTCTCTTTAGTCTATTTTAATTAAATAGTTTCTGTCCCTCTCTTGCATCGTTAATCACTTACCTCTGAGACTTCTTATACGTAATCATAAAAATACTGATTTCAACACAATAATCACCTGAGAAAGAGCTCCAAATGCTTGACAAGGGCTCGAAGATTCCTCTCAGGGATCTGCATTTTTCCCAGGATCTCAGGAAGCTTCACTGGAAGGAAAGCAAGACAGTGAGCATGGGAATAGAAGGAAGTTGCACAACAAACTGACGAGAATGTGTTCAAACTCACAAAATAAGAGGGAAGCGTTTGTCCCTCCACCACCATGAAACTACTGAAAGCACATATATGACAAGAGAACCAGTGAGAGTAAAATGATCAGAGACACCAACCAAAAAGACGCAAGAGGTGCTGTGATCCGTACAGGTAGGAGGGTGGGGGAGGCTGGTCATGCAGAGGGTAGTTATCAGGAGTCAGCTTCCAGCTTAGGACCTGGTTGACAGAGTAAAGGACAAATAATTTAACAGAAACGTTGAGGTTTCACATAATTACATTGAAATGCCATTCACAATTCTGAACTGACTACATGAAAGGTGACATTAATGTTACTGACTGGTCAATGTGAACTTGGCAATAGCAAAGGCCTGTATGAATACATTATCAAAACACAGACAAGGACCAAACAGTATAGGGTATTTTGCTCGGTCTGACAATTTCCATTCATCCAGGTTATGTAACTATCCAAGTGTCCTTGAGCAAGACATTGTTTCCCTTGCAGTTAATAGCACGTTCATCACCTCATTAAGCTCATTGTTTCTCCGGCTCTCAAGGCCATAGAAAGCACCACTTCGCTCTTTGCTTGGCGTCAAGGGCAACGGGGAAGATGAGCCACTGTGCACTGGGGTTTCTGGGTAAAGAGAAAGAAAGGAGAATGACACGTTTACAGATACACTCAGAGCTGTGTTGCTCATCACTGCTGAAATATGGCTAAAAAAATAAACCAATGACAGGAAGAATGTTTTCAATTTTATTTATTCAAAAAATAAATTTACTCAAAAATTCCCCCCAAGAGCAAGCATTGCAAGCGACAAGGTTTTGAGAGCGCAAAGTTCTTCTTATTAAAGGGGTGACATAATGATTATGTAGGGTATTTCACACTGTTCTTTAAGGTCTCCTAATAGGGTATGTAACATTGGTTGGGCTGAAAATTGCTTGAATGCTATTTTATTAGGCCCTTAACTACCCTGTGAATATGGCTCTATTTGGAACAAGAGCTTGTCTTCCAATATGGTATGCTCATGAATATTTAGATGAGCTGTGCGCTGATTGGTTTGAGCGACCCACATACACATCCATTGGAGACTAGACAGCAGGTCTCATATTTCAGACACTGCAAATTTTTAGAAAACGGCAACCTCCATACCCAGTGAAAGTCACCGTTTCTCGGTTACTGGACTACCGGAGCTCGGGGCCAGCTGCCGGCATACCTAGAGTAGAATTACGTCACGCCACTTATATAACATCTATCCCAATGTCTTATAAAGCCAACAATGGTGTTCGATTTCAATTTAATGCATTTTTGTAAACATTAGGGATTTTGTTAGCTGCTACTGTCCCTTCAATCCTATGGCTCAAGATCGCAGCTAGCTGCAGGCCCTGGAGCTCCGTCAGGGCCTCGGCATTTTGTAGTCCAGCTAGCTCACAGCGAGCCGGAGCCTATGAAGTAGGACACGCCGGGCGGCGAGGAAGCACCGGTCACTGTCACGTTAGCCTGCTGAGCTCCTGCTGAACTGCGACACACAGTCGAACAAAATTTGCAATTAGCCATCAATTTTCGTAAAACGGCCCATATTTGACCTCTACATAGTTGATTTCTGGCATAAAAAAGTCTCAGAAGTGAATTTAGTCATTCAATAGTGGACCTCTGGAGATCTGCATGACCTAGCTAGATTCAGAAGACTAAGCTGACCTCAGGTCAGTGGTGTAGCCTATGCAAATGTTGGGGTTTTAGCTTTGAGATTTGCCCGTTTTTAGCGGCTGTTTCAAAATGTGAGATTTGCATAGTAAAGGGGTATCAATGTGATTTTGAGCTTCTATGTATGTCCCATTTACCCACCGAACTGTCGTTATTCAACTATGACAAGGTAAAATCGGTTTTGCATTCTATCACCCCTTTAAACACTTGAGGGGATGAACGTGTGAGGAGAGAAGAAGGATAACACCATCTACTGGGCAAAACTGGTAATTACAAATACAAAAACTTGTCACTACACTGAATAGAGTTATACTGAATGTTTCACGCGATGCATTATATTGACATCCGTCCGACTGTGTGCATCTTTATTTATTTTTAAGATTATTTTTTGGGCATGTTAGGCCTTTATTTTTAAAATGACAGCTAAAGACATGAAAGGGGAGAGAGAGGGGGAATGACATGCAGCAAAGGACCACAGGTTGGAGTCGAACCAGCGGCCGCTGCGTCAAGGAGTAAACATCTATCTATCTATCTATCTATCTATATATATATATATATATATATATATATATATATATATATATATATATATATATATATATATATATATATATACATACAAACTCTACCAGGTGAGCTACCCAGGAACCCCGACTGGAACAGAGCCATTGTTTACATTATTAATTGCACCTGTGCTTTTCCTGCTATGACAAGTCAAATGTAAACAATGTAAACATTAACAATGTAAACATTAACGGTCATTAGGGATGAGCTTTATAGACCGTAAGAAGGAATAAACATGGAACCATTCTATGAACAACACTTGTAAAAGCTTGACTGGAATACTGTCTTATTTGGCTAAGAATACCGCAGGCCATGAAAACAGTCATTGATTTTTCTGATACCAATCATCCTGACCAGAATGAAAGTCCACCTAATTCACAATTTTAAGGGCCAAGAAAATTGCAACTGGTGGTAGAAAACTCCACAAGGTCAGGTTGAATATTACAGTTAAGAGTTACATTACAATGAGCTTTTATTTATAATGTAATAATATTTTGTAGTAATATTTTTTTAATAGCGTGTCACCTTACTTCTGTCAAGATTGAGGAAGAACTTGGGCTGGGATGAGGTGTCGACCAAACGGCGTTTGAGCTGCGGGGACGCTGTGGCACTGCCTCCACCTGGATCATTACATACAATGTATATACATTTAAACACAAGTGTAATCATTGTTACATTATGCCTCAAAGATCACACATATTACTAATAAAACATAGATAAGGTCCCTTTATATAAAATGCATTGTTGGAACATTTACAAAATTAGCAGCAAATCCAGTAAAAACTGATTACCTCCACTGCTCCCTTCAGCTGGCCGGTCACCTCCAGATGTGTTCCTGGTGGAGCGTCTGAGTGACTGGGACTGGAATGAGATACAGTCCATGTCAGGGTGACGCCGGCGCTTCGGGGTGGGGGCTGAGGCGGTCGGCGTGGTGGCAGAAATGTCGCTCAGTGCAGGTTGACTGTCTGTGGACTGGGGGGTGGGTGGGTTGTGCCCCAACGGGCTAGGGCTGCGCTCTCGTTGGGCACTTCAAGGACAACGACAGAGAAAAGGGCTGATAGCTTAATGGTAGAGCACAATGTTCAAATGCAGTGTATCACAGCCAAGCAGTGGTTTCTGAAACAACACATTAGTCTTGATTAATCATGGCACACTTACTTGCTGGAGCAAGGGGAGCTTTCATTGACAGCCAGGAAAAGCCTGGAGGAGCTGACCTTTTTGAACTGAGCTTGTTCAGAGGGGTAGAGAAGGATCATGGGTAAGGTGAAGTCGAACGTGATCCTCAGGCCGTCGACCATCTCCTTACACAACTCTTCACTTAAAACAAAAGGAAATTTAAAGGTTTAGTTAAAGTTCATAATAATGCTTGCAGTCTCAGCTGGGCCAGCTATAGAAATTAACTTTTAAAAAACATGATAAAATTTTAGTAAATTTAGGTAGACATGCAACTGTGAACCATAATATAAATATAAGAAATATCACAAAAATGAATATGGGGAGAAACGATGACAAACATTTAATTGTTGCCTGAACAGATGATGTATATTGGACGAAGCCAAGATTTCCATCGCACACTTTTTTTCTTCTGTTCAAAGCGTGTTTAGACTCACCTCTTCTCTGGAGGGACTGGCTGTGGGCTGCTGTTCTGTGTGGTGTTCTGCTGACGCCGGTACCTCTCGTTGGCCATGAATGCTTTGTTGATGGCAAAGTGCTTGACGTAGGACTCGAGGATGTACACGACATTCATCTGACAGGGAACCATCACCAGCTAGGAGAGAAAAACATGGCTAATTATGGACAAGCTTCAAGTCAATTCAATTAAAGCAGGTTTCCATGTCTTACCATGCCTTCCAGAAGTACCAGTATCTAAACAAAATGTGTACCACTGCTTAAGATTATGCTGCATGTACCTTCTTCCTCTTGTTGATGTAAAAGCAGTCATCCTCCAGTTTCTTCTTCAGAATTTCGGGGATGTTGATGTCAACATGGACGATCTTCTCCTCACATTCCCTTTTAACATTAATGTCTGGCTCAACTCTCTGAAACAATCAAGACATGAACATTCAGGTGCATCAGAGTAAGGACCTAGAACATGTTTAACTTGCAAGGCCACCGGTTATGCTATTAGATTACTATAAATGGACATTACAAGGGAATGAAGGAAAACAAGGTCATTTTCTGGTGCCACTTACTGCAAGTTGGTCCAGATAACAGCATCAGCTAAAGGCCTAAAGTGTAAATGTTGATCTCTCTATCGATATCTATCTATCTATCTATCCATCCATCCATCCGGGCTGTAGCGATACACTAATCTCATGATACTATATATCACGATATTTAGCCAACGGACGATTCGATACACTTACATTATTTTCTGAAAGATTTAAAGGCGACAGTGATTTTGGTGACATCTTGTGAGTGTTCCATTTACTTGGATTTAATTAACTGAACTGAAAACATCAATTACACAATATATGTCTCTGACTGGACAGAGAGTCTACAGCTTGCAAATGCTGGACAAATTGAATCAAAGATGTGTTGAGAAAATTAGTTCCATTTATTGAAAGCTTACAAGCCTTTGAAAAGTAAATAAAGTGCAGTATTGCAATTAACAATGGAGAGTTAAAAAGTGCAGCAAGTGGCCTGTTCTGAACAGTTTCTTTGACAGCTTTTTTAGCTTGACACTGAACATATGAGGTAGCCAGTCTAGCCACCAGGTAAGTAAACATAGTACCATGGCTTCTCCTCAGAACACACCGAAGAAACGCCGACTTGAGCATACGCTCTGCACGTGCGCGAAACGTAATACGTCTCCATAGCAGCAGGCGGCGCTGCTCTGTATCGTTTCCATTAACAGTCTGATTGTTTCCCAGAAAATGAAAACCGGCAGCTGATTGGACAAACACGTCACGTGGTTCTTTTTTCTCCGGAAATTCACAGCCAGACTGTCATGGTAGGCTTGTTCAGAATACGATCTCATATTGTACTAAAATAGTTCACCGAAACGTGTTTCTGAAAACATTTTAAGCGAGAAATAGGCCGCGCAGTTGCTGAATCTGTCTTCATTTCAGATCGACAAAGGTCAGTTTAAAAGATTTGTCAGATTTTGAGAGGCTCATCCGCTCGCCATTTCCGGGTGAGTCCCGACTGCCCTCCAACGCGAACGGGGGTAAACACGGGGGATTTGAATGGGACTTATGTATCGATACTCGCGGCTTAAAAATCGATACTTTCTTGGGAAAAAAATATCGATTTATATCGCAGAATCGATTAAATTGCTCAGCCTTAAACACACACACACACACACACACACACACCATTTTGTTGAGATCATCAGAGAAGGTGCTGTCCCCACTGTTTGAAGAGTCAGGGTCAGAGTCGTCCCCGTCACTGCTCTCTGAAGTTGAGATCAAACCTGGAGACAGAAAAATACAGAAGGATTAATTTGATTGCTAAGGGAGACTGGGAGAAAAAAACAAAGACAGGAGGAAGATTTCTCACATGCGTCATCACTGTCATCCTCCTTAGGGAGAGTCTTCAGAGAGGATTTAGTACCAGACTGACGTCGCCGCCTCTTTGCCCATCCCTTTCTCTTCCTACCACCAGGAAAGAAAACAAAAACATACACACTCTCTATATCAGTCTCGTCTAAAAATAAAACAAACTAATAAAAGGGTCAAATCCAAAACATGTGGACACAGACATGCAGTGCACTGGACTTGTGGTTTGAGTTATGTGTCATTTACAGTATGTACACTGACAGCATCATGCCTGTCTGAAATCAACAATACAACTTTTCTACTGCCTGATAATCAAGTAACACAAGGCATTTAATGATTCTACTCTCTACTAAGAGAGGCCTTAGTTATATATATATAAAAAATACATATACTCAATGGTTAATCATTGTGATGGTATTTACCTCCATGAGTGTGAGTGACTTAATGAATGAACATAACATGAACTTACATGCGACCTAGTGCTTTGCGAGCCAGTTTATGTTGCAATTTACGGTTTTCCTCAGTGTCCCTTAGGACATGATCCTCTGCAGCCCAACGATCCCAGCTAACCAAAAACACACAAACATTTAAAAAATAAAAATTCACAGACCTGCATGGTTACACAAGTTGATGAACATGAGATTTTGCAAAGATAAACACTACAATGAGTATGATATATTTAAGTAGGTAGGTAGCAGTAATAACTACGTGTTCATCTTATGTTAATCAAAGCAAGCCATTTAATGTTACCTTCTGTTCCAACCGTTGAAGTGAATCAGGTACTTTGGGATTCTTCTTCCATGTTCGTCTGTACCAATCAAGACATCAATGACCTGTAATGTGAAGAAGAACCAATAAAAACAGTCTTATTGAGTCTTGCTCAAGGCTCCCTTAAACAAACAAACAGTCAGTTAATTCAGCATAGGTGGAATGTGCATTTACTCAAGCCTGTTCAGGCTCTCTGAGTAATCCATGTTTTTACACTTTATACATTCAGTTACTTGGAAACAAATGGCAATTCAGTCATTATCAGAGCCAAATAATTATGATAACCTCATGAAACATGACGTAAGCTAACGTTACAGTTTAGCGTTGAACTGGAAGTCTAAGCTTTCCTCATACTGCAAGGGACTAGGGATTCCTAAATGTAGCTTGTCCAACTAGAATTAGATACACAACATTGTGCCATTTATTGAACTTCCAACCAACTTTAACACTAAAATGATGCTTACATATTTAGATATGAATAATAGAACGGAGCATTACTCATCTTGCTTTTGATACTGTAACTATTTATTTATTTATATATATATATATATACACACACACACACATATACACACAGTTACGTGTTGCTGCAAAAATGTTGAATGAAGGACTTATACTTGTAATTCGGTGTTTTACATTGTTGTCGTTAGTATGCTACTTAAATAATATAGGTATGTAAAGCTATTTATTCACCACTGCAACTCACAAACATGCAGTTACGTTACAACACCTAGCTAATGCCAAATGCTAATCTAGGTCCAGACTGGAATGTTTTGATGTAGCTAGCTAGCTAAACAAACCCTCTAGTGAAAACGACATTGCGCACTTACCCAGCAATAAAAAAGTAACGTTACTCAAACTCTGCTGAAGCATTTTTGAAACACATTAACATTATATTCTTCGCTATCATGATATGGCGTTAAAATAACAAGACAGTAGCTAAGTTGATAGCTGAGCTAACGTTACATTTCAATGGTCAGTGTTACCCAAGTTAGTGGTGCGTTTGTTTATTAACGTTAGCTAGCTAGCTAGGTGTTGGCGTTAAACTACTTTTGGGTGATAGCCACCCAGCTATAACGTTAACTATCGCTACTTTACTGCTCTATGAAAGATGTCTAACGTTAATTTAAATAACGTTATCACATGCCTTGGTGGTAGTTTTGTAAGAGATGCTTCATCAAGCAGCCTCCTTTGAAATGAACTACAAAATATCATAGTTGTCGTTACTAACGCTAACGTTGCTAAGCTAAATAATGCGCGTCAAATAGAAACGTGCAACCAAACGTATCCGGAAATCATGCAAGAAATATTAACAGTTAACGTTGTTTTTCTCAGGCCGAAGTGGTCGTCATGGTCGATTCATACAACGTTACCACACACTTAGCTAACATAAACAACCCTTATTTTCTAATATAAAGTATTCGTTTGGACAAAGTCGAAATACCGAAGAGCTAAATTGCTTGCACAAAACATTAATGTTACCTTTGCGTCATACAACACTTTAGCCTTGGTCGGGTCTGGTTCAAAGCACAGGACTCTTTCTCCTTTGTGAAATGGATATTTAATTCCCCGCGAATTCATTTGTTCATGGCGACGTGTGGAAGAGGGGCATCGATTTGGACCTATAAACTCCTTAACCCTGTCGTTGCCAAACACTGTTGTGAGGTGTCTTCTTCGTCTTGTAGGATTCCGGTTCTGACGTTGCTAAGCGTATTACTGCCCTCCACACGTCAAAGTTTGAACTACATTCTTACATACATACATTACAACATACCTGCATCATGCATCATAATGAAGAACTGCCTTGGGTATCACATTAAGGAATGAGGTGGAAAAGGCATTGAAAATTAAAGAGCTCAGAAAGGCCATAACCCGTAAATGGTTGAAGCAACAGGCTCCTTTGATCGATGACTGGATAGACATAGTTTATGACATATACAAAATGGACAGATTGACATATTATTTCAAACTTCGGCAAGAAGATTTTGCCAACTTATGGTCTACGTGGACCGTATTGCTCCCAGAAGAGTAGACTTTATATAATGTATACTATATGCATTTAATTCAAGTACACACATTCCCCCCAGTTCTATAATGTATATAGTTCTGTTTGTGGTACCAGACAGACCTTTTATTGAAGATTATGCACAAGTTATCAAAAGACAGGCCAGTGTTTTGTTTGTTTGTCTTTTATTTTTATTATCTATATGTGAAATCCATGAGAAATGTGACGGGTAATAACCTGGAGGTTGGCCAGATGTTTTTTGTTCTTACTGATGTGGATTTTATTGCTTGTCTCTGTCTATTTTTGTGAATATGTCCTTGAATTGTGTATTTGTTGCCTACTTTTGAGAGGGTAGGTGTGCTGGGAAGGATGCAAGATGTATTTAATGGTTAATGTTTTTCTGTAATGCTGTAATACAAAAAAAAGAAAAAGAAAAAGAAAATGAAAGAGCTGATGACAATAGTGTATTTTGGCATATGATACCATGTGGAGGGAAGGACTGCTTATTAAACTAAGTAGTATGGGTATTGGAGAAGGGTTGTATAATTGGATTATGGACTTTTTAACAGGTAGGAAAATTAGAGTTAAGGTTGGATCAGAGGTGTCTATGGATTTAGATGTAGGCAATGGTATTCCCCAGGGGAGTGCAATTAGCCCTGTACTCTTCAACATCATGATAAATGATATTTTCTTAAACTTAGATGGATACATCAAATCGGCACTATCTGCGGACGTTGGGGCCGTTTGGATGAGAGGAAGGAATGTGTCATATGTATTAGAAAACATGAGGAAAGCAATAAGGAAAGTAGAGAAGTGGTCATATGAGTGGGGGTTCAAGATATCAACAAGCAAAATGATGTTCACAAAGAAGCGCAAATGCCATGCTGAAAATAAAACATTATATGAGCAGCCAATGGAGAAAGTAAATGAATTGAAGTACCTGGGTCTATGTTTTGATAGTAAGTATACATGGAAAACACACATAAAGCACTTGGAAACTAAATGCAAAAAAGTTATAAACCTTCTGAGAGCTGTGGCTGGATGTGACTGGGGTGCAGATAAACAGTCATTAAGTTAAAGAAAATGCTGAACATGTCATATTGTACTGCACACTGAATCAGGTGGAAAGACGGGGGTTTAAAGAGAGGGTTTAGGAGCGGGAGTGGAATCTGACGGACTACTGAGATCAGAAGGAGAGGGAGAGGAGATAAGAATCACCAAGGCATCAAGAAGGCACTAATTCCATTTTTAAAAGACACAGAAGAAGAACCAGAACCAGAACCAGAACCAGAACCTTGTTCGGATGTTTTCCTGATGTTTTCGCTCCTTTCGTTTTTATTTATTTATTTATTTATTATTGAGTCAAACATCTTACCAGGTAAGCACATGCACCTGAACTTGAAACGTTATTACCCTAATAACACAACATCTTCTCTGGCCTGTTACATTTACTTGAACTTGTGAAACTTTTGACATGCTGAAAGTAGCCTGTAGCGTGTTTACCACGTTAAAAGACGCGCTTCTCTAATTATGCCACGTGGAGACGTAGTGACGTAGTTTGCGTAGCCTAGTTACAGCTGTAACGGTAAATAAACTGCGGTTATATGTGCTGACTAAATCGGTTTTAACCTTCCTTTTAAGGTTCAGCTGGTTAGCAGTGGTTTAATATATTTTACAGTCACCTTACATATAATAATAGTAATATAACGTTTAAACAGTTGAATTGAAAATCATTCCGAGTTATAATATTGACTATAATAATAATAATAATAATAATGAGCTGAGTTAATGTGTCCCTCCCTGTTATCAGTTCATCAGTTATACGAAACGTGTTTGTGTTATGCACTAATGTTACCAGCAGAGGTCATTATGTCTATGTTGAGACCTATTGGTGGGGGGGATTGTCTCGCGAGAAGGGGGGGGGCTCTCTCTTCGGTTGTTGTCGGTTGTTGTGCGACTGAATGTACGGCGGAGTTAAGCTGTGTTGTCTAAATGAATGCACAGAAGTTGCAAGCCAGTCATCGCCTCCTTATTCAACGCTGCAGCACTGGGGTGAGCGTTACAATATCTAAATGTAGGCAGACGTTTTTATTGTTCAATTAAGACCCACTATTAATTAGTTTAGCCTAGTTAATCTAGGTTGTTTAATCTTCGTGTTGTCTTCCATTCGACCATTTACTTGTCCTGAGAATCAACACTTTTCCTGACGTTTTCTTCTCTTTTATCGACACTTTTTTTTTTTTTTTTTCAATGTTTTTGGCCCCTTTTTTGACGTTTAACGCATATTTTCACTACCATGTATACACCAACTTATTACCAGTTTTACATTTTTGGAATTCATGGTCAATAGACCTCATGTATAGGAAATTATACCTAATTCTTGAGTTAAAAAAGCAGAAATTATTAATCATTTAGACTCATAGGATAATTACAGAAGGGTATATCAATGTTCAGTCTGGTTTTTTAAAATGCTAATTCTTTTTTGATAAAACACCCAAAAGTCTATATATATATATATATATTGATGCAATATTATTGAATTTTAAATGTGACCAAAAGGAAAAAGTGTGAATGTGTTTACAAAATTGTCTCACCATGGTGTCACTAAACTGTGCATATTAACACTTTGAAATAGTTTAACGCCCTATAGGGGATCTGTTCTTGTTGCACTTTGTATAAATCGCTGAACTTACTGATGTTCTCATCTTCTGTTTACTAATGTTTGCACTTCCTTTTGCATTTCATCTTCTGGATTTAGGGGAGAAAACACACGGCACTCTTTCTTTGTAATATTTGGCTTGTGTTTTTAAATGGCCGTCACTACGGCACATTTCACAAAATCCTGACCCTTTTGTTACTGTGATGAGCTGACTGAGTGAAACATTTTAATAAAACACATTGAATTAAATGTGACTTTTTTCCTCAGTACTTTTATGTTGAATTTAAACTTGCAACTTGTAACTAAATAGTAAACAAGTTTAAATATCTTCTACAGAGGTAAGAGAGCGACTCAATGCACAGTAGCATTGTTAAATACCCCCATGGGTTGTCAAGAGTGTTGTAATGGTATCCAACTGTGACTATGGCTGACAATAGTTATGATTAATCGTTTAACATAATAAATAATATATAGTTGTGTTCAGAATAATAGCAGTGTGTTTAAAAAAGTGAATAATGCTCAAAATCCACATTCACATTCAATTCCAAATCAAAACATGAACTACATTCCACAATTCCTCTGCATTACTGGGTTTTGCCTCAGAAACAGCATTTTTTTCTATGGGATTGAGGTCTGGGGATTGGGCTGGCCACTCCATAACATCAATCTTTGCTCGCTTACTGGTGTGTTTTGGGTCATTGTCTTGTTGAAAGACCCATTTCAAAGGCATTTCCTCTTCAGCATAAGGCAACATGACCTCTTCAAGTATTTTGATGTATTGAAACTGATCCATGATCCCTGGTATGTGATAAATAGGCCCAACACCACAGTATGAGAAACATCCCCATAACATGATTTTTGCACCACCATGCTTTACTGTCTTCACAGTGTACTGTGGCTTGAATCCAGTGCATGGGGGTCGTCGGACAAACTGTCTGCGGCCCCTAGACCCAAAAAGAAGAATTTTGCTCTTATCAGTTCACAGAATGTTGCCCCATTTGTCCTTTGGCCAGTCAATGTGTCCTTTGGCAAATTTCAACCTATTCAGTACATGTCTTTTTTTCAGCAATGGGACTTTGCAGGGGCTTCTAGCTGATAGCTTTGCTTCACATAGCCTTCTTCTGATCGTAACAGTACTCACAGGTAACTTTAAGTCTTCTTTGATTTTCCTGGAGCTGATCATTGGTTGAGCCTTTGCCATTTTGGCTATTCTTCGATCCATTCGAATGGTAGTTGACCGTTTTTCCCCACGTCGTTCAGGCTTTGGATGCCATTTCAAGGCATTTGAAATCATTTTGGCTGAGCAGCCTATCATTTTCTGCACTTCTTTATATGTTTTCCCCTCTCCAATTAACTTTTTAATCAAAGTCCGCTGTTCTTCAGACCAATGTCTGGATACATGCATTTCTCTTTTCTCCTTAAACCAGATTCCTATGGGGCTTTGGGAAGCTCTGATGTCGTCATTCTGCTCCATGGCTTCCCCACCTCCAGCTTCGACTGGAACAAGGTACCCGCTGCACACGCTCAGTAGCTAATCGATACACCTAGGTACCCACTGCACACGCTCTGTAGCTAAACACCATTGGAAAAATGTAGGGCCTTTATGTGAACAAGGCAGAGACCAAATGTTGTGTGTATTTTTCCATACAGATCTGGTAGCCACTCACTCAGCGCTTCCATCAAGTCATTGTGCTGGACTTCCTGGGCTTTGGCTTCAGTGACAAGTGAGTAAAATCTTGTGTCAGTTTAAGTGTCTTTATTTTATAGATTAATTTAGTAAAATCATGTTTCTGAGGTTTCCTGCTTGGTGCTCTGTTATTTCACTTACCCATAACTCATTTTCTCCTGTGCCTGACCATCCCAGTGACCCCTTAGGTACATGTGCCAGTGTATTTATGTAAATTGTCAAAAACAGAGTAAAATGATGAATTGCAGACTGCCCTTCCCTGTCTGTTATTAATTTGTACTCATCATGCACCCAAACCAGGACTGACCAAAAGCACAGGACACCTCATCATTAACAGCCTGTGTCTTTCTAATGGAGGTACAGTGCAGTCGGCTGTCTTTGGTCATGTTGTAGATAGCCAATTTTCAGCACCAACAGCAGGTATTTAACTCTAGCCCATATCCACAACTTCTATTTTACTATTATCCTCCTATTTTAAACCAAGCCACCCTCCTTAAAGAAAATTTAAGGGAATCTTGTTTGTTTAGCCGGACTACTCAAGTTGCTCGATACCATCTTTCGGGAGTTTTACTTATGGGAATCTCGTTCGTGTCTTTCTTGCTCCACTGACTTAGCTCACTTTTTGCCACCTTTTGGGGTTTTCACGCATTGGATTCTCGTTCCTATCGTTCAGTCGTGAACTCGCAACTTTGCCGTTCGGAGGCCCTCGTCGTTCCACTGCACCATCTTTCCGATTTAGGAGAGACCGGGTTAGTTCCACTTTGATTGTGCAGTAGCAAGCATTCATTAGGACAAACTGAAAAAAAGGTGGTCTTTGCTGGATTTGAACCAACAACATGTGGTACAGCACACCACTGACATTTCCACTACACCACAGTGACAATAATGCAGCAGATTCAGTTTGTTAACATGAATCCAGCAGTAGGTGTTCAAGGACAGATTTAAAAGAACAGGTCGTCACTGGATTCAAACCAGGAACCTTTGGTACCATGTACCAATGACACTGCTACAACACCACAGTAGAAATACCCAAGAAGCTTTAGTTTGTTGTTATGAATGCAGCAGTAGGTGTTAAAGAGGAAACGTTTAAAAAAGGATCATAGCTGGAGTCAAACCAGGAACCTTTAAAGCTATGTGCCTTTAACATTACCTCTACACCACCATGAAAATATTATAATTGGGGTTGATTTTTTTCCCAAAGAATAATCACTAGTCAGAAATGTTGAATATTTGGTTTAAATTGGGTTTTCTACTTATTGTTTGAGTGAAAATAATGCCACATTACACAACTGTGTGCCAAAGAAAGTTTTCCTTCAGTTTATAAACAAATGAAAAGTTCATAACTGGATTCAAACCAGGAACCTTTGGAGCCATGCACCATTGACACTTCCACTACACCACAGTAAATATGCCCATAGTGCTTTAGTTTGTTGTTATGAATACAGCAGTAAACATTCAAGATGACAAACTGAAAAAATAGCCCAAAGCCAGATTCAAACCAATAACCTTTACAATCACCTACCAATAACATTGCCTCTACACCACCATCGAAACACTGCACCCAGAGTCCATTTTTGTCCCGAAGGATAATCACTAGACTAGAAATGTTGAATATTTGGTTTAAATCGGGTTTTCTACTTATTGTTTGAGTGATAATAATGCCACATTACATGAGTGCGTGCCAAAGAAAGTTTTACTTCAGTTTATAAGAAAACAAAAAAAAACAGTTTATAGCTGGATTCAAACCAAGAACCTTTGCTATCTTGCACCAATAACATTGCCTCTGCATCACCATTGAAAGGCTGTGGTCTGAACTTATCTTTGTCCCAAAGTATTTACTGCATCCACAGTATTGCACAGCTATCTGTGAAGTTGGGAATGTTTGGGTTGGAGGTTGTATTTATTTTAGCAAGGGTAGATGCTTGATGCTAAACCACTTCTCTCTCTGCTTAGGCTCCCCTGTCTGGATAAACAATATTGGAATGTCCAATATCAGTCAAGTCTAATACTAAATTGGGATTGGTAGGGGATGATATATCTCAGGTTGATAGAACACTGGTTAGAAGACACACAGGTCATGGGTTCAATCATCCTGACAGACAATTTAATTAGAGGTTTAACAGCCAGAATGACAAAGTCAATTAAACCAAGAGAACTGAATTTGAGAGTTTAACCTTCACCTTAGCTTGCTGAGCTGTATGCAAAGCTTGTAAAGGATCTGGTTGGAAGTTATATTTGTTGTTCACATTTCAGAAGACAGAAGTTGAAAATTGTCACAACAAACAAGGGATTTGATCCTTCAACCTCAGATGGGTGAGTTAGTGTCTCATCTCAGTGAGCTAATCTTGAAGGTGATGCTGCAAGCTTTCTTTCTATTATTTGTTGTTCATACTTTGTACTATAAACCTCTAAATAAATTGTCTGTCAGGAGGATTGAACCCATGCCCTGCATGTTCTCGAACCAGTGTTCCATCACGCCGAGCTATCTGATCAACCGCACTGTACTAATGTTACGAGTATTTGACTTTTCCCTTCCAGTTTTTGATTTTGAAAAAGGACAACACCTTGGAGGAACTAAACTCTCAACCTGCAATTTTCTTGAGACTTTAACCTCCACCTTATCTTGCTGAGCTATGTGCAAAGCTTGTAAAGGCTCTGGTTGGAAGTTATATTTATCGTTCACATTTCAGAGGACAGAAGTTGAAAGACTGTCAAGACAAATGTGGGATTTGATCCTTCAACCTTAGATTGTTGACTCAGTAGCTTATCTCTGTGAGCAATTCCTGAAGCTGACATTTCAAATTTTTGTTCTGTTATTTGTTGTTCACACTTTATATTGCAAACCTCTAAATACATTGTCAAGAGGATTAAACCCATGACCTGCATGTCCTCAAACCAGCACTCCAACATGCTGAGCTGTCTGATCTATTGCACTATAGTACTGTTTCGAGTATTTGACTTTTTCCGGGACTATAATTGCACACTCTCCCCACCACCCAACCAACCTCCCAGCACGAAATTACGGAAAAGGCTTTTAGTATTGGAGGAGATAGCTCAGTGTGATAGAATGCTAGTTTGTTTTCATCCCCAAAAAAATGTACATCCACTTTTATGGAATGCAGTTTAACTGTGTAACAACACTTTTAGACATTTTGTATGACTTTTAGATAGATTGTTTTTGACATAACACATACTACTACTACTACTAACTTTTTTATAGGTACATACTATACTATGACTTTTTTATCACTTTTTTCGACATACAATACTATGACTTTTTTATCAATTTTTTCGACATACTATGTTTTTTTTTGACATACTATACTATGACTTTTTTATCACTTTTTTCAACATACTATACTATGACTTTTTGTATCACTTTTTTTTGACATACTATGGCTTTTTAATCCCTTTTTCGACATACTATACTTTGACTTTTTATCAATGTTTTCGACATACTATACGATGGCTTTTTATCCCTTGTTTCAACATACTATACTATGACTGTCGAATTTTTTCGACATATTATACGATCACTTTTTTCAACATGCTATACTATGACTTTTCATCACTTTTCAACATACTATAAAATGGCTTTTTCATCACTTTTTTCAACATACTATACTATGACTCTTTTTAAATTTTTTTGACATACTATCTATGACTTTTTATCACTTTTTTCAACATACTATACTATGACTCTTTCAATTTTTTCGACATACTATACTATGACTTTTTATCACAATTAACAATTAGAAATTGAATTTAAAACAAATATATTTCTTTTCAATTTTTTATTGAAATTTTTATGGATTGGGAAATATATTTTAAGTGCATTATGATGGCAGGTACAGTTTAATGACTGTGTAACAACACTATTATAACTAGTAGGACTTGTATGACAAAGAAGTGGGTGAAGTGAAGAAACTCCTCAGTTGTGGTCCGGAAACTCTGCACTCATCTGGGCGAAACGTCAAGAAGAACGTCAGTTTATTGGATCATTCTGGTTCAATAACTTTGTGTCCATTTATTTTTCTTAAGAATGAATAAAAGTCACAGAGACATAAGGTAAAAACTGAATTGGTTGTCTTTTGGGTTAGCACTCCAGATACCCAAATGGATGTGCACAAGCACAGAACGTTTTTTTTATGATTCCTATGTCCCTTTGAGAAAAACCTCACTGTTTTCTCTTTTTACATAATACATTTTGATTTTTAAAAACAATTTCCTAGGTAGAAAATAAAGATTGTTGTGCTCAGAAGGGTTTATGTTAGTACAGGAACTTATTGGGTGTTGTAGTTCTGTATGTTTTCAGTTGTATAATAATGTGGCACCAATGTGCTTAACATTCATATTGCAGGGGAATGTGGATTGAGCCACTGTTTAAGCACATGTTACTCTGCACAGAAAAGTGCTACACACATAAAGCTCTTGTAAATATAATATGCTACAATAAACATACACATTCTGAATGCATGACTACTTTTACTTTAGATGCTTCCGGTACATTTAGCAGCATATAAAAACATCTTAAAAAGCAGTCGAATAAAATGTTTATTCATGAAGATTGCACTGATGTGAATCCTGCAGCAGCACAGTGCACAGCAAAGACAGCTCCCTGTAACAATATTTCACTGCAGCCTGGCAACACATCACTGGTGATGCAAGGTTTTAAATGTTATAGTTTGTTTTCCTTTCCTTCCTTTTTTTTAGGCGTGTCTCCTGCCCATGCAATTATGTGCAACAATGCTACCTGTAATCAAACAAAAATATTAAATTGGATAAATCTACACACTATCATTGACGTGTATAAACATAAAATAAGGCACTAACAGTTTTGTAAGGATTATTCAGCCATTTAAAAGCATTTTTTTCCAAGGCATCAGTATACTGAGCAGCAAATAACATAAGATAAATATGAAGCATAGAAATGAAATAGTGATTTATTTCAACAATGTGCGTATATTTGGCTCAGCCATTCACGGCCCCACTGAGCCTCTTCAGATCCTGTCTCCTCGGCAGCTGGAGTGGATGAGGTCCTTCTATCAGACCCTGTGTGCTGTCAGAGGCTGGAGGGGCGCAGTACGAGCCCAGGCACTCAAGTCTTGTGGCAAAGTAGTGAGTCAGAGCCTCGCTGAGCTCACAGAGCTGTCTCAAAGATAACCAAGTTACCGTCTGCTGTTACTGCATGTCCGTTGGCTATGCTAGGATGGCTTCTGCTGTTGTAAACCTGAAAAATTATTTTTTGCAAAGTTAAGAGTCACTTAAGATAACTAACATTTTAAAAGGCATCTAAAGAAAATAAGAGGGTACAACTCGCCTGTTTAGCTGCCTCTAGTAGAGCTGCTGCCTCCTGCTTGCCAGTCTGCTGCACCATTTTATAAAAGATGCCATCTGGATCTTGAAGCATGGTTTAAGGCTCATCATAGGCATGGAATTTCCATGCATCTAGAACCTAGAGACACAAATATTTTTCAGCAATTATAAAAAATCGGTTTGTGTGAGAATTTCCCCCCTGCTTCTAGTCTTTATGCTAAACTCAGTGACTCGCGGCTCTAGGTCCATATATATATAATGTATGGCCATGAGAGGTATCAATCTTGCAGCAGCTATTTGTATACTTTGCTTGTATTTATTTCTGTTGCAACAATGGAATTTCTACACTAGGGATCAACACGTCTATCCTGATCTTAATTCTTGTGTGTTTTCGGCACACGCTTCTCAAAATGGTGTCTATAGGAAAGTAACGTTATGCAGCAGTTGCAAACATCTTGAGTGTAAACCCCATGCTTTAAAAAGTACTCTTCTAGAATCTATAAGACGACTCACCAGTATTCTGTCGCTGTCTATGATGGTGTTGAGACGATGAGCGATGGTGAGTATGGTGCATTCTCTGAACTTGTCCCGTATGGTTTTCTGGATCAGTTCATCTGTCCTGCAGATATACGGCACATGCATTAAAGATAGGGATGCATTTTTTGACTATAGCATGACTTTTAAAAACTTTTATTTTCAACAAACTATACTATGATTTTTTTAATCACTTTTTTTGACATACTATACTATGCCTTTTTTTGTCCACCTCAGCCTGCTAGTATAGCAGCAATGCTCTCCTTAATGACAGCTGGGCACTACACCACTCTGATCTGACACCCGGGTTAGCAAAATACACAGATTCACTAAACGCAGACAATATCTCAGGACCTTTCATATTGGATCAATAATACACAAGCTTAAGATGTCAGATTAAATAGCAGCTGTTATTTCAATGTGTCAACATTTTTTTATTCAACATAGGTAAATCTAAGTATTGGACTTGGTATCGGCGGTACCCGGTATTTAAGGACTCGGATTAGGGCCAAAACAACTTCATCCTTAACAGATATAGCATTGTTTTGAATTGTATTATATTATTTAAATTACATTGTAACAAGACATAACAAGACTTTCTGCTTGTTTGGGTGATTTTCTGCTGCTGAACTAAGCAAACAAAACTGCCATTTTGATCCTTTCCACACAGACGGCTCTTTGTTCCGTTTTTGAGTCCACATATTCAAACTCCCAGAAACTTCCACTTGTCAGTCATACACTGCTTTTTTTCCTCTGCTATCCTCCTGGGCTACAATAATAACTGTCAATTTCATACAATGATCTAAAACTGGCCATGTGTTAGTCTGTTGTCTGGTTAAAGTACTCTCTGCATGTGCCAGTTTTAACACACAATAGAAGGTCAGCTCATGTCATGCATTACCTGAGGAATGATGGACATCTTCTTGTGCAGGTCGTGGAGGCCGATCTCAGAGGCCAGAACACCATCAATGTAGATCTTCCCCTGAGGCTCAGCCAGGAGGTAGAGAGCCCAGCACCTGTTCTACCCGCATTACCAACCTGACACAAAGAAAAGCAGAATCCGGTTTAATATATAAACTTAGGTTTAACATGATAAATGAAAGATGTCTGACCTTCTCTTTGGGTTGGAACAATGCTTTCAGGTTCTGCAGCACTAGCGGTCCTTCAGTGCCGCAGGAGAAGCTGACCTGGTCAAAGGTCACCAGGCCTTTGCTGGGCCAATCAGGAGGAGGACGCTTCTGGGTTTCCCAGGGTGCCTCACTCTCCAGTTCAGTGTACTCCACCACTCTCTCGACCGACCGACGTCACCTGAAGACAGAGATTGGGGCTGAATGAACGATTAATCAAACACAAACCAACATATCAATGTAATATAATAGAACACAATTTTAAAATCAGTTCTACTGCTTTCTGTATTCTGCTAAAATACAACAAATTGCTTGTTGAATTTTAAAACAACATAAAAACCCATCTCCGCCATTATTTTATTGAACAAATTAAACACTGAATTGAATATAAAAAGCACCATTGAAAAAGAACGAGTTACATTTTAAAGTGTAGTTTTCTGCTGGTACGCTCAGCTATTACAACAAATCTCAGTGTCTTTCGAGATATGTCACAGCCTTTTTTCGCTAAGTGTTTATTGTGCCAGTTGATCTTGCGATAACGATACCGAAACGATATCGGCTGATCGGAGCAGAGAGGTAATGGTAGTAAAATGAACAGCGTAGGTTTTGGTTTGACCGTGAATAAATGCTGCAGCTCATCAAGACCCAAGTAAAGTTCCCATTCCAAGGGCAGTTGGCTAGACTGAGCCAGAGAAAGACACTAATGCACATCTATCTGTCCATCTTCATATTTGTTGCTTCGTTGGATCATTTATGTATGTACATCTTCTTTCCCAACATTTCACAGAACACTGAAGGCGGCAATTCAATAAGTTGAAATGGTCTCTCAAGGACACCTTACTAGTAGTGCAATTTCAAACATTTGCCAGCAGATGTCAGTATACGAACACAAAAAACTCAGAGGTGCCCAAATTCTTTCATATAAAGGGCCAAAATGTATCTACATGAAAGGCCAAAGGGCAAAAATAAATGTTGATTACAGTAATTATTGTAGAGTTTCAGAGGTTAATCATTTAAGACACCTGATTATTTATTTGTTGGGAGTAATACATCTGGAATATTACTGTTCCTTTGTCTTTCCACCACAAATGTCTTAAACAGATAAAAATAGACCCTGTATTACTGGTTTATTGTTTCCTATTTCGTATATAGTTCTATAATTTGATTTAGTTTGTTTCCTGACCTTTTCATTCATATCTGTCTAACAGGCTTGGATAATGAGATCTTCCCGGCACAGGAAACCATGTCTCTACAGCTGTAGCTGAATCTAAGCTCATTCTGCTTAAAATGGTTCAGTAAGTGCTGCTCTACTATTGTATACCAAATATGGACGGACAGCGCTTATGGAACGTGACTGACCTGTAGCCCTGTTGATTTATTCTCCTTCCCCTCGACCCTCACCGAGTCTGATATATTTTGACAGTCATGTCAAATGATCACTGTTTCACATTAACTGTTGTCCATGGTTACGCATATACAGTCCTGCAATGTCCAGATTATGATGAAGAGCTTGAAGGCAGCAAATTGAAGTCAAGAATGCTGCAAGGCTCTATCCTTTCTAAATCTTTGGTATGGGAACATGTCTGTATAATGTCTTTGCAATTATGCACTATTGTTGTATGACTGTTGTTTTGGGCTTTTCCCCCCAAATGGAGGAGGACACGGTTCAGAGCAATAATGCCTCGAGTGCTGTCTTCTTTCCATTAACTTTTTATGAACTAATGCAAAACACCATGTTTTCTTTCTATAATAACCTGCTTCTGTGTTTTCACCAGTCTGTGGTTTCATTCTTTCTCCCCGCAGACTGTTTTTAGAAGGGTCAAATCTATCTCAGCTGTTATCAGTGTCATGTCATGCTGTGTTGTGTGTATGTTTGTGAGTGTGTCATACAGAGCAGCTTCATAAGCTCCTTTATCAGCCGTCCGGCACCCTCCTCTCCAGACTCCTGCTGTCTCTTTTTATTTTCCCATACTTTCACACACACAGTCTCTCTCTCTCTCTCTCTCTCTCTCTCTCTCTCTCTCTCTCTCTCTCTTTTAAACACACACTCACACAGCCATCTTAGCACACTGAAATGACTGAGCATCTGTGTAAACAAATGTTGAGAATATAGCCACAGGTGTATAAAGAAAGGAATTGACTATTAATCCTATGGCTCACTTATTGTGCAGCTAATAATAGCACACTGATGGCCTATTATTGCCAGACAGCGAAGTGGATTAATGGGAGACAAGGATTAATACGCCCATTTTCATCCCTGGCTAAATCATGTCTGTCTGTCTGTCTGTGTGCATCACATTCTGCCCGTCTGATTATGGTGGCTGTCTAGCCTAATAATTAGCTTTTTGAAAATGAGCTTATTAATTACAGAAACTCATCTCACCCATTTTAATTGCAAAGGCAAAGTTGTGTAAATTGTTTCAGGCAAATACGGATAAAATGATGCTTTTTCTTAATGGATTTTGGTGGATGAGATTAGTGAACACCCACTGACGATCATCTGGAGGTCATTTACATTTTATCACCAAAGATAAAGATGTGCCATCGTGGTCTAAAAGTTGACTTTTCAAATGTAAACTGAGCTGGAGAGTTGAAAAATAAAACCCAAGTGCTTAATAACGTCTTCTAACCCCCACCCTCCCACTCTCTCACACACACACACACACACACACACACACACACACACACACACACACACACACTTTTCTCACTCCACTCTAGCTTGGGAATGACCAACGTGCAGGGAACTCACTCTTTCTTCACTTTGCGCAGCGATGCAACACATTCCAGCGCCACAACAGCTTCTACTTGGACCTTCTTTTTGATGGGGAAACACTAAACTTGTCTTATAGCTGTAGGGGAGCTTTAGAGGGACGCGTTGAGCAGCGCTCATATGAGATCCAAAATAAGGAGACATGTCTGCCAATCAAGGACTTCTCAACAGCGTCTTCTTCTGCTCTTCTCCTGCCTCCAAAGCCATAACTAAACGGAGGCTACGCCAAACCCGGAGCCTGGACCCCGCTATTATAAGACACGACACCGAGACCGAGGGAGTGAGTGGCGCACCGTTTTCGGGAGCGGCGGCTGCGGACGCAGGTGTGTCTCCGGAGCGCTTGGCTGTGAAACCGGCTTTACGCACCAAGATCCCGAAACTAAAGGAGCCCATAACCCCGTCCCTCTCCTCTCCTTCCATACCTTTGGATGTTTCTCCATCCTCCAACTTCCACTTTGACTATGATATAGAGAAACGTGCCAAAAGGAATACCGCCGGGGATTTACCGTTCCTGGTGAGGGGGCCCGGTGTAGCGCCGTCCGGGAGCACCGGCACTCTGTTCTCTCCGCGGAGGTGGCTTCAGAAGAAAGTGCAGCCGTCCAGCTCTCACGCTTACGTTGTGTGGAAATCAGAGGTACATTTGATTTTTTTTTATTTATTTATTTTTTAACTTTGATTCCAGTGCAGTGCATACGTTTCTTCTTCTGTGGTTTTAAATTCAATCATGCTGCAGGTAATTTGTATTCAGTGCAATGCTGAACATATAGACATCAGGCAACCAACAAGGCAAAGATCCTCGGTATTATGGACACATACTAAAATGTATGCTGTATGCAGGGGCGGTTCTACATTGAATTACACCCAGGGCGAGACCCCGTTCAACAACACAAGTGAAAGAGAAAATTATATTTCTCAATTGCACAAATCCTTCATTAGAGGATTTGAAAAACACACTTAAGAGAATCCAGTTATTTAACTATAGCAATTACAACAGGAAACACACTTTTTAAGGTGAACAATCTCCACAATTCTGCACAAAATATGACAGGCGTCCCCCCCATGACTCATGATAAATTCCGCCCCGGGCGGCTGCCCGGGTCGCCAGTGCCAAAAACCGCCCCTGGCTGTATGTCAGTATAATTGAGGTCCAACTCCATCCATTGATTTGAACCAGCAAGTCTACTGTATGACAGTTTCTTGAACAATTAGAAAAAGCAATCAGCAGACTGTTTATTTCTGCTAGAAGCATGGCATCCCCATTGCATGACAGAAGACACATCAGTTTAAAATCTCTTTTCAGCACAGCTGAGGATCTCTGGAAAATGCATGTTTTATCCTTGAACCTAGAAAGTTGCCTGGAATTTTACTGGGCCTTGAATCAGACATCATGACTTGAGGAGGTGTGTGTGTGTGTGTGTGTGTGTGTGTGTGTGTGTGTGTGTGTGTGTGTGTGTGCGTGTGTGTTTGGTGTGTGGAGATGGTGGAGCCTTATGGGTTTTTGAAGAGAATGTTGACCCTGCACTGACATCTGCACCTGGAAGCTGTCCAGTATCAAACCACTACAACTGGAGCAGTTGTCTTGGTCTTGCCCAAGGGCACATGGGTAAATAACAGGGGGAAGGAGGAGCACTGACTCACTTCTACCTGGATTTGTTTTTTGTGTTTTCAGTCTTTGCAAGAGTCACACTTTAAGTACTTCTGGGAAAGTTTAAAAAAAAAAAAAAAAACTCTTATGGAGATCGAAGGATAAAATAAATCCAACTAAAGTTTTTCCCTCAAAATCTTCTTTTTTTTTTCTCCTACTGTGCCGTCACTGGGCTGGTTCAGCTTTTGTCTTCATACAGGCTTCAAATTGAGTGTGACACACCAACCCTGACACACCAACGGCCGACCGTTGGCAGAAAAGGCAGTTAGACTGATCATGGTCCAAAAAGTGCCTCGGAACACACCGAAGTGACGCCGACTTGAGTGTCTGTTCTGCGCGTGCGTGAGACGTAATACGTCTCCATAACAGCAGGCGGCCCAAAAAATGAAAACTGGCAGCTGATTGGACGAAAGCGTCACGTGGGTCTGGCTGCTCCCGGATTTTTCAACCGGGCATAATGGTGGCTTCGTTCGGAATACGATAACATTTTTTACGAAGATAGTTCACCGAAACGTGTTACTGAAAACATTTTAAGCGAGAAATAGGCCGTGCAGTTGCTGAATCTGTCTTCATTTCAGATCGACAAAGGTCAGTTTAAAAGATTTTCGTCAGATTTTGAGAGGCTCTAGTCACGCTCAGCCCGCTCGTCATTTCCAGGTTAGCACTCCACCAATCAGATTGGTCATTGAGTCCGACTGCCCGCCCACCGACCCAGCAAGTCAGGTTGGCCAAAATGAAGGGCGACAGCTCCTCGGACGGATGACTGCACGGAACACCCCGAACAGACTCGAGTCACCGACCTCGCCAGACTGTCCGACGGCCAATTATCGGGTTGGTGTGTCAGGGCCTTTAGGGGAAGGCAGTGTATGAAATCCTTACCAAAACATACTTAGGCAACTTACTTTTAGCGGGGGGGGGGGGGGGGCTTTATAGGCTGCATTTTTGGCACAATCCACATGCACTGGTGAGAAGGTAATAATAATTTCCCTAGTTTCTTGTGTGGACTCTTTTTCTGCCAATATGTATTTTGCTTGTGCAGCAGGGCCTGTGTGTGCTGATGTGAGGGACTTAAGGACACATGGCCCGGGACTCGGTTCTCACGACTGCGAGTGGTCACAGGGTCAAAACCATGTGGCCCTCAAACAGCTCTCCCATCATTTCCTATCTCAAAGAGCGGCTCCAGCTTCACTCTCTGCACGTTCTTGCATTGTGCCTCTCTTTCTCTCCAACACACACATCTACAGTCTCTCTCCTCCCTCTCGGAGATGTCAAGAAGCTCTCACTGAGCAGTTTCCCACCGCTGCAACTCTGTTTTCCATGCTGATTCCCCCCCCTGCTACAGCCCACCGAGGATAACATGAGGCCATCAGTTTGGAGTCATTAGTACAATCTGGACCATGAAGTTATTGCACCTCAGAGTGTTTAAAAAAATAGTGAGCCAAGAAGTGTTGCTGGTCTGCTGGGCCGTAAAGTAAAATCCTGAAATGAAGTGTAAACAAAGACTTTATGTTTGGAATATACTGGACAATGTGCTTTTTTTCAAATGCAAACTTATCAAGCACCTAACATAATAAACAACAGTTTTATTTAGATATCTTAATGAAGGAAAGGTTTTACATAGATGTACATGATCTTTTCCCACAGCACAGGTCGATCAGGTGAAACTAACTACTTTTAAAGGTTATCAGAGGGACTTTGGTCCAGAGGAAATCTTTTCAATTTACACATTGCCTACACACTGGGAGAGTGTTGTTTCATGTTAAAATAGCATTACTTAATTTCCATGCAGCAAGCAATTTAATGGCCTACTTCACAAAATACCCAAACAAGCATGATTATATTACATTTTTATTTACATGTAGGCATACTCCCATATACAGTAAAAGTCCTTTAACACATTTCTACCCACTTATGAAAATCCTGAAGGCCGACAGACTCCAGGGACCTTGGGCACATGCCCAGTTTATCCTCGTCTTTGTTGATTTTTCAAATTGTCTGTTTTGTGTAATGTATTTGCTCACTGTCTGGCTATCAAAATGGTTCCAGCTTTCAGCTCTATTACCACGTGATGATGAAATACCTCAAAAGATGGTGGCGGTGAAATGATGAATCAACTTTCTGCAAGTTAATTTCCATAGCGGGCTAACATAAATTGCAGCAAATAGCTGCATGATGGCCGAATCACGATATATAAAATCCTTTATATATGTAATTTTTTACATTTTCTGGAAATGCAATACTGAAACCACCAATTTTTCACAGACTTAAGCAGCTTTTGAAATAGTTTTGAACCATTACCAGAATACAGTTAGGTCTCAATTCATAGGAAGGGATAAAAAATACAGCATTAGACAACTAAAGACATTGTCTGAAGTTTATCAATACAGAAAGACAGTGTGTGTGTGTGTGTGTGTGTGTGTGTGCACGTGTGTGTAGGGCAACCTGTGCTGATAAGTCTCGTACTATGCCTTTTTAAGGAGGGAGACATGGACGGAGAGGCAGAGAGAGAGAGAGAGAGAGAGAGAGAGAGAGAGAGAGAGAGAGAGAAAGAGTGGAAGGAAGAAGAGGCAGAAACAAAGTGGAGGTGTAATGGTTTACACAAAAAGCAATGTTTGACAGTTATATTGGCCATGAAAAAAAAAAAAGAATCTTCTGAAAGTACCCTCTGTGTTGTTACAGCAGGAGGGTCAGTGACTGGAAATGGTTCTTCTTGTGGAGTGGTTGATTTTGGAGTTGGGTGTCAAACCCACCTGCTCTTGCAAAACAGCACAAGTATAAAAACATTGTAGGTTTTTTTCACAGGAACACACAGGAATTTGTAACTTCGGCGTGTGATACATACACTGAACGGTCTTTCTGCCTTTGCGACAATATCTTGCTCGTATACGCTTACACAGACGCACAAAGGCTCGGAGAGGAAACAGTGGTCGGCTAATTTAATCCCGGTTGTTTATGGGGCGCCAGAATGTTGACATTGTAAGTCTATTTTAGAGCCACTTACCCTAATACTTCAGAAGAGGGACTAAGTGAAGAAAACCGTTCCAAAATGAGATCTCCACCATTTAAAAAAACACTACAACTATTGCATTTATTGCTAAATGGTTGAAAACAGTGGAATGGTTCATTGAGGTCAGAGCTTTGTGTTCTGGCGATGTAATCTGCATGCATTCACAAGCGCAATCGTGCTGCTAACACATAGTGGAGTTAGAGGAAAAGTGAAGGAAAGGAAAAAATGAGTCGGCTTGCTCTGGCCTCTCGTGTAATTGAATCAAGTAATGTTGTTAGTCGTGAAGGCTAAAGAGCTGCTCTTAGTATGCAAAAAGTGTTGATCCCAAACTTGATCTGTTTTGATTGGTTTAGTGACACCCACGATGATACAGTGGGTGGTTATTTCTGTGTGTTTGCACAAAGCAAATTCCATTTAAATATTTACTTTGTAACTGAACCATCGTCATGGCAACTGGGAATTTGGAAGATCACTGTTTCTATTTCCTACTTGAGATGCATTTAATGTAATGGTTCTTTTGGTTTTCTGAGCAGCAAAAAAGGGTTGGAATCACTCTCGCAAAAGCAAGTGAAGTGGAAGAGAAAACACATCATGAAAACCCCCCCCCGCCCTGCTACACCCCGCATTGTCCCGCTACGCACTGTACTGCTACAATTATTTCTAGTCATAGTTCCACTATCTTTATTGTTACTATAACTGCCGCTGTTCATCATTCCAACTGCTATAATTATTATGAATCATATTTCTCTATATCTGTGTATCTGTATATCAGTGTCCGTGTCCAAACCGACAGTGACAGATGCAGCCCACCAAGAGCCTGGGTCTGTCCCAGGTTTTTGCCTAAAGGAAGTTTGTCCTCGCCACTGTTGCACCAAATTCTTGCTCGTGGGAAATTGTTGGGTCTTTGTAAATTATAGTGTGGTCTAGACGTACTCTATCTCTAAAGTGTCATAAATAAATACAATTTAATTGAATTGTTTATTGAAGTGTCAGTATTTGACCGGTGTCTTCATCCGGAATACTAAGAACAGAAAATTACTTTGCACATCTACAACATGAGACAGGTGCGTCGGAGAGGGACGGGTACGTCAAAAGTTGCAAAGAAACTCCTGCACACTGTCTAACTTGCAAAGATAAATTTAATAGCTGGCAACGTTTTGGTAACAGACTTTTTTCATCAGGCAAAAAACCAAAAAAAACATGAAGGTCTAGTAACCAAACGTTGCCAGCTATTAGATTTATCTTTGCAAGTTAGACAGTGTTCAGGAGTTTCTTTGCAACTTCAGTCGGAATGCTGATTTAGAATCGCCATTGCTGACGTGTTACCATTCTTACAATTCTCTTGATGCCCCCATGTCGATTTATGTTTATACATGATTGCTGAACTACGTCAGAGTTGTCAGAGCTCAGAGAAGAAGTAGAGAAACACACTTTGAGATTGGTCTATTGTTTACTTCCTTAGAATCATTAAGTATGTTTTTTTTGTCTGCACTACCAGTAAAAGTGCCACAGAAAAACTGGAAATCTTTCCTTTAAAAGTAATATTTACTTCATTCTCCAATGTTAATAACTAAACACAACTATCACTAGAATCCTAAATTGATTGGAGACAGTTTGTTGGCTATTGAGTAGAATTTCCTGTGTTGCATTACTGTTATATATTCTGATAGAACCCCCTCATGGTATGTGAAATATCTAATAAAATAACATTTGTGTTCCAAGCTTACTCATCCCGTAAAAGCGTAAAAATCCATTTATCAGAAATCATCAATCAACATTTCCGTATGAACTGCTGCACATGTTGGCCATTGCTTATGCTATGAACCATAAAAGCTGGAGCGTTGACACAGGTCATGGCTAGCTGTTAGGACTTTACATAAGTGGTCCACATTTTACTGTTTGTAACAACACAGTGTGAGCATTGGAAATCAACACTGCAGCTTCTAATCAGAATTAGTAGGAGAGACTTTTCACTGGTCACTTGTTAGAGTGGATTTTAACATTTTGTTACCTTTGGATTGCACTGAGAGATTCTCGTGCAGAAGCTCTTTGGCAGCTCTAACATCCAGACTGAGGACTAAAGGTCATCGAGCCTTTGCTGTAAGACACTCATGGAGGATGGCAATTTAATGTTTTATGGCGAAAAGAAAACCCTGTCTCCATCGCTATGCTCTATATATACACCATATATCATATTTTCAGACGAGACTGTCCTCCTCTAACCTAACCCAGTAGTTTTTTGTGCCTAAATATAACTAAACTGCGACAGTGTTTAAAACCGCAGCGTTACGTTCTGTGGTTTAAATATGAGGATTGCAAACGCTCCTGTGGGTCGTGTTTCCTGCCACTGCTATTAGGGGCGCTAATTTATGAGCCGTTTTAGAGGGTGAGAATGACTTATATCGTTGTATGGTTTGGAGGACTTGTTCTTTGAGACAGACCGTGACTGTTTGACAATGTTCGGTAGAACATTCCTTTAAATCTCTGCTTAACAGAATTGCCTTTACTTATGACAATACTCTTGCTTGGATTTTCCCCCTTACTTTTGTCCATCTTTCTTTGTTATTTTGTTTTTCTGACATTCTTGTTATTGTTTGCTGCTTTGTATCTTTATTTTGAAATGCTCTCTCTGGGGCTGGGTCATTCTCTCCTCTATTGTTTCCCGCTCACCTACATATTCACATTCCCTTCATTGCCACAAAACAAGCTACACATGCAGTATATAGTTCATACTTTTCCCAGTGTTTCCTAGGAAAACATGCTCGGTCGCAGGCTTTTATGGTTAGTTGCTGCATCATCAATCACAAACACTCAGGAATGAGACAAATTTAACTATTGAATTGGTTCAATGACTCCAATGGAAAAAAAATGGGGAGAAACATATCCATTTCTCAGCAGCTGAAACTGTACATTTGAAATTCATATATGCAAGATTCCCTTTGCAATATATTTTCTCTACTCTAGGAAATGGAGAGGCTTGAACTTGTGAACCTAACAGCTTTTCATTTTGCTTTTCCTCCCTGATTTCCTCCCTAAGTTCCCTGAAAGTGAGGAGGCTGCGCTGGAGGAATAAGACTTTGATGGTTTGACGTCTTTGGAATGCTCGTACCAAAATGCACACTAAAAGAAAATTTGCGTACTACCTTGGACAGTTCAGCCAAGATTTGCAAAGTCTCACCAATTTAAATTTTGGTTTAACTAAACAGTATCACTATAGCTAAAGCGCAGAGTGAGTGGACCGTAATGTAGATCAAGGAATCAAGTAAAGGATGTCATCACGCTGTTGCAAGAGCTTCTGTCAAAACACTGAAACTGTGATGGAGTACAGGTTGACTTTTCTTGGCTTACAGCAGTAGTTTATGACTTGAATCTGTTCACTGTAGTCTTAAAGTCACAGTCTCATCTGCTGGGAGTCAATGGACAATATATTTTTGAATTCATGCTGTTCCCGTTAGAAATGTCTATTATTTTAGGGTGGATTTTCTCTTTGCATGTGTTGTCTCATCAGAATGAGTTATGTGGTCACTTTGAAGCTGCAAAACACACACTAATGAACCTGTTGTTTCTTGCTGCGAAACATTCCTAGTTATAGTATAGATGACCACTCTGCAACGTGTACAGTTCCCCTCAAGGGAAAAGCTCTGGATTTTTGAATGTGGGTCTGCATGCAGCTGTAGTTTGATTATGGTCCTTATTAAGTTTCATGGGCCTGGTTATTAACATGTACAACTTACTGACAGACCAGACTGATTTCTGTTTTCAAAGACAGAACAGAAATAGACTATTATACTAACTAGATTGCTAGTTCAGAGTAATACAGACACAGAGTACTGTACTATTAAACATCAGCTGAAGTAGTTGCATCTTAAAGGTGCTCTAAGCGATGTTGGGTGACGTTACTTCTTTTTTTTTTTTTTTTTGAGACAATACAAAAAACCACAAGTGATACAAGACATAAACATAAAGTCACATAAATAAAAAAATAAATAAAAAAAACTTAAAAGTTAGTCAAATAAAACTAGCAGTTGCAGTGCAAAATTAAATATTTCATGTGCTTTTTCAGTCACTTTTCAAATTCCTACCCCTATACATATTACTCTAGGCCATTCTTCTTTCAGGTATAATTCTAATTGGGACCATTCCCTTACAAAAACATCAAGTGTATTTCTTAGTACATGTGATAATCTCTCCAATGGCAGACATACATTTTTCATACCACATTGTAATATTAGGAGGATCTTCGTCTAACCATTTATGTAGTATTGTGAGGCGTGCAGCATACAAAGCGACTCTAAGAATGTACCTGTCCCTACGATCACAATTGGTATCCAGTCCCAGTACAAAATGGTATGGATTTAGTGGAATATCAAACCTAAACATTTTCTTAATCTCGTTTTGGACCGATAGCCAGAAACTTGAGATTCTTGGACATGACCACATTAGATGTCCATAAGTGCCACAGCTATTTTTTACATTTCACACATAATGATGAGCACATAGGGTCATATTTACATCGAATAGCAGGGGTAACATGCACTCTGTGGATAATCTTATATTGAGTCTCATAGGATTTATTAGAACATGTCATTTTCTTTGCCTTACTTACTTACTTACAAGTTACTTCTTGTTGACGTTCGAAGTATATTCAAACAAAACTGAGGCTAGCTCGCCCCTCCCTGCTCCTCATCCCGTCCCCTCCCCCTACCTTCCGTGCTTCTGCACACTAACCCCCCAACCCCCACCCCAAAATCCTTCTTGTCGGTTATTGGCTGGAATGCTGGAACACTGTTTGTTATGTTTGGTGGTGCAGGTTGGCACAGTTTGTTTTTGTTGCCGTTTGTGGAGCCTGGGCTGTCTACAGAGACCGCGTTTTTTTTACAGTGTGTTCAGGGGACAAGCAGATAGCAGATAGTGAGGAGATGTCTGCTGTATGTGACAAAAAATGTTGTAGCCTAAAAAACGCGTGACATCGCTTAGACCACCTTTAACATCATGTTATTGCTGTAGTGAAATTCTCTTTAATTGGTCAGTTAGGCCCACTCTCTTTCTGGACCATCCTATCCTTCCTTTTCTTTCTTTTTTTGCAAACGTAAGCAACTTGTAAACAGTTAAAGGTGCATGCGAGTGGCTTAAGGTTTCTGTGGTTCTAAGCAGTTGTGGTAGCTTGGTATGACTGCACTAAACAAATGAGAGGCCAGAGGAGACAGTTGGTAGCCTCTATATCACTACAGTGTTAAGCTGGATATCTACATTATAAGGGGTTGTGGCAGTGGGTACAGCAGCCCTGCCGTAGATACCTACTGTACAGGTTTTGATTTAAAGTTCAGTGTCAGATTCCCCTCATGATATCTCTTTCGACGCCACAGCCCCAAATGTGTCGTTGCATTTTAGAGGAGGTGCACATCAGCTCTGGTGTAGGTATTGGGGCTACGTGTGTAAGCTAGTTACGCTGTTACCCTGCAATTTATCTTTGGATCATCATAAAACCCATTGCTCTCATAGAGGACCTATTTAAATCTTTCACTATTACAACTGTATAGGACATAGATGTGTGTGACAGTGCACTATTTTGTTAGTATGGAATTATTATTATGTACCTTTTCACTTTGTACAAACAAGAAATTATACAAGATCTGTGACAACTACATCATGAATATTTCATGTCAAAATGCCAAAACTCTTTTTTTTTTCCCAAAGATGTAATATTTATTTTTGGGGGGCTTTTCGGAGATGTCACGAAAGTCATCACAGTGCCATTTATGTTCTGCTTAGATATTTTGGAGCTCTGCCCATCAACACATCATTAGGACATTTTCGGCGCACTTTTGGTACTAGTACACTTCATTCAAACCATTGTTTTTGCCAGTATGAATGCACTACATACCCATAACAAAATTCTTAAGTTCTGTGAAAGAGGACACCTTTTATATTGGCTTTTCACGAATCACAGATTTCTCAAAAGCGCCCTTTTCTCATTTTGTGCTGTAAAGAAATCTATCTTTATGCCATAAAGTAATCAGACAAACTACCATAGCAGAACACACAGTGTGAAATTCAGTTTAGAGGCCAATAGGATGTGACATCAACATTTGCTTCCAATGACATGCTACTATTACTAGAGACCCCATCCCACTGTAAAATGTGTGTGGAAGAATATTTTAAGCTTCTTCTCATTTGTGCACAGAAACAGGATAGCTCACAGGGCAATTGCTTTGACAAGTTTGCATGATATTCTGCTGAAAAGAACCATATGAAACAGCGGGGTTTGTTTGGCAGTGTTTAGGTTTAGCAATCTTACATATCCTTTGGGATGTTTTCTCAACAATGAAGGAAAAAAAGGCAGTTTGAAATAGAGACATCTGAAAAGTAAACATTAATTTCCGCAGCCAGAATCTCTCTGCCTGGTGCAGATTAAAGCCTCTCCTACAGTGAGAAAGCGTGTTGAGTTACATTCAGTGTGTATGAATGTGTTTTTGTGTGATTGGTAGAGAAGGAGAGGCAGTTGGTGGATGATCTAATTGTACACTTTTCAGTCTTGAAGGCAAAAATGGCCATCCCCTTGTGTATTTGTGTGTGTGTGTGTGTGTGTGTGTGTGTGTGTGTGTGTGTGTGTGTGTGTGTGTACACGCATTACAGTGACCTCTGTGTCCACTAATGTTCTCTCTAATGTGGTTTGTCATGGGCCAGAGGGAAAACATGGATAAGATCCTCTCACATCTGCCATGGTGTGTTAAGTTTACAACTTCCCATTTATGTATTTGTCTCAATCAGTGTAAACTTCGGTGATATGATACTCACACTGGGGGAAAACGTTTCATAACATCTCCAACACACCCGCTCTTTGTCTAATCTTGGAACAGTAACAGTAAGATAGAAACGAGAAAAAAAAAATGGTTGAGTATATAAGGGTTTTTAATGCTGTCTTAGTGCTGTGGTTCTAACTCCCCTCCCATACATTTTGTAAGAAACATGCAATTAGAAAAGTAGCAACTGTTTACAACAGTTTATTGTTTTTATCATTATCAGATAAGCAACAGCAGCCTTGTGTCCTAAAAATGATGTTCCCATACAACTAAACTGCATTTTCAATTACATTTCGAGGGAAACATGTTTTGTCCCTTTTGCGTTTGTTTTTGATGTATTACAAATATGTTTCTAATCAAAGTCTACGTTAAAAGTGTGCGTAGTTACAGTAGGAGGTGGATGGATGGGTCAAACAATCAGGACTTACACCCAGGAGACCACTGTTCATGTCTAGTGTGAAACCAAAAGTCAATGTTGACTTATTTATTTACATACTTAAGTTAACTTACGCAACGTGCTTTACTTACGAGACTTACATGCAGTTTAGTTGTATGGGAATGTCATTTTTTAAGGGACAGGGTTGACAATGGAAATGTTCTTCTGCGCATTGTCTCAGATGCTCTTACAAATGGCTGACCTTTGTGGGAATGGAGAGCTGGAGAGAAACAAGCTTAGCAAGCTATATTAGCTGTCAGCTTGCCAGCTACTCTATTTCACCAACTAGCCCTGCGAGTAGTAGTAACCGCGCCTCAAGAACCGCCTATTACGTGAGGACACACAGACGGATTTCACTGTGCCACTTTCTGGGGTCTTATTGTTGTAGTTTGATTTGTTGTTTCATTTCTGTCAGTTATAATAACATTGTGTTCACCAAGTTAAGTGCTGAGAAAGAAATCAGACAGGGTAAGATACACTAGCAATCAGCCATTTAAACAACCACCAAGGTTAGCTAAACTTAATGGAGGTTCAGACCGAAAACAAATCTGCATTTAAAAAACCCAAGGTTCTGCATGGATGGCGGCATGTTTCAGGACATACCATCCAGGAAGGCCTGTTTGAGTCCATGTTTCTTGTTCCGTCTGACTTTGTTGCAACAATGTCGCCATGTTCCCAGATCCCAGCAATTTGGTGAGCACAATGTTATCATAATCAATACAAAGGATGGGCAAAACTACAAAAATATGAAGTTTTAATAAACCAGAATTAGCTTTTAATATCTGCAAAATATGAGCAGCATCAAACCTCAGTCCCACAACTGACTTTTATCATGAATGTGGACAACTTGATAGCGTTTGACATTATTTTTCTGCTGATCTCTAGAATGATACCAATCGAGGGAGTTTTTCAATCCTGACATTTTGCTCAGGGCAATGGATAGCTGTGTTTCAGCGAGTGTGTGTATGCGTGCAACAATCTTCAAATGCATATCAAGAGGATACTGCATGTTTATATCCTGTCCCGTTGCTGAAAAATGAGCCCGAAGGAATAAAATCCAATATTGTTTTTGATTTCATCTGAATGTGGGTCTGTGAACTTGGTGCATCTGAGTGCAATTTAGGACATCTTGCTTACAGCTCTCAAAGATGTACTATCAACTTTCTTTGTTGTTTCTGTTGTTCTACTAAGTCTGTTTTACCCATGGTGGTATCCCATGCCTTCCTTTGCAGGCCTAGTTATTACTGAATAAAATGGTTTCATGCTGTATTTAGTAAGGATTAACTGTAAACTGTTTCTGCTCACACATGCAGGATTTAGCGTAGCTAATCTTGAATTAATACCTGGGAGTGTGTACACTTTTGTGTGTTTTTGTGTGTGTGGTTTTAACTTGCTGAATCATCAAGTGTGTGTTGATCAAATATACCCTCAAATACTTGAAAATAGATAGATAGATGTTTTTCTGAGAAATTGTGCATTTTGCTTGGTGCACCCCCTTCATTTATGTGTCTGAGTCTCCTTCAGTGGGAGGTTTAGGGAATTATTTTTTTGACATTCCAGGTCAGAGCTTCATGCCGAGGCCCTGGGGCTCCTACTGAAAGAGGGGTGGCTACTGACCGCCCAACTTCCTCCTCTCTCCACTTCCACCCATCCCTTTTCTGCCTGGTTTCATTTTTCTTCACATTAGCTTACTCCTGTCCATTCTTCACTTTTATTGAATCACTTTTATAGACATCTCCTGGCTATAGTCTCCTTCTCATTTGGACTGCAAAACTCCCTTTCTTTCTAATGTCCAGTTTATGCTAAATGCAGCAACTGAATCAAAAGCATGAGATCACACCAGGTTTATTTTACTTTTGAAGAAACAAGAACCAAGCTGGGATCACAGCCTGTGTTTGTTGGACAGGTCCAGCGTTGCCCTTCCAAAGACTGCACTGAAAGCATGCAGCAATTTGTTCTCTGACATGGAGGCTCCTTTGAACTGACCTGCCAGAGGAGCTGAGGGTGTGTCATTCCTCAAACTGCTGCGTAAAACTCAATGTTTATAGATAACTGTTTATGTGCTTTCTACTTTTCTTTCACTAAACTCAATTTCCATCTCAAAATGCTGTTTTTGATGACCTCTCAGGCCAAAGTTCCATTCATAGACAATACAAAACATCAAAAAATTATTTCTTCCATCAAACTTACTGAGCATGTTCAAGCTCCCCAGGAGGGGGAGGAGGAACAAAACTTTTCCATTTTTTCACCCAACATGAGCTTGTTTCAATGTCAACATTGCATATAAGATATCTAATCATCTGTTTGGCAGAGTGGCATGAAAATTGCCCAGTACATTTATGTTGCCAAGTGGATAAATGAATCGTCTGGACTATAAAACACCAAAAAGTAGTACAAATTGGCAAGTAATACAGAAAAGTGGAAAATCGGCCACTCCTTACATTTGAGAAGCTGCAAACACCAAATTCTTGGGCATTTTTGCTTGAATTGAATAATTAATCAATTATCAAAATAGTTGCAGACTTATTGTCTGTTAATCAACTAATTGTTTCAGCTCTAGCCCTGATATATTCCAAAACGGACATGGACGTCATCGTGTTCAATTGTGGTCTATTATACATTGGGAGTCTGCATCAGCAGGCATGTCCACGCATGTGCAGTTAGCCTCTGTGCAGATAGCCTGTTGGCGGATGGGAAAACTTTTTGGGAAACCCTTTTTGGCAATGCAGACGCGCAAAATATAATATGAGCTTTGGCATTAGCAAAGTCATTAGTAAGCTTCCTTCCAACTCATTCATTAAAGTTGCACTAGCATGGCTTCAAACTGTTTTCTCCTAAGGAACTTCTGCTCTTCTAATTGTGTTCACTTCAGAGTCATCTTCCTCGCTCCCCATAGCCGGGCTGGCGGGAGTCACCATTAAAGCTGGGAGCAAACCTGGGCTCAAACAATTGGCCAACACTGAATTCAATTGGACTTGTCTTTGGAGAAAAATAAACTTTGGCTTTTATTTCAGTACAGCGAGAAATGCAAATTGATTAAAGTAACAGAACGAGGAGTCAGTTAGCTGCATACATCTGCTGCAAGTTTCTTTTAAGGTCAGTAGGGTGTAAGGATTAGAAATGAAGTCATGTTATACTCAATACTCAAGTGACAAAGGCTTCTCTTTTGTGACTGCCTGTCTCACCAGTCTCTATGAAAGCAAATCCTTGTCATATAAATATGACTCTGCCCCTGAAAAGCAAAGCGATTTAAACCGGAGGACCTCTCACCACCCCCCAACTCCCCTCCCAAATCTCTCCAACAGTGAGGGAGCAAAACAGAATGAGACAGCAGGCATTTTAGACACAGCCGGAGCTCTGCGGCTATAAATAGAAAAATAGCTCAGCGGAGGAACACTCAAGTTCCAGAAGTGAGGCAGAGAGAGTCATTCTGGTTGCAGGTGTGTGTGTGTGTGTGTGCGCGTGTTGAGGATTGTGCAGTTTATGTATATACCTCCAGTTAAAATGTGATGTGTGTTTCATTAAGGCCAGATAAACTTTAGTGCAAAGGTAGTGGGTACCATGCTAGGAAACAACTTCCTAAGCCTCTTATCAGAAAGGCACTATAATGAGAATACTGAACAAGAGTCAGTATCAGAATGTTTTGATGCCATCTAGTGGACATTCTTTTAAAATAATCTCTTCATGAAAATAATCTTCCCATTACACTGTTCATACATTCCACCTTCCATCACATACTTTTGCCTCATAGACACACAAAAACAAGAAACTAAATAATAAATTGTATGTTAGTATTCAAATGAAGTGTGTAATAATACATTCAATTTAAACACAACATAGCTTTAATTGCATGACTTAATTTGCCTTTCCAAGTCAGTCCGTGAGTTTCCAGTAGAACTAGAAATAAGCCACTTATAAATCTACTTCCATCACTGCAGCTCTTGGTGATATTATCATATGCACGTTTGGCTTTTTTGTGAAAGTGAAGATAAAAAGTAAATGTAAGGAGTTGTGTTTGCCATCAGAGGGTGCCAGTGAGCTTCTAACAAATCTATGAGTTGGATGAACTTTGGGAACATTCAGCAACACTGTCTGGCCGCACACACAAACACTCACACTGACACAAATGATGAATCACAGTACAAATGTGGGTGGGCTGCATTGTGACCAGTCACAGCTGCGCACATCTGTCTCCTAGGCCTCTCCATGTCATAAGTATCTTACAAAAACATTACAATAGCTGATACCAGCTGCAAGCAGAGCATATTTCACAGCACTGGGGCCAAATAAAACCGTTTAAAATGCATTGGACAGGGAGAAAAAACCTAACAATTTGATCCTAGCCTCTGAAGTGTGTCCACTCAATGATATTTTACAGGCTTGTAGTTGACTGCAAACATTTGAATATAAACCTGTTGTCTGCAGAGCACTTATACAATAAATGCATGCATATATGTCCCTTTTAAATAGCCTTACTGTTAAAACAATTTAACTAATAAAAACCTTCTGGTAAATGTGGGCTATTACACACCTGCAAAGTATTCTCATAAGACATTTCTAGTGGAGTGAAATTGTTTGTACTGTCACCAACGCGTGTACGCACGCACGCACGCACATGCACACACACACAAACATAACAATGTGTGTTTGTTCTGCTTTAGTAAGGAACAGCGTCACTTCCAAGCAGAGATCATATTCTCTCCTGCAGAGGACCTTCCCAGAACATTAATGTGTGTGTGTGTTAGAAAGAGAGAGAGAGAGCGTGTGTGTGTATACATAACATATTAGTTTTTGAGAACCAGTAGTCCCCCACATTACAAAAAACAGTATTGTTGGCCTACTTTTTGGACTTTCCTTTTGAAAAGTTTAAAGGAGGAGTTTGACTTTGGGCTTCAAGTATAATTCTTAAGCACACAATTAGGAGGCTTAAAGCTATTTGTATTACTTTTTCTAATAAGTAAATGTTCATTTGCCACTCTCTATGGATGATTGCTATAACACAAGAGCAAATCAGCCAAATGCCAGCTCAGGAATGGTTTTAAACTTCTGTCAAGTAGGTCTTTTACTGGAAAGATTCCACCAGTGCAGAAAGTGATGTGTTTTACATTCCCAGCAGCAAAAAACAGCGGTTTGTTTGCAATAAACAGAAGAAGAAGCGGGTGGTTGACATGACCAGCGACGGCCACCATGGCTAAAAAAAACAAACAACCCTGTATGAATGTTTTCTCACTTTTCACACATCATTCATCTTTTCATCTTGCTACCTCTAATTCAGTTCATGGTTCGGTCTATTTTATAACCCTGTTGTTACTGTGCATCATCTTTCAGCCTCCTAATTCAGTCACTCTGCGGAATAGAAAGCAAATGTTTTTTTTCCATTTAGAATTGATCATCTATTTTTCACTCACATGCACTTAAAATAAGAATAAAGGGGTGTAGAAAAGCTGATGGATGGATGTCGCAACCCAGGTGTCTATTAGCATGTGGGATACACACTAAAGATTCGATGAAAGCCCTTAACACGGACTTATGATGAAGAGAGACGAATCGACTCAAAGAGGAGAAATCTACGACTGTCTTTTCTAGACTGTAGGTGACTTTAGAGATGGCTGTGCTGCATAAGATTAACAATGAGGTGTGTCAGTCTGGTTTCACGCTGAGAGCTGCAATTTGCCATACTTTGACCTAATTGGAGGGGGTTTGCTGTTGCAGAGCTGCCAGGTTTAAGTGAGAGAGCGTGGGAAATGGGGACTTCTGTTGGAGAAGCGATATGAAAAAGAGGGATATAAAGACAGTAAGAGACAGAGAGAAAGTAGAGGGAGAAAAAGAGAATGAGGGGGCAGTGGAGAGATTGGGTAAAACCACTCACAAACACACACACCTGGGTTGGATTAGCTTGGGCTAGCAGGGAGGCTGTGTGTTAATGGAGATTTAATAGGCTCTGAAATGATTTACCGCAGTGTGTGTGTGTGTGTGTGTGTGTGTGTGTGTGTTTTGTGCTTGGATTTGTATTTTTTTAATGTTTACCTGCATGTCCTCATGCCTTTTGGCTTCATGACATTATTAAATCTTTCCATTTTGCTTTCTGCTGACAGCGGAGACAGTCGTCTTTTGAGAAGCCAACATGCTGGGTAATCATAACATGCAAAATAGATGTTTGGATTTGGTTCATTGGGTGTGTTTACAGGATTTAGTTGGGAATCTACATTGGACTGAAAGAATGCTGGTAAACTGTAAGTTTCTAGTGCCAGAGTGATACTGGATTTTTGAGGCCACGAGTTTTAAACACCCGACAATGATGAGTTTTTAAACAAACACATTAAACTATGTGGTATAAATTTGGATCGTTGGGGAGCATTTGTTTTATTATCTAAAAAGCTGCGTTCGCTAATGTTGAATCAAGGTTACTGTATTCTTCAAAGAGGATACAAAAGCACCTGAGAAGAAAGTTGGATCACATTGAAATTAACTTAGTCCTGTGTAGCATAATGCAACCGCACTTTCTTTGTTTCATATTAATTTCAAGGATTTCAAATCTAACTCCACAGACTCTCTCTTTGTGACTGTGAGGTTCTCTGTAGCCGTGGCAACAACTCAGTGATGTAAACACGCTGGGGACCCTGGCTGTAGGACTGAGAACAAAGACAGCATCCTTCTCGAACGTAAGCATTAGGAGATAGTTTATATGTTCAAAGGCTCTGACGCAGTTAGTGCAGGTTCTCGGCAAAGGAAAAATCAAACATGAGGAACATCGACTGAAATAATAAATATAATTGAAAATAGCAACAAAGATGTTGAGAGGTGCAAAACATCATCTACCTTAAACATCTTAAACATCACTCATGCATTCCCTGACATTATGGCCTCATACTGTTATGTATAGTGGTGATTGAGGGTGGCACTTGCAGGGAACATTTACATTTTCGAGTAACTCAGCAGCACAGGTTCAGCAATGATTTCTGTGCAAAATGTGGCCTCTAAGGTGTGGAAAGTATGTCACGTTTTACGGGGGGAAAAATCAAGGCACTGTATTAAACTCCCTAGAGAAAATGGAGTAATTAGAAATAATTCATGCTGACAGTGTGGAAGAACTTGAAACCTTGTTTCTCAATTCTTCTCAACCTGCATAAGTCACTTATTGAGCATATTGTGATTTCAAAGTTGAATGGTAAGTTACTTACAAATGCATACCATAGATTTATTGAATGAAATATGGCAAATGTCTTGCAAATAAAGCTGAGTTAGAGAAGCTGATGTAAAAAGGGATAGCTGGCAGGGTGCAGTGTGGAACAGCAACAGAGAATCAGATATGGATCATCATTATTAGCTATGCTGTGCTATATGTTTGAAACAAGTGAAATCATTTGAAATACATGGTGAACTAGAAAATGTAAGCGTACTTTTTATTCCAACCTTCCCTGAATCTCCACATCCAGGCCAGCTCTAAGTAGCCAGAATACAGATGTGTTCAGGCGTGCAGGAGGTGCATTATTAAGTCTATACTCTAGTCTAACTCTTGTACCTTACGATTAAGATTACCTTGTCTATCATTATTCATTTTTATAAGGTATTAAAGAAACTGAGATGCTTTTCTTAGCAAATTCCATTTTATATGCTTGTGCCTGACAGAAAAAAACTACTACCGTACACGTTTTAGTTTACATCTTTCTTTTTACATACCATGCTTTCATCATGCTTTTACTTAACAAAAGGAGTGTGCATGAAGCAAACAGGCAACCACTTATTTCATGGTTAAATGACTTACAGTAACTGAGGGAGTAACTAGTGCAAACCCAGCTTGTGTGTGTGTGTGTGTGTGTGTGTGTGTGTGTGTGTGTGTGTGTGTGTGTGTGTGTGTGTGTGTAGCATGATATGAGGTGGTGGGAGTGTGGGTGGAGCCAACAGGGGAGTTGAGCTTGAATTCCAGCTGCATTCCAGAGACAAAACAAGAGATGGAATGGATCTGTCCACCCCCACCTCCTGTCTTTCTTCTACTTCTTTCTTCTTCTCATCCTATGCCTCCACCCAAACACACACACACACACACACACACACACACACACACACACACACACACACACAAACACTGAGTCTGCCTGGTGAAGCTCATGTTAAACCACATGACAATACTGTCTGGGAAATGAAAAACCTCAGAATACAAAACCTGTGCATTTAGGTGTGCGCATTTATAGGAGGTAGAGTGGTCGGCTAACTAACTTGTTAAAGGACAACGCTGTTGATATTCTACATGTTTCCTATTGTTAACAAATCCCATGAAAAACTAACAATAAATTCTGCTAACAACTGGTACTGTCTGTGCAGCCAAAGCCAGATACAGCCTTTTCCCAGTACCATAGACACAAGAAGTCATTAATTGTTTGCACCAATCCCACACAGTACTGTTGCCAAAAATACTCAGGAGCACGAAATAGTATTCATCCACAGCAGGAAATAGTCCCCAACAAAAAATTGTCCTCTTATTTCAGCAGTGTTTGCTAAAAACCACAGTGTCCAGCTGTTTGTGGAAATTATTGGGCTTATTTTAATTACACTATAGTTTTGTGATCCATTTTTAAACTTGCACTGCTTCAGTTGGCATAAATGGGCCACAGACAGGACTAACACACTGTTGTTATTGGCTTTTCAATGATTTTTTTGACAGTAAGAACTTGCAGTTTACATCCATGTCTGTCCTTACTCATAGAATATAAGTAGTGAAGACTTCGAAGGAATTTAATAATAAAAAGGTATAAGGCGTATTTTTGGCGAAACGTGGATTCACACACACACATCTTCAACCCAGCAGCACAAAAGATCCATACAATCGACACAGTTTCAAGGTGGGCACTTAAGATCAGTGTCATTAATTCACTATCCGACCGTAAAGTCTTCCCTCTCTGTTCCTGAGTTATGGTGTTAAATAATGGCCAGAAAGGTGTTTTTGCACAACATTATGATGTCACAGTGAAGTTGACCTTTGACATTTTGGGTATGAAATGTCATCACAGTGACCTTTGACCCCCAACATCTAATCAGTTCATCTTTGAGTCCAAGTGGACCAAATTTGATGAAATTCCCTCAAGGCGTTCTTGAGATACCTTGTTCACGAGAATGGGACGTACAGACGGGCACCGAGGCATAAACATATAGAATAACACCATCCTTAGACTGTGGGTAATAAGAGCATAAACATTTAATTCATCCATGTATATCATTAACGTTGGTACTCCTCCAACACTTGCAATAAAATAATGCCAAATACTAAAATAAAAATGTTGATGACATGCAGCAGTAAAGGGTCTACCACTGTCCAACTCTCCAGTGGAAATAGGAAAGAAGTTTCTGGGAGTTCAGATCAGCAGAATCATTTTTACACGTAATTTTACTTTAAGTTCTCTCAGGTCCAATTCAGTGGCTGGTTCAGGTGAGTTTTAGTCACTGTGCAGTGGAGACAGAAGCTCACAAGAAGCTGTAGGATTCTCTCTGACCAGGATGAGTTTTCTGGTCAGGGTTTCATACAAAGTTACAGGAAGCAACAGAATAACAAAAGCTGAGAAAGCATTCACTCACAAAACTATCTGAGTAGACTTGCATAGACCTAATACGCCTCCTCAAACGATTGAAAAACAGTCCTTTGTTTAAACGAGGTGTCTCACTGACTCACTCACTCACAGTGACCACAGCAAAAATGCTTTTTTTAACACTAAGCTAGACAAAATGCAGGCAGACTTAATCAATTCGGGAGACACTAAAAGTTTAACAGAGAAAATAATAGGAACTTAATCAGTGAGCAGGAAAGAGAATATCACGATAAAATAAGACTAAAACTGTAAGCTAATTTATTTTCTTCTACACTACCAATTTACTACACATCACCGAGCCTTAGCCACACATTAGTATTCTTTCTGCATTTCTTTATGTCAGAATTTACTGCAAATTCTTGTTTCAAGGCATCTGTCAAAAATATCACATCTCTGATAAAGATGGTTCATTTCAAAGGACTGCTTCAGACTTGACAGTTTATCAAAGCGGTATAACTTCATAGCTGCATGTGTTGCATATTTGGATGGATCAACAGTTTTGTCTTTCACTCGTATTATCTGTAGCAGGATAAAAGCATTGCTGTCATTTGTGAACAGAGCATTCGTAGAAGGCTGCTGTGTTTATACTGCTGACTAAATGTTTACGCCTTGAACTGAGGCCGCTCAGTTTGACTTTGATAAAGGTTTGATGGGCTCGGAGGGGGGGGGGTGACTTACATGCTGCAGAGATCACACACAGTCACATTAATAGACTGTGTATAGAGCTATGCAAACATACTGTACATAGTGTCTGTGAACGTACAAGCACATACTAAACATATGCATACATACATGCATGCAAGTGCAAATGAATATTGGAAAAATCTTGGAATTCCAAAACACACACACACACACACACACACACACACACACACACACACACACACACACACACACAGATAAACACAGATGCAGGGAATGTCCAAGCAATGTCACTTGTGCTCGTTTGTTATGGCTCTAAGGGTTGAAATGAGTTCGTTGTCTATTAAGGCCTGACCAAAGTAACAATGACAGATTAACACTGACATACTATACACTACATCTGTTGGTCTCCATTTTGCAAATAAACGGAGCAATTGCTTGGCAATTGTCAGACGAGATGGGTTGAAATGGGGTAAATGGTGGGACAGACTGTACCAAAAACACCAGAAAGAAGACACAGATGAAAGAGAATACAAAGAAAGAAAAAGGAAGGTATGACAGAGAAAGAGATACAACTCCAGGGAGGAGGAGAAGGGCAGAGGTTGAGGAAAATATGTCACTCAGGTGTATTTCTGAATATTTTCTAAGATGGTGTCTCTTATTTTGAATTTTAACAACTGCATCATTTTAAGTATAGAAACCTATGTCCTTTACAAGCTTCGAGAACCACCTGATACCTGAAAAATCGAAACAACTGAACATCTGAAACAAGTGAACTGTTCGCCAGATTGAGCTGATTAACATAGAAAACAAGCAGAATAATAAAAGCAGTTGAGGCCTTGTATCTTACACTCGGCTATTCAGTTCCATATTGTCTACATGCCCTCCCCTAGGGTGCTTGAGTGATTTCATTTAAACCACATTTGCATAAAAAAACGTGATTTGACAAAGCGCAGGCGATGCTAAGCAAACTCATTTGCATGCGGGCAAGTGATTGGATGTACATGTGTGTGTACATGGATCAGTCACCATCCACAATAGATGACTGATTGCTGTGAACTGTTGGCTAGCAGGGCAATTTGACTCCTCAATCAATATAGTAAATTATCAGATTAATTGTGTAAAAGCACCCCCAATTATTTTGCCTTTCAGAAGTGAACATGGACTAAACAGTCATTCATCCTTGAACTTGCCTTTACGCCAATTAAGAATATTTCAAATATGTGGTGTACATGAGGCCAGAGAAACATTAATGACCTATTACTGCTCTCACCGTCTGTGCATGGTGTTTGCACCCTGTCACCGCCAAGATTGGATTGTTAGCTTAGCATAGCACAAACACTGCAAACAAGGGGGACATGGCTAGCCTGGCTCTGTCCAAAGGTAACAAAACCTGCCTGCCAGCCAGGGATAATTTGATTTTGGTGCTAAAACGATACTTTTAAAACGGTGCCAGTGCCTAAACAATGAAAGAAATGATGCTTAAAAAAAGATCACAAAATGACAGTTGGCAACATTAAAGAAAGGCTTGTTGATTGCTAAGTCCATATGGTCAAATTTAAATCTATTTAAAATATAATACCAATAGCTTATTTTACCTGTCAATTGCTGTTAAAAAATAGAACCACTGGATGGCAGTAGGAAACAACAGCTTGAGTTCCTCAAGTTGCACTTGAATGCACCATAAGTTTATGAGGTGCAATTGAATGCACCATTAAGTCCTGTCTGTGTTGTTTCTCAGAGTCCGACAGCGGCAGTTGCCACGGTGTCTCGCAAAGTGCAGCTACACTGAGCTGCAGACTGTTGCACGTCTCGGTGTTGGAATTCACTAATTATTTTGTGAAGTGATGCTTCTGTTGCCTCTAACTTAACGTCAGTTTCATGGAGGGGAGTGCATGGCATTTAAGTCACACTGAAATTAGGCACTGATATCTGCGTTGCCATTCAGTCTGGTAGATATCTGTCGTTTCAATACCTAATCCAATTACCAGCACCTCGAAAGCTTGTTTGTTCAATCTGTACAATAGCCTGTAAAAAAAAGTGTAAGAATAACAATTCACCATTTGTTCTGCCTCAAAAGTAGGTAATAATATAGACACCGTATTATGCCGCGTTCTATTTACCTCGGAACTCGGAAGCCGGAACTGGGAATGACGTCATACCCGAGTTAAATGCGTTCTATTTAAAAGTCGGATTTTCATTGTTTTCATTAGCTCTTAGCTATTGTTAGCAATACCAGTTGATAACAACGCATTACGCTGTTTTTTGTGCATGCAAACAGCGTAACAACATGTCCACAGATAGAAGTTGGACATGCCTGTGTGAATGACTGATTTAGTGACACAAATAAGACAGAAGTGCTTATAACTTTATGTTACTGCAGCTTTTCACAACTGTTGATACAGGGGGCAGCCATGTTGGATTTTGAACTCGGGCTACTGCGAGGTTGTCTGAGTTGCGAGCTCATAAATCCGAGGTCAGGGGGCGTGTTTACGACTTTGACCTCGTTAAAACCGAGTTCCGAGGTAAATGGAACGTGGCATTAGTTCATGTACTTTTGTGGTGCAGATTTGCAATGTCAATTGTCAATAAGTCAAATGACCAAAAACCAGTTGAGTTTATGTAAAACAAGTTCATATAATCTCATAAACTCAAACTCAGAGCAAAACACTAAGCATAATCTTCAAAATTTCCCAGAATGGTTGCTAATAGATCTCCCACATCCATGATGGCAGATTCATACATCCAAAAGCCTGTGCGCAAATACACACACACACGCACACCAAGTGTTTGGATAAATGTGCCGAGAGAGATGCTATTCTTCACCCGAAGGAGGCTGAGCCAACACACTCACATCACATCACTCAGTGGACATTTTATTCTATTATTCAAGCTATTCCAAACCCTCCTCTCAGGCGTCTCTGGAGATTCACTCAACAGAGAGAGACTCCTCAACGGCTGTTCCAATAGTTTACTCAAGAGTTGGTCCAAACCCTCTACGTCAGGCAGAACTGTGTCAGTGTCAAAAGAGTTTTTCTTGTTGTTTTTCAAAGTGTGGATTTCTTGATGTGTTATAGCAGGTGTGGAGCTGGTGTTTTCTCAAGTACTGCCACCTTTAATTAAAGAAAAATTAATTTGTGGGAAAGCCTCTGTGTGTTTTAGTTTGCAAGAGAGAGAAAATAAGTTATGGTTTGTTTCACTGTGTTATGTGAATCAGACACTAAATGAATTTTGCACAGGAGTGAAGACATTTCTTCTTCTTAAACTTATGTCATATTTGAACCCAAAGTTTATTTCTGATCTGTTGTTTTTCTAGAATCTGTCTAGTCTCATGTCTAGACTTCAACTCAAATTTGGAGTTTGGTATTTTTAAGAAATATTCAAGAACCCCAGACAAATCTGTGACTTTTTATCCCAAAGCCCATGTGAGCATGTTGATCTCACATTGCTCCCCCTGTTTCACATGATGATCCAGACGCTTTCAATGTGGTGCCATGGCAACAAGTGAAGGATATTTTCTGCTTTCTTACTGCCATCAAATGCATCACACACAGCACAAAAACTCACAAATTTCTGCAATTATTTCCCCAGGGCCTTTGCAGTGTTTTCTTAACAGTTTGGCTTGATGTGAAAATAATTCTGAATGGCAGGAATGGAGACTGCATTTATTAAAAACTACATTAGGCAGAACGACATTTGTCAGACTTGACATTACACAAATAGTTGACCACACATGAAATATAAAATTAATGGTTTCTGAGGGATCATTGCACATGGTTTAAAATGCACTGATCGACTGCATTATCACATCATATTATATGCTGACACGTGGGTATACAAACACATGCATACACACACTATCGCCGAAACACACACATACTTGTTATTGTGCTGTCCGGCACAGCTGGCAAGCTGAGACACCATGGCAACTGTTGTGGCAGAAAACATTAAGGAGGCGTGGGAGGTGGAGGACACTATGTGTGTGTGTGTGTGTGTGTGTGTGTGTGTGTTAAGGTGGAGGACCTGGAGCTGAAAGACAAGGCATCTGTATGTGAAACAGCCTTTACTATGCAGACAACAAGGCCATTCAGTCACACTTGAGGCACAAACAGGTTATATTTGTCGCGCACATGAGCTCTATATGAACGGTGACAGAAGAAAAGCTCAAACTCACTCATACAGTATGATCAAGTTATGCTATTTGTGATAAGATAATACCATTTATTCGGTCTTGTGTGATAGTGCCTGATAAACAAAAGGTGAAGATTTTAAGAGAACATATTTCAAAACAAAAATGTCTTGCTCCATTTCCATCTTCAAAGCACCTGACCCGAGTGGAAAAACTACCCAGCATTACTACGGGATTCTCAGGAAGAAAGCTGCCAGCCCAGCCAGTCATGCAAACAAGCTGACAGAGCAGGCATGCAGGAAGATAGATAGATATATGGGTGGGTAGAAGGTCAGATCTGCACATATATATATGGACGGCGAGACAGACAGATGAGGCGAGACGCAGATAGACATATACACAGATGAGTGAAAAGACTGACACGGGCAGACTTCACTAGCAAAAACCTGATTTATTTCCTTCCTTGGAGATGACGTCACTAAAAGTTGTGTGACGAAAACACACTGAAAGGTATGCATGCTGATATAAACACAAGCACACAGAAACATTGAGAAACCCATGCTGGTACTAGAGTCTTGTGAGTAGAAAATGTCAGACTGTGTACATATTTTGTAGTACGCTAGAAAGTTTTGCCACCGAAAAGTATTTAAATTTTTCAAAACAGACTCAACCTATTTTACTCTCGACAAGCAAAAACAGCTGTTTGTGACCCCTGTTGAATCTGGTGTGATTGAACACTTCACTTGAAGTGCTGCCCTAATAATCAGTATTAATATTATAGCAATTCATTCAGTCCACTTAAGAGGTGACAGAGTCAGCAATGCTGGTTTTAAACCACTACATTTCAACTGGAACAAGACCAAAAATACATTTACTGTCGGCCTTTGCTTGGAAAATAAACATTTACAACACTTTATCTATGCTCTAATAAAGAAGACTGCAATCTTGACGTCAACATGACAGTGCTTTCTCATTTCAGGCAAACAAATGCCAAAAATAAGAGATGATGTGTGATTACTCATTATGAATTTCTGACAAAGTGATCAAAGTGAATTGCTTGTCCTTGCTGTTGAAGGCAGACGTGTTGTTTCTTCATCTGGTTCCTTAAATGAGGTGATTTCTAAATGTAGTTTGGAATGTATTCTTCAAATCCCTGGGGCACAGTCGGTTTTAGATACTTTACACAATATTTGTGATCATACTTGGGTGGTCGTTCGGATGTTCATTTGACATTGTGATGTATCATGTCACAAGAAGAATGTGTCACAGTATATACAGTCAGTGTGAAAAGATTTGTACACCTATCTTGTCCAAGTACTGCTCTTGATACTGTCATTGTTTCCTTTCAGAATACTTTGTCATTAAACTAAGAAAGGTGCAACATTTCAAGTCCAGATTGGCTCTTGTCAAGCAGAGGTATCAAACAGTAACAGGTGTGTGTCACTGAATAAATAGTCGAAGTCGCATACATAGGTTTGGCTACAACCGATGGATGGCTTGGAAGTGCATGTGTCAAGGAATAAAGTCAAGATTGTTTTCCATAGAGAATGGAACTTAGCTTACTCATCTGCCCTATTTTCTCAAAATGGGAACTCTATTCTGACAAAATAGATTTTTTAAAATTGCACATTGACATAAATTCCTCAGAAACAAATATTCCACACAAGGTATGCAGATGGTTCGTGATTCTAAATCGCAACCATAAATTCACCTCTCTACATTTATATTTTCCATTCTAAATGTTTCGTCTTGCAAAACATATATCTCTATCTTGCAAAATGTAGTAGCCCTCAGGTCAGGGCCAATCAATTCCACTGCAGAGCAGACCTGACCTGCCAGCCGCTTTAAGCACGGTCTAATGGAGGTGGTAAGGAGATGAAAGCCATATAGCCTTGCTGGGCTAGTACCCAAAATTCTTTACTTACCCCCCCTCCCCTTCTCTCTGTCTATTGGCCCTCAGGACAGAGTATGGAGATTTAGGACAACTGGGTTGGCCTGTTGATAGAAGCGTCCAGATTGAATCCAGACCCACGCTGTCGTCACGTGTGTGTGTGTGTGTGTGTGTGTGTGTGTGTGAGTGAGAGAGTGTGTGTACTGTGTTTGGTGGATGTTGAGTGATCAGTTCCTCTAAAAAACATATTTTTCGCTGGACGAGGGTTGTCTCTGTTGGGACATTGTGGTCTAAGACCCTTGACAAGAAATAATTTGTTTATATATATTTTTTTGCGTGTGTCTTCTGTATTTACCTCCTAAGTGAAGCACTGTCTCCCCTCTGTCTCTCTCTCTTTTACACACACACACACACACACACACACACACACACACATTCCCCCCTTCTGAGGTCATCCCCCCAGAGCTGCTTTGTGCAGCTCCTGCTGTAAATTCGTTTGTGTGCGCCCAGTTTTTACCATTCCCCCCCACCCTCTCCCTCATTTTCTTTCTCTAACACCCGTTGTTCGGGCTGCCTTGTGAAACTGAGGTCATAGTTCATCTTCTGAAAGAAAGAGAGATACAGCTAATAAGCAGGAAAACACTCCATAGTTCTGCTCTTTTGTCCTTTTTATCAGCTGCACGATTGTCATATATGTATTGTTTATTTAGGTTTTTTTCTTGAATTTGATCAGCTGCGTCTGATTTGGTTAAAAACAGGCATAGGATCACATTTGATAAGATTGTTAAAATATTTGATGAGATTCTTGTGGATAGGAGTCTTTTTCAGATACCTAAGTCTAATACTTTCTTGTTTTTTAGAGGGTTTAAAAACACTACTGTAGGCAGGACGTTATATTTGTGATTATTGTGGAAACCAGACTAAAGGCCCAAACGTGGATAACAAAATTAATCAGCGGGTCTTTGTAAAATATTCGGTTCAGAAACCATCCCTTTGTTTGTTGTTGTCGTACTGCTTTTTTTTTTTTTTTAATTATTTAAAAATATATATAAAGTGAATGATGATATCACTCACTTGGAGAAATCATGTTGCCAGCAGCTATTTGGACACATGTATACATATTGAGAATAACCTTTGCAGTTGTCGTTATGAGTTATGAACTATAATGAGATGTGATTCTTGACCCCAGCATCCTCTGGGAGCGAGGCAAACTTGTGCATGTGATGCAACACACGCAAATACTTCGATCTGGGCCTTGCAAAATCTTTTTTGCGAGTGTTTATAAAACAGATCGAAGGCCTTGCAGGATTTTTCTCTGTCATTTACTGGATCGCCTTAAAGCACTTTTACAGAATACTTTCCACTGGATGGAGTGATTTCACAACTCAGGCATTCGGGTTTTGGAAGGAGGGGTGCTGCACCTCCCGACTGAAGGATGTATACATTAACGTTTTGCAGCCCGCCTTCACCGTACAGCTCTGGAATCACACACTGGGCTTATATGTTCCCTGTAAAATAACGTAAGACATCTCAAAATGTGCATTTATAGGAAATGATTTAAGCAGTGTGGGTCTAAAGTATCTTCTTTTTTTTTATTGAGGTGTATTAGAGGTTATTAAGGATTGCAAAAAAAGGAAAACATGATGCAGATTTAAATTGCTATAAATACTCCTCACTGTCACTTCTGTTCCCTAAACTGCAAGCTGCTTCTTCTCCAGATTGACACTTAATAGCAGGGATATGATATATCGACACAAATAGGCTGTGCCAAATTCAACAGTGGAAAATCCAGAGTGTGCTTTGAAATTGATATATGATCACACAGGGCCTCATTTCAGCATCATTTTAACAATTTCAAGATGATATGAGAAGTGATGGCCGGCTCAAGGGACGTGTAGATTCAAACTTTGCTTTGCAGTGGCCTTTGCAAACAATGTCACCGTGCTCTAACGTGCAGTAGGAGCCGATTCCTGCCAATTGCAACATGCGTGTAAAAACGCACATCCATGTCAGCCTTTTTCTCCTCTCCTCCCTTCTCTTCTTCTTGTACTCCCTCTCCTAAAGTCTTCCCTCCTGCTCCCACAGGACTCTGTTTATTGTGTGAGCCATGGTCATACTGGGACAATTGAAACACCATTTTAGGAGACATTGGGCTCCTCCTACAGGACCAAAAAAGTGTTTTTAAGGAGAAAATTTAAGGAAAATATCTTTCTCCTTTCTATATTCCCTCAACATCATCCCGAGGAATGTAGTTTTCATATGTTCATATGTTAGGACTATTTCTTTTGTTCTAGCAAGCAATAGCAAGACAGTTATTTAACAGCAATTCAAATATTGACCTTGTATTTACTTTTGTAGTATTAATCAATTTGTCATTAAGCATGAAAGTCCATTTCTTTACCTTGAAAATAGTTTGACAAAACAATCCCAACTCAAAGTTTTTCCCTGGCTTTTTTAAACCACATCACACTGTCTTCATCGATGCTTAACACTGCTAATGCTGATTAAGAGACATCAAAGTATATGGATAAAATCATAACAGCTACTGAGCTCGCATATCAACAGATTCATTTCCATGACAACTGATGAAAACACATCTACTGATGAAGACTACATGATATGGTTGAAGGCACAAGAAAAACAAGTAAGTGGCGTTAGGTTGGGATTCCTTTGTCAAAATATTTAAACTGGGCAAGGATTCACTTTTATTTCTTTATATCCTCACATCAATAGTCATTTTTATCCCAAATGACTTGCATGCAGCTGAATAAATAACAGAAAAGTGGCAAAACTGAGGATTAAAGACTCCACCTTCTGTTCCAAGACAATTTTATACAACACCTCAAATGTTTGACCAACCTCATTTAGACAAGATCTGATATGCAGTCCGTCTATGCTACTCCCTGCAAGAACAGGTTTTCCATCACCTGTAACTTTATCATACTGCAGGATTGTAATGATGCTTGTGTGAGATACACACATACAGCACAGCGCCAGCTTTATCACTGACTCGCTTAGCTTATCTGTTATCTCTAGATTTTAGAGTAAAGTAAGTGTTCCTCTTAACTTCTCAGCATACTTTAAATGGCTACGGCACTATCTGATAAGCAGAGAGGAATTCAGTGTCTTTCTCTCACTCATTAACCCACTCACTCATTCACACATAATGTTTATAAAAATTTGAGAAAAGAATGTGGTTGTGTTTGTGTCCTCGATAAACCCACTCCTGCAACGCAAAGCAAATGTTTTCATTAACTCTCAGTAAGTGTGTGTGTGTGTGTGTGTATGAGGTCAGCTTATATTCTTCAGCTATTTCGTCCTCGATAAAACCGGGTTGTGCTCTATTTGTTTTGGATGCTTCGGTTTTTTTCACTAGCTACGATGCAAGCGCGGTCTTTAGACACAAGATTACTCAATGCTGGTTCCACATTACACAAACCCAGACAAGCCTCCCCCTCCTGTTTAAAATCTTCCAGTGGTGGACTGGCCCTTTCATGGTCGCTCTTGTAAGACCATATTTCAAAAGGAATGCTCATAAATTAAAATTACCATTGATTTTTACAATGGAAGCAAGCAATCACAGTTTTGGTTCTGCGGTTTGTCCAGTAAATTCTCTACGCTGGGATTTATTTGCTACTCTAATGTGGCCTACAGCAAGCTATTTGTCACAAGGAAGAAACCTTTTATCTCCAAAATATCAACTTTCCACAAGCTCAGATAAGTGAGTATGATGCATTTCTGCATATTTCCAGCGAGGATGGCAGTAATTGCTCTTCTCACAGAAGATCCAGTTTAAAAAAAAGAAGAAAAAAATTAACTAAATTAATAAAATTAATTAAATTTTAGACTTAAAATCGCCATAATTTAAATGGCAGCATTGGACTGTAATTAATTTTTTTTTCGTTTTGATAAATTTGAGATACCACATGGAATTCAATGTGTAATTATCAACACTATTTCCTTCTTACAGCAAAAACAGGTATAGTTATTTACGAATAACTATCAAAAAAACTAGAATCTCCCTATATGGAGTTTCCAGAGTCAAATCTTATCAACTACGGAGCTCCATTTGTGGATCCCTGACATGAAAACATTTGAGCAGCCCTGCTGTTGATAATCAAAAGCTTCTTCCACTACTAGACCTCCTCCTCTAGTGCCCCTCCCCTCCCCCCTCTGGCTCTCTCCATTTTTCTGTGTCCTTATGCTTCAATATATAGCTAAAATGCAATAAATGCATGCTATTATATGCATACAAGTAGGACTGAGGTGAACAAACAGGTGTTTTGGATTGAAAGGAGTATTAGATATGTCATGGCTAATGTTGGCCACATTTGTATCATGGTCAAAAGTGACCTTATGTGACTCAAATCTCTAAATAATTCCAATTATTAAAACACCTTTTCTAAAACAAGCACCGTCACTCTTATTTTAATTATGTTCTAGAATTTTTTTTTATTATATTGAACATAATTTCTATACACGTCTGACTCGAGATATTTTTTTCAGTAATATGCTACACGCAGTTGCCATCCTTTCCATTCTGGTATTTTTGTTGAAAATACAACCCTGGCCAAAGCCGATTATATTTTGAAAATCTTTACCGGAAGCCCCAACTCACACTGACAGCGCTCTCTCTGCCTCTACTCGCTTGCTTCAGCATCTGCCTTCACCAGAGTCAACGGAGCGCGCGGTATGGATCCGTTACGCATTACGCGCTATGGTGTCCTTCCTGGCACAGATGGTTTTCTGACACGCGCGTCTGACTGGTGTAAAGACATGACATCAACTCTTAAAAGCTGCGGTGACTTGCAGTGAACAAGAAGTCCAAGGACATTGTTTGTTTTGAATGCAGAAGAGGGAGAAGACAAGTGATTCGCGGAGACCCTTTTCTACGCTCCGCTCCGACGCACACACACTTTCTTTTGGACTTATTTGCTAAGGGGATATAATTTGTTGCATCTACATTTTTGGGTGTTTACTATATGTGGATACTTTTTTCGGGACCATGGGAGACTCCGTGTTCTTCGAAAGGCAAAATTCCTATCTTGTAAGTACTCGGTTTATTGGCCATAAATTCATTATAATGAACGCGGCTTGAAGGCTTGCATCTTCTGTTGTCGCGTACGCGTGTGCACGTCTAGTGTGTGCGTGCGTGTGTGAGGAACAGAGGGAAACATATGTTTATTTCCTGCATGACTTTAGGACAATTTTGCATATCGAATTTAAACCATCTCTCTGTCTTACTGATATTGTGCATACTGATATTGTGCATGAAAAGTGCAGAATTAGTTTTGTGTATTTTAGTAAACAAACTTGCATGCATTTTAAGATATGCAATATATAAATCTGACAAAAAACGTATTTCGCTGTAGAATGTCAGTGACGGAAAACAGAAACTATGAAACAGAGAAAAGGGGGGGGGGGGCCTCAACATGCAAAAACTTCCTGTGATGGAACGTTTTAAGTGACATGTGGTGGTTAGAGTTTGAACATATACAGGCACACAAGACCACACATGTTTCCTGGTTTTAAAGAGGAGACTTTTGCTCTGAAAGCAGCTCAGTAAAGACACAGAAGCCTGCAGCAGACTGCTGCTATAGCCACAGGTGTTGTGTTTGACACTCTACACCTCAAAGCTCGGTGGCCACATGAGGGCAAAACACACAGATATGGGTCGAGGCCTTGGGGACAGACCAACGAGGGCTCTGATGAGAACTGCACCTTCAAAATGAAACTCAGCAATTTGGAGCTCATATTTGGCAGATTGCAGAACAGGTTTATACGAATGTGGGAATTGAGTTGGTTCGTGTCGTGGACACCGATTTAAACATGCTAGTGTTTTATCATCAGCCCTCTCTACTCGGACCCCTCCTTCTGTTTCCACCCCCCCCTCACCCTTTCTCTTCCTCCTCTCTGGTGGTGAGGAATCCTCTGCTGACTGCTCTAGTGGTCTGTCTCCTCTTTATAAGCAATGTTTCTGTGGCTGGAAGCACTCATAAAGCTACAAGCATTGATTGGAAAACAATTCCATTTTCTTTGGCTCGGCTGGTGGCACGCTGTGGTCTAGATTTGTGTTTTTTAGTGTGGCTAGTGTGGTGTGAAAGTCGTTGCCACATGGCCCACAGTAACGGTGTCTAAAATTCATCCAACACAGGCTGATGATCAGTGCACTCACCAAATTGTTCTTGATGCACTTCTCCACTACAGGGCATGTCATCTTTCTAGAGACACTAAACTTTGATGTATCTGGGCTGTTACTTGTCTCCTTTTGTGAACCCAATAAATACATAATGGAAAATCAGTGGTCTTCAAAATGGGCGATCTGATTGGACTAAAGAGCAAAACTGACACATTTTAAACACAAAGTGAAAAGACACACTATGTAGAATACCTATATGAATATAGCATCTTTCAACATGTCTTAGACCGAACAATGAATGGAGAAAATGATTAGTAGATCAACATGACAATAATCATTAGTTTCAGCCCTAAAAATGTCCCAAGGGCCAAGTAACATCACAATAGCGTGCTCTTTCAAACAGCAACTTTATAGGTGCTAAAACCAGGGAATTATTTGTATTATTGCTTGAAAAAAAAATGACTTAAACAACAAATCAACCATCTATTGTAAATCGCTGCATTTTCTTTTAAATGAATTAATCAATCTTGTCAGCTCTTTATCAATTATCTAAGTCATTGGTATGGCTAATGTGCATTCTGGGGATTATGGCAGGGAATCAGACTGCTCAAAGTGCTTGTCTGGATCAAAAATATTGAATTAGGAACCTATTATAGACAGTGTCCCAGCTCTTTGATTGAGCAGATTGTTATGTGAGGACACACTAGGAGTATGTGGGCTGCTGAAGGCATATGAACACGTCTGAACAGTTTCTGTCGATGCTCTACATTTCACGAGCAAGCAGTACAAATTACAGTACTTGTTATCTAGCAAAGAAAGTCTGGAGTGTGCACTTCGTCTTAGCCATAACTGTAAAAGCCAATATAGTTTGCATTGGAAAATGCGTATTAACAGAAGTCATGGATGGTAATTTCATTTTTGGATGCTATATAAGGTAAGAAATTCATTTGGGCAGCATCTAGTGATTGAAATATATGAAATATTTCCTCAGGAAACCTTATAACAAAAAAACAGCAAGTAAAAGCATAATAGTTATGTCCTGACATCACGTCACACATGCTAGTGGACCTTCAGCCAGGCTACTTATTGCTGTCTCATTGATTCTTAACACTTAGTTGAATTTGGTAGAAGAATGCAGTTAAAATACAACAAAAAAGCAGTTCCAAAGAAAACTGCATTTGTGTTAATGGAGGATTAGGCCCCTTGAAGCCGCTCTTTCTCCGCCGATGATTAAACAAATGCAGGCTTTCGTCATTCCTGCCAGGGCAGAAAAATATTTCAGATTCTAGGTTAGCAGACTGGAGACACACAGCGATGGAGAAGACGGCGAGACAGAGCCAGAAAGAAAGTGCGAGAGTAGTGACGTGTTATGCATTTTGCTTATGGCGTCAAAGTTGTACTAATGGAATACCAGCAGGGATAACATAACACTCTGGATGGATCACTCAGCTCTCATCTTGGAAGGAGTTATGTTTTCCAATATTACGAGGATTATAAGAATGATACACGGGTAACTTCTTTAGCCAATGTAAGCAAAACCCTCACATGCTAAGGTGATGAAAAGAGGAGCAAATTCCTAGCAAGTTTGTCTGGGCACACACCAACATGAAATTGAATCGATTGAACAAATTAATCAATCTTGTCTGTATCATTTGATCAACTAAACGGTTTGTTCAGCCCAGTAGACAGATTTAGCTTCAGCAGATGAGCTATTAACTCATTATTTTGCTACTAAACATATTATGATTCATCACGTTAGGTCAGGCAACAAATCTAAGTCATGTACTGTCACAGGGGACTGTCAGTTTATCCAAACGGACACATTTTAGAATTGCAACAATGGTTTTCTCTGACTGATTAGGGGTCTTGACTGAAGTTGAGTCGTGAGTCATGTGCAGCGTAAAGTAAAATGCTGTCTGAAAGTCACATAATGATAACAGAAATGAACGAACAGGGAAGTTTTGGAACACAACACTCCTGGAGTGGAGCCAGCCAGCGCTGAGGCTTTTGCCAATAGTCAAATAATGATTGTCTTTGTCCCAAAACCTTTTTCACGTGTTTTGTGCTTTCAAGTGTTGGCAAGCTGTTACAACTTGTACAAGTAGGCTTTGTTGCATCCTTTTGCAGACTGTGCATTTACAGGTGAAACAGTTCAAGGGGATCTGAGTGTTAAAAGATTTGCGATTGATTTTTCAATTAGCTCAGACTGGATTTAGAGATGTGCCCCTGCTGTGGTTGTTGCAGAGGAGTTAGAAGGCAAACCGAGAACAACACAAAGGAAGCATTGATGAAATGATTAATTACCCTCCTCCACTATCATCTGTTCCTCTGTCTCTCTTTGTCCGTTGGATTCTGTCTCTCATCACTGACCAAACAGAGAATACTCTTTTGGTCTTCCTCTAGCCATCAAGGGACCCTTGTCAGCCTGAGTGCAGCTACCTGTTTAGACAAACACCCCCCCCCCCACCCCTCCTCGCCTGTTTTCAATTGTTCTTCTTTTTGCCGCTTCTCTTGACAATGGACTTCCATTGTTTTCAGAAACTTCAAATCCTCTCACCCTGCTTTTCCTCTCTGACTCAATAATGCTGAGAGCAAACATGTTTTATTCGCTCTCCTTACCTGCTGATGTATGACCTGGTTCTAATGCAGTATGTGTGTTTGTTGTACTCCTCTGCCACTCCCAGTACAAACAGCTCTGGCAGACACAGGTTAAGTCTTATGCCAAATAGAAAGAAGTTTTTTACGGAATGGATTCATGAATAAATCATTATTGTTTAAGTGTTATCCAAAAGTGAAAAGTCATGAATGCCCATCCTTGGATGCTCTCGTGTCTGTAATGAACAGCTTTGCTCGTGCATGTGTGGGCAGATGGCATCACCCATCCAATGCGGCTTCTTAGTCATCAGCACAGCGAGTTTATTTACATTGATCACAAGTTTTGCTAAGCACACTCTGACTCAGAGGGAGAACTTAGCAGGAGTGTAGACATTGTGTTCGCAGGAGTGTACTTTCTGGGAATGCACACAGATACTGAATACATTTCATAATGCATGTAGGGCTTGTTACCCTCGCATGCCATGTTTTATGACACACATTCATTAACCTGGCATGTATAGCCCAGCTCCAGCATGGCAGAAAAAGGGAAAGTCTAAAACTGCCTCTCCACGTTCCACAGCTGTCACTTCTGGCTCGTCAGGACAACGCCGTCCATCATTCGTTTTGCTTTCTAGACCCCGTCGGTGGAAGGCACTTGTTTTATTATCAACAGCAAAAGAGAAGTCCGTCCTCCCCAAGACTTGTCTTTTTATGGAGATGGTCGAAGGCTGAGGGGAAAACAGAGCAGAGGAAAGGCAGAAGAGAAAGTTCTGGCAAGATCTGATCTACTGTTTGCCGAGGGAGATGTGCTACCAGAGGCAGGAGTCGCTCTCTCGGCCTGAGCAAAATATGTGATGTTTTAAGGAGTTTGATTTAGAGCTGAAGCTCTTGCCCTCGTTTCTTCATTACTTCATCCAGTGATGTTTCTTTCTTCGGGGGAAAGTTAAGGGAGTTGGTCAGTAGGTTCAAGAAAAGGCCAACCACGTTTTCGGGCTGTTTGTGTAAAAGCCTTTGAGGGCATGATGTCAATCACCATGTTGCTGTGTGAAGTGCAGCAGTATTACATCATAGTTTGGGAACTTTAAAAGAATTATAACAGAGTGTTCTTCCTGATTCGCTGCAAACCGGCGTAATGGATCAAAACAGAACTAATCAAGTCTCCCATCCTGGGTATGAAGAGTTTTGTAATCCACTACTTCACACACCCTGATGTTTGCACAGCCATACATGGATGCATATGAGACATGCACACAAAGCAGAATTAGATGCTAAATAATAACAGATTGTGCTGTCCAGTGGAGAAAATCTCTGCTCTTATTTCCAACACCTCAGACAGCTGTTGCTCTCCGGTTGACCTTAGCAACACAGCTAATACATCTCACAGCCCACACATTTTTGTATCAGCGTATTTGCATCTCATAGCAGTCTTATGAGGACTAGTAATGCTTGCAGACTTGGGACTGCAGCAAAATACATTTAGCCATACCATATACTAGGGGTTAGGAATTTCCAGGAAGGTTTCACAGAGGGTCAACGAGTCAAAAAAGCATCAGGTCATGTGGTTTACTGCTTCAGTTCAAAGGGGACAGGGCAAAGTATGTCAAGTGTGTCCGCAAGTGTCCCCACAGTGGATGTATTTCTATCAAATAACAAAGAATTCATGAGACATTAAATAAATTGGATATTGCATTGTTACAGCACCATCCCTGTCAAATGACCAATAGGATTAACTGCACAACATACTGTAGAACAAGCTTAGGAACCGTTCGGTATTTATCTAATGGACCACCGGAGGAAAATAGGGGAGGGTCGTGTCTTTTTATTCTTTGCTGAGGGGAGGGTCATCCAACTTTTGTATTCATGAAACAGCAAAATTTCAAAGTGGCTTGTTTGGTGCATATTGTTCCATGTAGCTCCATGTAGCTCTCTCAGTCTCTGCCCTCCTTCGCTACCAGATGGGTCTGACCCATGAGTTTGCTGTGGGGCAGGGCATAGACATATGGGGCAGGGGGAGCTGCCCCCTGGTGGCTGAAACGGATAATTGCATTATTTAAAAAATGAGTGGAATAATTAAGTCTGACATGATCAGATATTTTATAAATATCTTAAATAACACAACTAAATGGTGGTAGGTAATACATCTGATTTCATGCTTCAGTAAAAAAAAAAAAGTATTTCCTGGCTGACGATGGGAGCAGCAGGACGTAAAAAACGAAAATGACTGTTGCTAGTCTGGACATCTTACCGTGCCAAGGTTGCAATAAAGGTTTCCTAAATGCCACATTTGATGTCAGCTTACTAATTAATTGCGGGTTTTGTGTAGATTTGGACTTTTAATACGTTTATTCCACTTTGTTTAAACGGCGAAGTGGATGAAGCCTAGTGACGAGTCCATAGCAACCGGTTTGTGTGTTGAATGTTACCCAGAGTGCCTTGCTGAATGGTCTCACTATTTTATTGTTTTATTTCATGTGAATACTAGTTTACTAGAGGAGTAACTTAGTATTTGAAGTAATGCAGGAAGTGTGCATTTAGTTTCTATGCTTATTTTGTTTCCACAACAATGTTAGTGAGTAAATCTACTGAAATGGCCACCACACCATAACAGAGGAGTGTGATGCGTCAGATCAGAATGCAGAGGTTTAGTCACATATGTCATGGCTGTTAAAAAACAATGGGAATCTGTATATGTGCCAAGTGCAAACCAGTACAGAAGGTATCGATAAATTGCTGGGGGAGGGTCATGCCTTTTTTCCAAATCGTTTTGGAAGGTCACAGAAATGGTGAGGGGAGGGTCATGTCTTTTTTGGCTAAAGGTCCCAAAACTCCTCCGGTGGCCCCTTAAATAAATAACGAACAGTCACTTAGGTTCCAGGGATGGATTCTTAGTAATTTGCATTATTTTGAAAGGAGAATGAGCTTTTCTTACTTTTGGTAATAAACTGGAAGTTGCGGTTTTACTTCAGCTCTCTACAGCTAATTTGCTGAAATTACATTTTCTTTTTTCCGGTTTCTGCACAATTACAGAAATAAAACCAATGGCCAAAGCTTCGGAAAGAAGTGCAAACAACATCGGAAACATCCATACACCTTTTCCCAATGATAATGTATGTCACTACTCTTTTCCTTGGTGGACGGTTTTTGCTGAAGAAGAACCCCCACCGCTGCAACAGCACAGAAGAGCTTTTTGCCTAATATATTGGACATGATCAACATAACAATGAATGTGACCAAAATGCCAAGCTTTGTTTTCCTAGCTTGGTTTTCATGAAGAGTGAAATGTTCCAGCAAGGAAATGGCGAATATGAAGTTCTTAAATCCCCCTGATAATTATATTTCTTTGGAATGGACATGGATGTAATGGGTTAAAAATAGGCAAGTTACATTGTAATCATTATGAACCAAACATATATAAAGCCGTAATCACTTTTCCCTTTGGAAAGAAGTTAAAATGTTGTCAAACTTTTGTCTAAATAAAACCAGCATATTTTGTTTACAACGCGGCTCCACTTCCTACTTCTGGTTGCACTGTATGACGCCTCAAGGGGGAAATTAGCATATGTAACTTTGATTCTCAGTCAGTCATGATGGCCATCACTGCCTGTCAGAGATTAGCTGCTAGTCGCTGCGTACGTGACCTGCCCAGAAAACGCTCGCTCCATTGAGCATTAGTGATTTAGCTTGCAAAGCATACAGACAGACCAATGGAGACATATGGACAGATATTATCAAACCCAGACAGATAAGAGCTGACACACAAGGTGGAAGTCAAAATTCCAGTCTGGTAACATCTCAAAGAGCCTGAATGAAGGAAATTTTTCAAGTTAAACCAGGAATAACACAGATGATGCCAGGAATAACAGATTCTTTGCGACACACACATTTGCATACCTGCAGCGGGTGTGTGCATTCATGTGCCCAGTATGCACATATTTGCACACAGGACAAACCCATTTAATGTGTGTGCCCATGCATTTAACTCTAGAAGTGGGACCCAGGTTCAAGGGGCCTTTGACTAAGACTGGATTAGCTGCTCCTAAGGCTGCCACTGGAATGCGAGGATCAACAAGGCTGTTGTGGCAGTGCATGCGCAAACACACACACCCATTTCATCGCAGCACACTCACTATTTACCTTTCAGTCTATTACAGTCTATTAATATTTCTCCACTCTCTCTCCTTTCCGTTCTGTTTTTTTTTTATCATTTACATCACTTGTTAAAAAAGATGAGGGTGGCATTGTATTTTGCTTTTTGAACCAAAAGCATATGACTACAAATTAAAATAAATAAAGAGGCAAAAGCCATAAAAGACGAATGAATGAAAAAGCTTCAGGGTGCTTTATCACCATCTGGCTGGTAGACTTATCGAAAACTGATGAGAGCGTATAAACAGGAAACGTGAGGACCTGCACGCGCAGAATGATGGATGAGTGGATGAATAACTCCATCCATCACGCAGTGTTTGTGGTTGCAGCGTTTCACTTCTGCAAGGCTGCATCTTCACTCGTTTATGCAGCCGTGTGCCATCACCTCGTTACATAAGAGTTATTGTGTTATGATAATTGATTAAGCGAATGTTTGCACGTTTTGTTTGCAGAAAAGCTTTTGCAGGTCACGAATTCTTCCTTGAATATTAAAGTGAACTGTAAGCTATGAAAGACAGCCATTGTCTCTCCCTGAAGATGGTATGGTGGTATTAGGATGGACTTAGTTTGGAGGACAAAGTTATGCTGGCTTGAGGGAAGTCAGCAGCATGTGTTACATGAAGAAGCATCTCCTTTTGTGTGTGTCCTTTCCCATGTCAACATTTCAGACAGGTGTTTCTAGTTTTATTTAAGTGGCTGCAGTGGTCATATGAGGCAGTATTAGTTTATTTCTCAAAACAGATGGGAATGTTTCAACAGAATCATTTGTGTCCTTTGTGAATAGTTTACTGTGTTGACTTATAGTTGGCATCTACTAGTATTGTTCAAAGGAAGATTTTTTTAGTTTTACTAATGGATTTATATTATTCTGAATATATTTTAACAAGGCCGGTACATCTGATGTGTTATTCCTGGAAATACTAAGATGGTTTGTGTCAATATAACTCTCCTGTGCCAGATTTTTTATTTTTATTTAGTTCAAGTCAGTGCTCAAGGGAAAACGGCATAATGGATCTAACATCTTGCAAAGTTAAGAAATAATTTTTAATTCAGATTCAGAGCCATCCAGGGACTTGTTCCTCAGCCCAATGTCTAACATTTCACCAGATTCCATTGAAATTATTCACCATGTTTTGAAATAACAGACTGTACTTGACATTTAGAACATTAATATAGCAGTAAACAAGTATTTGCTATGTAAAGATAACATAGACTAAGAATGATGTTGAACTCACCCTGTGTGTGTGTGTTGCAATCTGAGTTTCTATGTTCTTTGTTTTGGATATCTGTCCCGGTTGGGACGAATGAACATCGCGAATGTGAGCTAGCCATGTGCAGCCATGCCTGTCTCTCGTGTATTCTTGTATTTGTGGTGAAACCGAAGAAGAATTTGTGGACAATAAGGTTTTTCGTATTCGTATTCGTATGCCTGGCCCAGACTCTAAATGTCAATCAAACTCTGATGAGAGCCGTGTGGAGGCAATCCCAGTCCAGACTGATTCTTCTCAGTATTTCAAGTACAGTTTAAAGAAGGGTTTGTCTAATTGTTTTGGGAGAGCAGGGGTGGGTCTTTAGTTTTTTCTTGCCTCAGAACTATACTTTATTTCATATTTGTCTTTCTAGATTTAAAAAAATAACGGAATAGTTTTATGTGCACCTTGGACCATAAAGGTGCAGGTACAGAGGACAACAATCATGTATTTGCATCAAGCCTTTATTTTCTACATCACAATTAGTAGTTAGAACCTAGATGTACCATATAAGATTCAGCCCCCCTCCCCAGATAAACCATTTTCATACATCCCTTAACTGTTACAAACCATCTAATTTTGAGGGATAATTCCATGCATTTACTTTCACACACTGTTTGTCAAAGTGTCGGCAAAGAACTGTGGAGAAGAAACTTTGGACGACTTTGTTTTCATCACGTTTCAGTGCTGATTACCTTGCGGTACATGCTATGAGGAGCTAGTTTCTCAACTCTCACCACTTATTACACCTACACTTAACAGGCCCAGTGAGAAACAGACTGTTTGAGTTGTGATTGCTCTGACTGAGTAGTGCCAGTGGGAAGGTGATAAGTAGTTTAACATGTTAATTAAACACCCTGTTAGCACGTATCAGCCTCTGTTTAAAGTGTTTTCCACCTTGTCATTATTGTTAACACTTAATAGCATTCTTTACTGACACACACACACACACACACACACACACACACACACACACACACACACACTTCAGTCAGTTGAAAGGTTGGTTGGTGTGTTGGGTGGTCCAGCGGCACTGGAGCGCTGTGTTCATTCTCTTTCCGTCAGGAAATCAATAATAGACCAGCTGACCCCACTATGACCTGTGTTACACATGCGCACACATACACACATACAGTGTCACATTCACTGTCCAGAGAGAACAAAGCATCGCTTTGCAGTTTTGGGTGTGGCGTGGGTCTACAGGAAGTCACACTTGGCTAAAACTTCCTGGACTGAAACCAGGCCAATGTTGATTTCATTACTTTTGAAGTGTTTTCTCCCATATACAGTGTTTTTTTTTTTTGGAATGATTTACATCTCTTTATGATTCAGCGGAGTATCATCAATTTATGGTCATATTGGCTCAATTATATTTAACACTCCTTGTTTTTACCAAGTTTTATTGAAAAAAAAACCCCTGAATTTCTTTTGAAAAAAAGGGCCAATTTCCACCTGGATTTTATGTCCCAGTGCACCAAAATGTTTCATGCTGCAAGAAGCTATGAACTATATGAACTTTTCAGTGAAGATTGAATTAAGACATGGAGAAACAGAGGCATAAGATGTAAGATATGTGACAAAAGCCTTTGGCCAGATGCGAGCCCATGATATGAATTTACAAGTATGAAGCATAAACAACATGCTCTGTAATTGTTTAGATATCAGTAGCCCGAGGGGCTGAAATATGTGTCTCAGCCCTGTCAAACATTCCAGTTCAGTCATGGAAGACTCAATCTCCATCGGAAGCTACAAAGTCAGTCCAGACTCCACCTCCTGCTGCAGGAAGAGCCCTGGGGTAAAAGAGGGGCCCTTAAATGGTTTGGGACCAAAAATAAAGTAGAAAACATTGATCAAATCCATGTCACGTGTCACTGAAAATACAGAGAAAATACAGATTGAAAAGCAGCAACAAGAAGACAGCTTTCCCGAAGGTCAGCTTCGACCAGACACAGTGGCAGCACGTTGTCAAACTCACAAGACAGAACTATTGATTCATCTTTCATGGTGGCTGTTATCTTCTGAATGCAAGCAGCCTTGTTTTTAGCCTTTTTTTTCTCAAGTACATGTGCAATCTTCTGAACATGTGTGCGACTGCATGCGTGGCTCGTGTGTACGCACGCATTGCATTTAAGTTGTGCGTAAACGCTGCCATGTGTCTCATAAATTGACCACGACTCTGTCTCAACTCTGTCATCTTCATTATCAACATCATGTGGATTCTGAGGAGCGCAGACCAGCAGGTTATAATCCCCGCTCTTTAACTACCTCACAGGATTAACTGGGAGGGGGGGGGGGATCTGGCACGCATGTGGAAAATAAAGAGTCTTATGGAGACTTGCTCTAATCCCGCTGTGTTAAATGGATACGGTGGAAGAAGCACAGAGAGAAAAAACCAAGGGAATGTGCTGTACTTTTGTCAGCTCATGCTCTTGCCACTGGGCTGAAAAATAAACTAACTATTCACCTAATGGGATCAACATATAATCTTTGCACACGCTTACATCCATGAAAAATAAAGGCCGAGGTGTTAAGTCAATGCACTCTGATCTGTAGAAGGTTTCTGGAGCTACATAGATGCAGAAAATATGAGAACAAACGGTTAAGATGAAAGAGTTGAACTTCTGCATTTATCAAGTTAAGAATCCATCCCTCCATTAGCCTTTACTCGCTTATCGTTGAGGGTCTTGGGGCGGTGGGGTGACACACTGACACAGATAAACCTGTGGGCAGTTTATCTTTGAGTCGCCCATTAATCTTAACCTGCATGTCTTTGGACTTTAGTTGGAAACCGAAGCACCCTTAGAAAGCCCACAGAGGCAAACACCAGTTCAGCAATGTGCTTCTGAAATGGTTCAGTCAGAAGTCTCACCTTAAATGGCAGTTGTAACCCCACTTCCTCAAAAAATGCCAACTCATCCTACTTTTCAGTGAGGAAATCTTCTTAGGCAAGTAGGAGGCTCAGTCCGTGGTTGCAAATAAACTATCGAGCAACTGAAACGTCTACAGCCACACAGCAAAATCAAGTTTGTTGTGAAATTCGACAAGCAGAGAAAGATTTCAAGCTCTTTCTGTGAAAAATGTTCAGAAGACAGCAGCTGTTTCTGAAATGACAGATTAATGACACTGGTTGCTTGGAATTAGAAATTAATTGCCATACATTCTTGAATTTATTATGTGCTTTGGGACATCTCCTAAGACCTTTGGAAACAGTCTAACTTTGGTTATTTGGCTTTGTTGAAGTTACACTTTAAAAAGAAAAAGGGCTTCCCCTCAGTTTTCCAGCGTCATAGCGGCCATGTGTCTGTCTGGACAGCAGGAAAGAATGGGACAAAGTTGTCTGGGTCACTGGTATGGTTGTTGTGTGACTGTTAATGTGTATGGGCGTGTGTCTGTGTACATTTTTGCTTGTTATTGAAATATTTTGACATTTGATTGTCAGAATGTTCTTGGTGACTTAGAAGGTGTTTAGGAGGTGGGTGGGTGTTATTGGTATGAGGGGGAAAACTTGGGGTACCATGATGGAAACCTGCATGTATGTTGGATTTTGGTCTGTGACGAATAAGAGAAGCCAAGTCACCGCATAAGTCGCATTCCCACTTTACATTTAGAGGCCCCATGCAGTACGGCTTTTTTTTTGGCACAGATGCCATTTGTAATCTCTCAATCTCTTTTTTTTTAACATTCCAGGATTGATGGAGTGGCACATTATTTTTCTGGGAGTGGTTTCTGTGAAGCCTGTGCATGTGTGCGTGTGTGTGTGTGTGAGAGCCCGTTCTCACGGTGCTGACATAGTAGAGTGCTCAGACTGCAAAGAGAGATTCCCATGGGGCTACTTGCGCAACCATTTTGACTGATAAAGTGCACACACACAAACCCATGACGATGTGTTGAATGTCTATCTGTATTAATGGAGGCACTCTGAATTCAACAATTCTATTTCATAACTGTATATGGAGCAGAAACGATTATTGACTAAACGATTAGACAATCAATGAAAATCGATTGATTACTTTAAGCTCCTTTTAAGCAATAAATCTCCAATATTTGCTGGTTTCTTTTATGATAGTTAAAATCAGCATTAGTTGATGACGAAAATAATCAGTTACATTCGTAAAACTAAAAAAAAGCTTGTGGTAGTCAGGACATTAGGCACAGCACATACACACAGTTGGGAAGCCACTGAGGGATCGTATTTTTGTCAGTGGACTCCTGCAGGCTGCCTGCATTGAGGATGGTGGGATCTGGAAGGGGATGAAGGTGGGGTAGAATGAATCTCTCCCTCCAATCAGTTTAGGAATTTGATATTGCTTTGATGGACACAGAGAAAAATGTATGCATGATCCACGGCCATTACATCACTGTATAAAGAGTTCTGATTGGCTGGAGCCGGGTACTATCACAGAAAAAAAAAAATGTAAGCAGTTTAAATGCGGAATACCAAATACATGAATTTTAATTTGTTAAACTACATCAGTATCTCAATTAAACATTGATTGATGATTGTGAAGTGTCTGTTGTGTTGACTAAAATTACGCTCACCTCTGGTGGTTGAAAGACTGCATTTATCATCTGCTTAGTTCTCTTTGGCAGTGGTTAGGCTACTGCTGAGTTGTGACCTCATTTGAGTTTCAAATCACTCCATAACACAGATGAATGCCTACTCCCATAAACACACACATGCATGCAGGTCAAGGACTGCAAGTACCAATTGCTCAGACCGTCTCCACTGCTGCCAAGAGGCCACAATCATTTTTGTCTCACTTCAAGTGGAGCAAGCAATGCATTTTTCCATGTATTTATGCTAAAACGCACATGATCCCCACATCACTTTTAAATCTGCTCACGCGCAACAATCCCTAAAAGTGCTCTACTCTCCATACAGGATTAGTAATGATTAACCAGCTTCATTAGATCAGCTGGCTAGTCTGGTAATGGAGACAAAGGAGGAGAATTTATAGACTTGTATACTGTACAGTAAAATAGGGCTTGATTTGTGTGTATGTCTGTCCAACAAAAAAAGGGTGATGAAATGCTGGAGGACATATTGGCTGAGGAGAAAGGACAATAGGTAATAGATAAGGATGCAGAAGAGTGTGTGTGTGTGTGTGTGTGTGTGTGTGTGTGTGTGTGTGTGTGTGTGTGGGGGGGGGGTGTCATTCTAGCAAGTAGCACCTCATAATGATATTAGGTTTTAGGTTTTCTAAAAAAGTGAATAATTATACATTTTATAGTAATTGCTTATTAATGAATCTAAAACATTTAATGTAAGGATAAGAAGTGGTATCTTTCTTGTCACTTCTTTAATTAGTGTTTAATTGTATCGACTTCCTATCAGGCTGTGTACGGCTTCAACAACCTCTACCAGAGGGTTGAGGCAGCCAAGTGCAACAAAAGATCACCAAGCCATTATAACCATGCTGTCTGCACACTGTAAAAAACGTGCCTCATCTCGACTATGAAGACAATATTCCTTTTGAGCACATCAAACTGAAACTGTAAAACTGGGAGGGACAAAAATGGGGATTTTGAAACCCCCCTTTCTCAAATTACAACCTTAGATATGGATGAAAGTGCAGAATGCAGATAAAGCAGGATGTAGAGAGAAAACAGGGAAGTTAGCCATTGTTTTGTGGTCCTGCTCCTTGACCGTCCCAAGCTATTTGAAGGTTTCCCAACACGCCTTTTCAAGCAAATCAATGGTTTGCAAGGCAAAGTCGGACAGATTACTAGCATGTTACTGTAAATACAGCTGTACTCTACCTCACCCTGGTTTTCCTTGATAGACAAGTTAAACTCAATGTGAACAGAGAATTCAGCATTGTAGCTTTGTACTACATCACTATAGGAGCTATGTCACCTGTCTATATGATGTATAGTCATATAAGACGTTCTTCACTGAGCAATGACTAGTTCATATGAAGCAGAATTTTATGGACATTTTAATGTGGAGATTCACACTTGAGCTGTGATTTTTCACTTTCCATAATTCATCCATCCATCCATCTTCATCCGCTTATCCGGGGTCGGTCGCGGGGGTAGCAGCTCCAGCAGGGGACCCCAAACTTCCCTTTCCCGGGCCACATTAACCAGCTCCGACTGGGGGATCCCGAGGCGTTCCCAGGCCAGGTTAGAGATATAATCCCTCCACCTATTCCTGGGTCTCCCCCGAGGCCTCCTCCCAGCTGGACGTGCCTGGAACACCTCCCTAGGGAGGCGCCCAGGGGGCATCCTTACCAGATGCCCGAACCACCTCAACTGGCTCCTTTCGACGCAAAGGAGCAGCGGCTCTACTCCGAGCTCCTCACGGATAACTGAGCTTCTCACACTATCTCTAAGGGAGACGCCAGCTACCCTCCTGAGGAAACCCATTTCGGCCGCTTGTACCCTGGATCTTGTTCTTTCGGTCATGACCCAGCCTTCATGACCATAGGTGAGGGTAGGAACAAAAACTGACCGGTAGATTGAGAGCTTTGCCTTCTGGCTCAGCTCTCTTTTCGTCACAACGGTGCGCTTCTATAATTCACACCTATCCAAAAAAAAACTGTAGCATCGAGGCGTAGAAATCCAACACAGAGACAACAGACAAATATGTCATATTTACTGTTGAAAGGTTATGACAATTTCTAAGAGACAGACATTGTAGCTGTTATTTTGGCCAGAATCGGGGAAAAGGTTAGTAGAGCCTGTGCACAGACTTCAAATGTCTCAAGTTTGTTCTCCAGCACACATACACACAAAAACCCACAGTCTTAATACTTGAGGTCAGTATGCATAAAGGTCAGTGTTGCAAACAGGAGTATAATGTTTCTGACATAAACCCAGTCTGCCAATGACAGCCGACTGATTTTTGGATGTAATCTGTGGTTGGACTGCCATCCATACATTGCTTTATCCCCCACACACACATACAACCACACACACTAAAACCCCAAATTACCTCAACTTCTCCTTCTACTATCAACTGTGGTGTTGATACAATACCTGACTTTCTTTGCTTTTGCAGCTTATGTAACCATTATGCAAGATCTCAATCTTCAAGGTCGGACCTCATTATTGCTATGGGCCGTTCATATTAATCCGTCTTTAAAATGTTTGAAGTTTTCCCGAGGCTTTAGATGTGCCTGCCAATTGGGGGGGGGGCACACACACTCCAAGTTGCTCATTCTTGCGAGTAAGCCAGGAAGCCCTCATTAAATGCAAAGGCAGACAAAAAAAACAACTAATTGCAGTGTAAGATAATACTATCTCTCTCTCTATAAGTGCTTGTGCTAATTTTGCAATCCTTTATTTCCTCACTAATGTGTGATGGCCCCACACATTTATTGTTAATCAAAATAACAAGACCTAAGTCACAAATGTTGGGTGGATGGATTTTTTAAAATGTATTGCTTGTTGTATCCACAAGAAATAATAAATATATAAAAACATGATGAAGTACTTTCAAAAGTGCAAGGGCTTATAAACTTCAACTGAATCAATCAAGTGCATTGAGGGAATAAGTTGTGTAATCAAGAACATTAAGTGTGGAAGTCAAGACAAAAGTTGTTTTGACAGTTATGCTTAGCCAAGTTTTGCATTTTGGTTCATTTTAGAAAATAAGATAAATGTTCACCACAATATTATGCTTAAAGGGGCGCTATGCAGTTTTGCCCATTTCTTCACTGTTTTTGTCACTTTTTCTTGCAGGTCTCTCTATAGAGCTCCCCCTACAGCTTCGGAATAGATATTTGGCAGCTCCTATGTTTACTTGTGTCTGACTCCTCGCTTGGTCAGTCTGCCGTTTACTCCTTCTCTTTTCCTCCGACAATGCTTTTCGTAGCTTTCTGCTTCTTTTTTGCCGGCTCAGCCATGACGATAGTGTGAAAAACTCCATCGCTACCTTGTTAGCCGGTTCCTGAATGGGCGTATGTGTGCAGTGCCGTGAAGCAATTCGTTACATCGCAAGACCTGATATCACACGATACTTCCTGATGCTGAGTTGCAAAAGTTGCAAGGGTGGTTTTTCTGCTCACAGGCGCTAAATTAAGCTAAAAAAAACTGCATAGTTCCCCTTTAAGTAAACATCCCCTATGTTGTTAGAATGTGATTGGAGGTTGGCATTCGCTGCATGCTGGGAAGGACAAAACTGGCTGAAAGTTGTGTAACTTCGCTAATTTATGAGTGAGGGTATTTTTTTCACCACTGATTTTATGCAGGTGTATTTTATCACAGTATACTCACCCCTAATCTTGGCCAGACCAAATGCAACTTATGTAACCATAATATCGTTTTAATTCCCATACAGTACCATACATCATTATAGCAAGCAAAGATACTTATTGAACCCAGCTGGAACAACAAATGTTAGTTATTTTACTATACAACTTACTTTAAGGGGACATATGATGCTCATTTTTAGGTTCATGATTTTATTTGTATTTTAGGTTTCTACTAGAAAAAATTTTAATGTTAAAAAAACCCACTATTTTTCTCATACTGACAGAATATACTGTACCTGTATTCATGTGATTGATTAATCGATATACAGACTTATCATTTTAGGGATAATTAAATAATTTCTGTTATAGCTGCATATAGACGAAACCATTTATGTCTAAATCACAGCAGCTGCCCTTTGCTTTGCATTGATATGGGTGGTATGATAATTGCATTTACCAACACAACAGCTTCCTTTTTTCACATAATACTCCATTTGCATGACCTCCCATACTGGAGATTGATAACCTCACATTTTACAACCAATGATTAGCCTGATACCGCTGAATAGCTTTCACATTGGGTTGTGTAACTTGTGTGTGGATAACAGGGATCCAAAATTCGGTGGTTATTTCCCCCTCGGGCATCGTAAGGGACAATGCAAAACAGGTGGAGAAGCCTAATAACAGTTACTATGTGGCATATACATGTACAAACACGCGCACGCACGTGCGTTCACTCACACACACACACACACACACACAGGCAGAGGGTGATCACTAATTACAAGCACATGTAAACCTTGAGGACCTTGAAAGAAATCTATTACATGCATGCATGAAGCCAACCTGTAAAATACAACAAAAAAAAAAACTTTTTGAAACATACTAGTGCATTCCTCTGGATCACTGTTGTGGCACAGAAACTCTGCTCAAGGGTCATTTAAAGCCAGCTGCAACACAAAAGGGAAAAAAAAAAAAACCCAAAAAGTACGATGTGAAGAATTTTGGAATGTTCCTTTAGTGTCTGTAGTCACTATAAGTGATGTCTTCCTGGGCCTCTGATACCTTCCTGGAATATTACTACATACGTCATTCTTGAATGTAGTTTATACAAAGCCAGCCATCATGATTTTGCCATTACAGATGTGTGAGTATGCAATGCATATGGTTGAAGAAAACACAGCTATTAATCAGAGATACAGTAGTGTCCGTGTCTCAAAGGGGCTGTACTGGATATTCAGAACATTAATATATCAGTAAACAACTTTTTCCTGTATAGATATAGTGGAGTAATGGCATCCTGAGCAGAGAATGAAGTCACACTCCCTCTGTGTGTGTTGTAATCTGAGATTCTCTGGTTCTTTGTTTTGATAGGTGGTCCGGCTTTGTGTGCATGTTAGTGCATGCGAGTGCCTTGTGCGTCGGTATCTGATGCTAAGGGCCGTGAAAAAGCGTCTATATTTGACGAGTTGGGAAGCGGTCTGTGAGAGCCCTGTATATCTATCAAGTACAGCCCCTTTAATTGGCTACCTGTGTTTTCCTTCCACCGGCAGATTTGTTAGCTGCAATCCATCCCATAGTTGTTGACACATTTCACTCAGAACCACACATGTCAACCTTATGGTAGCAGTAGAGGAAAAGTCAGAGATCATTAGGATTCATCCTCTTGAAACCGCAATTGTCTACACAACATTTTATGGTAATCCATAAGCAAATATTTCACTGGATATGTGAAAATATTTCACCTGGTGTCACTAAATGAAAAGTCAGGGGGTCATCAAAGTACGTAGGATCCATCATCTAGGAACCATGAATGTCTGCACAAAATTCCATGGCAAAAAAGTGAAGATATTTCAATCCGCAACAGATATTTAAGTTTAAGTAAAAACATCCCGCACTTTCGTCTTACAGTTCTACAGCAATGCTTTATGTAAAAAGCTGTTATACATGTAGTATATCAAAATATAAAACAAGGCTCACCATGACACAAATTGAAAAGCTTTAATTCATGGCCTACAGCCTTGACGTTTGTAATACATGCTTTCTTTAGAGTCAAAACTCATTGGAGTTTTGCAGGATGTTTACCCTGTCTGTTGCTCAAACCAGTGGATTAAAGACTTTATAGTAGATTTCTTTGTCAAAAATAGGCTTAGCATCATTGTCACTATTTACTGCTGTACATAGTTGCAATAAGGATATTTCCAACAGCACTTGAAGGCAGAGTGTGTATGCATGTGTAAACCTGATTTATGGTTCTGTGTTGAATCTACACTGTAAATACCTACGTAGGTTCGCATAGATACGGACCCTACGCCATAAATCAGCCTTTACTTTGGAAGAGGAGGGAATGTTTTCTCTTGCTCTCTCTCCCATGTCACAAACACAGTCATACAGTCACATGCCTATGACCAGATGGGGACACAGTTTTGCCAATGCATTGCCATGGCGCTCCAGGCCAATTATGGTCCCACTGCTGTCTCTGGCATATGGAATATTGAGTGGGAAAGGGGTGGCTGGGTTGTTTATTATTGGCTACAATAAGGCATGGTCCTGTCAATTAGTCATTAAAAACAATAATGATCCAGAGAGGACAATCACATCAAGTGGCAATGAAACCCAAACATGTGCTGTATAACGGTGATGATTCATATTATTAACAATGTTAAAGAAGAGAATAATTTTGGGAATGATTCACGCAGTGCATCACAGCAACCTCTGCCTCTGTGTGTGTGTTCCAGGTGCGTTACCATAGTAATAGTTCTCTCACTTCCTGGCCCTCATGCTTGTCTGTGTATGCGTTACCACGGAAACTGACATATTCCTTTGCCCATGGCTTTTTGCACCATCGTTCCTTTGTCGAACAGAAACAACATGCTGCAGTGCACCACATGTCCAAATGGCTTTAGTCATCTAACTGCACAGTGCCAGTCATGTCAGCAAAGTCATCAATCTTTCCAATGAAACATCGGTCAGCTGTGAGCACAAAGCAACAGCAACAATGACAACAAGTGTTGAATCCCATGCTTAATAGAAGCTTTGTACTAAGGCTTTAAGGAACATTTTGTATACATAACATGCACTGGTAACACTATAAATGGTTTATAACACCCAGGCACTTCCCACGAAGCTGTTTAGCTTTGATGAACTGCACACTTAAATCACTCTTTGCATTCTTTTATCTCACATGTCTAATCCTTTTCTTTCTCTCTTTCTTGCAAAGCATATTCGTGATTTATTGGGGTTTATTTCTGCTAATATAAAATTAAATTAAGTGTAGCAAACTGGCAGAAAATCCAATTTGTTAAAGCTAGGATTATCTGATTAGATCTGCTCAGCCATTCCAGCAAACAGCATATGTGGGGGGTTCAATAGTTCTAATAAATACAGAGGAAAACAGATGATGGCAGTTCTGTAAAGGCATAGCAACCAACTATATTTTGGAGACAAACATTAGGAGTTAAATGATGGTGACGGTAGCTGTGTGGCAGATTTGTCTCTATACAGGCTATTCAAACAGTGTTACATCTCACTAAGCGTCCACGTCATACTGAGGTCCAACATAATGAATGTGTGTATGTTCCAAAGGCATTCAGTGTTACGCTGCAGTGTGGCTTGACATTTGTTAGATGTGAGCAGTGAATGGATGATTTTGGAATGCAAATTGTGGTCCAGTAACAGGACCTCAACAGGTTTGAGTATAAAATAGGATATTGGTTGGTGAAAACATCATCCAGCTTAACTCCACTGATCCAGCCAAACAAATTAGCATTTACTATGATATATAATAGTGGCTGACTATCATTATCTCGAGAGTGAGAAAATGAGCACTCGATTAGATGACGGTTATTGGATGTGAGCCGTTTTCTTACTGGGGAGGATGAGTCATGAAAACATGAATCTCTACTCCTAATAATTTTAATCATGAATTCAAAATGACTTCTCCATGGCAATACGCTTCTGTGTTTGTGTCTGCTGCTCTTAAGACCAGGCTTGGATGTCTGACGAGGTAAACTTGGCCGTCGACTCTCAATGCTTGATGGCCAAAATGAATCCCAAATCATCGTTTTTTGCACCATTAAGTAGAGTAAGATTGTGAGTAAGTTCAAATTGGTAACTTTCCACACACTCTGCATCGTATTTGAATCGAAAAAAATATTCATCTTTTCGACAGAGGCTTCTTTTGTCTTTCTGGTGTTGGACAGGGCTGTTAAATGCTAACACATTTCATTCTGGGGATTTGGGGGTCATAGCAAACTGTGGAAAAGTTGTATTCATTCTACCAAAAAAACACTTTTTTTATGATTTCTGAGATTTCTGAGTACTTAGACTCCATCCATCCATCTTCATCCGCTTATCCGGTGTCGGGTCGCGGGGGGAGCAGCTCCAGCAGGGGACCCCAAACTTCCCTTTCCCGAGCCACATTAACCAGCTCCGACTGGGGGATCCTGAGGCGTTCCCAGGCCAGGTTGGAGATATAATCCCTCCACCTAGTCCTGGGTCTTCCCCGAGGCCTCCTCCCAGCTGGACGTGCCTGGAACACCTCCCTAGGCGTCTTCAGGGGGCATCCTTACCAGATGCCCGAACCACCTCCCCTGGCTCCTTTCGACGCGAAGGAGCAGCGGCTCTACTCCGAGCTCCTCATGGATGACTGAGCTTCTTACCCTATCTCTAAGGGAGATGCCAGCCACTCTCCTGAGGAAACCCATTTCGGCCGCTTGTACACTGGATCTCGTTCTTTTCGGTCATGACCCAGCCTTCATGACCATAGGGAGAGAGCTTTGCCTTCTGGCTCAGCTCTCTTTTTGTCACAACCGTGCGATAAATTTAATGTAATACCGCCCCCGCTGCGCCGATTCTCCGACCAATCTCCCGCTCCATTGTCCCTCACTTGCGACCCCAAGGTATTTAAACTCCTTCACTTGGGGCAAGGACTCATTCCCTACCTGGAGTAGGCACTCCATCGGTTTCCTGCTGAGAACCATGGCCTCAGATAAAGATTCTCCCTCGCTCGATTCTGACATTTAACAAATGCAAAAAATGTTAAAATGTATTGATCTAAAACAAAAGTTTACTCTGATTTAATGTATGACAGTAAAGAAATAAAAGTTTGTTTTTTCTGAAGTGTATGTAAATATCTGGTTTCAACTGTAAATTTGACAAATTTTAGGCAGAAAAAGAGAGTATGTATCTCTCCATCATAATGCTAATCCTGGAAGTGTCAAGTGTGGAGATGGCTTCCAAACAGAATAAAGAATTTTCTATATAATTTAATGTATACATCGGGTACAGAAGCCTGCAACTACCAACAACTAGTTTCTTTTCACATCACAGTATGTTGCTGATTTCAATGTGTGAAACTGCAAAATTGACATTTGCGACAGCTCTGGTTTGAACACATTAATCTGCATTGTTAGCCACATTACATTACATGTCATTTAGCTGACGCAAGTGCAAGTACATAAGCTTTAAATAAGAAAAACTACAAAGAGCCATATAGGCTTTCGGCCATCCTGATGTCAGTAGGGAGCTCATTCCACCATTTAGGAGCCAGGACAGCGGCCCTGTATGCAAGTACTAGTGTCTTGAAGCGGATGCGGGCAGCAATTGGTAACCAGTGAAGAGAGCAGAGGAGCAGTGTAGTGTGAGAGAACTTGGGGAGGTTGAAGACAAGTCGAGCTGCTGCGTTCTGAATAAGCTGCAGGGACCGGATGGCACATGAGTAGTCTAGAGATGAGATGACTAGAGCCTGAACCAGAACCTGAGCCGTCTTCTGTGTTAGAAGGGGACGTATCCTTCTGATGTTATGCAGCATGTATCTACACGATCGGGTAGTTGCAGCAATGTTGGCAGTGAAGGTTAGTTGGTCCTCAAGTGTCACACCCAGGTTTCTAGCAGTCTGGGTGGGGACTACCACAGAGTTGTCAGTTGTTATAGTCAGGTCTTGGGTAGGAGAACCCTTCCCTGGAAGGAAAAGGAGCTCAGTCTTGTCAAGGTTGAGTTTCAGATGGTGTGTGGACATCCAAGAAGAAATGAATAATGTCACTCAGACAGGCCGAGATACGTGCTGCTACTCGAGTTTCAGACTCCGGAAAGGAGAGAATTAGTTGGGTGTCTTCTGCGTAGCTGTGATAAGAAAAGCCGTGAGACTGAATTGTGGTGCATATAGACAAGTCCAACCACGATGAACGTGCAGTGAAAAAATATATGAGAGGGATGACACGGTGGTTGCAGATGTGGTGTGCCTTTTTGACCCCTTCAAATCACACATGACACCAAATTATGTGACATCATTCAACAAGGATCTACTTTGTCAAAAGTTAAACTGTGTGGGTTGGCTTTGGAACGTCTCAGTTTGTACATTTGAATGGGTGTCCCAGCATGTCACGCAGGCTTTCAGCTCATTGTTGCCAGAATCCAACAGTGATACCAGGATTTAGCCTGGCCCTTTCACTCTTCTGTCAGCATTCCACGACACTTAAGAACTGAAGCTCATCCATCCCCTTCAGAAATCCTTCTGGGCAGAACCAGCTCGACCGAGGAGAGGCCTCTTATTTAACTTTTCCAACTGTTTGTCTTTTCTTTTGCAGTGTGTGTGTACAGGCATGTGTGTGCACCCCCTCAAGCTGTGTGTGAGGTCAAGTGGCAGGGAAAAGGGCTTCCTCAGTCAGCTATAAGGAATGGCATATACACAAACAGCTGTGCTAGATGAAATGCTCTATTAAAAGGGGGGCAACATGCAACTTGCTTTTCACTGGACTTGTTGACAGGCTCATTCACACAACACCCACCCACACACACACTCTCCAGGTTGCCTGTGTCCACATCTTGTTTTCCCATGGCTGGATGACAGCTCTGTTGCTTCACTGCACTGAGTGGGGTCAAATAACAAGAGCGGGAGGAATGACTTGGAGAAAATATTGTGATAGATGCCAAATCATGAAAAGCAAAGTGACAAAGTCTTCAGTGCATCTCAGAGAAACCCATTTTCTACAAGATGTAAGGAATAAACATAATTCAAGAGATGACATGATAAAATTATATTTTTGTTCAAGATATAAACTGATGTAAAATGGTTTCTCTCTGCTTGCAGCAGCACAAAATAAAGATAAACACAGACACATTAGAGTACACTTGTAAGCCCTCTGTCTGGATAAGGCATTAGATAAATTGCAGCAAGGTCTTCTCTCTCTCTCTCTCTCTCTCTCTCTCTCTCCCGCCTAACCTCTCCCTCTCCCTGACCTCTTCTCTCACTAGAGAGAGAGGAATGCATGACCAGATGACTCAAGTGTTCATCAAAGCCAAAGCAATTCATTACATTTCACCTCAATTCGATTCCACCTTGATCACAGATTAAGGCGAAGCTGCGAAGTAAACCTGTCGGCGGCTGAAAAACAAGTGCTTTCTATATACTCTGGCCCCATAGGAATCACATCTCTTCCTCCACATATGCTACGCATTCTTAACACTGCTTTACGTGTGTGGAAAGCACATTGCAAATCCATCAGTGTAAGGCCACTTCATGTCCTCACTCGCTCCTTTTTTTCCTTAGCACGGGCTGTCTCTCTGTTTGTCTATACTTCAGTTTTATACATTTAGTTTGGCTCATGTTCTTGTAAAAGTAACATCCTGCAGTGCACGTCATATTTTGCAGACTTTTCATATGTGTTCCATATATTTTCCCAACTGTAATTGTTGGTTGTACTACATTTAATCTAATATAATCTACTCCCAAACTCATCATCTATGAGAATCATAAAAAAAATTGTTGACCCAAAGAATGCAGAGGCCAAGGGTTTACTTAGTTTCACATGCATCAAGTCCAGGGAACCTTAATGTTCTGTTGAAGATTGACTGGGAGGAATGTTTATTACATAACATGAAAACCCACCATACATTATATTTATGTGTTGCCTGTTCTAATAGTCTTATCATACTCTTTTGTCTACCCCAGGGTGATTACACGTGGAGCAGCCTGTCGGGGCGGAGCGTGCGTCTGACGCCCGTTGCCATCCAGAGTCTATCTGAGCTGGAGAGGGCCAAGCTGCAGGAAGTAGCCTACACCCGTTTACACCAGGACTATGATCTGGGATGTCAGATAACCATGCCAAAAGGTGGGAGCATGTGTGTGTGTTTTTACACATATTGCAGACCTGAGTTAAACGCTTACATAATCTTAATGTTTGTTAGTTCCGGGTTGCTAGGGTTTACTGCTTCAGCATACTTCAGATAACATCAGTTTTTCAAGACCCTTCAATTTATGTGCCTTTTAACCGTGACATCTGTGATTGACTCTGGAACTGTTCCATGTTGCAAATGCTACTCGTTAGATGTTCCTAACCCGGGTTTGCTGTGTAAGCTTGCACAGCTACTTTCAAGTGTCCCATAAAGTAAAGCCAAAGCTCGAGCCTCTGACCACTTCCTCTTACCATCCCTCAAGTGAAGTCATGTATGGTCTATGTTTGGGGAAGTTGTGACAACAAGACTTTAGATGTGAGCTATCCATCACATTGGGATCGGGTGCTTCCTGTTTGAGGTGGTATCTGTTGACCAGAGGGGGTTGACCTCTCCATAACGCCACGCGACTCCCTTTCCGCTGCAGCCGAGGCAGAGTGTAGTCACCCCACTAGTCACTACACTATTAAAAAGTCCTTTATGTTGCAATAGAAGGCTGTATTTGTCCTTGTGGTCCTATCTTAAAGCAAAACAACTGTATTTTGGTCATGTAAACCAAACCATTACATGAACTAGGGTTTGGAAAATGACAAAATTAGACAAATTAATCCAGATATAGCAGAAATGGGCAGAGCGCTGCACTGGAACTGGTTGAGTTGGTGGTTTTTCCTACAGGGCCCGCCCATGCTAAGAATGTCCACATGCACAGTTTATAGAAAAGGAAAATATACATAATCCCACTCAATTTAATGCAAACACGTGGGGAAGATATAACAAGTTAATAACCTTTATAATTCTGTTATCAGATTGAATACTAATACTGGAATGCACAACATATTTAAAAGCAGATGTTATAGAAAGGGATTTAGTATTGAACTAGTAGTATCAGAAAGACTTTTACTCCCTATTAACCTCCAAAAACTCTGGATCCTACATTTCCCATAACGCAACTCACCTGTTTCTTTTTCCTGGTAAATGCCCATGTCTTTTCTCCATGCTCCTAGTTTGTAATACAGGCTTCTTGTTAAAGAATTGAAAACTTTAAACTGAGACATCATCAGGGTTATTTTCTCAGACTTCTCATATTATGCTTTTTGGCTTTTTCCCTTTCCTTTGTCATGTTATGTCTTTTTTGTGCATGTTACAGATTTAGAAAGTGAAAAAGCCCAAAGTCCACCCCAAAAGGGACTTACCATCTTCCAGAGAAAACACTGTTCACAAACTGCTCCAAACAGCTCTGTTTCTGCTTCCCTGTCCTGTTAGTCATCACCATCATGACTCCCTAGATCTTTGACCCCTAACCCCCAGGTTGGGAACCACTGGTTTAGATAGTCTGGCTAAACAGTTGGCTTGTTTACAACCAGTGTTTGTCTGAACTCTTGTTTCTTACCACAAAATATTTCTTTATAGTGTTGTTGCTGTTTCCAGACCTCAGCAATTGGTTCAATACAAGGTCATGATCAATAACAATGATGGCCAAAAGTGCAAAAACGGACCCAAGTTGTAATACAACTTTTACTAATTTTACTTTCAGTTTAAGATTTAGCCTTGCTATTAGAACGGTCTGTCCATGCTCACACAGATGCACGTTACGCACAGTGTGCAGCACATTTTCCCTGCACTGTATAGGAGTGGAGTGGCCGCCATAGCAGCAGTATAGTGTAGCCGGTGGATTATCCAGGGCCTTGCATTCCAGCTGAAGGTTAAACCTCTCCCAGCCATGATTTAATACGTACTTGTCTGTGTTGCTTATGAATTCCAGAGCCCCTAACGGCCGCCATGTGCTTGCTAGGGAAATATTTCAACTCGTGTGTAAGAGTTTTGTGTGTGTGTGTGTGTGTGTGTGTGTGTGTGTGTGTGCCATTTCAGCTGTGCTAATGTGGGCTTTCAGCCCTGCTGTTTCTCATATTTATCCGAGTGCCAGGGGTCATGTTTCTTCAAGAACGAAAAACACAATAAAGAGAGATAGAAGTGAGAGAGAGAAAGAGGGATGGGACGAGGATGTGATGAGAGAGAGAAGAAACAAAAGGCTCGTTAGACAGTTTCCCAACTGGTTAGGAGTTAGACTGGGTAAGTTTGGAGGTTCGGGGGATTTCCTTACGCTTTGAGAGCAATCTGTCAAAAATCCAAACCATTTCCTATCTCTGCTTCTCCCTACTCGCTCTCGCTGCCCTCACTCTCACAACATCTGCTTCATTTCTCTCATTTCACACCCACTCCTCACTTATTCTTCTCTTATAGACCCTAAGATTTCCCCTCTTGTCCTTCTGACTCCAAGCGTTTTCTTTACAGCTTGGAGTCTTAAAAGCACATGCACGTTTCTCATATATCACTACAGTGGCAATAAATTGATTATCAAAGAACAGCAGCAATGTTGAACTTGTTCAGATTTGTCAGAGACGGTTGGACACATGAGGAAACAACCTGCTCCTTAACGTAGCAGGCTACTATTGAGCGTGTTGTTGGGGCTGGATAAAATACCTGAACCCTGCAAAGTGACTCATTCGATACAGCTGACAGGAACAACTGGGGGTTCAAACTGAGGTTGCTAAACCAGCAGATGAAAGCAAAGACTCTCTGGTGGATTCACAATGATCTGGTGTGTAAAAGAGTTGGTTTTGGATACCAAAAAACCAACAGCAAAGCGACCGAATGATGGCATTAAAAGCTGCTGAGGTTTCACAAACTGACATCCTGGCGCGACACGAGGACTTGGAGACTTTTAAAGTTGCGTGTGCCACGGCTTCCAGATTTCCCTGATCATTAATCAGCAAGTTCAGGAGTCATTCATCAAGTTGAGAGCTGACAAGTGGCTTTTCCTCCTTTCAGAGCACTCCAGCCCAAAACCTGGATGTAAAGTGCGCGCACACACACACACACACACACACACACACACACACACACACGCACACACACAGTATTGCAGTCCAATATTTCCAAAACTAAGAAAATCCTTAACACATATGAGCCAGTGGGTGATCAATTTAATATGCTTTTCTGCAGGCTAAGACCATAGCTGAACCTGTCTGATGTTTCAGTTAAATGGATTTGAGTTCACAGACGGCTTTCCCCTCTGTGGTTAATTTATGTCTGCATTCCTGACATCAGCTTATTAGATATATTAAGCGAGATAAGATATGGAAACCATTTGTTTCAGATGATTTATTTTCTTGTTTTTTTTTTCCCGGCACAGATGGACAGAAGAGGAAAAAGTCGCTGAGGAGGAAGTTGGACTCGCTAGCAAAAGAGAAGAGTAAAGACAAAGGTACGCGCCTTGACTAGATTGATGAGAGGTTAAAGAAAATACTGAACACAGATCCTGATTTTCCTGGGGTTCAGTACTGGCATTATTTGATATGCCACTGCTATCTCATCTCCCGCCCGGGTACCTGTTACCTTGGCGATGGCAATATCCATTTTTCGCCCAGCGTCTCTCTCTCTCGCTCTCTCTCTCTCTCTCTCTCTCGGTCTCCCCCTCTCCCTCTCCCCCCCCCCTGGCAGCGAGACAGAGGGCCGGTCTGTGGTCCCCGCCCCTCAGGCAGGTGAACAGCGGGGTTAGAAAAACATAGTTTCTGTTTACTGGGCTTTGACAGTTTATATTTAGCTTAAGTGGAGGGACTCCTTGTAAGGGGACTGGCTCTGAGAAGCAGCCACTCTGCTGCACTAAGCAGAAAGGAGCCCAGTTGCCGAGAGGAGCAGGAGGCAAAATGAATTGGGCTTTTCTTGTCAGATTTGTACTGATCCCAGGTTTTGTTTACAATAAATACACATGGAAATGTCAAAAATACACACACCGGTGACGATATCTGCTTAGGCTGCAGTGTTCTCACGGAACTAACTACAAATTAGTAAATAATGGCAATTACTTAGTTAAGTTTTATACAGTCATGCACTTAAGACATTGAGCTATGACAAGTATTCATAAACAGTTCATAGACATACAAAGCATGCATTCATCTGACTCTGGCAAGCATGCAAAAAGTATCCAAAAAAAACAACAAGTATCTCATGTAGTCTGCATTATTTTCCAGAATCAGAAGTATTGTTCATATTTTGGAAAATTAAAATTGGACTTTTTTCAGTGCTATCTTTGTCATCCTTGGAATTAACATTATTTACTGCTTGAATAAATATGAGTATGAGTTGTCTGAAAAGAAATGCACATGCTTCGGCCAGCCTGATATTGTCAAGGGCAACTGTAAATATATTACTACAGTTGGTGAGGTAAACCATCGTACATTTTCGGACAAATACTTTGAGTTCCATATACTGTATGTAACAGTTATGTCAGGGTACAGCTCGGAGCCGAGTGTAGGTGGGTTTCCCCTCCACTACATGCCTGGCTTTGCCCCTCCAGAGCAGATGGCTTAGATGTACCCGTGGTCTAACCTGCCAAATGGATGGAAATTTAATTTTCTCCCAGGGTCTCTGAATACCAGCCCTGCATTTCACTTTGAAGCAGGCACACCCGTTTCTCTGCAAGACAGAAACGGAGAGACAAGGAGAACGCTGGCTCCTTTGACGTAGCCAGACCTCAGTCAAACTATATCTGCAAATAAGATGTAATAGTTTAATCAGCTTTGAGTACTTTATGGGTAATTATTATTTTATTATTTATTTTACCTCAGATAGTATCAAGCAAGTTGTCAGTTAAAGTAAAGAATTACAAATTAGTCTCTAAAACACTTTTTGGCACTTTCACTGTATTGTCCTGTGTGGTAAATTCCACCCATCTGGCACTTTGTGCACATTAAAACAAACATTTTGTATTATTTATAACTTTCCTGACATTCTGCACAGACATAGAACATATCCAGCTAGTACAAACACATTGCATGGACATAAATAAGAAATAGCTATAAAACAAATGTTGCTGAAAATCAAGACTGAAGCTGTAGGCCTGGAAAATGTAGATTTATGAAAATCTGACATGGTTTGATAAATGTGGTCTGGCCGTGGATGCATGTGAAGTACTTTGCATTACGTTAGCAAAGCATTGTACATTAATGCGATCCAGACTGTGTATGTGCATGTGTAGGTTACATAAACCCTGTTAATGCTGTGAGGCTGCAAAGCAAATTCGTTGTGTCACAGTGTTAGTGGTCAAGTTGTTCATGAACACAGCTCTCCACTTGTGGTTGTGGAATGCGTTTCGCTTTCTCTCCCTCTGTTTTCCTTTGCCTCTTTTCCACACACACACACACACACACACACACACACACACACACACACACAGCTAGACTGTTTTTCCTCATCTGTTGGCTCAGGCTTTGGGATTCGGTATAATGGAATATATAGCCTGTGATGGCCCAATGTGACATCATTTCTCTCTGAAGTGAGCTCGGTCAAGTGTTTGCATCCCTCAGCAGTAACACACATTTGCAAGTCCTAAATTAATTGCTATGGTTTCGCTTCACCAGATTCTTGTGTAAACTCTTGCTCAATTTAAGAATATGCCTTTTGCAACTTCTTGTCAAAACAAACTGTTCTCTGTGTACTTCTGTCATATGTCAAAATTAGTGTAAATACAACAAAGGAAGTTAGAACATGGCATTGCTTGCAGGTGTGAGTAATCAAAGTTGTGTTATTTTGGTCAAAGGCACTAGAATAAGTGATCCGTCGTAGCCAGCTTTTTGCCAACTTTCTTTCCGTGATGTCTTGTTTTGGAAAACAGATGTACTATAGTAGTGCTTTAAGAAATTGAACTGACATAGTAGTAAACGTGTTGTGAGGCTTTTATCAAATGTAAAAGCTAGGCGAGCTGCAGCAGAAGTTTAATTGGAGATGTGTTTGAAGTTCCTGTTACAAGAGTCTAAGAGCTATTTTTGGATGTTGCTAATAGAGCTTTCATTTCCTCCCCCCCCCCTTCTTGCAGCTAACGTTGTGCTTTTCTTGTTCAGTTTTCATCCACAAAGTTTTATTAATTTTTTTTGCACTCATCCCCTTTCTTTTCTGCCTCTTTTCTTCCTCGTCCTTGTCTCTTTCATCCTCATCTTCTTTTTCACCAGAATGTATACCCCAGGCCTTCAGTATAGTGCTCTCCCAGGTCATCGCTAATGACAGAACACACAGGCAGCGTCAGGACAGCTATCGTCAGGACCCTCCACAGCGCGAGGAGCACAAGGACTCCTCCGACCTTGTGTCGTCCATTTTACAGGTCTATCAATTTCAGAGAATTCCTTTTCTAAAAAGGACAATTTTTCTTATGAAATATATAGAATAAGACAAATTGTCCCATTTGTAGTATATGTAGGACAAGCCACTAACTCTTGGATCATCTCTCCTGCAGTTTGCCACCAAGCGGCCGTCCAATAAGGAGTTATCCAGCAGTAACTCCTCTTTGAGTTCCACATCTGAGACAGCCAATGAGTCAACATCACCCAACACGCCTGAGGCTGCACCCCGAGCACGCAGGAGGGTGAGACAAAACAATACATTAATCCCAGTCTGAATAGTCTCGCATTGCCAGACCTTCCTCCACAGTGCTGCGGAGGAGGGTCTGGCTAGTCCACACAGCATTCCGGAATGGGAGAAAAATGTGCTCTGGTTAACTGGCATTTCTTTAAACCAATCACATTCGTCTTGGTCGCTGCTAAGCGCCAGACAAAGCAACGGTGCTGCTGCAAAATAGCCTCGGGAAGGAACTTATTTTGGTGGAACGTGTACGTTCAAAAGTTGTTTTAGTCGTGCAACAGAAAACTCAGATTGGACAGATAGTCTAGCTAGCTGTCTGGATTTACCCTGCAGAGATCTGAGGAGCAGTTAACCATAGTCCTTATAAGTCGACAGGAGTTTAAAATGCCAACACAAAGAAAGCGGAAGGTGACGGACATCCTGCCAAAATGAGGGACATCCAGCGGAATTTCCGGCCGCACCTGGACAATCCCGGACATGAAATGTCGTCGCTATAGACTACAGTCTGAGCTACAGACCTGGGACCAGGTTTTTTTTCCTTCTTTTTTTTTCAGTTGAATCTGTCTGAATGAAATGCACTGTTATCCTTCAGGGAGGCATGTCAGTGGACTCGATCACGGACCTGGACGACAACCAGTCCCGCCTGCTCGAGGCCCTGCAGCTCTCTCTGCCGGCCGAAACGCTGAGTAAAAAGGAGAAGCACCGGGACAAAAGGCTGAGCCTCAATCCCATCTACCGCCAGGTGCCCCGGGTGGTCGACAGCTGCTGCCAGCACCTTGAGAAATACGGTGAGCATATAATACTCTACCACCGTCGCCAACATATATATTCATTCATCTTTGATTGTTACGACAGGTGCTAGAGACATCTATCAAATTTATATTCTTTCTTCTCCACTCAGGTTTGCAGACTGTGGGGATCTTTAGAGTTGGAAGCTCCAAGAAGAGAGTCCGACAGGTGAGGTCATTCGGAGTTTTGGTGATGGAGAGCGATGTCTGAAGTGACATTGTTGGGTTCCTTACAACAAATCAAAGACTAATTTTGCTCGTCTCATATTCTTTTATGAAAAAAAGTAAACCGCAACAAACAAAACCTTTTTATAAACAGATCAGGGCAAAAATCAAATAGCATGATATTTTTGACCAAATACCTCAATATCGATACCGCAACGGTATTGTAGTGTTGACAATTAGTGCTTTCACAAAATATTTACACAATGAGATTTTTGATAAATAATCATCAGTAATGTGGATATAATGACTATGTGGGTAAAGGCAAATAATAGAACAGTTACAACAGTCTGGTAAGTTCATCATTCAGAAAATGACATCACTTTAATGCAGCCTTTAAAACCAGGAAGAGACAACACTCGCTATATTACGATATCCAAAATCTAAGACGATATCTAGTCTTATATCACGATATAGATGTACAGTAATATCGATATATTGCCCAGCTCTAAAACAGATGTGCAATAACCAACACAGTTATCCATGGTGCCAAAGCCAACACACAACAAAAAAAACACTTTAATATATTTCTAAAAAAAAACATCCAACAGATCTGGTCCTAATGCTGTATTAGTTATTCAAGCAATGTATTTGTCATACACTGCAAAGAAAATCACGGTTAGGCTTCATGGCTCATCCAGTTTGGGCAGCATCATTTTTACATAATCTTGTCGGTGGCATGTTTTTATAAAACTGTTTTCCACTTGTAGCAGTTACAGGGAACTAGACACGTATCGTTTATTGAGGGAAGGGAGGTTATTCATTCACTAACGGGCACAAGCACATGTCTTTTACCTTCAGCTAGAGGTCTCACTTGAATTATTACATTTTAATGAAATATAGGACTGACCTTCAGATAAAAAGACATTCAATTTCTCTTGGTTTCATTGTGTAATCAATTCATTTGATTGAATCACTGTGTCCCTTTTAATGGATTGATCAGCTGTACTCTTCCTGCCTTTAAAATACAGTTTTTTTCTGGCCTGTGTGTCAGTGTGGGACCTTACGGAACAACATTTCAACGATGCGCAAAGAGGAGAATTACTTGGACCAAATTATTTTTTAACTCCTTTTATATAAAAATGTTCACAGTCGGAATAGGCTCCATACATAATACTTAAGTGTTAATTATTATTAGAGGGACCACTCTACCCCCATGTATGTTTATAACACCTCGTCTTTATTGTAAACGCACTGAATGAAATGGTTTGTATTCACACATCTGTATGTTATTCTTGACATTCTCTACTAGACTTTGTTAATACAATCCAATGTCAACATTAATGCATTTGCCACCATTGTCAGCTTACTGAAATAAGAATGTATCATCTTATTTGCTGTAAGCGAGAGTAAACTGAGCAGATTGACCCCGATATATCCATCATCGTGGCCGACAATAGGCTAATTCTCTGGAAGTAATCCAAAAGTCAGATTGTAGAGCTTAAAATGCTTACTGGTGAAACTAGTTTGAGCGCAGAGTCTACCAAGAGGACCAACAGGAAGTGAGTGCATGTGTGTGCTTGTATGTGCCTGTGTGTGCACTACCTAGAAAATAATGTCCATTGTTATGTGTGGAGGTCGTTTCTGAATCGCCCTTTTCCTCTCTTTTTCCTTTGCCCCTTCTTTTCTTTTTGTCCCTGCTTCAGCTACGTGACGAGTTCGATCGCGGCATTGACGTCCAGCTGGATGAGGAACAAAGCGTCCACGATGTGGCTGCCCTGCTGAAGGAGTTCCTCAGGGACATGCCTGACCCGCTCCTCACCAAGGAGCTCTACACGGCCTTCATCAACACCACATGTAAGCTTCATCTTCCCTTTTTTATTCCCCTCTTTGCCTGACCTCCTTTCTCATTTTCTCTCTTGTCTTCATTGAACCTTATCCATCCTAATCTGTGTTGCAGTGTTGGATCCAGATGAGCAGCAGAGTGTTACTCAGCTACTGGTCTACCTACTCCCAGCATGCAACAGTGATACTCTCCACCGCCTCCTGGAGTTTCTGTCTACTGTGGCCGACCACGCCCATGACCGGCAGGACAAAGAGGTGAGTGCCAGTTTGTATCAACAGGGAATACGACTTAAAAAGGTCCTTCATTAAATCCAGGAATTAAGTAGCAAACGATAACATGAGGAAAAAAAAACATATCCAAAACATTCAAAGATAGTAGTCAAGTGCAAACAGGGTACTTATGGGCAGCTTACACATTTTGTTTGATTTGTTTTTCCACCTCATTGGGAGGAAATTACTGAAGAAGTGATAGGAATCAGTTTGTGTGGCTCAAGTCTTAAAAAAAGTTGTATAAAGCTTATCATGGCTTCAGAAGGAGCTACTCAAAGTCTTATAAATTGCACTTAAATCTATCAAACTGTCTGCAGTCCAGTTGCATTGTGTGTAATGTAGGCGCCTGGTTTTGACCAGGGAAGAAAGCGTGGAATAAAAAAGATGATCTCTCTGGCTGGCTGCATCAATTTCTTTACTTTAAAAAAACCCAAAAACTGTTTTTATGTCTCTGCATGTGTGTGGGGGATTGCAAGGGAGTGTGACTGTGTTGTTCAAGTGTGAGAGAGAAGCAGAGAGTCTGTGCGCAGATGGAAGTGTGTTTTGTCGCCTTCGTGCGTATACATGAGAATGGACTAAAAGCATGACTCCAGTATCTTTATCCGAGATTGTGACAGGAAGTCGGGAGCGTTTTTTACACTCGTCCGGGAACAATACATTCATACTTTTGGGCGCTTGTGGCTCCTGTGACTGTTTCTCCTTTGGGAGTGGAAATGGAGGAAATGTGGAGAGAAGCAGAAAAATGAATATTTCTCTAAAAAAAAAAGTTGTGAAAGCTTTGAAGGGCTTGTAACTTTAGGTGCCAATTGTGTCACAGGATGTACTACACCATCGCTCAACCCTAGCAGAAACAGATTCAGCTGTCATACATGCCAACACTTTTAGTGTTAACAAACCCCATGTGCCAACTCTTTAGCCATCTTTTGTTAACGTGACGAAAACAGAGAGGGTGGAGGGGATGGGGGTGACAAGAGAAACAGAATGTTGGAGGGAGAGGTGAGAAAATCAACATGGAAGGATGGAGATGTCAGTGGGAACTGGAGAAGTAAAGGGAGAGAAGAGCCAAGAGGGAGGAGAGGAAATGTCTCCAAGGACCATGTAACTGCAGCAAAACAGTGTAATGTCATTTCTGCAGTACTTATCGCTACTTGCTGCTTGTAACAGAGTAATTTCCCAATTTGGGATTAATAAAGTCCATCTATCTGGTTCGACAGCCTCACAGCGCTGCTAGCATGGCTGCTCAGTCTCGTTCCATGTGATTCTCCAGAAGGTGCACACTTTCAGAAGATACAGAAGTTCTGCTTCTTTCTCACTGTGCCAGCACATGTCATTCTTTGTGCAATAACGATCACCATCAATCCTTCATTCAAACAAGGCCTCCTCAATGGGTTACAGAGAAAGTACCTGATTATCTACTTTTCTGTGTCTAAACCAAGCAGCAACATCTGGGTTGGAAAAGTGAAGCCAATGTGGAAGTGCCTTAAACCTGCATTCTATCTAATTTCCAGCAGGGCTCCAAAAAGAAGTCAGACTCTATAGAAGTCTATGAGAAAATTACCCTACTTTTTACTTGATTTATTACCTCAGTAAACATTTTTCTAATGGGCTTATGGTCTCAATCACTCATTTCAAGACGTCTTCAATACAACATGATGCTCATTTGGTAAATTATGGTCCTATTTATTTTAAAATAGACAATAAAGCAAGGGATGCTTTAGGGCGTGGTTAAATCAGGACAGAGGCTTAGCAATGCGTATCCATGGCACTGTGTACATTAATAGCCGTGAACTTGTTTTTGGGTGCAGTCGATGTTTACATCTCAAACTTTGACCCAGTCACTGTGTTTTAACGTCATGAAAGTTAATTGGAACATTTTGGTTGCCTAAAAATGGCTTGTTCAGCATTCGGTAGCACCTTGCCATCCAAAGCTAGCTAGCTAACCGTGTCATCCTTCCCAGCTCCGCCCTCTTGTCCAAATATGGTCACTTCTTAATCCAAAATACCAAGATGGTGATGGTCAAAATGCAAACTCCTGGCTTTAAAACAGCACTCCATAAACCAATGGGTGACGTCACTGATGCTACGTCCCATCATTGTTTACAGATTTGTTATGGTCTGAATCCAAACTGTTTGTTTCTCCAAATCCAGATCACAGGGAACAAGATGACATCTCTGAACCTGGCCACCATCTTTGGCCCCAATCTGCTCCACAAGCAGAAGAGCTCAGACAAGGAGTTCAGCGTCCAGAGCTCGGCCAGGGCAGAGGAGAGCACAGCCGTCATCGCCGTGCTGCAGAGGATGATCGCCAGCTACCAAACCCTGTTCATGGTCAGTCATTGGGCGCGTGTGTCTCTAACGCTCATCCTCGTTTCCTCCTTTCATTCCTCCACTCCTCCGCTAAACACATTCACTCATGCACAATTTCCCCTCTCGCATTCCCATGAAGGCCTAAAGGAAGACAATCCCGCCTGGCTTAGCAGACAATGGTTGTGTCTAAGTAAATGAAAACAGAGCTCTGCCCATTTTAGTGGGGAGAAAGAAAAGAAAAACAATTAAGAGTGCAAGATGACAGATAGGAGTGTTTTTTAGTCAAAATCATGCCCGAATTCTTAAATTCTTCTTAGTACTTACAATAACATCAAGGACTTTTCATTGTGATACTTTGAACTTATTCTTTCCAAAATAAAAGCTGAAAATTCAGGCATGAAAGCCTTCATGCACGGATTACCACACATCATCACTTGCTTTTGTTCCTTTCTGTTCAGACAGACAGTTCAGGTCATTTCAGGTCCGAAACCTTACACCATTATGTTTTGTAATCTGCCACTGTAGTTCCCCTGAGGCTTACATTCCTGCAGTAAGCCAATAAAGAGCTATTAATCGTGTATAGTGAATTGGGACTGACTTACTCAGTCTTGGTGAGTAAAAACAGATTTGTAGGCAGCTCAAGGACTTTGAATGACATCTGAAAGTTGTTTCCTAACTTGCTTATGCCTTCAAAGCATTTGAGGATAATTCGTAGAAAGTAAGTGTATTTGGGCAGGGTTCTTCCTCCAGTTTTATTATTATTTTATTATATATACACTAGAACTCAAGTGCACTTTAATATCACATGTTTAGGTTAATGCAATTTATGAGAATATATATATAGAATTGGTACCTGACCACTGTTTGGAAAATACATGTTGTTATTGTAAAGTTGTTTTAAGCAGGTTAACTTTGTAGGTATGATTTAAAACGGGCATATGAGTAGAGGAAACGTTAACTTTTAACAAAACTATCTGAGTGAAATAAATGAATAAAGAAACCATGTTTTTTAGGTGCCTCCTGATCTGCAAAATGAGGTTTTGATGAATCTGTTGGAGACGGATCCAGATGTGGTGGACTACCTGCTGAGAAGAAAAGCATCACAGTGAGTTCCACACACGTAAACACAGGAGGTGTTCACATACACGTGGTCTGCCATTTCTCTCCGTCCGTCTTTGCCCGTTTCATCCTTCTGTAAATAACAACAGGAGTCCCGACCTGTTGCAGTCAGAGGAGCCCTTCGCCCTGAGCGAGCGCCATTCTTCCAGCGACTCCAACAAGGTGTCCAGCGGCGAGGTGTCCCCTTATGACAACAACTCCCCAATCCTGAGTGAGCGGAGAGGAGAGCCAGAAAGCCCGGGCAGCGAGCCTCTCTTCCGTGTCCCAGAACAGTACACTCTGGTGGGTCAGGTGGCCGGCTGGAGCAGAGAGCCTGGGGCTGACCCTTGGGGTGCCAAAGGTGAACTGTATAGTGCTTATGATTCTCAGTGCTAGATGATTTGATTTCTGTAATTTGTAGCTTTGATTTTTAAAACGTTTTTGCTAGGTATTAAGAAGCAAGTTGGTTCTTACTCTATGTGCCCTTGTTTACTGTGTAACTGAGTATGGAGAGGAATGTGACCGGCCTTTTGCTTCCTTCAGATGCTATATCAGAGGAGCACGCTAACATTTGGGGGACGTGGCACACTACTCTGAAACCAACACTTAAGGACCAAGCATACACAGGTAAACTGTTTTCAGTCAGTGCAGGCCCTCTGCAAATTTTGTTCCTAGTGGTTAAGGAGCCAGATGAGTAAGTGTCTGACACCTGGTGCTGGTTATTACAGTAACTATCAGTGGAACAAGAAGCTGCAGGACATTTAAAATTAAGGAGCAGCACTGAGTACCCAGCTGTTTGTTTTCTGATCATCAAAAACCAAAGTCCCGCTGCTTTTTTATTCATTTTTAGTCATCTAATTAGCAACTAATTTACAAATATGATGCTAGGTAAATGCATTCAGCTGTGAGGGCAGAAAACCAACACATTACTGTATTAGGTTTAAAAATGTGCAAAATTCTGCAGATTTTTTTTTTTTTTTAAATGCCCACCGGAAATTTATTCAGCTTAACAAATTTAAAGGAGTTGTAATTTCTAAATTGACCTTGCATAAAAATGAAAGAAAAAACTATCAGAAGTTTTTTATTTTTTTATTTCTCTCTTACCATCAAAGATGCAATAAGGCCTGCCAAAAGGTTTGTCAATAAAAAAAATGTTTTAATGTCAAGCATCAACTAGTGATGCATTCAGTGATACTCATTAAACTAATTAATTCCACTGATGTAGTTGATGTTCTGTTTCTAGGTTCCCATGGCAACATGTCAGAGGGAAGCTCCCGCAGCTCACAGGAAGGTCTCGACGGACAATATGGCGATGGCAGGCAGCAGGCAACGCTGCAACGGACTCAGACAGCGCCTGGCATCGCCGAGTGCAGACCCCATCCCCCGGTCACCAGAGTGTGTACCCAGCTCAACACCAACCCCTCTGTGACGTCACACCTCAATAGCACGCAAGGCCTCCATCGAGCAAGCGGACACGGACTTAACCCGACCTCAAGACCTCAAAGCGGGGTGAACACTGGCGATGGTGGCCCTGCTGTTCGTAACGACATCCGCTTTCGTCCCCCTTATAACGCCCACCATCAACTGTCTAGTTCCCAAAGTTCGCCTCAGCCCTCAACAGCTCAGCGGCCCCCTCTGCAGCGCGGGAGGCTGAGTGCAGCGCAAAGTAACTCTGCCTTGATGACAGAGAACCAAATGGTGCCGCATAGCCCGGAGTGGCAGGACTGGCAGCGGGACCGGTGGCAGATCTGGCAGCTGCTGTCCTCGGACAATGCCGATGCACTGCCTGAAACGCTGGTGTGATTTCAGACCATTAACTGCTCCGCTAGCCAACCAATGGCGTGATCAAACCCCATCCAATGACAATCACTCCTTATCTCTACCTTCATTTCATGTTTTGTCTCAGCCCGTCTTTCATCCCTCTGTGCTTCTCCTGCATCCTAGCACCATGGCGTTGTTGTTTAAGTGTGCAGCTGCTGCCTTACACAGACTTTTACATCCAAGAGCCACTAGTATTTCTTGTTTAAAATGGATGTTCAAAAGTTGCTTTCCATATGTCTTGTCCATAATGACATGAGCTGAGTTGAGTTGGTAGCATAAAAAATGCCCACCGGAAATACCTCAAAAAAACTATCCTTTTGTAGTTTCTCAGAATGTTACCACAACCATATTTTCTATTCAGAGTGAGTTCAGTCTTCATATCTCAATTGAAAATAATAGGAACACATTTGTTTCTTTAGTTTGTTTTCAATTCATAATTAAAAAAAAACACTTTTTCTCCATACAGACACCAAGATGTACCCATTAGTAAATGCTGCTAAATGTCTAACTTTTGTGTGCGTACTGGTATTGTAGTTCAGCCACATCTGTCTAAAAATGTATATATACAAACATACATACACATTATATATAAATTGACGTGTAAAGTATATAATTTGCCAATCTACTAAAAGCAAGTCAGCTCTTTAACTGGCAGTCTAAATGTTGGTGTTTAATTATAAAGCACTTGGCTGTAAGTTTGCTTATATATGTGCTCTTGCCACCTACTGCAAAGCAGCAACACTGTGCCAAAGTCACAATTTTTTTTTACTTCACAATATTTATCGTACTGTTCATTTCATCCAGTTCATTTTGAATAAAAGACTCAAAAGCTTGTGACATTGGCACGTCTTTGTCAGGAATTTCATAAGAAAAGGAGGCTAATTTACACTAACATGACATAATCTGGGCCCCATTTCAGGAATAAGGTTTAACAAATTCTGAGTCTAACCCTGATGTCTGAGTTGATTTATCCTGAGATGGGAAACTGAGTTTTTGGTTACAGAACAGCTGATTTGAGTTGCTTCAATCAACTCAGTAGGTTCACGTGCGTGCACCACCACAATAAAAAGGCAGCATGAATGGAGCCGTGATACTACGATTCCCCATGGTACCAACCACAAAAAAACGTGTCGGCGGAAATACTCATGCGCACAAACGAGTTCAAAAAACAACACAGTGGCTGCTGCAAAAGAGAGAGAATTTGCCTGGGAGAAAATTGCTGCTAGAGTAAATATTCCAATATGGTGTATCATATTTAATCATAAGTATAGCCTAATATTACTGGTGAAATGGTATTGAACCTATAATCTATTTAATTTAGGTGCAATCCTGCGGGCGAAAAAGTACTAGGCCTATAATCCCATTCTGAGGCTGCAGCACCATCATTAACAGAATTATAATTCATAATCTTTTATTTCAAAGGGTTTACATCATTCACCTGCAATCATGTGGAACTCCTTTTTAATGACTCTTACTGGTTTGTGTCCAGGGAACACTACAAAAACATTTAAAACATGTTTCAGAGCATCACACTCTTCTGACGGCGCTTTGCTATACAGTGGCTTTACTAAAATGCTCCGCATCACCAATGTTGTAAAGAAAACTGCCGAATTATGTGACACAAATAATCTGCTGGGATGTAGATCATGCCCAAGATGGGTGACGTTAATGATATGTGGACGGATAAGAGACTGGGAAGAAAAACGATACCGCTCAAATAGGAAGTTATCTGAAAATGAAAATGTCGGGGCTTCAGTATCATCTCCCGACAACACCCTGCGAAGTAAAGCAGCTTCTTCATCAACGGGATCGTCGACACAAGGAAATGCCATGTTTTTAGAAAAAAAAAAAAAGTTTTATAGTCTGCCTAACGGGGTTGTCTTTCTGTTTTTCTGAAACAGAAAACCCAGAGTTTCCCTCATCTCAGGGTTAACAAACTCAGAGTTTTCACTAAACCTGCTTTCTGAAATGGGACCCAGGATCATATTTCAGACTATTCATTAAATGACTGACTCATGATGCTCAAACACTTAAATTAAGATAAAGAAAGACCAAGCCTTAGTGGCCCACATAATAAATATCAAAATGTTTTTTTAAAAAAAGGTCAGTGTGCATACAAATACATCAATATAGTAGTATAAATAAGAGTCAGGGTTATGGTTAGATATCAGATATGTGAAATAGTACTTTTAAAGTTACAATCTCGAAGATATCCATTTGCTCTCTTTGGCGTCACCTATGGTGATAAGCGGTTTATTGTAGATTTTGGATCTCACCCCACCAAAGATCCAAAACTGTGACGCCTGTGTGACGTCAGTCAGCTGGCAATTGAAGAGCGAGTCTGTTGCGTTAGCTCCGCCTACTCTCTCTGGCAGACCAACCACTGCTGGGTGATGGAAAATGCGTCACTACTGTGCATTGCTTGTGATTTTTCCCGGGAATGTCACCACACACAGTTCGTAATACTGCAAATGCAGGGGCTTTTGATCAATGGGCCATAGGCTCAATCCCCATTGTGTTATCTCATTCAGCGATAGATAGCAACTTAGACACAAAAACATGTGAAATAGGGTTGAAAAAGTTGAAAAATACTGTTGCCCTTTAAGAGACATTTACTTAAATTCAAATCTTTGAGATTATTACTTTAATATAATTCTTAGCCTTTTGAAATCATGTCTGGAAGGCCAGAGGTTTTAGAGAAAAATGTAAAACAGTGTTGTGTGTAAATGTATCGGAATTCAATGTATAAAATGTTTTCTCGCATTGCCAAGTATTCTATGTCCATTTGGTCTTTAAGATTGAGAATTATTTGAATGTATTATTTGACCTAAATCTGGTTACATCAAGGTAAAACATGAACTACAGTCTGGAACTTAATTTCCCATGTTCAATGCAAAAACTGGTATGAATTTACACTAATGCATTTTTCAAGATCGTAACCTGATCGAAAAACTATAAAAATCCAATAAAGTATGATCATATCAACAGTATTGCATTCACATGAATGACTCTTGAATGATCCATGATATTATACCTCTCATGCTGGACTGAATATGCCAACTGAGTGCCGAGTCCTGGCCTATCTAAGAGCCTTAAAGCATTTCACAGCCACCCTGTCCAAATCCTCTCAAATGTCAGTCAAGTGGGTATTTGCTGGCAAATATTTCACATTTGCAAAGTATGATGTGCTCAGTTGAAGTCATCATTAAATCTAGTGACACATTTTGTATAATTTTTTGTCTTCTTTGTCTTGGTTTGCTTGTACAGTATGCTACTTTGAGAAGTCATCGGAAGAGAGCATCACAAGTGCAAGAAGTAGAAGGATTGTGGTAAGGTGTATGGCGCCATCTATTGTCAGACCATGTGCATTAGCATGTTGCTGCTTCCCACAGTCCACTGTTTCCATGGGATCCATCTGTGCTCAGTTTAGAATCAATTAGCTTGTGATTATAAGCACCTTTTTGTGAATATTGTGTAAATCCATGTGAGGAAATAAATGTGCCATAGGGCTTGCTCTTAAAAAAAAATGTCTTCACGCATTGGTCAAGGTTCCTATTTTGTGAATGTTTTGTATTACTTTGTTTTCTGGTGAGTGTTGTAATATATAAATACAATATAACAGTTTTTATTCAAGGAGAAAAACAAATTAAGTGGGAATATTCCTAATGATCCTAACTTTGTCTCCCCAATCCAAGACCGCGTTAGTCTCGTTGACTTTACTATGAAACTAAGAGAGACTTAGTGTTATGGTGTTTTTATTGTTTTTTATTGTTATTTTATATATTTTTGGTGGGGTTTACTGGGTCCAAGTTGTCAATGGAATGTCTGGTAATTGCTTTTGTACTGCGTGCCATCATCAATATGCTACAATGGAATTAAATATGATAAAAGTTTACACCTGCTGTTGAAGTCAATGCTTTGGGAAAATGATTGACACTGTTTGGAAACAGACAAGGAAAGAGAATGTAGTGTGTGACAGCATAATATAAATAGAACTATTTCTTTTTCACAGTTGTGTCTATTGAAATTTTCAGGACGTACATGGATCAGCAGTTCAGTCGTATCTTAAGTTTCAATGGCCATTTCTGGACATGTAAATGTACAAAAATACCCTAAAATGGAGAGATTAAGACATGGTAACAGTGATAATATTAACTGAAAGTGGAATTAATTAAAAATAAACAAAAATAGTAATACATTATATATAAATACGTAAAAATGATAAATATATACAATAACCCTAACCCTATTTAAAAAAATATCTAAGTAAAAAAAACATTAAAAAAATAAATAAATTAGTGAATAAAGGAAACTAAACAAATACAATTGACAGTAAAATATAACAGTAAAGGATAAAACAGAAGATTAGATATAACTAATATGATAGTATAAAATCTCATAATTGCAGCAGTGTGATAGTACAGTATGTCTTAGTATGATACATCATTGGACAGTATTAGATAATGTTACAGTGCAGTATGCCATAATATATTACATCATAGTATATTGTTATTGTACAGTATGCAATATGCCATGATATGGCATATTATTGTATGGTATTTTGTCACGAGTACAGATGCATTATGTCAAAGTGGCCCATACAGTTTGCCATATAATATTGTGTTATAGTAAGACTAAAGGTCTAATCAGTCCGGGTAAATGAAAACACCTGTAGGAAGCCACGTCAGCCAGCATGCGCAATGCAAGGGCACTCCTTAATGGTATCAGTTACACCTGTGCTTTTCCTGCAATGATGCGTCATGTTTTACAGTATACTACCATGTACTTGCAGACATATATCAGAATAATGCTTTACTGTCTGCTGTTCAGCTCCTTTTTTATTATTAAGTGATGCAGCACAAGACAGGTGAGGGACATAACAAAAACAATACTATATTAGCCTATGTGATAGAAAATAATCCACGTGTGAACACTTGAGACACTAAAAGTAGACAAGACAAAAAAAACAAACAAGCAGAAAAAATATCATCAGATTTCTGACACCCTAGAACGAACCTGTCCATCATCACAACCACATAAAAACAGGTATCCCAGCTGTAGTTAACAGGGTATGTTAATTCTGCTTTCCCTCATTTTGATTTAATAAAACAAGTGTCAATCTCAGTTATCTTCAGTTAGCAGAGCAAATGTCAATCATTTCTACTGGAGAAGAGCTTTTTAGTTTGTAAATGAGCCGTGTGGTGATTTAGTTTGGCAGTGTCCTCTTTATAGATGAAGCCACGTACTGTAGTTGTATTTTCTACACAAGCCCATGCCATTTAAGGCTTTTAAGTCAAAAAGGTTACCATTTACTTTTTAAGATCCCCAAAGAGTCCTGGGTGTGTCTGCCTGCAGTGCAGAGCTGTGTTTTTGCTGGTGGGTGGCTTACCATTACTGTTTGTGTGGTGTGGTCATAGTAGTGTAATCTTTCCCACAGTCCACTCAAGGATTCACAGAGCTCTCTCGCTCACTCCCTTACTCACACAGTGAGTGAGTGCACTAACTAATCAGCTTTGCTTTCATAAAAGATAAATGGAACATTACTTTTCAAGACATTTTTCATTATGATCATGCCATCATTTTGCACTTCTTTTTGCATGCAATTTGATTTTCAATTCCAAACTGAAGGGAAACTGATATGAAAGTCATATATATTTCAAAGAACTATTAATTTTTTTCTTCTTCTATTTGTTCTACTGTACAGTATGTGTGTGTCTTGGAAGATTTTGCCTTTAAGAAGAGATTAACGCTATGTATAGAGACTGTCGATAGTTAGGAGGTAGGACATAAAAGAGGAAATTCAGCCACGAAGGCTCCTAGACCAGCCAGCAATGTAAGGCCTGGGAGTCTGAGAGAAAGATGTCATTCTCACCCCTTCGCCCTGATGGCTGGCTTCAGAAGCAAGGACAAACAGAGCAAAAACTCTGAGTCACTCAACTGTAAATGTCAAAGTGAGGCATGAGCAGGCAGTTTGAAAGCCTCAACTTCAAAGACTTGACAGGGCGGTGTACAATGGTTGAGCTGTAGTGCGTAAACCCTTTATTACATCTGAAAAATACATGTCTGCAAGCGAAGTGTTGCAAAAAATAGAGGCGGTGGTCTAGTGAGCAATGGTAAAAAAAAAAGAAAAAAAGCCCCTTCAAAAAGACAGACAAGTATGTGAGTGAAGACAACAAGTTGGGGAGCTTGTTTACATGCACAGAGAAGAAGTCTGACAGTTCTGTTTAACCCTTTAACAGGAAAGGTGCATGCTAATAAACACAAAGATATTCTGGTACAAATATGCATCATTTGATGTGGCATTGCCCAGGATGGAAATGTAACTTTAAGTCAACAGATTTCAGCCAGCTCAGCATTACAACACGAATAACAGAGCTTCTTGTGGAAAAATGGATGTCACAGCCCTGCAGGAGAACTGCAGGGAAACTGCAAGCCAAGGTCTCCTGTAGCTGTTTTGTCCACTATACAGTATGTGATCCATGGTATACACAATTAACTCAATTCATGTTTGTGTTTGCTTGATTTTTTTGGCAGCTAATATAGAGTATATTTTTCAATCCTTGAACAACTGTCCTTAATTAAATGTGTCTGTAGTGTTTGGGGGGAAAAAATCTGGTATATTTTAGAGCTCAGAAAACAGAATCTTGTGCTGGATGTGTTCGTTGTAACTTCCCACATATACCACTAGAGGTCAGTCAAGAGCCTTGGATAGCTTTTTGAAGCAGATACAACTGAGGTTGAGGCCAAATGAACTCATTTGTCTCTTCCATACCACCCAAACCACAACTGATAAAGAATGAATTACACAAAACTAGTTATAGAAGGTGACAAATACAGGTACGCCTATAACACAGTTTAAAAAAAAAGGGAATATGTATGGTAATGTTAATGGATTTGTGATGGAGAGATAAAGGAAATGGAATGAGAAACAAAACGATTAAAACGATTTCATGGCTTTTGGTTTCAATTCTCCTCAGCCATGCCTGATAGCATATTAAATCACCTAACAGACACCCAGAGAAGTTAAATTAGCTTCTCGCAGGCCATTAGACACATTGTGAAAGGTCGTGGATGAGCATTTGAGTCTCTAACTCCGTGTGTGAGGGGACAGAGACGGAGAGTGTGTGACTGACAGATGCGAGCTAATAACTCAAATAGAGACAATGTGCACTATAACACTTGCTTTCTCTCATTCCTTGTGACGGACTCGAGAAATGAGAATAAAGTCAATTCAACCATTCTCTTACTAGCAGCTTATCAGAGTTAAGATCAAGTCTGCAAACTTTGAAAAGAAGTTAGAATCTTTTCTTGGATCTCACAGTCAGATACACACTACACAGGACAAACCGAGGATCTTTATATTAGTTGCATTTTGCTTTGCTTTGTCAGCTACCCCTTTCCACTTTACTCCCCCCCACTATTTATCTGAGGAAATGCACACACTCCAGTGTCCATCCCTCACAACACCAATTAAAGCTTTTGCTGTGTACTGTGTGCCAGTGATGTTTAAAATGAGCATGTCATGTTCAGTTCAAGGAGGAGGTTCTGATTAATTGTCATCAGTGTTCTAGAGGTAGTTCTTTTTTCACATACTGTACTCTGAGTGCACTTCTTCTAGTTTCTTTTGTCCCATTTTTGTCAGGTTTCTGGAAGGGAGCCTGGTTTTAATTAGAATTTTGTGGACCATGACAACAAAACAAAGCTGCTTTATTTCAGTGGCTAATGACTTGGCCTGGAGTAACGCTATCCAGTTGGCCAAGCTAAAAGAAAATTTGCCAGAAAAACACACATGCACAAACAGGTATGCATGAACTCATCCACAGAGAGACACTTGTAATTGCCAGTACAATAGTTCACCCCCATTCCTGGAGGGAATGCATGTCAGTAAACAAGATTTCAGTTTGGTTTATCACATTTTGGAGGGGCATGTGAGGTTGTTCATGTTTTATGAGCACTACAATTGGAGCAGCACATGCACAACACTTTTTCGTTCGCCTAGACACATGCAGAAACACATGGACGCGCACACATCCTGAAAGGAATTCATACCCACAAGGTCCTCATTAGCAGGCCCAGTCTATTCATTCTCATCACGTGTTGCTTCACGCAGTCCAAAAAGTGGCCTGGAGATAGAAATGTTAGGAAACGCGAAAAAGGGTTCCTGACCTGAATTTACCCATCTGTGAATCATTTATACATCATATTTACAGTAAATTCTCACCCATGCATTGATGACTACCGAGAGAAGGCTCAACAGATAACAGCTTCAATCACATATTTGACCTTAAAAAGTTTTGAGATCGCATACCTCCGCCAAGGCTGCACTAGCCACTGGATGAACATCAAAATGCACATAGTGATAGACGACTGTGGGAAATGTGACCGTTTACTTTCATTCAATCAAGTTTGAGTAACAAACTTACTCAAACTCAACAAGGTAACACACATATTCAACAATGCCCTACCACAATGTTAAAGCAATATCCATATTGTATCCAGATTGATTTTAGAAAGTCTGGGCAGGAATTAAACCACGTGGAGTGTGATTTTTGCTAATTGCATCCAAACCACATTTGAAGGTTGTTTAAAATGCGATGTTGTTGATGATCGTGATGGTGATGATGATAGGGTGACAGTAACAGTACACACTGTACTTGTACAGTACTGTACTGTACTGTTGTTGTTGATAGGGTGATGGTATGTCTTGCTTGACGTGTAATTTATGTGTATGCCATACTATAATCTGCTGCGTATTTTGTGTTTTCATACATGTATCTATGCTTTTATGTTTTATGCCTGGTGAGACTCAAATTGCCGTCTGGGACAAATAAATCGATTGATTGACTGGTTGATGTAATCGGATTTCTACAGATGCGGCTGCTCAAATCGGATTTCAGTGCCAAAATAAATCGTTTGCAGCGCGACTTGATAGCGTGATTGGAGGGTGAAAATGATGGACCTCCATTTCTGATGCTTCCGCTTTGTAAAGCAACCCACGCAGATGGGTTGGTGATCTCTGGACACCGATCTGATCACTTGCAAATAACAGTGCCGACGGTCTGTCTTACAGATCTAATCTCAGAAACAAATTGGATTTGCCTACAGTCTGAAGGTAGGCTAACAATCAGCCCAAATGTCATCCCACATTACTGGTTAGTAGCCTTAAAATCATTGTTGGCTTGGTCCTTTCATGTGATTTGTTGGCATTAAGAGATTCAGAATTTTGCTAACCCTGAAGAAAAAGTGAAAATTGTGCCAACATTGAATATTCCATGATTGAACTCGACAAGGTGTTGCCGTAGATGGGATCTAATGGTCTAATAATCTAATGGTCATTCAAATGTCTGTTTTTCCAAAGTGCAGATGGGTCAAGATGACATGGTACACGGATACCACAACTTGAAACATGATTAGAAAATAATCAACACAAATTGTCTTCAAAATGTGCTATGACTAAACTTCACACAGGGCTCGAGTATGTGGTGTTAGACCTCAGCTACTGTAAAAAGCCAGAAGATGATTTAATCTTCACAGTGTGTGTGAATGAACACACACTGGGAAGATTAAATCATCTTCTGGCTCCATGACTACTGTAGCCATGTGACAGGAGGACACTGTCCAACCAACCATGATAGTCACTAATCTGGCCTTTGGCATCTCACTCTCTCTCTCTCTCTCTCTCTCTCACACTCACAAACACACACACACTCACAAACACACACACACACACACACACACACACACACACAGAGAGAAAGTAATGGGCCAGTCAATTAATCACATGGCCCTGTTCTATAAAAGAATGCTGACTGATAAACTGCCACCGTCAATTTGTTATTTCCATTCAACTAACAAGGTCATGCTTCCTTCTTTTCCGTCTTAGCAGACAATGGTCTCGTCATGCAACCGATTTCTTCGCCATTGATTCTGATCTCGCTTTTGCACGATGCAAAAATGCTGCAGAATATTTTAGACCATTTCCCCTCCCTCAGTGCTCACAGACTCAAGCTTCCAGGTCATTTAAATATACCAGGTACAGGTGCAATCAATGAGCAATCAGTTCAGTTCTGTAGAAAGAGGAAGCACTGTAGATGTAAGTGGAAAAAGGGACAAAAAGAAAGAAATAATTTCTAGAAATTAGTGGACATATACCCTATATACATTCTTAATGTTGACATAAAAACAATAGTTTAGATAGAATTTTGATGCAAGTATGCTTCGATTATCAAAGCTCTAATTCATCTCTGTGACTGTGTCTCAGTTCGTTCTTGAACCACGATTGGAAAACTCAAAACTGCCCAGTGTATATTGGCCTTCAGACATCCGTGTACTACCTCCATACAGAACACATGCAGAGAATACTTAAAGCCAGATGTGAAGGACAACACACTGAAACTCTGCTGTCCTTGAAGATTGTAATTTCACTCCATATCCTGTAAAAACTGTGTGCCTGCTGGTTCATACTGTAGCTATGTGTGCAGGAGAGAGAAAGTGGGAGATTGTTGTTAGTCATTTATAAATGTACTGAGTACTTTAGAATAAATTAGATCAGCTACACATAGCTACAAATACGACATTTGAATCAGAAATTGCAGATGAGGAGTTCACTTTTAGGGTTTTTAAATTAGTCAGCTAAATCTGCAGTTTAAAACGTGCAGTGGTGTAAATGAACGGGAGCATCATCATTTATAAACCTTAAACTTGACTTCTAAAAAGGATTCTATGCATGTTTGTAAGATTGCTTTCATTTATCTTAACCTTTTTGGGTCTGTTGCAAAAATGCTGTCAGGCAAGAGTTTTTCAACTTGAAAAAAGGACTTTTTGAAAATCTCGATGAACTGAGCATCCAAGTGGACTTTTAACGGATGAGCCTCTAAGCGTGGTTGCCAGCTGGTTTCTGTTGAATCCTCTGCTGTGCTGTGTGCAGAGCTGTGATAGTAAGAAGATCCTGTCTGTAGTTAGTCTCTGGCACATCATCACAGCTGGCCATATGGCTTGGAATTTGCACCGCGTCCTGTGATACCGCTGTCCAAAGAGAGCTCCTCTGGAGGTAACTTCACCTCTCTTTCACTTGCTGGCTTTTTTTTTAAAGCAGGACACAGTCACACTGGGAGGAAGGAAGGACTGGGCCATGTTGATTTATCAGTACTGCTGCTTCCTTCTTGGTTTCCCTTTGGTTGATTGGCACTGGAGGAGTTTGATTTCTCATGAGCGATACCTGTTAATAGCCCTAGGCAACTGTGTAGAACATCCACAAGCGATTAAGGTACTTTCAGGTGTGGCTCTTTGACTGAACCATTTTAAGGTTGAGACCTCTAGAGAGAAGTGTGGTACTTTAATTCTGGCTGGGCCTCACTTTTACAATAAGTATTGTAGGATTAGGTGAAGTTTGTGACAGAGCTGAAGGGTAAAATACATCCCGACACATCTTTGCATTTACAAAATCTTTAGGCGTCTCTCTCCGTGCTCTTTAAAGTCACTTTGGATGTTTGTGATCGACATTCCCTGCCCTCATTCACTTATAATCAATGTGCAATCAGCTCCACATCTAATTCAAAGGGTATTAGGTAGCCAGCTTCAGTAATGGTCTGGAGCAGCAGAGATAATACACTGATTGAGGCTGAGTTATCCTCATCTCCTCTGTCAGGAACCTTTGCACACACACATTATTTAAAGTCGGTGCGTAATTACACGTTATGAAAAGACATTAGGGGAAACCTACTAAGAGCCATGAAGCATAAAATGTCAACTTCATTAAAAATCTGCTCCCAGTATTTGAGCCATTTTATAATAACTTAGTTACGCTTATTGGATCCCCAAAGTTAGATTTAATGATGATTGGAGTACTTCTAAATATAGAGCTGTATCTATGTTAGATGGAGGTTTACACATTCCTGATACAAAAAATGTGATGTTTCACCTTCTGGAAATTAAATCACTGAAATGGTTATGAAATTTCTAATACATTTTGTTTGCTTTACTCATTGACATTGGGTTGAACCGAGGGGCTTCTGGAGTGTCCCGACTGTGAGATACTGTATTAATCAGCAATGCATTATTCAACGTGATCATTGCATGTGGTAACATTATTAGGGATGGTACGAGGCGACTCAGAATACCGCAGAGGTTCGAGGAAAGAGGGGGCAGATGTTTGAAAGGTTTTCTTATCTGAAGTTTAGTTTGGGAAAGTTGAATTCCCCTGTGTGTTCTGTGTCTGAGTCAGAGATGAGTGAATGAGTGAGGGATGAATAATGCAGGTCAGGATCCTATTGTTTGGTGAAGGCCCTCAGCAGCCCAAAGCGCAGCACAGGAGACTTTGTGAAATATTGATTCACCACTTAAAAGTTGTTGTGTGGGTGTTAGCTGGCTTGTAGGATGTGAATGGAGATTTTCCTTTTTTTCTGTTCTGGATAGACTGACACACTTCAGGTTGGGTAAGCTAACTTCAGGTCTGATGTTGGAACACTTCAAAACAAGACAGAAACCAAATATGCCTGCACTTACACAATCAAATGTGACATGTCACAGGTGAAACTAAATTGATACTTGACACTTAGCCTCTATCAGTCTCTGTGTTGCATTCAAACTTCTTTATGGCACGAGTAAAGGACATTTTTGAGAAACATGCTAACGGAGCCACTGTTTGGTTTTTGTCTCAAGTTGCACATACTTGAAGACTCTAAAGGAGGTGACCCTGACCGTTGCATCAGATTTGACTGACTGCAATATTATGGCACATGGTGGTGATATTTGACAGACAAGTCACAAGGGGTCCTTTATTTCAAGATATTAACAAGCAGTAAAAGAGGGGCAAGATACAAGACTATACTTCTACAGTAAATGGGGCAAATATGTGATGTAAGTCAGTGGGAAATAGATGATTGTGTATATGTATATATGTAAATATTTACTTGGAAATATTGGGTAATAGTACTTGGGGTGGATAAAATATTAGAACACATCTCTGTCTATTCAACAGCACCACAAACTCGCTTGAACATTCATTCTTGACCCTGGAAACAGACGTTTAATAGTAGATTAGGAAAGCTCCGGAAGAAGCTTCAGGAGAAATCAACTAGTGGAACTTGTGTTGAGTATTCTTTTGTTCAACAAACCATAAAGTTGAATTGAAAACTTTCTCAACAAAAACTGCCTAACGAAGGCCGGATTTGTTATATTAGACTGCATTAGCCTTAGCCATGTGTGGCTATCATACTGGCAGGGTGATGTATTTACTATATTGGAATACAAGTATACAATACAAGCTTGAGAATACAACACATTTATAACATATGTATATTATTATTTCTTGTCCAGAATATTGTCCAGTCTTATTGTTGGTCATGGTAAATGGTCCTTTCATTTATTGTTTTAATATGTATTATTAACAATAAGATGGCAATGTCATATTATAGATTTGGATCAAAATATGACAGATAGCACCTTGAAAACAACACGTCCTACAATCCCTGAGTTAACTGCACCACTCACCCTGAAATCTTCGCCTTGCTAACGCACTTGTGCATGACAAAACAGTGGTCAACTTGCAGCCTGGAGATGGAGTTGCCCTGCTGGGGGAGCGGATAGGCGAGCCTTTCCCATGGGTAGGCACAAATGTTGAGTGGCCCATATCCCTCCAGGAGGAGCAGGGGAAAGCAAGAGGTGGTATGAGATGACAGATGACAGGGCAAGAGTGAAGGGAAGGGGGCAATGTGCGAGGGGAGGGAGAGACGGCGATCGCGGAGAGGAAGGGGGTTCAAAAAGAAGGAATAACAGGACAGGGAGGTGAATAGAGTAGAAGTGATGGCAGTGCTATAATTATAGTATATGAGAACCTGGCTGTCACTTCAGCTCCTCTTTCAGCATGGTGCTACCTCACACTGCTATTACTACTCCTCCTCCTCCTCCTCTAGAGCCTCTTCTCATCTTCAACAGTTATTGGATACACTTTGTTGATTTTCCTCTACTACCCCTTCATTTTCCTCAGTCTACAATGATGGGAAATTGTAACATATTCTGCTGTTATCAGACCGTAAAATTGTTCAGAAATTCATTTGATAATGCTAATGAGCCTAAAAAGACACCGATAACAAAGTTGGCTGAACCAGTCAAATAGGCATACGGCTATCATCGCCTTTATTTCTGCTACTCAATACGTTCCTACTCCATGTCATCCCATTCCTCTTACTCTCTTTGCCCAACATTTCAGAAATAACATAACCATCACAAAACATTCCAGTACACGGCTGCTTAATTCACTGCTGGTTTCCGGGGGGTGTCTGCCTTTGCTTCTCTTCGGAGGGGAAACTTACTGACATTTTCATTGTCCCACAGCCAGCCAGCCAGGCTTGTGTTTATAAAGCCTGAGGAAATTGCACAAAAATGTACATGCCTGCAGTAAAAATGTGGACGTGTGAGAATGTATTTAACAGATTTATATATACAGTGTAATATAAGCATGCTTCCATTTTTTACAATAGGAAAATAGTCTGACAGAAAAGTGCAGAGATGCCCATGCCATACACAGTGGGCATATTAATATTTCATTGGCTAACTGTGTGTCGGCAGTTCTCCACTTCTTCCATCCATCTTTTCCAAACCTTCATTTTTCCTTTTAATTTTTCACCAAGTGTCTTCATCCACATTCTCTCTGAATAGAGAAAAAAAGATTCCTCATGAATTACTTAAATCTAAGGCATAGAAGCCAAATTTTTTGGTTATGGTACGTCTCGCTTTACATTGGATTTTCCCCTCTGGGACATCCATCCATCAGGGACATCCATCCACAGTCTAGTCGGTTATTGGATGCATTGGCACAACATATTTGGCATAACATATGCTGCAGACATTCATTTTTTCCCCAGAGGATGAACCCTGAACACTTTGGTGATCCTCTGTAACTAGCACCATCAACAGGTCAAATCTTTGGGGTGAATCTGCAGGGCATAATTTAAGTCCAATGGCAACATTCAGTGCCAGTGCAGAAAGTACATTACTGTGAAAGTAAGGCTGTGCAGGTCAGGCTGGCATGTGGGAAACCAGAGTCCAGTCACAATCCAACTAATGGTGCGACACCTACGAGCTACAAGTTCAAGCAGTCAGCGAGCTGCTGCTGCATACACACGTGACATGCCTCACTCTTAGGCTGAATCCCATTTCTCTGTCTTACCCCTACCCCTTAGTTTACCCCTACCCCTTGGCCCTCAAACGAGTGGTAAGGGGTAGGGGTGAAAACATCATCATACATACATACTTAGGTCTGTTCGCAATAAATATTACACACTGCATGGTGTGTTGTATATCTGTTTCAGTTATCACTGTTTTGAATGTCATTGATGTTCAGAAACACTTTCTTTGTTAACAAAAAGCTGTCTTTATTGCCCAATAAAGTAAACATTATTACAACTATTAGAACCATAACTTACATGTCACACACACAAAAAACAAACAAACAAACAAACACAAACTACAGCTATTCTGAAATTCCAGACCACAGTCTGATGCCTGTTGGCCAGTAACCTTTCCCTCCATACCCCATTTCTTTCATTAGTGTCCTGTATCATAACCAACAACAATGTACAGGTGCATGAACAGGAATCAATTACACGTTTACAATAATACAGTACCAATACAATAATGAATGGCTACAACATAAACGCAGAAACTTCTGCTCGTTTTCAGCCCGAGAGTGGATCAGCTGCTGGGACGGTATATGTAAAGCACGTATCGATGTCTCCAAAGCAAGTAGTGTTATACACTGATATCAAACGAAATTCGCTGCTAACAGTTAACACTGTAGACATGCATGGAGTCCATTCAAGGCAGAGAAATGCGGGACTGTTGTGCAAATAAGCAATGTAGCTAACGTTACCGTTAACTTTAGCGTTAGCATAGCAAGCTAGCAATTTTTAAAAACGTTTCAATTACAAATATGGTTGCAAATATATATGTACAGGACTGTGTAGAGCACAAAACAAAAGTCGTCATTTTTAAATCAATTCTTTAAGCTGAAAATACTTACATTTATGGGTTTCTCTGGTCGACCTGGCAGCCATTTTCCTTGTTGCGCAATGTATCTGGATACCTCTTGCTTTTCAAGTAAGCTCGCATCCTTACTTGGCGTTAAGCCCTACACCTCGACCAAAATGAGTATTGGGACAGCACTTACTCTCACGTGAGCGCATTTCATATCATTTACCAAACACACTTTCTCAATTTGGCGGGCTATTTAAGCAGCAACATTTTCCCATCTCTCCCTCTGCCTTGTCAATGCTGCTGCTGCCCTCCACCTGTATTGCTGCCTGCTCTTTCAGCTCCACCACGACCCCAGCATCCACCTGCATGCCCTGGCTGGGGAGGGGGAGCTATTTATCACTCCCCAATATCTATCAATCTATAATGTTAGCTGTAACCATCATCTTTCCCTAACCTTAACTAGCCACTTAAGTGTTTTAGTTGCCTAACCTTAACCATATCTTGATCATTTGCCATAACAACATACCACATAAAAACACATTGTTATTGAATGCAAATTTGTCCAGAGAATAAACTCACCACTGCAGTTTTCTGGATAAACCTGACGGTTTTTCCCCACTCTTGGTGAAGATCTAAGAAAAGTTTTTTTTCATCCATCCAACAATTTTATTTTCCATTGTGTTGAGCATTACAGCCCCATGGGCACACTAGTAGCAGGAGTCTTTTGGTGTCGTTTTAAAGTATATTCCAACAGTGCCTTTCAGTCTAATCGCTACCTTGCACACTGCAGATTACCAATCACTTTGTATGTCTCTGGTAATCAATCTTACCCTGTTGGAATCCAGATCCTCTGCAATGAAACAAGCTATGAAGACAAAAGGTTTCTCATTCAAAATAAGACAGCATCTCCCACAAATGCTCTTCTTATGCAAATAGCGAGATGTGTGCCGTATCCTGCTTGTTGTTTAAAGAGCAAGAACACAGACTTTTAATGACAAGAGGCTTTGGCAGTAGATTTGAAAGGACAAGGTCAGCTAATGTGAGGCTGAATCTCTGCTGCAAGCAATCTTCTTTTAAGTAAACAATGAACCCAGCTAGATGACCAACGGCTGCTGATCTTCTATGACAGGGCATTATTTGTTTATAGCAATTTTACAAATGTCTCAGAATGAATGTCTTGACATTAAAATGCTATGCACAGCACCATACATTTACAGCCCTCACTGACAGCTCTCTGGGGACTTCAACAACAGGGAAGTAGAATATATCTACTGTAAATTCTGATACAATCCATTTAAAGTCATCAAAAACACCTTGTGGCTTGATCTAACCTTTTTAATTCATTCAAGAAGCATCTAGCTGCATACCTCTTCTTGTATCCTCTTTTACAAAAAAGACCTGTCTGGCCTTGGATAGTAGCTTTTAAAAGAACCCACCAGATAAAGTGTTGACTGCAATCATACCTGAATTATGCTGCCTTTAAGGAACTACAGGGTGACAGTGTTTATACACAGGCTTCTTTAATATATTCCTTGCCTTATTCCTCAGGACAGCATTTTGTCCTTGACAGGAAAGCAGAGCTAATTTAAATATGTTGTCCTACTGTATACAAACCCAGTTTGCTAAAGGCACATGCACTTTCCTCTTTGCACAAAGCTGCTTTAAAAAAACCCAGCTTGTAATACCTTAAGAGCATTACAAGAACACTGCTGCATTATTTATTCCCCCGTATGCATCAAAGCAAAAGTTGTATGATCAATGTTAAATAAAATCCTACTCCTTTACTTTGTCAGTTTTGCCTGAAGTAGTCCAGTTAAAATTCTTCATGTCCTCAGTGAGTGGAAATATCCAGTGTGTGGTTTGAGCAGGGTGTGTCGGTCCACATCTGCGGTCTTCCACCAAGTTAGAAACGACAGTGTCAGCTTCCAGTCCTTTTCATTTCTCTGACAGTGAGCAACTGTCTTATTGTTTACCATCACCACGATCACATGATGTTGTAGCTTTGAATATGTCGAACATTTAGTATGTCAATTGCTGATGGAAATCCAAAGTGATCATTTGGTCGCAGTTTAGGAGGCAAACTCGATGCTTTCAAGTCACATCTGCAAACAATTTATGTCCAACATGCTTTTTCCCAGGACCTCAGTTTGTTGCGTCATTCTGTATCTGTTTAAAGTACTAGCAATGAATGAGATACTGTCTTTGTGGACTCCCACAGAGTGTGCAATTTCATGCAAATTTGTAATTTTCTGTGATAGTTCAAGCTTTTACTTAACTGAATTATACATGCTGAGGAAAAACGTTCTTGGATAGAATTACAGTGAAAGCCTTCCTGTTTTCTAGGTCATGAAGCTGACTATTGAGGAACATTACAGACAATGTATTTTTCTGCTTACTTTGGGTTGGGATACAATACATCAGACCATGTTTATGTGGCAGTACTGAATACATTATAACTTTTTTTAATCATCTTGTCAGCCTTGGGGAAGAGAGTTTACAGCCAATGCTCGATAATCTGTGAGGCTGTAGACACAGCGGTGGTTTGAGCTAAATGCAAACGTCAGCATTCTTACATCTAATTACATTACATTACATGTCATTTAGCGGACGCCTTTATCCAAAGCGACTTCCAATTAAGTGCTAATTAAAAATGGAAGGTCGGTCTGTCGATTTTCTTGACAACCATTCATCCGATCAACTTCAGACTTGGCTGGTGTATTGCTGAGGACCCAAGGAAGTGCAGTGTTCAGTACCAGCTCTTGAAATCTACAGGACATTAGTAGTGCAACACTACTACCAAAAGTACACACTGTGCAGTTTATTGAGAGAGGACCCCTATTTACGGTTACTCTGCCGACTGGCATACTGAGTACAGCTCGCTCTCCGTCGCTCGCTATAGTACAATCAAGGACAGAATGAAGAAAGAGAGACCGGAGAGACGAGAATAAACGCTTTTCTTCCTGGGACCCAAGTAAGTGCAGTGTCAAGTTGTTAGAACGAGCGATTCTTAAGAAAAAGCTCAGAGCAGCAATTCCCTGCTAATGTTGGATTATAATTAGATTTTCAGGTATTTGGCCATAAACCAAAGTATTGGACACATTACAATGTTGACCAGATGTAAAAGGAAAGTGTAAGGGTCACCAAAGTTCTGAGACACGCCAGAGTCTGTTCAAAAGTTCACCATTTACCCATCCAACACTGCCATCCCTAGAGCAATTAATGCCACTAACATGGCTAAAAACAAACGTTATCCCCCTTCCATCCAAACTATTGTATCAGACAGGCAAACTGCCCTTTACTCTAGTCATGTAAAAAGGGCAGTCATGTCGAACAATTTAAAAGTAATCTCACACTTATCATGCTGGTCACGCCACACTGTTAACTTTTGTACGACCTCGATCAAATATGCTGGTAAGTATCTGCTCCGAGTCATGAGTTTTTTTGAGTAAAACACACCGAGTGTTGCCAAGAACTGACATCTGAAATTTAGTGATATTCCCTTCATGCTTTAGACTCTACATGTGTAGACAGAAGATGACTACTGGAAAGTTGGAGCACATGAAATTTGTTTGGCTTTAGACTTGCCAGAAAACTGCTTATGATAGCCACAGGCTCCTGCATATACAGTGGAAAAAGTGACTAATGTGGTGTGTTTTTGCCCAAAGAACCAAAGATCTCAATCCTGTATTAGGATCAGTCCCAAAAAAGGGTCATGTCCTCAAAAGCATAAAGTCTGGTCTAATCACAGATTTTACCTTTCAGTTGTTCTGTAATAGTTCTTCATCTTTCACAGATTGGAAGTGTTTGAGGGAAAAAAGCTTTGCATGATATCCTCTGTACTGTGGGTCCACGTTTCAGAGGAGCAGAGCACCATGGTATTTTGTTGGTTAGTGAAACAAACAGAGGTTTTGCCTCTTTACAAACAGATCTGAACATCAATTCCACATTTACTAAGTTGCGCATTTACTTCAAATAGGCCGTCTCTGTCCTTTTGCATGCTCACATGCAAACGTGACCTTGGATGTGTGTTTTCATCTTCATTAGCGGTGGGAACAGAATATTGCACTGTTGTACATGACCTGCATGCCTGGTGAAAATGCAATGTGTTTGGGCACACCATCTGCCGAAGACATTTCCATAAAAAATATAAGCTCATTAAATCAACACTTGCAAGAGGATTTCCATAGTTTCCATAAAGTGCCCTTTGAATGACCTGCTAGTCATGTTTTGAAGATATTTTTAGGTTTTTCAAAAGGATTTAGAATTCAACGCTGATGGTGTGAAGCTTGAGTTCAAGTAAGGTATGTTTGGAGCAGTTTCAATTTATACCTCCATATAAGTCAAATTTAACAACTTAGAGTTTCATCCACACGCTGTTTTCACTGCATAGGAAAGTACATTGTCATCGCCAGATGGGTGACAACTTAGTTTGGGTTGTTTTCTGTGACCATTGTGGCGTGGGGGCATGGTGGAGTTAGCAAGCTAGCTAACTAGCCAGCCATCCGCTGCTATCATGCTGCATTGGTTATAGAAAATGCAACAGCGGGCTGGGTCTAACGGTCCGCTGACCTGCTGCGTCTCTCCTCCTCAATCACCACCGCTATTAAGAACGTCTCCCGAGCTGCGCCATCCGCTCTCCTACCAGCGAGCAGTGGCACACTTTATGGCCCCACTGACATGTGTTGTCACATGACCTCTTCCAAAGCGCACTGGAGGAGAGTCTGGCTACTCCACATAGCATTCGGGGATGGGAGGAAAAACGTGCTGTGGTTCATTTGCATTTCTTTAAACTAATCACAATCGTCTTGGGCGGTGCTAAGCACCGGAGAAAAGCAGCGCTGCCGCTGCAAAATGGCTCGGAAGGAACTTGTTTTGGTGGAACGTGTGTGTATGTTTATAAGGTGTTATCCAGATTGGACAGCTAGCTGTTTGGATTTACCTTGCAGAGATCTGAGAAAAGGTTAACCATAGTCCTTATAAATCTACCGGAGTTTAAACGGCAACAGATATCCGGCCTAAATGAGTGAAATCCAATGGATTTTCTGGTGGCAACAGAGCAATCCCGGAAGTGGAACATCAAGGATATAGACCATCACCATGACAACTAACAATTGGCATTTTGTTTTGTTTTGCAAACAGCTCAATATCTATATTCTTTCCAATTATATTTCTATGGCTAGAACCAAAGGAAATTAAGCACCTCACAAACCAGTCCACTGAGTCAGACAAAAAGAAGTCCACTGAGTTGAAATAAAGTAGGTAAGACAACATCCCAAATTTATATTTTCAGGCACAGGAGCAAAGATAGGTGGAAAATGCAAGTAGAGAATATTGGACAATCAAGTTTTTATCTCTGCAAGTGCAAGGTTAGCACATAGGTAGTGCCAAATTACATTTCTCTGAGGGATCAATGTGACAGCGTGCACTACAATCTCCAATTTAATAATACAACTATGCACATTCACTGGTTTTACACCTTTTAAGTGACAAAACCAAACTCCTTTCATTCAACACTCACTTTCTAAATTGTATTTACACTTTGAGGTTTGGCCCTGTCATTTCTCACCTGATCTGAAAACAAGTCAAACAACCTACAAACAGAACCTAAATGTTGTACTGCCCACTGAGTGAGACCTTTAAGATTGTTCAGTGCTAGCGCCGCTCGCCGAATGAAAAGAAAGAAGAAATAACAAGAGCTGAAGAAGTGTTTAAGATTTCATGTAGCTTCTGAGAGCCTTTCATTCCCTCTCCAAGCGTGATTTTTCCGATTCATCTGACAGACCTTAATGCTTCCTAAGAGCCAAAGGCTGCATTGTTCAGAGGACCTGCTTGGTAAAAGTAAAAATATAGACATACAGATGTAGAAATACAGTACAAGAATCAGAGAGCATAAAATATACATGAAGGAGAGTGGATGCTGTGGTTTGCCTTTTTATTTGAAAAGCTCTCAACATGATCTCAATTGGGAATTTAGAGGAGGATGATAAAGCAAATATAGAAATGCTATTTTATGCTATGGGGGTAACAGAACACCTTTATGTTTTTCATTACAGAAACAAAGGGTCGACTGTTTGGTGCAGTTGAAGTCAGAAGATGCATAATGGCAAATATAACAAATAATGATATCTGTAAATATTTAAAAAATGTTAACAGAATTTTCTGAACTAATCCTGCAGCCCAGATTTATAACCTCCAAAAGGCTGACGGAAGGCTGAAGAAAAATCACTAATTTCATAACATGAGTGACTTCCTCTTGCATATTAAACATTCACAGACATACAGAAATACACACATGCCCCATATGTACTGTGTGTTTGCAAAGTGGTCGACTGACTGCATGCTAAAAGCAGGTGAGAGGAGATGCAAAATTCAGTACATGCAATGGGAAACAGATGTTGGTATACTGCGAGGTTGGGAGACCAATAATCCTCTTAACATGTGTGTCAACAGTGCCGTACTTGTGAAGCGCATAAACTCATGTATGCAGAAAAAGCAAGATGATGAAATGCACAGCAACTACCACTAACCACAAATTGAATAATGTGTATTTGTGTGAATAACTGACCACACATACATGGACCGCCCAGACACCCAACCACCACTATTTTCTCTTTTTGTCTCTGTGTGGGTGCTTGCTCTATGTTTGACCTTAGAACCTCTCTCTTTACCGCCATGGGGAGCAGTCCTGTAGACGCTGACCTTCTACTGGTGGCTGCATGGACCAATGTATCCTCAAAACACCCTTAAAGTAGCTAGTGTGTGTGTGTGTGTGTGTCCGTGTGGGCAAAGATTTCTGGCTGGATTATGTTGAATAAAAGAGCTGCCCAGATTTTTAACCCTTGTTGATGTATCTGTCTGACTGTCTGCATGATTTCTTTAAAAGCTTTTTCATGGAATTCCACATCTGGAATTTCCAGATTTTTAGTCCTCTTTGCACATCAAGCGTTTAGTGTAACAAGGATAACCTTGGCTGAGACTCGCACAATAACTACTATTAAATGCCATACGTGTGTGTCAAGCGTGGATTTTCTTCTGGCTTGCCGATGGATTGATCCGAAATTTGCCTTTACATTTTCTTCCAGTGTAAAGAAAAATGCATGTGCAACAATTCATGCCTGATATGATGGAGAACGTATGGATTAAATGCGCACTTTTAGTCAAAACCACACATTTGTTAAGTAAGAATGACTTGCAGTTAGTCATTTTCATCAGATCTAGGTTTGATTGGTAACATTTGATGATACAGTACAAAAAGATAAGACGCTCAGCAACGTAAGTCACCAAATATATATTGGCACTGGCCTTGAAAACCAATTTCAGTCAAACCCTACTTCAGATTCATAAAACTATATTGTTTGACATATATAGTAAATCTTAAATTACCAAGTTATAAATTACCGACACATTTGATACTGTATATTATGAGTTTTCTTTAGTCTACAGTAGGTCGTGATTCCTGCTAATTAACCTCGTTACACTTTGAACTGTCCTATGGGACCCCTGAGCCATCTATGAGCCACAGCCATCCTGCTAATAACCCTCAGTTAGAGAGAGAAATCCCAAAGAGGAGCGACCATTTTGGAAGCGATATCATCAGTTAAACACTGACATTTGAGAAGGATAAGTAGACTCCCAGAGGAACGTGGATGAGTTGGAGCCACAATCTGACACACCAGCATTCACACCACCACTTGTCAGTGAGCCAATTTGTTTTTAGATCATGCTGTAGAGCCACAAATTAGCAAATAACAATGTTTATTGCGTATATTGTCAAAAATTTAACAAAGCTTCAGTTGTGTTGCTTCTTTCTTGCATACAAATGATTCTTGCACTTATACGTTCCTGAAAGAGAAGTTTTGTCAGAACTCCACTTGCTGAATTCTTCATGTGCTATTTACTTTGTACTTAAAGTTTATGAATAATTACAGCACAGAGGCCAAATTTGACTTTTCTAAATGCAAATCAGGTCGGGGGCTGTGAGGGGATTGTGAGCCACTCAAATGAGGAAAAGGGAACAAAGAGCAACAAAGAGCAGAGGAGTCACCCATTTTTTAAATTGTGTTGGTTCTAGCAGTTGCCCTTTAGAAAAGTCAGTGGACTTAATTAAATTACCACGCACGCTCAGAGGAGAAAGCAGTAGAATACAGCCCTGTAAAACTGAGCCTTGCAATCATTCAATCCCATATCTAATGAGAGCCACAGGGATGCTCAAAGGTCTTTAAGTGTCCTTCACTTACTATTATAATATCTGGATTTAGTGTAGAGAAAAGCAATGTCTTTGGGAAACGGAAGCACTGCAGCACAGCTACTGTCTTATATGTGTAATACTGTGTATATGTATAAGGCTAGCATCTGTGTTCCTGCACATGGGTTTCAAAACAGCAGTGACTAAACAGAACCAGGGCTGATGGGAGATATACTGCCAATTCTATCAGCATGCTAGCCACTCTCCTATATAGTGCCCTTTAGATCCTCCGGGCCCTTCATATTAAAAGGCATGATTTTTCCAGGTCAGCTCGCTTGTTTGCTTCTCACAGCTGAGTACCGCTGCCTACTGTTAGCACAGCACATATAGTATAATTAAAGTGGTTCATGGGTCAAGGGAGTTGTGCAGGAGAAGCTGGCACAGAGCCGTTATAGCTCCAGACATGTGTACCCCTTCCCCTACACATGTTCCAAAGCCGTGAGGCATCGCCCAAAGTCATGAAGGCTTAGGGAAGGGGCAGATGCATGCCGACTAATATGGCTAGCGGAAAAGCCACAGAAGACTGGGCATGGAGAGGCAGAGTGTGAATGCCAGTTTCTGTTGTGGTGTTACATTACGTTGCTTGGGAAGAAAAATGCACTGGAACATGAGGAGAGAGCAACAATGCCAAAACATCCAGGACATGGAAAGGTCAGGACATAACACAACCGCTCTTTGAGTTAGCACCCAACCTGCTCTATCATGACAGTAATTAATCTGTTTTAAATTAAATCTCCTTGCTCTGCCAGTGAGTCATTACAGCAGCCACACATTGTTCCAACCCACAAAGAAAATATTTTAAATGCTAGTGGAATCCCAAAGTTTCCATAGGTACCAAATATGTCAGGTTGGATTTCAAGCTTAGAGGTTTAGCTTCATGTGCTATTCCAAGCTTAGAGGTTTAATTTAATTTAATTACGGGTATTTATAGGTCAACATATGAGGCTTTGAATTAAATTACGTTCTGTGAAATCCTCCAGGCTTACGTAGCATTAGAAAATATTGTGTCACTGGATTCATAAGGTTTTCAACGTAATACAATACATTTCGACACATTGCACTACTAAGAGCGAATAGGTCGCCCATGCATTGTTACATGTGCCACAGGCTACACAGATCTGGGGAATTGGTCGTATTTTCCAGTTTCTATGATTATGTACTTATGATGATGATTACTCCCTGAGGACATTGCGACCTTTGTGCGTCATGCCCCAGCTATCATGCCCTTCGACGACTGCTGATTTCCTTGAGTTATTTAAGTAAGTAATTTAAGAGAGTACCCTTGTGGGAAAGAGTAAGGGAAACGGAGGAGTTTGTCCATGTTGTTGATCATGGTCCATCTGCCTTGTTAGAACATTTCATGTAAAGCATCTCCTTCTTTGTTCCCACAATTCTCTAGAATTTCTTTTTATTTACAAACATTTAATTTCCTTTTTGACTTCCTCCACTCAGCAGCCCTCTGGCCATGGCGCTCCGATGGCTCTGCAGTCAGCCATGTACTGGCTCTTCGTATAGAAAAGAGTATTGGTCCAGCTGATATAGTTTGTGAAATATTTATGAAATGACTCAGTGGCAGGGCATAATGTAACCCTTCTACATTTTATTGTAAACGTATACGAACGTAAACGATAATAACAAACTAGTGTGTAATTTCCTCATGCCCTGCAGACAGAAAAAGGAATATACCTCTGTAGTGTAATATTGTTTACTTTTATGTTTACACTTTCATTTATGCTGCAAGGAGGTGAACAGTAAACATCATAAAATCTTGCCTTGAAAATCCAGAGTCATAAAACTTGTGGAAAATTGATACAAATGAATCCAAACTAAAAACAAAAGTTCTAAAGGTTTGCCACCTGTCAACACCATGCTCTCTCTTTACCCTCTCCCTCACCTCTGAGCCAACATTTAGCTATCCTGCTGTTAATGGTGATGGGTTCTTTGATGCTGTTGAAATTGGGAGTGTGGCTCGTCTACATCGCCTCCAAATACCAGTAATGTGGTATTTTTTTGCCTTTTCCTACTGTACAGATGGGCTAAATGGGTCAACACACGGTGTGTGTGTGTGTGTGTGTGTCAGTGATTCCCTTCTGGTACAGAGCTGACCTCCTGCCTGTGGAGATTCAGCAGAGAAACCAAAGGCTGCTGACGCTCACTTAAAAGCAGCCCTGACCTGTTTGTTTCACTTTCAAACTGTATACAGTACAGTACACAGCTGGAATCTGTGTGCACAGTGTGCCATATTGATCCCATTAATTATTCTTTGATGTACAGTACTTTTGGAGGTTATAAACTAAACGCCTGCTGTATGAGGGCAGGTCTGCGTAAAACAGAATTTCTTTATTAGATCGGTTTGCGACTATAAAGAAAGAATATGATCTACGTTTTGGTGCAGCAGCACAGGAGTTCCTTGGTAAAAAGTAGCACATAGATGTAGCCAGACTTTTAGAGAGACCAAATTACCCTAATTGGACAAATGTCCAGTTTTTAATATTTTATTTAGTCAGTCAACAGTCTACGGTCTATATTTTTGGTAAATTTAATATCCCAATGTAAAAGGTGTAAATGCTGTTCCAAAGCCTCATCCACAGTGCTTGGTGAAGAACAACTGAATCCTTATTTTAGTTATTTATTTATGAATATAACAACACTGGACTCAAACAGTATACAAGCTCCATCCAGGTTGCCAAACATTTCAAATCCCCTTGGAATACAAAGGACATAACCTCAGTGTCCTCGGTTGTAGCTGCAGCCCTAAGGTTGCATTATGAACGACAATCAGGGATGCTGTGGAGGGATGCTGCAGCCATCACGCGTTACTTAGGTGTAGAAATGTATAATATATATAATATGGAGTGCATCTTAACTACTATGGCACCTGGATGCCAGCAGACAAACATTTTACAGGAGCATCTTGTTCATTGTTGTTCCACCATTTCCCTCTTTACCCAGAACTGGACATGTGACAAAAGTTTAAACTACAACAGCCTGACACAGCTGGTACACTGGTAATAGAATGAAAGCAAATGCCCCACTCACCTCTAGGTAGAAGTAATGGAAGACACAACAGGTCTTTTGTAATATGTTCCATTGCAGCAAAGAAAGGATAAAAGCATTAGAAAAGGCCATACGTTAGCATGAAACATATTAGGAGTGATCGTTGAGCTCTGGGGCGATATTGAGACAGCTGAAACTCACACAAAGACAAAAGCAATACAGCTTTGAAATGTCTCTGAATCTCTCATGGGAGCTACACTGTAAATTGTCTATTCTGCCCTCAATAAGCACTCATGCTCTTTTAGCATTGTTTATAGTACACAAGAACAGCCCTTATTAAAGCAGTGTGCAACAAGAGGGCCATTTCGGTAACTTACCTTTTCAGCATAAACACAAAATTGGATGCACATGAATAATCTAACCCGGATAATACACACTGAAAACCAAAGGCCTTCTCCTGGGTGGATTTGGAGATTATCCTACTACTTCTCTAGCAAGCCAGCACATCTCAAGATTATCTCCCTACATGTCCAAAGGCATGAGAGAGAGACGATACAGACATGAAAACCAGCTCTACATCCTCTGTAATCTTTATGGAGTATGAAATAGCCGTCTCTTAAAACCACAGCACATTCAATATTCACTTTAATCTATTCTTTTTTTCTTGAGCACTGAAGCAGATGATTAGGCATGTCTGCCCTCATCAGCAGGTCTTAGGCTCCCTGGTGGAGCTTGACATAGCTGCTGATCATGTTGTTAGGGGCTGTTGGAACAGCTTAGGTCATTCAAATCCTAACCACTGTCAGTGGGGGGTCCAAATTGCTTTCCTTAAAGGGATAGATTGGATTCTTTGAAATGGGGTTGTATGAGGTACCTATCTGTGGTCAGTGTGTATTACCTACAGTAGATGGTGGTCGGCTAATCAGCTTAGCAATGTACTGCTGTGGACAGGGCCACACAGCAAAACATATTTTAGCCACCTTAAAAAAAAAAAAAAAAAAAAAACAACATCGGTATGAGCGTATGCTATATTTAGAATATTTTCATTGCTTTACCTTGCCGTCAGACAGCTCTTTCTGACGGAACCTGCAGCCGCTGTATATGCACTCTTTAAATATATAAAATATAATATAAAAATAAATATTTTCATATAAAAATATAAAAATATTCTAAAAATAGCGTACACTAAAACGGTCAAGTGGACCTTTTTTTAGGTGGCTAAAATATGTTTTGCTACTCCCCCATCCACTGCAGTGCATTGCTTAGCTTTCATTTCAGTACTCCTGTCTGCTTCTTCAAACTGGGGACGTGCTGACCTCATACATACAACCCCACTTCAAAATATCCCAACTATCCCATTAAGGTCCCATGACATGAGAATTTCACTTTGAGGTTTTTTTTAACATTAATATGAGTTCCCCCAGCCTGCCTATGGTCCCCCAGTGGCTAGAAATGGTGATAGGTGTCAACCGAGCCCTGGGTATCCTGCTCTGCCTTTGAGAAAATGAAAGCTCTGATGGGCAGATCTGGAATCTTCCCTATATGACGCCAGAAGGGGGAAAGGTTACCTCCCCTTTCTCTGCTTTGCCCGCCCAGAGAATTTGGCCCGCCCACAAGAAAGAGAGAGACATCATGGCTTGCAAATGAGCGAAGCATGGCAGTTGGTCAAGGCCACACCCCCACCCTCCACCTTGCCCCCCCTCTCTCCTCCATAGCATTTAAAGCTACAGACAGAAATGGCACAAACTAAGGAAAGCTCATTGTGGGACTGGCTCTAGTGGCTGTAATTCTGCACCAAGGCTGAATTTTGGCAAAGAGACTTCAGATACATTATTAGGGGACCACTGAGGCCTATATAAAAGAGACTTCAGATACATTATTAGGGGACCACTGAGGCCTATATAAAAGAGACTTCAGATACATTATTAGGGGACCACTGAGGCCTATATGAAAAGAGACTTCAGATACAGTATTAGGGGACCACTGAGGCCTACATAAAAGCATCCAAAAAGCAGCATGTCATAGGACCTTTAAGCACAATAAGGGTAAATTAATGAATCTGTTTGGGTAAGCCATATGCATTCCTCTCTAAACATATTTGTTCTGGCCATATAATGACCATAACATGATGCAAATCAAAAAGGATCTTCATTTGTGTTAAGTTCCAGAAGGGAAGAACAGTGTGAGCCAAAAATAGATTTCTGCAACAGATTGGAGAGAAGTGTTTTGACATTTTTGTATGTTTATCTGTTCTCGCCATAATTGCAAGAGTTACTAAAAGAATCAGAATGCTGAGTGAAGCTGTGGTGAGGTAAATGTCACAGTTGAGTGTGATAGACTGAGACACCTGTCAATCAAGCAAACACACACACACACACACACACAACTCTTCACCCCTTACTATACTATTCATACTACTCATGTCACAAGAACATCTATTTGTTATCTGTTTATACTTGTATTTTATATTTTGAATGTTCCTATTTACCTTATTATGGTATTAGTGGCTGTTGTAGAAATTGCAGTTTAAAAGGTGTTCATCTACTGTATTTTATTTATGTGTTTGTTAACATTAGGGACTTGCTTTATTGAGGAAGAGATGGACGTATTTTGTTGCCTTGTAAATGTTGAGCTTCAGTGTCTCATGATGTTGATTCAACGATTTCTCCTTCCCACCAAGACTAACGTTGTTGAGGATTTAACATGGTTTTATTTTCTGGCAAGAGATTGGTCACATTTACCTCACCAGCTCTTGGTAAATCAAATACCATATTAGTCTTTAAAAACATAGTCTCAGCCCAAAGTCAAACTGAGTTTGAATATGAAAATTTCCAGCTGATCCCGCTGCTCTGCGCTTCTGTTCCCTTAGGTGACAACCACTACAAGTTAAAAGCAACTCAAAGCTGGGAAAAATCGCAAACCTTACTGAAAATTGAGGCAGTTTGCATCAGCTCTTTAAATGTAGAAAAAAATATAGATACATGGTGTGTAATATTTTGTGTAATCAGCAAATGGTTGCACAGCAAGAGCCCTTCCATTAATTGAATTAAGGCAATGTGAGTGTGTCTACAGTTTGGGACTTTAATTATCCGTGGGGGGGACTGACTGGGATTGACTTAACTGGGACTGACTTAACTGAGATGTAAAGTTGTAGCCAGCTGTTTTTTTGGAAACTGGACACATGCCTCTAAAAGAGATGTATCTACATTTTCCAAAGGATACATGATTTTGTTGTTGTTGTATTTTTAGGATGAGATCCCAGGACAGTGTAATAGACAAGCCAAGATGCTGGATATCGTCTCCTGCCTCACCATCCATCTGCTCTGGATCAAACACACAGAAGGGTCCAAGAAAGCTCAATGTACCACCTAATATAAGCATGAGTTTCCCAACTGCTGGACAAAGCACTTGCAGCGCTGGTTTCCACAGACCACTTCACGCTTGCCTGAGCCTGAACACATGACAAGTAAAACCCGAAGGCACGGGTTGGGGGGGAAGCTGAACAGGAGGAGGACGAGGAGGAGGGGAGATGCAAGAAAAGATCCCAAGAGTTTTGATTTGCGAGTACGCTGGGTGTGTGGATGCATGAATCTGCGTCCTCTCTCACCTCTCTTTTCCATCTCTCCAACTCTCTTTTTTTTCCCCCTGACTTTCTCTACATCTCTCTCTCTCCTCCTGTTCAAGGTTACTCACTATTGTTTTTCTCAGACTGGAATCACTGCACGCTTCTCTTCTTTTCTGTCGGAGGACCATGTGAGGCTCTTGAATGTAAGTGCGTCCTTTGTTGTTTAATTCACTTTCATTGGGACCATTCCTTTAGAAGCAATAGGTTTAGGCTTTTTTTCCTTTTTTCCTCGGAGCACATGCACAATGGGATGTCATACATTGGTCGGGATGGGGTTGGGTGGGGGGTGTTTAGGGGGCTTGATTGCTCCATGTGGTCCAAGCGTGGGAGTTGAATGCACGTGTCTGCTGCTGTCATTGTCTCAGCGCAGCTTTTGCACAGATTTGTCTTTAGTTCTAAACTCGATTTGCTGCATGTGTTAGTCGGTGAATTTTGGTTGGCTTTGTATTTACCCATGAACTCAAAATGCTTAATCATAGGTCTGCAATATCCTTCATTTAACTGGAAAGAGATGCATATACAATTGTTCATATAGAAACCATCAAAACCAATAGTTTATGTGAATATAATAAAATAACTGTAAATTAGGGACTTGCCTTATTACGATTGCTTAACAGTGGTTGTACACAAATCTAAGGTACTAAAATACAAGTGTATGTGTCCACATAAAGCCCCTGCACTTACTAACTAAACAATATAGTTGCAATACATTTGTACCTGTGTAGTAGTTATTATGTCATATACAGTATCTAATGAACTATTACACTTTGACTCAAGGTGTGTTTTCATTTTACAACTGCTTGAAACAGTTCAACCGAGTGAAATTGAGGACTATCTGTTCTGTGCGGCATGTTAAATTTATAGAATGCCATGTTTATGTTTTACCACTAGCTTGTTACCTGTGCCCTGCAAATACCTAGAAGGCCTTTAGTTATACCAACATATTATCCAATTTATTTTGTGTTCTTTGTGTACATGAGCCAAATGGACAAATTGCTTGTTTGGACTCATGTCCGTATTATGGAAGCCAATGTTCCACATTTGAACTGGATATGTCAGAAAGCTAAATCTTCTGCTCGTCAGTATAATATCAGGCTTTTGTTTATTGGCTTCGCTAGTCTCTTTGGTGACCTCAGAGTACTGTCGAAGTCTAAGGATGCACCTTGCGTTTTAATTAAAAAAATAAACGAGAGAGTACATACTTTAAGACATAAGAGTTTTGTTCCATGAGCTGTCAAAAGTTGCTAAAGCTGAATTATGTAAGCAATGATTTGAATGCACAAGCACTCATAACTCCTATAAAAACAACTTTGACAGAGGAGTTAGTACATTTCTCATTACACTGTACTAAAATGATGTCTTTGTGGACATATTCAGTTGTGTTTGTTCTCTCAGACGCCTCCAAACTGAAGATTCTTTATAAAGATTCCACCCCTGCTTTGTACTTCTGGGTTTTAATGCAAATGTGCACTCACTTTGCGAAGATTAAAAAGTACAGTTCAAATCCGAATTCAAAAACGGAGTTTAAATTCCTTCAGGTATACCCTATACACCCTCCCACGCTACACTGCAAAGCAATGTGTCTAACGTGAATTGCAACTGACATGGCAAATGAATAATACAAAAAGTGTATACATTCCGTTATCAATTATGGAAAACTTAACTAAGTTGCATGCCGAGCGTTGAGGTTTATGGTAAACGCGCACGTTCACACTTCTCTTTAGCAGGTTAGATTTGTGAATGCCTGCTTCAAACGTCACTGCGGACTTATTTTCAGACTGTAGCGATATTCTCTTCAAAGTGTTTGGTCGTTAAAGGCCGGCACACAAGAACGCACACACAGCTCTAAATATTGAATAATGATTTAAAATGCATTTAGCTGCTGGTGCAGTCAGTAGGATTACTCTATGGCTGATTGAGCAGCATAAATCTAAAATGAATCTCTAGAGAAACATATCTTTACCGTGGACTAAAAACTATGTATCACCATAAACTATTTCCGCAAAACAATCTTGTCTTTAGACTGATGGCTATGTAAGTTTCATTCATTTTGAAATGGTTTTGTGAGCAAAAGAAAAAGGCTTATTAGGTTTTCACTAGTCCTGGTAGTGCATTGGCCTTTTGCTTCAAAAAGGATGCAATGTTTCATCATTCACTTCTAGCCAAGCCAACAGAAACGTTTGAGGTAGAGGTTACTGCCGTGGTCATGGACATATTCACACTTCATAACATCCCCAGTCCCTCTTTTCCCCCCATCGTGGATTCCACACACTCCATTGTCTTATCAGTGCTGACATGTGGAGAGGGAGGTGCAGCAGGATATGACAGTTTCGTACCTGGAGCTACTGGCGCTGAGCTAAAATGAAATGAAACGGTGTGTGGAGAAAGGTTAGGAGACACGACACTAATCCAGAGCATAGATGCTAGTTCCTGGCTTGTCACTGTGAGGAGTGAAGGTGTGGGAGAAATGCAAAGATGCCTAGATAGTGAATTTAAAAGCACATGTATTTGTGCCTTTTAAGGCAATCATCTTCAAGAGTATGGTGTTCTGGTGCTCAGAGACCACAATCAAACTGTACGCTCAGTGCTGTGGCATTGATCTGAGTTGTAGGAGTTTCTGGAGGTAACACTCTGCTTTGTTTAATAGCTGCTGCTAATGCTAGGTACCCAGTACTTTGCCTCTTTATTCTACACACGGCTGTTTTTATTTTTCCACGAAAAAAAGAAAAAAAAAATATAAATTCAATGACTCCAATGTTATGAAACGGAACAGTTGATTTAAATATTACTTTACACAATAGAATTGTTCCCGTTTGTGAAGTCTTAACTATCTGCAGTATGCTCAAATTATTTTTAGTTCGTTTAACACCCTCTTTGCCATATTTGGAGCCCAGCAGGGTCTCGAGCTAGGAGGCCTTGGCATCAGCAGCTGCCAATGTGTCCAATCTTTTTCATGCCCAGCCAAACCCCCCCACATTCCAGCTATAAAATCCCATCTCTAGAGAGCTTGGCATTCACGTTACAGCTCCCAAGCAGCCAAGCTCTGGATCCTCGCCACCTCCTTGTTGAGAAAATGAGTTTGAATAGAAAGAAAAGGAGGGGTTTTAAATGCAAGTAGAGGCATTTTATTTGCAGTGACGCCCTTTCATCCACCCTCGGGGTATTGGACTGTGTGAATGGGCTGTTTGTTCTCCGGGTGACCAAACATGGCACTTGAATGTTTATCTGCACAATGACAAAGTTTGAAAGAGCCAAAGACACTTGGTGATGAGATGGACCGTGAACTAGTCAAGTGCCCCGTTCTGTTCCGTCTCTGCTAAACACACAGCTTTGGCTTCACTGCAGCCTGTGCCATCACGGCTGTGTTGGCGATTCAACTTCTTTTAATACATTGTGTGCTTGTGCCAGCCACTACGGGACAATAGTGGAGTCTTACTATTGTTAAATGTGCTTGGAACCTTGTACAGAAAGCATCGCCGCTATGAGAACTCACACTCGAAGGACAATAATCTTGAGTAGAAACAATATTTCAGTGTTCAGAGTTGCATGCAATTTAGTTGCACTAGGACCAAACTTATTTGCAACACAGTTCATGCAATAGCCAATCGAAATTCCAATATCATAGCACATGCCTTTCATTTGGGTAATACCTAGACTGATGTGTCAAACTATTACAAGCGTCAAAGGTTAAAACATGTTCCCAAGGTGAATTTGGGTTTCCTGGGATGGCAAAGGCATGTTCCGAGTTCCGCCCTACTCTGCCTCCGATTGGCTATTCTTACCCTAACAATCTCACTCCTCATTCCTAAACATAACCAATCCAACCAAGGAAGGCAACCAGTACTAGCCAATCAGAGGCAGAGTAGGGCGAGTCATCCCTTCACCATCCTAGGAAATGCAAATTTGCTTTACCAAGAATAGGAAATCAACATGAGTTAGTATTTAAGTTTTTTTTTTTTAAGTTGAGCTATGTCGGAAATCAGTTAATTCTTGAGTTACCTTAGTGTATGGTAGCTGGTGTTGGCTTCATTTAATGACATTACAGCATACTAGGCCTTTTTGCTAAAAAGCTGTGTGAAGCCTAAATTGTATCTATTGAGGCAAGCAAGTTGAGTGTATGGTTTAACTTCACAAAAGGGCATTCAGAGAGAAACCAGCTTTACATTAAAGCAATGCAAGGGGCTGTGTTGGTGGGGGCATGTTGTTTCTGGTACCTGTGAGACATTACACACAATCCAGGAAAGCTGATTTGAGTGGTAGGTCTAGGAGTTTGAATCCGATGCCAAAGCACTACACAGCGACTATAATAGTATGAGACAGGATTTTGCAACTCTGGAAAGTTATCACAGTCACTAGAAATACAGTGTTCATGTTACAAAGTAATCTAGCAGGAATGTGCACTTGCACATATTGCTGCATTGCATTATAGAAAAAAAATATAGCCAAGTTGAACTTTTGCATTTCCTTGTCGGAGGCTTCTGCATTGGCACCCCACATTCAAATGGATGTGTAGATTGTGATTTTTTTTTCACATAGTGCGTCTCAAAGTGTTTTCTTAAGCATCCATCTGTACAATAAATTCCGTTCTCTGACCTCATTTACGGAGTCGCTCAAAACCAACTGTCAGAGGACAGTGGTCAGACAAAGTAAATTAGTGAAAATAATCCGATAAACTGCATTTACAGTATTCAGATTCATGTATTTAAATTTCCCCCACAGATCTCAATGCCCCAAATGGAAAATCAGAAAGCTCTTTATGAAATTGGTGCTTTGATCAATCATTATTTTTTCAAGTTCTGTCAAAATACAGTATACACGTCTCACTTTCTTTTCCCATTTGTTGATCATGCAATAGGAGGCTGTCCTGTATGACTCCGAGTACTGTAAAGTAAAGACAATAAATGAATGAATTTTCAGTGGTGTCTGGAGTATTGCCATTAAGGGAAATACGCTGATTTGACTGATTGATCATTTTCATAGCTATTGGAGTCAACAAAACCTGAAAAGTGATTTTAAACAGAAGAGAATACAATAGAAAATACCTCCTAAATACCAACAGAAGGTAATTTGAGCAAGATCATTCTCAACAACATAATAGCTGACACTATTTATCTCATCTAGTTCACAAAGTCAGTGCTTGTGCGTCTTCGTATGCCATTGATTAACGCAGCAGCTTGGTGTGCATACTGCTGCCTGCATTAATTGGCTCTTTGATTAGCTAAAACTCAAAAGTCAATGTCTGGCTTACAAGCAGAAGTGGATCGATGTGTCCTCGTGGAGAATTCATAAACTGGGAGAACAGTGTCGGGAGAGCTGTTCCCAGAGCTGGAAAAGTGGAGTTCTACATTACAAATGTGGCTAGAAATGAGCACTTTTATCACTGTATCATAATATTACATCATGTTCCCCCATGTAATTCCAGGAGAAGTTGCTTTCTAATTATGGGGAGCAGGTTTTTCCAGATGCAGCGTTGTGATTTGTAACTAAAACCTCAAAGCATATCAGCACGCTCTCATTCATTCCCCTTCACACTATGAATGTTGGGGTGACAACAAAAATTCAAGATGTGCTTTGACTTGTTCGGCTCCACTGAGAGAAAATAAAAATCTGATCTGTCTAAAAACATCAAGACAAGAAAAATTAGGACTATAGCTGGCAACGGAATGGAGACAAAAGATGTTCCGTGCCACCTCTCACAACATTGCCACCATTAAATCCCCAAAAAATGAAAACATGGTGGCGCACCCAGGAAACACAATCTTAGTCAGCATGTACAAATATTATTACCAAGACAAACAATATAATAAAGGCAGCAAAATAGTATATTGTCCAAACACAAATCCAATGTGGAGACTTGTAAAATACAAAGTGCACAAGGCAGCCTTCATGACCGGTTATAAAAAAACGAAAAAATGGATTTGTGTGCTGTCTGAACAAAGCAAAGCAGTCTAATAGATGTTTACTGGAGATTTGATCACTTTTGGTGAACATCAGATTGGAGGGAAAACCACAGAAGGAATGTGTCTAGTCAAAAGGATCACAGTCACTTAGAAACCACACCGTTTTGGAAAATTGTACACACATGCAGTTCTAAAGGGAGCTTTCATTTAATTATCTTGAAGGATAATTCAACTATTTAAGTGCCATGTGAACTGCAAAAGTTCGGCCAAATCGGGGCGAAACCAACAAATATCTATTTCCTTAAGAATGTATAGACATTATTCTGACTTTTGTTACTGAGTAGATTGAGGCATGGGCTTAATACTGGCCAATACTTCTTGGCCAGGTCGCCGTTGCAAATGAGAACCTGTTCTCAACGGCCTACCTGGTTAAATAATAAAAAAAATGAAATAAAATAGAAATACACAATGACCCTTTCCTAGCTTTTGAAAAGTGCTGTGGATGGTTATTGATCAATCTCTGAGGTCAATGCATGTGCAAGTGTGTATGTGTGTGTGTGTGTGTATGGGGCAGGCAGTATTTATCTGTGCTGATGTTAGAAGAATAGAGACAAAGTGATGGCTCAGCCTGAGGGGACAGCTCAAGCTCAATCTTTAAACAAGACATGTAGAGAAGGCAAGCGACCATGTTAGAAGCAAATGTCATTCACTTTAAGAAGCATTGTCCCCTGGGATGCACCTCTGAAGGCCAGCACATCTACCTGTGTGTGCCTGGCTGTCTGCCTGTCTAAATACTGCATTAGAAGTGACACAGCTATTTGTATCTGCCTCTTGAACCTCCTACATTTGTTTCTTTTAAATTCTATTTGTGAGTAATGACATGTAGGAGTCGGTATGCGAACCCTGCTCTTAATGTTGCACTTCCTACACTGTAAAAAAAAAAAGTGCTGTCAGTGAACATAATCCAGGCAGCAACAACTGTATGTGCCCCATCAACAACATACTGTAAATGGCAAAACAAATCAGGAATATGTACATTTCTATAGGAGACAGGGTTGCATGCGCACATATTCCTACAGTATGGTCGTGAAGATGATTTCCATTGCCTTGCATTGCATCAATCATGATTTATCAAATAGGTACAGTGATAGTTGCCTGCCCTACTTCTGTCATTCAAATACTCAGATGAAGGGGTATGAGTAAAAAGAAAAAAAAAAGAAAAAATGAATGAGCTTCTTTAAAGAGTGTTTGACGATATACTGTATGCACTAGCCAATCTTGATATCCACAAACGTATATTAATGAGTAACTTTATCAATCAATTTGAGAGTGATCGCAGGTTCCAGTCTTGGGTTTTGATTCGTAAAAGATGAGACAACCCCTTTATTTACATTTGGATCACGGATGCCTTTAAGTAAGCCCTAACCCTACTAAAATAGATGCTTTATTAAAATCACAGCTAAGCCCAATATACTTAATTAATAATTCAAACCATTAATGATCTAACTGAGACCATCATTTATTCCATTTATAATTCATGGCCGTCTTATACTGTAGTCACGCTGCCATCACACTGTACGAAGCCCCCTCCCCATCTTCATACAAAATGCATGTCCTTTGATTAATATTCCGACTTCCGATTCCTCTTTCATAGTCATCTGCATTGATTGCCAACATCTCCGATTCTTTCCACGACCACAGATGATATAAGCTTTTTATATTCACTATAAGCAAAGTGAGATGTTCCCACTTCCTACTTTTTATATATGTGTGAGTGAGTGTGTGCACTCTCCCTGTCACAAGTGATGGCAGGCCCATAAATCTGAATATTTTCTCACTGTCAGGTGGACTATAATACATTGCATTACACACACACACACACACACACACACACACACACACACACACACGGGAGGTCGGAGAGACTGACTTTCACTTATAACTTATTCAAGTTTCACGCTGTCATTCGGCACACCTGGGAAAAAGTCAATTTTTTTTCACCGTGGGAAGGCTTATCTAAAGCAGCAGTATATGACTTTCAAATAACAACTTGCTTTTCAAACACCCTCACATAGTGTTTCCTATTACCTCCTACATAGCTCCAAATGACAGAGTTGCACTGCCCAAACTGTGGTACGGTATTATCAATGCATTTTTGTGCCCACAATAGGAATCTGTGTCCCAGCTGGAGCAGTTTCAGGCTCAGCTGTTTGAATCATTGGCACTGGATTGGAGAGATTCAGCCTGAAAGGTCACCAGTGCTGCTATGTGATGCCAACTTCCAGTTAGCCTCAGGTTATTTCATGGCCTTGTTGATTACCGCATTAATTCTACTTGAGCTTTTATACCGGTTCAGCGTAAAGCACTTCAGATTTTTTTTTATTTTATTTTTTTTTATTAGGACTGTGATTATACTGAAAGGCAATGCTTGTTCACCAGCCAATGGTGTTTGCTGTCCTTTATACATGAGCTTGTGTGACCGAATGAGGAGTTATACAACTTCCTGGGACAAATGGTGAAGTGATTGGGTGTGAAATACAAGCAGAGCATTGTGGAGAGATATGTTCATGTACTAATTGGAGGGCTTCACGTTGAACCTAATGAGGACAGCAGTTTGAATATGACTGTACTTCACAGGAGAATACGAGGACATAATGATCTTCCTTTCTCCCACGAACTGCACATATATTTTAAATTAGATTTGCTTTTACCCCGGGCTCAAAGGAAGAGAAGTGACGAGAATTTTCTACGGCTCATCACACCCTTATTTCACTCAATACAACAAGGCAGCTATACTGCACTTTACTCCGTGTGAGAATTTTAATAGATAATGTAGTGACGCCTGAAGTAGCACATTAGCTTGAAGACTCAACGATGTGTGACAGTGACCGCCTGAGAGCCTGTTGATGCAACTCACGTGGTGCATGGTATCCAGTGACATACATATACATGCAGCGGATGTGCAATTTCATTGTGTTAATTAAACCTGCAAGAATTTAATCTAGATATTGATTGGGATAGGTAATGGTAAAGCAGGTCAAATAATCACCCCTTTCGCACAAAAATTAGCTTTAAAATAAAAAATGTATTTTTATGAGTACTGAAAAATTAAGCCATTGTGGAAGTGGAAAAAACTGCAGTTCCTCCAATGGCCACTTGAGGCTGCTTTCAAAAGCGAGTCAATCGTTATAGACCCCCATGTAAATATGCCCAACTTTACAGCAGAAATAAACATGTATGCAGGCTGGTGCAAAAAATGGTTTTGGCCTCTATAGCTAATTTCACCCTTCATGACAACTATATGGGGGTTAATTTCACCCATTCAAATTATATTAATGGTGTGCCGCTTTGAGTGAAAGCTAGCTGCCATCACAGGAGGCAGGCACTGCCACTTTAAGCTTCATTTTGGCTCTTCAGAAACCTATGGGTGACGCCATGGAGAATACGTCCATATTTTATAAAGTCTATGATTTTGACGCTTCACTGCATATCGCCATCGGGTCATCAGCTTTGTTGACCTTCATACAGAGCTTTAGCATTGTTTGGACCCTTTACAAACAGCAGACGGGTCAGGAGAATACACGGATTAGTACGTCTGGATATCTGCTGATATGGTACTGTAGTATTGGTACCCACACCAAAATGAAAAAAAATTCAATATCTTACTTTAAGAAATGAAACTTATATTTTTCTACAACCACTTGTTAATAATGTTCCAAACGTGACACCTCAGCCAGTTCCAATCGCTGATGAGGAAGAGCGTGAGATGCAGTTGAAAGCTCCAGAAAAGCTAGCAGGCTTTTGTTAACTCTTAAAAGCATTTTTCTTATAACAAGTGATGATTTTGAGTCTTCTTGGGGATTATGTCGAGTTGTCATGGTGTGCCAGCTGGTGTGGGTTCGTGTCGAGGGCGAGCAGCTAGGAGGTGACTCTTCTGTGACAGTTTTAGGACACAGTTTTAGGCCTGCTGGCAGCTAATGATGATGCTGCCTGACACCCATATATATATATATATATATATATATATATATATATATATATATATATATATATATATATATATATATATATATGTTTCTCAGTATGTGTGCCCTTGCGTGCATCATTTTGTGTTCGCTTTTGGGCATTTAAGTGTCTGTGTGCTTGACTGTGTATGGGTCTATTTGCATTGATGATGTCGCACTTAATTTCTTCCGTGTGACAGAGAATGCCCTTAAGCCATTGCTGCTGGTGAATGCCTCAGATTCAGGCAATGTATCTAGATGTGTGCGTGTGTGTGCGTGCATAATGTACAAAAATCGCTACTGGATGCTCTGAATTTGATCTAAAATCTGACAAAGAACGCCCTTTCTTGCTTTATGTCCTGGATGATGAGGTTTTTAAATCGCATCCACTTTGATGTCATGGTTGAAAGGAGCAGGCAGGGTAAAGATGTTGACGACTACTGTTGATTCAGAGTTTTTTTATTACTCACTCTGATCTCAGTTGCCTCATGGTCCTTGTTACATATTCACAAACAGCAGTGAATCAAAATATTTCTGTTGATCGGCTGACCGGTTTGATTCCCTGACTCACAATGGCATTTGAAGTAATGTGCGCAATCTTCCGTGTCCTTTTTTAAAAAGAATCTTATGGCCTGTAAGCTTTTGAAGCACCAGAGGGAATGTTTCTGACAGTTCACATACACAGATGGACATGATTGCACACACACTCCTCAGAATCCCTGTTTTTCAAGTATTGAATCGTCAGTGATAATGAATAGTCGCAACTACTCTCAGTGGGCATATTTAAGAAAGGGTCAGTTCACCCAAACTACAAAATAAAGATACTCCTAGTTGATTTTATACAGACTGTTTTAAATGTTCAGTTCCCTCATGATTTACGACTACACTGCAGACCAAAAAACATCTATTTAAGAGAAAATAGTGCAGCTACATTTACGGTTTATTACCTAGACTTCTTTATCTCTCTCGCTCTCCCCATCCCTCTTCCTCCATCTCTCTTAATCTGTCTGTCTGTCTGTCTGTCTTGCTCCCCCTACCCCTCCCATCTCAAAATCAGTTTTTGGGGGCCTGCTTTCTTTGTATTGGTTTCTCTCTGATTAGATCGGTTCATTCACAGATGTCACTTGACAGAGACAGATAGCTCCCAGACTCAACAACAGAATCTCCTCAACTAAACACACAACGCTTCTTTCCTACTTTCCTGTCTGTGCTCGGCTGGTACCAGCTGTACATCTTCCCCTCGCTGATAAAAGCCAGCGCTTTATTGTCCGCATGTGAACTCACTTAGAAGGCCAGAGGTCAGTTTGAGGGGAAATGTGTTTGGCATTTCTCCAAAAGGGGCCTTAGCTGTGATTACCGAATTGCTTCACACAAAGGTCACAATTTCAGACAATTTCTTAAGGGCCCGGGTGAGACCCGACTACACTCCGTGGCAAATGTATATGTCAGCTCTACAGAATATCTCCCAGCCTCTCATGAGTCATGCAATATGAATGTATATCTAATGTATTGTCCAAGATAGCGATCAGTGACTAGGGATGGTTTTAAGGCACTGTATATCTAAGTCATAAAGATGCCTCTGGAAGATATGCTGATGGAGCTCATGGTTTTTTTACTGTAAAATATGTGGGTGTTTGGATCGAAGGATGCTGGTTTTGCATAGACTGAGACCCATTTAAGTGTTGTGGTCACGTGTCCATCTGCACATGTGTGTGATGTAAATCCTGCAAATCTCGGACTACCTACAGCGTCGGTGCCCTCTGCAAAGGTCTTGGTCGTAACCTTGTCGTGCTTTATCCCCGTAATGGTCTCACCCCAAGAGAGGAGACGGTCTCCGCCGCATTCCACGCATTCCTGGTTGTTAAAAATAAGTCCTCTCTAAACTCAGTAAAAGCCAGCTTTCCTAAATTCAAAGAGTTGTTATGGAAAGGTTGGAAAATGAAAGGGCAAGAGAAGTTCCCCCCTACATTTCATAAATAAATGAGCTAAGGTATAAAGTAAACAATAAAAACACATGTTTAAAGACGTTTTACTAGCTTTACTGTCACAGCATCTTCGGTGCCATTGAAAAAGTAAATAAAACCAACAATAAAACCTGAGTAAAATCAAAATATGCAAAATAACTGCATTACATAGCCAAAAACCTCACGGGATAGTTTAAGAGCAAAACAAAACCACAGTGTCATCATCTCTTTTGGCTATATTTCTGTGCAGGAATCTTAAAAGACAACTACATGTCCATTGTGCGTGTCAAATTAGGATTCTGAACTCAATACCCCCCATCTCTACTTGCACAATGTCATCTGGAGCACAATCGTAATATCACCAGGGGCAAGACGGGAACATATAGTTCAAGGTGAAAAACTCGACTTTGCGGTGTTGAGGTAGAGGACGCTTGACAAAGCTTCAGCTACTTCCTCTGCTGGGAGACTTGAATAAATGAACAGGCCTTGTGTCTGTGCGCTTTAATTCTGAAGAGTGCTGTTGGATAACTTCCAAGGGGGAAAAGAATAACTTGCAAATGCAAGCACTGTGCAGTATCTTTATCTATATTCTGGCATCAATGAAATAAGATAAGGTGAGCCTGTATTCTCCACAACGGTCTCCCTGCAGGTTAAAAACTTTGAATAAAATACTAAAATGGACTTTTTTACGATGGTCCACATACAAAACACAATCTTGCAATGTGTTGAGCTTTATTTGCATGCGATTTCTATAGTTGCAGTGCTCTTATTGCCGCCATACTTTTTGCATTAAAACGCTGACTAAAGGCAACAGCAGTAGAGCTTGTTGGATGGTGAAACAGTGTCTGTTACCACATCTTTCTGACATCGGAGGGACTGTGTTCAACAATTTCTGTATCCAACATTTGCCCACATTATGCATTGATTGGCCAGTGTGGAGGTGAGAAATCAAGCAGGGTTATAGGATCTCTCTAAACGTGCGTGCCATTATCTCCATGTTTAAGAAATTATTGCACCTTGCCCCAGCTTTTCCCTTTCATGTGGCTGGAGCTGGGCCTTCATTGTTTAGTTGGTTACTTAGAGATGGAGCTTTATTTTCTGTTCTTTATTATCATTTTTTTTTTTTATGTTTAAAAAAATCAAGCTTCGGCATGAAAGTCCTATATACCAACCCTAAATCATTTATTTTGTTCATAAATTCAGCCTTTCAGAGGTCTATCATTATAATATCTCTAATGAGATGCTGTAGTTTGGCTGGCTTCAAAAGAGATAAGGTAGAAATCACTTTCAAAGAATGTGAAAGGGTTTTGGGGTAAAATGTTGATTATTTCCTTTTCCATTTCAAGCCATATGAAATTGTATCAATCTACTGGTAGCTAATTTGTAAGTGAAAATGAATATTATTACTCACATGCTTGAAAGTGTGACCTTCAGACATACATTCTGATTTCACAACACCATACATATTCAACATATTCATTCTCAGTAGTATGAATTGAAGAAAAAAAAGAAAAAAAAAGTCTACATTGACGTCAATGCACTAAGTCAATGCACTAACTATGCATGTGCCTACATTTTCCTTCTTGCTGGGGTGAGGGAACACTTCATGTCTTGGGGGACTAGTAGAGTGTTGAGAAAGTTAGCGGTCTTGCTCTTGCCGGGAACTGACTCGAGATGGAAACTCTTTCCCTGTCCTTTTCCAGAGAAACATTCTTAAGGATCCGCCTCAGCCCGACTGATCCCACTCCAACCGCCAGAAACACACACAGCCACAATCCCCACAACAGCGCACACATCCAAATACTGTACATGGACACACACAGGGTACTAACCGTCCACCAGGAAAAAGCTGTATATAAAACATGCCATCTACACCCCTGCTAATGGCCATGTAGCACATTCTTTTTTGTTTAGGTATAACATACCTCCATGATCATTTTTTTTTTTTTAACTTCGGGGGAGAGATTTGTGTCAAAACTCTTCACTGAATTCACTAAACAACATCCATTTGAGCTATTAGAGTCAAAGTGGTGAAAGAAAATTTGAAACTGACCTTACAGGAATTCCAAAACACTTTATCTTGAAATGTCTGTCAGGGCTTGGCTTTTCAGTGGTGCATTCAATTTTGGACACGCTTTCTGGAACTTATCAGACCCAAACAAACAGTTCCATTTGATGCACAAAACTTAATTTTGGGCCAAAAGGCCATTTCTGGCTCTAGGATCATGCAGTCCAGGAAGGAATTAAACCCATAGCTCTTTGTGAAGTAAGAACCATGTCCTACACTTTCAATAACAGGACTCACTCCCCTAGGGCAAAATGTTAGGGCTCATTTAGGATATAGCAACCATTGAGGAGCCTGCTTAAAGAGGATTCTTTTTTTCCCCTCTTTCGGTTATGAAGAATTGGCAGGACTAAAAGCAGCATCCACAGTGAATAAGACATGACTGGGAGGTATGCACCGGGACGGCTGGTGCCTGCTAAGGATTTCTGATCAAAGATTGCAGTTTTGGTGGGGCAGCTTGCCTTGTGTGGGAGGGTAAATGACTGACTCAAGATTAATTTAAGCTTCTTTCCTTGTGGGCCGCATAAAAAAGGGGGGGGTTGTTTTTTTATGAGTAGCAGCCAAAAGAGCTGAAGTTTCAAGGTAGGACAGCCGGGAGACATTAAAAATGACAAAGGTTAAATCGCTGCTGAGGACGTGTCATGGATGCAGAAGTGGAGACAGATGAACGTTTTCAATTAAGTAAATAACAGTTCCAAAGCACCAACTCCATCAGTACGACTACGACTCATAGCTACTACATCTTTGCTTTGAGTTTCTCTAACAGGCTATTTTCACTCACTCATTAATTGCAATCAGTTCTACTTTGCTGTTTTTTTGTTGTTGTCTAATTGGTGTTCTTTCCGTGTTCATGTCATGTGAAACGGATGGCAGAGATTCCCAGTCAGATGCATTTCAGCTTTAAAACAAGTTTGTACTTGTACTTGTATGTTGGCACATTCTGCTGTCATAGCTGTTTTAAATAACAAAAAAATCTTATAGCAGCCACACTCACATTCTTTGTATGCATTTAATGCGAAACATCTGCAATAAGAACAAAAAAACAACTAAGTAGAAATGATTGGAGTTAAGTGTGATGAGTAGGCTATGGCATGACCATGTTTTTGTATTGATTGAGTTGGTGCATTATGCTAAATTAACCATGTGAGCTGTGAGAGTGCAGAGGCCTGTACTACGAAGCAGGATCAACATGCCCTGGATTTATTTCAGTTACCCGGCTTCAACAAACCTAACAACCGCTGTGTCACGACGGTCGTTAACAACTAGTTCAATCCAGCGACAGGCACGTTCACATAAAAGAGGCACGGCCAATCGCAAACATCTTCCAGAGCCGCATATTATACATCAGAAGAGCAAACTATAATTCTACATAAATATGAAGAACACGAGTTTACAGGCGACGCTGTAAATGCGTAAATCACATAAACGCTTATCAATATCACTTCCCCATCAGTCAGGCACAAGATCTGACCATAATTACACAAGTGCTTTCCATAAACTGCCGTTGCTTTAGTCTATTATTTCAGTTGCAACCTGCAGTGGTAAGCGATCGTGAGAGCAAATAAAAAGATATAAAAACATAATTCAAACCGATGTGTGGCATTGGCAACACACGGCTCAGGAAGCCAACAAATGGCCTATACGCAATTCCCTCTGCTGGAAATCTATATCTTTCATAAAAATACCCATCAGGCAATGTTAACGGGGTTATCTGTCTCTAAATGTTTTAACTTTTATGAGCGCACCTCTCCCTCTCTGCGCACCAAGCTCCACCGGATATTCTAAGAACGGCGACGCCGTTATCAATCGAGTATTGATTGGTCAGTAGGCGGTGCTTTTACACCGGTTGATCTCTAATCAACAACATAACCTGCTCCCAAGCAACTACCCAATAACAAGTGATCCCCCATCTTGATACACAAAACCCTGGGTTGAACCTGAAGTTACCTTGTTAACGCCAAATCTTGCTTCGTAGTACAGGCCTCAGGTCATTTCAACACCCTTAATGTTTATTTTTTAATAAGCCTTTAAAGTTGTCACACAAGCCATTTGTTTATGCACCTTCCATTCAATGAAATTGTCCCACACTCAGCCCTGAAAATGGATGACACGGTTCCAATGTGGGTAATGAATACTGAGCAGAGCGATTACAAACTGCTAACAGCGCACAAGAGCGATGCTGTGCAACTGCAGGGAAAAGTTTCAACAAAAGGAGATTGCACCCAAAAAGGTATGCTTGAATTTGTCATACATACTTCAATACTTCAATTGAAGTGAATGGGAGACAGAGCAAATACTTGCAGCACGTAAGTTTAATGTGACTGCACTTTTGGGGACTGGCTTTATTTGTTCGTGCTGGGCACAAGACACAACTTGGCTATTAATTGAACACCAGATTTGAGAACAAATAGTAAAAAGGTGTAAAGATCACAGGGAGGTCCTTTTACTCCAATGCAAGATGCAACTTGGCTTTGGACTGCCTGCATGTGTACTATACACATGTCCACATATGAGTGTGCATGCAAGCGAGCATATGCGCAAGAACAAGTACACATGCACACAAACACACAGATCTTCTATAGGACACATCTGACTGCAAACTCACACTTGCACACAGCCGGCCCAGACTCCACCCCCAGTGGTTCAATGATTGGCCTACTTAGAGGCAGGGCAGCCCACTGGCAGATTTGAATACAGGGTAACAGAGAGGGAGGGATGGACGGAGAGGAAGAGGAGGGGAGATGGAGGAGGGCGGTGCACTAGTTTTTCCCCTGCTCTCTGTGTGTCTCTATCTCTCTCTCTCTCTCTCTCTCTCTCTCTGCTGGGTCAGGATGGAAAGGCTTACACAGGCAGGGGAGGAAACATGTCATGAGAGGTGATGACACAGCCACGGAGACTTATCCACATCCTCACTGACTCCCAAGTTCGCTGCATGCCGCCACCGCTTCTGCTGCTGTTAGCGCGTCCCACAGAGGAGAGAGAGAGCCAAAGATAGCCTCCACTCTCTCCCCACCTCTCTCTCTCTTCCTCTCTTTTTCACTTTGTTTGTGGATGATGGGATTTTAATCATGTGGAAGGTAAGAGGAGTGGAGGAGCTTGTTTTGTTTTCTTATTCAGACTCTATTACAAGGGGCCTGTCTCTGTGGGAGTTCGCGTTCCTCTTAGTTTACTTAAGTCTGCGAGTCCCTGGGGGATTCCCACATGCTTTCACCCTCCATCTCAGCTCAGATTGTATTCTCAGTGAAAATGAGGAGTGGAAGCGTTGAGTGCCAGCATTACTGGAATGATAATGATAGAGCAGTGGGTTCGGGACTCAGCCAATGAGTGCTGTGGAGCCATCTATATCATGGTCTAGAAGAAACTTCAGCAGAAACAGTTGCTGAATTCACATTTATAACAAGGTGTCTGTTTTTACTATGTGTGGTAAATGATTATGAATGAGTCGTTTATTCCGGATTGCTTTAAATGCATCAGTCTTTGACTTCTGAGTCAGCTTTACAAAAACTTTAATTTTGTGTTTTATTCTCCATGTTTAGCCCCTAAAACATACCATCAACTATAGATTTTGTGAAATGGTTATATTCTTTTGTGAAATTTGAATCTGATTCTTAAGGTTTCACAGGTATCGACTGTGACGCATTTGAATATTGACCCAAAAAACACATCAAATTGTGTGTGTGTGTGTGTGTGTGTGTGTGGGTGGAGGGACGTCGCATGTGAGAGTCTGTTTTGTGTGACCCAATTTCAAAGAGCCACTGTGTTTTGGTGGTTGCTTAATGCCCAAGATACACAAAGACAGGAGACAGTGCCTTAAGGGATGCTTAAAATGTGTGTTTACTTGAGTGTTGTGCCAGGGTGTGTGAATATAAAACTGCTTCAATAAAAAAAAAAAAAAAAAAAAAAAAAAAAGAATGTAGGTCCTGAATGGTCTTTCTTACACTTAAGAAGGAGGAAGTCTAACAGTTCGACGGGAGAGGACACATTTAGCTGGATGGCACTTTTTTCCTAAATTATGTCTGTTTAATGCAAAATACTTTTATCCACATCAGTGCATGCTATACACTCTGCATGTTATTCGTCATGTACAATTGTGTGTTTTACTGAATCCTCCCAGAGGTCAGGTTATTCAATTTCATAGCATCTTCTGTGTGCTGCGGTGTGTTAACAGTATCTGTGTGTGTGTGTGTGTGTGTGTGTGTGCGCGCGCGCACATATGTGTCTCGTGGGTGCTGAAGCGTGTGTGTGACAGCTGGCTGCCACAGGCTCAATGCTACTACTGATCCTTCTCACCTGCTGTGGGTCACAGGGATCAAGGAAATCCAGGTTCAGTGTTTGATCTACGCAAAAATGGGAAACTTAGGGAACAAAGTCTGCTATACTGTACCTGCAGTTTAAAGTACTAGATTAAGGAATGATGCGTGCAACTTTGACCAAAGCAAAGCCAATGCATTACATAGAAGCATGTGCGACTTTTGCGACAGCTTTCTTAGATTTAACTCTTTTAAGTTTTTGAAAAGGCTTGTAGAATGATATCAGATTTGACCTACAGTACAGTGACTGTGTAGATCATATATAGTGCTTTGCTCAAATGTATCCATAAAAAGTTTAACTTTCAGTCCATAAAAGTTTGCCATATCCCACATTTGCTTTGACAAATAGAGACTAGGAAGTACAAAACAGCTTTGTCTGATGTTTGGTTTGCAGTTGTCACGATGCCGACCGATATAGCAACAATAGTATTGTTGCCGTTTCTTTTCCTGTCCCCCCCGACATGTTTCTGTGGCATTGTCAGCCTGGGCGGGCTTGAGAAAAGCATCTTAGCTCTCAGATCCTTCTGGGTTTGTTTTTCCCCACCTGAAGATTGACTGTGGGAACCACGTAGACAAATATAGCGAAGGCGGTATTGTCATTTCATTTCCTGTGTGAGGCACATCTGTCAGTTTGTTTAGACTTTGTAGGAGGGAAAGGTGCACTCTTTTTGCTTGGAGTGTTGTTGCTTTAAATCACAAGGAAAAAAACAAAACGTTGTTGCTGGTTGCTGATAGCATTAGCCACCTACATCGCCCCCTAAATATCCTGTTATCTCACCAGCGTGTAGCTTACATGATAAAAAGGGGGAGGGTGTAACTCAGTAGACCCTTATCTCTCTCTAATTGGTTAATTTGATCTTCAAAGTGTCAGTAGTCTCCCACTTCAGATGCTTGAGGGGAAAACTGCTAATTGCTATCTAAACATCCTTCAAAGGGACAAAGACTGGAATACTTTTTTCACTCATCCTCCCCCCCCATTTCTACTCCAGTTCAGTTCACTTTATTCACCCTAGTGCATTCAGCCTGTGCAGTCCTGTGGAGAGGATAAGTGGTTCCTCAAACCTTTTTTTCTTTTTGCCGTTGTCAGAAGCCTCTACAGTAGGCTAAGTAAATCTCCACAAAAATAAATAATCATTTCGTCCAGTTTGCGCTGCATGCTAATTTAAGAGATAAAAAAGCAGAAAAGCACCAGATTGTGCTTTACTAAATGCTTGCCCCAGCAAAAAAGGCTCCAACACTGGTTTCTGGTATAATTTGCAATACACTTAATTCATGTTTTTCTTTCTTTTCAGTGCATTAGTGCTCATTGTGCATCATATTTCAAACTACACCACAGTTATTCTGAGTCTCATAACTTTCTTGCAGAACTCACTGCACTGCATGTAAAAATGTCCTCAAAACCAAGCCAAAGCTCACATGCGCTGAAGTCTTTGACAAAAACCTGACTTGCAGTTTAATCCTTCAGAAGCAAACGATAATCACTACATTCTTTGAGAGCGCTCTTAGATAAACAACCTTTCACAGGTGACAGGCACACCGCCGCTTTAGTTATTCTCCTCTCCAGATTGGGAGTTTGAAGATTTGTCGCAGCCATTTGATATGTGCCGAGGGTTTTGGTTATTCTGCTGCAGGCCGGTAGATCTTAAAAAGTCAGATCACATCATTTTGTAATATCTGCCACGTGAGGGGCCTCTGGAATTCAATATCATCATGTTTTTTTTTTCTTTACATTCCTTCCATTCGGATTCAATGTAAACACTGATCATGTCACGTCTCACTTTGCTCTGAAAAGTCATTCATTCTCCAAAAAAGGCACGCTTCAAAAGCATGTGTAATTGTAAGCACATTCCAATGCTGTCCATATGTTGGGTGTTGTGACATACAAGGTGCTCTATGAAGCAGGGTCATTGTAGGCATGCTCAGGTTAAACTGAGGCCACATGTGCAAAGAAACAGGTTTCTTGAGGAAATAGAAGTCCAAGCCAACTTTTATCAAGTCATTTATGTCTATAATTGAGACCTGAAATCCCTATTTTCTTCAAAAAATCTTCTTGTTTTCCATAAAATCATCTTGTTTCACACATTTTCTAGAAGTGAGTATCTTGAAACATGTTGCTGCCCTAGAATCAAGAAAAATATCCAAATAGTTCACTTCAAATGAAAAAAGGCTGCCTCTGTCACATAACGCATGACTCCTTTTGCAGCTACACTGTTTGAGCCATGCAGATGCTGCATGCTTGCCATTTATCCCGTTAGTGCTCTGTTCATACATGCATTAACTAGCTTACCTCATCTGCCAGCTCTCTGGGGCCGCTTTCATGCTGAAAACATTTCATTATCCAATCAAAGTTGCGATCATAATCTAGTACTCTGGGGAATAACTGCTATTTAATCACTTTCATCTCCGCCAGGGGATCCTAAGCACATATTTTGAGGAAACATTAATGCATTATAGAATAATTGTGATCATGGAGGGAAGCATTAACTAAATTTGTGTCTAAAAGGAAATGTAGTACACGTGTGCTCATTAGTTAATAATCCATCATCCAAGGCAGCACTCTATATATTTTGCCATCCCGACAAGATTAAATGAAGCCATGTGAGTAAGTGATAAACCAAATACTCGGGTGGGATTTTGCTAAAAAAAAAAAAGAAGAGGCAGAAAAATGAAACAGATGTAACCTTGAAATGCATCATGTCTGGCTTTCACTATCTGACAGTAACTGGCATTTTTCTTCCATCTAATATTCCCGTCACTGTATGTGTATGTATCGCGGGTGTGAAGATCCTTCACCCGGGCTTGTTTTTGTCCCGTACTGTATAATCTCTGGCCCCCAAATACTTCACATGTGGCACTATACCCAATCTGGGTCACACATGCAATTATCTAGACAGACCCTGCCACACACCACCCTTTATCGTAATCACTAATAGCCTCGGCATCCCAGACTACGACCAGCCAATGCTGTTAGGTGTGACTGCTGGCTTTGGAACATAAAAGGCCGTGATTGGTCACAGCTAGCGTGGTAGGAAGCGGATTAGGGATCAACATGGCAGGTTGTCTGGAATCAGACAAAGACTGTGTGTGTGTGTGTGTGTGTGTGTGTGTGTGTGTGTGTGTGTGGGGGGGGCAACAGTTAGTGTTGTTAACTTGCTAACAATCCAGAGCATGTGCTGTACTGGGGAGAGGAGAGGAAGTTGAGAAGGAGGGATGTGAAGAGATGAGAGAGATTCTGAAAACTAATTCTCCCTTGAATTTGACATCTGAAAGCTCCAAGCTTTTTATCGCCAGTCTAAAAGAGGAGTTTGGACTTCTTTAGCTTTACCTCCGGGCATGTTCAGCACCAAAGTATGCTTTTTCTTCCTCTGTCCTAATTGGACTTTCAGCACCTTCACCTGCCAGTGTGCTGTGGACTATATAAAATGAATTTCTCCCAGCGCTTGCGCTGCAAGATTTATCACATACTTCCTACAAGCTGTGCCCAAGACAAATAATTTGCAAGGAAACGCTGTAGAATAATATTTGGACTTTGCTCCACATGGCGGGGGTGGAGCATATTAGCACTCTTTCTGCATGGCTGCATCTGTACAGCGTATGGAGGACGATGAAATCCTTTTTTCGTGAAATAAAAATCAATGTGAATCAACCTTGGCAAAGAAAGCATGACCCTGAAAAGACAACGTGTTCTCACCGACTCTGCGAGGTTGAGGGTTAATCTCTCATTGCGCGCTATCCGATGCTGCTATGAAAGCAGATTATCCCATAAACGGTTGAGGGATCTTTAAAATTCTTCGACAGATTGGAGGTAAACAAGGTGTGGAAAGGTTTAGATATCGTTAAATATGGAGAAGGGGAAGTTTTTAAAAAAGGAAAAAAAAAAAAAAAAAACTGTTGTGTTTTATAATTCACAAAAAGTGTCAATAATTTATTGACTTTGTCTGTGTGCTCCGACTGTTAATGTAGGTGATGTTTGTGGGCAAGTGTAAACCTGGTATTCCAGATGATGATTTGCCATTAGCTGTAGTGGTAAAATCTCATGGTCATGGTCGCAGATCATATGGGGTTCTTTGGTCCGACAATGTGGCATTATGGAGGCTGACAGGCAGAAATGATCATAAGCTTCAGATGGTTTGCCAAATTATGCTCAGCTTCAGATGGTTTGCCAAATTATGCTCAGCTTCAGAAGGTTTGCCCTCTTTCGCTTGGTTCCAAATTTCGCTTGTTTGCCATGTTCTGCCTCCTGTGAGTTAAGAGAGAATTGGAATGATACACACACACAGTATATGTTGATTGTGTGAGCCAGGTCAATGGGGATGACCTACTTCTGAGTCCTGCTCTGTGGACTGCCACAGCCGCTCACGTCAACTCAAACAGACCCCATCCACCCACCCAAATGTGTTTTTGGGGTAGTTAAATAGCCTTTGGCTGTTTAGTATAATTACTTTGAGTGATTTCTTGTGTCGCATCATTTACTGGGAGTGATCTGTAAATGGAATCACTGCCCACTGCTATGGAAGAGTACAACTTTCTCAGCTCAATTTGTCAAAGAGATGGTGTGGTTGAACTATTAATTTAGCTGAAGCAGAGTTTAAAAAAGGACAATCTAAAGTCAGAGGCTTTTATTGTGAAAGCGTTTGAAGAAGAAACTGTGCGTAGACCCACAATTATTAGCAGTACATCAGCATTATGAGCGGCTTTATGTATTATGGAGTACCGCAGGAACAACTCACATTCCTTTCCCATTTAAAAAAAAAAAAAACAGCTTGTTTTTATCTGCATCGTGCTCTTGTCAAATCACTTTTTAGAAAATGGATAGAAAGAGCTCCTATGAAAATTTAAACAGCTTAAACTGTGAGTGGAAGGGAAAGACGCAACCTCCTTAGACCCAAAGTCAATGAAAGATTTAAAAGTAGAGGGCAGACTAATGGGGGAGGCAGCCCAAATATAAACAGGAAGAGAGATCAAAAGTGGAGGTTTAATTTCTGAAGTGCTTCATTAGCTGTTCTCATAGACGAGCTTATATGTTTTCAGTCAGTGGAGCCAGTGGACAACCTTCAAAATATGAAAAGTGAAGGTTTCATTGACACACGAAAAATGATCTTTAGCAAAAGGTTATTTGCTGACATTTATGGATCAAAGACCATAGAGCAAGTTTTGTTTCAAAATAAAACACCATATATCAGGGCAATGACATTTGTACCTCTGAAAATAGAAATGTAGCATTTTGGACTTTGGTTACACGATCCTGTAACAGGAGAGGTGCAGAGCAATGAAAACTGCCAGGAACAGAAAGAGAAAACGAAACAGGAATCGGATTCTTTTAAAGTGACGAGCATCTCTACCACAGATCCTCTAACGCACACCAAAGCATATCACATCTCTCAGGTCTTGTTTTGTGATCTGTATCGGGGAAGGATAGGGAACAGGGATTACAGCCATGTTCAGAGTTCCACAGTGCAGTAGCAGAGTTTTATTATCAGTAAAAGTACTGTCCAAATTACTTTCTTGTGGTTTAAGTGATTACATTGCAGTGGTATAGTTCCCCATTGCACTACCAAACGTGTATATTTTCCTGTTCTATCGTGCCGCTTTTAAATTCTTCATTTAGATTCCATAATAGGCGATTGGTTTTCAGTTCATGCTAGTACACTGTGAAAGTCAACTTGACTTATAAAATTGACCTGAATAGGCTGTCTCCAGCTGAGTCTTTTAAAAAGGGGTCTTAAATATGCACTTGATGGCTACATACTGTACATGCTAAAAGATTGAAGCTGCATGTCCCGGGCAAAAAAGTCAGAGTTCTCCGTATCATCGTCCCTACTTTGAGTCTCTCTCCCTCTTTTCTTTGTCATTGCTCATTAGCCAAATTCAACCTCCCAGACCCATAGAAGTCCTTTTTCTGTTCTATTCTCTTATGTCCTAATGTCTGTATGTTTTATCACCGTCCAATTGTCCTATGTCTTCTTGTAATGTTTTACTGCACAATTGTCCTGTGTTTTTTTTTGTAAAGTTATTGCACGAATAAAACAAAAAAAAAAAAAAAAAAAACTGACACGGGAAAAAAAAATGAAGAAATAACATCAAGGGGTCACTGACGAGAGTGGAAATATTACCTATGAAGTTTCAAGTTGCACAAAGCCAAATAAAACTGTTAATTAAAGAGAAAGGAAAGAGATATAAAAGGAATAAATACAATTTGTTCATACCTTCTCTTACATAAGTATTGCCATAGTGTGGCGGATTCATCCCCTGCTTACTCAGCTTTATATTGCCCCCCACTGAAGAGTATTGGTACTGATGTTTCAGTGGTGCCAGCACAAAAAACAAGCCTTTCACACACAGTGGCAGCTCTGACAGTCAAGATGCACAAAGTAATGGTGGGAAAGTAAACAACTTTGCCTGGATTTGATTTCCTCCTCCAGTCTGAATGCCCTTCTCACATTCCTGTTCTCAATTCCTCTTTCCTCCTCTCCCTCTGTTACACTCTTCCTCCTATTTCCTCTGTTTTGTGCCATGTCATCTCCATGCATGGTTCAACAGTGTCACCTATGGTGTGCTGAGAGGCATTTCACCCTGTCTCACCTGCCAGTTTGGGTTTGGTTTTGTTACTGTGCATGTCAACTTTAGGTTTGTGTGTGTGTGCATTTCTGTGTCAAAATGAGGTGGATTTATTATCTTTATCTGTTAGTGCCTCCAGGTTCCCCCGCCTGTCAAGCAGTAACCTGTCAGAGCTCCATCATTGTCGAACTTTGCCGGCTTTGTCAGGAACTTTTTTCTGTACTCTCCATGCTGTCTGCTGTTTATGTTACCTGGCTGACAGCTGCATCAATCTTACAGTAAATCTGCTTCTTTAATATACCACCATTAATTCTTTACAATGCTCAATGAAAGGTACACAGCCCGTACATTACTGCACGAGATTTATCTGGGTTTAATAAAGAGATTGAGTTTCTCATTTTGACAATCAGGCTATAGACATGCATTTAGAACAAAAAAAAATAAGAGATTTTAAGTGGAAACACTGCTTAGAGCAGAATCTGTTCAGGCTGTATCCAATAAGAGTACTGTGGAGCAGGACTTTACAAGTTAAAATAAGGTGTTACTATGTTAGAAGGGAAATTAGCCAATGTAAGATTATGGCCATATTAAACCTGTTGTAATTTAATCCAGGTGTTCCAACACTAACTTTAGCTTATTGCTGAGTTTCAACAGTCCTCAGTTTCAACAGTCCTCAGCTTTATTGTCCGTGGAGTGCAATTCAAGTGCTTAAATGCGTATTTCTGAATACCAACTTTATTATTAATAGAACGTCTACTCGCCTCTAGCTTATCCATGAGTTTAGAATTTTTGGCATGATGCTGCATCAAACTAAAAGCTACATTAATTGATTTTTTTGTCCATTTGGGGGCAGTAAAACAAGCTGAAAACAGCCTGTCATCACCTAATGGTAAAACATGTGAGCATACTGTTGCATATTCACGCATCCAGCAGACGCAAAAGGAACATTAGCATTGATTTGGAATCGTTTATGGCCCCTCAACAAATTTAACACCAATATTCACTCTACCTTTCACTAGACCCTGTGCTAGAGTTCCCTGTGGGTTTGTTACTTCTAGCAAGCCCTTTAACATAATACCAGCCATTTGAATCAAGGCTTGTTTGTGAGAAACTATTGATGATTGATTGTGAAGTTCGACCTCTAGTAGCGCTATAGAGCGTTTCTTCAAAAAAAAAAATTGTTTTCTCGTGCGTGCAGACGAGGATGCAGGGATGATTTGAGTGTCTACATGTTCTGAACTGGCAAATTGACCAAAAAAGGCTAGCAGCATCATGATATACTGAATTCCTTTGGAATTACAGCTCTCCCAAGTTTTACCGGAGTGTCAACAAATAGCAGTCCTCGCTGACAAAATAACACCTGAAGGAGGCTTGTTGGTGCTTTAGAAAAACTGCTGTGCATTTGTGGGAATGCGAGTGAGTGTGAGTGTGTGTGTGTGTGTGTGTGCATCTAAGGATTTGTTGTGTTTACAGTCCCTCCCAACACATACATTTCGTTTGAAGCGTGTTTGCTGAATCACTTCCATCTCTCCCACTCAATTTCTATCCTTTACTCCCTTTATGTCCTTCCATATTTGCATCATCTCAAAAGGTGGCCTTCTCTTTCTTATTTTGAAATAAGAGATCAAAGTTGACTGACTCCGTTTTTATATTAAATCTAAAGTTGTTTTTCCCCCCCCCCCCTCTCCTTCCATTTACTGATCCTGCAGCTCATCTGCACTGCAAAGGAATGTTATCTGGCCTGAGATATTATGGGTGACTTAGTTTATCTGCAGCACAGAGGATGAAAAGAAACCATGAATAAAGATGACGAGAGAGTGAATAGGAGGGATATTCTGAGCGTGGCAGTCCACTCAGATGCACACAAGCATAAGCTCAGTAAACAGTGACATCTGCTGAAAATACCACACTGCCTCAGAAATGCACACACAGTATTTAATCTCAGGAATCATTAGGTCGTTGTCAGTCATGATTTGTAGAGGTTTTTCTACCAGAATTAGTATTAATTGGAGCATTGTTTATAGCATTAGTTTGCATGTTCACTTACACTCATAATTAACACATTCACTATATGTTCGTTGCATTTCCTTTAATACATTCACACACAAAAAAATAAATAAAAATTGTGTCGTCTGATCTTGAATAGATTCTATTTGTGCTAGTCTTATGTATATATTGCTTCCTTTGCTTCTGCAGTGATCCATTTTCTTCAGCGTACATGATCCCATTTAATGGACGGGTTTGAATAGGTTTCATCTAATCTTGAAATTATTTTTTTTCCCGGCAGTTGTGAAATGCCCATTTGCTGCCACAAACTATCTGACATTAACAGCCCTCTGGCTATTTTCATCACCGAAGAAGGAACAAAGAAAGCAGAACGTGCATGCACAGTTGAATTTTTTTTAACTTAAAAGTCAGAGACTCAAAGTTAACTTTTGGACAGACTGATGGATAAGACTGATTGGAAGTAACTGAGACGTCGCCCACACTTACTAATCTGCTTACTGATGTAGCCTACTTATCACACTAAATGTAATATATCTGGTTTTAAATTAAAGAAACAATTAACTAAACAGTTTCCAGGGGAACAGGGATTGCAAATTAAGGCCGATTTATGCTTCTGCGTCAAATCGACGGCGTACCCCCGCAGACCCCTCTGCGTCTACGCCGGACCCTACGCCGTGGCCTGACGTGTACCTCTCGAAAAATTTAACTACACGGCCGTGGCTTGGTAGCGTTGCATTCCCCCCCCCCGACTCATTTCCTGGTTCTCCTTCTCCATAAACAACATGAAATCAAGGAGAGGGTTAACTTTTCCTGCTACAGATTTCCCACCGTGGTCAGAAAACAGAGGGGAGACACTTTGATTCTCTCACTATGACTCTAGTCATCGCGTCACTACTCGCTCCAAAGCCGCCCCCACACACACACACACACACACACACACACACACACACACACACACCTCCGCAGAACCATAAAACAGCCTTTAGCCTTGGCTAGAAATCCTAGATCCAATGCATCTGTACCACATTATAATATGTTACAATGTTTGCATTCTCCCTGACAAAGAAACTAATACAATAAACAGCAGCCATAAGTGTTACATAGGTGATTCTCAGCACACAGAGTCAGACATAAATCAAAACTCCGCTCCTCTGCAGGAGGACAAATGGGCATGTGCACTTAATTACCAATTGACTACAGCTGTGCCTGCAGCTGCCACTCCTGCACCCAATATCAACACCACGTCCCTTTGTCACACCAGTGCTGAGTTCTCAAAACTAAATATCAGTTGTAATAAAATGATTTGAACAAGACTTTGCTCCCCTACACAGTTAACTTTCTAATCACTTTTAAAGCCAGGAGTTCCAATGATGGAATGCAGGTTCACCTTTACTACAGGGAATACATGAACAATTGCCAACTGGCTGCTGCAGCAGCAACTACTGCCCAATACATTAGACGGGTTTTGAAAACTCTTCCTTGATGGTGCATTGTAGAGTCGGCTGCAAAAAAGCGCAATCTTGTTAACCCGAGCTTTGTAGAAACGTGTCGCTGCTTGCAACTGCAGAGCGAGCAACAATAAGAATGATGACAGGGCAGAAATGGGTCAACTGCATGTCTGTAGCATGTGGCTGAAACAAAAGCCACGAGACAACTGTATGTCTGGCAGTCAGCGTACAGTAGAGACTCAGAACAGCTCATGTTCCATTTTCTCTGGCTTGTCAATATTTTTCTTCTTTCTGGTATTTTCTTTCAGTAAGAGAATGATGATGATGTGTGAATTTTCAGTGTGCAACTGGATGCATTTTGGGTATTCCATAGAAAAGGTTTAAGGCCGGCAAACTGTACATGCTATGACTTGGAAGGTCTTAACTCCTGCTTCTTTGATGGATTTGCTGACATTGCTTTTGTCAAGTTTCGTACTATGCATTGTCCTCAGTTTATTTCTGGTGTGTTTCTTTCTGTTGAAATTTATACCTAATTATTGCATTATTGTTGGGTTATGTTTTAAAGATCTAAAAATGATAACGCTTCTCTAGTTTTAATATAAATTGTCCCTCACAGGACTTAGAAAATCCAGCATTTAACACGCCATTCTTTAAGTCCACTCAGTGGTCTGCTCCATTGAGATACAAGTCCTCCTAAGAAAGCAGTGAGAAGTAAGCCGTTTCACACCATTTAATCACAAATCCCTGTGCTTTCCTTTCCCTTTTTTCCCCCCCTCTCTCTTTCAATCTCACTGTCTCCGGCCTGTAGACAGCTGAGCAGCTCTTCTGGATTTCGCTGACGCTGCGCCTGGTCCCGCCTGGCCTCCTCTGAGCAGGATGGACACTCTGGAGTCAGAGCTGACCTGCCCAATTTGCCTGGAGCTCTTTGAAGACCCGCTGCTGCTCCCCTGCGCTCACAGCCTGTGCTTCGGCTGCGCCCATCGCATCCTCATCTCCCACTGTGCCACCAACGAATCTGTTCAGAGCATCGGCGCCTTTCAGTGCCCCACCTGTAGATATGTCATTTCCCTGAGTCCGGAGCGTGGACTCGAAGGACTTAAGAGAAACGTGACCTTGCAGAACATTATTGATAGAGTTCAGCAGGCCTCATCGTCAGCTGGGGTCCATCTACCGCTGCCGTTGCCTGCACCCCACAGCGGGCCCAACTCTCCCGGCGAGGAAGGGAGCAACCGGTTGGCGCTGGTCCCAGTCAGCGCCGCCATGTCCAGCCCAGGCACGCCTCCTGAACCGGTCCAATGTCAGTTCTGCGAGCAGGACCCGCCACAGGATGCCGTGAAGACGTGTGTGACGTGCGAGGTGTCGTACTGCGAGGAGTGCCTCCGAGCGACGCACCCAAACAAGAAGCCGTTCACCGGCCACCGGCTCATCGAGCCCATGCCAGACTCCCACCTCAGGGGGCTCCAGTGTCTGGAGCATGACGAGGAGAAGGTGAACATGTACTGTGTCACTGATGATCAGCTGATCTGCTCACTGTGCAAACTGGTCGGAAGGCACAGAGACCACCAGGTGGCAGCACTGAGTGACCGCTATGAAAAACTCAAGGTAAGCACAGAAGTTGATACAAAGAATTACAATTAAAATTTCTTTTAGACTGCTTTCAGGTGAAAAATATAGATTTTATGAAGTGATCTAATTAAAATGTGGCCTTTAAGATCAAGGTCCCCATTCTTTATCTAACACAAATAATGAACTTCAAGTTTTAATTTTATGCTGCTCTGCAGTATGAAATTTCCTATTATCCTTACCCAGGTATCTAACTCGATTATCAAGTGAGATTTAATCATCTCATGCCGACTTATTATCTCTGCAGAATAATTAACCAATTAGCATAATCACTACAGCATGCCGGTGTGCCAGAAGGGTATTAAGAGGCATGCACACACAGTGAATATGGGAAGTGTCATTAGTGACGAGGCATGGTGTCTTCAATGAGGTTGCAGGTTAACGAGCACCAATTGCCTGCCGGGTGTAGGTGTGTTTAATTGAGCATGGCTATTAGAGTGTGCTGGTAATGGCCAGAGAGGCAGCATGTGTGTGTGCGCGCACATAGATGTGTGTTATATCAGAGCTCATGCAGAAGGAAATGGTACTCGAATGTCCACAGAATGCTGCTCCTTCAAGGGCAATAGTCTGCCCTTGAATAATTATTCACTTTTCTTAAAAAAGTGATAATCCACAGACTTATTTTGCACTTCCATAGTTTGGGGACTTTGGGAAATTGTCAGCTGTTTTCACAGGCTGTGCACTACTCCCCATGACTAGTAAACTGATCTTGGTGGGGGTGGGGGTGTGTGTGTGTGTGTGTGTGTGTGTGTGTGTGTGTGTGTGTGTGTGTGTAAATAATTGAGGGAGTCGTATTTTAAATTCAATACAAAAATCTACCAGGGAGCTATTGTAAATTGGTTAGCACAGAGTAATATGTACACTCATATCTTGGCGCCAGTTATGTAACCCTAACCAGATGCAGTTAGTTTGGGTCAAATTTGACCATTTGGGTGGGAACTAAGTCAGAACTTTTCCTCAGCTTCAGACACAGTGTCGATTAAAACATTTTGGACCATTCTGATTATCCCACAAATTGTAGATTTTCTCGCAGAACAATGAGCAAAAAAAAAAAAAAAACACCACATCGAGCCTTTCAAAAGCAAAACGTTTTCAGCAAAATCCTTGTGCATGCTCACTCCAAAAGTGTTTACTCAGCCTTGTTAAGCGTCTTTAAATGAAATGCAGTGGTGTGACTCCTAAGAAAAACTGGTCTAGTACTTTGTAATACGTCCTCAGAGAGGAGGCATGCCTGCCGTGATATAATGGAGGAACATTGAATCGCAATGTTTTCAACAATTCCATGTTGCGGTACCTACAGAAAATAAGGTACTGATTACTGAAACATTAGTGCTCAATATGAAAATAGCAGCTTTGTCGAGACTTTAGTAGTGTCACAGAGTATAATATGTCACTGAGTAGTAAAATGCTGTTTTTTTATCATCCAAGACCTACTAAAGAGCAGTAAAGCACCAACAAATAACCAGAATCAATGATTAAAACCATCTATTTTTAGCATCTGCACTGTTAGCATCATCCTCCTCAAGAAAAAGAAAAGATCAGCAGAAAAACATCCCACAAATTGATCTGTTATTATAGGCCCTCTGCTGGTTGGCACCCTTTCTGCCTCCAATGATGGGCTTTATGTCTTTACAGTGTACCTTCTCATCTTGCGTGTAGCCAATTTAGGCAGAGATGAATAATTAGCGGGAAAGCTACGGGGTCAGTGCATCATCTAATAATCATGCTTCCTCTATTCTTCCGAGAGAATGTAACGTAGCACAGGTGAGTGCACCCAGCAGTTCTCATACAGGTTATTTATCTGCTATAAACACAAAAAGCACAGCTGCATGATATGACAGACTGGGAATCCCTGCTGTGTACTCTACTTGCAGTACATGTGTATTCCCAACCCAAAATACTTTAAATAGAATTCATCTCAGCATTAAAGGTTGCATGAGAGGGTTCACGTGTGAGTCACTCTCACACAATTTAAATGAATTGCCGGAGGACACCGTCATCCCTGTTGGTGCTTTGGTACACAACAATTGGGGGTTAACAGCTAAATATATGACTGAGTTTATTATCCTCTAACATCTAAAACAACAATTAGAAATCAGACATTCGACAGCCAACTAGACAGCTAAAGAATGAGAGCTATATCAAGTTAAAGCTACTGTAGCTGGCCAGAAACGGTAACCCCAGCTAGCCTATTAAAGTTGAAATTACACGTTTGCTTTATTCCTAAACAAAAAAAACCTTAAAAAAAAAAACAGTAAAAAGAAATGCTCTCTAGTTGTCTCTCACACGCAAACACAACACCCAGGCATGCATGTCTGCAAAACACATTCAGTACACTAGGGACCCCCTATCTGCCCTCTACCCTTACAATAATCTGCAGACAGACACGCACAGAAAACAAATATGCCTTTTCTAGCAGAAGTTAGAGGGGATTTGAACACCTGTTAGGCCTCAAAAGCCTCACGGCAGTCAGCTGGCACATGAGTTTGTTACAAACCACGGGTTAAGGGTTAGGGTTAAGGCTGTTAGCCTTGAGCGGAAGAATCTCAGCACAACATATTTTGTTACTACATTTTGTACTTTTTTTTATGAATAGGAACATTTATATGTATACAAAGATGTTAGATGTAATATTTATAAGAGTATATAAAGAGGAATATGTATAGTTATGTTTGCAAGAAGGAATGATGCTAGTTATACTGCTCTTATGTTTATATCATGTGGCTGTTTTGTCTGAAAACGTCTTATCTGTTGTAATGTTTTAGGTTTTGTGTGGACCCCAGGAAGAGTAGCTGATGTTCTGCATCACCCAACGGGGGATCCAAATAAAATCAAATAAATCAAAAGACAAGGATACACATGCAACTTTATATATTTTTTGTCCACTTTGTTTTGCTTCAACAATAGCAGTGAGGCTTAAATGATATCTCAGCCTCAGGCTAAATTCTGGTTCAGAGTGGAAAGCTCAGTTCTGTACAAGCCAGTTCACTTAACCTTCATTTGTTTCAGTATAGGCTTATTTGTTGTAACTACAAGGAAACAAATCGTGATAGAAACAGTAATCGTATCTTCAATTAGGATTATGTAACACAAGTTAATTTAATCTTTTTAGACGTTCAGAAAAATATGTCAGTTTTAATTTAAATAATTGGTTACTTTTCACATTTTCACTGGCTTTGCTGAATTGAGTTAAAGCTTTTAAGAGTTTAGTGGCAAATGGGAGTTTTGAACAAGAAACAGAAACAGGGTACCGTAGGGAATAAGTTGAGGTCTCGATCAAAGCTAATTACCACAGGAAACAACCAAACCGCCGTGCAATATTCATGCTGAACAACACATGCTTGATTTTTAATTCATGAAGACAGAAAACTTTGTGAAAGAGTAGGCTAAGAACAGGCATGAAAAGCCTCCATCAGGTAACCCAAACTTGGAATACTTAAGATGTTACAACAGTCCTCCCCCCCCCCCACCTCTTTTACTCAGATATGGAGGTTTTTCTTTTATTTTGGAATCTGACAAGTCCAAACTGTTTCGGTCATATTTTCCGGACCATTTCATGCTCATCTCTTCTTGCACCGATATGCTGGAATTTGAGATATCCCCACTCGGCACACGGGGAAAAAAAGAATATCAGATGATTGGAATAGTTTCCTTTTTTCAGTGGCAGTGGTGGTGTGTCTGATAAGAGCCTCAGAGGTTATTGTGGGAACACCCATCCTTTCTCAGAGATAAAATTACCCCTGTCACAGGAAATTGACGGAGAAGGCGGCTGGAAATAGCTTTTAAAGTCCATGGCTCTGGGTCTGAGGAGAAAGAACCTTGAGGATAAAAGATGGGCACTGCTGCGTGTGTCAGCTTTAGTTTCAAATCATAGCTTATAGTTATATATAATCCATTTGGTTTAATCCGCTGCCCTTTAGTGTTGAAACAACATACTTTGGGTTGTCTAACTGCCAACATGCACAATAAAACATGAACAGACACAAACCATTTGATTCACAGCCTTGCTGATAAGCAAAATATCTACCTTTATGTGCTCCGGCTGCCTCATTCATCCTTTATATCACAAATACACTTATACACTCACAAATATTACTTACTTCCTTAAGATGCTATTATGTGGACAATTTCCACCTAACTTCCAACGTCAAACTTCCCTTAAAGTTACATTGTGTAAGAATGTCTCCCATCTAGCGTTGAAATTGTATATGACAACCAACTGAATATTACTTTCTAGCCCTTCCCATTCCGATCGAGTTTTAACTGCTACGGTGGCCGAACCCGAAATTAGCTCTTAGTATCTCCATCGTTTACACGCAGCTGTTCTAGCCACTCCAATATTAACTTTGGTCTTGTTGCTTTGCCTGTCGCGTTGTCGTTTTAATTCTCTTTTTCGCTTCCCTGGCGAGTAATCTCCCCCTGGCATTCGTCACGGTGCCACTGAGTGTAAAAGGGCAAAAGGTGGAGGTATGTCCCTCTTTGGCTAATGTATTTTAAAGATGGAGGCGCAACATGCCGGCCGTCATTCGAGCAACTCGCCTGTATGTATTCTGAATGGCAGATTCTACGCTCACGAGAACACTTTGATTAGTTGGTGGAAGTAATTACACATGAAGGAGTACATATTTGTGAAAGAACAAAAAGTTTTTTTTTTTGCTAAGAATCAATTCAAAAAATTGCACAATGTAGGTTTAAAGTAAATCTTAAAGAGTAGCTAAAAATCTTCAGTGATGTAACTTCTCACCTTGCTGCAGTGATGTGGAAGTGTACTTTGGGTGTTAACGTGTACATTGTGACATCACACCCATGAGTGTTGGGTGTGGTCAGAGGTGCAACAGACTTGAAACTTTCAATCAGAGAGGGCAGTGAAAAATAGCTTTTCAGTTTTTACTGTTTAAAATAAAAGCTTAATGCTTCGATCATCTAATGAGAAAAAAAAAAAAAAAGACTAGAAATTAAAGCTATGGTCCCTTAAACTTGCTAGCTGATTTTGTGATGCCCTGGGTGCGGCAGAAACTAGCTGTAAATACAGCATTGGCATATTATCACAACGGCGTAACAGGTTGTCAAGGCCTATCCCATTTCAATAGCTCCTGCAAATGCAACTGCATAATACAGCCTTTTTCTGCCTGAATTTGACTAACACAACCAGTGTACATGCATCCTTTTTGCTTATTTTAATCCCATAACTCGGGTTTGATGAATGTTGTTTGAGGGAGCATTCAGGCAATCTTTTGCCAACTCAAAGTTAGGGAATATCATGATATTTACCAGATATGTGTTGAGGAGAACATCAATCACTGTGTAATGTATTACTAAGAAGCCTCTTCAGGATGTAAACAATGGGAGTAAAAAGACTCAAATGTTTATCACAAGGCATTACAGAATGTAAAGGAAGTTGTGAATATATTTAATTTGGTACATTGTCTTTTAACTCTCAATCATGCGTTGAATTGAAGCATCACTACTCATAGTGTAAAGTTAAGTATCGTGAAATGTGTCCCAGTTTTGTGAGAGAGTCACCAGTTCTGTAATAGAAGCCTGTCCAAAATAAAGTCTGGTTCTCTCTTCAATTAAAGCCATTATTTGAGAAAATTACAGTGCAGCCCTCACTGTCTTACTTTCTGCATGGAATGTTCCTTTTCCACAGTCAAACACAATCACACCCCATCCTTTCCCAATTTCCCCCAGTACAATGTTCCTTCTATTCTTTGTTTTCTTTTTTTTTGTCTGTTGTGCTTTGCTTTTGAGTCAGGCTTTTTTTTCTGCCCGAGTCATCCGTTTCTCTTGGACTTCGACACACAGAGCTTCCAATTTCCAGTATTTACAGCTCACTGGTAGAAAAGTAGGTGTTGAGCAAACACAACGGTGCCCTCTATTAAATACAGAACACCCTATATGCCACACACACACACACACACACACACACAGTGAATCTCAAAAAGATGTAGCTCCTCTGAAGTTTACAGTTCACTTGTCTACCTGTCTCCATCTACGGTTGTGTGTGTGTGTGTGTGTGTGTGTGTGTGTGTGTGATAGCCTCGCAGGCAGTCTTAGCTCATCAGCAGCGGTTTAGGGTGATTTAGCTCACCCGCAGCCACTCTTGCACACATGAACAGTGCACTAATGACAATGTTAGAAAACATCAAAAGCCACACAACTTTTGTTTTTCAGCCGACAGGGAGACGTTAGGTGGTGAAAAGTTTGCCTCGGTTTCAAAGAGTAGATTCTTTTCGGGTGATCGAAGAAGAAGCTGTGAGAGGATCCGAGTGTGCTGCAGCAGAGCAGCTTCCCACTGATTAAGAGCAGATGCTGCAGGGGGAACCAGCTTTCCTTTGAAAAACACAAAACTGGCGCTAACTCTGTCATCTGTCATCAACTATTTTTAGACATTTCAAGCCATTTCACTATTCTTCCCGTCAGTGGAGTCACAGGAGAGTTTTGCCTGCCTCCAAGTGACCATAAACATCACTGTGTGGATTAGAGACTGACCACATCAATCCTTATTAGGATTTCTTTTTTTAAAGACAAGACATGACCGACTCCACCATCTGTGAGAAGTACATTTTTATGTACATGTTTCATTAAAGGTAACCCCAACCAAGTGTGATGTCACAGCGTGATGACACAACCCGGAGTACACTTGTACATCACTGCAGCAGAGTGAGAGGACCACTGGAGGTCACTAAAAACAACATTTATAGCTGGCGTTTAGCTGCTTTTTAGAAATACTTCTACGCAAAAAAAAATCTTATGAAACATATACACAGAAATGTATTGCTCACAGATGGAGTAGCCCACCATGCCTTACCTTTAATGACATGATGGTCGGTCACTAATCCACACTGTTGACGTTTTTTGCAACTCTAATTAGGGATGCATGGAGCTGACGTTTTTAGTCCCGGTACCTGAGGCTTAACGTGTGTGCCTCACTGTGTGAAAGTGACTGGGATCATTCTTTTATGTGTAAGGGAACATCAGGCTTGACTTAAACATTACTTCTCTAACTTTGTAAAACAGAATTGAACAAATAAATACTTAGATTTAAATGTAGGGAAATGTTATGTAACCGATAATGCCAGACAAGGTGTCCATTATCAGGAAGAAATGGAGGACAGGGAGGCCAAAACTTCTAAACATGAACTTATCCACTGTACTTGAGTGTTACTTTCCGCTACTTGTTTTTAAGTGTGTGAAATTATTTTGCATCCATGCAGCTCAATACTAAATTAATCCGAAACCATTGCCTTATTGTATATCTAAAAACTCATAAAATCAACACGGTTTAGCCTAGTTGGTTCAGAGCTTAACAGACAGTGTTCGGGGTACAAATCCGGCTCAGACTGGCAGCTGAAAAGGAGGATGGGGGTGGAGAAAGAGAGAGAGAGAGAGAGAGAGAGAGAGAGAGAGAGAAAGAAAGAAAGAAAGCGAGCAGATAAACAAGCAGGATGATTGTCAGGTGATTGACGGGCAGTTCCGCTCCAAGAGATTAATACTAGTTGGCAACTTGGAGGCTGCAGATTTGGTTTAACCCCCTTCATGTCCAATTCTGACCACATTTACAAAGAGTAAATGTGTATTTGCCTTTGCCTTGTGTGCGTATAAAATGTACAGAGACACAGAGGCATGGAGACTGACAGCAGGTTTCTTTTCTTTCCCCCCCCCCCATCTCTTGGGTACATGTCACTGTGTATTTCATGTACTGAAGATTGTGTGCCTGCATGTGGAGAAGTTTGCATTTAATGCTTGTACACAATATGCTAGACAATTAAATATGCTTTTCATTTTTGCGTTCATGCATGTTGCTGCATACACCAACCTGCACGTGACGCAGCTGCTGACTTGTTTTGATTCCTGTCCTCATCATCCTATAAGAGGCTTAGTTTATTTTTATCTCTATGGATGATAATGGCGACAAGAAGCATCATATTCATCTCAGAGGCAACCTGTATGCTGCTTTTGTGTGTCATCGCCGTATTAAGGCCAGCATTTACTATTCCCCCTGGGTTAACTCCTTTTTAATCCTCAACATAAATGTGTTGAGACCCTGGCTGTGTTTACACTGCTGCTAAAAAGTGGTTAAGTGAATTGTAATGTAGCATATCTAGCTAGTTGGTTTTAACAGATGCAAAGGATTCAACAATTTCAAATTTAAGATTTCAGAAACCTGCGCTTTCCCAGCCAAGCCATCTGTGGCATTTGCCGTTTCGGCCTTGCTGCTCCAATACCCCTTAACCCCATTTTCAAGACATGCAGGAAATCTCAGCATCCACTGAGTCTGAGTTTTAAATTCTTCTGGAAAACAGGACAGTGGAGACGTGGCATCAGAGAGGCTTAAGCATGCTTAGTTTGGCAATAATATGACGGTCTCGGAAGCAAAGGAGGCAGATTGTGCCCCGGCAGATGAAAAGCAGCAAGAGCAAAAAAAGGGGAGGGTTCGAAAAAAGGAAGGGAGGAGCGTTAGGGGACCGAGTGGACGTACTGTCACCTGTTTGCCGGTTCGTTATCCGGGAGCGCTGCTGTGTGCTCTCATAGGGAAAGCTTTTCATGCCTAATTTGTCGCTTGGCTGGGTTTGCGCATGGCTTGGTGCTCAGTGGAGTGGCTGTCCTAGTCACATCTCCTAGAGTAGGCTCCACTGTCGGAGGCTCGGACCGGGCAGGATGAGGAGGCAGTACAGGGATGAGGGGTATCACCCATGCTCTGAGGTACGTGGACACTAAGCGCACCTCTTCAGAAGGAAGAAAAAAGAACAAAAAACACAAAAAAAAAACTCAGGGATGATCGTGAGGAGGAAGAGTTGAGGGACAACATTGCTTCTCTTTGCTGCTCTTGCGCTGAGGAATCATGCTTGCTCATTTCTGCTTAAATCTCTAAATTGTCACGGTTTTCCACTTGCTCTAAAACTTTTTTTTGTTTTGTGATGTAGTGCCTGAGGTTGTCTTACAATTTCTTTGGTTCTTGTAAGCAGAGACTCTTAAGCAGGAAACATCTGATGCATTTTCATCCTCCTTTGACATACGGCTCTGCCCTCCACGTCCGTTTCTTTGCCTTTATGTCCCAACCATTTCTTTTTCGTTTCTCACTCTCTGTGTTGTTCTTTTGATTTGTTTGCTACAGCAAGCCCTGGACTCCAACCTGAGTAATTTGATCAAGAGGAACAACGAGCTGGAGTCTCTTATGGGGAAACTGATCCAGACTTGTCAACATGTAGAGGTGAGTCCCAGTGGTCCTCTGAGGTCACCACCAACCCATGTCAATATGACATTTATAATAGAATTTGCACTGTTGATCTGCTTGGGCATGAAAGTTTTGTGTTTCATATTTTTATTATTAGCCTAATATTATTGCAATAAATGTACATACATAATTGTAAATATAATTTTATATTTTCATGTTTACAAATAAACATTAGTTTTCTATTATGCAGTGATTCAGCCACTGACCTATCTCCTATGTTACCTGTATCACGACATTAAGACTGAGCCCAGTATCATTCAGCTTAGCATGTAGCTAATGTTAGCAGTTAAACTAAAACAGTACAGAGGCTGTAAAAAAAATGATTATGCAATTTGAAAATGTACTTTAGAGCTGAAAGGATTTGTCGATTAATCAATTAGTCGTTTAAAATTTAGCTTTTGTTGGGACTGGAGTGTTGGTCAGACAATACAATTATTTTAAGATGGCATCATGGGCTCTGGGAACTTGTGCTTTCTGACATTTTATAGACCAAACCATTAATAAATAATGAAAATAATCTTTAGTTGCAGCCCTGCTGTATTCTTTTATGGTCAAACTTCTGATGTGAACATGAAGGCGAACTTAAGCTGCAGAGATGTAATGGATTGTATGCACAAAGCTAATGCTAAGAAAAGACTCATTTCAAATGACGGTGCTGTGTTTAAATTATGTGGTATTATGTTTTCTATTTTGAGTATTATGGAGGTGTGAAAATATGGACTTCAGCATCAGCTGACACTGCTTAAGCATAATATTTTCCATCTTTAAAACAATGTGTAGCATAAACTTACACCTTTAAATGTGTGAAACATCTGTTTTTTTTTCTTTTAGGTTTACTATGAGGATGTCTGTGTGTATTAAGCTTTACTAAAGACAGTTCTGTTCTTAGCCTGCCTGTTCATGTTACGCTGGCCCACTAAGAAGCTTTAAATAAAGCAATGCCACAGGGTTAAAAGGCAGTGACCTCTTTGTTGAGGAATAATGGCGAACAGCCTCACTGCCTGACAAGGCCTTTAGAAACTGCAAGGAAAGAGGATTGTGATTTATTAAGGAGATTTCCCCCTTTCTAAAAGTGCTGTGCATATTTTGTAACTATGTTTTTGTGTCACCATCACGCAAATATGTTTTATCTGTCAGCTAAGCTTGAATCATTGTGATGATGCAGACATTTTAAAATAAACTAAAGAACCAAAAAAAGGAAACACTCCACTTTAAAACTCAGATATTATTAAATAATGCATATACGAGGGGCAAAAAAAAAAAAAAAAAAAGCTTGATCTCTTCCCCCCCCAGTGCATTACGGTCATAAATAAACATACAGTAGGGTTTCACAGCTACACTCTGATGCCCTAAAAGCTTGTGGAGTGTACAGTGGTAACACATTGCTATGTTTTATGTGAGAAAAGTCAGAGTACTCATCAGTAGAGAATGGAACTTGGTGGTGATCATGAGCCAAAACAAATGCATAAACTCAGTAAATGAAGCTATTTGACATGCAGCTGCCCATGAGAGGGATGAATGTGACAGGGCTAAAAAAAAAAAAAAAAAAAAAAGCATTGCACAGGCAGCTTTCTAAATATTTCACATCAGATTAATCTATTGCCAAAGCTTCTTTGGAGATGACTGCTGTGATTCTCTCAAACTGTTCATGCATACTTAGAAAAGAAATTTGAATAAGGCATGGATGGTCTTCTAAAAAGGATTGCAAGCTCACATCCAGTCACTAAACCGTACGTGCTTTGGTTTAACCATACCCACAATCGAATGCTCCTGCACCACATTTTAAATCACGCCATTTTTCAGCTGGCAACATGTCGACTAATAGAAGATACGGAATTGTTAGAATCTAAATGCCGCACAATATTTGCACCGTTCTCTGCTGCCTTTTGCATGTTGAAAAATCATGTTTGAATCCAATTAATATAAATCACAAACTTGCTTATACTGTAGCAAAAAACATAATACCGCTAAGGCTGCACAAACAGGCATCATGTCACTGAATATATTAGGCATGCAAACTTTAAAGTCATCTCCCTATCAGAAAGTTTGGTTGGCGTGCCTTTCTGAAAGTGCGTGCGTGCGTGCGTTTCTGTGGCTAATGAATCACTTAATGTCCCTACCAGGGTGCAATCTGTCATACTGCTCGTATGCTTCAGAGGGCTCTGCCCACACTCATTAGATGCTCCACATCTTTACATGACACATTATGTACTCTGGTCAGAAACTGTGTGTGTGTGTGTGTGTGTGTGTGTGTGTGTGTGTGGCATTTTATCAAAATTTTTCCATGCCAACCTTTACCAGCAGCTTGACTATTACAATGTTTTCTGCTACCACATGTCTTCCTTTGAATTTTAAAAATAAATACTGGAATGCTTACATTTGGAAGCGGAGTGACTACAGTGTGTGTGTGTGTGTGTGTGTGTGTGTGTGTGTGTGTGTGTGTATTATGACTTGTGTGTTCATGCAGCCTTGTGGGCGGTTGTTCCACTCAGATGAGCAACATCGGAGGACGTCATCTTTATTCACATTGAGTTCTTGAGACTAACAGTCATAAAATGTCAGAGAAAGTCAATCAGCCAAGAAAACTTAGTCCTATTTTGGTTTTATTGTCATTTATCAGTTGCTGGAAACTATTTATGACCCATTGGTGGTTGAAAAACACAGCAAAATAAGCTAAATCTGCTGGAGACCAAAAGAGCTGATGTCTAAAAAAAAAACAGATGAACTTTAATGTGTCTTTGTTGTCTATATTCAGAGAAGCTTTTATCCCTGAAACTCCATAAGTTTTAGATCTGTATAAGTATGCTAATTGGTGTGCAAAATAGCACAAAGAGATAACATATATACAAGCTTTTCACAGAGTAAGCAGTTTTACATCTTAAGCTTCCCCAGAGCTGTCGCGGTGATGTCGAAGAAACCAATTAGCAGTGCTGAAAAGGCAGATGCACCGACGTTGCTCTGTACAGCAGAATGAAGGCATTCAGTTTAGCATGTCTCAGAGATACACTAAAGCACTGAGATGTAATCCAGGTGGCAAATTGTTTTTGTTGGCAACACATGCCTAGAAAAGCACATAAATGCAGTTTACGAGGCCACGTTGAGGATATTGAGGAAGTCCTTTTCAGCCTTGTTTGGCTCTCTGGAGGAAAGGCAAATGACGCCCCATGATGTCATTATTAAAACACCTGTCAACATGCGTAAGAGAGAGAGTGTATGAACAACTCCTTGGCTTGGCAACACTCATAGCTGACTTCCCTTTCATTGCTCCCTGTGCTATCGCTTTGCCACGGCAAGAAAACACAAGGTGCTGAAAGGAGCGCTAGGAAATGACCACAATGAGAAATCACACATTATGTCAGGACTTGTAATTGGAGTTAAAACAACTGGTATAGTCTGCTTTGACTGTAAAGATTCCAAGTGAATCAAACACGTCAGAGAATGCAGCTGGATATTTCTTCTAAAGACACTAATGGCACACACTGAATGTTAGCAACACTACTTTCCCAAACACCTTCCAACTAAATTAAATAGATTTTTCTAAGTTTAATTGCCATCAGTTTGTGGATTTGGGCCAAGCAGATGTTTAAACCCACTGTCACAAAACTAAATATGCTTTTATATGAAGTTAGGGCAGCACTGACCTTTATCTATATTATGTAGGGTGGCTAGTTTCTACCTTCAAAAGTGTGTGTATATTCCCTATACAATGGGCACTCAGTTTACTATATAGTGAGCAGTAAATTTGAGATTACCGACAGATACTGTATCACTCAGTGCCATTTTTGCCTAAGCAACACACGGAATTCTATCTTGGGACTTTTTTAGGGCACTATATAGTAAATAGGTTGTGATGTCAGACAATCTAGTTCTTCAGCATATTGCTCTCTAACCGCCACAGAGCTTCCTGCTTATTTTACTTGTCACTCAGCACTCAAGCCAGTAGGAGGCAAAATGGCTGAATAAGCCTCATCTTCCTCAAGTGTTGGCTTCAAGACAGAAAATGGTCTGATGGATGATAATGACATCCTGTCCCTCAGGCCAACATGATGCAGAGCCACTGAACTTATATCCCCTCTATATGACCAGCATCCATCAATCTCTTTGTTTATCTAATGCTCTGTGTGAATTGGTTCTCAGGTGAATGCGTCCCGTCAGGAGGGCAAGCTCCTGGAGGAGTGTGATATCCTGATTGACATTATTCAGCAGAGGAGGCAGATCATTGGCAACAAGATCAAGGAGGGGAAGGTGAGGTGAACACTCAACGGGGGCGAGGAGTGCGATAGCAGACACCATTCATTTTATTTTGCTGTTTTTTATACCCCTCTTTCCACTTCATATCCTTTCACTGGCAAGAAGTGAATAAACATGAAATGTGTAGCCCATTTTAAAGCTACCCATGAAACCACTTGTCATTTTGTTCCACCACAAACAGCATAATGTACTTTACTAATGCTTAAAGCTAATTAGTTTGATTAAAAATTATATTTTTTTCCATCACCATTTCAGCAGGTATACTGATCATCAAGGGGCAAATCTGCAGATCCGATATTCCGCAGTCATATGCATAACAATAAAAACAAATCCAACTCCCTTATTCCTGCATGTATACAATGTAATGTGCAAGATGTGGTACAAATCACTATCTAGGCGATAGACATTCACTGTCAATGTTTGGATTGCAACAGACTCACCAAATCCCCTTTTTTCATCACCGTTTTGACACATGCAGTGAAAACACTCCATGCTGCCGTCGTACCCCATTTATATGTCAAATGTAATACTTGGTTACAGCCACTTGACCTTATATCGAGATCAGGAGGCAAACTGTTCAGCTGCCTAAAATGCAAACCCTTCAACACATTCCTAACAGACGGGAAAAGCACTCCAACTGGCCAATAGTAGATCCCAGAGCATATGTGAGGGCACACGTACTTGTACTCTAAACCCGGATGATTTTTTAAAGCTGTATCTAATGAGACTTGGAACCCACTGGGGATTTTTTTTCACCGTGTAATGTGTGCTTTTAGCTTTGAGGATTGCATCAGTAAAGACAAATGGATAGTGGAATGTATTTTTAGGCCAATAGATTTCTACAAATGCTTTTTGGTGGAGTGCTTGAACATGATCAATAACAGAAAAGACTCTTTTCTCTGTTTCTGTTGTTAGTCGTCCTTATTTTTTAACACGACGGGGATTTCTTATCTCCATCCAAATCCATTGAGAGTTGCAGTGTTTTGGTTTTTTTCACGAGCCAAACTGCTGATGAAATGTCCTTTGACCTCAATCCAGCCACTGACCTCAATCTGTCTCTTAACATCTCCGCTCATACTGTAGGGAGAGGAATAAAACCGAGGGGCAAACAGGGGGAAATAATAACCAGATTTGCGTGCAAAAGAAACATTGAAACGCCTAGAAAATATTAGCAGGGACATGAGAGAAGCTTAACTCATGTAATTCGATCGGTTTTCTGTTTCAATAGAAATCCATTCTTACAAAACTTTGTTGCACAATCACACCCCTTGATTCTTCGATTTGCTCTACAACAGAGAGGAAGAGTTAACCTTGAAATGTCTGGTTCATTTATCGTCACAGTTACAAGAGAACCAGGGCTTCTTATCTACAGCAAACGCCATAGAAGAAACATTACAAGTAGGGAGGCCAACACATATCAGCTTCCTGTCCCTGAAACTTAAGCAGGATGGACACGTCCATGGCCTTTGCTATTCACCGTCTTTGATGTTCATACCATTAGGTTAACATGACTATGTGCATGCGCCAACCCTGGATCTGACCGTTTTGTGTATAAGTGACATCCAAATCTTAACATCCATCTCCTTGTACCAATAAAAACCCATATTTTATGTTCTCATCCCTAATGATCCGCAACACCTTAACCTGGTTGAGGGCATTTTCAAGCAGTGTTGGTTTTGATTCTTTGATCCAGCCTAAAAAGGCACTGTTCTCAGACTTCTCTTTGCATTTGCCGTCCTTTCCAGGCACAAAGGATTCGAAAGCTTGCCCAACAGATCTCCAACTGCAAGCAGTGCATCGAGAGGTCCTCTGCCCTCATCACGCAGGCCGATCAGACACTGAAGGAAACCGATCACGCTCGCTTCCTGCAGACTGCCAAATGCATCAACGAGAGGTCAGAGTGCCCACAAACTGGCCACACAGCTTAGCAAACCAAAAGTCTAACTTTAGGGAAAGGGCAAAGAGTGCAAACATAGATTTTGAAAAAACTATTTTATAACTGTGTGCTTAAAATAAAAATATAAAATGTCATATATAAAAAAATATCCCTAACAATAAAAACAAGTAGAGAGGGAAATCTCTTTAATTTAGCTCAATCTCATTCCGCTCCATGCTCAAGCTTTCTGACTAATTGATTTGTTAATTGAGAACCGGTGTCCAATATGTGCATCCTCAGGAGTGAGTGATATAAAAAGCAATTATTATCCGTTAGTCCTTTGAACAGAAGTAGTGTTTCAATCAGAATCTCATCTGCAGTGTCACTAATTAGGGGGCTGATTTCATTCAGATTCAGTATTTTTAATTTAACAACTATACTTTATATCTGTGTTACTTCAGATAAGCATGCTAAAATACATTGTTTATACATCTTGGAATAGCATATCATGATACCTGTTCCTCAGTTTTACTGCAAATACTTTGCAGATAGGAAGTATGAAAACCTGTCCACTTTTGATTGGGAATGATCTAGGGTTTCCATGGCAACTGCATCAACCCAAGTGCTGATCCCTGAGATACACCTATCGGACACCTTCGACACTGTTGCCCTGGACTTCACCAGAGAGAAGAAGTTGCTGGAGAATCTGGATTACCTTACTGGTAAAAGTCAAAGTTTTTCCCTTTATTATTGATTAATTATTGATTTCAGCCCCTTGTTTTAAATTTGGAGGACTAATCTGAAGTAAAAAAAAATAAATAATAAATCTGTGGGCATTTCAATTCATGTGCACCGTAAACGCTTGATGTTTGCTTTCTTTGAGGTTAAAATCAAAAACCAGTCTAGCCCTTTAATTTACCAAACATTGCCTTTAATCATAATTCTATTCCAGCTTTAAAATCTGCTTTTGTTATTTTCTTTAATTCTTTTGAAGTCTCTGCTGTCTTCTGCGTTTGAAGGAGCAGGCCCCAGCCTATTAACTCCAAAATTAATTTTCCAACATTAATTTCCGATGTCCCATTTGGAAGGACCCGTCAAAATGTCACCGTATGAATTATGAGCTCGCTGGGGACGAAAACAAGGCATCATGTGTAGTGGATTTGAAGGCCTGTGAAGATGGCTGGCTCCTTTTATTTCTCTGCAATGCATGAGGGCTTCGCTGGAGGGCCTTTTTACTAAGTGAATCAGTCTGAATCACTCCACTATGTGCAGCCACTCATGGCAGAAGGCAAAGGAGAGGGAGAAAGTGACAGAAAGATATGAAGTGGCTTTACAATCAATTTAAGCTGTGCCTTTCTATCTTTGTTTCTTACCTCAGTCAATTATCTTTCTACTAAAGGCTTCATGGTTGGATGAAAAAAAATAATAATTACGTTTGATTTATTTCACTACAGAACTATAAGACGATGAGAGACATGAGTGTAAGAAAGCCAATCTGGCGTCTCTGGTTATATAACAACTCACATTTGTTACTGCTAAAAAAGCATTGTGATATTTACTCACTCTGCTGCGTTAATGTGAGCCGATTTGTCTGAATATTTTATTATTTCTCTTTCACATTGCTTTTAATGCTCAACCCACCACTCTAGTGGAAAGAACATCTTCAATCCTGTGCATAATGAAGCCTTTACACTATGAATTAAAACCAAAATGAACACATACAAGGTTAATTGGGGCTACAGTTTGCTATAACAACTTTTGGTTTTGAAATAATGTAATTTGCAACTATATTCACTTGGAAGTATCAGTATTAGATCTTGTTGGATGACATTCCCTTTTTCACCCTCTGCAGCTCCGAGTGCTCCGTCCATAAGGGAAGAGTTGTGCACAGCTTCCTACGACACCATCTCGGTCCACTGGACGTCTGATGATGAGTTCACAGTTGTTTCCTATGAGCTACAGTATGCTATCTTCACTGGACAGTCTAACATTGCCAGTAAGTATGTGTGAAAATTCAGCTCGATGGTGTTTTAAGCCCCCAACGTCAACTTCAAGGCAGCGCTGCGACTGTCGACTTCAAGGCACCTAACCCTAACCATTGCCTAATCCTAGTGCCTTCCAGGCAGCACCGCCTGGAAGACAACGTTAGGGGCTTAAAACAACAAACACTGGAAATTCATGTATTTGGGGTTTTTGCATTATGCAACGTTTTTATCTTGTGTTTTTAGCAACCTAGTCCCTATTCAAATTTCGGTTTGCTGATTTGGCGTTTTAAAAAAAAAAAAAAAAGGTGTTTTGTAGGTGCAAATAAAAGCATTTCTGTGTCTCGGCCAGAAAACAAGTGACAGAAAATGACTACGAAGATTGCCTCTAGCGTGCATGCGATTGACAAGTAGTAACGAGAAATAACAACTATGAAATCAGCATGTTTCTACAATCAACATAAAAACAAGTACACTGCCACTACAAAACACTCCTGCAAGTTTCCTGCAGACTGAAAATGACACAGACTGGATGGATATGGCAGTCACTACAGAGAGAATAACAAACCCTTTCCCAGATGGAAAATAGGAAACATGAAGTGATAATAAAAAGGCCATTTAGTTTACCGGAGAAGGCTCTGAAACAGCAGATTTCAACCATGAAAAATAAAACATAGCAACCCTATTGAAAAGTTCAGAATCAATAAAAAAAAACAAAACAACAACAACACACCACCATCATGCTGCTCTACTGGTGGCCACTAGGTCCTCTAAGGCAGTCGGGAGCCCAAGTGTTTTCGAAAAAGATGACATAGTGGTGGAAGTGAAGCCTCTAGTTTTTATGCTACCATAACCCTCAGATGTTGTCACACATTAAGTGACTGTAGCTTGTGACAGATGAAAGGAGAATGTGATTTGACAATAGTGCAGCGGAGAATTCACATTGGGTGTAGAGCTCTCGGTAAAAGACTTCAGTGGATGTACAGAGTTCTGATGTCTGTGCATGGAATATGTTTAAGTAGCACTGACGGAGTATGCAGAGAAAGATTCCTTCTTTCTTCCCTCCCATATTCCCGAGGTTACACCTTTTGTCATTACCTCCTTATTACGTTACAGTTTAAAGCATGTTTAGAACTGACAGCCATTAAGCTAATGTGACATTTATTTCCCCTCTTGCTTTCACGGCCCTGTCCACTTCTGTTTACCAAGACTTCAGTTTTCACATCCAATAATGTCAGGTGTTACTGTTGGCATCCAAGTTGCGTGCCAGAAAATTCCCTGCTGAGTATGTCAGATGAATCACAATGCAAGAAGTAAAAGCCCACACACACACACACACACACACACGTCACTTCCAAATGTAAGCATTCCAGTATTTATTTTAAAAATAAAAAGGAAGACATGTACTAGCATAAAACATTGTAATAGTCAAGCTGCTGGTAAAGATGGAGACACACACACACACACACACACACACACTAAGTAAATAGTATTTCTTCTGTTTGGGTGTTGTTTTTCTGACTGTGTAAAGTTGTAATTTGATGCGCTTTCCCCAGATTTCTTCTTCGTCTTTTAAATAACGCCTTAAAAGAAACTTGATTATCATTTCTAATTTATCTAAATTTCTAATTTCTAGAATTGCACACTGCCACCCCTCCCTCTCATCTGTGCCTCTTTCTCCTAATCATTGCCTTCTTTCCCCTCTCCTCCCAGGTCTGTGTAACTCATTGGAGAGCTGGATGATTGTACCCAACATCAAGCAGAACCACTACACGGTGCACGGTCTGCAGAGCGGCACCAAGTATATTTTTGTTGTCAAGGCCATTAACCAAGCGGGAAGCAGGAGCAGTGAACCGGGGACTCTGAAGACCAACAGTAAGCACAAGACGACTGAAAACGAACACTCCATATTGAATTGACCTTTACTGAAAATTCATATTCAAGCACATAAAATAGCTTATTGGTTTTTATTATTTTTACTTGCGGTGCTTGCCTTCGGCAAATATGAGAATCAATTAACTGAAAATGAATGTTCTGTTCTGTAAAGTACGTTACCTGTTATAGATCTTAATACTTTTCAAAATCAATTTCTTTTCATTTCCTCCTCCTCCTCCTCCTCCATTAGGCCAGCCGTTCAAGCTGGATCCGAAATCTGCCCACAAGAAGCTTAAGGTGTCCCACGACAACCTGACAGTGGAGCGGGATGAAACCACGTCCAAGAAAGGCCACAGCCAGGAGCGTTTCTGCAGCCAGAACAGCTATGGCGTGGTGGGGAATGTCTACATCGACAGTGGCCGTCACTACTGGGAGGCTTTAATTGGGGGGAGCACATGGTGAGTTTTATTGACCCACACATTTCTAGTCAGAAAGAGTCTGTTTGAGTAAAGGTTCAAAGGATAACAGAAGCTTCCCCTCCTCCTCAGGTACGCTGTGGGCATAGCCTACAAATCAGCCCCCAAGCACGAGTGGATCGGCAAGAACTCGGCCTCCTGGGTGCTCTGCCGCTGCAACAACTCCTGGGTGGTTCGCCACAACAGCAAAGAGCTGGCCATAGAGCCCTCGCCCCACCTGCGACGCGTCGGAGTCCTGTTAGACTACGACGCCGGTTACGTGACCTTCTACGACGCTGTGGGCTCGCAGCATCTGCACACATTCCACGTGTCCTTCGCCCAGCCCGTGTGTCCCGTGTTCAACGTTTGGAATAAGTGTCTGACGATTCTCACCGGTCTACCCATCCCTGACCATCTAGAGGGACTGGAGCCCGACAACTGAAAACTACAGACAGACGAGAATACAGCAGCATGAACTGGTCTTAATTATCTTAAAGCTGCACTGGGTAAGCTTTGTAAAAATGATCCTATTTGGATAGAGAACAAAAAGAGTTTCCCCATCCGTTTCAATGGTAAAAAGAGCATGTGAGTAACCCAATGACATCACTTTCTAAATCCAAATAAATGAAACATTACCACAAGTGCAAAATTACCAAGTGCAGCTTTAATATGCGAAGGAAAAAGAAGAGATGCCTGGAATGTTATCTCATCCAGCTTCTCAAAAGTGATTCTCGGTTGTTTACTATGATTTCTTATAGCAAATTATGGTACTGGTTCATGCCATCTTCATGACTCCTAGTGAAAACCATTTTGAGATGGATGACAGTAAGCTTGAGTCAATCCAGAAGAAACCAGGACAAATGGATATAGTTGAGCCAGAAATTCCTTCTGTAAGGCACTTTGGGCCACGATGGGTGCATTTGTACCATGGCAACTAGGAAACAAGCCACAAATCAATTTCTAATTTTCAGGGTTTTTTTAAAAACCACCTTATCACACACACACACAAACATGCAAGTACACACACACACTTAATCAATCGTGGTTGCTGGATAGAGCCGAATAAGATGTATATTTTGTAAATTCATGGCATACCTCCCCTTATTTTTCCCTTGTTCATTAAAAAGAACCAAAGTAGCCATTGATGTCTGTTCAGATGTCTTTACATACATTTTACATAAGTTAATAAATGCTTAGTTATTTTTTAAAAGTGACAGAGAGGAAATAGAATTATGCCAATATTAAATGCAGGATTTCCTTAAATGTAGACTTTGTTTTTGCACATTGTTCATACTTTATTCATGCTTTTGTAGCCTCTAATTAATTTTGGTGCACTTAACATACATTCATTTTGGGAAAGTGTTGTTTGACTTGTGTTAAATTGTGTTAATTTGCTTTTTGTGGCTGCCAGACCTGTCCTGCCATTAGGATGTCATGTGATACATTATTATCCAAATAGCCCCAGGTTATTATTGGAGCTAAGTGGTAAAATGCACATTTGGGTGTGATTTAATTCCCCTCGCTTTTCTATACAACAACATATGGCTGTTCAGTGAGACTTGTTTGTGCTGGTGTGCCAATACTCCAGAACCATTCATTTGCTTTTAACAAAGGAGTGTCTTCCCATTTTCAAAATATTCAATTGTACATGTCATGTTTACACTGAGGTCTTATTTCTTCAAATCTACATGCATCATGTTGTTCATAAAGGTTGAATTACACCACCCTTCACTTTATTGAGATAGCCATGCACAGTGGGCTGTCCACAGATTATTGCACATTGATAATGTCAGTAGGGTGCACATAACTCTATTCACTCATTGGCTTGCCATTTAAAAAAAAAAAAAAAAAAAAAAGGGGGACAAAACCTTTGATTATACATTGTTACTCAAAAAAGGTCCATTTCCTATAATTCAATATTGTTTTATGTATTAATGTTTAACAGTGAAAGAGGCACTCCTCAGTGTAAATACAAAGATTTGCTTGTATTTCTCAATGTTGCTTTGTTTCAAAACCTGGTACAGTTAAGTATGGCGACAGATAATCTATTCTTTAGTTCTGTTTCCTTGGCAATTAATTGAACTGTATGTTTTCATTGTATCCGATATGAATATGTAGTGCTTAATTTAATGTTTCCATTTGAACTTTATGACCATGGTGTTATTTGTTCCGTCTCTGTGGACATTTTTATGGTAAACAGATACAGTATGAGTGCTTGCGTCACTGTCGTGTGAGATAAGTCTATGAGAAGGTCAAAAATAAATGTTGTTCCTTTTCACATTAAAGTGTGAGGTTCTTTATCCAGTGAGGCAAAACAGGGAATGTGAGAATGTCAAGAGCCGAGCTCATAAAAACATCATGGGGTGAAATGCCAGGAGCTATTTCTGGTTCTCTTTCTGGGGGATGTACAAACAAAGATCACATTTTGAGGAAATTCAAGCAGTCTTAAATCCAATAAGTTTAGACTCTGGCATTTTGGTCTGTGTATAGTTACTAGTGCCCTTCAGGAAGACACTACACTCATTGCTATTTGCATGAGTATGTCCTCCTCCATTTTCTGCCAAGGTAAAAAGCCAAATTCAAGTCAGACACTGTTAATCATCTGACATTTAAAGCTGCTATAATGAATATTTTTATATTGACAATGGACGACATGACTACTTCTGTGAAACCCTAGATTGGATACCACTTCTCTAGTCACAAAACCACTTCCCCTAGGTGTTAACATTGGATCTGCAGTGGCTAGATTAGTTATATTTATCTAGCAAAGTGGGGTCTAATTGTCATGACTATACAATAAGGGGCAGGGGGATAATGTAATTATCCTTTGTATAACCACATTGTTAGACTTTTTAAACTGCTATAGGAACAGATCATGCATCAAAGCATTCAACAGCATCTGTATTTTTTTCTTCCACAGGGTAAATGCAGGATGCTTATGTCACTCCAAGTTATGACCTCAACATGTTCCCTCGAGTTTCTGAATTTCCTGTGGAAGAGGAGGTTGTCGAGTTTATCATGTGAACTTCCAGTGGATAATCGGGGACTCTTCCCGATTTTTCCAGGAGCAATTGTTCCTAGACGCCAGACATCAGTGGGGGGGTTGTCGCTAAACACTTAGCATTAGCTGAAGCTTTGTGTGTGTGTTTGTCTTCTTCACATGGTTTAGTGATGCGAGTGGGCAAAGAGTTTACCCAGCGCTCCACTGAGCAAACAATAAAAAAGGACCAAAAGACAATTTACAGATCACCATCAAATAATGGAGGCGTTTTCTGTAATTCAACCTGTGGTAAAGATACTACGGACAGACAGCTAGCCATTAGTGCTGCTCTCTATAACTGCTGCTGTATAAGATACACAAAAAGCATTTACCGTTGCTTATGAATAACACACCTTATCTAAATTTCTGCTTAAACAATGTTAAACTGTGCATAGGAATCCAAACCGACAAACATCAAACACAACATGGTGAAAGCAAAGCTAAGAAATCTGGGTTCCTGACTGACTATGATTAGTAGAATGTGTCATCACAAGTAGTTTCAGTGTTACATCCATGACACAATTACTGTATATTCATTGCATAAAATAATAATCATGAGTCACAATATTAGGCCATCTGTGCTTCTCTAAGAAGGAGTAAGCCAAGCATGAATTGTGTCATTTCTTAATAGGTGGGTGTCCATAGAGGGCAATTATCTTCTAAAGACTTGCCTCTGAGACTACTTTCCATATACAGTACAGTATATCATGTGCCACGGATCTGTTCTTAAGAGACGCGTCTACTTGTCTACATGACATGAAATAATTAATTCCTTGTTGGCCGACGGCAAGGGAGGTATGCATTCAGATTGTTAAACAAAAAAAATAAAAGCTCCAGGCCCTAAATTCTACCCTTTCCCACCAACTCAATCCAATGTGAGCCAAGTTCAGCAGTTAAAAGTGCTTACTGACCCTCCTGTGTTCGCAATTCGCATGCAAGGATTTGTGACATTTAAAACAATCGATGGAGTAACTTAATGCGTCTTGGGATTTTGCTGTTCGACTGAAATGTACCGCAAAGGTTGAGGACCAACTATCATTATATTAGCCTTTGTCAAGGGAAGGATTTGCTGAGCTTGTGTGTTGCTTTCCCTACACAACCTTGGTTCACAGGGACATACCACATTTGAGAACTGTGAAGGTCCAGCAGCTTGAAGAGCTCAGGCCTTTCTTTTTGCCTCAAGGGCACCTTAAATATACTTTAGCAAGAAGCAGAAACTGTTACTGGTTCAATTTTTCCCCCATGGGTCTTGGAATTGGAACCACTGACCTTCCTTCACAAGACCACTTCACTCTCCTTTAGGCAAACACTGTCCCAGTTTTGTACATTGATGTTTGTGCAGCTTCCACTGCAACCACACTTGTATGGGCAGTCTGGAAAGTCTGCCTTCCCCAGGGGATTTTTACAGCCAAGCGGCAGCACAGACAGACAGACAGAGAGACAAGACTCCAAAATACGCTGTCTCTGTGCACCTGGGGGAGCTGTGTATGTATTCTCTAGGCCTTGCAGTTCTGACAAACTTGGGCATGTATCTATAGCTACTTCACGACAATGTGGCGTTTCAAGCACATAGGCAATGGCTGCACAAGCAGAGGAGCAATAACAGTAACTCCCTTAGGAGTAGATCTGGAAAATGGGACAGATTTTTGGTACAGAAGCACAGGAACGACAAAGACAAAATAAACTAACTATTGTGTCCGTGTTGGATGAAAATGCTGCACTTCGCTTTCAAACCACATTTGTGCAAATTCTGATCAGCCATGATCAGGAATGTAAAGAGTACTAGAATAACATACTCAAGTCAAAGTAAAATATACTATGATAAAAGTAAAAAGTAGGTCAGTTAAAATATACTCTTAGTAAATGTTACTGCATTACAATAATCAAACTCCGTCTCTATAGACATACATTTGCAGCCAGTGCATACAAAAAAAAAAAAAAGAAAAAAAAAAGAGAGCTATAGACACCACAGCGGGTGTAACAAGTGTTATTAATCCATATAAATTAAACATGACACTTGTTATAGAACCAACATCAGAATAAAACATCAGCAAAGCAGACAGAAGAGTTGTATAATAGACTCCACAGCAACTGCAGCCCACAAACACACATATAGCCTATGTGCAAAGGAAACACAGCGGTTGCCAATGTTTTCATCTGTACAGTGAGTTACAACAATACGTTACTGTACTCACCAGTCTGAAGGTCAATCTGGCACCACAAAGTCCTCCACATTTTGCTCAACTTCTCATCCAGTCTCAATCCATAAGTTAGAACCAGCTCCAGACCTCTCTGTGCCACTAGAAGCAGTCCACTCGGCCTCTCTGTCCCACTGCACTTCTGAAAGTTTTCAAACATTTTGAGCTGAATGAGACAACGCAGTCACAACAATGTGACAATAGACTGTGACAGAGAACAGCAGAAAGTCCTCACACTACTTACTGAAGGTATAAGTTCCTCAGTGAACTCATACATCACTACTGGAGGCTCTATCATGAGCATTTAGCATGTTAGCCAGACCCATATTATTACACCTGTTGTGACATGACATGACACAAAATCAGTGATTAATTAGGGTACACAACTTCACCTGTCACCTCTGTGGAGCTGCGCCCACTTGCGGCTGCAGACACACCTGCAGCTTCCTCTCTGCTGATTGGACTCTTTTGGATTCTTTTGATCCTTTCTGACAACAGGACCTTTGTTTTTACGCTCTCTGAAATGTAACAAAGTACAATACTTGTGATAAAAAGTAGGCTACTTAAGTCAAAGTCAATTAAAAAAAACTAATATATACTAATACACACCACACCCATGCCATCCATATGTTAATGACATAGGCTAATGGGACATATATTTCTATGGTGGTAAAATAAGATTACACAACTTATTTAAAGCTAAACATAAAATGTAATAAATGTTTGACTTGTTTGTTTCTGACAAACTCTGCATGTACATTTGTGGCTGGCCCTATGGCTGGCCATGTAAAAGCTTCTCTCTGCATGCTGTTTAGTAGCAGAGTGAAATCAATCCTCTAAATATCCAGCAGATGTCACTGTTAGGATTCATGAAAATGAGCAAACAAACACATCACAGACAACCGTAATTGGCTACAGCATGACTATTGAACTTCTTTCTACATAGACCTGGTGTGTGTGTGTGTGTGTGTGTGTGTGTGTGTGTGTGTGTGTGTGTGTGTGTGCGTGCGTGCGTGCGTGTGTCAGCGCTTATGTCAAAGAACTAGGCATTTCCGAGGAGACAAATCAAATGGTTGTTATCCATGGTAATCTATGGTATTCATGTATTTTCAATATTGATGAGGCCTCTGGTCCATTTATCACATCATATCTCCTCATATCTACTGATTTAAACTTTATTACACATAAATAGGAAAAATCCATTAAAGAAATGCGGGCAGTTCTTGTAAGCAAGTGTCAGTAACTCATTTGGATCTTCATCAAGCATTCTCTGACTCATCTAAGTTACTATCTACTCAATTCTCAATTTGGTTGGGAAACCGTTATTCACAAGTCATAGCAGTAATTGAGACCATAGTTATGTCTTTTTTAGCATGGGCTGAGGAAACGTGCTAGAATAAGTCACAAGGATTGACTGCAGTCATAATGTTTCATGAGTGTTTTGAAAAGATCAATATGCAATCAGGAGCTTGTCGGTCATTATTTTTTTATTCCTAATAGGGGATTCAGTTGCTGAGTGTGTTTGTGTATCCATGGAAGATCTCAACATGCACTCACATTCCAATTGTATGTCATAGGAACACAGAATGTACAGTACATCTGGCACAGACTGCAAGCATGTGTAGCATACATGTTCTAGTCCAACAAGTAAAGTAAAGAACTCCTTCACACTAAGGTCTAAGAAGAACTTCATCATTTCACCCAATCAGTATCATAATATGCAAACAGTAACTGACTGCTTGAATTCAAGCAGTTTTGTGTATTTGGCTTAGCTGCTCATGTGGAACCAAATCAGAAAAATCAAGTCCAGTTTGGAAATTGGGGGTGTTCCACTCATTCATTGTATTATTAATTCTGCTTTGGAGCTAGATGAAAGCAGGTTCCAAGCATACTACCCCTGCTGAGGTGTCCTTGAGCGAGACACTGCATTCGTACCACCTCCAGAGATGCCGTTTTGTGCCTCAAAAAGGGGAATATTTATCCTGCCTTACACATCATAGTATTAAACATTGCATACTAAATAGCCACTATTTGAAAAAATATCACACCCTCTCTAACAAAATTATTGCTTTTGTGAAGGTACAATTACCATTATTATGGGAAATTTGTCGGCCAACATGTTTCAGGTCAATGATTAGCAGCGAGGTGGAGAGAGCGGCTGCGGTGTCTGACAGTGAATAGCAGGCGTTATGCTCTTATGTCTGCTGTGCTGCAGAGATTTGCCACTGATACGCTGTTGCCAAACTTTTCCACCTCCTGGTAAAGTGTCTTGATGACCACCACAGCTGCGGAGTTTGCTGCCAGCAAGACTCTAAGATCTTGGCTGACATCGGTGAAGGACCAGGTTGACAGCACCGGCGCTTCAGGGCTTGGTCTGGATCTACAGATGCCCTCTTAACTTGGCTTAAGTACATCTGGGAGGCTGCTGCAAGGCTTTTGGCTGCTAGATGGGCCTCTCCTGTAAGGAGGTGGAGTAGCCACAAGGGCCCAAAGGCTGTCTGGATAGTCATACCTCCTGCTGACCTCAAAGGAATCCTCCAAGAAGGCTCAGAGCGTACTGTCTGGCTTTGTTGGGTCAGAAAGAAGAGAGTAGTCCACTTCTTTAACCTGCAATTAGCCCCTACACAGTGTGTGCTAATTGCAAGCTAGCTGTTGGAGGATTTGGAGGTAGCAGGTATTCAATTGTTGCCGGTTCATCCTGGCTTTCAGCACCACTAAGCCGTGCTACTGATTTGTGCAATTCCTCTAACAACTATTGTGTTTTCCCTTTTCAGGTATAAATCTGATGACTTAATAGCAACACCAGCTTCTTAAAAAACAACTACTTCCACACTAGCTTTGGTCACATTCCCAAGCTCACGATCCCCTGAAAGGACAGCAGACAGATATAGGGTCATAATGAGAATGAGGTCTGGCACAGCTTCTTATCAGGACTCCCCTTACCTACCGCTACCTCCCAAATAACGCTTAACCATATCCCCTTCTTGCCAAAACCTACTCAGAATCTTGTGATAGCATTTTTTTTTTTTGGAATGAGGCCCCTCATTTCTGCTTCATTGCATTTGATCTTAATTAGACACTTGTTATGTATGCTCCAGCCTTGCATTCTAATCTGTTGCAGCAGATGAGGCACCAATGGCTTGTGAGGAACAATTTAGTGTATTGATCAGAGAAGGCTTGGGGCACAATTAAGGCCCCAAGGAAGGAATGATCACTTTACTAATTATAGGGTCTGTGGAAAGTTCAGTGAAGAAGTAGAATGTTACACTCTAAGTCTATGCGGTAAATGTGTAAATGCCGTTTATTGTCATGTGTGTACCTTATCTTTTCCTCCATCCTTTGCCATCTCCCTCTTTCTTTTCTCACATTCTGTATTTCTCAGCACTTCTCCCTTTCGTGCGTTTCTTTTCTTAAAGCTCACTTACACATTGCATTTCGCTACCGACCTCCTCAATCACTCACTCAATCCCTCTTTGATAGTCGAGCAATTTTTATCCAGACAGCCAGTCAAGAATCCAATTAGTTTACACCTCTCAATCATAAAATCTTCAGTCAGGTTGAAACAAACTTGGACAGACATGCTTTTACCGCCTCGCTGCCTAATTAAAAGACGATAATTTATTGCACTCCAAATAGGCAAGCGCTTATGTGCACTCAAGTAATTATAAATAAAAAATAAATAAAAAATATATATATATAAGGGAGACAAAAGAGAGGAGCAACCAAGCAACGAGAAATGTGTTGCGGGCAGGGTGTTAGCTAGCTGTTTGAGACATTTCTGCTCATTTCTCCCTTGAGTAAGTCCAAACTAAGAGTCAGACATTTTTCTAAAGGAGTGCTGGTGGAGCAGTGTGCAACGCAGTACTTAGGTTTGTTTCATCTCCATTTTTAAAATTCAGGGGAGTTCCGCTTGTATCAGCAACACATCGCCTTTCATTTTTATAAGGAAAGTATTAGAGAGCATCTCTGACCTGGCAAGGTGGAAGAACAAACATGGCTGTACGTCTTTGTGTTTATGCATTTGTGTATTCTTGTACTTTTGTACCTGTGAAAAACAAATTGAGTTTTCGACCTTTTCGAGTGACATCAACATTTCTGAAACGTGAGTAGATTTCGTTCAGTCTTTAGAGTAGGATCAATAGTAGGATATGTTAATGCTGCCAATTGTGTGTTCTGTATGTTTGAATACAATTGTTAATCGCAACAAAGAATAGATTTTGGTAGTTGGTTTACCTTTAGGATTAACAGTGCTTCACTGTTCATCATTCAGAATTAGTGCAAATTATTTCTTGAAAATTATAATTAAAGGTTTGACTCCATACAAGAAACATTGATTCCATTTATACATGAGATGTGTATCTGAATATCTCATCCTAATAAGGAAAACGCAAGTTAATGCTAGGTGTAAAACACTTTGCAAATTACTATCTGATCAGCCAGACTACATACTTCCCCAATACTAAAATTAGTTAGGAAAAGCAGAAAACACCCAGCAGTAGGTATACACCTTGTGTGTAAAATCAGTGGAGGGCCCCTTTGAGTTTATCAAGAAGGAATGAATGTGGTTTTTCATAAGATATAACTCCAACAGTATGTGTGTGTGTGTGTGTGTGTGTGTGTGTGTGTGTGTGTGTGTGTGTGTGTGTGTGCGCGTGCATGTGTGTGTGTGTGTGAAGGAGAGGAGGTGATGAGGAGAGGGAGCCACAACGTGAGAAGAGAAAAAAATGAGAATTGGGTGAGTTTGTGTGAGCAAGAACAGCAAATAGAGTATGTGTGAGATTAGGTGTGTTTGTGTGTGAAGGAGAAAGGAGGGAGGGAGAAAAGGTGAGAGGAAGATGCACATTTGTATATGAATGTGCAAGTGTGTGGGTGTGGGCACGATTGTGGCCACGTTTGTTCTTGCCTGAGTGCATTTGCACAGAGGAGAACGGATATAACAGACCTGTCTGTTGTCTCCCCAGAATAATTGCTTATGGATTACCTGAGGCGAGTCCCACTGGAGATACTTAGAAATGACACTCCCAGGTGACTCCTTAACATGTTCATATCCGGTCTGAGCGAGAGTTTGATTTTGCTTTGCCTGATATGTGGATATCCTTGTATGCGTCCCTGTGCATGTGTATGTGAATGTGTATGTGTGTGCACATCTAAGCGGAGACATTATTTCATCTTGCTGACTTAGAAGTAACTCCAAAGACATCACAGCTGTTTATTACATGCACTGGCAGTGTGTACACAGACACATACTTCCTCCAAATCCATCATATGATTCAGCTCAATTCCATGTGGTTGACAGACTACAGCGACATTTTGGTTGAGTAATTGTGTTGGCATCCAGTATATCTGGGAGGTTTGTAAGACATTTTCTTGCTCAGAGAGCCTTTCCAACAAAAGTCGGAAAAACATTGTACCAATTCAATTCAATTCAGTTTTATTTATAGTATCAAATCATAACAAGAGTTATCTCGAGACACTTAACAGACAGAGTAAGACAAAGCCCCAACAATTACAATAATTCCCTCAAGAGCAAGCATTAGTGGTAGCTATTGCGACAGTGGCGAGGAAAAACTCCCTTTCGGGAAGAAACCTCGGACAGACCCAGACTCTTGGTAGGCGGTGTCTGACGTTGCCGGTTGGGGGTGTGATGAACAGTGGCAGTAATAGTCACAATAAAGATAATGGAACAGTGACTACAATGGTAGTCATAGTAGTTCATGTCATAGTAGGGCACAGCAGGGCATTACAGGGTGTAATGTGGGACAGCACAGCATGGGTGGACGCGGTAGGACGCAAGGACGCAGCCGGACACTGCAGGGAATCACAGAGCGTAGCAGGGTGTAGTAGGTCCACAGCGACAGCTGCACCCAAAACCCAGGTCTTGGTGCCACCCTAATCCAAGGCGATATTCTGGGTGAAGAAGAAACATAAGGACTCCGGGGAGTAAACTCCCCAGAGCTAGGTTAGTAACAAGCATTTCTGGGAGAAGGATGCACATAAAAGGAACAAATGAAAAGAGAGATGAAAGAGCAGCTCATTGTGTCATAGGGAGGAAGGACATTCCCCAGCAGTCTAGAATTATAATAGCATAACTAAGTATGCATTGCTTAGTAGCTTCTCAACCCCAAAACCTCAAGGTCTGGGACATAATGAGAGAGGAACCCTGAATGATTCAGGAGGCCAGAACCCAGATAGTTGCAATGATTTGTTGTTTCGCAACTGTTGTGTTGTTGTCAAGGGTCCCAGACTTTGTTGCTCCTTGCTCAAGCCACACAAGCTTGATTATGAGTGTTTACCTGGCTGTTACATGTGCCATTAAAATTCACAAAAGCCACACAATGGCCATTGTTTGTGCTGGGACAGTTGGTGAGATACTGTTTGGCCCCAACATTAATTCTGCTTACTAGCTACTAATGTCTTATCCATATAAATCATTAGTAGTTATGCTACTTGCACACTGGTCATTTCATATTTAATATCTAATATTATTAAAAAAAAATTGATTTATACTATGTATGTAGGTTGTACATTTTATTCTACACCTGTATATACATGTACATTCTTGTTCATTCATCTAAGTATGTTTTTCAGTAGTTATTCTGGCATTTATTTAGTCGTTGCTCTATGTCCTTGGTAACTTGCTACTTGTAACAGAGTCATTTCCCAATTTGGGATCAATAAAGTCCATCCAACCATCCATCCATCCATCCATCCATCCATCCAATTTATCTATCTATTTATTAACACAGCAGATAAGACATAGCTCCAGCTACTTTTTCCTCCACCCAATGATGTTAGCTTTGCACACAATTAATTCTTTATGATGCAATCCCATTAAGCCGGTAGAAAAAAATCTTCCCTCAAATTATGGATATTAGCTTATCACAGCAAAAGTCAAATCAAGCTCATATTTTACTGAGCAAGCTGTTGCTTTTCTTTGCTATCCCATCTGTCATTTATGGGCAGAGGAGGAAAAATATGGCCCAAACATTAAAAAAAGGTTGCTGTAATTTTCTCAGTTGGCGATAAGGTTGTTCTCTGATTTATAACGAATTAGGATTTCAAACAGTTACAGTTGCCACTATCAACAATTGCTCGCCGGGAGGGTTTTCAATATCCCCATGCATAGAGTAGAAAGTGTAGAGGTCATTCTACTGATTTGAATGAAACGCTTTTGCAAGAATGACAAAGAAAATTATATTATCCAACTTGTAAAAGTGGAGAATGGAAGTCTTTTGCTGAAACATTTATTGATTTGAGTGAAATATGTCCTCTTGCAAGTACCTTTCTTATAATTGACTTTAAATAAACGCCCCTCAACTGCAAGGTGAGATACAGAAGTGAATGACAATGTGTAATCCTTGGTGAGGTTGTCCCTGAGTTCACACATTGTATTAAACACCATCCCTCATTTACTTGAATATACTTTGAAGAACAATTTCTTGGCACACTGTAACCAATAAAAATCTGAAAGAAAGAGGAAATTCTGCAACAAACGGAGGGTGATAAATGTTCTGCAACAAATGTTTTTATTGTGACATAAAAGTCAAGGGAGTTTGGCAGAAATGCCCTCATCAGTGCTACACGAAAGGAAGAAAATAGTGCTAAAATACCTTTCCAACACAGACACATTACTCAAAATCTACATTAGTGAACATTACCTTTGTTGATCCAATTGCAGCCAAATGATTAAGGTCAAGTGACCCTCGTAGAACCTTTACATGAAATAAATCTCACAAAAAAGAGGAAATATAGAAAAGCCAAGGCTGATATGAATGAACGACGCTCATACTGACAGATTTCTTTAGACCCAAGGAGGCTGTTTGTGAGTGGGGTGTTTGATAGAGTTTCACCACTCACAGGATCCCAGTGAGACTGAAAGGTATAGGTAACATTCAATTACATACCTCTGTACACACACTATGTATTGAACTGTGGTGTGCCTGAAGTAGATGAGGGGTGACAGGGATACACTCAAAACTCAGTGGTCCTTGTATTTTTTTACTAGCACAGAATCACAGTGAGGTTGGCTGGTTATTGAACTGGTCTACACCAACAGTATGGGCTTTGGTAACACTATACAGTATATGAATGGGGCCTGAACCTTCTAAATTGCAGACATATTTTTACTATGAAAATAAATAATATTGAATACTCAATTCCCTGTATTGCTTATGTATTCCTTAAATTCCTTATTTTGCCAAGGAACCCTGGAACTCCTTGATTGACCCATACAGAATCAATGCACAGCAGGACAGCTGGTCCTGGATTATCACTTCAGAGATACCTGTTTTGATTCACTGATTTAAAAGCAAGACTCATATCTTCACTGTCTTGCAGGAACTTCATATCCTTAAACTTTAAATAACCTATTTTGCTCATACATTTGAGAAACATTCCTAAGCAGTACTATTGGGTTTGGTTGACGTTGGATTTACTTACTCATTTTTGGAGGTCCCACAGGCCCCACTCAGTATGTATAAACAATAATGCTAATTATTTATTATGAAACATGTCCTCAGTACAAAATCATGTTTATTAGCAATTCTCATGAAATTTAGGACAAGTCATGAAGTATCAAGGTGCTAAAAGAACGATTTAAAAAAAAAAAAAAATAGGACCTTTTGACTGCAGGACCCTCAAACACAACATTAGGATTAATTTAAGGTCCATAAAGAACTGTTGATGAATTCAACTGGCATTTACGAGAAGAAAAAGCCAAATATGTGCAATGCTAGGATTGAGGATGAGACAGTATGGATCATTGAGTGGAGCTGCGTGGCTGCAGTTCATACAGTCGGCCAGCAGAGAGTGATACACACACTGTAATGGAGCTTTTCCAGACTGCGACTTTGCCAAAAGCTCTTCATGCACACCCATACATGTGTGTATCTGTCATGGTACTAAGCTTCAACCCTCTCCAGCACACTGAGAGCTGGAAGCTGCTGCCTGACATTCACAAACAATGGCCATACAAGACAATGCAAACAAGATGCCTGGGATCACTTCCCTGTCCCCATGAGCAACAGTTTGCAAAGCTTTTGGTTTCTCCACCCACACCCCTCTCTAGCTCCAACATAAGACATCGCCCAAGGTGTGGATTTATGTAACCACGCAGATCCCTTTTTCCAACCATCCTTTAACTAAAATCATCCCACATTCAAAGCACCTTTTATATCTCAGCTCCAAATCAGACAAGTCAATAATGGAGCTTGTACGAGCGAATGTTTGTTTTTTTGGGGCAAAAAAAGTCCCGTAAATTACTCCGGGGTGATTTGAAGCTGACTGCATTTTGCAGTGCAGCAGAAACATCCTTAGGGTGTTGTTTGAGTCAAACATCCATTTGGCTTAGTAATTTTATGGGTCAAATGCACACCAGAGGAAGGGTGTAAATACTCAAACACCTGCAACTGCAACAACTTGAATAGTAATGCTCCCTGGGCCTCCTCCAACAGACTGTGTTCATGTACGTATGTATGTATGTGGGCGCATGTGTGTTAAGCGTGTTTGTAGCGGAAAACAATCTGTCAAGTAAACTTTTAAAATACTGCCATTTAGGATTTAAGCTGTGCGCTGGAGTTTCAATTGGGTGAGCATTTGGAGGTAAAAAGGATGGTTATTTGTCATGATAGTAACATTCTGAGGCGGAATCGCAGCTCAAAGCGAGATGGCCGGGGGGTAGTTCATTTCCACAAAGCTGTGAGGAAATCTGTGCATAATGTCTGCCGACTATAATTACATTTACCATGTCACTGAGCATGACAAAGCCGAATTTGACTATTTTTTAATATGATCATTGACGGTATTCCACCTTTAACACTAAAACTATAGCTTTAAGGCACTGCTGCTGCCCAATACACCCACAATGAGTGAATGTAATCTCCAACAAACCAGTGAGAAAAACATTCTTTCAACAAACTAACACCTACAGTATACAATGCACTTACACATCTTAAAATAACTGTGGTTATAACAGCTATCCTGCTATTATGGTCCTTTCAATGGGGTTCACACACTACCATGTTTACTTTGATGCTGTCTTGTTTTGTGCTGCATTTCACAGCAATAATTGAACTTTTTCTTTTTCCCCCTTCAGCAAAGTGATTTTTTTTCTCACTCATTGGAATGCTGTGTCCAAGAGCTTACAATCAATCTTAACAGACCTACAGCAGCAATTCCTCACTCTATATCTCACTCTTGGTTTATTGTTGCAGTGTAAGGCATTAAATAATACTAACACATTAGTTTCATTAACACATTCAGTGGATTCTCTGCTTTGCTAACTGCTTTTATGTTTCTGCAAGTGCAGACATCCAGTAGATATATAGAGAAATCCAACCAAGCAGGGTCTCTTGGCCATGTGTAGAGAAAACATGGCATAATTGTAGTTCCAACCAGAAATCACATTTAAGGTATAGTAAGCGATGTTAATTTAAATTCAGAGAATATCTCCTCACGGTCACCTAGCTCTCTATTTTCTGTGTGCGCTAAAAAAAAAATCTGGTGTTCCTACATAGCCCTGGCTGTGTAACTGCAAACCAAACAACACTATTCCAGCCAATCATATCCAGGTGGTGGAGGTGGTGGTGGTGGTGGTGGGGGGCGGGGGGGAGAGCTGCCGGCCAGGTTATCAACAAGAAGAGTTGGCAGCGAAGCAGTAAAAGAGGAAAAGGACTGAAGAATACAAATGTAAAAAAAAGTTGTACGACCAGGAAAGGAGGAAGAGCCTTGTTAACATCGGTGAGGCGTTTCAACCGTGGTTTCAACGCTGCAGAAACCTCCATCATTTCAAATTGCTAATCCACAACCTAACATGTGCTAATATTGACTCTGCCATTAGTCATCAGAGACACTAAGAGAAGTGGTTGCTATGGGAATGTGCGTCCATCAATCTGGGGGGGCACAGCATGGTTTACTGCACCTTCAATTAGATTAGATTAGATTAGAAAGACTTTATTGATCCCAAATTGGGAGATTTCAGTGCTACAGCAGCAAATATAACACACACAGCACCCATACAGAATAACTGTCTCAATTTAAGAAAAGCCCAGGAATCTACCATGAATCCCAATGCTAAAGTTCAGCTCATCTGGACACTTAAGCATTTCAAATAATAAGTAAAAGTAAAAGTAAAATAAGAATGAAATGACAAACTCAGATAGCAGCGAGTTTCCTCCAGGTGTGTACATCTGAGTGTGTATATCATGCCCATCCTTGGAGATGTTACTATGGGTACGAATGCTGTGGAAGTAACACAGACTGAAGGCACATTTCAATCCGGTGAGTCAGTGTGTTTTGAGACAGAATCAATGCCCTTATATTCTATGCTCTGTATAGTAATGGAATTATTGCCCCATTGGATTGTAGCCTGGGGCGTATAGCTCACAGCACTGTGGAAGTGCATTTCAAGGTAGAGATTTAGGGATTTTAGGAGCATTTGAGGCTGAGAAGTGGAGGGAATAATCATCTGTGTAATGATGGTAATATTATTACAGGGGGGAACGAGGCTAAATTACAGCGGGGCCGACTGGAAGTGAAACTTATGCCAGAGAATCAGTGCAGATTTTCAAAGGCAGCAACATATTGGAGTCAATTAGAAGTCATTTCAGGCAATTCAGGAACTTTTCTAAATAAGTTTCAATGAAATATGCAACACAGACTTATTGGTATTATGATATATTATTAACATAATGGACTGAGAGTGAATTCAGTGCAGGTACTATTGCCCGCAGGTACGAGCAAAGACATTCATTTAGGATAAGGTTCAAGGACGTAATTGCGTGTGAAGAGGTGTAAAAGTGTGTTCACAGGTCATAAAGTAATGCATGGCGAGGTATGTTTGCACGTGCACACAGCTGTGCCGGACGTGCGTTTCAGTTCTCCGGCTCCTCCTCTTTCAGCATGTCTGGAGATCTGTCTCCTGCAGATTGCCAGAGCTCTGGGTGAGGTACTTCAAAGCGCTGTGAGAACAAGTGAAACAGGGGGAATCAGCTCCTGTACTCCAATCAACCGAGCGGATGGGAAGGCGCAGCCTGTGAGCCCTGCTATATTCCACTCTACAGAGCCAAATAATAGAAGGATTTCAGCCCCTCATGGATACCTCGCAGCTTGTAAAACCTGCCAGAGTTAGCTACTGTTAGAATACCCACAAAGCAAGATAAGCTGAGAATATGACAATTTAGGGAAATAAAAGAAAAGAAAAATGCATGCCAAAAAATTAGCCTAATGTTGGATTTATTTACCACCTCCCCTACTGCTTTGATACCTTGGAAAAGAGGCAGCTAGCCGCTGGTTGTGGTTATTCTCCAAACAGAGACTGCTGTGAGTTTGGAAGCCTTAGAACTTAAGTTTTGGAATCCACTTATTGTTGGGAAATATCATCTATCGTGCTTTTCGTATGTCCCCTGATATTTTTGTTTCTTTCTTTTAAACTTGACCAAGAAAACGGTTGAAAAAAGAATATTGGAACAGGAATGAGCAAAAAGTTAAAGAAAAAATGAAATACATGCATTTGAAAAACGCAAAAAGCATTATTTCAAGGCTTTGTAATAAAATCACAAAAACTTTGTAAGCTATGAGTAATGATGGTGAATCATCACTTAGTATGGTAGCAACAAAATACAGATACAACAATGCAACTAATTGGACACCCAAGATAGGTGGAGTATTAAAAAAACCTGTTTGCATAAATTGCTTATTAGCCAGCATCATTATGCTTTGTGCAATATGATTGGCTTTCTTGTGTCTCATCATAGGAAAACAAGCCCCTATCCAGACCTTTTGATGCCACCGTGGACCGGAAAATGAATCCATACAGATTCAAATTGGAGGTCCAATTGTTCCTCGGCTCAAAATGGAGCAGGTCGATAATCAACAGTGCCCTACAAAAGCTAGCTTTCATTCTCTCTAATGATCAAACCTATGGGGAAGCCATTAGCCTGCCATTCTACTGAAACTCTTATCAAAATTCCTGTTAGAGGCGCCCGAATATTATGATTTTAATTACTGTGGTCAGATGTTTTGAATACTGTATTAACACTGAATCTGTGTGTGGGGCAAGGGGGCTTTTACTGTACAGTATTCACCAGGGACGTCGTTAGGCCTATTTTAGGGGGGCTGAAGCTACCCCAAAATGTTCCTAAGCCCCCCCAAATAATAATAAGACAAATAATTATTAGATTTCTTTTTGTTTTTTTTGTTGTTTTTTTTACAGTGCACTCTGTATCACTCACTACGTGGAATCAATCTTCCTTCACCATTCATCTGTTGATGTCGTCGTTCACTGCAGTCTGTTTTATTTTTGTTTCACAGTCAACTGGTGGAAATGGCAGCGTTTTAGAGAGAGGCTTACGAGCGGCCGCTTGCACGGTAACGGTATATGGACGAGCGAGGTAGAGAGTAGCCTACTGAAGCGAGAGAGAGCGCCAGGCAGCATTAAAACACAGCTGTAAATCAGAGAAATAAAATGTTGTTTTCGCCGATTTGCAACTGTAGCAAGTATCTCACTATCATCAATTATCCAAATTCATAATTAGAAACAACAAATAATATATCCAGTTACAAAAAAGCCGGAAAGTCGAAAGTTAGACAGAAGTACAAAGAGTCAATGGCCATGAAGATGATACACCGTCTTGTCTCTTCTCATTGGTTTAAACTGGCAGCTTTCAGAACGCTGCAGACCGCTGTGTTGCAAGTAGCTGCAGGATTTATCTTGTCTCGTCGCTAATCTTTGGTCTGGACTTGATACCTCACACACAGTGAGCGATACAGAGTGAAATTGTAAGTTGTTGTTAATGACTTTTACTTGCTTCATTTCAGCTACATTTACTTGAGGTAAAGATAAAGGAATATTTTAGTTGGCTATAGAAAACAATAGTCTAGCTAGTGTAAACGAGTGAAATACAAGAAATAGCTCGCCTAGTAAGGTATCCGAAGCTCTCTATTCTTTACCATTAATATAGTCTGCTTTCTCTATAGTATTAAAACAATATCAGTCCCTAAATATCACAGTGGCACTGTTAATGCTATTGTAGCAATATATCCTTCAATTCATTGAACAAATGGATACTGGAAGATATTTTAAAAGAGAGAGAGAGAGAGAGGCACCAAGGCATAGCCTAAACTAAATTATTTCATGATATTTATTATATATGCTTGATTCTGACCAACTTAACTTTCTGCATTCCTTTGCTGTAATAAATTAAACAAGTATGTAGATGTTGCCTAAATGTAGACTAGGCTATATATGAGCAGACATACATACATACATACATACATACTAGAACTTTGATTCATCTCGCCATCAGGTTATTACATTCAGACATACTTTAAATCCTTGTCAACCATGTTGCAAACGAGCTAGTTCAGTGTATCATGCCTGACTGGAGTAGTGTGTTTTTCCTTAGGAGTGGGAAGGGCAGACAGCATGTTGCCTGTTTCGTCATTTGGGCTGCCTTGTTGAGTGCAGCGGCACTGAGAATATTATATTTCCCAAAATATAAGCTCTTTTTTGAAAAATGAAATAGGATCAGTCCAATGAATCGTTCAGTTTGTAATGCGCACCTAACAGAAAGCCTCGTACCGAACGGTTCAATACGAATACGTGTATCGTTACACCCCTAGTAATGAAATAGTCTTATTTTTACCTGCAACTTATCTAATAGAGAGAAGAATTAGGTATGGTATTACTTTACCACACACTTACACGGGCAGATAGATAGCGGTTAAGTCTTAGCCTAAAGAAGAACTCAGCAGGAGCACAGTATGGCCTAGTAAATCCCCCCCATGCAGCTTTGATGTATCTAAAGGCTAACATTACAGTTTATAAGTAAGATTTTGCAAGGGAAAGTTTGGCATAGCCTCGGGGCTAAGCCCCCCCTGTCTTTCAATCCTAGTGACGTCCCTGGTATTCACCCAATGGACACATTAACAGGGATAAGCTGATAAAAGTTGTTGCCAACCAAAATCCAAAATCATGAAAAATTGGAATCCCCTTACTGGTGCTCATCTTTATGGTATTGATGCTCACAGTAGTAATCAATGTAATTTAATTTAGAAAAAGGAGAATTCAGAGTCTGTATACTTCGGAAAGTGCTAAGAAACACATAGCGGGGAACACCAGCTAACCTTAGCCGTTATTCTGAGAGAAAAAAAATCAAGTCCTTGAGATGATTACGAAACCCTGGTTAATAGTTCTCAAAAATAACATTCAAAGCTTAGGACAATGGCTATAAATGTAGAAACCGCTCATGTTAGAATTGCTTAATTTCTTGCTGACAGCCTTGACAAGTATGTGGTTAAGTGTCAAAGGGGGGTCACGGATCACATCCATCACAGTGATAGAGTTACACCGAGTTCCATAGCAGCACAGCACAGGACCCAGCAGGTCTCACTCACCCGCATGTCAACGACTTAGCCTGTACTACTTCTGCATGTCATCTGCCTGTTTTCATGTCCTTCTCCTGTCATTCAATCAATCAATCAATCAATCAATCAACCAATCAATCAATCTTAGTAGTCACATAGTCTGGATCGACGACGGTTCGGGCATCACTCTCTTTGTGTTAACTTTAAACTTCGGTTGCATTGGGCAACATTAACCGGAACCTCTGAGCATTGTTACAGGCTGAAAATTGCAAGTTATAAGAAACATTTGGATTGTGCAACAAGGCAGGCCTGCTTGGATCGTTCGGGGAATGATTGTAATGATTGATTTACAAAGAATATGTTTATGGCATTTACTCTCTAACTGGGACGTTTTGGGACCAATTGGCGGGGATTTGCAATGGACAAAATATACACGGCAAAAGTACATTATACCATGTATCCAGCTAATTTAAATAGCTCACGTTACTGTATTGTGTGAACCCTTAACTTCATTTAATATTGTATGTGGTGTTTTCTTTTACAGCTTAGTGCCGCCCAAGAAGATTGTGATTGGTTTCAAGAAATGCAAACAACCCCTGACCGTTTTTTCTCCTATGTAGGAGTGCATGCTCCTGTTACCAGACCTTCCTCTGTAGCGCTGTGGAGATAGGTCTGGCAATGCGAGACGAGTAGTCACATGAAATCGTGTGAGGTACAATTCCAGTAAAATGTTATCTCATCCGCTCCTTCAACTTGTGCATGATTCATCACAAAGCAGATGTTCCCAAAATCCTACTGAAAAATGATGTAGACAGGGAGACACGTAGGACACCAAGCTCACCGTCCGACGCCTGCACACTGCCTAGCAGGATGCCAAGCAGAGAAGTCACAGTCGGTGTTTAATTCTTCCATGCCTGCCTCTGTGCCCCCTCTGATGTAGAGATGGACACAGAGTTAGTCTTGCTTGTCCACATAGTCGGGATCGTAGCCATAGGTTGTATCCATCCATAGCTGATGACATTTTCACCTTTTCCTCTATATTTAGAGAGATGGTCTTGCTAGCTTAAGCTCATCTTCTCCACCTTTATCCACCTTTTTGTCTGTGTTTACCCTGATGTTTACATTTGGAAACTTGAGCCAGATGTCAACCACATAAAGCACTTTTAATATTTGTAAAAAAGACATTTCAGCATACATTTTGCAGAGCTGACAGAGAGGCCACTGGAGAGGTCCACACCTTCTACATCCAATTCCAATCAAATCTAATAGCTCCAGCCATGTTGCCATGACCACTCCTGCGTTGTTTGCTGATTGAGGAGCGTCATTGAGCATGATTGATCAACTACCAAACTAACAATTTCAGCCCATCAGTGGAACCCTGAAGTAATCCACACTCATCTCAGATTACCACCAATATGATATACATTAATTTAGAGAGAAAATAACAGGGTACACTTGATAATACAATTGCTGCTGATTAATTCGTGGATTGTGGAAGATCAATTTTTGGTCGGAGAGCAATAAAAAAACAAAAAAACACAAAGCTGCCTCTATTTTTGCAGTCTCCATTTTGGCCACTTCACAGCGTTGGGAGATGGGTAAAGGGGAAGTAAATTTGAACAGGATCCATTCCAATTGAGACTTTGCCATGATGTTTTCAATCAGACTCCCCTGATGCAGTTGCCAGCATTAACCCTCCCTCCCTGTTCTCCTGATCCTTCCATACCTCCATCTCTCCTGCCCCCCCTCATCCCACTCTCAACCCTAGCTTGCCTCCAAGAGATCAATTGTACAACAAATTCAATGAATTCTTTGGCAGGGTCTGTATTTCCTCTGAGAGCACCGGTTGCTCTTGAGCTTTGAATGAAAAGGCGATGGGAAAAAGGAAAGATGGGGAGACAAAAGTGAGTGAGAATGAGAGAGAGAGGTAAAGATAGAGAGATGGGGAGGGGGAGAGGGAGGGAAAGAGCACCTTTGAGGTCACTACATATTTAGCGGCGGACTTTGACGAGGCTTGGCAAAGAGAGGTGCTGCGTCGTGGCGTCTAAATGAAAGGCGCAAGACGGAAATGAAAGTGGGCAAAGGATAAGATCAGGAAATACAATAAAGAGCTGTCTTGTAAACACACCTCGATGCCAAAAACAGATAATAAAAAGAACAGGCTGATGAAGCAGTACTTTTATTTTGCTTGACAGAGGGGTGTGTATAGGTCATTATCTTAGGGATGGGTTTAGGAAGTGTTTTGAGCATTGCGCTGACACCAACATTATTTGTTTGAGGAGCTAAATAGCACGTTGTAGTTTTGCAATATGTACGCCCCTCCACCTCCACCTCCTCCATCTCCTCTCACAATCTTTTACAGTAAAACTGCAGAAATTAGACCTTACAATGCAATCAGAGCGAGAGCCAGAGTACTTGTTATTCAGTGCTGTGCTGTGAATTAAAAGATCCCTCTGAGCCACACAAAAAAAACACCAGCTAATAACATTCATAATGCGTATGAGCAGAATATGTAAGTAAAGATTTAACATTATTATTGATTTTATTCATACATTCTGTAAAAGGCCATCATCACAGTTAATTAGCTTTAGTTGGCCTTATGCATTATGTATCTTTTCCAATATAGAACAAAATAATAGATGGTGTTTCAAAACATACGCCTCCAAATGCTTAGCAGTGGTCTGAAGGGGAATTATAGACACACACGTGTGTCTGTGTGTGTGTGTTTGTGTGTGTGTATGTGTGTGTGTGTATATGAACTCTACTTTTGAAATTATGATGTGTGAACTTTCTTTCTTTTCCCAGAGGGACTACCAAAATGGCAGGGCTCGGTAACTGGACGAAACACATCATGTATACCAAAGGATGTTCCGACACACTAATGAGTAGAAGGATTGCTCTAACCATTTCACACAAAAGAAACAGTCCATAGATCAAATGCATGAATTTAGAAGATTGTTCTAATTGCATCTAGTTAATATCCAATGGGTTTCTATGTAAACATATTATACTCAGGCTGCAGCTTCTATTAACGTATGATGTGATATTTAATGTTCAAAAAACATTCTTTTTCTCATACTGTCTGTCTGAATATAACTTATTCAGCCTCTGTCTGAAACGCTCTGTTTTAGCGCCTGTTTCTTTAATCCCCCCTCCAAAAAGCCAAGTCTGCTCTGATTGGTCAGGAGTTTTGGGTCTTCTGCATCTGTACTCTCATAGTCTTTGCAGCCGGGGAATGATTGTAACATCACTGTAGCGGGACTTTCTACCTATAGTATAGTTGTGATATCACAACCGTACGGAAGTCCTGACGGCTTGTATAAGGGCACCGTTTCTGATTATGCGCATTGCATTTCTCTGTGGATTGAGCGTTTTGACCTGCTTTATAATCCAAAAGACATGGAAATCTTACTTTTTACAATATGGGACCTTTAAGACTTTATCCAGACTGTCACCACAGTCCAAAGTGATTAGGTTGGATTCATAATGTTTTAACACTGCAGCCGTACTGCTGAAACAATACACAACCGAAACAGCAGATGAACTAAACATTACGGCTGCTAAATGTCAGCATGTTAACATTGTCATTGTGTGCATGTTTCCATACAGATATTAGCATTTAGCTCCCATGGTTGTCAATTCTAAGCCTCAGTTTTGACTATTTGATAAATAGAATGTGACTGCAATATAGATTTTGCAACAACCAAGTTTAGGTTTTTTTTGCCAAATAATTTTTTTTACACTAAATATAAAAAGTTATAAACTGAAAGAATCTGATGTTATATGTTTAAGGGATGTCAACACAGATGCCATACTATTGCATTTTACAAGACAAAAACCAAAGTATACAAATGCAGTGTATTGAATACCAAGATCAAAACAAAACTATAAATTCTAAGCAGCTCATAACGTGTCGAGGGGACAAGGAAATTACTTCTCAAGCACTGAGCGAAATGAGGAAACAATATTAGAATATTGAGCACAGAAATAAGCAATTTAGTGCACAAATTTGTCATTTTTAGAGAAAAAAAGATTTAGTTTTTAGTCAGCAACACTTCTGTGACTATGTTATGCTGCTTTGTTCATCTGCTTCACTTCACTGAATTGTCTTGCAGTAGAAACGACAAGCCTCGCCTTTCAACAGTTTGAGTGTCACATAGTGACAGATGGCTCTGTCTGTGTATAGATGGGAATTTTATGCTGATGTGATGATTAGATGATGGTCAGCACAGGTTTGAGTGACACCTTACTGAAAGACATTTTACAGGTATAGAATATTTTTTACATCTCTTAATTATAACAGTGCTGTAGATCTCATCTACAGATGAGGTGTTGGTGCTTCAAAAGGGAAATAATTGTAAATATGATAACACAATCTCATAGCGAATCGTCACATATGGATGCTTTGTCTGGACCACTTAGCTTGTAGCTTGTAGCTTGTAGTTAGTTTGTCTTTTTATACCTCGGTGTACCCCTTTGGCATCCTTTTTCAATGTGTGTGGTAGGGTTAGGTTTAGAAAAAGATTGAGGATTGGGATAAAATAAATACATTTTTTGCATAACCTAGGTTACATACGTAAGTTAAGTTAAAATAAATCAATGTTTACTTTTGGTTTAACATGGGACATGAACAGTGGTCTCCTTGGTGAAAGTCCTGTGTTTGACCCGTCGACACGCCCAGACCTCCAAACTACGTTGACTTTGTCGCTCTTTATCCCCGCAAACTTTTTTTGCTCTTTATGGTAGGCGTACGTCATCTCACAGCGCCGTGGTCGAGAAGTTGCTCTGAGCATCTCATATTGCCGCAGATGGGTTTACATTGGAGTTAGTTGAAAGCCTGGTGCGGCTCATACAGACACTAAAGGGTGCCTTGTGCATGGGTATCAAACACTGAAGGCCACTGAGCAAGCTGCCGTATTTGACGAACTGGTTGCATATAATGCTAATACATGTGTATTTGTATGTGAAAGAATTGAACTAAGGAAGAGTAAAACAAAACATGAAACGCCTATGCTGGTTAATCTTGATAGCCGCCCAGTATAGGTTAGCAATGGAAATAAAATAACGAGATACCAATAAAATAAGAAATGCCTGATGTGTGTTTGTGAAATACTCAATTCATTGCTCTAGCTTGGATACATTTGGTCATTAAGATCAAATGTACAACTTATTACATCATCAAAAGGAACTGTCTTTTGTAGCATGGAGGGGGAGTTGTACGATAGCTTGCACTGTATCTTATTCATTTTTAAAAGGACAGCGTGCTGCGCGCTTTACATTATAAAGACAGTTACCAAAACACCCTGGTGTAGATCTACACGGGGATAGAAGAGAGTAAAAATTCTACTCTAAACTCAAGAGGTTACAGATTTGTAAACTGATAAAAGCCAGGTTTTATTTGATTCTATCCGGGTTTATACTTAAAGCGACTCTTCAAAGGAAAATGTCCAGGAAATACAATATGGACATACCGCCACACATGCAGAGATGTTACAGAATTGGTTAAACTGATTTGTAGGTTTCATGTGTTTTTTGCGATACATTGAAGAAGAAAAAAAAAAAAAAAGATCTCAGACTCCTGCAGAAAGTGGATCAACAGAGAAACTATTACCGTGGATGCTGACACCACACTGAAGGCACACAGCGGTGACAAATGAAGTGGCCCGCGCTTAGCCGGACAGCTGGGCGTGATACATGAACCTCATTGTACAATACAGGCAAGCACATTCATTGCCGATTTAATGGTGTGTTTAATTAGCTTTTAATCATATTTTGATTCAGCCTCTTTCACTTCTGTGGAGCAAACCTGGATTTCTCCCCGAGTTCATTTACTTGAAGACAGACGCCCTGTCGTTTCCAATGGCATCCTTTGGACCTCAGGTAAATCTGACCTTTCATTTAGATCACTCATGTGAATAGCATGAAGGGAAACACTGACAAGCCAGTTTGTGGAGAACATCAGGTAGAGAAATCAAAAGTCATCCGGCTGAAAACACTCAAATAACTATAAACCAGACTGCCTCTGCCAGCTGCATTTCTCCACTTACTGCTGTATAACAACACCTTCCTGGACTCTATGAAGGTGCCAGACCACCATGCATTTTAAATTTGCTTTGTCTCCGGGATGTATAATGCAGGCAAGGTGTCGAAATGAGATAAACGTCATGCTCCAGAGGTAATTGCAAATTCTCTGTCCAAGTCTAGGTCATTCCTCCAAACTCTCATAAAAGAGAAAAAGCACCAAAAAATATTAATAAAACATTCTTTTTTAACGTCAGCTCAGCCTGTCCTTTGTGAGAGTGGTTGTTAACTCCCCAGTGTCACTTTCCCTGTCTGTCTTAAGAACGGAGTTAGCGGAAACGTTTCCGCCTCATTTCCTAGGCAACCTCTGAAACTGACTCCTGTTGGCCTGACAACTCCCTGCTGGAACGCACACACATGCACACATGCACATGCACGCAGTACCCGCACACACGGTCTGAACTCCAGCATGACGTCTTGGATCTTCTCCTTCTCTTCTCAAATCTTGATTGACTAGCTTCTGCTCACAGCCTGCCAACCCTCCAGGGTCATTTACGCTTTGGAGAGAAGACAAGACATGGCAAAAAGAGACAGATCGGAAAGAAAAGTGGGAATGAATAGCAGAGGTGAAAGAAAAAAAAGAGGCCAGTCTCAGCTCCTAAAGCTGTCAAAAGCCAGTTCTTTGAGAAGCTGAAAAACTTCTCTTTTTCTCTTGATTTTCTTTGTATTTTTTTTAATGAAGCTCCTTCTGGGATTTTGTCATTAATTTATTTCTACGAAGCAAAGTTGGATCGAAGTTTGTCAACCTTGGAGCCAGGGCCACTCAGGAGGCGCTTCATATGGAGATTATTGTGGGAGATTTCAAGGATGGATATAATTTTTGTTTGATATGTAAAAGAAAATGGCTAAATTATCATTGCATATAATCTTTTCTGTATAATCAGCATGGAGCCCTCTTTGTGCTCCTGAAAACAAAATCCAAAGGCATGCTTTAGTCAATGTTTGGGACTTAAAACTGGGTCCTGTGACTGACCATCACTGCACTGCGATTTACAACTCTATCCAAACATTTACAAATCCAGGCTGTGGATAGGCCACTCGAGGACATTCAGAGGGTGATTGTCCTGAAGCCACTCCAGCCTCGACTTGGCTGTGTGCTCGAGGTAATTGTTCTGCTAAAAGGTGGATGTTCATCCCAGTCTCAAGCTGTGGGCACTCTAAAGCAGGTTTTCTTCAAGAACCCTTTTAGATTTGGCTCAGTTTACTGGCTCAGTGGAGGGTGTCGAAAAGTAAAAAAATATGCTGTCAGACTCAGGATAGAGAGTTAAGTATAAGTATAAAAACCAATGCAGCAGAGCACCATCATCAATAAATTGAAAAAAATGTCCCCCGTCAAAACCTGGTCCCTACATTACCCACAATGCAACTCGACTCAAGCAGATCAACTGTACAGATTTGGGTATGTTATGCTAGTATTGGCTAATGCAGCCTCAAGCAGAGATGGGGAGTGGGCTACAGAGGTCTGGTAAGGGACTGTTCGTTATTTATTTAAGGGGCCACCGGAGGAGTTTTGGGACCTTTAGCCAAAAAAGGCATGACTCTCCCCTTGCCAGTAAAAAAATTTCTATGACCCTCCAAAACAATTTTGAAAAAAGGCATGACCCTCCCCCAACAATTTATCAATACATTCTGTACTGGTTTGCTTTTGGCAAATATACAGACTACCATTGTTTTTTTTTACAGCCATGACATATGAGACTAAACCTCTGCATTCTGATATGACGCATCACACTCCTCTGTTATGGTGTGGTGGCCATTTCAGTAGATTTACTCACTAACATTGTTGTGGAAACAAAATAAGCATAGAAACTAAATGCACAATTCCTGCATTACTGCATTACTTCAAATACTAAGTTACTCCTCTAGTAAACTAGTATTCACTTGAAACAAAACAATTAAATATTGAGACCATTCAGCAAGGCACTCTGGGTAATATTCAACACACAAACTGGTTGCTATGGACTCGTCACTAGGCTTTCTCCACTTTGCCGTTTAAACAAAGTGGAATAAACGTATAAAAGTCCAAATCTACACAAAACCCGCAATTAATTAGTAAGATGACATCAAATGTGGCATTTTGGAAACCTTTATTGCAACCTTGGCACGGTAAGATGTCCAGACATAGTACAACAGTCATTTTCGTTTTTTGCGTCCTGCTCCCATCGTCAGCCAGGTAATTTTTTTTTTTACTACAGCAGTATATGAAATCTGATGTATTACCTACCACCATTTAGTTGTGTTGTGTTATTTAAGATATTTATAAAATATCTGATCATGCCAGAATTATTCCACTAATTTTTTAAACAATGCAAAACTTTCAGCCACCAGGGGGGCAGCTCCCACTGCCCCATATGTCTATGCCCTGCCCCACAGCAAACTCATGGGTCAGGTTGCGAAGGAGGGCGGAGACTAGCTAACTAGAGAGCTACATGAAGCTACATAGTAAAATATGCACCAAACAAGCCACTTTGAAATTTTGCTGTTTCATGAATACAAAAGTTGGGTGACCCCCCCCCCCCCTTCTGGACTGAAAAATGTTGGATGACCCTCCCCTCAGCAAAGAATAAAAAGACACGACCCTCCCCTATTTTCCTCCGGTGGTCCATTCCATAAATACCGAACGGTCCCTAAGCACACTTCTTTCTAACTCCACTCCCCAGCTATTTTTCATCTTCAAACGTGTAGCCCCAACTAATGCTGACTCAAGTGACATCACTTGTGGCAATTTATTAGATTTTGCGCAGCTCCACAAAAGGCTTTATACAACTACTAGTACTCCGCAATACCTGTTAAAACAGAGTTTGATGTGTGTATCGGTGGAATAAATGGGGCCTGAAAGCACATGGTAAAATGTATTGCAAAGTTCTCTCAGAGGTTGCTTTACAGTCTTTCGGTAAGTGCTCTCTGCCTTTTCACTCAAGAGTTGCTTCCATTTGGTCACTGTGCCATACAGTCCTGACTGATGGAGAGCTGCAGGGATGAGCTTCCCTCTGGCAGATGTTACCATATCTTCAGACTTCTGAAGATTGGTTAGAGTTACCATTATGTTCTTGATCACCTTCGTCGTTTGAGTCATGGTGCTTTCCAGCCTCGACCTTTTCACAACAGAGCCTGCTGTGCTGGGAATATTGCTTTAGTAAATGTTTATACTCCTCCAGCTTGACATATCTCGGAGGTTTCAAAGCTTTGTGTTTGCGTGGGCTGAATTTAGATAACTGTGTGCCTTTTTTAAATCATGTCATGATTGCATCCATCCCAAGTGAACTACAGTCAAATTCAAGAGACATTTTAATGATCAAAAGGAAACAGGATGCATCTAAGATCAGTTGGGACAGTCATAGTGAACGTCGGGTATGTGAAGTAGGCATTTCTGGGGAATTGAGGCTAGACTAACTTCAAAGAGCTGTAATTAATACATTTCATAATGAAATGTGAAACAATTTAAAGTAGTCTGGATGCCTTTTATGAGTAGATTTCCTAATTTACAATTTACTTAGTCTCTTCTCAGCTTGTTTTGCAACAGCACAGTACAATCTCCACTGTGGTATTTACTTTAACAACCATTCTCAAATAAAGTTAAAGATTAAGAATATAAAATGTGTTATTAGAAGAGCACAACAGGTGCTTTTGTTTCATTTGTGGGGGAGGAAGAAAGTCTGAAGCTGGAGGAGAAGACAGAGAGATAGGGCTTTCAATGTAACCAAGGACGATATACTCTGGTTGTTCAAGATTCTGTATTGCAGTTTTACAAAATTTCAGTATTATTTACACGGCTGCTAGACATAGAAGGAGATGGAAAGATGTGATATGGCCAGTAAGTGCTTTTGTCGAGTGAAGAAAAAGAAGAAATAAAATGTATTGTAAGTTGCAGTTTAGGAAATTCATTTGCAAGCATTCATTTTGATGGAATCATATGCTTGCCATCGGCTCTCGTTTTCATTTCCTGTCCTCCCCTCCCCTTTTATCATGCCACGCCGGTGTCCTACTGATTGTTCACGCTTTGAAAAAACAAACAACAAAGAGAATTAAACAAACAGAGCGAGAGGAGAGCAGCACATCTCCTCCATGTGTCTTTTTTTCTTTTCTCAGCTGAAACACACCTACTGTATGTTGACACACACAAACGCATACTGAGACTCGTCTCCCCTGCTTATTAATACGTGGAAATTCTCAGGGAGTATTTATTGTTCATGACAATACACACACACACAGACGGCGCCCACACACTCACACTACTCCCACACTAATATTCATTAACAGAGCCTTGCTTGGATTTCTTTTGGAAAGCCGAGTGTACTTTTAAGTCGTCATGCGAGTTGAAACTTTGCGCGTTGTTCACGCTCATTTGCCATTTCTCATTTATACAAACCTCGAGACCATCCTATCTGAATAATACAGTTGCTCCATAAACTGCAAAACTAACACAGTATTTGCTGGATTAAATGTTCTCTAGCTTCATAGGTATTTTACAATATACTTTCTTCACGCTGAAATAAATTTGAATTTGGCACCTTAGAGTCAAAAAGGAATACGGGGCTGAAAGGAAAGAAAAGATGATAGTGAGGCAGCCGACGTCTTCTTGGCTGTTTCAAATGTAACATGAATTCTCATTAGGGTTGGAAGGGGCTGTTGCAGATGGAGTAATCCTTGGCAGCAGCAAGCGTGCTAATATTTCCAAAAGCATTAATACGTCAAGCACATTTGGCTGTATGTGTATGTGTGTGTGCTGGTCTGACATGGTGGCTGGGAAGTAGGACGCCCGCAGAGGGAAGTCGACACACAAACACTCCCGGCACTCGATGTGACAGAGTCAGACACACACACCCACCTGGAGCTGAATCATCCGAAAAAAGTTGCCGCTGCTGCTGTCGAGCTGCAACAGCCTGTGCGATTTGTTAATGCAAATTTAGGCCCAATCACACCCACACTGACTTTGTTTGGGAGAGGAGGGGAGACACGGGGAGAAAGGTAAAAATGAAATGAGGAAATCAGAGCAGCGTTGTAAGGAGGAGACGGCTGAGAGATAAATAGGAGAAGAAGAGGGAGTGATCTTATTTGCAGTTAGAAAACAGAATTACCTCAGGAGAGACTGACAAGGAGAAGGGATGAGTAACTATGATGTCTAGGATTTTAGTTGTCATAAATTGTATTTCCTACACAAAACTGCAGGATTAAAGGAAAGTGGCTTCAATCAAATACTGCACAGTAATGAGAAAATATGTTTTGCACTCATGCTTGAATAACCAAAAACTAATACACAATCATTAGAATTAAAACATTTCAAAAACAAAGGAGTTATTGGTTATGTGTAATTACTCATGCTGAAAAGCTTGCTTCCTTTCCATTTTTATGTATCTAGAAATTATAGAATAACTTGTGATGAAAATAGCTGTACATTTCTGTTTCTGGTGCATTTCTGACCTTTGAAAACAGCCAGCTCTTAGTGCTGCACATGGCATCCGCCCAGGTACAGAACTCTGTGGCCCTAGGGAAATGCTAATCAGCCAGTTGGGACTGGGGAAAGGCCAGTATACATACAGAAGCTTTGCCTGAGCTACTTCAGCCTCCAGCTAGCAGATAAGTCTACATTAGATGTTTTAATATGATTCAAAACACTGATATAGTGCTCTCAGTGCCTGGTGCTGCTCCCTGGGCCAAACACCCATGGAAATACACCAGCAGGATGTAGTCTGTAGGGCATAAAGGGGACCCCTACTGATAGAAACAGATGACTAGCAGGGGATTTATCAAAATGTATGTGTGGGTTGGCCACTATCTATGTACGCAACAGGAATGTAAAGCCACAGTATGACACATCCTTCATACATGCTTTTAGTAAATGTTGGTGGGTCTAAATGGGGTCACATTGAAGTAATGTGTTTTATGTTTCAGTTAAAGGCAAAACAACTTTGTGTAAAAATCTGAGCTGTTAGCCGAACAAAGAATGTCTGCAGTTTCATCAACAAACAGGAAGAAAAGGTTACAGGCATCACAGTCCCGCCCACACGCTTTGAGTGACAGGAGTGACAGGTGATCTTTGAGAAGTACGGTGCAGAAATAACACATTAAGGACTCTCTTTCTTCACCTTACGAGATGCGCCTTGGCAACAGATCATTATATAACTCAACTGTTATTGTCCTCATCAACACATCAACTTAGTTTTTACTTATGTAAATTATTTTAATTTGGTTTATTTACTGTACAGTTGTACTTATAGTTGTACACCTTAAATGTGTCATTACATTGAATCCCATTTTGATACTGTTCAAGGCCAGCATTTTGCCTCATTTTTCAGTTGGTCATGGGTTCAAATTTGTAAAATTATCCCATTTATTATATATATATATGAATACATATTCTCATTTCATTAATTAATTTAACTGTTTAACTATATTGTAAATAAATATTGTCTCTTCATATCATGCTTAAAAAGGTGGGTTCCAAGCCTTTTCTACACTCCCAGGTTACAATTCCACTGGACAAATATTGAATCCCTTTATTATATTTCAAATTATTTAAATATTTGTGCCTGGAAAAGTCAAATTTAAAGATATCTAGTCTACAGAATACAAGAACCTGCTGCTTTTTGGTGAAAGCAGCAGCTGGCTGCGTCTGGAAACCAAAACGATGAGCTGAAAGACACTAAAATGCTTTGTAGAGCTGAGGGGAACTGCAGAGTTGAGGGGTACTTTTCTGTGGGTTTGTTACTACTAGTGACCACTTTCACATAACACAGTCATTTGATCCATTGTCTATATACAAACATTGGTTGTAGCACCTTTAAAGTCAATTAAATAAATGGATTTGCTTATAAAGACTGTGTGACGTACCCTGGAAATCTAGAGTTCTCGCGAGAGCACAATTTGAATTTGCTCAGCGAGTCACTCTGGCATTGAGTAATGATGCTCATTAACTATGTCCTTGTAGCCGAGCTGAACCAATCACATTGGTGTATCTGATATAGGCGGGCCAGAGGCGAGCTAAACAGATGACGACAGTTTAATCTAACAGCTCTGCTTGGTAGCTAAGCGTATGGGGCTCTGGATACGTCCAACGTGCAGTGAGATTTTCAAATGCATGTTTGGTGCTGCCCCTCGAGTTGGGCCATTTTCATTACTCAATGCCAGACCCTTAAACTTTCGGATTTGGGTCTGGATTTCCAGGCTATGTGATGCGGTTAAAGGGAAAAACAACAACAACAAAAAGTGGATCATGAAGTGGGATTATGTTGTCACACATTCTAATCCCAAAGTCAAGAATGAACTGTGCTCATGATTTGTCTTTGTCGTGTGCTGGCCACCTTAATTGCGACAGTATGAACAGTTTACACTCACAAAAATGGATTAGCTTCTGTATATTCTGATTAGAGAGTAGAATATGCACAAAACACTTCATTGAATCCATTCCATAAAAAGCTGAGTGTCAGTTTTTATTCTTTACTACCGCTTTTGAAATGTAGCATCATATGCCTCGCAGAAGATAGTTTTTTGCCTTGTAGGTCACTATTATATATCACTTTAAAGGTGAAACAGAGATGCATACATGAGCCTTTAAAGGGTAGTACTTACAGCCAGCTCACCATTCCCCTCTCGCTCTTGTTGCCCATTAGGCCTAAAAGCTATTGATTGATAAGATGTATCTCAGTAACGATCTAAAATTGTAAAGCACCACAGCCATAAAGCCCCCCCCCCACACACACACACATCATGCATCTGCATGGGAGGTTGAGTGCACAGAAGAAAACGGTCTCACAAATCTGCACGGCGCAATTTGTCATTCCGGGCACCTAACCAGCTTCAAAACAAGACATGTCAGTGGCAGGATAAAGATGACAAACCCATTCTTTGTGTTCACCCATGCATTCACAATGCACCCCACTACTATTCCCTCACACTGTAAAATCTACTATGTACTATGTAATTGCAAAGGGGAGCCGACTCGAGGTTCGAGGAACACAACGCTTTGCTCTGTGATGTTTAACACAAACACAAAAAAGTACCTGCCATCTCTCTGTCTCTTCACCCCCCCACCCTCCACTTCGCTTCGTCCTCAAAATCCTCCACCGTTTCTCTCTTACCCTTCTATCTGCTGCTACTATTGTTCTCCATCGCTGTATTTCTCCTCCCTTGCTCTCTCTCTCTCTCTCTCTCTCTCTCTCTCTCTCTCTCTCTCTCAGTGCTGAGTCGTCTATGGAATTTTAAAAACCTCTAACACTGTGATGTCCCTGCAGAGCCCGCTGTCCTGAGAGTGGAGGCTGAGTTGAATGCTAAATGGGGCGCAGCACAGTGGCTGACGCTTGCCACTGCCGGGTCCTGTTCGACGCACAACCTGTGGCCGTGCCAGGCATTTGTGAAACTGAAATAACGGATGTGAGTGTCATAGAGAGAGGAATGAGTGGATGATGATGGTGTGTGTGTGTGGGTGGGTGGGGAGCCAAACGAGAGTAACAAAAGGGTTGGCAAATGAGGCATTGCCCAGTCTCTCCTGTAAGCCATGTGCATGATGATGTGTGAGAAATGCTAGTACTCCAAAAAAAGTATTTTTTAGCCCCACTTCCTCTTACTGTAAAGCATCATGTGTGGCTTGATGTCTAGATTAAACATGTATGTGTTTAACTGATGCTGCAAACCAGAAGGACTTAGGTTAAAGATAGTTAGTCCACATTTACTAAACAGACTTTTTTCTGACTTTTCTGACAATTGATGACAATGACTGGCAGTCCATTCTGATGTGTAAGTGTGTGTGTGTGTGTGTGTGTGTGTGTGTGTGTCTCTGTGTCTGTGTGTGTGTGTGTGTGTCTGTGTATCTGTGTGTGTGTGTTTGTGTGTGTCTTTGTGCGTGTGTGTGTGTGTGTCTGTGTGTGTGTGCGCGCGCACACCGGCAAAATATTAGCAGAGGGCCCCTTACATTAAGAGTGGATTTTGTCATGATCTTCTCTTAGTGTACTGACATGCGAGCCACTTTTCCAGGCAAACAACAGGTGTTTGAAATCAAAGATCTTTAATGAAATGCAAATTTAATTTACAGAGCAGGGGGATTTTTTTTCTCTCCATTTTAATTTATTTTTCCATCCACGATGAAAATTAAGTACATTTACTTTCAACCTCAGCTCTGTGTCTGATCTGCTAGAACATGTCATTAAACCCTAAAATTAAAAACATCCAAAAAAAGGAGTCTTGTTTTGGGATTGGTTCCATAATCATCTGTGTGTCTATTTGACTAATAGCATTGTCAGCTTGAAATATAATACAGAAACACAAGTTTTTACTCAACTAATAAATGTTAAGAAATATTAGTTTCTACATTGGTACTTCTGTGATTTAGTTGGTTTTAGTTGGTTTTCTCTGATTTGACAAAGCTCCTTCAGAGTCACAGAAGACATTATACATACATTATTCGTTTTTTTTTACAGGATGTGTAGTTCTCCCTGTGACTGGTTCATTGACTTTGACGTACAATCAGTGGAGTGCTCCTTTAAATTAAAGCCAGCAAGTCATAGTCAGCAACAACTAAAGGCTGATGGGCTATCAACAAAACACGATCATGATTTATTAGGCACTGGAAAAAGACCCAAGCCTGTTATTAATAAAATCTTCACGGGCCAAGTAAAATTTCAAAATAATAAATGGAGCATCATGGCAATAACAGTGCTACGACAAACAAAAGCCAAATGCACAATGTGTTTCTGAAAAACAACTCTCATCCTCTTTCCATCACTTGGACACACAACAGTACAAGCATTAAAAAGGAAATGATTGGCCCAGCAGCTGGCACAGCAGGCGGCAACCTTGACCAAGAAGCAAACAAAGGAGAAAAAAATACCTGATATTATGGCCATGAGTCACTCAGCTCATCAGGATTCTGTCAGAAATGCCAGACGGCCATGGCTTGTATGGCAAGGATGCTTGAAAAAGTACAGACTTCTGAACCCATTTATGCCGGATAAACTTTTAGAGACAAAATTGCACAATACTACGCAATAATAGATTTTGATTATTTGTTGGAGCACCAATCTCCCTTGCAGACTGCATGGCATGCTATTTTCTGACACATTGTATCATTCATACTGTATTTTGGGCAGTGGTGGCCTAAATACCACCACTGAGGTGCCCTTGAGCAATGCCTTTAACCGCAGTTTCCAGGTATGAATGTGTGAATGTGACAGGTCGTTTCTTGCAAATGAGAAATTGTTCTCAATTGACTTACCTGGATAAATAAAGGTTAAAAAACCGGTACGTCGGACATCAATGCCTACTTTCCCAACTCCTTCAGTCTCACAAGGAGCCAGGCCTGGAGCGACAACTGAGTACAATCTTCATTTGACCATAGTCGGTTTGCAGATGCCTATGTAAGATGTTCTTAAATGATGATTAAATATGAGTGGATGGGTTGCTAAAAATGCATAGGCTGGGCATAGAGAATGGTAGCAGGGAGCTTTTAACGCAGCAGGGGTTGGTGATAAATGCACCACCCTTATATGAATAAATACAAACTCACGCACAAGAAGATGCATTTACACCTGGGCGCACACATACACCAGACTCCTATATGTGCGTCTGTACATGAACATTGACACCTAAATGAACAGCTGCTGTGTTAAGCATTATCTAAATACAATCAGGATGCACTCACCAACAGCACAATATGCATCTCTCTCACTCTGTCTCGGCGTTTCGCCATGGCTCGTCAGCACTTTAGTAAAAGGGCTTTTCACGCACAAACACAATAAAGCCCCCAACAGGCGTCTCAGGTGAGTAGCAAAGCTGTAATCCTCTTTCCATCCAAGCACCTTTTTACTGTAGGTAGAGGAAAGAGAGAGAACTGAGAGACAGAATTTGTCACACCTTTCCTTTCCTCAGCTGCAGGAATATTTGCATAGCATATACACAAGGTTGCGAGGATTGATTTAATTGGCTATCTTGTCTCATTTACCAAGATATGATGCTGCTGGGAAAAAAGAAAAGAAAAAGAAATTAGGTTATGTGGCGTGTTTAAGAGAGAAATAAAGATTTCCAGGCTTTTTGATAAACGTGTGTGTCTGCCTGTCTGTGTGTTCCTGCTTACGTGGCTGTCAGTTTGTGTGCGTGTGTGTGGGCCAGTGTGTAGCAAAGTGCCCGCCGTCGTGCGAGTGGATTCATGTGTGCGGGAAACACCCGTGTGTGTCTCTGACAGGAACGAAAAGGGTTTTCAGAATGAAGCGGCGAGGCCTGAGACAGGAACACACGCTCTTCAGCTGAGAACACAGGCCTCATTTAGGTTAGCACAGGATTAGCCACGCCGAACCGCACAAGCACAGGAATTAAAATGCAAATGAGGACAAGGATTGCACAAGAGGAGTGCAACAAGACGAGGATAAAATAGCATGGGTAAAGATGGATGCAATGTGTGCTGTACTGGTATTATTTATATTGTTGCTGTTTTTAATTGCTACTGTTGTGGAGATGTCACACCAGCTGAAGCAGATCGGAACCTGTTTTGTATTAACAGAACTTCAGATATCAGGCATTTCAACGTATGTAAGAATATATTGACAATTAAAGTGGTTGTTGTGAACAAAGAAATCCGGAGGAAACAGAAGGACATACTGGTGCTACACAATGTTACTGATAATAACTAGTTTTACTAGTGAAAACACGCTTTATTGCTATTAATGCTGTCCCTTTTGTTCAAAAGAAAATATACTGAAACATGTGAAACAGTATGAGGAAGAAGTGAAAATATCTTTGCTTCACCTGTGTTTGAAAAATGTAAATAAAGGGTAACTTCACCAATTTTACACATCAAAGTCAGTTTTCGTTGTTATGGTAAGTACTGCTCAGTTTGTTAAAACAGTTGTTTAGGGCCATATGATGTCATAGTAATGTCATCAGGGTTCAGTGACGTTGATAGGTTTTCAATGTAGTGAGTCCCTGGGGCCTACAGGTGGTCTTTTGAGTGGGTCCTACGTTTAGTGAGTGGGTCCCCAATAAAATGTTTGGTTGAAATGAAATCCGTGCAGCGAGGATTGGTCTTGTTGCAGCAAGGGCATTTAGTCAGTCCCGTGATAATTAAGACTATGAGCACAGGAACTCGTCTGCGCGTAATAGATGTGCAGACGGTAAGAAAATGGTGATCGGTCGGTAGATGATTTGTTTTTGACAGCAAGGTGACGCATGCATAGTGAGTTTACAGTGTCCTTTAGGATTTGAATGCATCAGAGACGCAGCATGCATACCTAGCAACAACGCTGAGGGTTATCTTAGCTTTTTTTCTTTTTTGAAAGACGCGATCATTTACGGGGACCTGAGGGTGTCATAAAATAATCAAGTTGCATTATGGGAAGTGTATCATCCAGCATTTTTAGATACTATGGACTAAAAGTCAGTGTCTTGGCCTAAATTACATTGATTGTGACCATATTTAATATCTGTCTCTCTTCACTCCCCAAATGTTATAGAAGTGCATTACTAAATCACTCAAGTTAGAATATAACACAGAATATAAAATACAGTGGGAAATAACCCATACAGGATGGGCAAACATTACAAGAGCTAGAAACCAGTATCTCAGAAGCAGTGAATAAACACATATTAATATAATAATCTCTTTCCAGCAAGACATTCTTATTCTGATTGAGAAAACACAGATTCTTGAGGCTGTCCCTTTTGCATTATTGCTAAAAATGAAATATCAAAGTTATTAAATAGAAGACTACATTACATAAAATTCCTAAACTCCAGTGAATTGGTATGGTGAGCCTTAATAAACCACAAAACATGTCAGTGGAAAAGGGAATGACTTAATAGTAATGACCTCACTGTTTTTTCAACTGTATCTGTTTTCTGATTAAATCCCTCTCAGATTGGGCATTATTGAATAGGGGCTCTCTATCATAGGCTTGACATTGAGAAGGGTACGCAGTACTGAGGCAATTATAAGTTTTCACTGCTTGCATCTGCCCTCCAGCTAAAAACACAGTGGCAAATTAATCATCTTAAAATGGCCAAAACTAAAGGTTAGCTATAATCCTCCACATCATTGTCCATATGCAAGCGCGCGCACACACACACACACACACACACACACACACACACACACACACACACACACACACTCCTCTCCTCCTTGTCTCCTCTTGTGTCCTCTGAGTGGACATAATGAAAGTTAATGAATAAATCCATAACTTATGTTTTAAAAAATGGGACACCCTGCACAGGCAGGAAAGGACATTTCTCTGAATATGTGCATAGATTTCAATCAGGCAAGAACACCGCCTTGGGAAGGTTCAGGGGGGCAACCAAAACAGAGGCCAAGTGAGTAGCAGTAAAACAGCTGGATGAAGGGAGCAGGGATGAACACAACAACTACCCAACCACTTTGGATATGGCTGTATAAAGGGTTTGATTAGTTCGTTTTCGGAAGGCAGACATCACACAAGTTGTTTTTCCTTTAACAGAACTCGATTGGTCACTAATAAGATTCTACAAATCCAAAACAGTGACATGTGGAAGTACAGTTGGTCCTGCTCAGGATTACGGTCGATGTTGATCTGCAAAAGTCTGGTGGAAGCTGCTACTGTTGTGGTCAGCTCTCTCTCCGCCCTGCTTTGGATGTCTTTTTCCTGTGTGTCTGTGTTTGTTTTTGTTTTGTCTGTGTTTTTCCGTTTGGAGTGCTGGAGGCGTGGTCTGGAGGAAAGTAGGTCAAGGGGCGTGGCTGCTTCAATCATGCACTGCTGATCTTCACAGCTGCAGCTAATCATCCAGAGTCAACCCAGCAGTATTTAAACCCGGGCTGATCATCCCCTCAGTGCCAATTTGTTAACTATAACCCATGTGGTAACTTGGCTTCAAGTCCCAGAAGAATTCTAGTTTTGCCTTTGTTCTCTGTGCTTAAACTTACCCTGTGTCTCTCTCTAGTTCCTGCTCAGACCTGCTGCTTTCTCCGCTGTGCCTGCATGCTCCCAGCCTCACCGTCCAGCCTCAGTCTCCACTTTGGGAAATCCACCAGTGTACTCATCTCTGCCTGTCTCACTCGTGTCCCAAAACTACCTGGACTCTTCCCCGTCAGCTCGCCTCTATCTCGGACCAGCCAGGAGTTTTCCCGCCCTGACACAATCAACTGTGTAACTCTGAGTACACGTTGTTCAATTAAACTTTTTAAAACTGCTCTACATTGTCTGTGTGATATCTCTGCGTTCTGGGTCAGAACTAGCTCCTAACAGCTACGTCCCTAGCCTTGAGTCTGTTAAAAGGTTATGCCTATGTGGATTATCTCCCATCAAAGGAAGTGGCCCCTGTATTTGGACACAGCTGTACACAAGCAACAAATCCATGCAAGTCAAAGAAGAATGCAATAGCCAGTGAAGCCTTTGCTCTTTAGGTGAGGTGTGGTGTTTTATTTCTGCCTCACCTGTTGGTGAGCACCTTTGCTCGACAGGCTCGCAGTGTGGGAGTATGGCAGTGGAAGTGTACTGTTAAGACGTGTTTGGGTAATAGGGGAGACAAAAAAGGAGGGGTCGGTGTGCAGGGTTGCCAACTCTCACGCAATTGATACTTTTCACATGCCCTCACGTCCGTATTCTCACGCAATGAAAAACAAATTGATAACTAATGTCACAACGTGAAGAAGAGGACACTGACTGCACACAGAGACGAGACAGAGCAGCCCAGTGCAACAACAGCACTCCAAAACACCTCAAAATACATTGTAAAAAAGAAAATGTCCTCATGTTTAAATCTTTGCTTCAGAGGTTTGCTGACTGTTCAGGATTACCCTAACTATAAACTAAATTGATAGCCCTGTCAGTGTGTGTGATAGATGTACGTCTACAGTCAATTAGGCTTTCCCCAAACTTCGGCATCAAATTGCATCTACCATGTTTGTCAGAACGTTGACCTATTACATTATGATTGAAGTGTCATCATGTCTGTGTCACAGCCGGGGTGCAGTTTAGCACCCCAAGCCAGTACAGCCCCTTTAGAAGGTTACTGTGAAAAAAAATGATATTACACACGGTGACCAGTTTGAGAAGTCCTGCTGTTCTGCTAATAGCTGAAGGCTTGGTGGATGAAACTAATGACAATCCCATCCGCCTCAGCTACACTGTGTGTTTACTGCTTTTTTCGCAAATGTTAGCATTCTAAAGTAAGATGGTGGTACAGCCTCACAGAGCTGCTAGCATGGCTGTAGACTCACTTAGTTTTGTTTACTAGTCACTGCTCTACTTAGCATTTAATGATCGGGAGGCAGCGTACGCTCGGCCTGTCTGCATGGGTTAGCTGGTTGATGAGAGCGGTGAGAGTCAACCATACAGTCTGATCACAGCCTGAGAAAGCAGTTTATTCTCAGTGGGCTTGGCACGATTGGCATCTATTTGTGGGGATATCAAAAATAGCAATACATGATTACAATTTTTCAAGATTAAAAATGTGCAAGTAAGCCAAGTAAGTGGTCCATCCATAGTTTTGTCAGACTTGAAATACACTTCATTTCTAGGATTTTGAGGTTTTTCTATGATTATTCCCAACATCAATTATCATTAAAGGTACACTGTGTAGGAATTTCTCCCATCTAGCAGTGAAATTGTAGTTTGCATTCAAACGAATAGTGCCTCGCTTTTTCAAATGCGTGTTGCCACTGCGGTAGCCGTTATGTACCAAGAAGCTATGACAACATGTCTTCCAATTTTTTTTGGCGATGAGGATTCCTTCTCCTGTGGCTCGGCATAAGTATGAGCCTCCATTATGAACTAAAGCGCAGTGCAGGCTTTCAAATTTGCCGGGGCGGTGACAAGCGCCTCTCACTGATCTCCTTCTCCGTTTCAGCTGGTTTCAGTCACGTGGCGCTGGCTCTGAACAAAAACATGTTGCGGATTAGCTAGACAGGGAGGCTAGTGCTCTATGTCCCTCTCAGCGATTACAGTTTTTCAAAATGGCGGAACGACATGGAAGCCTCCTTGGGCTTGCCCGTCCAATGTAAATACAGATAAGAAATTCTTCGCTTACGAGGATAAGTCAGATCATTGGCAGAGGTCATTTTACACCAATGAGGACACATTTATGAATGAAGACATTGATTTTAGCTAATAAAATACTTAAAACACTACACAGTGTACCTAGTATTAAATGTGAATGATAATGCCTGATATCTGTCTGTTTAACCATGGAAACTATATTCTATCTTCAAGCGGTATCTCTCAGAAAAAAGAATTCTACATCAGAAAAAAAGGAAGTCAGTATCAATCAGTATCAATCATCCATACATGTTTTCTGGAGAGTTTAGTGTTTCCCACATAACAGATTTTGATCTGTATTCAATGCAGCCCTGAGATCGAAGCATCCGCTGTCCCCATGTAAGCAATGGAGATTTACGACGGGTGTATTTGTCGGCCCGGCCTAATCCATAGGCTTTCCTCAGAATGGGACACACACACACACACACACACACACACACACACACACACACACACACACACACACACACACACACACACAAAAACATACACACACACACACACAGCAGTATACTAGTTTGATATGGCGCTCAGAGTGTGATGACAGTATCAGGTCCTTGTGTGATTGAGGTGACAGAGGCAGAGACAGGTTTGGGACTGTCAGCAGCTGTGAGTGACAGGAAGCTGAGGTGGGGAAGGTATGGGGGGGTTGACAGCTGAGTTCATGGCATGCAGTATATCCCTCTGTTTGTCTGTCTCACCTTCCCTCTCTTTCTGTCTCTCTATCCATCTGTCTCTTTCTTATGCCTGCCAGTCTGTTTCAACCTTTCCATCTTCTTTGTCCTGTCCGTCCATCTCTGACTCTCTCTCACTTTCAAATAAAAGAAATGTTCTATAACCCCCGCATAATGGGTGGATGAATTTTGCCCTTTCTTCCCTGTGTCAGACACTGCATCAAGAAAAACAATGGGAGACCCATAAATAGGGTTTAGAGAACATGCACCCAATTTACTTTGACAGTGGGGAAGGTACATTTATGTGTGTGTGTGTGTGTGTGTGTGTGTGTGTGTGTGAATGTGGATGTATGCGTGCACACGGGTGTAAGTCACTTTGACAGCTGCTGCAAATGAGGCAATATTGCAGGTATTGACTGACATCGTCGGGCCCCGGGCCCTCTGCTCACTAAAAACGAGTGGTCATCATAAATCACAAGTTGTATTAGCAATTGATGCTCTAGCTGGGGCTACCTAGACTTAAAATCAAAAAAAATATTTTAGTAATGAACTCTAGATGAGTTTGTTAAAGCTAAATAAAAGGCTTTAATAAGAAATGTGTTCATAAATAAATGTACTGCTAGAACTGTAGAAAACCCCACAGGTAGCATCCAAAGACACTTACTGAGTAATACTTAAGTATCTGAAGTCACATACAGATCAGTCAGCGGTTAGACTCGTCAACACTCAATGCCTGCTTGCTATCTCAGATTGTCAGCAGTGCTCATTTTACAACGCGGAAAATTACTTTTGACAATTCAGCTTGTTTTTAATTGAACAGTGCCTCAATAATAAAAGAAAGCAAATGCTGTATTAGTTGCTGCAATTCTAGAATATCAAGGACGTGTTCTGGGGTATGATTGGAACACTAAAAAATCCGGGGGTATGATGGATTCTCTGCAGAGGTCATGGACCGCCTGGGAATTTTACATGTGTTAGAATGTACTTTACTAGTCTTAGCTATTATTCTTTGTGCAGATAAAAAACACCATTAAGCCATGAAGGGGTATGATTCAATGCATAGAAAGTCACAACCTAACATTCAATTTACATCATGGACATCAAGGGAAATCTGGTCATTATGAAAATGTAGCACCCACAATCTCAGATTCATCAAGCAATGTGCTGCAGACTGACACAGGAACCCCGACAGCACATTCATGCCAAGCACATCACAAGTCACATCAAGCCAGCTACTCTCAGGTATCCCAGCAGCGCATACCATTTTTAGGCTTGGCTGTCATTTTTGTCCGCTTTGCTTCCTCTCTTGTTCGGAGCAAAGATTATGAGATGAGGGTCACTTTTTCTGACAACAAGGGTGGTCAGAATCCACTGAGGTTGTCGTACTCCGCCGCCTTTTGTAGTGCGCCACTTTGACTGACCTCTTTGCTCGGTTTGTGCATTCCCGTGCACAGTTTGTACTGTATGTCTGCGTTTGTGTGTGTGAGAAGGAGGTTGTTAAAATCTTGATCTTTTAACACTGTCCAGCTTTAACTTTTGCTGTGCTTGCATGCATGTACAGAGGAGGCGGCGTTGTCACAGGACTGCCCTTTTAACATCACTCTGCTTCGACTTCTTTTTTTTTTTTTTTTTGCCCACAGTGTAAACGTCCCACATTAATAGATCTGAAATCCTCTGACAGGGAGGGTTCTGACCTTTGGATATAAATAACACCCTCTATTTGACTTGTGAACAGAGCGGACGCTCAGTTCTCCAAGCGACTGTTGGTGGCCGGGCTAATTGCTTTTGTGTGCTTGTCTCGTCGGCTGCCAAGTTGCACTCTACTGAGCCACGGATTTGGCTTGCGCATGAGAGAGAGTTGGACAACAGGGCTCTAAAATATGCCAACATCCATTTGACTGCTTGGCAATAATACAAAGGGGAGGGAGAGAATGAGTGAGAAAGAGAATGAGACAAAGAAGGGTGATTGAGAAAGTGTCAGTGACCAGAGAGGTTGCGGAATAGTGAAACAAAGACAGTGAATACTGGATAATATCCCCCTCATCTATTTTAGCCTTATTTTGGATCCTTATAGCTCAAGACAGAACGTGCGCTCCTCTGCTGTTTAGAAATTTACATAAAAATCAATACCTATTGACTTGCCATTAAATTTATTCCCCTTTTCCCTGAACTATTTTCCCTCTTCCTCCTCCCCTTCGTAATTCCTAATGATTGCCTTCTCAGTGGGGAATCCACAGAATCCAAATTTCCTTCCTGCTTGGTTTGCATCAACACCACAGGAGCTCATGAACCCGCCTGTCATCCAAATCAGCCAGGAGATGAGTGACAGCATATCAAATCCCAATCTTTTAACTGGTTCTGGTTGGAAGAAGAAGAAGAAGAAGAAGAAGAAGAAGAAGAAGAAGAAGAAGAAGAAGAAGAAGAAGAAGAGGAGAAAAGCTGATGAAAAGGGAAATCTCCCCGAAGGCTGTCTGTGGAGTCAAGAATCTTGGCATGTCAGCGAGAGGTTGATTTGTGTGTGTATTTTCTCAGAGGCTTGTATAATGGCTTTGACACTGAACCTTCTCATTGTGACCATCAGTATTAAGCCTCCGTGTTAGGTCACCTACCATATTTCCTCTACGGCAGTAGTATTAAAAGTGTCAGTCTGCGGGTGCCGAGCAAGGAGCAGTGATGTCCTCCCCCAACATTTCTGCTCAACATTAAACACACTATGTCTTGCAGCCATTTCAAAGTTTTAAGCTTCATCAATAAAGATGTAGAAGCCTTCTTCACATCAGGAAAGTTTATTTTATGGACTGTCTGTTAAGGGATAGACCATTATAGCATCTGTTGTGAAAACAAGCTACATAGCTTGAAGATACAAAAAGAAAAGCCCAACTATAAATCATAAGACTGTTCTGTAATCTCTAATGACAGTTGTTGCCGCATTATCGTTTCTTCTTATGAACGGCTGAACATCTAATGGATCTTTTGATTGTGATGTTGCAGAGAAAAATCTCTCCATCCATTCTAATTAATTGGCTATGGAGCTGTGCATTTGAGAAAAAAAGCTGATAGCTGTGGGACATTTTCTCTTTCAAATTATCTCTCTTTAGCGTGGAGCCAAACTTTGTCATCAATCGTTTATTTTTCATGGTAAGAAAAGACCAGGCTGCTGGGTGAATTATACCGTGGAGAAATCTAATCTATATCTCTAAGACAAAGGTGGCTTCAGTAGACACATAAGAAGTCTTTACCAACAAATGATTATGTTCGCAAATTTGACGAGCTTACTCGTATCCCCGTTTGATTGCCGAAGCCTTTCAGAGGGTGCCAAAGTGTTTCTGATTAAATACATCTTATAGGAATTGGATTGTGTGAATACTGCTGAGTGAAACACAAGCTCAGGATCAACATGAGAGGGGAAATGTCAATTACAGAATCACACATTATAAGAGGTCACTGTAGATGAGTGATTTGTTGGCTTGGGGGCTTAATCTTTCTATTAAAGTGCTGGCTCCCACATTGTAATGCAAATCATGATTCTCCATCCCCTGTCATTATTATTATTGGTCAGATTTTACCTTTGTGAAGCGATAACCATGTAAGGCACGTGCCAAGCGTGGCTGAAAGTTTGCAGATGACACCAAAAGGATGAGCCAATTCACAGACTGTAATGAGTCCGCCTGCAGGGGATTTGTGATGACCTGAGGCGTGGCGTGGCGAGCAGGCAACAATCTGTCTCTTTTGACAAGACAAAAGAGCAGAAGGTTGGCATCAGAATGGAAGCTACAAAGTGACCACCATTATACGTATTGCAGATGACAAAGTCGGCAAGTTCCTCAAAAACCCACATCACAAAAGACAATTATTTTCAATAAAACACGACTGAGAGGGCTAAAGAAGTCTTCACATAAAGCAGGTCTATGTGGGCATAGCATGGCTTCTGATTCCACTGTATGCAGTAGATAGAACAGGCCCAACTACATCACTATAGCTAATTCCCACCTGTACACAACATTTACAGAAAGCAGTGTGGGAGGAAGGCTTAAAGCAAAACTAGGAATCTAACCCGCCCAAACTACGAAGTGTTTTTTCCCTTGCTGTCTCGCAAATGGCACTGCAGCATTTCCACACTGGAGCAGATTTTACCCTGAAGCCATAAGATTGTTGAAGTAGTCTCATAAATACACCCAAGTTAACTTTACTAAACACTGAGAAACCTCTACCCTCACAGCCCAGTCTCATGGCAGTTCGTGAAATGGTCACGTTATTGAATCTATTGATTCAATAAGGTTAATGTTGTTATTTTTTTGTGGTGAGCATGAATTTTAAAGTAATGTATTTCAATGGGAAGCATATTTTGTGATCACAGAGCAATTACGGTAGCAAGTAGTATTGATATGGTGAAAATCCGTGCAGGGAGGTTGGTCGGGGTGGTGGATGGGTCAAACAACACAGGACTTTAACCCTGGAGACCGGGGATCGCGTCCCGCAAGTTCCTTTCCGCGTTATTCTCTTCCTAACCACAACCGTCTCGTTGTTGTCGGCGTCTCCTGCATGTGACGGTTCCTTTCCCCGTTCTTCTTTTCCTAACCACGACCGTCCCGTTGTTCTGGCTGGCGTGTGGCGTTTCATGTCCCCATTGTTGCGTGCCACAGAGACCGCAGATGGTGTCCCTGCGCCCGGGGATCGCGTCCCGCGTGTGGCGGTCCGTCTCGTTGTTGTTGCTGGCGTGTGGCGTTTCATTTCCCCGTTGTTGCGTCCCCCGGAGCAGCCCAGTGTCATGGCAGTTTGTGAAATGGTCACGTTTGAAAATTGTGACCTGTACACGAAATAAACGAGAAAATTGTGACCTGTACACGAATAAATCAAAATAACGTGACCATTTCACGAACTGGCATGAGACCGTGTTGACCCTCAAGTCTTTCTAATTACGTATTTTCACAGTCATATTATTCAATAGTTTTAGGACAAACTGCAACTTTCCTGACTTGCAAAATTATCTTTTAAATTGACAGACATCTATGTGTAATTTATGGCACAATTCAAATGAGATCAAGTTTTTGTTGTCTCTCGCAGTTGACTAACGTACATACACGTACAGGTAGCCAGTGCAGGTTAGATTGGAAGTGCAGGTCTGAAAATACAAGACACTGCCTAGTTCCAGGTGCTTCAATAACACTTTGTGTGCATTATTTTCCTTCACAGTAACCTATTACATAAATCAACTCCTACAGGAACTCTCAAGTTCAGACTAACCTGATTATCAGGCTAACAAGCACACGGGGGACACGAAGAACAATGAGCTGCTCATTTGTATCGTAAGTCACCACACTCAAGTCTATTAACTAATTTATTCAGAAGAGTGGAAAAACATTCAATGAAAGAATGTATTGGGTTTCAAAGCCTTGCATACGCAGACACTATAGGGACACATTACAGTGGAAAATTTAACAAGGAGTGCGGGCGGTTGATGAATATTTTTTATTATCTTCCGACTTTCCCATTACAATTTGAGTGATGCGATTATTTGAAAACAGTTCTGCTCTGTTTGGTGCTGTTCGGCTCAGCAGAGGCTGACAGGATATATGGGAAAATAAGTGCATACAGAGCGATGAGTCAGATTAACCTATGACATTACAACGCTATGAGTTCAACAACTGAATCCTTCCATTGTGCATTGTGAATCACTGCTCTTCAGCCCTCTACCATGGAAGAGTATGCAGGTTTTCCCTCCAAATAAACTGTACAAAGGCTAATTCCGCTAATTGGTTCCCTCCTGTCTGGTTGAAAGTCGGCTGCTGTACAGTTTGGCTGGATGAAAAACCCTCATACTCTTCCATGGCAATGGAGACGCGTTGGCTTTAGAACAACATGGCAACATGGGACTGTATCAGCCCATGATCCAATGTGTCAGTGTTGCACTCTTCTTAGTAAATCCACAGTGATTCACAGATTGGGTGAGACCAGAAAAGACATATGCTTGAGAATATGAACCCATAGAGAGCAATGCTGTGGGTTGATTCTAAACGTCTACGTTTTTTTTAGATTTTAGGTTTAGTTTGTCAGCCATTTTAAGTAGTAATCCATGTGATAAGTAATACATTTAAGTAGGACTGTCAAAATGAACGCAATAATAACGAGTTAATGCAGCAGCAACGTTGTGGACAGTGTTGCCAACTTGGCCACTTTCTCGCTAGATATAGCGTCTTTTCAGTCCCAGATAGCAACTTTATTTATAAAAAGCAACTAGCAACAAATTTAGCAACTTATTTAGGCCATCAGGGAAAAGGCAAAATATATTCAAATATATTTCTATCGTAATATCTTCCACAGCTCCTCGACCAACAGCGCTGACCTATCTCCCCCCTCCCTCTCCTCTAGGGCAGCAGCAGTCATTAGAGGTGGGGGGATGGGGGAGGAGACGAGATGGCAAGACGGGAGTATATGGCTGGCAGAAACAAACCTCCTTAAGCAGAAATTGTTAAAGAAAAGGGTGTTTTAAATGGCAAGTTCAGTTTCAATGCCCTTGCAGATGGTTCTCTCGACAAGACTAAAGGTATTTCTTCAAGTTATTTGCATCTACTGTCAATGTAAATTGAGTTACCACCAGAGTATGTTGAGACTCAAATACAACTTGAGCATTAAAACTTGAAAAATATCCCTTTTGTAAGTACATTTAGAACAGATAAAAAGCGTGTGATACCATTTATGGCATAATTATTTTTCAAAAAAGTGGGTCCCTGTTTTGTTTGTATCTTTTGCATGCGCACCAAGATGCCCATGCAAGTGGGTGAGGTGATACACAGTTTTGGCGGTGGTCCCATGCTAATCAGGAGATCTGAAATGTAGTAATGGTCCAACAAAAGCAAGGAAGGAAAAGATCACTGGCAAGCAAATGATGTTAACAGCATCATTTCCGATTCTTCCCATAAATGCGTCTGCAAGTGTTTTCACATGAACAAAAATGCCTTCAACGTGTTTATGAGGCCTCAAGAATACACAAAAGGCTCTTTAGGTAAGAAACACTGAATGTGAAAATGTTTGATTGCAAAGAAAACCCTCCGCAGGCTACCTTTTATGCCTTGGAGTTCCAGTGGTATTTTGTGGGAAAATAGGCTTATAAAAAATATATCATGGGACATATCATATCCTGAAAAAATGATATGACCAACAATTACAGAATGAGCCAGCAGCAGTTTTCTGCCCTGCGTGATTCAGTGTGGGTTTACCCTTTAACACAGATGCTGCAGCTATAATAAATGCCATATGATCCAATCCATCATAGTTACATGACATTTCGGCACTTTATAATGGTTAACAAGGACTCATATAAATCGTGTCTGGTCCGAGATAATGACTTGCCTATATGACATGATAGAAATCAGCAAAAAAAGAAATATGGTGTTCTGCTTAGTTTGTGGAATTCTATAGAATATTGGACCATCACTGTTAATTTATGGAGCTTTTTTTTTAAAGGCCTGGCCGTGCATTCCAGCTGCCCACCCACACACACAGACCCACACACAAGCTTCTCTTTCCTCTGCAGAATCTGCTTCGACAAGATAAGTGCGGGACTTGTAATTGTGCGAGGGCCATCATCTCTTTGCATTGGCTAATAATGGTGCTGTGGAAGCCTCATGCTTATTACGCTAGCCTTTGTAGTTTTTTATAACACAGCTTGGTTGATTATTTTTTCAAGAGAATTCCGATGGTTAAATGTTCTCCCCTGTTTCCGTAAACAGAGCTGCCACTGCGATGAGTGAACTCCTGCAAAATAAACCAATGAATAAATGGATGATTAAAAAAAAATCCCATCCTTACAAAGCAGGCAATTATACATGGGTTCTGTAAAACACCATTCCATATATGCACACAGCCACTTGGCATAAAGCACTTGCGATAGCAGTCCTGGTACTGATAGAGGGACCTTCCGACTGCTTTCTAACGTGAGCTAACACTCCAAGTGGTGCTCACAGTATTAATGGCAACCCCTCGGACCAATTCAACTGCAGCAGTGTGTGGAAGCAGAGAAACAGAGATAAACTCTCCACATTCATTTTCCTTGCATGGCAAATACTTAGTCAATAGCTTGTGCCAGAGGTTGTGTATGCTTTAGTTTCCCATTATCTTTTAGAAAAATATGAGATTAAATCCAACCTTGGTATTAGCGGCCTATCATCTGGAGATGCAGACACAGTCTAAAGTCATTCCTTAGAAGTCAACCTTCTTAGAGTTGTTTGAGATTGCTGAAGAAGTGAGCTGAAAAAACGTTCTAGCTTTTCAAACTTTGCAACTAATCATTCATAGATAAAGCCATGTGCCTTGAAATGTCTTTGCTCACTGCATCTCATATGCATTTACTCAATAAAAACAGACCACGTACACCACTGTGTATTACAGAATCAGCACATCAAAGCCCTTTTTTAGTTATGTCCACTTATTTCTCTTTAACTCAAAGTGTCAGCGAGAAAGCAACTGTATGTTATAAAGAAATTAAGCCATCCTTTGTCCAGCCCTGTCTCAGAAACATTACGTTGCCATAGAACTAGACTGCATTCTCAATTATGTTTAAAAGGAAATAGATTTAGTCCCGCATTAATGCTGTTCTTGACTTATCACAAATAAGTTAATGTAGAGTCTGCAAAGGGAGTAGGTTTGGGTGGATGGGTGGGTGAAACAAACATTGGACTTTCACCCAGGAGAATGTGTTTGTGTCCTGCGTGAAATTAAAAGTCAATGTTGACTTATTTTAAGTTACGTAACAAACGTCCTTATTTGAAACCAAATCATGATTTTTTTCCTAAACCTTATCAAGATAGATAGACAGATAGATACTTTATTCATCCCGAGGGAAATTGTAGGCATCCAGTAGCTTAGACAAACATAACACAAAAAACACACATACACACATATATCTCACATACATAAAAATCACTCACAGAAATTTAGTTATTAATTAAGTGATTACAAAGGTCTGGTATGGACTGAGCATGTGATGAAATGACCATGATAAAGGTGCCACGGTAGAGTGTGTGCAATGGTGGTCGTGCAAAAGTGAACAGTGCAACAGCTTATTATTAAATATTAACAGAACAATATATAACAGGGAATAAACTAGTTGTGTTTCAATTCACAACATTAACCACGTGTTTTAAGCTGCGTGTTGATGCGTTTCCCTTCAAACGTAATTGAGAATGCCGTTTAGTTGTATGGAAACTTAATTTTTTAGGAGACAGGGTTGCATTGTCTTGACTATTTGCGAATTTGTGAAATGAGTTATCAAAGAACAACCTTGATGGACACATGCCATTGGCTTTTATGCTTTCAATGAGATATTGAAGAATTAGCACATCTTGCAAACAAGACTGCAGTACCGGCTCATTGTGTTTCATGTTGAACAATTAACTTTTGATTGACGGTTGCATGTCCGGGGGCTTTCAACCATAAAACATGGCCTTCATCAGCAGATGACAATGTGGAAGAAAATAAAGATTCTGAGATTCTGACTTCCACTACCACTATTTTCCTACTAGTGTCGATTCTATATTTATGAGTTGCCTTTGCTTGCTTCAGATGTGGCTACAGCATACTCAACCACTTTACCAAGATTTTAATGCCATGCCATAAGGTCAAAGCCTTTTACCTTACTCTGTAGATTAATAGGTACAGCACTCCAAACCAACAAGATAAATTCCTCTGTGTTGCTAAAGTGTGACGAAGGTTGGAGTAAAAGGATATTTTCAAGGCCAAAGTTCATGAACAGCATTTCCAAACAAAGTAAATGGCTTTGGACACCGCCATCAACAAAGGAGATGACAAAACATATAGATTATGTTTCGTAATGAATGTTATTATGTCACTAAAAGCCCACTAAGATGCCTCTGCACTTTGTCCTTTAAAGTGCTGATACAAAAAGCATCTCCAATAGGCAACTGTAAGTTTTCTTAGCATCAATATTTTAATCACCAAGGAGCATGTTCTTTCCAGGAACCATTCAGACAGAGCCTGTGACTGTAGTTTTTCTTCATATCCGATGAAGAGAAGAAACTTCCCTGAATTTGTGATATAAAGGTGATATATGAGGTACTCTTTGTGTGATACACCATCATGAGCAATGCATTTACTGTAGTTGGATATTAGTAATGTAAATGTAATATGTTCAAAATCATGCTTCCCACAGTTATTGATGAGAAAGCTTTATACTGAATATTTAAACAATCCATAAATGCCTAAATAACCTGGTGGTTGCCGTCTGGGTTTGTGGATTACACAGGCTGAATCTATGGAGAACAGTAAGGTGCCCTTTGGTAAATCCTTATTTGGATAACAGCTTTTTCTGTTCAGAAGATCAATAAGAACTCAAATTTGATCAAATTGGAAGAGTTTTTAAAGTGATCAGTCATGTAATCATAAATTATCTGGAGTGTTATGGTATGGTATGGCGTTATGGTGGTTATCCGGAGTGTTATGGTGTCTATGGTGTATTGTGTTTGTGCTGTTTTATTTGAATTGGAATTTTCTTATTGGGTTTTGTGTATTTGAAAGGCCCATTTAAGGAGGTGCATTGCAAACTAGCTTAGGCTATACATGTTTTAGTGGCATTGGCTCATGCTCTATACATGTCCATAAGTAAACATTTGAGTTATAATCCCTGAACATTTAGTTCTGTCTGATTTGACGCCACTTGTGATGGTTGGTGGTAACGGTCAGTACATCTTAATAAGACAATTCCTAGAGAAAAGACCATATGGGCCACCAAACAACCTTACTGATACATTGTATCATTATATCCTTAGTAGTAGTATTCCTTATTAGTTATATTATTTGGTTTATACAACAATTGACAAGCAGGTTAGTAACAGTTGTGAAATGTGTTAATGATTCATGACAATTGTCATTTACGGCTTGAGAAAGGGGCGTTCACAATTCAGGAACTTTATCCACATTTTTACCTAATCCCCCCTAATTTTGGATTAGCGCATGGAATTTAAATGTCTGTGAACAGTAATAATAGAGTCTTTCTTCTGACTGTTTCATGGTTTAAAATGTAAACAGGTAATATAACTATATATATTAGGAAAGAAGTAAAGTAAGTGTGTGAAACTACAATAAGAAAAGGATGTTGTCAAAAATTAAACCGCACTGGAGCGTTAAGTGCACAGGCTTTAGTTCTTTTCTGTGACAGGACAATTAATTTCTGCCAAATTGTCAGTGTAGAGAATTAAAAGAAAATATACCAATGCACAAACCCAAGTGCATTACATATTCCGCCCTGCTAGTCATATTTCAAACTCCTCAGCACCAACACCAACTCACACCTTCAAATCTCACCCTTCTCCGCCCCCTCCCACCCTCACCTTCTTTATTCCAGGAGAATGAGAAGTACTAACAAGTAAAATAAGCTTGAGTATACTCAAATGATTGGATTATGTGAGAAAAGAGTGTGCCAAAAGTCAGGACATGAAGCACCTAAGCATTATGCTTACTCCATAAACGCTGCCAGCAATCTCCTGTTATGAGTTCCTGTTATGCACAGGAGAATAATAAGGCCGTCTCTTCTCACCGCCGAGAACAATAATGAGTTCTCTGTGCAACAGTCGCCGTGGTTCAATAGCTGCACCTTTGATTCTGATGACTCTCGCTTTTTCTTCGGGTTGAAGACTTTCTCTCTCTCCTTCTATCACTCCTATCGCTTCCTTGCTCTCTCGCAGTTTGCAGCTAGGAAACTCCTCTCTGGGCATAAATCCCCTGCAAATACGATTAAAGCACTGAGTCATCGTTTGGACCGCAGGGTGTAGTGACCAATGTTGGGAGGCTGCGTGTGTGTGTGTGTGTGTGTGTGTGTGTGTGTGCGTGCGCGTATGTTTGTCTATCTGTGACAGAGGACTTCAACGTTGTGGATCAGGAGAGGACTCTATTCCTCTATCCAGGAACAAAATGGGCAATCCAATTCCACTCATCTCTCTGTCTCTTTGAGATTCAGCAGGGAGGGTAAGGCGTGACCAATCACACCCAGATATCCTCACCGATCCAACGTTCTCTCTTTCCATCACCCCTCCCTTCCTTCTCCTCTTCCCCCCAAAGGCTCCGAATGTAATTGCGGCTGCTTTTTGGAGAACCTCGCTGAATTTTTTGATTACTTTTTTCTTTTTGTCTTTTTTCCTTGAAACACATGACAGAGGGGTAGAGAGACAAAGTAAAGGGTAGCAGCTGGAAACGGAGGGTCTAAAAGGGGCTTGATGCGTCTCAGAATGTCAAGTTGCATTTCTCGGCCCACGTGGGGAAATGAAAGGGGCTTCGGAGTGGAAAGGATGGCAATTATAGCTGTTCCTTCCTCCTCAAAGGAGACCTACTGTACTTTGGAGCTACTTACATGTGAAGTTCTTTGGCTGTCTGTCAGATGTACAGAAAGAAATGTCACTACAATTGACAGTGGATTTTCTTCTTGATTACTAAGATCAGAAGACTGAGAAGAAGAGAGCTCTGCTGTTGATTGCAACAGTCCGCGTCAGACTTGTCACCGCGATGCTCTAATCAGAGCACAACACCATATTATTATTCGTGACATATCATTTTGTCTCAGTTTGGGTAAACCATAGAGATTTTACCGTGGCTGACTGTCATCACAATAAATACAAAAAAGCCATATAACTTGTAGTCTGGTTTGTTTTGACGGGTAACACAAATTAGCATTCTCACCAGTACACACACAAATCCGTACACAAATGCAAATACACACATGGCACAATTGGAGGAAGGGAGTGTATGTCTGCTTTGACTGCCTTACCAAGCACATTTGAAGATGTTTGTCTGTATTCTGTTTTACTATAACTTATTATGAGTCAGTATGCTTTGTCCCATTGTGCGAACTCAGGGGAAAACCCTGAGAACAAATGCTTCAAATCAAGTTCATCCATCTAGTACAGATAGTGTGTGTTTGCACTCACCCAGGAACAACAGCGGCACCTCTGTTTCTATGAGTGTACAGCTGAGAGAGACAGAGAGCTGTCTGTGAAATGTGTACATCTTCATCCCTTACTGTAGCTCAAACTGTTCTATGTGATGGCACAAGCAAAAACTATTGAATAAAAAGCCTGTGAATGAGTTCTAATGTCGCTCCGACTAAAGGCGGTAATGAGGAGATAGGCTTTAAACAGATTGGAATGACATCGAATGTTGATCTTGCTCTGCTACGCCTCTCCCCTTAAAGTGCCAAATAGATAGACGCTGCCAAAGTTCGCATTTATATTATTTACCAAGCAGCTTAATCCCAGAGGAGAGTGAGAGAGAGGGGGAGAAATTGATGATTGATCAAATCAATCCTCATAGCTGCAAAGAAGTCAAACAGATCTCGCTTGCTGGGCTGCTGTATGAACTCCTGAAGCTAATATAATCTTTTTTTTGTATGTTTTAATTATGAATGATATTTGGTGAGCAGTGGAGCTGCTGGATAACTGTCAGAAGAAGATGGAGGTTGTTCTTAGCAGGCAAAATCAATCAATCAATCATCTGTGTATCCATGTGCATCCCTCTTAAAATATTTATCCAAGAAACTTGCATTTTGAATAAGAGCAAATTTGTTTATTGACCAGGTTTTTCTAGTGTGCACACAAACACAGTCCCAACCTAAATATCCAAGCTGAAAAACCTGCATATAAACACAGTTGGCACAACTCCTGGGCCTTCCTCTCTGCCAGAAGCTTGAGGACAGACACAGGGCCAGCCAGTGACGATTAGACAAAGTGACACGTTATATAACTATATATATATTTATAGAAGCTGGGAAAAGTAGAGCTTATCAATAATGCATATATAATTCATTAGGGCAATCAACTAGTTCTCCCCTCCACCACAAGCCAAAGAAACAGATAACATCTCCAGTGGCTGCTGTCCAATGTTAAATTGATGGGTGATGTGACCACTGAGATCCAGAGAGGAAGGAAGCAGGAAGCGGGAGGGGAGGATGGATTGGAAGGTGGAGATAAAGATAAGGAGACGTGTGTGGGTGCATGTGTGCTGATTCAAACTTAGTGTTGGTGTGGCATTAAGACTTTACTGTTTATAGATTTTTACAACTGTACTGCAATATGTGAAGCTAGCATTACAACTGGAGCCAGATGGTGCAGTAATTGTTTAGAGGACAACTATCCTATCATATCAATTCATAAAGACAAGACAAACTTCAGCCAGAACTTGGAGAAAACAACTTCAACTAAAAAATGGCATGAATTAACATCATGGATTTGAATGTTATGCCGACCGCAAACCATTTTATGTGACATGAGCACAGATTAGACATGCAGTTTTCACTTTCTCGTACCAAAAGATTAGAATTATAACCCAATTAAGGCTAAGCTACTAAAACAATTAAAGTTAAAAGGGCATTACACTTTCACAAAGTTGGAGGACTTGCAAGAGTAAGATAAAAAAAAATAAAGGTCAAATCAAAGTAGCAGAAGCTAAGATAACCTGACCTTTAATTCTCGAGTATGGATCAAGCTCCAAAATACTAGATTTCCCATAATGCAACTCGTCGGTATGTTTTCATGAGACCCTCCCTGACTGGTATGTCTTAAGGTCTTTCAAACTCGTGCACCCAGTTTGTGATGCATGCATGTATAGCATTTTGTTAAAACTGTATAGTCTCCAAACCTAAAACAAGATTACTCAGGTGATGTCACATGAGTATTTTTTCTTTCAAGAATGAACTTCCATGCTCAAATGTAGGGCTGCAATTAACAATTACTTTTAATATTGCATAATGATTGATTGATGGAAATCCTAGAGTGTAATTTGCTTAATTAATTAAACATGTCATTAGTTATCAAAATTGTTAACAGAGTAACAGTGGAATAGAAATATTTTTTCAAAGGTTTTGGCTAAATGAATGTGCATACCTTTAACTAATGTCACACAGTTTCAAGAGATCGGATTAACAGCTCAACAACGAATCCAGCCCACTGGTAACCTCGATAAGCTACCTTATTTGGTCCATTTTTATATTCAGTTATATTCTATCCTATATCATAGTCTGCTTTTATTTTCATGCACAATGGCAATCCTCCAGACTGGCCAACATGAGCTTGACATTAAAACTGCCACTGTGGGAAGTCAATGCTACCACCAGTGACCACTACATTTATGTCTTTGCTACATTTATTTATTTATTTTTTTTAATTTTTTTTATTGAAGTCCTTTCATACCTTAGCAAAACCTACACTTGACAAAAAACACCTTTGCATTAAAGCCCTGCTTTATTTTTATGTCGCAGGACAGAGTTTATTGCTTGAAAATTGCAGCAGATCCCCCAAGGGCCTAATTACGACTATCAAAGCAAAACTAATAGGCAAGGTATCAAACTGCAAATGCTCAATCAAGGACATACGCTTAGAAGGTCAAAATGTCCTGTCATATAACATCATCATTTCTGTATCTACTACATGTATGATACAGAACACAGGGTTTTGTTTAATGAACCCTACTGTCTGTTCTGATGGCGTGATTCACAGCCAAGGCATGCACCCATGCACACACACACGCTTGTGCGCACGCACGCACACACACACACACACACACACACACACACACACACACACACACACACACACACACACAGCGACACCACATCCCATTCCAGCTTGCAGCTAGCTCCACCCCACTGCATCTAGAGCAGGACAATTAGTAATCCATCAGCGCTGTTTACAGTCTGGGTGGTGGTGCTCTGGAGAGGGAGAGAGAGGGAGGGATAGAGGGGTGGGGAATGTGTTAAAGGGGTGAGAAAAAGCGGGAGGTCAAAAAAAGCAATGTGAGGGGACAGAAAAATAGAAGTAAACAAGGGTAAAAGAGGACGACTGGGCCAAACAAGTGTTTTTAAACTGGTTAGCAACTTCTTCACTGTGTGTGTGTTTGTGTGTGTGTGTGTGTGTGTGTCTCTCTCTCTGTGAGCCCTTGTTTTGAATCATTGCGGCACACAGGCACAGTACAGATTACGAGTCACTGCGGCTTTAATATGCCAAATCAGGAATCTGTGCAGGCGTACATGCACTGCCCTACATGCATATTAATGTGGGCATGTAGGCATGTGTGATGAATATGTGTGTGTGTGTGTGTGTGTCTGTCAAGAAAAAAAGATGGAAGTGAGAGCTTGGGATGTACTGTGGCCGGGAGAAGGGAGGAACAATGTGAAGTAAAGGAGAGAAAAAGGAAGGAGGGATGAATGAAAGGGGAACCCACTAGATGGCACTGTTGTGTGGTGAATTTAATTTCTCCATCTTTTATCCCCTCTTTCTCTGCTCCCTTTTCTAGGTCTCTATTTCTATCTCATGTTGTCACCTTCTCTCCCCCCCTACCCACCTTATTCCCTCGCTCCCCCATTCTCACTCCCCCTATCTCTATGCACAGCATGTGTGATGGAACCAGTTATACAGCTGGGAAATAAACAGAGAGAACTGTAGGGTTCCCTGAATCGAAGCTAGATGCTTGAGAAACCCAGAATGCATATCCAAGGACAGTGTCTGTTTGTTGAATTGACTGCCACACTTACACACATACTCAGATGCACCTCCTCTCAAAATATGTACGTACGTACACATTTGTGAATAATTAGACACAAAGGTTGGAGCTGGCTTATATTCTTGGCAACAGAAAGGTAAAAGACAGAGGATGCTGAGTGCACAAATTATAACAATCAGAGAAGAGGTACAATTTCTGAGGATTGAGATGAGTGAAAATGGATGCACGAGTGTGGGTGAACTGTCAGTATATAGTGTAAGTCAAGCATAGGTAAGTGATTAGTGCAGAGGGTGGGAATAAAGGGCGATGGATCTCTGGTTAACTGATTTTTGAGGTGTCGTGAGCACACCAAACAACTTTAGTTCATGAACGCTGATGCTAATTAGCCCCCTTGCACAACTTCTGATCTGATTCTGAAGCCAAGTATTTATATAGCACTGGAGCTAGCAAGCATCAATCAGTGTGTAATGATCAGTGACAATGTTTCTCGGTTTACTGGTCATTTTAGACACAAGTAGTGGTTATTGCAAACAAGCAGCAAATAAATTGCTATAGAGGAAAGATTAACAGAGTTACAGGGAGGTGGTGTCAGAGCGCTCCTACAGGCATTACATACTCATATAATAAGGATATTAATAATTTGTCTCTGCTGGTCACAAGCAAGCTGCATGGTAGAACCAAATGAAAAGACATATATTCACTGATTGTGAATTAGTTAGTTTCCACTTGCAATTTGGATGATAGGTTGTAAAATCATGAATATAACACAAATAACCTATTGCACTATAATTTGTATTTGACCAAAACTGCCCGCATGCTAAAATTGCATAACCACCAAGCATCTGGTGTCAAAATCTTGTCATAGGTAATTTACTTAAGTGATAAAGTTAGTCAATACTGATTACCATTTGGAAGCATCTCTAAGCACCATTTTTTTTTTTATTCATGCTAGCGGCGTGGTTCTATGGATAGCAATGCCGGTCTGTCGGTGAGTTGGCCAGTTCACCAATTTAGTCCAAACTGAAATATCTTAGCAACTATTGGATAGATTGTAATGTATCTGGTACAGTACCGTGAAAGGAAGTGAGGTGACAAAGTATAAGAGTGCCAAATTCCACATAAGCAGGTAGGTTTGGGTGCAAAAAAAGGACTTTCACTCAGGAGACTGGGGCTTGTGTCCTGTGTAAAACCACAAGTCAACTGTCACTTTTTGAAATTAACAGTATTATCTTAGTCCATGACGCTATGACGTCTGTGACGTCATGTTATGTCCTCATTTTTAAAGCCAATCCCTGATGTTTTCCTAACCCAAACAAAGGACTGTTGCCTAAACTTAACTAGTTCCACGTCACAACGTTAACTACATGTAACTGCGCCAGTTACTTTAAATAGAATGGTCACAAGATTAAAATGTACAATCATGTTTGAAACGGCCACCGTGTGGCCTTTTTTGCTCTTGGGAAACTAACTATAGCCATGAAATGTCGTTGCCTAAAAAGAAACGTAATTATGGGTCATTATGAGCTGCTTGCATAACGTTCATACAGTATACACTATGTCATTTTGGAGTTTTGCCAATCGCCCTATTCTGTCATGAGAATGTGTTGAAGTTATACCTGCTAAAAGTCAGCATGTTTAGCATTACCATTGTGAGCATGTTAGCAAGCTGGCATTAGCATTTAGCTCAAAGCACCACTGTGCCTTAGTACAGCCTCATAGAGCTGCTAGCATGGCTGTAGACTCTCAATATGCTATAGCAATTAAAATTTTTACAGAAGTTTTTACTTTATGCAACATTAACCTTGACTGTTTAACTCACTAACTATTCAAATGAAAACTAGTTGATCATTATGAATGGACAATTTAAATTAAGCTTTACTTATATATATATATATATATATATATATATATATATATATATATATATATATATATACATATAGAAAGGCTCATAATGTGAAAAGTTAAACAGCTTTTATTTCGTTTCTGCAAATGCATATCATTAAGGTAAAGTACATTGTGGGCCAGACAACATCCTCCTGTTTTTACTGCTATGTAAAGTAAACATGGTCCTAAATGGGCAGCCAACAGATCTGAAATTCTAATGGCTTTTCATACCCAAGGTCATCATTGAGATTTTGAGTCATGATCAGACCTTGGGTAAGATGGTACCCATTCTTATTGCCTCACCAGAGCATTTTAACCCTTATTTAAATAGGCAATATGTATTGCATGCATTACCAGTTAGCTGCGCTGGGAATTAGAGTCATACATATTTATACTGCTTTAAAATACCGTACTTGATCCCTCATCATCCATTATTGTTTCTGCTGCTGTGTCAAATATTACCATATCATACTGTACCATATTGATTCTGTTGCATCTTATGGATGTTCTTTTCCCCTTTCTTTCTTTTAGTTTCTGAGAAAGAGGCTTTACAGGACTTCAGTCACCCATTCCCAGGAAACCCCTCCAGATCATATCCATTTACACCTACATTTATTTCTAGCCTTGAATCCTTTATGGGACTCTATCATTTTGATAGAGGATAAGGGCTGTGTGGAAACCCTCTGTGACAAAGCAGAGTAGTCCTTTGGCAAACTGTATGTCTAGACACCTAATTCAAATATGACCATGTGAGTGATGGCTTTTCCCATAGATGAGATTGAGTTTATTTCTTCTTATTCTTCTTCTGCTTGCACTCCATATAAAGAAAATTGAGGAATAAGCTCTGTGACAGATTCAGATAGCAGGGAGAGATACTGTCAACACCTCACCTCGGGCAGAAATCCATAGCTCAATATGTTTTTTTCCTGTTGATTTGAGATTTTTTTTCCTGAGACTATAATTATCATTAAATTGGCAGTCATCCTCATGCCTTTTCAGCTGTTTTCTGTTTTGCTAACTCCGTTTCCCTCTCGCTTGCTCTCTGCTTCCCCCCTTCTCTCTCTCTCTATAGTGCCAAGAAAATTATCAGATTGTTTACGAACTGTAACAGAAACCTATTTCCAAGCCACCCGCAGCCTTGAACCACATAGCTATTATGAAAAGATCCGATAAAGTAGTTCAGCTGAATCATGAATGTTTGGATGAAACGACCAACAACCCGTTTTCACTTCCTATCTATACAGCTGCGTATGAGACTTAAGTTCAAGTCAGTCTAATCTCCAAAACCTGCCACAAAATTGCTTATTTTACTTGACTGGAGTGATTTTGGCCCTAGGGGCAGAACATGTGCTTAGAACTTGTGCTAAATATGAAAGTAGCATCTGCCAAGAGGTTTTGAGTGCTTACAAGGTATTGGAACAATAAGGAAGCGAGAAATGTACAAATTGAGATTTCAGCTCCTGTTTCATAACATGTATAGTTTATTAGAAGCTAGTATCAGATCTTTTAATACTTTACATGAACTGAAGAACATTTAAAATAATATATAATTTATATAGTTCTATCTGCAGAAACCTAAAAGACAGACCAAACTGACCTGCATTTTTGTCCTTTTTTGGCTGGAAATAGACCTAAAAAGTACTAAAACCTACAAAGATAAGACATTTGACACTTACCAACTAACTTTTTTTGGTTGTGACAGTTAAAAATGTATATATATTTATGCTAAGAAACAGGTGGACTTATGTCTATGAACAGATATCTACATATGAATGCAGAATCAGTAGGCAATGGGACAAGATTTTGGTAACGGAAGCATTCTGGTTTCTGTTTGTAGTCTGTGTAGTCCGAGTAGTATTGACCAATGATGTTTGGTTGCATGCAGGTAAACAGTTTATGTGGAACGCAAAAGAGACAGAACATAACCAAAATGCAATCTTGGAACCCATTGACGACGATTTAGCTTTTTATCCGTTTTTTTTCTTCGAAATGGAAACACAGGAATGTTGGCTGTCGCCCACAGAGGCTAAATTTTCAGGACCGATAGCTGATGGGTTCCAAGATTGCAGGTCGATTAAACAATGAGAGATATGTCACGACAAATTTTCTTGTCAGTATTGTACAACCATCAAATAACAATTTGCCTCACTCATTTTAGTTTATGAAAAGATGAAGAAAAGGTTTAAACAAAAATGTATTATGGTGGAATGGTCAATGGAAAAAACATTTACTGCAAGCAAGATAAAACGAAACACATGGTTTTGGGCCTTCTTTGTATTTATTTATTTATTGTCATATCTAACACATACTTATGCAGTCCATTTTGATCTAATCAGTCGTGACTCCAAAATCAGAACTATAATCCAGCCTTCTTAATGTGGATCTGCCTCTCAACATTAATAGTATTTCTAACTTACTTTATGACCATATATTTTATCTTAGGATATTAAAACTGAGAGCAGTACAGTACTAAAATACAGATATAATGCACATTTCAAAAGAATATTCAATGGTAGCTCTTTAGCTGGACATGGACTGCAAAGTTAGCAAACCATTTCCTCAAGGCAAAATGTTACGTATACTACACTAACGCATTACAACTTGGCTGTTTTATAGTATATTTTGGTATTTGTAGCAAAGACTGCCATTAGTGGCTTAAATCCCAGCCCCTTGTTGCCATGTCTGACAACATAAGTCTGTAAAATGTGCCTTCCGCCAGAGATTAAAAGCACATCCATCCCACGTGACACTCTTCACACAGCTGAGATGAATAGGAAGTTAGTGGAGCTGAACGAGCCCATAGGACGCTACTCAGGGGACACAAAAAAAAACAACATTCAATTTCACTGTGGCATCAGAGTCATGTTAGGTAGTACGGTCAAACTCGGTCAGTTTTGAGACAATACTATTGTAACATCTAAGATTCTCAGTCCTGTCTAGCAGTGGCAAGTTAAAGGTAACACTGGATGTTTGGCTATACTGTCCTTTGGTCATTTCACTATTTCAATTTGACATCTCAGAAAAACAACAAAAAACAACGGATGGGCACTTTTCCACTGGCACATGCATATTACTAATTTATTATTACATATTTCTTTCATGAACCACAGATATGTTGTGAATGGCTGCTTCCTGAACCTTTTTGCAAAGCTGTCTCCTTCAATGTACCTTCCTTCATTCATTTGTCACACGTTTCCCCCTGTCATGTCTCCTCCCCAACAGGCTAAATACTCCTCTCTCCACAGAGTTGTAAGTAGCCCGCCTGGTCACCCAGGGTCAGTCTGGTTTGTTGATTTAATCCTTGTCTGATGTTGTCTCAGCTCGTAGCCAGGCTCAAATGACTGCAGCACCGGGCCGACCAGACCTCTCTCTGTTCAGCTGTCTGATAACACCTCTCCTCAGAGCCCGCCACTCCGATCTGATCTGAAAGCTGATGAGAAGTAGCCACAGCTAGGTACCAGTGTTTTCCGGAGAAGGTTTAAGATCTGGCATCCAGCTGGGTGGAGTGGGATGGAGTGGAGTGGAGCAAGGTTCACAGCAGAGAAGAGTACAGTTGAATTGTTAAGGCTGCTCTCAAATGCATCTCATCCAACTGAAATATTGGTGAAAACAGCATCCAATAAACCAAAAAAGGGAGAAATTGAATTCAGCACATACTGCACACTTTACAACATTTGCTAATTCTATTAAAGCAGTAATAATACACCACTTACATACTCTGTGCATGTGATTTATAATTTGCTAATGCTGGTAAACTCTTCAACACTTATGCATGCTTCTCCGGCACGCAACAGCATGTGCAGATTACAACTTTATCTCCAATTATAGAGGCATGTGTGACTTTGGGAAATGGAATCAGATAAGTGCATTATTCATGTCTTAAGTGTCATGAAAAAGAACATACAGGCAATGTTGCTCCTCCATGATAAACATAGCAGATCTCTCAATCACAGTGGTTTCATTTCCATTATTAAAATGAATATATTCACATACACTGAGCTTTTAACAACTGGGAGCTGCCCAGTACAAGTGCATTCCACTGCTGTAGGCCATTGAGAAGTTCCACTGGAGAAGCAAATTAAATGGCATCTCAATGACAGTAGTTAAGAGAGGACAAAGCATTATTCATTCATTCCCTCTGTCCAGATTTTGTCGGAGGATCTGAACTGGCAACCGTTTGGTCACAGATGCACTGGAGTCTGTTAAAAAAATACTATTTCTTGAACCTTCTTAGGATTGTCACTATTCTGTGTAACTGCAGAAGTAAAAGCCCAACGCTGTCTTGCTTAAGCATGCTTATATACGAGTGGGTGTGTGCGAGCTTGTGAGTGTGTGCATCCTTTCATTTTGGTAATGGAAATGCTGGGAAGCCTTTAGTAGTTGCCACTGGTAATGGAATGAGAACATATGTATAATTTAAGGCTCTGCTACAGGCTCCCAATGTAGCCAAGGCACGTACACACACGCACACGCTCGTGCACACACATGCACACATGTACACACACACACACACACACACACACACACACACACACACACACACACACACACACACACACACACACACACACACATATCCACAAGAAGCTTAATCACTGGCAGTGTTTCTTCGTCTGAGTGAGTGAAAGTGGCACTAATACAGCGCTGTAGTTTCAGCTCTCTTAAAGTCTCACCAAATATCCCTCTCTGCTTATTATTCCGCCAGTTGGCCTAGATGAGTCAAGACTACATAGCAAAACTGTGGAGCGAGAAAGACACGGTGAAAGCAGAGTTCAGCTTACTTTACAGAATAGCAGGGAGAGTTACATTAAAAGGGGACGGTTCAGGATTTGCATACGCCTGTACTATTGATCAGTAAGCGAGCCCTTACAAATGTTTCCATACTGGGATTTGGGTAATAGAGAAATTGGCACAGCTCTCGCTTTAGCATTTGTTAGCGGGCGCCTGTGTGAGTGTGTGTGTGTGTGTGTGTGTGTGTGTGTGTGTGTCTGTGTATGTGTTTGCAAAACAGCAAGGTTTCATCAAGACCTTTATCCCCAAAATGTCAGTGATGCCTCCTGGCCTCACGCTGTAATGCAATGAGCGTGCTGGCGCTGCTTTTAAAGATTTTTGTCTTTTTTTATATATATACGACGGAATTGTTCCTTGACTTTCCCTTTTGAATACATATCAAACGATATAGATAATATAACAAATGTAACTCGCATTATTAACAATGTCTTAATTAAGCTGCACTGATTAATATTGTACACATTCTACAGGTAGACATGGAAGTAACTGACATTTCCAGGGTGTCAGTGAACATGTTGGAAGCTTAGAAGCTGTAAAGCATGTCAATCACTCCAGCTACCTTGACATTGATTAGTGTGAGATAATGAACCTGCGATTAGCAGAGAGTAAGGCGTTAGGTTTTTAGCAATAAGCTCTGATAAACAGACTGTGCACCACCTGCCCAGCACCAAACAGCAAACAGACTTAACTAGCTGATGAATATACAGTAGTGGAGCATTTAGTAGCTACATGGGCAGAAGAAGTTGGTGGAGACCAAAACAAAGCTAAAAGCTGAGCGAATGTTGGACTCACATTTGCATCCACTTCTCCAAATAAATGTGAATGTTGCTCTGTGTCTGTTGAATGTGTAAATAGGCAACTGTATGTGCTAAATCATTAGCCATAACAAAATTCTGCAGTAAAATGTTATGATATATAATGTATAATGTGTTTACAGATTGTTCTGTTGCCCTCAAGTGGCATCACAAATCATGTAATACTGTTTTAACAAGCTACTTATGTAAATATCTAACTGGACGGGCCCATTGTTCTATAATAAACTATCCAAATTTCAGTAAAGAAATTACTTCCATGTAAAAAAGCAAGATATGCTTCTGGTTATGCTTGGAATTTATAACGCAGCACAATCTGAGTGTAAAAATGCCACGAATCGAATGCCTATAAAGTGAAGCCTCTTGTGCAAACACAAAGGGATAATTTAAGCCTGACCAAAGCATTTGGATGTTGGACGTTATAAATGGGGTTTAAAAACATCAAAGAAGATAAATGTCAGGATAAAATATGTTTTCAGCATCATTTGTACACAAAAAGCTCTCCACATTGTTGCTCTTTTTGCCCTTTAATTGGTATTTGCCAAACGACATTTCAAAACACATTTGACTGTCATATCATTAACATCCACTCACTTTCCTTCTGTTTGTGTATGCAATTTGCATTTGATTTGTACCATCAAGCTATAATTTATGTGTGTGAGTGAGAGAGTGTGTGTGTGTGTGTGTGTGTGTGTGTGTGTGTGTGTGTGTGTGTGTGTGTGTGTGTTTGCTTGCTGCAATATGACGCAGGCCGCCAAGCGATGAGTCAGGACATCATAACGACTGCACGGCATTGTGGAGAATGGTCTTCTGCCTCACATCTCACCCCCCCATCAAAACAGCTTCGTTGTGTCTTCTCTCCGAGCTGGAAAGTCCCCTTCTTGACAGGCAATTCGGATTCCCAACAGCGGTCCACAAAAGGTTGTACAGCGACTATCCACTCTCCTTTTTCCTTTTTTTTGTCCCTTTTTTTGTTTTACAATAGAGTGTGAGAATGCAATCATCGCGTCCGTTTCAGATGGAGGAAGACAATTTGGAAGGGGAGCGAGAGGAGGCACTGTCCCTGGTATGTTTATGGAGAGCTCTGCCAGACCAGGACAGGGAGACGAGGGAGGGAGAGGACAAAGAGGAGAGCAAAATGATGAAGAGACACAAGGAAGGGAACAAAGACAGAGAGCAAATAGAGGAGAAACGATAGATGGAAAATTGCACGAGCAAATGTGTGATGGATGAAGTGGGGAATGACTGGAGGAGAGAGAAAAGCATCTCCTCCACTGCCGTGGCAACCCCCGACGATGTCATTTCATTCTGGTTCTTGCTAACAGACCCCTCTACCCCCCCCTGCGAGCCCTACAAACACTCCACCCGCCCTCATACATTCAAACAAACAGACACACACTCCCCTTCTCATTCTATTAATCTCCCCTTCCTCTCCCCGCGTTAGCATTGAGTCTCCCTCGAGACTGATTACGGTGTTCTGTGCGCGCATATGTGTCCGCACAAGAGAGTGTCTGTGTGTGTGTGTGTGTGTGTGTAGAGAGTGTGTGTGTGTGTGTATGTGTGTTTTTTCTATCGCCAGTTTTCTATTTCTCCCATTTGTTTCCCCCCGCTCATGGCAGACACTTGCTGTAATAAAGTAAATGAGGTTGGGAAATGGCAAGACTCAAGGTGATATTTCAGCAAGCAACTCCCCAGCAACAACACTGTGGGGGAGGCAGGCAGCTGAGCGTCTGAATGAGATGTCTGCGTGTGTGTGTGTGTGTGTGGACTGGAATGTAGTATTTGCAGAAGCTTATTTTATGTGAGTGTGCATGAAGAGTTTGCATGCCAACATCTGAATGCTGGGGTTGCCCTTGCAGACAATTTTCTTTATTGTTTTGGGGTGGTGTGTGTGTAGGGGTCTTATTACAGACAATAAGGCCCACCCTGAAAGACTATGCAATGGATGTGCAAAAGCAGTGTCTGTGTTCCCAACAGCAACTTAAGACTTGTGCTGTTGTACTGCTTAAAGGAGGCACATAGAAATGGAGGATATAATTCTACAGCCAGCTGAGAGGATGTAGATCAGGCTGGGGTGACAGGGTTCACAAGCTACCTCCGCACAGCTGAGGAAATCACTTGAGGTTGAGGTATCTATGCCAAACACACTATATCTTCATACAAGCAGTTAGACCCACGCTAAGTGCTAAGCGTCTGTTGTGTAATGAAAAAAAATATTGAAGCTCTCCTTCGATATTTACCACAGGGCCCTCCCACCATTTTGTCTTGTGTTACTCTGGCGTTTCTGGTATAGAGAGGCAATTTATTATGGAGCTGACTTTTATTATTCCTCAGCTGAATGCCTGTGAGAATGCAGAAGGAGTTTGCTCGGAGTTAATGCCAGCAGCAACAACAACAGCAAGGACTGCAACCTAGAGCATTTTACATTGGAGTTTGGTTGGAGATTTCTAAATAAAGTGAGAAAATAGAGACATGTGACAACTGTTTTGTCTTTTAAAAAAGTAACCCTAATGATTTCAACCAGAAGCCTGGTTCCACAGTGGAGGTGTAGGGTTCTAAAGAAGTGGGGTTTACGTAGAAAGAGAGGGTCTCATGGAAGACACTATTACGTTGCATTATGGAAAATGTAGGATCCAATGTTTTTTACCCTTACAAAGGACTATAAGTCAGTGAGTCCCCCAACTTTATGGAAATGCAGTACTAAATAGTTGCTGTACCTCTATAAAGGGGCTGTACTCAACATTCAGAACATTACAATAGCAGCAAACAACTATTTGCTATGTAACGATATAGGTGAGTAACGGCGTCCTGAGCAGAGAATGAAGTCCCACTCCCTCTGTGTGTGTTGTAATCCGAGTTTCTCACTGTTTGTTTTTTTTCAGTATTTTGAGTACAGCTCCTTTAAGTTATTGTTCCTTTGACAGTCTTTGGATACATTATTAGATTTAATGATAGCTTTGGTATTTAAGTCCTTACATCACAAAACATGGATCACAAATAGTTTCTTATGCATCATGATCATTTTATTCTCAGTAGGCATTTTTAATGCCCCTAAGTGCTAATTAACAGCTTCGTCTCCAAATAAAAGCCATTTCAAGATAAAATACTGTAAATGGTTTTGAAAATGATCCAAGCACCATTTTATCTCAATGACTACAAAGTGTACTTGGAATTCATATAAAGCTAGGTCAGTATTCATCAGTTGCTCTGGCAAGCTGAAAAAAGAAAGAAAAATGTATCCTCCCTGTTAGGTGTCATTCCTTCTTTACATTCCGATATTAATGTAATATTTACAATTAACAATATGTACCCTATGTATCTCAATTCAAAATATGTAGGTGGAATTATTGAAGGATAGACTGATGGTATTCAATTAAGTTGTTATTGTCAATGAAGTCAATGGGTAAAAAAAACAAAAACAAAAAAGACATTTCAACTTGATCCGAGGCTGAAGACATAAATCGTACGTAAAGTAATGTGTAAGTAAGATAAGTTTATAAAAAAGCTGGGAACTGTAGTTTTTAGAAATTGCTGCTCTAACAGGAGTGAATAGTGCGGGAGTATTTTCAGCGGCGGATTCATACACATTTCTTGCTCTAGTAAGTAGCAGGGTGGTATATTTGTTATTGATTCAACTAAAATACAGTACCTGTGTTCGTTACAATGGTGGGACATGTCACAGAGTGCAACAGTGAGACCGTTCATGAGATTTGTTGACAGTAAGAAAAATATAGAACATCACCAAAAGTATCTTTTTTTTTTTTTTTTATTAAAAGATATTCATCAAGCATTCCAAAGTAATAATATATTTGCATTCCATAAGTTGAAACAGCCATGGTCTTGCTTTTTTTCCAGCAGCCAGTACAAGGATACACCAAAACAGCAACTATCAGAATGTCCTGAATGAAAGGTCAATGCCTCCTTGTGTCTAAAGTCTCGCCACTTTGCAGTCAAACATGGCGAGAACTGAATGAATCTCACCCTCTCCTTCAATTAAATGAAATGGGTAGGTATGCAATATGCTATTTTCTGGTGACTTTAGAAATTAAATGAAGTGAGACTATAGTTATCCCTGCAGGAAAATTGGGCCATTGCAGAAGCAGGGAGGGGGATATGCTGTACATAAGAATGTAACAGTATATTTAAGATAAAAAAACAAGCATTTCCAACATAAGAACCAACTGAAAATACCTATGGGCTAAACTCTCTACATTATTAATGCATGTGTTTTGGTTGACAGTTGCAGTTTCAACTTGTTTTGCTACGTGTAAGTGGAATTCTTTCATTACAGTTCCTACTAGCCCCAGCAAAGCCCGCCATTTGTCTCTGTGTGTGTGTGTGTGTGTGTGTGTGTGTGTTCTTAAAGATTATGTAATCGTTTGTGATTTTTGGACCCCTGGCTGCTTCAGCTGACAAGCTCTTGCTAAGAATATTGCTGTAAATTCTTCCCCTCCAGGGGTCAGGTTAGCTGTGAGCTGGCTTTAGCCGACCGTTTCGGATGAGTTCCGTGTCTCCTGCTATCCCAGAGAGTCAGATTCACTCTCACTCTCAAAAACACAAAGTCTAATGGCACAACACAAGACAATTCTGCCTTTCACAAATATTGGCTATATATATATATATATATATATATATATTTTGCCATACACAAACATTCCCCCATGAGCAAAGTCCCACACAGTCATACGCAAGCTTACATAAACACACACACATTGACATTTTACAAGATGAAATGACAGTGGAGGGACGGGAATGTCAAGCACAATAGACGTCCTCCGGGACAACAGACGTACTTTGGGCCTAGTTTGTGATGCGGAGTGTCACATCATGCAGCTCTGTAGGTATGCCATTTGTAAAGATTAGATTGTGATTTGGATGACACTGGAGGGCACATCCAACAGAGAGAGGGAGACAGACGTGGCAGAGAGGAAGACAGAGACCAACGGGAGAAAGAGAGACAGATACAGAGGAGAGATCATTATTTGGCATGTCCAGAAGGGAAGCAGGCAGCCTGTGTGTGTTTTCTGGGCAAGCTGCTCCCACCATTCCCCTCAAAGTCATTTTCAATAATGTAAATGTCCCTCACTAGTGGGCCCGTCTCCGCTCTATGCTTAATTGTTTCTGGCCTGTTATACCTTTCCTCCCTTGCACCGAATCTTAGACTATGTCAGTTGCTTGCTCCTGTTTATTTTGTCTCTGTATGTGTGTGCCTTGCATAGATGGTGTATCACTTTGTTTGTGCATTTCTGTCAGGAAATACGTGTTTGTTTTTGTTAATATTGTGTGCACCTCTTTGAAAGAGAAGCGAAATATATCATGGCACCAAACTTAAAATCAGCAGGAGAGTCATACGAATACAACATTAGTAGGACAGGAACAGTGTAAATTAGAGGACTGTAGAATAAGCTCCAACAAAAAAAGGAACAGTCTGTACCAAACCCAGAGACAGAGCTGCATGTAGAAAGTAGTGAAACTATAATAAGGGAAACAAGGAATAAGCTCAGGGACTAAAGAACAAGGAAAGTAAAAAAGAGTGCTGGAATGTGAACAGGAATATGAAGAAAAGGGGTATAAAGAGGGGGAAAGAGAGGGAGGCAGTCTATTTGTTGGGCTTGTGTAGTGCAACCTCCCCAGATACACACACACCACCACCACCACACACACACACCCGACAGACAGGCCTCCCTGCGGGTTGTTAGCCATGCTTGCAGAAATACAGCTTCATTTCTGTTGACAGCCGGAGGAAAATAATTGGCCGATAACAACTCATCAGAATGCAGGCGATACGTATGATTTTCTCACCCAGTTCTTTCTGAGACAATCAGCCACAGTGTAAATAACTGAACGGAGGTATCGTTTCATTTCTGTCAAGGCAGTGTAGGAAGGAAAGTTTGGATTTGCCTACACACACACACATTGATGTTATTGATTTCTTTGTCTGGATGTTTGTTGTGTGAGGTAGTTCACTTTCAGCTACAGACAAATGAGGATTTTGGAAAGGGGCCTTTGAATTGTTCATGTTTGTGCAGTCCAGTTTTCTTTTTAACAATACTTGTGGCACTGTTATATCTTTATATATTAAGCAAAATAAGTAGAAATACCAAAAAACTAAGGAGCCAAAGTGGAACACAAACAAGTGATAGAAACCTGAAAAGCCTGCAGGCAAGTCTGTAAAATGTGCATTACAATTTTTAACAAGTTGCTATTTGGCTTAATATTTGGAGCCAAATCAAATAACTTTCACAGTTAGCTAAGTGTTGGGGTGATTCATGGTTGCTGTGAAAAGCTATTAATTTCACAAGTTGTTTTCGAGGTATGGCTGAGCAAATGGTAGTTATTTGTCTACATATTAAGATGATAACAACTCTGGCTATGTCTAGAGGTTGAACCGAACATTTGGAGTTCTTGAGCTCTCATTCTTGTGTAATTTAAGCTCCTTTGCAAGGTCCCATCTAAAATCTAGCAGGGTGAGCAGGGTGCATATTGCCGGGGGGGAATTATTTTTATCCCTGGTGGGGACAAAATGTATACCCCCCTTAAAGTAATCAATGCTACTTCACCAATAGACCATATACTGTATTATACACGTAAAATAGAAGTATTTTAAACCAAGCTAAGTGCTGTAACGAAAACAGTCTATAGTGCCAAAGAGCGATAAAATCCGAGCGGCGGTTGCTGGTTGTATTTAGCCACTACAGAGCTCCGGGATGCCGGCTACCAGCAGCAGTTATTTAGCTGCCGATAGGTGACTGTAAGCTGGGTACAGGCACCGCCAGATGACGGTCCTTTCAGAGGCCATGGAAGTTGAGTTTAGCCAGAAAAAGTTAGCGTCATGCGGAGGCGATGACAGTTAAGTTTAGGCACCAAAACTACTAGTTAAGGTTAGGAAAAGGCTCGTGGTTAAAACACTCCTGAGGAACGAGTGGTTCCTGGGTTAAAAGTATTTTGTTTTTGCCGCAAAGTGAACTCCACTCTCCAGCTTGAAAGTGCTGTGTTTTATTTTGATGCCACATTATGCTATTTCATTCTGAATTTTTTTTCCATTGTATATTGAAGTTCATAAATAAGTGTTGAGTGCTGAGTGGCACTATCCATGGTACTGAAAGGGGGATTTCATTCTTGCATGTTTTGTTTTGTTATGTATGATCAACTCCCCCCCCCCCCTCTGCTTTTTTCACAAATCACATCCTGAGGGTGATGGAATTAGCACTCCAACTCAGGCCTGAAAAGTCAAATTGGGTGTGTTGTGTTCACATTTCTTGCAACTCCCACTACAGAGATGATTCAGTCTTGTATCACTTGACCCGCTCAGGGTTTACTCATCAACCAGAGAATCGAAATTTGAAAAATGTCTTTACAGCTCCAAAAGGAACAGATCTTAATGTAGGCAACATTTTGATTTAGAAGAGGGGATGGATTGCGTTACTTTATGATTGATCCCTCATGAATTGCATAATCACAAGCCTTCAGCCGTCAGTCTTCCTCATGACTGGACGGCAACTTCAACTGCATTTAAATTTACCAACCAATTAGCCGTGACCCTCGAGTTTTCAGCCGAGCGTAGTTGGATGGAAATAGCTGTTGAATTTCATCCTCACTACAAGTTCTGTAACAGAGTGATACAAATGTTTATATGGTTGCATCCCCTCTAAAACAAATACAGTATCTTTCTCATTAGGGGCGGCCCCCTCCATCCTTCCGAATAGTTCTCACAAGTGGGTGACCTGGGCTAATTTTGTTTCTCTAAGCTGTCCCTGTTTGACACCGAAATCTCTCTTCAGGGCGCCATTTGAATTGTGGGGAAATTAAATATTGAGGCCAAACGTATGCTGTTTAGATGTACTTTACCTCTCTTCGCTTCCACATTAGATTGCAAGGTTTTCTTTGTCAGCATACTCTCAGTAAGGGGCCCTTTGCGGATGAAATGCCTCTTTGTAGTAAGGGATTGTAAAGGGATTCAGTGCATCTCCTTAAAGTCTCAAATATGCCTTTACACACAGCATGAGGGCCTATTGTATCTTAAGAAGGTGTGTTAATGCCATGAATGGATTTTAAAGTTGTAATAAAACATGTCAGGTGTTTTGTATGTTGTTATGCTGTGCATTGAAGTTAAATGTAAAACATTGTCAAACCTATCAAATATGATTTTCACAAGTCGTAGACCTTGGTCTAATTATTGTGAACACAAGACAACAGTTGAGACAGTTGGCAGCCTGCAACACCCACCAGTTAGTGCTATAGTGTTTGCTATATTTGTATTCTCTGCCTTTTCATTGAAGATATTAAACCAGCACGACTTTTTGTGGACATCAGCTGCAGTCTGAGTCTTTGCATCGTTGGATTACATCCAAAATAAAATTACAGTACTTTTTTTTTTTTTGCAAGATTTGCTCATAGCAACTGGTTAGAGTGATCAGGTTTGTGACTGATAAGGGCAAGGTTAAGGTTAGGCAACTAAAACACTAAAACATTTGAATGCTGATTTCGAAATGTTAAAAGTGTTGTTGAGATGGGAACACCGGCCGGTCTCCCGCATGAAAGTTGAAGGCGCTACATGCCCATTCAACACTCGGACCTCCACACCATACAGCCTACATTACCTTTCATACAGTGCACACTGCTTCTTGCATAGTCAGTGAACATTAGCACTGGACGTAAATTGGGACGTGCGGAATCTGGGCTGGAGAACCCAGTGGCAGCCAATGAGAAATTCAATAACGACACATTTCATTAAGTGTCTTCCCATCCACCTGTTTTTATGCACATTTTCAATTAACATATGAGTTGAAACGTTGGCAGTCTTTTAATTACGTCATCTCATTGTACCCTCTTCTGCTGCAATGATTTAATGGCAGCCGACAGGAGAGTTGGCCCCACCAGCTGTTTACCTTGATGCCCCCAACTCTGAATATATACAGTAATGGATGACATTTTCTTTTGCCAATTGTAGAAATTCAGTTGAAATGTGCATTACTCTACATTTGGATGGAAACTTGACTAGTAATTGTTTGCAGTCACAGACACCTGAAGATTGCAACCATTTCAACTATTTAAATTAGCCAAATAAATCCCAATGTGTCCCTCTTTTAAAAGCCAGAATACCGACAGCAGATGGAGGAATAATAGAGAGACCGTTATGAAAAAAGAATAGTTTGAATATAAATCAGTGATACTTTAAAGTTTTGTTAATGCATCAATTTTAAACAAATTCATGGGGCAAATGTGAGCTTATCTGTCGGGGACATTAAAAATAGGAGAGAGAAATTTATCCTCCCCTGCCGTACCTATAATAAATCAACTCTCACCAATCACAGTCCTTGCCCTTCATGCGTGTCTATAATGATACCTGCACTACTGATTGATGCGTGACAGGAGCATTACTACCAGGGGCGGCCATTTTTGAAGCATCAGCACTTCCCACCAGTGGACTGCACTACCTGACCGCACCTGCTGAGCTTCCCTCAATTAATACATCTGTCGGCCCGTATGTGTGTATGGGTGTGTGAACTGTCAGCTTGCCGCTCATTTCTTTGCCCGGCTTCGCCGCGCCTGCCTGGCCTCTCACCGAGCTCATTTTCCCCTTCACTCTGTGTGAAGGCCATCTTCAGAGGGAGGGAAGAGAAAGACAGCGAGGAACAAATCAGAGGGAGGGGAAAGACAGAGCGGGCAGTGTAGAAAGACAAGCGTAACAAAGGCTAAGAAAAAAAAGAGGCTGTTAAAAAGAACGAGCTCTCCTGCGGAAAATAGAGGAACTGTGAGAAACAGATAGAGAAAAAGAGATAAAGGAAAGACAGAAAGGCAATGACAGAGACTTTAAAGTTATGTGTAGTTTCTGGACTCTTTTTTAAAAACACATCTCAGCTCAAATGATTGAGTTTAGTCTTGCAGTGTAACTCAGACTTGTAAGATAGATACACACAGACACAGAGATTGATTCGCACACATAATTGCAGGCGTAGTCAAACACATACAGAATGCACACTTTTGTACACATTTTAGGACTACAAACTAAACAAAAAGGGAGAGAATGCACTGCTTGCTGTTCTGTATGTCTCTCGAAAAGCTGTCAAAGCCAGTGCTGCGGAGGATTAGGAACAGTATAGATCTGCAATGCATCACGACGGGCCTGAGCAAATAAACAAATTGGAGGGAAAAGCACTGCACAAAAGACTTGCCAGGAACTATTTATCAGAATTTCCAGAGGCCTGTTGTCTCTGACCTATAAGAACACCTTCTCCCTCTTTTCCTTTTGCAGAATACCTTATAGATGCAAGCTGACACCACTGGCATATAGCCTCGGAAAAAAATTATAGCTCAGCGCTGTACTTTCCGACTTTTACCAACCTGTCAGTAATAGCTATTATGTTATGCGACGACAGCAAGTGGAGGGGGGGTTTATGACCTACACTGCAGCCTGCCACCAGGTGGCGATCCAGATGTTTTGGGAAGCTGTCAAGTCGTCTATCTTTCTATACAGTCTATACAAATATTCATTCATTGGACACCAAATAGTCCCTGCTGACAGCATTTTCTGCATTATCCAGTGATAATAACTGAATGTAATCCTCTTAATGTGGGTGAACTAACCCTTTAAGTTTGTCAGATAGTGTATGTGAAGCATGTTTCAGTTTGGTCTTAGCTACAACACAATTTCTCATAAAATGAAGTGATAAAATACATTTTAAGAGAAAATTGTAAGAGAAAATATATTTGTATGTCCACCTTATGGTATTTTTACGTGTCCTCAGGGGGTCTATTCCATTTCTTGAAGTTTTTTTTAAATCAATTTAACTTTTTCATTGGAATTTTAGACATGCAATTTCCAAAATGACAGCAAAGACGTGGATCGAGTAGCTTTTTAAAACTCTTTCAAGATGTAGCATTTTATAGAAAACAGCTGGCTGCATGACGCGCTTGGAAACTTGTTTCAAGCAGACTTCAATATAATACGACTGCCAACGGCCCCCTCCCCACTTTGATGGCACCCGCCAATCTAAATGAAATGTGTTGTTGTGTAGACAGCCGTAGGCACTGGCCACTCAGTCGGAGTAAACACCTGTCTGAAATTGGTACAATCCAGGGCGCAGAATCATTACACCGGCATGAGATCGCCATGAAACGCCTGCTGTGTTCGTGTTGCCAATTTCATTAGGCCTTGGCGTGCTCTCTTCATTTTTCTTTCTCCCCAGCACCGTCTTATTTATTTGGTTTCTCTGGTGGAGCTGGACAGGCTCCCTACGGAGACAGAGCTCTCATTGTGAGGACTCTGAAGACGACTCATAAAAAAAAGCACACTGAGGCGCCGCCCTGTCAGTTGTAACATACACACACAAATGTATACACCCACACAAAAACAGAGGACATCATATAGCCCTTTAGTTATAGCCATAAGTCCACACTAATAGTCAGGCTGTGCTGCCAATGAGAAAGCTAAAATAATTGGTCCACGGGTAGTCCTGTTTGGTCTCTGTCATTAGAAACAGCACAGCGATAAAAGGCAAAGATGCACAAATCAGAATAGAATTGGGGGTAAGCAAAGCAGTGTGACCCTCAAAGTAATACAGATGATGTTAACTGGATGACTTCTCTTTGAGGACTGGACAAATTATCAGAGCAACAAAACTTGCCACACACATGCATTATGCTGTCTATATAATATGAACTAATAAAGCACAAGCTCTCGAACATCACACTGATTCTCTTGGCTCTTAGGTAATAACTACGATTTGATTTTCGTCATAAGTTACTCTCGAGCAATGTACCAATGCCATTTTTGTTAGATGTCTTTGAAGAGAGGGTTCATCTTTGAAACATGTCAATTAGCCAGCACTTTTTTTAAAAGCAAATGTGCAGTCAGAGAGATGCCAAAGCCACTGTTCCTCTCACACATCACCCTTCATCCACTCAATAAGAACAGTAGTCAGAAATCAAAGTTTTCTTGCCATCAACAACTTAAGAGATTTGTGGCATTTCTGGTCTGTTGCACTCTTAAGGGAATAATATCATTGTTTTTGGGGATCTGAGAACAATAACAAAAAAGTTTGATGAAGGGAAAATATCCAGAGACCACTCTGACAAGACGAACAAACCCCCCTCAGAGTGCTTACAGTGAAGCCAAGCCTATTTGCATCTAGATAAAGGATGTGCAAAGCCTGCGTTGTGTACCCTTGTCGACTCAAAGCGTCTGTTCGAGGAAAGACAACAGAGCGAGTCCACGAATGGAAACGTCGGAACATTCTGCACATTTCCAGTCTGAATGTTTGAAATGGGAAGTGAACAGAGACACCTACTTTTTTCTAGAAGTTTTACAAGACAACATGATTACTGCGCAGGGACTGAAAGAGAAAATATACAGAGGCATCGATACAAAATGAAACCAGACAGACAGTATGGTGCTGCTTCTTAGGAAGGGCTCATTACAGAAGGCCATGGTCTGTTCTCTGCTCTGCTCTCCTTTTCTTCAGCTGTTTCTCTCTGTGTGTCATTTCCTCTTTTCATCTCCACCTTTCCCTGTAGTTTCTACACTCTCCATCTCTACTTATGTGACTTCTCTACATTTCTCTGCCCGTTCCCGCTACTCCTTTAAAGGTTAACACAGCAAAGGTTCATGCCCGAAAACGAAGCTGCCCCCTCAGCTCGAGGCCTGCTGCTATAAAACTAAATGACTAGAATGTTTAGAAGAAGAAAAAAAGAATCACAACTTTAACTGTTCTTTTTAATCTTCCAGTTCTTCTGTGGGTGTTGCTCGAAAGTTCTGTGTCTGTTCTGCCTAGCTTTATACTGCTGCAGCAAAGTAAACAAGGGGCCTCATTTACAGAAAAGTAGTGCAATCAAGTATGACCTTACCAGAAATGTACAGAAAAAGTGAAGTCAATAAGCTATGCCTGGGATTTTACTTGATGTGGAAAAGACTATAGCTCTCTGTAGGGTCTTCACTAGACATACAAAAATGTGATGGGTGTTGTGAACACTTAAATTGTCAGGAGAGCACAAGGCATGAGATATGGGTTGTAAGCGCGCCTCACAGGGCAACAGTTCGACACACAGGCGGTAATCAAAGTGAGTCAGAATGGCTGCCACCATTATTTACATCATCACCTTATCAAATTGTTATAACCGCAGCTTTGGTCAGAGCATTGTTTTGAACAGCACAGCTGACATGTCTTACTGAGGTCACATCATTCCACAGGTGTTGACCTTAGCACACAGACAGACACAAACACCGTCTCTTATTGGTGGTTTAGAGTCTGCAGTCCTCCTCACCTGCATGTTTACAGACTGTGGGAGGACATTTATGTTAGCCCAGTGAGAAAACACAAACTGCACACAGAAGTGCCCACGGCTTGGACCTTGTTGGTACAAGGCAACAGTGTAAATGACTGAGGTACGGTGCTCCATATGCACTTTACTGGAGGCTTGAATACAATTTAACAAGTGAATTACTAACTAAATAAAACAAGTGATTAACTAACATTAAATATAATGTTAATATATGCAATTAGTAGTGACATTTCCCCAGTGGCTTCTGAGTTAAAAATGAAAGTAAAACCAGAAAACTTAGTATTATTTGTTTCCCAGTGTGTAGATTCGTGATTTTTTGATGAGACATATTAGCACGTGGCTATATGTGTACAGCCACTTTAAAACCACTGCGTTAGGTGTCTTTGAAGATTAATGATGAAGTTTAAGATTTGTCAAGGAGGCCCCAGGACTTGCTGATCTAATTCCATGTAAATCTGCCGTCTGACAATTTCACCTTGAGTTGGATGTCAGAACATTAACTGATTAATTCATTGATTGATTTATTGATCAGTAAACCTGACTGTGAGTAAGCCCATATTTCCTATGTCTCACTCAGATGCCGCAGGTCACAAAAGGGGGTTGTTAATCGTTGCCACTGCAGGGATTTTCAGTAGCATGTTATAATATTGGGAAAGGAAAAAGTAATAGTACTAATTGTAATGGTTACATCTGTGGTAGGCAATTTGTTTTTGGTGTCGTTGGGCAAAGATTCCATAATTGAACATCTCCTCTTGTTTTCACGGGTTTAGCAAATCTGGCCTGTGATGTGAGACTTTGGCCAATCACAGGTCATTTCAGAGAGAGAGAAAGCATTCCTATTGGCTGGTAGAGACCGGTAAATTTAAATCAAGGTACTACTAAAAAACTTTTAAGTTATGTTTTTTTTTTTTTTCTTTTTTTTTTTAAAGAGATTCCTGCTATATAATGTAATGTAATGATACTTATATAGATAAATATGTGGCATACACATCGATATCTGATTAAAAGGGTGAATAGCTGTGCAAAGATTAGATAAATATATGAAAACTACAAAAAAATGCAAATAACGCCATTGCGTTATTGTAAAATAGTACTGGCATAATGTGTGCTACTATTGCAACATCATGGCAGAAAATCATGAGTATAACAAGAAAAGATTACTAGCTTTTTTTAATTTAAAAAAAAGTTTACTTTTCCAGGAAACCTCCCATAGAGTTTTCTGCTGTGAGCCACTCATCAATCATTTTTGCTGTAAAGTTTCCGGTTTCTTCACGGTGCAGTGAGAGTTGAAGCTGCAGGCTAATGTGCCACCAAACTCTCACTGAAAATCAGGAAGGCAAAATAAAAAAAGACCCTCCTTCCCACTTCCCTGCAATAATTTTCTGCCGAGAAACAGAACAGGTGGCACATGGCTCCCTGAAGACATGGTGACATCCAGGAAAACAAATGTTGAGCCTACTTGAGTGGTAGAGACTGGCTGGCAAATAAATATGCTTGGGCTTAATTTCCATGATCAATGAATGGTTTCAGGGGGAAATCTGCAGGTACAAGAGTAAAAAGGCTGGTACATAACACAAGGTAATTCCCATTGGAAAGTGTAATGGCTGCTGCCACACAATGTGCTCACCTGGCATCCCCCAACAGTCGCTCAACATTGCTGCCTAGTCCCTAGGGAGACAATTGGTTTTGCGGCCATGTTTACTTTGTGAGGAATACTTCCAAAGTCTAGATACATCAGTACTGTACAGGCTCATTTGCAAAACATATGAGACAGGCAACCTGTTCTGTTCCATTTGGCAGTCTGTCCGCAAGTTGTAAACACACAGTAAAATATGCATTGATTATAGAAGCAGTACTGACTTTTCTAAACATGTGAGGCATATTACATGCATTTGTTTCTCATCAAGGGCATGCTAGATCTCAATTACTTGGTATTTTCCTTAGTGACTTGTTAGTACATTTCATTGATTTTCTTCCAATTCTGTATTATCAGCAAATTAAAGTATAAGAATGTATGTAATGAATCCAAAATTACACTTTTCTTTAACTTCTCTAAAAGTAAAATTATGTGTAGGTCTTGTGGAAAAAATGGGATTCATTTGTTGTTATCTGGCTCCTGTACACAATGATGTAATCAAGTACTGCTGTCCATAGTTAAAGTCCCTTATGTGTAGCATTTAAAGATGTTGTGACTTTGGCGATTCCTATGGGTTGTGTTAAAAAAATAACATGGACCTAATAGATCTGACCCAGGGTGACAACACTTACACCAATTTCTACTGCCATCAGAATAGTTTAAAACTCTCACCGCATAGGGGCTTTAAAGTACATAAATATCCCTTTGTGAGACTTTTAAAGCTGAGCTATTGTTTACACTGTGTCAATTCAACCCAATTCTGTACACTCAAGGTCTATTTAATAGCCTTTTCCAGAGTTATTGAACCAGTCTTTTTTAGTGGATGGCAAACTTAGCAAACTCAACACGCCAATGGAGACCATATAATGCAGTTGAAAGCTCTGGCAAAAAAAAGGGTATAAAGATACACATAGACTACTTCAATTTTCACTTTTGTATGACATATATATTAATAAATATTTAATACATGAGGGCTTGAAATAGCAATAAATGTTACTAGCTTGGTCAGCTTCAGTTCAATTCAGTCACTTTATTATCCCAGATGGGAAACTTGATCTGCAGTCAGGAGTGCTTGTAATTCTCAATTTTTAATTTTTTTTTCAGGCAAAGATCTGTGTTGGTGAGAGATCATTTTTATTATCATCTGCTAAAACGTTAGTAGTAGGCCTCTCTGTCCTTACATGGGATAACTACATAATATATTCCTATATATATTGAGTAAAGCTGCCTCCAAAGTAGCCTCTAGAGCCCATTGGGCAGAACTCTTAAGTCGTTGTCAATTAAGTCAGCACTGATGCTCACTTTGGCTTAGAGAGTGAGAATGAGTGCGCTTTTGGCCTACTCAAAGCAAGGCTTATAAGATAAAACCTGAATGGCACCACATGTGTACAAAATGAAAGGTTGTTATGCCTAAGAGCACAGAGTTCCGCTCAAGGCTTTCCATCCTCAACCCCACAAGGAAAGGTGGATTGAAAATTGAATCATCTGTTTTCCAAATTGGCATGTTGTAAACTCAGCACTTGCTAGGCCTGCATGTATCTCTAACCTAACCCGAGAAGAGAAATGTGACAAATGAATCGCCTCAGTATGTTACAGTGCCAGATATACCACCCACCAGCTTGTGTTTGACAGGCAAGATAGGTGAGGTTCCAGCTGACCTATTGCATGGTGATACACATTCAGTTAGTCAGATTAGTCAGATACCTGCTTTTCTTATAAAAAGAAAGTGGTGGTTTGCTCTTGTGTGATCAGGTACATGTCTTGATGTTGCGACGATATGATGGAAAGTAGATGTATCACCTACAGAGTTCTGTTGGAAAGGGCAAAGCCTTTGAGGAGTAGGAAAATGGTTAGGTATTGTAATACTAGTCCCATAATAAAAGGAAAGGCTGTCTTGCGAAACACCCTGCTTTTCCATTAGCAGTTTTGATGCTGTAATAACATTAGGTATTAAAAGTCCTATGGCATGCTGCTCTTTGGATGCTTTTATATAGGCCTCAGTGGTCCCCTAATACTGTATCTGAAGTCTCTTTTATATAGGCCTTAGTGGTCCCCTAATACTGTATCTGAAGTCTCTTTTATATAGGCCTTAGTGGTCCCCTAATACTGTATCTGGAGTCTCTTTCCCGAAATTCAGCCTTGGTGCAGAATTACAGCCTCTAGAGCCAGTCCCACAATGAGTTTTCCTTAGTATGTGCCATTTCTGTGTCTGTAGCTTTAAATGCTATTAAGGAGAGGGGGGAGGGGGGGGGGGGGGGGGTGTGGCCTTGACCAACTGCCACTTTGCTTGTTTGCAAGCCATGATGTCACTCTCTTTCTCATGGGCGGGCGAAATTCTCTGGGCAAAGCAGAGAAAGGGGAGGTAACCTTGCCCCTTATGACCTCATAAGGAGGAGATTCCAGATCGGCCCATCTATCTAGTATATCCTGAGTTATCGTCTGAAGGCCTGAGGGGAAGTGCGCTTGTTGTCATGATCAGGTGCTAAGAGCAGAAGCAGACACCATCTGCACCAGGATTAACAGTAGCAAACAATTGCACTCAAGGCAATTGTCATTGTGAAGAGGAGAGAAGCTGCATAAGCACCTATGTAAGATCATCAAGTGGGGTTCTTGGCAGCTGAAGGTTCACCTAGCACGGCAGCTCAGGATCCCAGAACCCAGAGACGCCACTCATTCCAGTCATCTCCAGTCCAGACATGGCCCTGCTGTCCGAAAAAGCAAGACAAGTGGTCCTTCTGGGATTGACTGTCCCTTGGGAAGACCAGATGGAGGATACCTCCAAGAGAAAGAGAGCCAACTACGGAGACTTGATTGTCTGGGCCGAGGATGGTGTGTGCAATGCATGCTCATTGAGATTGGCTGCAGAGGCTGCACCGGCCAATACCTAAGCAGGGCCTTCAAGCTCCTTGGCATCACAGGACTGCACAGGAACATTACCGATGGCACAGAAAAGGCATCAAGACGGCTGTGGATCAAAAGGGGTAACCAGTGGACCACATGGTCCATTTGGACACATGCTGGGACCTAATAACACCTGAATGAGGGTGTCTGATGTTTAAAGACGGAAGTACCTAATAATCCCTAGACTCTGAAATCAAGTTAAAAGAACCACAATGGAGCTAATGCAGTAGCCTATACATTTTGTTTGATGATAATGTTTATTATCCATCATGTTTGGACAAGTAACATGTTTTTACTCCCAGAATTTATTTAGCACCACTTTTTGTTTTTTATATATATATATATATATATATATATATATTTTTTTCATACATATATTGTTCAGTAAACCCTTCCTTTTAATGCCCTAAATTGCAGTTTACTGTACAGCAATACAATGTAGACTGTTTACACAATTAACCTCACAATAACCTTTTGTTTATCTGCTACCTTGACATATTCCAACCCAATGTCTCACAATCAAAGTTCAAAGCACATCTACACCTTTGAATGATACAAACGACTAAATTACTAAAAGTCAGTCATGTCTTTCTAAAAGCTGGTCACTTATCCAATGACGTCTGTCACCTCAGACACTGCAACATCCCCTGTGTTTATCTGAATATGTCTTAAATGGCTGGAGAGAATACAATAAAATCAGGGGTTGTAGGTTTTTGCAGGTGATAAGCTCTTACATTCTGTCATTACATTAATTCTTTTTTTATAGAAAAGGTCAAAGCTAATATGTGAGCTTAAGCGAAACCTGAAAGCTGTTTTTGTAACTGCCATTACATTTTCATCTCTCCAGCTATTTTTTTGTTTTAGGTGCCATGTTCATTGTACATCCTTGTTAATTTCCGCCCAGATTCACCCCATTTCCGTCTTGTTGGCTAGGTGAACGAGACCTAATCATGGGAGGTAATTCTCATGTTAATTAATTTAACCCCAACCAAGTGCTGTGAATAGAACATCTCCCCAAACACACCAAAAATAATTTCATATCTAAATTGGAATTAATCACATCTAATTAGACAATTATTCATTTATATTGTTTTGCAGTCAAACAATTAAGGGCTAATTAGTGAGATTAGACAAATATATACATCTTGGGTATCTTGAAGTATCCTTACATTATTTACAGGGTCGTCTTTTGGTGTGTGAACTGAGCAGGATCTCAAAATTATCATTTTTTTGCCTCCAAGATCTCCCATCATCCCATCCATTCTAAAACACTGTTCATTAGTTTTTGCTCAAAGAAATAGATGATCTTATCACAAAAGTGAAATCAGTAGAGACTCAGCAACTTTAGTTTGTTTACCATCTCCTCTCTCCTTTCCTTCCTGTTTTACCATATCTATATCCTTCCCTTCTAATATGATGGTCTGTACTATCACTGACAAAATATCACATTATTTCTTAAATACTTTAGTGAGTATTTTAGCTTTGCCTAGATGTTGACCTGAAATCCATTTCACTGATTTTCTTTTCTAAATGGTTCTCAAAAAAAGTCTCCATATTGGTAATTCATAGATGTGTGCAGAGTCTGCTGCATCAGACAGATCTTAATTTGCGATAATATAGTGTTTGATATGCACAGTAAAATTTCCCATTTGTGTGAATAGCTGAGCATTACCACTGCAAATGTTTTCACAGGAAACCTTTATCCAAGGAGCCTGTGGTCAGATTTATTTCTTTAGTTGGATGAAAACCACCATTTGTCTGACTTGTTCTGTTGTTCTGCACATAACAAATCAAAATGATTAGGCCTGGGCTTATTGTGTTTGTGCAATATTAAACCTCACCTCATTAAAACCCATTAAACCTCATTAAACCTAGCATCATGAATAAAAAAGTAGATAAAAGGTTTTAAATGAATATAGTAGAGATGAAACAAATAGAAAATTACCTAAGAGTATAACCAATAAGTCTATCGACACAATTTAATCAGCAAATATTTTGAAAATATAATTTAAAAAAAGTAATTTTTTTCCATCTTGTTTTCCACGTAGTCTGTTTACCTGCATGCAACCAACGCCTGCTCAAATGTGATTAGTCAATACTACTCGGACTACAAACAGAAACCAGAATGCTTCAGAAAACAAAATGTCATCCCGTTGCCTACTGGTTCTGCATTCTATACAGGATACTGTATATCTCTTCACAGAGATTATGCGAGTGGTACTGATCTTCTCATTTAACTGTGGACAACATTTCCCTTTTTAGGATTCTAACCATATACTATACAGACCCAATGAAATAAATTGCATTGTTTGATATAAAGTAAACAGGAAGTTGGGACAGGACAAAACACAGTTGGGGATTACTCTAAACTATCAAGCAATGGGATATCAGTTTCCCATTTTTATTCCTCAAGGAAAGAAACACAGTTCGATATGATTCGATAGTCAAGAGCACAGGATTGTTAGTTATGCCAACTTGTGTCATCGCTATGTTTTGCATTTATCTGCATAAACAAGGGTTTCAAAAACTGTCTGGCTCTCCAAGTGAGGCAGTATATTTGCTTCTCCTCATCAGCCACATTCCTACAATGGCTGTCTGCCAATTTGGACAAAAAACAAACCCAAACAATGTTAACAGCAACAATTCCACATTACTGCAGTCATTGAAAGTGCCCATATTATGAAAAAAGCACTTTCTCTGGGATTTGGGGTGTTCTTTTGTGTCTCCGGTGCTTCCACACACATACAGACTTTGAAAGAAATCCATCCATGCTGTTTTGTGTGAGATACAGTTTCTGAATGTGTCCTGCTTCAGTCTCTGGGTGAGCTGTTCAAAATCGGCACGGCTTGTGACGTCACAAGCCGAAACGAGCTGGCTAACCGCAACTATTAGCTCGTAGCGTTAGCATGCTAATGCTAACGCTAGCATGCTACCTCGTTCTCAACAGCAAAGCACTGCTACAACACACACAAGTTCACCATAATCTACTAAATAACTACTTCCATGTGCGTAACTCACCGAAGTTGGAGAAACAGCCTTTTTACTGTCTATGGAGCTAGCTAGCTGACATGATCTACATCTGAGCTACTGCGCATGTGTGAGTGCAATCAAAGATAGTACAGAAGAAGAAGAAAAGAGGTCTCACTCTGTAGCTAAAACAGAGACCAGCTGAAAAGAGGATCTGCAGCAGTGAGAGAGAGCTGTGCAGAACAAAAAAAATATGGTGGTTTTTGAAAATTAAACCATGTAAACCTATTCTGGTACAACCTTAAAATACAATTATGAACCTGAAAATGAGCATAATATGGGTGCTTTAATTCAATGTTGCTATGGATAAATACTGATTAATGTAGCTTTAAGTGAAGGAAAACAAAACAAGCCAATCCAAATCCAATAATCCAAGGAAAGGCTACAACAAATGTGGCTGGGGCCTTGTAAGTTGGACTAATCAATAGGAATTTTAAAGGGAATCAAAAGGTGGGCGAAAAGGTCGAAGCATCTCAAGAACAAATTGATTTCCAGGCGCCTTTGAAAAATTGAGGTTAGTATTGCGAGTCATCAATGTCAAATGCAAGGCACAGCTCATGGGATTAATACCTGTCCTTCCTTCCTGAAGCAATTGGCATTGATATCACATTCTGTTGAGTAGTTGTGCAGTTAGCTGTTGACACAAACACACACACACTTGTAATCTTTGCATGCTGTTTCAATCAATTATCAGGCACCCTCCACTGTTGTTCGCACTCTCAGACAAACACACAGGACTAAACCTGTAAACATGCACTGTCACGCCCTGTAAGCCTATTTTATTTCTAATGCCGTGAGATTGTCTGTGGCTACTTTGGAAGTGTTTCTCTTTTTACTTTCACTTTGTCACTGCCAGGGTCAGAGAAATCATGAAATAGCACAGGGCTCCCAGTGGGGCACTTTGTTTTCTGTGACACAGAGAAAGTCATTTGTCATCACACAGCTAAAGAGTTATCCTGTAAAAATAGAATCAAATATATCTTCACCTCACCCACTTTTTCACAGGCAGTCATGCAGTTTGCTGTCTCATATTTTTCTTGCCATCCCATTCTCTCTCATTTCTTACAGTTTCCTTGTGCTCCCTCTTTCTTACGCTGCTTTACCTAATGCCTAATTTGGTGCACAATCTGATGTTTTGATGTAATTATCTTAGAAATGACTCAAGAGCTGCATTGCACTTTAAAGCAATTTAGTTCTTTAGCTTTGTTTATTTCTGACTATCAAGATGTGTGGCACAACAAGTTGTACCACTTGAAAATGGTGTGTACATAAGTGTGTACAGAAGAAAGCCTGTTTTAACAGTGCACTCTGTTCACTTGCCTCACCCTTTGGGGACACCAGAAGAGGATACCTCAGCAGTATCCTCACCCTTACTTGGAAAGATTCAGCTTCGGAAGCCTTTTACTTTTTTCAATTTAAAAAGGCCCCTACACTCAAAAAGTGTCATAAGTTTGCCTACAAGCCTGATTTTGTGACATCATGATGAGAGTGGAAGCCAATCATGTTAAATATTACAATACACAAATTGAACAATGTTGAAATTTGAAAACTCCAGTACACTTATGAGACCAGACTTCCAGCTTGTGTCCAGTGGTTAACTTAATTCACTTTTTAAACTAATCATTATAGTTTGTCATGTTTCGAGTGTCAAATAATCCATTGAGAATCTGCATATAAGGCTGATACAACACCCAATTTGTAACACTATGTGGTATATTGGTGTCTTTGTAATTGCTGAACAGCAGTGCTAAATTGGCAGCTCTGACCTTCGTTCCAATTGAGCAATACCTACCAAGTTATCCTGTCATGGACCAAAAAAACAACAACCACCTCTACCATACTTAGCTATCACTGCTAACAGGTACATCTACTTATGCTATAACTTTGGAGGAATTGTTCTTGTGGCGCTTACTGCATTCCAGAGAGCTCAGAGTAATCACTAATTCAATATAAAGATTGGCCTAGACTGGAAATGGACTGGATCCAGGAAATAATGTATCATACTCACTGTTATGACTACATTTGTAAACATATTAATTAAGGCAACAAAATACCATAACTCCATAATAAGATTGGATGCAAAAGTGCATGGTGCAGTGCACTCTGATTTAAAAAAAATCAACTAATTAGGTTTTTCTTTTTCTTCTATGAACATTTCTATGAACCTCACAAATAAGAAGAAAATACTTTTTTCTTGAATCACAGTTAAAGAATTGGCAAGCAGTTTTGTTAAATTGGATGTAGTGTACAATCTGCATGGATAAATGGGGTGCATTTTATTTGTGTGTGTGAACGGACACTTTACCTGTAATATTCTGAAAAAAAATATGGACAGAAAGCACATTTAACTGCATTTTAGCATTTTTACAACCTAATTTAGTGACAAGATATATCTGAAAAGGCAACAATTTATCCATCCATGATCCATCCATGAAAACAATAAATACTTCAAATGAACTGGTTACCTTTACATGAAAGTAGTAGCTGCCGAACACTATGTTAGGTACAGGCTACAGTATGTATGAAAGTGTGTGACACTGTGTGAAGACTAAGTTGACACTAATGTGTTTGCAGGCAAAATATGAGTGACAGTTGATCCCACTTACCTTCCATATTAGTATGTGATAACACATCTTTGAGCATGAACTAAAAGCTAACAACCACAGGAATATAAGCACATCTAATGGGAAATTAACTAGCCAATTGTTGGCTATATTATGGTCATTGTAAGGGTGTTTCTTGAATTGAATTCCTTCAATTCCTCCAGCACAAGAAGAAAGAAAAGCTTGGGATGTTTTTTTGGTAGAGCCCAGCATAGTTCCATGAATTCTAGGAACAGCTGGCTGTGAATCAGAGGTTTTCAACTTAATAAGCACAGTGCTTCACATACAGTTGTGTTCAAAATAATAGCAGTCCAACATCACTAACCTCATAAATCAAATGTTTTGGTAGAAGTGATATTGCTACATGGCAAATCATTTACTATTAAGTGTTGTAGAGTCATAGAAAACCAACAGACCCAACAGTCATGACATGCATGCTGCTCATTCTGTGTAATTGAATCTGTAATTCTGAAAGGGGCATGTTCAAAATAATAGCAGTGCTGTGTTCAATTAGTGAGGTGATTGATTCTGTGAAGAAACAGGTGTCAATTATGGCCCATATTTAAGGAAGGAAGGAAGCAAATGTGCAGGCTGGTTATAGTGCATTTCACACTGAAATACTCAGCAAAATGGGTCGTTCCAGACATTGGTCTGAAGAACAGCGGACTTTGATTAAAAAGTTGATTGGAGAGGGGAAAACATATAAAGAAGTGCAGAAAATGATAGGCTGCTCAGCCAAAATGATTTCAAATGCCTTGAAATGGCATCCAAAGCCTGAACGACGTGGGGAAAAACGGTCAACTACCATTCGAATGGATCGAAGAATAGCCAAAATGGCAAAGGCTCAACCAATGATCAGCTCCAGGAAAATCAAAGAAGACTTAAAGTTACCTGTGAGTAATGTTACAATCAGAAGAAGGCTATGTGAAGCAAAGCTATCAGCTAGAAGCCCCCGCAAAGTCCCATTGCTGAAAAAAAGACATGTACTGAATAGGTTGAAATTTGCCAAAGGACACATTGACTGGCCAAAGGAGAAATGGGGCAACATTTTGTGGACTGATGAGAGCAAAATTGTTCTTTTATATTTGAGTGAAAGCAATGGAATTGTGCTGATATTTTAGCATGGAGCATAGAAATAGAATTCATCTCATTCTATTTCTATGATCTTGAGTCTTCTTGTTTGTTACATTAGCTTCAGTTTTTCAGAATTGTGTGCATAGTCCCCTTTTTAGTGTGTGAATACAATAAAAAAATTGCATGATAATGCATGATTTCTTTCAGTGAGATAACATAGAAAGTAACCCACACCAAGAGTTGTAGTGAGGTGCTGATCACTGGAGGTAGAATTGAAAAATAAGAAAAACGTGTTGCACACTCTGGCTCCATATGAATATCTCGTTTTATTCTGATGATGTTTCTGATCAGAATAAAAAGCAAAATATGCATATGGAGACAGTGTGTGCAACACTTTTCTTTTTTTTCAGAGTGATGTCATGCCAGACACCCAGTTCGTAATACTGCAAATATTGCAATGCTCTCATCAGTGGGCCATATGCTCAACCACCATTGTGTTATCTCCTTTAGTGATAGATAGTGATTTAACAGATATTTATTTCAATGAAAATCTTCAAGATTACAGCTTTAAGCTACAATTTCTTAAACTTTATTTTGGAAAATATACAGGAAGTACAGTTAAGATGCACTTTATTATATTTTTAAAGATGTATACTCAGCAAAAAAAGAAACATCCTCTCACTTTCATCTGCTTTTATTTTCAGCCAACTTAACAGGCGTAAAACTTTGTATGAACATAACAAAATTCAACTACTAAGAACTAAACTGAACAACGTTTCACAGACATGTGACTAACAGAAATGGAAAAATGTGTCCCTGAACAAAGGATGGTCAAAATCAAAAGTTGCAGAACGTTACAGGGAAGACATCCTCCTCCCTCATGTGGTACCCTTCCTGCAGGCCCATGCTGACATGACCCTCCAGCATGATAATGCCACCAGCAATTCAGCAATTTCCTGCAAGACAGGACTGTTATTGTTCTGCCGTGGCAAGCAAAGTGCACGGATCTCAGTCCCATTGAGCACGTCTGGGACCTGTTGGATCGAAGGGTAAGAGCGAGAACCATGCCCCCCAGAAATGTCCAGGAACTTGCAGGTGCCTTAGTGGAAGAGTGGGGTAACATCTCACAGCAAGAACTGGCAAACCTGGTGCAGTCCATGAGGAGGAGATGCACTGCAGTACTTAATGCAGCTGGTGGCCACACCAGATACTGACTGTGACTTTTGATTTTGACCATCCTTTGTTCAGGGACACATTTTTCCATTTCTGTTAGTCACATGTCTGTGATACGTTGTTCAGTTTAGTTCTTAGTAGTTGAATTTTGTTATGTTCATACAAAGTTTTACACGTTAAGTTGGCTGAAAATAAAAGCAGTTGAAAGTGAGAGGATGTTTCTTTTTTTGCTGAGTTTATATGTTTTGGCTCTTGGACTTTTATTTTGATATAATTTTGAGGTAGAAAGAAAAATGCAATCTTAAATAAAACAGTATTGAATTGAAGGCAAATTGACAATCATTTTATTAAAACAATTTGTATACTTTTAATTCTCAGCTGTTCCAGTATAGCAGCTCAGTATAGCCAACAGTGCAGGGATGTGGTTGTACTGGATGTATAGATGGGTATTATAACATTCTGTGCTGCTGTGAAACACATCTACAACTCATGTCTTTCAGTCATCCGTTTGACAAGTCACACCACATGGTTGAAGTGAAGAAAATGAGAATTTTCTGCATAATTAATCTCAGCGATAGAGCAATAATGAAGTTCTAAATTGCAGCGGCATTCGGTGCACACAGAACGTGGGACTTTCAGAATGGATGCAAAATCTATGGTGAGAGCAAGCACAGGACTGAAGTTGTTTCAATCTAGGGAGTCAAATGAGTTGCTATCGACTAAATGCTCGTTTAAAACCTTGACACAAACAAAATCCTCTCTGTCTTTTAATGATCGCTTTTTACTTCTGGCTCCATGTGGATAAAGGCTATAGAAACTTTGCATTTAGTTATGCCAAATCTATACATAATTGATTATCTTGGTTTAAATTATTTATTCTTATCAGGTTATAAATATTGCATGGCTCACATGAATAATGAATCACTATCAAATTCAATTATGTGTAGCTTTGGAGTATTGTAAGCACTTGGCTATGGGTAATTGTAGATTGACTTGGGGTTAAGCCAAATGTTTGTCAAACTGAATAAAATGGAATAACTGCTGAGCTTTTGCCTAATAAGGGGCAATTCTCTGTGTGTTGTCTGTATTCTAAAACCAGCTGGAACACAATATTGAAACAATATTCATCACTTGCGATATGTAAACTGTCACTGGTAGTCATTGCATTAGTATATCTAACTGTCCACCCATTCCAATTAAGATTGGATTGGCCTAAATGTGAGAGACACAGGATTGTGCATTGAAGACCACAGATTCCAATCCAGGAAATGCTTATGAAGATCTCATTGTGGTGAATTAAATCAGTAAGGATTCCTTCTTACTCATGTACCACAGCTTAGGCAAGGTTTTTAACCTCCTACTTCTTCACCAGAGCAGTTCAGTAGCCAAATCCAAAATGTGAGAACTTGTGTCATGAAATCAATATAAGTAGAGATAAGACAACATCATAAAATGTAAAACTGACAGCTTGGAATAGAGAGTAGCTTGCATAACTGCATATTATATATGTCAGTTCAATAATTTTATTATCGGAATTTCACAGCTGTTTAATGGTTCCCTTCTATCTAATGTATTAAAGATTAAGAACTACACGGCTTTGTTCTATTAATGTTTTGAAAGATAAACATCAATGAAAAAATGCAGGAATAACACAGTTTGAAGTGTTGTGTAATAGTTGAAAGCCGCTCACATACTGGATAACTTCATAGCATGGTGAGGCAAAAGCAGGGCAAAGTAAAAGTCCCATCTGTCCATTTGTGCTCCTGCAACTGTTACTGGGACACTCATTACTGAATTTAAAACTTGAAACATTGCATAATAGCTCAAAAAGATGTACATCTGTGCTGCATGTTCCAAAAGTAAAGAGAAACTGTGCAGACCTCAGTGGAAATTGTAACATTATTGGATGGATACAACTACATCTGTGCACCTGGGCTCTAGTCATGTAAAATTGATTTGTATTCAGGATGCAAGCCAGTTGATCTCAGCTAGGGATTCATATTTGCTCAAGGGACCCAAACAATAAAAGAGCGACATGATTAACTCAACAGGTAACATGGCAGCAAAGCTACTTAGGTTATGGATTCAGATTTCACAAGGGGCGCTGATGCTGAATCTGGATACATGTTTTTTACTCTGCTGTGCCATATCTGCATCATTCATGAAGCTAAAGCTGCAGTGTACGGATTAATTTTTTATAAAAAATTGCTTCATTTGGGAACCAGATATCTGAGAGATAGTGATTGCCATATTCAGGACGGACTGACCACTCTTGACAACGTGCGTTTCTGTCAGTCACTCCCTGCCAATTAAACTGTGTTTTGGAGTGAGAAGCAGTAGGAGCCGCGCCATTTCTTCTGTGTTTATTATCATGAGAATAGATCAGTCTATAGCTTTATACACCACTAGAATTTAAATTGCACATATTCAAGATGGCATATACAGTATGAAATGAATGCTAATATAGCTTAGTAAATATGCATGTACATACCAGAGCCCTTGTTGAGAATGTATGCTTAATTTCAGCCTGCAAATGTGCATTCAGTGGTGGAAGAACTATAACTAATCCTAACCAAGGCAAATTCCTCCTTAGTGTATCTTACTGTGGCAATAAACCTTTTTTCTTATTTTGATTTAGATATTTTACTTAATCATCATCATCCAGCAATGTAAAAGAATACTCTATTACAAGTAAAAGTCATGCATGAAAAACAAAAGTAAAAGTACATAAGTATTGCCAGCAAAATGAAGTTAGTGTATGAATGTAAAAGTACTGGTTTGGTCCCTCTGACTGATATATTATGATATGTGACATCATTAGCTTATTAATACTGACAGTATTATACATAACAGTGTGTAACCAGCATTTTACCAACAAATCCTCAAAACCATACGACCATATAGGTCCTTTATTCATCCCCTCTAATTTATAAAGCGTTCCAAAAATGAGCACCCTTAGCAGTAGCATGAAATACGACCCATTGTAACATTTTCCGTCCTAATATCTAAATAACAGAACGTAACGGTCGCGGTTTTCAACACGTCGTTAATGTTGTGAAGCAGTCGCAGTTTTGTTAAGTTTAGGCACCAAAAATGCCCCCCCCCCCACCACACACACACACACACACACACACACACACACACACACACACACACACACACACACACACACACACACACACAGTGTTTTTACTCTTTAATCTCAACTCTCCTTGTCAAAAGAAATAATGTGCTAGACCTTTGCTATCAAAGCCTATAACTCATTCAACAGTGTACTCAAGTTGGGGCCCTCGGTATTAGCTGCTGCTGCTGCTTTGGTAGGCTGACAGCCAGAATGTAGAATTAATTTCCCTCACCTAGACCTGCTTGTGCAAACTGCCAGACTCTGGGAAACTGATAAAAAGGCAGAGCCTGGCACCGAGTGTGTCTCTCTGGGAAGTTACTATGTTTAGTGGATGATATAGGGCAAAGCATACTCAGCCAAGCTACAGATATAACATTCCTTTTCAGGGGGTGGGTTGCCATTTACAGTCACGTCTGCCCGCCAGTGGTGAAGAAAGCAATGATAAGGGAAGAAATGTTGAAGTGGCAGGACAAGTGAAGGCAGGGCTTCACAGCTTTGATTTCAAATTCCGTCGCGTCTGAGATCCTGATGAAATATTTCTCCCTCAGGCTCCTATACAGTACACAGCAGGCTGATCACACTGATGGAGTCAAGGGCCAACTCCAGTTTTTATGTCAAGTAGTCGATGTACTGTATATTTTTGTCAGAAGTAGAGCAGTGCACTTCCTTCCCACTACTCTAGTCCAGTCAGTCGACTGTAACACAAGTCAAGCAGCCAGCTAACTTTATCGTGTTTCTGTTTTTATTAGTTAACCATTTCAGTTTTTCCATTTTGTTTCCCCCAACATCATCATCATCATGCTATTCTTCTCCATCTTCTCCCTCTCAGAGCACTTTAAATTACAAATGGTCAATTTCTTTGATCGTACCCCACAGTAAATTGCGCTAATGGTAATAAAGATGTTTTATGAGGCTGCATTTTATTTGAAAGCTTTTTCTGATCGGTGATTTTTATATAGGCCTGGTTAGCAGAATTATCAGGGTAGCCTGTGTGTGCAAATGTGCCTGCTGCTACGCAAAGATGGATTTTAATATGAGCGAGGGAATGGCTGCTTTGCAACAATGCCTGAATATTTGGACTATAGATCAGATATCTCAGACAATGCTTATTGGAATTTGATGAAACCTCGAAATGATGCGGCTCACCTTTGGATTTTTGGGAGCTCACATTACGCTGATGTAGTCGAAACTGCAAGACAAAATGACATATGTGCTATCGATACATAGCTATAAGGAGGGACTCCAGTATCCATCTGGTTGATGTCAGACTTTTCATTTCTGCAGACCAAGTGCTGAATAATTGGGGCACTTGTTGCCTTTTTAAATTCTGTGACATCAGATAGTACCTAACATTCAGTATCTGAATCAATCAAGATATTGCATTGCATTGGCAAGAAGCCCTGTTATAACGTGTGCAGGTGTGATAGAACCAGCACTGTCCTTGCTTCAGGCAACATTTTATTCATGTTGCAAAACAAGCCTGTACGTTAACAGGAACTCATCTATACTTATCTTCTATATTCACATTCTATCAAATCATTACATAGCTCATTACAAATTAATGCAATCCTCGATGTAATCAAACTTAATTAATTCAATTTTGACACACATTATATACACTTATATTTGAGTAACATTGTAATGGTTAATTATGCAAGTTGAAAGATTGGTTTTAAATGATCCTCTGGTGTGATTTGCATAGATATGGCTTAACCTTTAATGCAACCCTGTCTCCTAAAAAAGTATGTGCCCTTACTACTTAACTGCATTCTCAATTATGTTTCGAGAAAAAAGTAGGCTATATTATTATATCCTGGATTACATTTGTTTCACACGTCCTGATTCCAGCAACAGGTGCACATTGTAAAACGGTCGCAGTTTTAAACATTTGGTTAACGTGAATTGAAACACAACTAATAGGGTTATGTTTAGGAAAAGACCATGGTTTGGGTTAAAATGAGTATGTTTGACACGTTACATTAACTTAAATTAAGTATGTTACGAAAGTGAACTTACATATGTAATTTCAAATAAGTCAATGTTGACTTTTGGTTTAACACGGGACACAAACAGCGGACTCTTGGGATTAAGTCCCATGTTTGTTTGACCCATCCAGCCACACTGAACTCCTTGATCCGTGATGTGTCAAGAACAAAACATAATTCAGAATAAAATACTTTTCCCACTAAATGGAACTAAGAATGCAGTTTAGTTGCATGGGAATATTGTTTTTAGGAAACAGGATTGCTTAATTTTTTTCTCTATTTTAAATTAAAGAAAAAAACATGCATACTCAAATTTGGATTAACTTAGTAAGGGATGCTTTACTGGATAAATGGTCAAATAAAGTTAGTTACTAGTAATTAACATTCAGGAGACTTAAAATATTATGTCCAAACCAAACTTAACTAAATTCAGGTTATCCGTTAGTCCCTTATCCTCAACTGCAAAAGCATTTTACACTGCAAGGATTTCATGAGATTCTTATAAGGTTTCACATTTTTGGCTAAATTAATAAAAAGGACCCTTCACATATCTCAAAGCAGAGTGGAAAAAAGACACTTTGTTGTACTGTTGGCCATGATCAGTTTGCGTATATAGGTGTTTAGGTACATCCGAAAATAAATACATACAGTGCAGTAACAGTAACTGAGCATGTTGACAGCAAACATTCCAAGCTGTCCTTTGAGAGAATGAAGAGGGATCATGCTTGTGGACATTACCAGAGAAACATTTCAAACTGATTCTCTCGTAACCTGTTGGCACGGCAACTTCTGAGAGGTCTTTCTTAGTATTAGAAATTGGCTATGGACAACTATTCCTCAGGAGAGACTGTCAGCCTTGAGCCTGCTTCATATTGAGAATGAACGCAGCAGAGATTATTAATGGATACGATGCCAAGGCAAAGCGTGGGGAGAATGTTAAGTTTAGGTAAGAAAGTCATTTAATTATGAAATTACATTGGTTTGATATATAACTTGATATATAACTTTTGCAGGTAATATTGGCTATTTTTAGCTATTTTAAGGGCATGTGGTGTAGGTAGAACAGGTTTAAAACAAAAATATAAAATGACATACTGTATGAAAGGCCTTTTATCATGTTTTTACAGGCACTCAAGGTTTCCACTTCTAAATGAGTTTTACACTGTTTGCATTTGGTTGGCATTCAGCTCAGACCTCTGTTATTATGCTGAACTAATATGAAGAAAGATAAGAATATAAATCTTGCCTATAAGAGCAAAGATTATGCATTACGACAGCTAATACTAACAGTAGGCTACTCCAAACAGCACAGCAGTATGCCATCTACTTCCTGTCATACAGCAAAGATACATAGTGTTAACGCATTTGTTTTGACAAATACATGCAAGCTTATCTCATGTATTTTGCACATTTTCTGTGCTGTGTTAAGGCAGAGTGTGGGCCACGCACACCCGAAAGGTGTCACTATCACAGTTTCAGAGGAGGGATACATATTAATGCCAAAACGGCAGAGAAAAATGGGCGAATATCTAAAATACATGCTGATCTCGAGTTCTAGGATTCAGCCAAGGGAAGGACTTCATGCATAATTCAGAGAGCCACTGCTACATTGACAATGAACATTTATGTAAACCCAAAGTGAGATAATATGGCAAAAAAAGCTAATGCTAATTCACCTCACTAACAATATGAAGATGATCATTTGCATACTGAACCACTGTATCAAAGGTTAGAGTGGGAAAGAAGTGGAATTAAATGGAAACGCTCTCTTGATAAAAAGATAAACTGTGTGGAGAGAGCAAAGCCACATGTCATTTCCCCCTGTGAGGAAAGGTCACCAAAGAAAGAGTTTTGAATAGACATAATTAACTCTGCAAAGGATTTCTTGTAAAAAATGATCATTTGTGGGGTTTTATGTCTTTTGTGTAATTATTTTAACGTAAGCTGCTGACAGCAGCTTTGTTTACCAGAGTGTTGAGCTGAAACCTGCTAAAACAAATTGCTCTTTGTGCTGTTGAGGTCAGAGAAGTTATCTAGCTGTAATGGAGTGTTTTTTCTTTGACATTTACACACTGTACGTGTCACAATTTGCTTCAAGTGGCAGGTAAAAAGATACTGTTGTTGAGTCCAATTGTACATTGTGTTCTTTTACACAAGTAGATTATTTTGGAAAGAAAGCTTTATACCAATGACAAGAACACCAAGAGCACAAGAGAAACTGAGGTCTACATATACTATCACTCGAACCAGGTAATGATGAACACTGGCATAGACAGGTGGCTGATCACAGGCAGGAAATCTAGGACATCTAGAGGATTGGTGCGGAAACACAAGAAAGTCTGTAGAAATATTTGTGTAACATTATAATTAATGCTTCCAGTTGTGATTTGCCAGAAGCGTATATTTGTATATTTTTGTTGTTGTGTACTTTTTTTACGTTTAGTGTTAATATGTGCAATAATATGTGCACAGCTGTTTTTAAAGGAATGACGCTGTTACGTTCTTCCCAGTTTAACTTACCTGTGTAAGTGGTAAGTCAAGTTTATAACACCGTGCAGATTATTTCAAGATATTGTTCATTTTTGTTCATTGAGTTGATGTATATTTTATGTACCAAAAATCAAGTGCAATTGTCGATTTGCATATTCATTTATGTTCTAAGAACAACGGCATGTAGGCTATGTTGCTAGCTACTGTAAATTAGCCATCTACTGAGCTCTGTGTGTGTGGTAACGTGTCTTTCCATATGTCTAGTATCACCACTGCCGTGGATGTATTTTCAAGGACAATCCAGTGACCGTTTGTCTGTTACCAGAATAAAAACTACTCACTCTGGCGTGTGGTGTCTCTCCATAAAAGAATGCACGTTCACATACGTGTGTCACATTTCTATAATATGAAACATAATGCACGCCTAATACTGCTTTAGGGCGTTATTTAGAGGTACTTGTATCTCACAATTTATTACAGTCTACTGTGCAATACCATTTAGTGGTTGAAGGTAACACTAAGACGAAGAAGAAGCTGATTTCATCATGTTCACATCTATTTACAAAAATTTAGTAATAATTATATACATGGCCAGTTTCTCCCTTAGAAACTGGCCTTAGATCTGAGGTGATGTCTACCTTACTGCAATCTGTTCTCATGAACCATTTGTACATATAGCTATGAAAAGTAATGCACTGTAATTCACATGTATTGCACGTATTTATTAGTGTATGCACAACATTCAAGCGGGGGAGCAGAGTTTGTTGTCCTGGAAGAAGTTACGAGAAAAACACAAGACTTTTACCCAGGAAACACGCGTTTGTGTCCTGGGAGTACTACTTAAGGGAACCAGTGTTTTAACCAGAACCACAATCATGTCGCCCCATGACAGTCACCTTCTGTTGGCTAAATTCAACTTCCAACCCTCACAGTGCCCTTTACCCGACTCACATTATGCTAAATTTAACTGTAAAGACTACTAAACTGTCATGTGACTGGCCGTCATGTGACCAGCCGGCGGTCATAATTTCGTAGGATATAATACGAATTATTGTGCATACGTTTTCGTACAAAATCATATGAACCTGTTCATGAGAATGTGTTGCATTAAGAAGATAAAGAAGCTGATTTTATCATGTTCACATCTAATTTAGAACAATGAAAGTTGCACCCACAGCTTGATCCAAGGTGAGGTCTACTGTATTGTAAGATGAAGAAAAGCAGCAAATCCTCACATTTGAGAATCTGTAAAACGTTGGCAATTAATTATCAGTTCTAAAAATAAGAGACTAATTGAGTTATAGTTGCATCCCCGGAATGTACTGCGTAAAAGCTTAAAAAAAAAAAAAAACTCTATGGAGAGCGTCATTATTATCGTAGGTAAATATGTTTCATTTCATTTGACATACAGTGTGTTAGTCTCTTATTTTGTGAACTACTTGTCATAGAACTCTATGCATTTACTGAAATATATGAATCCTTGAGACCCCTGACTGCGAGTTTTTCTGCTTTCTTGTCATCGTACTTGTTGTTAGGTTGTTTTTTCAGGCGCCATGTCCTGTATTTGCATGAGCGACATTTTGACCCCATTAACCGAGTGTGTTCCAGTGTCTTTCTGAAGAATTGTCCATGCACTTGCAGTCTTAACAAGCACCTGGGCCATGCTGCCAATTACCGGATCTACATCACACAAGTAGGCACCTGCCTAGCTGCGAATACTACAAGTTAGTTCATGGAAGGGAGAAGTAGAGAGACTGAACAGATGTCACCTTGAATGAACTACCTTAGAATTACAGCTGTAAGGAAAAACACATAAAGCATACAAACATTTATTTGCCACGTGTTAACAACCCTTTCTGATTTATAGGCCTATAATTGTTAGGATCTGACATTTCACCAAATGTTTTGCTTCACATTTTCCTCATGTTCCTGCAATACAAAATATGAATTTGCTCAACAATTACTCCACCTGTATTTCTTTAAGCTGCAACCATTTGTATGCATCACTCACGTTACATTACCTGTCTTATCTAATACTTTTGGTTGAAATGAATATGCAAATATATACCTTATTTAAGTCCCAAATCATGCAAATACTCGCACACCATCACACATCCATTAAACAAGCCCTATTTACTTTTTCTCAACTTAACCAGTGTACCACTACTCTACTTCTCAACTGCGTGCATGTGCGCTGGGGTAATAGAATCCTTCTCTGAGGCTTAGCCGCTTAACAACGCTGCTTCTCTGCAACGCGTCCTCCTAATAAATCATCTCGTCCCCTCTCATCTCCCCTGAGGATTCAAAGTCCCCCGATCAATCTGGCACCACCGTAGGAGCTTTCAGTAAGCACTCGGAATAAAAAGCCCTGTGGGTGAAAGTGTGCAGACCCGGCAAGAAACTGAGAGCTAGAGGATGGAGAGACCTGGGGGGAGGACCACATGTGTTTGATATCGAAGGAACGCTGCTGAGTTGGAGCTGTATGTGTGTGTGTGAGAGAGAGAAAGAACGCATGGGGCAAAGAACACCTCCGTTGCTCAATTAAGAACATTCACCACAGGCAAGAAAAATGCCTGGAGGCTTACTTTACACATATACAGCCATGCAGTGCCGAGATCTTTGCCCCATATCGTAAATGTCAATCGATATTAGCTGCACAGCGCTAGATAAGCTTATAGTGCATGAGGTAGGGCTTTACTTTGGGCTTTGGTCATCGGAGCAGAACACAATTGAACGAGTGTGAGCTCATCAATGCAGAATGAGCTGCATTTTATCTACTTGCACTTTATTGTACCTTTGTCTCCTGGGAGATACCAACTGGTGTATTGTAGTATGCTGTACTGTACAATAAGCAAGGTCAAACATGTAGGAGGAAAGCATTAAGTTCACATAACAATTTAAACTTTTCTTCACTCAAACTTCTGGTTTCCACTTGCCAGCCTCTGTGAAATGAAGCCCTTTCAGAGAGATCTCCTGAGTTGCATGAACACACAGCCATGCACACATAAAAACATGCACACTTGGGCAAGTGCAAGAGCCTTCACACACTCCCACAGTTTCTAAGAAACACGTACACACACACACACACACACACACACACACACACACACACACACATATAACCTTCTCCGCATAGCCAACGGGAGATAATCAAAGCCCTGATATGCTCTAACCAGATCCATTAAGGAGCTAATAAAGGCTCTGGATGAGTTAATTAATGACCCCCAAGAAAATCATCTGCCTCCAGTGCTACTGCTCACACTGCGGTCTCTGGCTATCGCTGAGCAAATCCCAAATCAAAACAAAAACAGCCACAGTTGGGTGTGATTGAGGTGAAAATCCGCTCCATGATGACCGGAGAACAGGACAAACGATATAAGCTCCATTGATCGGATGATAAGGTGTGTGTGTGTGTGTGTGTGCGCGTGTGTGCGTGTGTGCGCGTGTGTGCGTGTGTGCGTGCACGCGTGGGTTTTTAGCCACGTCTGAGCACACTCCATGTCAATGTATTTGATATGCAGCTAGAAAACGCTAGAAAAGCCAATTCCTACAGAATGCCTCACACACACAAAAAAGTAATTGATGCCAATGTGGAGATCGGACAAGAGGGAAATTGAGCAAATCAATTAATAAAACATTTCATTGGTTTGGTGAAGCCTTGTGGAAACTTCACAGCTTCTTTAGAAGGCAACCATTCCCCATTCTCTGCCTCAGCAGATAATGCTGTCAGTTCATTTTGATATAAACATTTTAAATGCCTGGCTAATTGTGACTTTTAACTCACTGATGCTTCTCCACAACTCCTCCGACTTCTATAATTAAAAGTAAAATAAGAATGCAGAATTTTTAATAATGGTTTTGAAGTGCTCTTTTGAAGTCTAATTGCATTTAATTCTTGTCAGCCATTGTTCCAGTCCATGTTTAACTGCAACTACTTAAAATGTTTTACATCTGTCCATCTACACTATATTGTGACTGATCATTGAAAGTATTCACAGCAAAATTATTTGGAAAGTAATATTTGCCAAATACTAAATTTCAAAATAAATGTCCATGACTGGCCCAACAAGATATATAGTTAAATAAGCATCTGGAACAAAGCTATTTATTCTTCAATTATTTCGTTTCACAGCATTTCAATATTGTTTAATAGGGGTTACATCAATTGGTTTTACTTTAATCCTTAAACATGTGATCTCCATTATTTTGTCAGGACTTTGAGCTGGTTCAGGACAATAGTGTCTATTAGCAGACTAGTAGATATTATATTTACATTTCAATGTTGTGACTGTTACTGTAACCTATTGGTTACTATGCATCACACTACTGTATGTGCCCTTTTTGTATGTCTTGCTGCTAATTATTCAAGGAATCACTGCAAAATGATTTTATTTTGAAAGAGATAGCTCATTGCTGTTAGTTAAGAGTTATGTAGGTTTTACCATGGGGCTCCTGGTTGGCTTTTTTGCTTTTGCACTTTTGTTATTTGCTGGGTCTACACATTTGTATGTACTTTTGTTTCGGCTAAAAGAAAATCCCATTTATTTTTCTTTCTTGTTACATTAATATCTGTCTTTTACATTGATATATCTCGTTAGATTTAACCATTTTTGGTACACTCTTTTAATTCTCTGATTAATAAATTCATCATCAGCAAGATACATTCATTACACATATACTGTAGTTGCTGAAAAAGAATAATACGATTATGGTCCTGTTGATAATATTCTCATTTCCATCCTTATCCTTCTCATCCAATGCATATAAAATGTCAAATGTTTTTTATCGTAATGTGAAGTGCCTCTTGACCCTTGTTAAATGTGTGGCTGCTGATTGAATTATTTTACTGCTTTCATTTTATTGGTTGGTTCCAGGTAAATTGATACCCTTATCAATACATATCTCTGTGTGTACGCAGAGAAATGACCCAGAAACTTGACCCCAGTAACTTATGGATTTGAATGGACCTCATCCCCTGTTATTGTCTGCCATCACATCAGAATGAGAGAACGATAATATCTAGCCTCACACAACAAAACTCTTTTACACTGTGGCACTCTCGTTTTCCCGCTCTCCCTCGCTCTTGACATTTAGCAATGTGCAAGCTAGGCAGGCAGTGCTTGCTTGTTTACAGGGTCGTTAACTGTTTCTCAGAATCCCTGCACCCAACAAATGTGGTGATTATGGTCCACAAAGAGGCTCGGGCATCGGAGAAGCTATAAGAAGTCTCACTATCATCACAAAGCACAGGCGGCATTATAAACATCACTGCCCCTCTTTCTTCTTAATCATCGGCCTTTTGTATGCAGACTCAGCCCTTACTTAAGGGTTCTACTTCTCATAAAAAAAATAATGATACTAATTAATTAACTTGGCGTTTATTTGACATGGCTGGGGAAACACTCTTAGTGCATTTATACATGTAGCTGGGTGGGTCAGATTTATCCTCCTCAGATCGTTGTGGTCACCAGGTTGTGCAAGCAAGAATGCACACACATAGCTACAGTATGGTTTTGGGGAGATATTAAAAGATGTAGAGGAATATATGATGATGTACCCAAGGGCGTAACTTTGGGTTCAACATTGGGGGGGTTGAGATCTCCACTTTTGAGCCAAATCGAAATTTTGAAAACCAAACACTTCATTGTCTGCATTCTGGTGAGTTTTTCTGCAACATTTTGTGTCTTTTCTGCATCACGTTATGGTGCAAATGGCTTTGTTTATGTAAAGGAAATTATAATAGTTTTTTGGGGGGTGGGTTGCACTGGACAGTTTTGATTCCCCCTGTAAATTAAGCCTATGGATGTACCAACACATACTCACTCCAAACTCGTCACATGCCGGCGCTTGGTCAGGAACCATTTGGTGTCATTTTTCAACATGCAGAGTAGGGTTAGGTTTGGGCAACATAACTACTTGGTTAGGTTTAGGAGAAGATCGTGGTTTTGGTTCAAATAAGGATTTCACGCAAGTTCACTTACATACAGAAGTTAAAATAAGTCAGCGTTGACTTTTGGTTTCACACGGGACACGGAAGTGAAAGAACCTGTGTTTTTTTTTTTTTTTACCCATCCACCCCAACCTCCAACCCTTCATGGACTTTGTTGCTCTTTATCCACGTGAACTTTGTCACTCATAATTCTACATCATCTCACAATGGCGCAGTTGAGCAGTGACTCTGAGCATCTCATATTGACGCAAATGGGTTTACATTTGAGTTAGTTGAAAGCCTGGCGCGTCTGATACAGACGCTAAAGAGTCCCTTGTGTGTCAGTATCATTGACACTGAGAGCCACTGAACAAGCTGCCATATTTGACGGGTTGTGAGAGAGAACTGAATATTAGGAATGTAACCCCTGTCTTGCTGTGATATGGGTATGGGTAGTAGTATGGGTGGATGGTGTGTAAAATGGTGAAGCTATGAGTTTATGTTTGTCCTGTCTGAAAAAACATGATTTTTTTTGGGTGGTTTGACATCCATCCATCCATCCATCCATCCATCTGCTATACCCACTTACATTTTATACAAACACACCCACAGAGCTCACAAGATTACAAACTGCAAGGCTTCAGAATTTTAACTGGGTGTCTACAAAACAGTATCTAAATACAGATTACAATTAGCTGAAACCCAATGCCAGTGTGTAGTAAACTGTATTTTATGATACAAGCCTTATGGTTTTATCAATACTCTACAGAGTGGTAAATGTGAATGTCACTCTGGCAAATCAAAATCCTCATCACTATAGGTTCTGCAGTTACTGGTGTGGAATTAAAAGCTAATTTTTGCAAGTTATGGGAGTAAAATGAATGTCTTTAGTTAAAATCCTTGGCAATGATCCAAGCTATAGACTTAAATGCTGCTGCAAATATTCTAATGCTGCTGATTGAAGTGTCTGTTGCCAAGCCTCCTCATTATTATCTCCATGTTAAAGCGAACAGCTGGCATATATTTTCCTTTTTACTTGATTATCGCTTCCTCCTCGCCTGGCTTTGTTTGCGTGCAAACATACCTCAAGCCTCACAAGCTCTTGTACCATATGATGAGGTAACTTTGCAGCACGCTCCCAGATTGTAAAGGCGGAGGCAGATAATCTAAATACAAGCAGACTTTGAATTAATCAGCCTCTCTGAGAAAAATGTTACCAGTCAAAATACAAATTTTAAACCACCTGCTTAACTTTTGAATCTCCAAAACTCTCCTCAGTTTGTGACGCTTGACCTACTCAGAGGGACAAAGTTTATATCCTGATGTTTTTTGTTCAGGGCCAATGCATTTTACTGTTTCATTAACATTCAGGGCCTGTCTGGAAAAGCATCGGTGCTGGGACCATCGTGATCATTGGAACTGAGGACACAGTGCATAAACATAAACACAACCACAGGGGGTGATGCCTGGCATGCAGGAGCAACTTTCAGGGCATTTCAGTGCAACTCCCGATAAGTAGAAGAGGGCCGGGACAAAACTATCATTTTTATGTATTTCTGTCTTTGCACAGAGATGCATTTATTTAGAGTAACCATATTTTATTTTGAATAACATACACATTTCCTTTACCAATACCAATGTTTTTTTGTTTGTTTTCTTTTTGATAAACGAGTCGGACACAATCAAACCGGAAATTGATGTTAACTTTTGCCGCTCTGTCGGTAACAAAGGAACACAGGCCTTAAACAATAGACAGTGCACAAACATTTATTTATTGTCTTTGTGTCTGTGTGTTTTTGTGGTTTGTTTTCAGAGGCCTGTACTATGAAGCAAGATTTGGCGTTACCGAGGTAACTTCAGGTTCAACCCAGGGTTTTCTGGATCATTTGTTACCGGGTTAAATCGCCGTGGTAACTTATGCTGAACACCTAACCTGCTCAGGAGCAGGTTATGTTGGAGATTAGAGATCAACTGGTGTAAAAGCACCGCCTACTGACCAATCAATACTCGATTGATAACGGCGTCACCGTTCTTAGAATATCCGGTGGAGCTTGGTGCGCAGAGAGGGAGAGGTGCGCTCATAAAAGTTAAAACATTTAGAGACAGATAACCCCGTTAACATTCCCTGATGGGTATTTTTATGAAAGATATAGATTTCCAGCAGAGGGAATTGCGTATAGGCCATTTGTTGGCTTCCTGAGCCGTGTGTTGCCAATGCCACACATCGGTTTGAATTATGTTTTTATATTTTTTATTTGCTCTCACGATCGCTTACCACTGCAGGTTGCAACTGAAATAATAGACTAAAGCAACGGCAGTTTATGGAAAGCACTTGTGTAATTATGGTCAGATCTTGTGCCTGACTGATGGGGAAGTGATATTGATAAGCCTTGTAATTTAAGCATAACAGCGTCAGCTATTTATTTGCCAGCTTTCCTTCCTGTTTTAGGAAGCAGCTACTGTATTGCGTTTTGCCTGTAAAACCGTGTCTGTGTTCTTCATATTTATGTGGAATTATAGTTTGCCCTTCTTATGTAAAATATGCGGCTCTGGTAGATGTTTGCGATTGGCCGTGCTGTGCAAACACAGCATCATTTATGTGAATGTGCGCGTCGCTGGATTGGGAAACTCTGGGTTGATTGAACTAGTTGTGACACAGTTTATGCGGGACCGCGGTAGTTAGGTTAGGTGAAGCCGGGTAACTGAAAGAAATCCAGGGCATGTTGATCCTGGTTCGTAGTACAGGCTTCAGGTCTCTATGGGAATTTCTTGCAAACATAAAGAGCAAAGAAATACATCTTTAATAATAGCTGGACAAAAGTAACCACCTCGGTCTTCGTCAACTTTATGATGGGGTGTTCCTCATGTGGACTTCACAGTATTTGACTTTGGTGTTACATGAGAGAAGGTCCTTGTTGCAACCGCCCCCTGATGCTTTTGTCCCGGTCATCCCCTAAGATTGGCCAATCGTAAGGTTTACATATAGCATTGTACCATCCATTGTAGTTATAAGTCTATTAGAATTTAGAACATGAATATTTAAAGAATAAATATATAACCCTACCCTTTATTAAATCAGGATTAAACAAGTAAATCCCACTGAGATTAAATTCATTTTTTCAAAGAGGATCTTAATCTCAGTGGGATTTGCGTGTTGGAACACCCGCATTTTATGAACAATAATATAGGTATGTTTGGTCTTTAGATTTTTTGGTTTTACTTAAAAACCATAATTAGGAGCAGGTGGATGTGTTGGAAAGCAATGGCTAGAATACTAGGTGTGAAAATATAATTTGGTTGTTTTTGTCAAGATGTAGAACAAAGTAGGAGACGACAATTTTAATGGTTGCTTCTCCAAAATTACACTTCATTTCATTGTTTTTTGGAGATATCTGTCTGAGATTTTTGCCCCTACTCCAACACAATGGAGTTGCATGGAATTTAGTTTGTGGTACTCCTATTATTGTGTCTTTCTAGAAGCAATGCTTTGGTAATCAAGATAATCCATAACTTGAGCAACTGGTGTGACCAGGTACATTTTAAATAATGTAGTTATGTTATTGTTTATATACCTCCCACAGTCACCCTTAATGATGCTATTTGCAATTGTTCTCCTTCATAAATATTCAAATACTGTATGTCCATGCGTCTGGACACTAACATATTTAAATTGAAATAACCTTAACCTCAGTTGTGATCTGCCAGCTGCAGGTTGTTTAAAATGTGCTGGAAAATGATTTCTAGAAAGCATTTGGGGCTCTGAATACAGCTGCAAAAAATGCTGGGTTGTGAAGAATTGCTACAGGTCACTCTGGGAAACGTGGGAAAGCACTGAGGTGTTACATGAGAGAAGGTCCTTGTCGCAACCGCCCCCTTGATACTTTCGTCCCGGCCATCCCCTAAGATTGGCCAATCGTAAGGTTTACATATAGCATTGTACCATACATTGTAGTTATAAGTCTATTATAATTCAGAACATGCTCTAAATACAGCTGCAAAAAATGCTGGGTTGTGAAGAATTGCTACAGTTCACTCTGGGAAATGTGGGAAAGCACTGAGGTAGGAGTAGACAAGGCAGCTGGAGGGAAAGGGGGCACACCAGCATTTTTTTTAGTTTCTTTATACATACTAGTGGTGGGCGGCTCGATCCAAATATTGATTATATCGATACCAACGTTGGTATTGATATTGAGCAATACCAGTGTAATGAGACTGATACTTTAGTTTTAGTTTCTCTCCAGTATGCACCGCTGCAGTTTCATCAAAGAGGCGACCTGGCTGTCTGTGCTTTCAAGTGCCACTCCTGTCACAGCGCAGAGCAGGCACACTTTGCTCCTCCTCCCCCCTCTTGTGATTTGATGTTGTACCGTCACGTGACTCAGCGGCACCAGTCAAACAAGCAAGCAAGCAGCCAGGCCCGGCGGCGGTGGCCAGCAGCACACACACACAAGCAGGACAGAGACATAGCAGAAGAATGGCAGATAGGAAGAGGAGCGCTGTGTGGCTATATTTTCAGGCTAAAAATGAAACAACGGCAAGCTGTATAATTTGTAAAAAGGCTGTAAGGTACAGTGGTAACACAACAAATTTATACAAACATATGAAAAGTCTGTCCTGGGTTTAATTAATAATCCAAAGGAAAAATCACAAAACCACTTAAAGGTCATGAGAATTCATTCAGATTTAGCAATTTGATGATGCATCCACCTTAATTATTAAAAAGTATTGGCCCTATATTTACTTGGTATCGGATCGATATTTTTGCAGTATCGCACACCACTAATAAATACACACAAACATGTTTTCATAAACTTCTTGATCCAACATGACTGGCTCTGAATGGCAAACAGAATATCTGGAAACTGTCTGACAAATGGTAAGAGTTCCCGCCTTGGGAATTTCACGTCGGAGTTGATGATTGAAAAGGCACTCAGAAACCAAACGACCTCCGAACGCTTATTGTTTTCTTCCTGATTGCTTATGTGCGTATTCCCAAAGTGGGCTTTACGTGCTCTGCTTACACCTGTTCAAATGCGAAAAGGCAAAGTTGAGTCCTAAACTTGTGGCACGTCTGCCCCTAGAGACATGCAAAGAACAAACATAAATCTTGGAAATGTACTTGATCTCTGCTAAAGGCATTGTTGTGCATTAAAAACACAGTGTGAGAGGGACATTATGTGTGGATTCAGTGTGACATGAATGAATTGGATAATTATTGAGCAGAGAATTCATTCAGCGATCATTCTAACCATAAACATGGATTTCTAAAGGTCCCCAGAGTGCAAGGGTATGCTTATTTGCAGTAAAAACACTTTTATTCATTCATCATTCAGCTATGTGAGATATCAACAATCACTCTTATTTTTTTCTTCATCTGAACCTGATCTGGCTTGGGGAAAATTAATGAGTAATACTTCAAAATAGTTGGCGCCCATAAGCAAAACAGCAGAGTACCCCCTCATGCTCCATTACAGATGAATAGTTGCCAACAATGGATAAACTCTGGATTTACTGAGCATGTCCAAGTCGTGAGTGTGTGTAAATTAATACAAAGCAGCACGGTGAAAACAACAAACATGATTGACTTTAGTCATGCTACTGCTTTAATAGATAATCAATTTGGATGTCTTGGCAATAATACCTTATTTTGTCCTACATTGGACATCAGAAGATACTAATTGGACGGATAGCTGTTTTATGCACCGTTTCTTCATTAACAACATCATGCAATATCTTTTGTTGCAACTTCAATTAAACACTGTGATGGATGAGAAACCAACTCCATGTTATTGTAGTAACTAACTAACTGGTAGTCTTACTTTTCTGTTACTTAAATTAACTGAAAACACAATAAGAAATGTCATGCATATAGCTTTTTGAATGTAGTATTTCACTTTTTTATTCTGCATTGCAGACACTGGTGGAGCATTTAGGGTGTAGCGGGAACCCCATTAGCAGTTTGTCAATGGTACAAGAAATGTACAACAATGTAAGATGGGTTCTGGTTAAGGCGTAGGTGGCAATTATGAAGCTGGGTTGTTTTATTTGTTGAATTCAAGTGGGGCTATAGAGAAAGGTAGTAGTATATTAATACTAGTTGGTAGTCTGTTGTATGCATAGGCTGTAAAGTGCTCATACATAGAACAGGAATTACTATACATTTTTGCAGCTGGGGTGATTTCAAAGTAAACAATCGCACAAGCAATCGTTCAGTCCATAACATCACAATGGGCTGTTGCAAACAAAACAAAAAACTTTGTTGAAATAATATTTAAACAAGTTTTTGTTCACTTTCCTGGTCACAATTTTATGCTACATTACCACAGTAAATGTATTGCATCAATATCAATAATAAGTGCCTTCTTAATCATTCATTCATTCATTCGTTCAATAATTGTGTTTGGTTGGCTGAAATATTACAGGCAAGCGTTCTGCTTCACACCCTTTGCTTTCACATCTCTGCTGAGCAGCTGTGGCATTGTGGCGGCCATTTTTTGTGTCTCTCGGGAGAAAAAAAATAGCATTTTGTGAGTGAGGATGTAACATGGTTACGTATGGGAGTTACACAATGTGTGCAGAAAGTCCCAAATGTTAACCCTCTACTGCATAGACTACTATGGAACTAATGGTTTTTTTCAAGCAACTGCTGTTCCTCATGCAACACCTTTTCCCTAATACTCTGAGTGCAGCCAAATACCAGACACCCTTTAAATAATGGCTGCAAAATACATCTCCCTAATAGTAATCATGCCTGAGCCTCTGTGCTGCACAAAAAATAAATTACAGAGACAGTTTTGTCTTCACACACAAAACTACTCATGGGTGACAGCACAAAAAGGAATGTGTGTGTGACATCCACATGCAACAGTTGACAACATGTAACAATATAAACCACATTTACGGTATTCGGGCTGCTGGGCTGAAAGAGAAGTGCACAACAGTGGGCAGAGTTTAACAACATTCGTGCAACTGTTACGTGCCTTGGCAGAACTTGAACACGTGCTTTGAAGCTCCGTGTCGGAGACAAGACTCTGTTTTTCACAGTCAGCGGCGTTACACTATCATCAGAGGAGTTAAGATTCAAAGTTTATTACCACCTTGATTTTGGTCATCAAGACATTCTTTGCCGCTCGTACCTGTGCACTGTCAATGGGGTCAGTGTCATAATGAGGGAGGCCATCAAGCACACAGATGATTAGTAAGTGAAGGTCTATTACTCTGAGTGGCTTGTTATTCATCTGTGAGAGACCTGCTCTCTTCTTAGTTTAGGGACTTTAAAGACTACAAGTAACAGCTCAGTAACAACATTGACACATTATGATCTTCAGCTGCTCTGTGTGTAATAGCTGACAGGTTCTGGGCTCTATTCCCACTCGAGCAACTTCTTCTAAATGTGTATGTGCTAATGATACCGTACTTTGAGTTGAATTGCATCTGTTTTTCTATTAAAAACCCACTTGCGTTATCCTTTGGAGCCCACATTTACTGAAATGCCATTTACCTCACGTCAGGATTGCAGGCGCTGCAGTGAAATCACATCATTTTACTCAGAGTTATATGTTGGCTTGAATTAAAACACCCAAAGCCAGATGGGTTTATTATGATTATAACATACAAAATGTGATTTTGTTCCATAACTTATAAGCAGCAGAAACAGCCACCGCTGACTTACTTAAGAGGCTTTACCCTACAAAGGCAAGTATTACCACATTTGCCTTAATACATTTCCTCTCATATTCCAGTGTCATTAGCTGGAGCCTTGGTAATAAGCCATATGATATATCCCCTTTAGTTGCAGACCATGGCATGTAAATGAGAACTGGCACTGGGGGTGGGGGTATTGTGCGTCTGAATTTATCTGAACTGATCAGAAACACAATTATGCCTTGCTCGCTCATAATAAACCACAGTTAAGTGGGTTGGAGAATTCATTTATTTACATTAACTCTGTCGCCATTCGACAGTAATGGATGCCTTTCATTAATGAATGAGGGATTTTGCCTGACTCCGGCTCTCTTGTTCTAAAGCCTTTGAATGGGGGGGCGGGGAGTAAAAAAAGAGAAAGCAATTGATAAATGCAAACTTTTAGAGGGATTGTATTGAGCGATTCGGAGAATACTGCCAAGAAACAAATTGGCAAAAGAAATCCAAAGCCTTTTACCTTTCACATCTCCCTCCCCCTCTCTCTCAAACACACACACACACACACACACACACACACACACACACACACACACACACACACACACACACACACACACCTATTCATAGTCATGCCCTGTTGTAGTCTGTCCATTTGAGGAAAATAAGGTTTCCCATATATTTTTGTTCCCTTGCTGATTTTAACATTTAAAAAAATGCATCACTCCTAGTGGTCTACATGAAATTAATTTCTTTGGTAAAGGGATTCATAAAATTGAAGAACTACGTGTGTGAATCAGAATGTGTATATGTGCGCACACATACATACTGTATGTACATAGCTGTGTGTTTCTGCGCATCATGGCCTCAACGTCACCCATCGTTCTCTCTCTTAGCCTGGTGTTACAAACAGATGTCTTATCTCCTTAGCTCCTGCCAACCATTCGCCCACCCCACCGCCACACAGGCTGCCCTTACTAGGCACTAATCTCCGATTGGAATTAAAACATAATTGGGAATCATGAATCATTAATTTCTTTCATGGACAGCACAGGCAATGCCCTGTCAACTTGATGCACTGCCTCCCTCGTATATTTATTAAAGGCCATTTCAGTGTGGCCTGTGATGTTCATATAGCGGAGACAGAGTGGGTGGGCTTGGACGCTGCATGCAATGTCTTAGTTAATGGTGATTCACATGCCCCAGGGTAACAGCTACCTTGGCACTGCCTTATGAATTACCACATGGCTGTCTGAGCTCATATAAGCATGTTTTATAAATGGATTATCCAAGGTGAATGGCTCTTATATGTGGTGCAGTGTTAACACTAGGCTGCTGTAATATTCTTTCTGAACTTTTGTTCAACCTCTATCCTAAAAACTATGTTCCCATACAACAAAAACACATTCTCAATTATGTTTCAAGGGAAACATATTTTGTCCCGGATTACATTTGTCTTTGACGTATCCCAAATATGTTTCTAATCAAAGTCCGAAAAAGCCTGCAAACGGAGGAGGGATGGGTCAAACAAACACAGGACTTTCACCCAGGAGACTGCTGTTGGTGTCCCGTGCGATACCAAAAGTCAACACTGACTAGTTTTCATAATCTACTTAACCTATGCCACATACATTACGTACTTAATTTACGCGTATGACTTAAATTATGCAACATCATCTATTTCTGAACCTCACCAAGTAGTTTCAATTCACAACTTTAACCACACGTTTAAAACTTTCACAACTTGTGTAGGGCGCAAGTTGTAAAATGGAAAATACGTTTCCCTCCCTCAAACATCATTAAGAATGCAGTTTCGTTGTATAGGAACGTAATTGTTTTAGGAGACAGGGTTGAGTGTGAGCAGATTAGGACAACTATTTTGTTTACTTTTTTGGTATTACCGTATTTTCCAGACTATAAGTCGCACTTTTTTTCATACTTTGGCTGGTCCTGCGACTTATAGTCAGGTGCGACTTATATATCAAAATATATATAATGTAACATGTTATATGTTATTTCATGCTGAAAACATTACCGTCTACAGCCGCGAGAGGCGCTCTAGGCTTGTGACAACTATATGCTGCTCCTAAAGACAACTGAGAAAGAAAAGAAACTGCAGGCGACTGCAGGTAGTAAAATACGCAGCCGAAAACGATAATCGAGCAGCAAGTTTGGAGTGAGTAAGAAACTTGTGAGGGACTGGCGAAAAGGTTAGTCTTACTGCAATGAAGAAAACAAAGAAAGCTAGTCGTGTGCTGAAATCCAGATGGCCAGAGCTGGATGAACGAGTTCTGTGTGCTAATGTGTAGTAATAACTTGCCTTTCCAGATTAAATGTCTGTTCTTGGATTTTGTGAAATAAATTTCTAAACAAATGCGACTTATAGTCCAGTGCGACTTATATATGTTTTTTTCCTCTTCATGACAAATTTTTTGACTAATGCGACTTATAGTCCGGAAAATACGATACATGTTCTTGCTTTCGGAAGCCTATGCAGCTACACGCAATCCTAGAGTTGCAATTAACCTCAACTTTATTTCTAATAATTTAACATTTTACAATATGTAGGAGAGTACTCAAAGAAAATGAAATAGATGTTAAACACAGCAGTCTTTAAAAAAAACAGTGGCTTCGTGAAATCTATTCCTTTTTCATGCCTACAGCTAAAAGTGTTTGTCTTTAAACTGCTTCTGAACCCCCCCACCCACCCCCCCATATTATACTGTATTGCAGTATGGATTTCATGATTTCAGGGATCACAAATTATTCTTAACAGTAAGTTCTATGTATGCCGTTTGAGACTGTAATTGAAAATTAATGATGTGGTAAATGAGTGGAAAGGCACACCAGTGTCACATACTGAAGCTTAATGTCAAGTTGTATAATTTCCATAATATTACAGCTATGGTATGCTGTCATGGCGCTCTAACCACTGATCTGTATCACTGATCAATTTGGTCTGTAGGCTGACTGGCACAACGTTGAAGTTTAGGAGAGTGTAGTTTTTTTGTAAATCAAATATTTCAGTGACTGACTACATTGCTAGTGAAGCCTACCATCAGAAGATGCTATGCAAAGATGCTATCGTATATAACTGAAATTCATAAACCTTTGTGTATGGTTATATAAGCTACTAAAGTGGTAGTGGGCCTGCACTGATTATTACAGAAGCTAATTGCGAGTCATATAACCCAAAGGAAATGTTAGCCTTTGCCATGTGCAGTAGGCAGCAGCTGCCTTGATTCTTTTTTTCTTTATTTATCCAGGTAAGTCGATTGAGAAAAAATTCTCATTTGCAACCATGACCTGTCACATTCACACAGTTACACATTACACATACCTGGAAGCTGCCCAGTACAACCACAGTCCACTGAGCAGCTCCACTGGAGCGGTTGGGGTTAAGGGCCTTGCTCAAGGGCACCTCAGTGGTGGTAATGAGTGAGGGACAAGCGCTGCTCTTTCACTTTCCCCACCCAGATTTGATCCTGCCGATCTGTTCCAAGCTCGCTTCTCTAACCTTTAGGCCACCACTGCCGAAGGAAAGGAAGGAAACAAGGTGAAATACTGTTGTGTGTATCTTCAGAAAACCCTCCCCCAGTGACAGCATAATAAGAAAACGTATTGATGTTCATATTGCCAGTTGTGTATTTATGTTGTCAATTGTAATGCTTTCAGTTTCAATATACCTGTACCTTGGTTTCGAGAATGTGGGTGGGCCTGTGAAGAATACCATGTCTTAGTCAATACTAACTCATATGCCCTTAAAGTAAAAGCTGCCCTGACTTCACTTTATGAAGTAGGGCACAGGCGTCTTGGTTCATGCAAAGCAAATTATGTATTGGATATGCAATGAGAATGTGCGCTGTGCAGAAAGCAAGGTTAATTCACAGTGAGTGCGTTTGTGTGAGAGCGGAAGAGCAAAGAAGAGTTGTCTGAGTCTATTTTATGATGTATTGGAAATGCAAATGAACACGTTTGGTTCAGGTTAGCAGACGGTTTTGAAAAAAGAGATGAAAATATTTGTAGAAGTACACCTCTTTTTGTGCACAGGATTCCCAACATCTATCTTTATGGCTTCCTGGTTTTCAACAGAGCCAATGCATAATATCTCTATTTAAACCTATGTAAGTTATGGCCAATATCAAGGACTGAAAGCACAAAGCTTGGTGCATGTCATCACTGCCAGAGTTCATGAAATATATCAATAGAATTTGGATTTCAGAAAGGAGCAACACATGAAGGGGGTAAATACAGTTGTATGCTGCTTTCAAAAGGCTCAGAATAGTGTTTTCTTTCTAATCTCTGATTAGCATCCACCATCACATGTTATAAAAGATACAGTAGCACCTTCCAGTTGCTAACTTGTCTCTCAACACAAAATCTTAAAAACCCTATAATTAACTTTAATGAGCCATTCATTTTATAGCATATCCTATCCATATTCATATCCTATTATTTCCCCTCACTTAGGGGTCACTTTTTTATTTTTTGCTGCTTTCACAATCACAGCTTCCACCTTGACATTTTAGACGCCATTTTTGCAATTTCTCCAAAGCAAGTGTTTGTGACGAATCCCCCCACAACACAATTCATGTGTTATCCATAATATTTATTAATATAAATAATGCTTTTCAAAATCTCTCAAGTAGAGAATCAATGCTTTGTATTTCCACTGAATTACAATGTGTAAGACACAGAGCTACTTTTTCAGTATTTTTGGGGCAAGTCCAAATCAAGTCCTCACATCCCTTAGCTGTCCATTATATAGAACATGTCAAATCCATTTTACAGCCACGGGTTTCAACTTGGCTGCACAAAGGCTCAAACTCATCCCACTCTCAGGTTAAAGTACAACAAAAGCCAACACTACCACCCAATATTGCCAAAAAGTGGTTGCACACACCTTTTCTCAAAACATACATGCTATTCCATTATGCTAATCAGCCTTCTATTATGCTAATCCCATTTCCCAAATTTCATTCTAGTTGAACCAATCAGATAAGCGAGGAGACATGATTGCATTAGAGAACACTGTATTATTGTATTATTATGTATTACTTAAATGTATACTTTTATTTTTTACCATAATAAGAAATAAGTTTTAAATTAAAGTCTTCACATTCCTCACTCTCTTAAACTGCACAACTCTCTCTAGTTCTAGGTCTGGGGCAGGAGGGACAGAGTTCACAGTTAGGTGATTCTTTATTTTTTGTCTGTGTAGTTTAATACATTCTAGGTAAATTGTCCTCTGAAATCAATAAGCGAGTGACTTGCAGAGAGACTGAGTACAGGGCACACAGGGACAAAGAGAGAACTTGGAGCTTGAAAATGTGTTTTTGAGCCAAAGACATGCTGTTGATGACAACCTCAACTTTTCCCTCAAAGCCTTTTCATTTTTGAATAGTTTACTGTAGCATTCAACTTCAAGGGTCCTTCAGGTACAAACATTCACCAAGACAAGCCCATCTTCTATTATACCTTTTTTTCTTTATCCTCTCCCGCTGGCTTTTTAGTTTTCTCCTCTTTTTTTTTTCCTTGTTTTCTTGCACAAAATCATGTATTACTTTTTCTATTTACACATTTGTTATTTGTGAGTTTATGATCCTGTGTGCTTGTAATCCCTGAAATAGTGTAACAAAAAAAAAAGAGAAAAAAAAAAGAGAATTCACACAAAACATTCTAATGTTCTCAAACAGGTCACTTGATATTTGCTGGCACAAACAATGCATTTAGGTGCTGAAAATCAAATTTAATCTGTTTTATTTCCTGGAGTCAAAAGCAGCTTCTCTTCAAGTCACAGCATGTTTTAGTTTTTTTTACTTTAATCCAGGAAATGCTCACATCATGCCTGTAAAATTCCCTTTCTCTTTATGGCTCTCTGTGTGATTCACTTATTGGCAAAAAAATCTGATGTCATAATTTATATGAAGTCTGTTTTTTATGGTGCATTAAAAATGCTGATGGTCACTGCTACAGAATTTCCTCAATAGCATGCAATCTGTTGTTAATGCTACGTGCGCCCATTTATGTCTGTAAATGTATAAATCCAAGCACATACAGTACAAGAGACTGTGATTTAGAGTGAGTAGAAAACATCTTTCAAAAATCTGTCTGAAGCTGCCCTAAATGTTTTCTTTTGGAAGGGCCCACATTGTCAAAAGTGAGATACCATGTCTTTTTTGATTAGAAAGCAGGTCGAGGTGCTTTATAAATACTGTGAAAGTATTAAAACACTCAATCCAAAAGAACAGACTGTATTCAGAAACGGTGACGTCAGGACTTACGTATGGTTGTGATATTGTGCCACTACAGTAATTCCCTGGCTGCAATGACAAAGCAGCGAGCGCAGATGCTGAAGACCTGGAAACACTGACCAATCAGAGCACACTGGGCATTTTCGTGAGGGCGGCTTAAAGAGCCAGGCACTAACATTGAGCGTTTCTGACAGTGGGTGAATACAGGCATATGTTTATTTGAACATTAAAGCAAGTAAACATGTTCTTGTAGAAACCCCAAATACTAGTACGGACCTGAAAATGAGCATATGTCCCACTCATTGTGTTTCCTGACTGCTGAATCCCCTCACAGAAACATACACTCTCTCTTTTCCTCTCTCTCACACACTCACACAAACAGACAGCCAAATGCCAGCATAGATTGTTGGTTAATAAGATATGACATCCGTGTTGTCAGTGTTTGTGTGAGTGCCTGTCAGAAGTGCTGCCTCGCCAACACAGATTAGACCACGTGATGCACCGACTTGTGGACGATTTGTCAACCCAAAAGCGACAGGGTCAGAGGAGGATGGTGTTAGATCGTCAAGGGCGTAGACAATCTAGTGAATATTGTACGTCGTGTCCCTTCACAGGAACATGAGTTTTCCGTCAGGAGAAAAAAGCTATCAAGCTGGAGTGACACAAGATTTACACACATTTACTTCCACTGCAGGCCTTTATATTTAATTGCATGCAGACCTTGTACTATATATATATATATATACCCTGACATGTAAATGTGTCCTATAAAGGCCTGCACAACTTTTGTGCATCATCAGTAAATGATGAGGCCGGTAAGAAAGACATACACGTCTAAGACAAAAAGCTCTGGTCTTAACTGCACTCCTTACTTCCTCCTCTGTGCAGAGAGACCAGGTTCTGAGAAGTATGCCAACCTGTGCACTGAAAATGTGACAGTTGTCTCACGTGAATGATGTACAGTACCCCATCATCATACAATGCTAATGAATACTGGACAGTGTTTGAAAACAACTTGCATGTAGGTCAGAGGCCTTGGGATTTGCTTTTGTTTAAATTTTTCATTGCATATCTATGTGGTGCAAATCAGGATTGGGGAATATAAAATATCAAATGTGACACCATGCAGCGTTTTTCTCCTCACACTCATTAGAAGCCATCAGATCTGTGTCACACATGAGGGAGAAAATCCAAACCGGGACAACTTCTGCTGCAAAGCTACTGTAGACTTTGATGGAGGCAGATGCTGAAGCTTGTTTTAGGCCAGGCTTACTGACAAGCTGCTTGTTTTATAGTCTGCCTCGTTTGATTGGGCACCTTGTTTAGTGCTCACCTAGTCTTTGCTAGACCTTCCTCCACAGTGCTGTGGAGGAGGGTCATGCTAGTCCACACAGCATTCCGGGATGGGAGAAAAACATGCTCTGGTTTATTGGCATTTCTTTAAACCAATCACAATCGTCTTGGGTGGCACTACGCGCCAGATGGAGCCACGGTGCCTCTGCAAAATAGCCTCGGCAAGGAACTTGTTTTGGTCGAATGTGTACGTTCAATGGTTCTTTTAGTCATGCAACAAAAAACTCAGATTGGACAGATAGTCTAGCTAGCTGTCTGGATTTACCCTGCAGAGATCTGAGGAGCCGTTAACCATAGTCCTCATAAATCCACCGGAGTTTAAAATTACAACACAAAGAAGGCAGAAGGTGACGGACAGGCGGCCGAAATGAGGGACATCCAGCGGAATTTTCATGAAACGTCGTCAATATAGACTAGTGCCCACCTGACTAACCTTGGCCTACACTACTATTGTTAAAAATCGGCACTTCTCATGTTGTCATTTAGCCAGTCTTAGAGGGGGAATTATTTGAATTTGTGAGCTTTTTGTTTAAATTGGCAGCAAATTGTAAGAAAGTAAAGTGTCACAGTGAGAGGAATATGCATGTCAAATGTAGAAATTTTCAGAATTTCACAAAGTTTTCATTATCCCTCTGTAATATTGCTACACATCCCCTTCCATCTTCTCAAAATTGCAATAAATAATAATAAAGCCTTGTCCAGGTAGAGGAGAGACCTCCCTCCCCCCACTGCTCCCTTCAGGTAATTTATTTTTCTTTGCATACAAAATGTGTTACTCAAATATCAGTTGCTTCTCAGCTCATTTCATTCAGGGGGGATATTTTATACATAATCATTAGAATTTATAAGGGGAGTGGGGAGTGGAGCTTAATTTTCTAATGAATGTGACTGAAATGGATGCAACGCTGACTCAGAAATTTCAAAACAAAGAGTATAGTGGAATATCAACACTTTCCCACTAGTTTACCCAGGCACTGTGAATATGCAACGTCTCAGCAGGTGCATATGGAAGGGGAATTACACACTCAGTACAAGTTTCACAGCGAAATTCATTTGCCGACATGTCTACTTGCAGGTTGTGCAGTGGCTTTGTTGGTTGTGGTTCCTAACCGTAACCACACCGTATTTGCAATGCAGATATTGTTGAAAGAAATCATTACCATTGAATGGAATCTGGGATTCAGACTAGATTACTTTCTCTTCAACCTCGTGGCTCAGCTGCTGTGAACATGCACAGCATGCATTTTGGAGTAGTTCTTTTAAAATCTTTAGCATTTAATTCTTTAGTTTGCTTCATTTGAGGTGCACACTTTATAATCTCACTGTGACCATGTGGTGATACATCTCTCATTCTGAGCTGCAACATTTTTAAATGGAAGCAAGAACGTGATCTTAAATACCAACCAGAAGACAATTCTGAAATGCATACATTGATGAAGAGATGGATGTTGATATGTAATAGCCAGCAGTGACACATACTTGCAAAGCCTTGTGTATTAAAATGGAGAAAGGTGCAAAGTGCATTTTGGAACTTAAATTAATTTGCAAGTATGTTAGTATTTCACTTTTCTTGCTTAATGAAATGCATGCTTGCCAAGGACAAATTCATTGAAACAGGAATTCCTTTAAGCAGAACAGTTTGCATTCAAAAAAAAGTCTGCATTTCACCTGGTACAAACTAAAGGAATATATCTGTGCAAAATCCCACCCTTGTACCTGAAATCTCAGCATGATCCCGATCAAGCAACTGTCTGTTGCTAGCTGTCTACAGCACAGACTCCAGATTTTTCTCACCAGGCACTGAACTCTGCTACTTATCTCTACTTACGACAAGCAGGGCTTGACTCCCCCCCTGGCTTGGCTTCCCATGCGTTGTCCCTAAAACTTATCCCACCTTGTGGCGAAACCTTCACAAATTCCCCTACATCGCCTTCTCCCTCCTGGATACCTTCAATCAAACTCTCCAGTGGTGGCCCACAAACCTGCAAGACAGATTTCTTTGTCTAGCCAATCACCCCTGTTTGTGCTCTCCATCTACTTGTCCTGTGGCAAAAATTCCCTGCAGCATCCACATCTCCATGTGGATGCTGCATGCTGTTTTCCTATCTGAATTACAGAGGGTGGAAGTCATCATCTAAATTGTAATTGTTACTGGTCAGAAAAAAAAACCTACTTAATGAAAACTCCCAGCGTGAACAAATGGTCCCATCATCAGGACATTTCTCTTTGCTTCTCCGTGTCTCGGCATGAACCTGTGTGTGAGAGTGTGATAAAGAGGACAAATTGTTCCTTTTACCATGCAGCGAAGTTTGACTCCTATGAGGACAGAATAAATAGTTTTGAATATCAATGATTTTACCTTGGCGTTTCTTCCTAGATGAAGTCTCTTTTGCAAACCGTAATGACTGAAGCGGCGAAGTTGTCTTTTGAAACATTGATTGGATATAACTGAGCTCCACTTATTATGTGTCAAATTAATCAGCTTTTGTCTGCTCCCTGGCATTTCTGGAAATAAGATGAAAAGTCCATTTCATACATGCCATGACTGTTTGAGGTATGATCGATAACGGCTGACACATTTGAATGTCTGCATTTCCATTTTTGAAGTTTTTAAGCATTGTTTGACAATAATTGCCTTACTGTAGTAAAGGTTAAGATGATAAAACACATCAGCCAATGGTGTAGAATTAGAAGTAGTAATATATTAGGTGAATATTATTGATTTATTTTCTATGGACTATGACAAAGCTAGTTTTAAAAAATCTAAATATTTTGTATCAGGAGTGACAGTGCATTGTTTATTGTAATGACATACAATAAAAGCATTCTGCCTACTTCAGGACATTTGTTTTTCTCTGTTGTTTCCATCCATTATTCCATTTAACTCTGCTTTACATTAGCTACCATTATACAGTATAGACCCCTTTCAGGTAGTTGAATACACTCTAATAACCAGCAATCAAGTGCTTTTATTGTGTCGCCACCACCGTGGTCACCTGTATGTGATTGTGAATAGCAGAAATACATCATTCACAGAGACATAAACAACATCACGTGGGAATAAGAAGCGAAGATGTATTTTCTGTTTCCTATCCCATTTTTGGTCTCACTCAATGGGAAAATACCTATACATATTATTTTAATTATGAGCCTCCGCTAAATGGTTGAGAGGTCCATTACAGAATTGCCCGAAGGCACTCTCAACAGTGTTTGTGTCCATTAAAGCAGCATGGGCATGAAAAAAAAAGACTAGACTTTTGGGTAAAGGATCCTCTTCTTGTGGTATTTTAGAAAGAAAGTATTTCCAATACACTTCAATGTGGGCACACCCTTTAGGTGGAGTGAAATGGCCGTGGCTTTGTTGAAACAGTATTTGCAGTATTAGCAGTATATCCCTGATCTCCCTAATTTAAAAAAAAAAGTCCAAGAAACCATAACAACATAATTTCAATGAACATTCAATAAAATATAATCATATATATATATTAGGGCTGTCAAACAATAAATTTTTTCTTAAATCGCGATTAATCGTTGAATTTCTATAGTTAATCGCGATTAATTGCATGTTTTATCACATGATTAAAATTCTATTATTTTGCATTTCAGAACTGTTTTTAAGTACATATTAACAATGGAAACCAATTCTTACCAGTGTATCTTGATTGGGAATCAAATTAATGCAAAGTTGCTTTGTGAACTTTCTTTTTTTTTTTTATTTGTTTATTATTCATTTCCTGTAAACAAAAGAAAAATGTGTGAATCTGTCATTATTTCACAATTCAGAACATGCCAACCGTAGTACGTCTTTAAGACCCGAGACTTCTACGATGCTGACAGGTCTGCAGTTAGTTGCCACCCATTTTGCAAGAACTGTAGTAATTTTTTGGGATTTGGTTTCATCAACAGGTCGGCAAGTAGCACTCTCCAAAATAGTGCTTTGCCTGAGCCTGCTAGCATCAACCTGAGTCACGCTAACTGTACTATGCTTAGCTCGTAGGTGGTAGCTCAAGCTTGATGTGCTTCGTGATATTTTAATTCGGCTTTACACAATGTGCATATGGCTTTCGACTTGTCTACTGACCCGTCCGGGAGTTTTGGAAAATAAAAAGCGCCATTCAGAATTGTGTTGCTGCTGTCTTTCTCCATCATGCCTGCAGCCTGCAGCAGCAGGATGTGTTATGAGGAAGTGGCAGCTTGATGATAAGTAAAGGTGCGGCAAAGGGTCAAAATAGTAGCAGTGGCTATGCATGACGCGAAGCCGAGTGAAGTGTAAAATAAATTAATAAATGGAGGCATGTGATTAATGCAATTTAAAAAAATTAACATGTTAAGCTCGGCCCTTAATCGCATCACGTGTTAATGCTGACAGCCCTGATGTTTGAGATCAAACATTAAACAGAAAAATCCATCAATGGTTGTGTGCGTTATGAGAGGGACAGGATCAAATAAGAATGTCTAGATTAAGGCACAATCAACTGTACCTATTTTCATGAATTGTTTTAGTGGAAAGCTTCCAATGATTCATGACATTTAATTTATATGTTTATATCAGTTTCACGGGCATGGTGGCATACATATGATGTTAGGAATTCAATGAAATGATAAAAAGTACAGTATACAAGAGCTTCCTTCAATACTTTGAACATCTTTGAACATCATCCCTTTATATATATATATATATATATATATATATATATATATATATATATATATATATATACATACATACTTGAACTCATGAGCTTTTTTCTTAAATTCCCTGGTGCATTAAGTAGAACAGCTGATTATCAAGTGCCAAAAATCATCATATGGAAAAAAGAACCACACATGAATACCCAAGGCTTATTTTTTCATTTGATAACAAGAATGTTTCATTTAAGAAAATGTAATAATTTCTTTGCAGAGCAGATTGAAACCTTACTTCGAGCCACTTATTTCAATTCCTGCGCCATTTTTCTTCTGATTTTTGATTACCTGTATGAATAAGTATTTCATCAGGAACAATTTTTTTTCTACTCATCAGGACTTGGAAAGGACTTGATTTGTGATGGGCTGCGTGTAATGACACTAGCAGAAGATGGAGTCGCACTACAGCTGTCGGCCGTGATCATTTGTCATCAGAATGGTGCTATTAACAAAATCTGGTCAGGTATCAGTCACCTGCCTGAGGCATTTCATCGCCCCTGTGACACTAGTATGTCTGGGTCTGTGCAATGTATTACGGGATTAAAGAAAGATCTAGCTCTTCAATTGGGATATGTTTTGTATTTCAGGTAGTGCACATACAATCAGAAGCCATATTACAAGTAATAAAACCATGCAAGTGACATGAATTTCCCTGCTCAGGAAATATCTCTTCACTTTCCTCGGGAGAAAACCACACACAGTTTCCATAATTAATTAAAGTCCCAACTATGTCTGAACTCCTGTCTCTTCATAAAGTATCCATCGGGCGATGGCCGAGAATTGAAACGCCGTACAGCGCTGAATAAATCATTGGGGGAAAAAAAGTGGAAGTAGTACTTGTTGTTCTTCATTTTATCTTGTGTGAATAACAAGAACCTGGCACCTGATGGAATTATTCATGCGGCTGTGTGTCATTCTCCTCCTGAAAGAAGCCATTGCGAGGATCTGGGCAGGTATCAGTCACTCGCTCATGGCATTTTCATCTTCTCTGTGACACAAGATTGTGTGGGTGTGACACCACACTGATGTATAGGGAGAGATTGCAGCTGGGCTTAAACTGCTCACAAGGCGTGTTCGAAAAGAAATCATTCTTCCCTGGGGCGGAATTTTCCTTGAATTATATCAACTTAAAAAAAAGGTTATGTTGCTTTTAGGAGTGCCCTTTAAACTTCACCTACACCTGCATGTGTTTGGTAAGATTGGAATGGACAGGCTTTTCTCACATCCCCAGTGCCCCATTTTAAATCAAACTAGAGATGCCAACCAACAAATAAAGTTAAGGACGAAATGTAGCTGACAGGGAAATGTGGATAATAAAGGTTTCTCAACACCTAAATATTCAATGGTGATTAATTGGTGCTAACCTAACTACATGTCACATTTAATACATTGCTTAGTGCAGACGCTACAACAGCTTAAAGAGGCGCTATGCAGTTTTGGCCATTTCTTCACTGTTTTCTTGCTTTCTGCACGCAGGTTTCTCTATAGAGCTCCCCCTACAGCGTCGGAATAGATATTTGGCAGCTCCTATGTTTACTTGTGTCTGACTCCTCGCTCGGTCAGTCTGCCATTTCCTCTTTCTCTGTTCCTCCGACAATGCTTTTCGTAGCTTTCTGCTTCTTTTTTTCCGGCTCAGCCATGACGTTAGTGTGAAAAGCTCCATCGCTACCTTGTTAGCCGGTTCCTGAATGGGCGTATGTGTGCAGTGCCGTGAAGCAATTAGTTACATCGCTAGACCTGATATCACGCGATACTTCCTGGCGTTGAGGCCCAATGTTGCAAGGGTGGTTTTTCCGCTCACAGGCGCTAGGGGGGAGCAAGACGATCACCATCTCGAAACTCGAAAAAGTCATATAACCATTCTAATGACTCCGAAGCTGTTCAGTTAAGGTAAATTAAGCTAAAAAAGCTGCATAGTTCACCTTTAACTAAGACATTTAAAAACATGGTTATTTATTGTAACCCTGGGTCAGTTAACGTAGGGATTTTCCTCTAACAGTGCGACACTCAAAAACTGTGCTGTGGCACTGATGTGTCAACTTAAAGGATATGTTCAGTACCTCTGAGAAGTACGTTCATATTGCATGAAAAGCCAGCTCATGATTTACGTCCATCTTCATACAAGATGAAAATGAGGGTGTGGAGGTGTGTAATGTATTTTGCTTTGCTGTGGGACAACACAGTTTTCCCACACACCTTTTCCTAATATTAACCAATCATCCAATATCAATGTTGTCTCGTAACATCAAAGGGATACTTCGCCGATTTAGCGTTTAGCTTTGTATCAGTAGAAACCCGGTAGTATTTTTGAATGACTGTGCTTCTCTCCCTCATGTCCCCCTGTGAGGAGAGATCTCTTTATTGTGGGTCTGGAAAAAAGCCTCTTATGACGCAAAATCGTCATTTTGCGTCATAAGAGGCTTTTTTGCCCAGAGGCTATGGACTACAGTCCAACTTCCGCATATTTCAAACCCGCCCATAGGGGGTTGGACTCCGGCATTCTCTGAAATTCCACAAAACAAAACGAGTGTCAGCCATCTTGAATCCTCGCGTAGCTTTAGTGGCTTCTCAGCATCAAAACTTTAGATAGATTTATTCATCCCGAAAGAAATTTTAGAACAACAATTATGTGCAAACTACCGCACACGTGTACCAAAGGGATACATTGGTACAGATCGGAGATATGCAGGACACTTTATTACAGACGGAATACTCGACACAGCTTCACCCGCCTGCTATGGAGACCAGCGGTGCTGAACGAAGCCTCTGGCCGGTAAAGGGACATCATCAGCGGTGGACGTTGAGCGAGTTTGCGGGTGGAAAACTAACGTTAGCCGGCCATCTGTTCCATCAATCCTGCTTGCAAGTGTCCATTGTTGTTTGTCCAGTCGGACAAAATTTGCAATTAGCCATCAATTTTCGTAAAACGGCCCATATTTGACCTCTACATAGTTGATTTCTCGCATAAAAAAGTCTCAGAAGTGAATTTAGTAATTAAATAGCGGACCTCTGGCGATCTGCATGACCTAGCTAGATTCAAAAGACTAAGCTGACCTCAGGTCAGTGGTGTAGCCTATGCAAATGTTGGGGCGTGACAAAGACTAGGAGTTGAGACGCTTACGTCAACTTTTAGCTTTGTTCAGATTTGCACGTTTTCAGCGGCAGTTTAAAAATGTGAGATTTGCATGGTACAACAAACTGGACTACATCCAACTTCAACGAAACTCCCAACACGAGTTCAGAGACTGCTGTGTTTTTGTTGTTGTGGAAACAATTGCTATGGACTATGCAGCTACCGCTCTGTCGCCGGGTAAGACTAGTGGAGGTGGGCTGTGTTAACACAGACTGCGTGCCGCAGAAATGGGGGTGCTTGTATCCAACTAACTGCTAACTGCTGGTGGAGTTTGTGACTGTTAAATGCCGACCATTCTACATTACACGAAAATTTGTACCAAGCGCTAATGCTAGTAGCTAGCTATGTGTTAGCTGAACCTTACGGAGCATATCATGTGTACTAAATGTAGCCTCTTTCGTATGTCGTTTTTATATAATGTCGTTTTCATATGACATATTGACTCTCATGACTCCGAAACTCAAGCCACAATAAACCCCGCACTCCACCCTGTCCCTTCTGCTTTCACAGATAAGTGTCGGGCGAACAAACTGACACGGGGCTCGTCTTAGCACACAACATTCTCAGACACATGTTACCGACACCCACAGGTCTTCACCGGGTCCTCGCATAGCTCGAGGAAGGGCCCTGTCACACAGCCTCGCCTGTCAGGGACATGCACATCCTCACCACCCTTGCAGTTGAGTCAAAAAGTGTGGTGACCTATCTCACACTGAACCAAGGAGAGGCATTGTCAACAAACATGTATCATCTTAATCTGACATCATGTTAGTCGCTAAATACCAACATGTCCTTGCTCTCAGGCTATCCTTCCCTCTTCTTTTCTTAAGCATTCATATCATGAACACAAAAGGGCATACACATTCAATGATATTCAGAGGTATGCTGGGACATAACAGAGCACTCAAAGAAGGTTATGTTATTTCTTATGAGTATTGTTTATATGCTCTGAAATCTATGAAGATGTTTTTTGTAGATTTTGACAAAGTGACAGATAAAAAGCCACTTCCTGCAGTGTTTATCTTTTCTGATGCGACACTTTTAAAGGTAGACTGATATGGTCTATCTAAATGCTAGTGTGCAGCCATTTATGAACTGAGTAAGTAAAAGAACCTTGGAAAACAGCTGATCACGCCCACAGGAAATCTCATGATACATGTACAACATGTTTTTCCATGTTAAAAGGAAAAGTTCAAACAATACGTTTTTACCTGTAGGGCGTGACAAAGACTAGGAGTTGAGACGCTTACGTCAACTTTTAGCTTTGTTCAGATTTGCCCGTTTTCAGCGGCAGTTTCAAAATGTGAGATTTGCATAGTAAAGGGGTATCAATGGGATTTTGAGCTTCTATGTATGTCCTATTTACCAACCGTCATTATTTAACTATGACAAGGTAAAATCGGTTTTGCATTCTACCACCCCTTTAATTCTGTTTAACAGAGTAGGGTTAGTGAAAGGTCATGGGAAGAAAAAAGACGGTTCAGTGTGTTCGTAGCCAGAGGCATGAACTCCTGGGAACAACGTCTTTCTTGACGCAACACATATACTCCAGCATACTATACATGCAACTACGCATTTCTCTTCCTACTGTTTCACATTTGCTTTCTCTGTCACCCTACATGGATTGCTGTCTCCTGTGTGTTCCTAAGGTGTCCCTTTCCAAGGCCCACTGCTTAAGTAAGATAGCCAAAACTGTCTCCCCTTCATCCATTTATGTCATCTTACTGTCACTCCCTTTGTGACAACATTTGGCTGGCCAAGGCATGTCGTTTCCTATCATTTAATATGTCACAGTTAAAGGATATGGCTGGTAATCTATATTGATTCTTTTTGTTGAGACATCCCATTAAACGACCAAAGCCAACAATGTGTTAGTCCATCTCTCAATACGTTATGACTTTCCTACCCTGCCCCTTCCAGTGTGCACTACCTATAAGAAATAATGTGTCTGCAAAACTTTACAAAAGGGAAATTAAGTCTGGAAAGAAAAGTACAGGCCTATCAGCAATTACTTCCCCGAAAAAAAGTCACATTTTAGTGTTTGATGGACATACTCTCCGGTAGGTGATTGAGCTGGCATCTTTGGACTTATTGAGAGATAGAAGGTGATATGTCAAAATGCAAAAAGCTTTTTTTTTAGCAATCATAGATGTGCATCTCGAAGTGGAAATTCCTATTTCACCCTGAAACAGCCACGAGTGTGACTGCTACAGAACTGGGCTGGAAATTTAACAGGGTGGAACAGAGTACTACACACTTAAGTCAACAGGTCACCTTTGTTGGTCACCAACAAACATGTGGCTAGATGATTGACACCATTATTCTTGTGTCCTCAGCGATGACAATCATTTATTTGTTATTATATGGTACATGTTTTTATTTTTTCAGCTCATCATCTATAGTATTTCACCACTGGTATTGCTAAAATGTAAAGTTTGTACTGGAATTTAATCTAAGATATCTTGTGTGCAAAGTTGACATGTTGACCTAACAACAAGTCCTCCAAACTATACGATGATATGGGTTGTTTATTCCTACCCTCTATAACAACGCATGGGAGCATTTTTTGTAAATTAGCGCCCCTAGCGGTAGTATGAAATTTGACCCACAGGAGCGTTTTTCCACCCTCATATCTAAACGTAACAGTCAGGATTTTAAATTGGACGCAGTTTGGTTAGTTTTAGGCAACAAAACTAAAGTTTAGCAAAAGATTGTAGTTTGGGTTAAAATAAGTAGATTTGTTACGTTCCTTCAATTCTGGTTAGGCACGTGACATAGTTCAGTTTTTTCCGTAAAGTAAAAACAAATTCACCATTTGCTTTTATTTTCAAATGTGACATTAATTCGGGTCTCCTGGGTAAAAGTCCTGTGTTTGTTTAACCCATGCACCATCCCATCATGCCTCCATATGCAGAACTTAGCACTCTTATACTTCCTGCTTTGCTCCTGTCAGAATAACCTGCCTAATAATAAAACGTAAATATGGGTTGTAATTGCTGATTGTACACCCTGAAAAGTAAGCTTGGCACAGGAGGAAAGCTTGTGGAATGTCAAGAATGGGGTTTGTCTTGGGAGAATGAATATACATATTTTGACCAGATTACAGGATAGGGCTTAAGGAAAGGTTAGGGGGTCATCTAAACATTATAATTATTCCTTTTGTGATCATAAATATTCATATCAAAATCTGAAAATTATACAGTGGGTACTAGACAGCAAGTCAGTGGTAAAACCATCCAGTGGGAAAACTACAGCTTACTATAGGCACTGCAGAACTATCTACTGGGTGCACAGAGATGATTTAGGTGCCAACCCACTCATGCGCCACACTCCCAAAAAGCCACTGTTGTACTTTAACCATACCACCATCAATGCCATTGGAGGCCCACAATGAATGCTTCAAAATGAACACACTGGATTCATTTCAAAAGTGTCGACATGGGAGGTTAAACTGAGCATTTTGCATGATAAATCAAGCCTGGCTAAATGAACTGAAGGACATGACTGAAATTGTGCAGCTGTTTTTCTGCACCCCTTGGCAGTGTTATCAATTGTGCTGCCAATAAAGTTTCAGTTATGAGCTCACGTGATACTGTCTGAGATGCATACGCCATTTGGTTGAGAGGAAGGGAACTCATCTATTTTCTGCTTGGAGTGGGTTTGAATCCGGACATCCATCATAGCCGGGACCTATTGTCTGTGTGTGTGTGTGTGTGTGTGTGTGTGTGTGTGTGTGTGCAGCATGTGCTTTCGCCGTCTTATCATCCCCCAACATCATAATATGGGCCAAAGCACATCAGCGAGTGTAATTGCACTTCTATCTGACTCCCCCAAACCTCTCCTCTTCCATTCCCTGCCTACTCACAAGCACAGAGAAGATAGTGTGTTAGTGTGAGTGTGTGTTTAAAAAAAGGAAAACAAAAAATCACGGCAGTTACTTTTTTTATGATGATATCACAACTGTGTCTGACATCTGTGTAATGGCAGTGTCCAGGTTGCAGGGAGAGACCAAGGTGCCTGGTGACAGTGTCAGATGTTTTATGGAGAGATCCCTACATACAAAGAGAGAGCGAGGGAAGAAGAGAGATTTTGTGATGAAGCAAGAATCATAGAGAAAGAGAGAGAGATAATACCCTCCCACTTTATGGTGTGATTGGCAGATACATGGCAGCTTTTCTACCTGCCATTCCACTCAACCATCTTGTTCTCGCCATCAAATAAAGTCACACCGGGACAGTGATAGTGTTGGCAGCGCTTTATAGAGATCTCACTCACATTACCATTATTGGAATGTACAATGGCACTGTTGGAATAGTAATTATATAGTAGTTAGCCATATGATGTCGCCATAGTATATAGCATTTGCTGGCTCACTGGGTAGTAGTCGTGCAGCTGTTTAAAGTACAGATTTTTCAATTATTATTTTGTATATTATTGCATTATTTCTGTTTCATTGATACTATTCTTGTTAATATGTGAGGCCCTTTACGGGTATTTTCATAGTTTTGGCCATTTCCAGCAGTGATGAAAACATTGTTCTCACAGTAATTGCTAAGATCTGGGAACAAAGTGTCAACGCTACATCTCATTCACAGACCACGTAAATATAACAAAAATGGCCTTTTGCCACCATCATTCACTTTCAACCATCCATCTCCTTTTCTCCTGCCAAAACTCTGATACATGCTTTTATGACATCCAGACTAAACTACCGCAATAGCATTCTTTACGGCACATCATCCATTCCAGAGCTAGAGTTCACAAACTCCCTCTCGTGCTTGCTTCTCTTGTCCCCACCATCCGTCAACAAGCCCCCCTCTCAAGTGTTGCTGGAGTCAGCCCATCAGAAAAAAATCCTCTAAACTCAACCGCAACAGTTTGTTTCTCATTGGAAATTTCCAACATGAGTTCTCATTCGGCACCCTTGGGTAAAGAACTACAGTTCTTGGTTAAGTTGATTATTATTATGGTATTATGGTCATGATGAAAGTCAGACATTGATGCTATAACAACTTGACGATACACACTACACAGCTCGTCACAGACATGGGGCCCTATCTTGTACCCGGCGCAGCGCAAAGCCCGACGCAAGTGTCTTTGCTAGTTTAAGACCGATGTAGTTGTCAGTTTCTCGTCCAGTGCCCACGTTGCATTTAAAAGTGTTTCAAATGCACATGCGGCCATCTGTGCGCCCATGGGCGTGCTGGTCTTACAGGGAGGTGTGTTCAGGTGCATTATTGGCATATTGCTATCTTGAAGCAAGCAAAGTGATCGCGCCATTGACCAACAAAAACCTGGTCTAAAGTCAATAACGCAGCATTTCATTGTTATTTTAACAGCGCCCTAGTAAAATGCGCCTAGGCTCGTGCACAGCACGCACACACTATGCTTGTTACATACACACACATGGGGACGCGCAGCAGCACGCAAACATGCAAAAGATTAAAAATTAAAATATTACAATGTGAAATAGTATTATAACATGATCTGCTCTCACGCTTTCACTTCATGCACGAGCAGTTCAGTTTCTTCTCTTGAAAATCTCTCTGGGAGATGACACTTTGATCGGTTTATCGCATGTTACACCCAAAACACACCTATGAATTAATGAAGACACTAAGTACAACCCTTTTGAACCATGCCCCCTGGCGCACAGACCTTTTTTTTCCGCCGTTAAACTAGCAGAAGTGGATTCGTACACGTCCTAAAAGCACCTGCACCAGACGCTTCACGCCGTGCACTTAGATCGTTAAAATAGGGCCCATGGTCATTATTCTTATTCATTACACATGATTGAAACCACTTCATTGGGAGGACAAAGCAAAAGTGAGCCCATTTGAAATGTTAATCATTCCTCATTCTGCCAACGTAAGTACAGTAGGTCAAAGTTGAAGCAGGAAGTCAGTCTATTAACTGCTACAATGGGGATTTTGGCTGTTTGTCCTACTTTATGCATTGGTAAAAAGAAATAAGAATGACATTTTTTTCTGCTTTATTAGGTTCACATTTTAGATATACAAAATACTGTACATGCTTGAAATGATTACTATAATATCTCCAGCATAACTGAACTATGCATCATGGAAATTCTGTTACATAAAAGGTGTAGGCATGATAAAAATGAGTTGAGCCCATTCCCAAAATCCCAGCGCAATAATTTGTCATTAGTTTTGTGCCCCGAATGTTGGGTTATTTATATATTTATACATATTTTTTAATAAATGGGTTGGGTGGTTTTCCAAGAGGTTTTGGCCGGGCCATTTCTGTAGGAGAACTCATCACTCATGGCCCAGATCTCCATTTCCTCATGAATAACATTGACAGATGGAGGACAACTGTCTTGTTGCTCTGCATGGTAAGAAGTGTGTAAGTGTGTGTGCGTATGCATGTGTTTGCGAGTGAGTAAGAGTGATAGAGAAGAGTGAGAAATAGAGAAGGAATAAGGCATGTTGGCACATGTCTGTGGTCTTGATATATCTGTATGTGTGAATGCATGTCTGTGTGTGTTTAATCTATGCCCATTTGTATGCATTTTACAAATACATTCCTTGTACTCATCCTTTAAGTTGTCCATGCATGTCAGTACACTGCATAATGTACATGTAGAGTGTGCGTGCGTGCGTGCGTGCATGCGTGCGTGCGTGCGGCATGTGTGCCATGTGTGTAAACATGTGATGGATGCTTCCCTGGTATTCGCCACTCCGAGAAAGCATGCCGCCCTCCACTTGTCTTCAATGCAATTAGGTTAAATAATGATCCCACATAAATTCCCACAGCAGGAAAAAGGCTCCCCTGCCCTTGTCACCCTCTGATATATGGCTGAATCCTCCATGAATGGAGGTTGAGTGGAAGTGTTTGAGCATTTGTGCGAGCATGAGTGTGTATATATATACGTATGGGGTGAAGGATCGGGTACCACGTAAAAGGAAATAAATATACCAGTGAATCCAAATGCATTCTTTGAATAGGCTAGTCATTAGCTTTCTTTATCATGCCAGATGAGAATAAAGAATATAAAATAAATATATATTTGTGTTGTGCTAAAAAACCTTATGGCAACAGAAGAAGAGGGCCCTTTCCTATTTCAATATGACAAGGTGCACAAATGAAAAATTAAGAAAATGTTTTCAGAGTTTGAAGACACCGACCCCTGACATCCACCCCGTCCAACCTTTCACAAGAAATGGAACACCAACTACAAGCCAGGCCTAATTGCCCAACATCAATGCCCAACCTCAATGATGCTTTTGAGGCTGAATGGCACGTTCCAAAAAGAGCCTTCCAAGAAGAGTGGAGGCTTTTAGAAGCATACTAAAGCAGTTACAATTTCACCGCTTGAGAGCAAGCTAATATAACCTTATAAAGTTGTTGTCGCATATGTTTAGCAGTCGTCTATTTACACATCAGCAGACACGGAGCAATAGCATTTAATTACAATCATGTTTCGTTCCAATAATCACTCTTTTTTTTTTTTTTTTTTAGCTCAAGCTAACTTTGTCTGCCATTTGGTGCCGGGCAGGTAGCATACAGTGTCATCAGAGCTTTTTTTCAGCTGGAAACAAGGTTGATTAGAGAAGTGAGACTGAATCAAAACAGTACAATTATGGCCTGTAAAACTAAAACAAAGAGCTGACAGACGCTAGAACTGCAGAGTTGGTTGATAAGTCTCCATGTGTACTTTCGTTGATGACGTATGTTCCTTAGGGAACACAAAGGCCTCAGTCAAGTCAAGTTATTCACACATTACACATTATTATTTGGGCCATTATCAATATATAAAAAAATGAATGCAGCTTTAAAGATGTACTCCAGCGATTATAGCATTGCACTTCCATAAAGTTGCCAGAGATAGGAGGGAAATTGTCAAAATCTGAGAATGCTCCAAAAAACCCATATCCTTTAAACACTCTGTGGCCACAGTTTGATAATCCTGATGGCATCATCAGGGGTTATTTTCTCAGACAAAGCTCCTCCTGTTTCAGGCTGATCTTCATATACAATATTTAGAGAGTGCCCCTTTAATTCACGTGGTTTAAAATTTAAATCACATATGGTAGTTGTACATAGTGTAATGTTAAGGTGTGCATATAGTTCTGGATATTGTATATCATACACTAGTATAATATAGATAATTAATCATTTAGATCGATAGATATTTGTCTTTGTACCAGGCCATATTTAACACAAGGCAGACAGAAATTAGGTGTTTGAAAGACGTCTGGGGTCAATGTTTCCTTTTTTTCCCCAATGACTCACCTCGCTGCTCAATTTGGCTCCAGCCAGCCCAGTCACAATTAAAAGAACCCCATCTAAAGGATACAGACATGGAGGATGAGAGGTAAAAGAGGGATGAAAGGGGCAAGGTTGAGAGAGAGAGAGAGCGAGAGAGCGAGAGAGCGAGAGAGCGAGAGAGTGTGTAGATGCTATGATGAGGTCGGTTGCCATGGCAACTAGCGGAGCAGGGCTCTGCTGGGCTCTGATATATATTGTTCCCCATGAGAGAAGGATGGAGAGCAAGTGGGAGATGGAGGAGAAAAAGAGACAGGGAGAGTTAGTGGGGCGGGTTGAGGACATAGGGACAAAAAAGTTGAACACAGAGAGAGACAAGTGTGGGGGGATGGGGTGAGTAAAGAAGACGCAGAGGAGAGGGAGAAAACAAGACATGAAAGGAGACACACACACACACACACACACACACACACACACACACACACACACACACGGACCGAAAGGGATTGCCATTAGTGGGACAGTAAAGAAAAAATAGCAGACAGATAAAAGAAGTCACAGTCTCTCAGGTACTTTATTATTTCCTGGACCCCAGCATCCTGGCTCAACCCTATTATGACAAATCTGTCTACTTTCAGCATTATGAGGAGAGCCACTAGCTTAGCAGGACAATATGAATCAGCCTCAGGTTAATGCCCTTGCTCTGTGCAAACACACATACTCACACTCATGAGCATTTCATAGATAGATAGATAGATAGATAGATAGATAGATACTTATATACGGCAGACATGCTAAAGCATGGGCACAAAATCCACACACACACACACACACACACACACACACACACACACACACACACACACACACACACGGACATAGGTGTGCCCAGCGGGATCACACACACAAATCCTAATTAGGGGGGATGTCTCTGAGCAGTGATATTAAACGCAGGCGGAGGGACACCTTGCACTAAATTTAGCCTCAGACAAAAGGCAATATCTGAGCTGCAATGTTTCCATGCATCTCGATAATGGCCACACACAACATGTACGGCAAAAATCAGTGTGGACACAAGCGCGCACACACACACACACACACACATACACGTTCCATCTCTGCTGTGTCCCCTATCATATTACTATCATAATAGCACCCAAGTGGAATCACAATTGACCTGTCGTCTACTGGCTGTTTGTTCTGTCTATTAGGGAATTATTTACCATACTCTTTGCCTTTATGGCTCAGCCTCTACTACATGAGTTAGAAGATGAGATGGCTGGATATGCTCTTTCCCCCATAATCTCAACTTAATTGCATGCTATCAGATGCATTAAGGATGACATTTTCGGGCGCATAGAGGACAGCGCTGACAGTGAATGGCAAAGGCCTTTTAACAGTTGTTGCACTTCACCTTGTACCATGAGTGTATTTTAAGCTTTTTGCCTGAATGCCTACACTCATGCGTGTGTGTGTGTGTGTGTCTCTGTGTGTGTGTGTGTGTGTGTGTGTGTGTGTGTGTGTGTGTGTGTGTGTGTGTGTGTGGGGCCTGGTCTTGAACCCACTTGACAAAATATGGCATTGATTAAAATGCTGTCACATCGCTCATTTGGAGGTTGTTACATGAGCGACACACTAAAGCACTTACAGTGACTGATCTGTGTCAGGTTCAGATGAACCCTGAAAAGTCACATCATGAAATTTGCTTTTTAAAAAAGGCACACAGTAAGGATTTTCTGATTTATAAAAGAATATACAGTAATCCCATGCCGTTTAACAGAAAAAAAAGACAACAAGTCAGAGCCAAAGCAGAGTATGACATCTCAAAGAGAACAATGTAAAAATGGGGTTCGGAGCCTTGCAGTTGGAGGATATAACAGCGGATGCATAGCAAACAGGGATGGGCAGGTATATTACAGCATGATGGCATTCTATGAGAGTCGTCAAGGCATGGTGTATCATCAATCAGCACAGTGCTGTATGAGCTGTGAGGACATGTAACACGCCCCTCAGCATTCCAAACAGCAGCAAATGTAACATTTTAAAACAGCGGACATGCTGCTGTTGCACCCATAAAGATGCAAAATGAGCCGTTGCGTGACGCTATTTGCAATGTGTGATCCATGGCACAACTACAGAGTGGCGTGTAAAAGGCAGTCACAGGCCAAACAGAATAAGCATTTTCATGCCATCATTTGGAAATACTGGTCTTTTTAAAGATTGCATAATGTGATGCTGAGCAAAATGTATCAAAGCTGCATCTGTTTCATTCAGATGACCTCCAGAATATTATTATATACGCTTACTTGTCAACACCTTTCCCCATGTGCACTGAAGATGTGTGCATTAACCCAAACCTACACTCATTTTTTACTGACATTACCGCTACAGTCATAAACATGTTTGCAAGATTATTTTGTTTCAGATTTTAGGTTGCTTCTCCGAAACTCAATCAAGTTTGTGAAAATATACAAGCTTGGAGATCAATAGAGCCACATATTATTGTGCTTTATGTATGACTTTATGATGTCTCCTTTCAAGCTCCATCATTTATTTCTTCCTCCTTACTGGCCCTCTGGTGCAATTTCTACCTCTGTTTCCCGAGGTCACGACTCTCCCTCTCCCGGCAGGCGGAAACACAGCCATCCCTACTGACAGACCGTCCACCGCTGGGAGGAATATTAACAGGATGACCTCAAACAAAATGCTGGTTGCCCTCGGCAGCTGGGTAAACAGGTAATATCCCCCATTTAAACAGACCATAATGGTAAAAACCTCTCTGTGCAATCCTTCCTCCTCCCCACCCCTCCTGTGCTTTTTAAACACATCTCTTTGGCGATTGCTTGATGCAAATCCAGTGCTCCATGCTCGTTTCACTTTGGCTTCCATTACACTGTGCAAAGATTGGTAGGCTTGTCAGAATGGGAAATCGGCCTTTAATCATTTATGACCATGTCTAAGTTGGGTATGCCCTGAAGTGCTCTGCCGTTCTTTACCTCTCTGATATAGTGTTTCTGTCTCTGTCGACATCTCTCGTTCTCTCTCCCCTTTCTGTCTCTGTCTCATCTTTTTCACAGTTTGCTTAACTCCTCGGTGAGAGGAATGTTTCCTTTTTGCCCCTCCCGAACCACCTTGCACTCGCTCCTCAGATGCAGAAAAGAATCCCGAGGTGGGCTAACACAACGGCTAAAAAGAGGGCGCTTTGTCAACGCTTTGACGTTAAACTTCTTTAATCTTGTCATGCCTTTAAACTCACCTGTGAATTTGTAGTGTCTTTCCCTACTTTACGTTTTGTTTGAATTGCTGCATATTACAAGAGGAGAAAAAAAAAAGTAGCAGGGCAATTTCACTTTGTTTCTGCACACGTTACAGCCAAGCCTGTGGATGCTAAGCTTGATCAGCAAGAGGCTCTCTGCTTCTGTCTCAAGCTGAAATCAAAGCAGGAGCAAAACAGGTGGGCAAGCTGGGATTGTGTGTGGAGCCTTTTAGATACCACATGCCACCTTTCTTACACCGCCTTTGACAAAAAGCTATGGAAGGATATACACTCTACCTCTCCCCCTCTCTCTCTCTCTCACACACACACACACACACACACACACACACACACACACACACACACACACACACACACACACTAAAACAACAACCCCATCACTGACATTGTTTTGCATGCCATTTGAGATTGTTTTCCCCCTGCCAAGTCGGACTGCCGTTTGACAATTTTCTATTTCCACATTGTTTTCGCTTCTTCAATATTGACTTTGTTTTGTTCTCTTGTCGACACCGGAGCCCCCGCCTCTGTAACAGGATGGCATTTCCATTACTGCACTTTATCTTCCATCGTCAGGAGCAGCAGTGCCACAGCCAATGTGCCATTATTGAGATCCTTATGTGGCTGGTAAGCCAAGATACCCTGCCGGTGGAAGGGAATTTTATTGCCAGGTCTTAAGTGTTTCTTAGAATTTAGAATTGAATATATACATGCTCGTAGAAAGCACAGAGAGTTGGGTTAGGTAGAATGTTCAAAGGGCCATAGCTTAATAAATTATATATATATATATATAGGAGTCAACAGTTTGGGCAACTCATACTTTGTTGTTAGCTCAGCTTCTTGTATGCAGTGCTTTGTGCAAGGACACGTCAGCTTATTACTAATCTATGAAGCATTACTGATTTACACCTTTATAACGGGTTCCTTATTAAAGAGTGGTAGCCACATTTCTAACTCAAGAAGCCTTTGCTACTTTGTGTCCTGCCAAGAATTTGCATCACACTGCACTCAGAGAATTATTTTCTGTACCTCTAACTGTAAATGATTCATAATAATTTAGTGCAAACCGATAGCTTCTTTTGTTTGTGCTACGCACAGTCTGCAGTCGAGTTTATGAAGGTGCCTCGGTCTGGAGAGGTTTGGCTTGGGAGAGAGAGAGGGAAGAAAAGAGGGAGAAAATATGAGAATAAATGAGACAAATAAGAGATAGTGATGGACAATAGAAAAAAGAAGAGAGAGAGAGAGAGAGCGAGACAGTGCCAAGAGAAGCAAGTGTCCTGTTTAGGAGGGAGGCCGAGGTCAATAAAGCACCGTCTGGTTGGAGCGAGAGTACCACTGCAGTTTTTATGAGCGAGCCCTTCTCCCTGCTCATATGGGGTGGCCTCTCATAACAGAAGGAAAACAACTAATCAATAATTGAGGAGAGCAGTAAACACTGTGTGCACAGCACCTCTCTGGGGAGATTCATTTTGCTGGTGAGCATGTGTTTGTCTTGTGTGTGTATGTCCATGTGTGCATGCATTTTTGTTCATGTCTGTCTGGAAAAAAAATATGTTTTTAACTCCAGTACATAATCTTGCAAAAATGCTACCGATCTTCTTATTCTAGTAGATGCGTTTGAAATGGTTTAATCGATACAGAGGCTATACTGTAGATCTATCATCCTGGTAGGAACAGGGGTCATAGTTTTGAGAATGTGAAAGGACTTACCCGTTGAGAAAGTTATACACCCTGCTTGTATGAATGACACCTTTAAAATTGGAGCCTGTTGGTCCAGGAGACAGTGTCAAGCCAGGCTCTGCAGCCATTTGTGCAGGGAGTTTTGTTTGGTGAGTCTGAGGTTGAAGTCAGTTCAACTCTTTACTCAAGGTTATAAAAAAATCCTTTGTCGTTTTCAGCTTTATGCTTATAAAATCGCCTTGATGGGTGACACAGCCATCGATCTTGCTTCCAGGCACTGGACACATACGCCTGAGTCTCTGTATAAGACTTTCCCTCCTGTGGGCTTTTAAATATCCTGAAACATCCCCTAACTTCTTCCCCTGCGTCCATATTGTAACGCAATCATGCACGAATGTTCTTCAACAATGCCTCTGCATGAACATTATGATCCGGGCCAGAAATCACGCGCATATTCTGAATAGATTAGACAGAATAGAATTTTCTACAGTCTTTCTCACCTGAGGGAATGGGGATAATAATATTTTAGAATTATAATTTTTTCTCTCCATCGAGGAGGAATTACATCAATCGAAGAGTCATCTGGCGTGTGAGGCGAATGGTAACAGCACTATTAGGAGTGCTGATGAGTTAGAGAGGACTGTATGAGCTAATTTGCCGAGATATAATGTCTCTGAGTGGAGCAGAGAAAGGTGTGGAGGTAAGAGAAACACAGGAAGACAGACAGGGAGGTAAATAAAAGTGGCTGCCAATGCTGTAGGCTGTTGTCATCATTGGAACAAGTCAGATCTCCCCCCCCGCCACCACCACCACCACCCCTCGTGGCAACAGTGCCCGATGTGGTTGCTGTTGCAGGAATAACAACCAGGTTCGCTCGAGGAAGAAGCAACCCCCTAAATTGCTCAACTGACTGAACACCGCATCAAAATGCTTGGATGTGTATGCAGTAAAGCATATGCTGTAAATCTAGAAGATAAAGAGCATAGGGTGTACCAAATGTGCCCAATTTGAGGCTTTTATTCATGAAAACATAAATACAGGCCACTATTACAGCCACGCTATCAGTGAATACTTGTAACAACCGAGAGGAGTTCTTCCTTGGGAATGCAGCAAGGATCCTTTTGACGCTCAATATGCGGACTTTGGCTCAGCAAGGTCTCTATATTTCCTTCAGAGTATTTCCTAGAAGGATACCCCCTTGAGATGAATCATCTCATTTAAAGATGATGTCCATAAGACAATAATACAAAAAATACAAAACACTTTCACACGTATGCACAACACATTTCCTGATGGGAATGGTTCCAGACCTCCTTTGTTTGAGACAGATGTGGCCTCTCCTTTCTGCCCACTCAGGTGCACCTGTCTCCCAGCTCATATATTGTGCATTTTGCATTAAAAGGCTTAATATGTATAAGCTAAAAATACCTTGACCATACTGAAATAACCCTTATTCTAAGCTCTCTATACCCGTGACTCCTTGTACTCAGATTCGCTCTACGAATAACTGTCGCTAACCACATTTGATTATCAAGATAAAGAAGTTACGTCTTTGTGATAAATGTTCTTGCCACGTTGCCTTGGAGACACAAAAAGCTCTCAAAGCATGAGAAGAGATTTGGACTTTGGAGCCCACTTAAGGTCTCCTCGTCATTTAGGACACAAGTGTCCACAGCTGTTTCTCTGCACATTTGACTATAGCGCTGTTTACTTGTGAAAGCTAGTTCACTTGTACTGTCAAGACTTGATAATGATTTTTTTTTCTCCAGATGGTACTTAATGATCCAGACTCTGCTGTCAATCTGAAGTTATTTTGTTTTCATACTGTACTGAGGTTGTTAGATTTTACATCGATAGTGCCGAAAGACACACAGATGAATGCTTGCCGAGAAAACCACAAGTGCGTGTGTGTGTGTGTGTGTGTGTGTGTGTGTGCGTCTGCGAGTGATGCTCGCGAGGGCGAGTGTGTACTTGTCTGTGCAAGACACAAAATGTGCATATGGATTTTGGTGTCTTTGTGTGAGTCTGAGATGTGAATGCTGCAGACAGCCAGCTTCAGGTCAGCTGAGCTTTGTTTGGGGATTAGTTGCCTGTTGGCAAAGTCAGAGCCTCAGAATCACTTCCCCCTCAGGCTCTTTGTCACTCCGCCACAAACCGATAGACAGACACAGCAACAAGCAGACGGCAGGCCCATTTTGTTCAGGGCCATTTCCTTTCCTCCTTCCTCTCGACTCAATAATACTTACTCACCGCTGCTGCTGCTGTTGCTGCTGCTGCTGTGCGAAAAGCTCTTAATTCCAATTTTAGGCTTTTTTTTTTAAACAATGTTTGGTACATGCTGAACAGGTTTAATGATCTTAACATCTATAAAACTCATCGCCATTAAAATAATGTATAGTTATCGCTGTCTGGAAAGCAGACACTTTTATTTGCGTTGACTTTTCAGAAGTTTTGATGAGACATTAACATCAAATAATATTCACTCATTAACAGCCAATCGAGGTTGACTTATTGGCTTGCTCACGACTTGACAAAGCCTGTAATTGGAAAAGCGTAGTAAAAGATAGTCACTAGATGTGTATAATTTAACTCTATATAAGGGATGTGCTGGTGAGTAGCGCAACCTTTACTTTAAAGCAAACGTCTCAGTAGGGAGGTCATAGTGCTATGTCCTACGCAGGTGGCATCCTTGCATGGGAGGCATGCACGCACACACACAGACACACACCCTCCACAGATGAATGTGTGTGTATGTAGAATGCCACCAGGATCTTGTCAATTAACCGCTGAAAACAATCCTTCACTGCCTTAGGGAGTTTAGCAGCTAACTAGGAGGGCAGTGCCAGTTGGAGGGAAATTGGCTGCTCCACTAGGCTGCTTGATGATGCTCAGGTGCAGCACAGAAATGCTCATTAATTCCTGGTACCTGGAGGTGGTGAGCATACATGATGAAGCCAGCATTTTGAGGAATTTGCATCACAGCCCCTTACATAAAGACAAGGGAATTGTTAAACATAATGAGATTTTTTTTTTTCACATAATGAGAAGTTCTACAAGGTTAGAAAAAAGGTGTCGGACGTCTGAATAGAAATCAGCGGTGATTTCATTCTGCAAACATAATTGCATGAAATGCATGTGGTTCCAGAAATATTCTCCTCGTGAACGGTGGGATATAAAAAGATCTTGCTGACTGTTCGTTTGAAATTGGATCCTCACACACAAGCTTTTACCATTACGTTAGCGGTATACAGGCTCTTTTGGTAAATTCAATTGAATAGGCAAGATAAAAACTCAATAAAGCTGTTGGGGCTTCTCAGCTTAAAGGGCCATAATAGTGGAGGTTTTTCACTCTAACTTGAGATTGTCCCATGTATCATGTAGTAGATCTCAGCTTGGAGTTTATGTTGAAAAAGCTTGGGAAAAACTCTGCTTTGAGACTGCTTATACCTGTGGTACATGTCAAACTGGGTGATAAGAAAACCCTCAAGTCAAGACCTAGTAGAGTCTCCCACTCTTTCATTCATGAGTGATAACCTAGTGATCCCACAGTGGGGGAAAAAAATCTCATACCAGAGATTAATCAAGGCATTCAAAAGCCGTTTTTATCAGTACGCTGAGCTGCGTGCTTGACCTCATGGATCATCGTCCGATGTGTCTGAGACATAAGAGATAAGTGAAGAATGTGAACCATGAACATTGTCGTTGTGATCTCTGCAAACTGGGACACTTTTAGGAGTGTGAGCTCGCATCTGGGCGTTCATGCATGTCAACTCCACCAAGTGTACACATCCCGATCTGTCCATCTGTCATGACTCCTACTCCCTACTGCTACTACTACTGTGAAAATAGATGTTATGTCTTCTGTAGCTCTAGAAGGAGATTTCTAAAGTCTGAAAAAATAACCCTTGGTGATGTCATCAGGGTTATCTTAGTTGTTGTATGCCTTTATTAGCAACTAGAGAGAAGAGGGCTGCAACTTAAACCCACACTACACATTATTAATGTGAAAACTGACAGAAATGGACAATTACCAGGCAGGGAGGGTCTAGCACAGGTTGCATTATGGGAAGCGTAGGATTTGGCGGTTTAGGAGCTTGAACCACACTAAAAATGAGGATATCTAGGCCTCTACTGCAACAACTTAAACAATTATTCTTCTTGCAAATGCTCCAACTTATGGGAGTTGTAATACTTAATAAATACTGAGAAGAATACCGCTGTCACGGCAGAGCCACATGACCAATGACACTGAACATACAATTTCTCTTTGTCTTGTCTAACACTATGAGACTGCAGGACTCAATTTCCTGGTAAATGTACATTCTTTAAGCTCAGACATAGATAAAGATTTCTTTCTTTCTTTCTTTCTTTCTTTCTTTCTTTCTTTTTTTAACAGCTGTGTTATTTCAAAAATAAAAATGAAATAAAATACTTGAACCTGAAGTAGTAAATGAGCTTTGACATATCACTTACTTGGAGAAAACTTCCGTCACTTAAAAGTTAACACATTTTGGTCTGGGGCAACGGGGCAGTGTAGAAGGAAGGTAGGCGTCTCGAGCCCAAAGAGTCGAGAAGACTACATCCCCATGCTGGCTTACATAAAGGTCACTATAGCTGTCTGACACAAGAGAAAGCGAGAGAGGCACCCGGACAGGCCGATAAGGGAAGAGCGACTGGCTCTCTGAAGGAAGCTAAAGGTCACATTTGTGCTGTTAAGGACTCAGTGGCGTCACTGCGGTGGCAACCGTCTACTCGGGACCCCGGCTGCAGCCCAGCTCCTTGTTTGCCAAAGGAATGTACTGATGGTTGGTTTGCTCGGAGAGGGAAAAAATGAGTATTGATTTATAGAGTACAGCCGAGTAAAGTGGAATTGTTTGTTTGTATGTGGGTGTATGTTTGTGTGCACAAATTTTACGTTATGTCCTCTTCATCTCAAGATTCCCTTATCGCTCTCACGCTAATATCCGCTGCTCCCTCTCACCCTTTTGCTCCCCCCCTCCCCACTCCGATTCATTTTTCCCTCTCATCATTCTCGCTGTCCTTTTTTCCCTCCATCTACCTCGCCCGCTGTTTCAGTAATCTATCCGATGCTGTAGTGTGTGGTTAGATGAGGATAAATTAATCATGTTTCCAAAATGACTCATCTGCAAAAAAACATGAAGTCGGTAAAGGGCAGATGCACTGCTGAGTTGTGGTGACCCCTGCAAAATGGCTACACCAAACATAATCCATTACAAATGGCTATGATTGGGCGGTGTGTGTGCGTGGGTTTCATGTAATTGCCCCACTTTTTGTTGGAAACACTGAATTGCATGCAAGGTAGTCTTTGATAGCTCAATTTGATTTTGTTTCCATTTTTTTGGTGAGTGTGTTTATGTAGTTGAAAAGTTTCGTCTGTACAACCAACAAAACGCTTAACAAATAATCATTTTCTAACTTTATAAGAAAGGATAAAGGATAAAGAAAGAATGTTACTCACCACTGAAAAGGGTATTCTGCAGAAGGGCCTTACTGCTGGTCGGCCATTTTGATTAGGGTACAAGACAGTGGCATGAAATATTAACAGAAACTCTTATATGATACAAGCAAGGACCCTATGACAGTTGGAGAGATTTCTAATTAAGCAGGCAAGGGTTTAAGACATAGACACACACTCTCATCTCCCTCCCTCAATCTCTCTTTCCCACTGGAAGACAGATACAAGCAGGCACAAGCAACACAAGTATGAAGATTAATATGCAGCTGGCCTGGCTGACAAAGCCAAACTGTAGAGTCAAGAGTCATTAACGCCTTCACGCATCCCAGACTGCACCACAAGCATCGAGCCCTACTCCTGGAGGGACACAGTGAAGGCCAAGGGTCATAAACTCTCAGAATGTTGTCTTCACAGACAGTTAAATTTGGCCCACTGTCCTTCATGCTTATTGGGCTGATTCAGGCAGAGAATATTGTGGCGGAGCTCGCTTCACCTTTTTGTGTTGGAGAAACGAGCCATGCAATCCAAGCAGTTTATTCAAGTTCAGAAGCTACACATAAATGATGTATGACTTTTGACACACTTGTCATGTTATTATGGACTTCTTTGACAGGATGCAGTTTTTACGAGGTGCGTGGCAGATGGAGCAAGAGACACATCCACCCAGACCTGGCTCACAGTAAACAATTCTGGGTGTTTTTGTGAACCCTCTTGGAGCACCAGATGGATGGATTAACATCATGGAAATTCAGGGAAAATGTCCGTACCAGGACCTTTGGGTATTTTGTGACTGCGTAGAAGATAATAGGGATTTACTAAACAGAATTAAAAATAATTGTGGTCGTCATTTGTATTGGTAATGAACAATTTATTCACAAAAATAATTGAGATCAGGGAACATGGTTTCGTTGTCGAGCCTCGGGTGTTAGAATTGCTGCTTTTTTCTTGTGAGGTGCCATTTTGTCATATGGGAATCAGGAAAATCAGATCCAGACATTGTCCGGAGTTGCCCTTTTACAAATGCAGCACACAACAGGAGATTTTCTGTATCACCTACAGGAAATGATACGTTTCATGATACGCACGTATTACAACTTGCTGGCTGTGAATTCTCCGGTCAATGACCTGCTCTATTCACATAGGGCTAAAACAGAGTTTACACAGACTTTGTACTAGGTAGCTGGCAGGTTAAGGAGCATTAATATCCGGTCCATCGGATTCGGACATTTGCATACATCTCCTCTGTATAATGTCTATTTAAATTCAGGGTTGCAGTGCATGTGTGAAAGGGACTTTATAATGGAAGACACACTCACCCATTTTCTACCGACTGGGAAGGAAAAAGATAGAGTACCATGTCCCAATGTTACGAGCACAGATAACAAGACCGAACATGTAATAAACCTTAATAATCTTCCTCCGAATCTTGTTGATTGAGGAACTCACTGGCACCTAGCAAGACTAAAGGACAATAGAACAGAGGGATCTTGCAAAGCAGCCAGAGAAAAACAAACTGTTCTTCGAACAGCTGTTACAACAAAACGCAACATTTGTACTACATCACATGAAGTTAAAGTTTTGCAAAACCTAACAGATACTCAGACAAACAAAATCTAATTCCCAGTTCAGGCCCCTTTCCTAACTGCCCACCGGATTGTAGAAAGTCTCCCGCTTATAGTCAAATTTCCCCACTGTGAAGGTAAAGAGGATTTACAAATTCTTTTGCTACAGTATAAAAACTTATCCTCTGAGCAAATTTAACACATTGCTCAAATCCATTTCAAAAACAAGGAAAACAACATACTGAAGATGTACATATTATGCAATTTTTGTGTCATATTCTATTCATCATTTATTGCCGAGTTTAGGCAACAGCTCTAACAAATCCCTCCCTCAGCTCTCAGTCAGAGGAACTATTTTATCATTTGGGGTTTTTGTTGTCTAGGTACAGATTGTGCCTTTAAACTCTCCTGCTGCTGTGTCTTTTACAAAGTTTGCAGCATTTTGAAAGAGAAATATATCTGGTGGAAAAACGAGCATTGTGCTGTAACTGTGGCCTGCAGGGCACGGAGCTGTGGAACAACATATTAGCTTGTCAAAGTGGACAAGGTAATTTGTTTTCTTTTATTACTGAATTAAAAGCATTGTTGTAAAGTAGCGCTGCGCCTGCTTGTGCACATGTAGTTGTTTTTGAGTCTGTATTTGTGCAGCTTGTTGTTTTATGTGTGTGTGTGTGTGTGTGTGTAGTCGGTGTCTTTATGATGTATTCATGAACATGTATACATGCAACTGTTTTCTTCCATCCAACTTTTCATATATGTATGATGTATGATCGTACGTATGCTTGATAGCATACTTACGATACATAAAGAGAGAGGGAGAAAGGAAAATGAATTTTGACCCATTATGCAAGAGTAATGAAACTATATCTCCACAGGCTCTGCATTAAGTTTGCTCTGACTTCTCTGAAAAATTGTGAGCACAGCAGAAATGAGCCTATGCATACTTACAAGAACTCAGCAATATCTCTCAGTATCTCCAGCTATTTTTCCAAAAACCACACACTCAGCCGTGACTACAATTCAACTTGATGCTAGAGTGAAGGGAAGAAAAGCAATAAATGTTTGGTTTTTGCCAAGAATTTAGCAGCTTTTGCATAGACATTTTACATTCCAAAGACAGGGAGAGTTTAACTGCAGTGTGCACGTGTCAACACTTTCAAAAGGAATGGTAAAGGGATGTGAAGCACATGTGTCACAACCTTTAAGGTCAATGACAATACCTCGGTGTGTCTGTGCTTAATTAGAAACACACAAATAAAAATGATGTGTCAAACAAGGCACACACACGCACACATCCAACAGGAACTCCCATTAAGTGACAGAGCATGTCGACTGTGCACAGGAAACGCGCACGGCAATGCACCAGTTTTTTGTGTCAGATGCCAAAGCAATCATGCCACATGCCAAAAAGCCCCAGCTATGTCATTTCAGAGCTGTCATGATTGTGTGCATGAGTGTGAGAGTGAGCATGCACTGTCACTGGGTTCAAACTGGCATATAAGTGGCCTCCTGCTGATTAACTACTGTGATCTGGTCACATGTTACATGCATGTCATGTGTGTGTGTGTGTGTGGGTGTGTGCGTGTGCGTGCGTACTAGAGAAAAAATGAGTCTGCATATACTGTATCAGTGCACATATTGTAAGCTAATGTTTTCTTTACTTTACTGTATTATTTATTTCTAGATTTAGTTTTTTATGAGCCAACATGATTTTAATTATAATCATTGTTTTATTATATTATGTTATTCCTATGTGACCTAATGCTGCACCTGCAATGAAACTTTTCTTACACTCTATTGATCCATATTGTTTTTTTTTTCTTCTTTATCAAAACAGCTAATGATGCCAGATTTTCCTCCGTCATTAGGTTGGAATCTCAGGGTACTAAATGTACTAAAAGCATTTAGACGCTTTTCTATTTTGCTTGAATATTTGAAATTGTAGGCACATAAATCTGAAAGTTGCCTGTTCAAGACATTGATAACAAGACTGGCTTCAAATGCTGTGCCCGATCGGAGCCTTATCATGACACACGCTACAGTATCTGTAAGGGAGTAAGGGATTTTAATATGCAATCTGTTCATTTAAAGTAAAACTAGTAAAAAAAAGTTAATGAGACACTTTATTCACTCTTTTAAGAAACTAAAATGTTTGTCTGGGGACAGTACCTTTAAATTCACTGGAGAAGTAAAAATATGTGTATGTTTGTCTTGCATTCAGTCTTCCTCTCTGTGTGGGTGTTCCCACCCAAACTTTGCATTCATATGCAGCCTATGTTCCCCTTTTGCAAACTTTCCCAAAAGTTCTGACCCACTTTACGCCTTCTCTTTGCATATTGGTAAACACATTTATGAACATGTAACTTCTGTATAATCAGCTTCCTGAGTTGAGCAACCCCATAAGGTCATTTTCTTTGCCAACTGTCTTATCTCTATCTTTTAGAACAAAGGGGATGAGAGAGACTGATTAGGGCCTTCAGTTGGGTGTGCATGTTTGTGTGCGTGCATGTGTTTGCTCGGGCATAAGCCTTAAAAATTTGTGTCTTTTGCTTTTTGCGGGCTTATTTTGGTGTGTGTGTGTGTGTGTGTGTGTGTGTGTGTGTGTGTGTTCTCTCTCATGGACCTCTGGGCCTTGAGCGTGTGTCAGCCTTGGACCAGAAATATGAAATTTGCATTCTTTAATTAACATCCAAGCATTCACTGGTGGTTGTAATTCCAAACTTGGGCTGGCGCTAGTTTTAGAAATCACAAAGACAAACAACCCTGCAGGGGATTTTCCGTTTTTCACATTCTCCCCTTTCTACTGTCTGTTAATAAAAAGAGTAACTGGACTTGATTGGGTGACATTTGAGTGAGCGTTAGAAGCAAGTGTGTTAAAAAACAACAACAACAAGCCATCACAATTGGGTCGCCGTCAGAATTTTTATTTTCTGCTATTAGATAAAAGGGCTTTTGTACTAAATGTGATAGAAAAAAGTTAGAATTTTCTCCCTGTGATGTGTGCGAGGATGTAAGGTGGCATGAGGTGTCAGGTTCGGTTAGTGGCAGGGGGGATGCATGGCTATGATATGTTGTTTCCCTTTGTAATGACACAAAATAAGTGAAAGCTTGCGGGAACACACTCCTATTCAACAAACATTGGCTGCATTTTAACTGCCGCATCAAGTGACAAGTCACCAGCGGTTATTACTTTCCGTCATTAAGACGTCCAATTGTCTTTCCTATTTACATTTTTGTGTAAATGACAGCTAGCAATTTTAGAGGGAACATGGTTTGTTTCAAGCTGAAATGAGCCACAGTTACTTACATTTTTACTTTTGGAGGCATAAGATGCTGTTGGTGCTATTGAATATGAAAAAAACCTGACCTCAGATTTACACATTATACTTAACAAAAGCGAGCTAAGAGTCTGTACTTTCTGGGAAACAAAATGGTCCAAATCGCATCTTATAGCCCTGAAGCATCCATTGTCCATCCATTATTTGTTTAACACAAAACGTAAACCAGCTATGATTCAAATACACAAACAGACTTTACAATCGCACTGCTGGAATCTCTGGATTTTATAACAGCAAATCCAATCATCTATAAACTATATACAAAAACGTTCTCCTTATGAATTCAGATGTATCAGGTATCTAATTAGTAGTTTATTCAGCATGACTTTTCATGATGCTAAATGTAATCCATTATAGGTCAAAAAGACTTGGCAATGAGCCATTGTGGCCCAATTTTGTCAATAGCTTTCTTATTTTTCACTTGTCATAGAAAACAAAAACGGACCTATATTAAATGGTTCAAATATTTTATTTTGTGAGCAGCTAAACGCATACATCTGAGGTAGAAAATTAAGCAGTTTAGATGTATGCCCAATGTACGCCCCATGCACTCCAAATACAGATGTGTTTGTGCAATGAACAGATACAGATGCAAATAGTTGTCCTACATTCATCCAGCTAAGCATTTTAATATATATAATATATAAAACACTGATTGATTACTGATTGATCAAAGTTGATGAAAATGTCTTGTCATTTTCCTTGACAATAATACCCTGAGCGGGATGGAGTTCCACCCTCAGGGGACCTCTGTTTCTTTATATTTTTATTGTCAAGAACTACCATGTTCTACTGAAGCTTATTGTAATGATGTGTCTCCGGGGGTACAGCCACCAGGCAAAAGCAGCTCAGTATCGTCCAACACAATCAGTACATGGGGATGTGCTCTAATATACAATGCTATTACACTGGGTGACAATTTGTTTAAACAAATAACTTCCAGTGAAGTACTTCATCTTCAAGAATCATTTGCATTAGTTTTAAGTCTAAATGGTCACATGGGAATCCAAGTGGGGCTTTGCAGCAGCGATCAGAATGGCTGAATGCAGTGATTCAGTCATCTTCCATTCCAATTCATTTTACTAATATTTTTGTGCCCGCTTTGGAATCAAGTCATAAAAACCTTAGATCGCGCGTGCCTTTCTTTTCCAGAGCAATTTAAAATCTAGAAGGACATTCTTCTACCAACTCATCAACTCAATATATTACAATGCATATATATTGTGCTTCGTGTAACTTCCTTCTTCATCTTTACGTAGCAAATACTTGTTTTGTGCTATATTAATGTTCTGAATGTCTAGTACAGCTCCTTTAACAAAAATCTACATTGTTCGAGCAGTTGTATACCAGCTTGTTAAAGTGAAACATGAAACTCACAGTGGCTTAGTTTTACGGCTGGATGTTTTGTGCCGATACATTTTTTTTGTTCCCTAATTGTTTTCAACTGACCTGTGTGGTTACATAAAAATGCTTCAGCTAGCAAATTAATATTTGAAAAGGCTTCCTTAGGATGCTGACAATAGAAATTATGTTCTTTCTGACCCTACAGTATTGCAAAACAACCGTAATAATGAGAGAAGCAAACTAGTAGCCAGAGTGCACTGATGTTGTTTGCAGCACAGCACTCGAAGCCCTGAAGCCTGATGCTAAATGAGCAGTTTTCTGCAGGGATCCTACTTCAAACTGTAAACCTCGGTGCTTGGTGCATTTTGGACTGATTGACATCACTGATGTGCCCGCTTCCACTGATTACATGTAATGGTCAAAGGGGAAGGAACCTTGCTGGGAATAGATACAAACTCACAGGAACATGTGTGCACACACTGATATTAAAGAACTGAAGGAGGATGATGTCAGAGTCATGCAATATGTAAGGTTTCCAAATATGTTGATGGGAAGACATCAGAGACAAATCTACACTTTTAAAACACGCATACGTATTCATCTTAAAACACTTTTTTTCTCGCCCCACACATGCACACACATACTGTAACTCAGCTGCAGCTCAACATCCAGTTTGTCTGTTTATCTTCTAAGTAAGAAAAAAGAAGTAAAAATGAGGCAGCGTGAGCAGAAAGTTCAGCAAAAATAAATAAATGAGATGAACAGAAAAAAAAAAATGTGTTTGTGAGTGCATGTGTGTATGACAAAGTAGAGTTAGAGAGGCAGATAAAGGAGGGCAAAATCAGCCTCGGTACGGAATGATGCACTTCTACTGCTGTGATATGTTCTTGCTGCCCCTAGTGGAGGCGCAGGGAAACTAGCACCACCTTGTTGTAGCCCACAGGCTAGTTGCTGTGGGCTACAACAACTAGCCTGTTCCTTCTGTCTTCATCCCCCCCAACCCCCTTTTGTTTTTGGTTTTTCAATGTCTTCAACTTCCGAACTTTAATTTGAGCTCTTCCTCACCATCATCCACATCTAAACTTCCATTGCCTTTTCACATTCTGTCTCAATCTCAGCACCTTCATTTAGTTGTCTTTTGTATAATCATGTTGATCCGTGCGTGTTTGTGTACATTTCTTATCACAATATTCCTGCAATATTTAGAAAGAAAAACTAAATGTCACACAAATCTATCCCATCTGAAACACAGCTGAAAATGTGAAGATTTTAGATAAATTCACATGCTATAGGAACGTGTTATTCTTTTCTATTCAGACGTCATTTTACATGTAAAGCACATTTGACATTGACAATTTTATGATGAAGGCATGAGAAAAATACCATGTTTCACATATGACATGTAATATTTAACATGTGAAAACACATTTCACAAGTGTGTTTTTGTTTTTTGTAAGGTTATGCACAACACCTACAGTACTATGTGTTTATGTACAATGTGTGCAGTGGGCGTAAAAATATTAATGGAAGCTTTGACTTTATGATATTTTGCTTTCAATTTAGATCCAAATTACAATATAAATATGAACATGTAATTTCCTCTTTTTTTCCCAACCCTTTAATTATCAGTGTTCTTGTCTTTAATATTTTGATAATTTAATAATTTAAAACAATATATATGAGCCGGTATATGTAGTCTGCTTCCCTTTCATCTCATTTAAATTAAATATGATAATTCACTTGGAATTATCTCTTTGTTCTTTTTTTCAGTAATACATAGTTCTTCTTTAAGTCATTTTTGATGATTATACATATTCTCATCTTCCTGGTGCCTGGCCACCACTTTCTCAAAATATCCACTGAAAAAAATCATCACTGAAAGCTTAATTTGCACACACTTTGTGTCTTGTAAGACAGTGCCAGCCAAAACACTTTACGTTACAGTAAAAGCAGCCATTCCTACCATAACTGACGATATGACTGCCAAACACATTCATTTCTGTGACTGACACCCCCTTTCTTTATTGGGAATGTGTTTGTATGTGTCTGTGTAACCATTTGAAATGTAATCAATAATCTGAGACATATGACATCGGCAAACTTCTATCAGTAATTTCCAGTTGTCACTTGTCACCCCCCCTTCTCCAGTCTGTCACACTGTGACATAAATAGAAAAAGAGCTGTTTCCTGTTATCTCTGTCTCACAACAGTGAGGAGGAATCGGATTGGCTACTTGGTGCTGTGTATAATTGGTGACATTGCCATTCATGTCTGGGGGGATTACGGGTCTCTCCAAAGTGTGTGGAGAAAATAAAATAAAGGTATGTGGTAGACATCTTCACTGCTATTCACTTACGCAGCTTCAAACCAGTTGTATAGAGAGCCGACTGAGACAGACAGGGAGAGGAAGAGAACAAATACTGTGACAAACAGCACACTGTAGTGCCAGAAATAGCCAGCTATTCATAAAGTAAACCATTTGTTGTTAAATATTACATTTGCTTCCTGAAATAACTCCCTGGGCAAGTGCATTTTTAAGTTATTATAGGATCAATGTATCATTTAGTATGGTTTATTTAGCCTAATACAATCAATATAATTCAAGACTATTTACTGGATTGCATATGTCAGTGGTGGAAGAAGTATTCAGACATTTTACTCGAGTGAAAGTAGCAATACTAGAGTGTATAAATACTCAGTTACAAGTAAAAGTTCTTATTCAAAATGCTACTTAAGTAAAAAGTGCAAAAGTATTAGCTTCAAAGCATGCTTAAAGTAACAAAGTAAACATACTTACTATACAGAATGGGCCTTTTCAGAAGCATATATATTATGTAAATGTTAATAATATTGATGCATGTGTACTTAAATTTAATGTTGCAGCTGGTAAAGGTGGGGCTAATTCTAAAGTATTTTACACTATATACTGTTGGGTAGCTTACCTTTGATAATATATAATAATGTATTAGGTTATTCATTTATTTTAGCTATATTTTGTAATCTATATTTTCAAAGTAACTAAGGATATCTAAATGTAGTATCATAGTAGTTTTATATATTTGCCTTCAAAATGTAGTGGAGTATACATATAAAATAGCATACAACTGACTAGTGTATGTATTATAATATAGCTCCTCCTGCATATAGCATAATGCACTTCGGTAAACGTTTTCTCATCCATGTACTAAAATACCACATAATGAGGGGATCACCAAAAAAAAGACAATAATTTTGTGGCGGAATCAGTATTCATGGCAGGAAAGAAGAAAAAAATGTGAGAAAGAGAGAAAATCTGAGGCGCAGGGGAGAGTGAAATGGATAGGGAGAGCAGAGGATTTGCTGCAAGTTTTGACTGGAAATCTGGAGATAAAGCTTTTTCGATTTTGGGATTTGGCCCTTTAGAGCTGTTGAGTTCGGCGCCGTGTAGGGGCCAGATTAAAAGAAGGGCCTGACTTAGAAGGCCGGCGTGCTCAAACATGTCTGTTGTCTGACTCGGCTCACCACTGTTGATCTCCAAAATCCAAGGAAAGCTTTCAGATCTGATGCTTTTGTCATGAGCAAATGGTTTTGGGCTGATTAGCTTGTTCATACAAAGGCCACAAAGAGTCATGCATAATAATGAATGTTATGAAACACTAGTAAACCCAGCAACTAAGCTCTATTAGGCCATCTGTAACAAAATAGAGGAATTTTTACATGGATATGAATGATGATTTTCAACTTTGATGAAAAGACAACCCTGTCCTTTGAGGACACAGAAAGGACAGGTAAAACTACTTCTTGTGACAGACTTGTCTGTCGCCGCCTTTTTACACAATTACTGCTCCATTTTCCAGCCGTTGCTAGGATACCCAAATCCAATAGTTTTTCGAGGTCAACTCTCGCATGTCTCATCCAGAAACAAACGGGACGCTAGTAAATCAAAAATCTATCCCTAAATCCTCTATGACATCGTATCCCTGACTATCCGTTAATCCCCAGTTGTCACAGTCGAGGTAGATCAAAGTAAATAGCAGGCAATTGCCATGATAAAGTTTTGCCAGGAGCAAGCGTGTGAACAGAGAGGGTCCACCGGTGCTACTGTTGTCTGCCCTTCAGCAGACAAGACTTCTTTTTTTTTTTTTATAATCACGATTATTATGTTTGAAAATGACTGAAACATCTTAACATTCGAGTAACTTTCATCCACAAAAATCTGTTCTGCAAACTGCTTTTTAAATGTAAGAACCCATTACATTGTGGGTAATGTAGGTGTTGAGGAAGAGAAGTGTGCAGAATAAAAAAAAAAAAATCCCGATATCTCTGGTTCTGCTGCATCGATTTGTTCCCGTTTTAAAAACGGAACCTTAAAAATGGCTAACTTGTAGAGACCTTACACAACTATACTGAATATAATATGCACATATGATAAGCTGATTGACCACTGTGAATGCTACTTTATGTGCTGTGGTTCTGGAAGTCTTCAGGTGTTACAATGTAAAACTGACTTGTACTTTTTCCTTTTGTGAACATCTAGCTCCGGGCTGACTACAACAAAGTGCAGTACTAATGCTGCACATGCATGCAGTGAAATGCTAATTGAGGACAATGACAGTTCTTATAATCACGATCTTTCATGCAGATTCAGTACTGACCAGTCAGGGTGCATGTACTGTATCAACTCATCATTTAGATTAGTGACCCAGTAGTTCCCAAGATTTGGTGATGGCTGCTTACATTATATACTTTACTTCATTTTTTCCCCTTTTCATAATTGTACAAAACTGAATAAAATCTCAGCAAGGCACACGAAAAAATAGACATAATAATAGACAAAATAGACAATTATAAAGAAGGGATAACAAAACCCTGGCGATTGCTATGAATTATTTGCATATCTTCTATTGTCAGTGGTTATGGCTGTGCAAATCATCACATTGTTTGCATAACATTATAAACAGCAAGGACAACTTAAGAGAAACCTGCACTTTGTTATTTGTCCTCAGGACAGAAGAAGTTTCTCGCCAAATCTGACCCTTATAGAACTTGTCTGTAATTTTGGTCATGGAAGATTTTGATAATGTAGTCTCTATTGCAGGTTTCACTGGGAAACACCCATCAGCTAAATGATACAAATGTACATTATTTGAGATTACTGCTGCACTGTAAATGTGCCATTAGTGACTTTGAGACTGGCTGCATATCAAAGCCACTACGACGATTGAGACTGAGGAAAAGGATCAGAATATTTTAAAAGCACAATTTAAAAAGGAATCTGTTCAAAATAAATGAAATATGTATGTGATTGTAACAAACATGTTACTCATTGTTTTTATAATACGTTGTGCCTAAACCTATTTCTGCCGAGCTTGGGCAGGATCATCTTGTAAAAGAGATGTGTCATCTCAATGAGGCTTTCTTATTGGAATAAACAATAATAATTTGGAAAATACCCTTTTGATTGATTTTTGCACATAACGTGGACTAAATATTTTTTCTTCCATTATTTACATTGGATCATATTAGTAAGGATCCATTCAAAGCCGATATTGCAGACATTGACATGGACATGAACCGAACTGTTAATTTTCAACTTTGCCTGCAATGACTTAAGATGACCAGAGACATTAAATGAATCTCGGTATAAACAAAAACCCAAAATCTCTGCTGTGTGAGGATCCTCAGCTGTACAATTTTGAGTGCCTAAAGAAAAGATTCAAATTTGTATTTTTCTATAAGGCATGGTCGTGAACAGATACCTTCTCTGTAAAAAGTGTCTAGATGCAGAAAATGATTCTTTTCCTTGACTCCATATTAGCAATGGGGATGCATTTTTCCTCTCTTACAAGAAACATGTTGGATTTGAATGTATCGTCATGTCTCTGATGTGATCAGTCTCAAAACCAATTTGCTTCACACAGGCCATCACACAAGTGCAAACAGAGAACAGGGATTTCCATGGCTAGTGCAAATGAAAGAAGTAATCACCTTAAAATTCATAAAAAGAGACGTTTTCCCATCGGGACACTCGAGGAGGAGATGGACATGTGCAAGCATGGTCGTCGCGCACGTGTGTGTGTGTGTGTGTGTGTGTGTGTGTGTGTGTGTGTGTGTGTGTGTGTGTGTGTGTGTGTGTGTGTGCATGTGTATTGACCTCAGCTATGTCCATGGGATCCAGATGCCTTGGGAAATCTGCTTCAAATTGGACTATAAGCAGACCTGAGTCTGCTTAATGAGGTGTGGATCAGGAGTACAGGTCTGTAGGCATGAGACAGACTGGCCAAATAGTTTACCAACATGAGCGATATTGACATGCAGGATCATTCTCAGTTCAGTGTGGAGAAGAGCAGTTCAGGTCCTTTGTCATGTGGGAAATGAGAGCAATTGCATTGAACAAGCATTGCCAGCCATGCTTGTCTTGTTAATCTGATGCTGTGTTGAAGGCAAACCCCAAGAGACTGGATTCTTGTTAAAGAAGCCAAAAGGAATCCATACACACATGGCACACAAGCCCCATGTACACCTGTCATTTTAAGTGTCTCATATCCGGATAAAATCCAGATGTTATTCAATACACTTAGTCTATACTCTGTAAGGGGTCAAATCTGATTGCATCCTTCTTGCTTTTCCTGTCCTTAGTGCAAATCCAGTCCAACTGGTGGTGGTAATGCATCTCAAGCTGGTAGCCAAAATCACCTGAACAACAACAACAACAATGTGGTAAGTTTAAACACACTTGCACTGATGGACTATGAGCAAGACAGAAGTTTGGCCTACAGATCATGCAACGGTTGCAGTGATCAGAGATCGGATACATGCTACAAGAGCATGTTATGTGTTGTCTGTGACTATTGCGTGTAACACATACATTATTCAGGTATGCACAGGTATGAAAAGCATCCAAATTATTGCAGTAATATTCCCTTATTTTATTATTTCATTTCCATGGTTATATTATTAAATTATGTTGTTGTCAGGTAAGCGTATGTATAAGGAGTATAAAAGGCAGTAGAAGCTATTTAATGTACAAAATGAAGCAGGCTCAACAAATACTAACAACTTTTGGAATAAGCCACGATCACTTCCTATATAAACATAATACAGATACAAATATTATACAGATACAGGTAGTAGATTTGAGTTATGGCCTAATTTAGGGCTCTGCCTTTTCCTTGGCGTTTAGTCTGATGTTTAAATTTGAAATCTTCAATGGCCAGCTGGCTAGCTAGCCTAGGCTAGCAGAGTTGTCAGGATTTGATTTCAGTGATTCTTCAGCTGACATTATCACAGGTGCAGAACTATGTAAGTAGCTACAGTACTTCCTAACAGAGGGAGTTAATTGCATATGTTTATACCTTTTAATTGTCTGGCTTAATCCCCATTGGATTGAAATCCATGTCTTAGATGCAATAACACTTTTTTTTCTAAAAGTATATCAAATAGTTATCTGATCCACCCAAGAAGCCATTAAGTGGCTAAGTGTAAATGAATCAACTCAGCTTTGTGTGCATGGCATTAGCAGCCTCAGCTACATTTCACCCGTTTCAATTCAAAGAGCTGTATCCCAACCTCAGCATTGCTCTACGACTCACGGTGACAGTGCATGTGCCAGTAGCCGCTGGAGAGAGAGAGGTTTCTCACTCCTACGGCACATCGAAACGCATCTGAGGTCAACCGTGCTGCAGGAGCGTCTGTCAGCTCTTTTTTTTTTTTAAGATTATTTTCTGGGCATTTTCAGGCCTTCATTGACAGGACAGCTGACGAACTGAAAGGGGAGAGAGGGGGAATGACATGCAGTAAAGGGCCGCAGGTCAGGGTTGAACCTGGGCCCGCTGTGTCGAGGAGTAAACCTCTATATACAGGCGCCCACTCTACCAACTGAGCTATCCGGGCGCCCGTGTCTGTCAGCTCTGGCTCAGCTTATGAGTCTCAACACTCAAACAAAGGAGGGTGAAGTTCTAGACAGGACTACCTCAGATTGAATGAATGGTATGTATTTTAACACATTTTAGCAGAAATAAAGTAATAATAATATTTTCTAATACACTACTTGTTTAACTCAATGTGCCTAGTGAGCTGTCCATGGTGCTGAAAGAGCATTAACAGCAAGTCATTGTAAACTTCTAGTAGTTTCAGACACTTTTCATTCCCAAGCAAAGTATGGCTTTGCTTTTGTTGTTATTTTGATTTGAGCGAATGGTTTAAGCTGTTGTATAAGCTGATACATAACACATCTTCAATAGAATAGAACAGAATAGTAGCTGCCGAGAAGGGCGAGGCTCCTCATCCAAAGCCATAATGTCAGTGTTTCAGTTTTAATTAAGGGAATCGTTTGGATTGTTATAGTTTTGTGATAGAAACAATAGAAAGTGCACACAATGCTTTTAACTGGCAGCAGTTTCAGACACTTTTTATTCCCCAGAAAAATTTGGCATTGCTTTTGTTTAGTTTGAGGGAATTGTTTAAGCTGCTTTTATGTCAGTTGATACATAACGGGGTGCTTTTCAGTAAAGAATAGGAGTTACCGAGATATGTAAGTGAGGCATCTCCTCATTCTAAAGCAAAAATGTCATTGTTTCAGTTTTTAAGTAAATCAATAGTTTTAGTGATTCCAATACAGGATTACTTGTACCCCAGGGTGTACTTCTGCATTTGCTAGGGGATACATTGAAAAGTTGTAGAGTAGCTCAACTAATTTGAAAAAAAATTGAAACTATGATTTGATTGGAAGAATATATCCACATATTAACATAAAGGGCCCTATCTTGCACCCGGCACAGTGCAGCGCAAAGCCCAACCCAAGTGTCTTTGGTAGTTTAAGACCGACGCAGTTGTCAATTTCCCGTCCAGCGCCCACGTCGTTTAAATAGCACATGCACCTGCGGCCATCTATGCACCCATGGGCGTGTTGTTCTTACAGGGAGGTGTGTTCAGGTGAATTCTTGGCGTATTGCTATCCTAAAATAGGGCCCTAAGTCACACCTGCAGTTATGTAAGAGTGTGTGTGTCAGATAGTGAGCACAGGACTTTAAACAGGTACCTAAAAGCACTAGATAAATGGTTGAAATAGTTAGCTAAATGTAACGTTAGTGGATAAATGGTCAAATACTCGACTTTACTTAAAGTAATAGCATCCTAGTAGGCTAGTAGTAGTACGAATGTTGACTGAATCAACCTTATATCTATACATTTGGTCTATACGTTGGGAATCTATGAAGGGGTACGCAAATTCATCTGACAGGGCTGTTGAGGTACCTCAGACCAAAAAGGTTAGTGACCACTGACTTAGAGCCCAACATAAACTCTTTAAACGGGCCCTCGGATGCTTAAAGCCGCCATTGGTACAATACATGTAATATGGCAATCCCAAAGTCCTCAACTCAATCAGTCATCAATTAAAATAATCCACATTTTAATTTGAATTCATTCTAATTCCATATCACAAAAAACATCAGTACAGCACATTCAACAAGCATAACAAACAAGAACACTCCTATTCATACAGTACGCCATTATATATATATATATATATATATATATATATATGGTTATATATATATATGACAGAATTAAAAATCGCCCAACTATGCAGCTCTACGTGGGCATTTTCACACACGTTATACAGAAACTTCAAGGCAATAGGTTTCTTTTTAGGAAGTGTGATTACATTTTCTATTATCTAACCATAGATTCTGGCACACGCAGCTCATTGATCTGCCGTTTTGCTCTGACAAATAGTTTTTGTCTGGGCAAAGCAAAACATAAGAGAAAATGGCTGTTCAGTTTTGACCTATGAATGAATTGGACTTCAGAGGCCCAAAAGGGCCAGACCTGGCAGCACTGTCAGGCCACAGAGAAAAGCTGCTATCTCTGTCACATATCAATGGTTAGAGGTACATTCCGCCTTCTTCCTCTCCATTAAATGCCCCTTACGCTGTCCTTTACTCCATCTCTGTCACTTTCTTCCCCTCTTTCTCCCTTCCTCTTGTCCATTAAAGCCATTCTATCACTCTTCCTCTATTTCTGTCTTTCTAGTTTCCGAGAGACAGCAATTTGCTGCAACCGAAGCCTCTTCACCCGCTCACAGGGTACAAAAAGAAAATATTCTTGATTCTCAGCACAACTTGCTCATTCACTCCCTTCACCCATTATTTTACCCCCTCCTGGACTTCACTTAGTATCTTACTTTGACCTGAAATCCAAACGCCAAATTTTAAGCATAACTGTTTAGACACTGTGATTATGAGAGTAAACCTGCCCCAGCCTCTGGCTGCATTCGTCTACACGCCGCACATCATTATCAGCAAGAGTTTGTGTGGGGCCAAAGAGGATTTCACTTCTTGTATCTCATCTGAGGACTTATGATGCTGAGGCACAGCTATCAGGCCATACTGGTTAATTGTATTTGACAATTGCAAATAGTACAGCCATGTTCTAATAATTATGGTTGGAAAATTAGAAGATGGAAGGGATAGAGGACAAAAAGGAGGAGTGCCTTCTTTTTTTTTTTTCTTAAGTCCAATTCAAGGTTGATCTGAGGGAAACAGTCATGCATTTATAATTTGCTAATTTTGTTTTAACGATGTGTACGTCCTGCCTCTCATATTGCAGACACACGGACAGGTTCAAAGATGCATGCATTTGATTATGCAAAATAGCACCAATAAGTACACACAGGCACACAAATGCTTGATCCTAACAATAAGTTTGGCTGCAGCTCAACAAACCATTATGCATGGACTGACCCTGGAGGCTCAAGTGCCCTGTCTCTCTCTTTGGTTGTGCCCCCCTGCCAGAGTTTGACTATGAAAAGGCAAGACTTCACAAGCAGAGAAAGAGTAACTTCAAAGGTTGGGAATGGTTTCCTTAGATCTTCACTCAGTGGGGTATTGCCACGTCGCACGTGAGGCAATTGTCTGCGCGGCTAGAGCTCACAGACTCTGGCCCTTCTGCCTTTCATGTAGATTGGAAATACAATAACATGCAGATGCCATACTGAATCACACCATTTCCACAGATACCTGGTGGAATTATTTGGCGAAAACTTTATTTAGTATTATTTTGTTGTGGGACGAGTTTGGGGGTTTACAATTGTTTCATGCAATTCAGCCAACTTTTGATTTCCCCTAGTTACATGGGAGCAGTAATGTAATAGAAAATAAATAGTTCATATTATTAGTAAGCAAAAAATAAGGTTGGAAGAATTTGCAAGTCAACCTTTTTTTACCCATTGATGAAGGTTAAGAAGAAATATGTTTGTATAAAGGGTATTGTATCAGTGCCATATGAAGGTTAGGTTAGGTTACTTTATTGGTACCTGTAGGTAAACTAGTTTTACAGTCTAAGAGGTAGGACATCCTTAAAACTTTGTAGACCTCAACATAACATGCAACACACAAAACATTAAAACATTAAAAAACAGGTAGTAAAACATAGATAAAATGGAATAGAAAACAGTAAAAGTGACAGTGTCAAAAAGGCTGCTTTGTTGGCTCTCCACTAAGCCCCGTGCACTGAGAGTTGAATTGGAGTTCATCATTTAACTTTACCAAACAGCCAGCTTTTTTTTATTTATGTATTTTTGTGTTCTACAAAGTTATCATCTGTTAAATGGTTAGAACTATTGTAGCAATACATGTCTGTATAACAACAATATATATACAACAGTCTTCGTTGTGCTTGTAGTGTCGCTGCAGGTCTCGGTGAGTCAGTGATTAAGTGAAAACAGGTGTGCAGGATTGCATCCTCAAAAGTGATGGAGGAGTTGAAGTGGTTGAAGGAAGCAGGGAAACTAATGTAGTTGAAACTCAAGTGCATGCTTGTGTGTGTGTTCATACCAAACTGTATACGCAGTAGTTATGGACACACGTTATTTAGTAATTGAAATAATAACTTGGTTTTTAATGTTTATTTTTATATAGCCTTTGTATCAGATTAATTGCATGTGGTTTTGTTAAGTTTATCTTCAGTTTGATTACAACTTGTAAAGCCATGGCTTTAAACGAAGCATGCACAGTTACAACCTTTAATTATTCTATTAACTTAGCCTAATGTTGTGTATTTACACCGTAAAAGCAATGATCTATCACACTAATATGTTCCTGTTTTGAAATAAAGCCGATACTATGCCTGTGGTAAACCCAATCATGACAATCATTCTGAGATGAGTCCAACAGAGTTTATAGGCCATTGAGGCTCCATCCCACACAGCCTACACAAGTTGTGTATCTGTGGTACTGAGGATCAATCTGGGGTTTCACCCATTGGACACTTCTTTAGACAAACACATATGGCAAAAAAGGCTGATGGATGTCTTTGCTCTGATGAGGCATTTGTTCCCTGCTTTGTCTCCTGACCAAAACAAAGTTGTTTAAATAACGCCAAGATTTTCTGCACAGATTGATGTGAGTCTTTGGATTTTGCTAACATGATTGTTTAAACACTATCTCTGTATGTGTTTGTGATGCTAAGGTAAGTATGTTGAAGGCTTTGCATCAAAGCAAACATGCCATGTTACTGCTCTGTGTCTCTATTCGACATTGTCTTATAATAAACACCCTTAAGCAGCCTTTATGTAGCATTTTCCAAAAAGGTAGCCTTAGATTATGTCTATTTTGGGGTCATGTTGTTCCAGTCAGCGTGTCCCCCCCCACACACACACACACACACACACACACATACACACACACACACACACACACACACCTTTGAGATATTTGAACCTTGGCACCGTGTTTTGCTGAAAGTGGCTGATTGTTCCTTGCACAGGGTCATGGAGGGAAATCACACAAGAAGCGGAATTACATTATAGCTTATTTGGAGGCCACAAGGTTTCTTGGGAGCCATCCATCAAATGATTGAGGTGTTTTTGCAGCCCATAAAGAGGGGATTCTGCAAACACTGCATAGTCTCAGGTAAGTTCCGCTGAGCAAATTAAATACAGAGCACAAACTCTCACGTTTATGCCAATGGGTATGGCCCGGCAGGTCTGGGTGAAAGATCAGACCGGAAACATGTGCCCTGTGATTGCGACTGCTGCTTAGGGGTGTAGCAAAACACTTTGATATACATATTAATGTCTTAGATGACCCAGGCTATCAAAATGTTTTGCTTATTTTTAACTGGATATGACCTCTAAATGAGTTTCAGTTAATTAAGTAACGGATTCAGCTTTACTCAGGTAAAGGTTTTTGTGCTATAACAAGACAAAAGAAAATCCAAATGAGCTCGATTTATGACTCATGCAAACATCTGTACATTGGCACTGCTTCCTTAACTATTTATTTTGGTTCAAAATAATTCATCCATTTCTTAGGGGCGATAAGCTGGTTTGCAAATGTAAAAACACACAAAAATGTTAAGTTAATGTTAGAGCTCAATCAATTGCTGACCAACACTCACATTCTGTCACATATTTTTCCAAAAACTAATTAAAATACATCAATGACATTTTTCTTTATGACCATGACCATGCATCAATCCCAAATACACCGTCCTGCTGCCAAAAACACTCACCAGCACCTAGTGGGTATTCATTTGCAGCAGAAATTAGGCCTCCACAAATACACTATTTACTCTTGTTTGAATAATATTTGATACAAACTACAGTGGCCAGCTGTTTTAAGAATTTACTGAGATTTAAAAATAAATAAATTGAAGTATTTATTTGTAAAAGCTATTTAGAAAGCTTAACATCTTCAGTAGCGACCAATATGCTTGCATATTGCTGCAGACAAGGTAGGGAAGTCAAAAAGCATTGAGAAATGAGCCAACACTGTTTGTTTTGGTCTGGCCATGGGATTTGTTGACCATAACAAACAAATATAGAATATTCCCAGCGTTATCTTTTGAGTTTATTTTTTCCATATAACTGACACCAGACTTCAAATAGTATTTCAATGAAGTTGAATTAGTGCCTTAGTTTGGCAGAAGGGAGCTCTCTCCTCTGAATATGTGACTTACACTGACAGACAGGTGGATAGTTTTTAACAACAGTGTGCAACTTTGTGTCAGTAGAATAACGTGAGATAACTCAAGCAGCAGCCTCCTCACAAGGCATTTTTCACACGCAGCTTGTTTATAAATCACACAAACGTCTTAGCATATGTTACACGATTGAATTTGCAAGGCTGATGTTCTACACATCCATTTTCCTTATTAAAAGTAATGAGGACTTATAGAGAGTGCTAACATGGGAGCAAACGGTGTGTCTTGTGTACTGAGTTGCTTATTAATAATGGGGCATTGTTCTGGATTGCACTCGGCAACAGAGACGCTGGCTGAGCCGTATATACCACAGTCAGCCAGTCGTGAGTGTCCTAATGGTGCTGTGTGTGATACATGACACGAGAGTGGGCAGCAATTTACACTTTAGACTTTTTTATGCCTTTGGATGGTTTTACATCACGTCCGGGTGTGAGGCGCCAGTTAGCACATTTACAACTATTATCCCCTTCATCTCAATAAAAGTTTCAATTACAGGACAGAGATTGGATCAGGTAAATGGCCCGTGGTGGTGAAATACTGTATGCTCACATTCTGAGAAGAAAAAAGAGACAGATAGGGCGAAAGAAAGGGAGAGGTGATTCACGTGCAATGAGGCTGCAATCATGACTGAAAGTTGGATTTTGTTCATTAGGAAGATGTCTACAGGCAATGATGTGCACATGCATGCACAAACATACCCGTTGTGTATACCCTGCGACACAAGTGTGTTTAAGCTGTTAATGAAAGTTGTGTAAATGATGTGGAACAGAAGTACTTATGATGCAAAAGAAATATCTGATAGATTTGAGGCAATTAAGGATTGTGTGATATATTGCATGGTGTAAATAGGCTCAGGCAGATTCATATTCAGTAAAAGCCAACAATAAAACTCAATAGCTTTGACAAATAGCACTGTTGTAGTACAGCCATACATGGCCAACATAAATCCCCGGGATAGGACTTTAAATCTTAAAGGTGCTCTAAGCGATGTTGGGTGATGTCATTTCTTGTTGACGTTTGAAGCATTGTCAAACAAAACGGAGGCTAGCTCACCCCTCCCTCCTCCTCATCCCGTCCCCTCCCCCTCCCTTCTACGCACTAACCCGCCAACCCCCACCCTCAAATCCTTCTTGTCGGTTATTGGCTGGAACACTGTTTGTTATGTTTCGTGATGCAGGTTGGCGCAGTTAGGCGCAGTTTGTTTTTGTTGCCGTTTGTGGAGCCTGGGCTGTCTACAGAGACCGCGTTTTTTTAACAGTGTGTTCAGGGGACAGGCAGCTCGCGGATAGCAAGAAAATGTTTGCTCTATGTGACAAAAAATGTTGTAGCCTAAAAAACATGTGACATCGCTTAGAGCACCTTTAAAAAAAGGAAAGATATTGTAGGCCCATGGAAAGCTTTTAAGTGGAGCTGACACAGTAAGGCTGAAAATCTGTATAGGCTGTATGGCATCCCAACAAGGAAGTCTCCCTTACTTTCACCTTTTGCGGGAAAGCCCCAGTGTAGGAGCAGTTAGAGAAAGTAAACAAGCAAATGATGCTGACAATTCCATAGTCATCCAGTTAAAATGTTGTAATCACCAGAATATTTAATATGTACTTAAATTATCTAATGGTGATTGCAGGATCAAACGTCCAACTGTTGCCCACTACAAACAGAATTTATTAGAAACACTTAAAATAAGAACATGAAACATTCATGAAATAGAGCAGAAATGCATTACCTTTTCAAAACAGCCACAGAATCAGCCAATTGTTTCACACCTAAGGTGAGAAATATATACTCTACATCAAATAACTAACCCAATATTTGATAAAAATGTCATCACAATCTTATTATTTTCATCATAACGTACGGAGAAGCTTCCCCTCTCTAACTGACATCTATGACCAGGTATGAGGTATTAGGTCCAAAATAAAGAAGACCCAGGGAGAGGGGTAATATCCATAGACTATTAAATGAATTTTCCAGATTGAAGTTGGTAATTATGAAAATAAAACTTGGACATTCTGAGATTAAAGTGGTACATGTATTAGAAGATGTTTTTTTCTCAAATATATGTCTAAAAAATGTATAACTTCATAATCCTAGAGAATATTCCATTTTCTTTCTTGTAAATTTCTGAGTTTTTTTGTACATGTCTGTCTTTAATTCCAGAAAATACAATATTTATTTACATCCCCAATTCTGCATTTCTGTGAAAAATACATCACACTGAGCAAATAAAATTATTGTTTGTCATGGAGTCTCTAATGTCTGTGGAGGATAATGAATAAAAACATCCCTCAGATCAAGACTCAAATAGAATGTGAAGTGCTGCAATTTGGGTAAATCACAAGTACTCAGGCCAACAACGATTCCATTTTTTTTGAGTTTTCTCTACCGGGATTGACATAATTGACAGCATCTCTCACACACATTTTTTCAGGACCAATAATGTACAGTACAGTACATACTTCATGTGTTTCAGATATGGCCTTATAGAGGTTACACTGGCTGTGTAATGTTCATACATATGAGATCATCCACTCTAGTTTCTTGTTTATACATTCATTTTGGTAAAGCATTTGGAGATAAGTGGTTAATATTCTCAATTTTGACTGAAAGTTTCAGATTAGCAGTTGAAAGAATCAAGGTTTTGCTTTAGATATTTGCAGACCCACAGCAGGGATGATAACATTCCCGTCCGTCACTTGAGAATATTTCTATGAGGGTCAGAAGGTTTAAATAGCAACGTACCCAATAACACAAATATTGTCTATGCAGTTTCTCTCCATTAGAATTTCCATTTTACCTTCACACATGCACTCCAGTGCTTAAATCAGGTATGACAAATCTCTTTATCCCTGCTGCTGTCTTTACAAACATAATCTCTAATTCAAGGAGGAAGTCATTCATAATACTGGCCAAGGTTATTAAAATGAGCGCATCTGTGAAGAATGTTCCTCTTGTTTCAGGGCACTAAAAGCATAGCACTATACTTTAGTGGATATTTCAGCTTATGCACTAATGTGAAGTTTAAGTCTGATCACATCCTTCATCACTGCAGGCACACATCGCATTGTATTATCTCTTACATAGTAACATTTCCTTTTTTTGAGACATACGCAAAGTTGTTATTAATTTAGGCACACACATCTCACAAATCTAGGGTTAACGCCTAGACACAACCAGATTAGTTGTCCTAGCAGAATCATTGTTTCTGCTTGTATTCTTTTGTAACTCCCTCATAGAGCAGAGCCTTAACCCGCCAAATCTAACATAAAAACTATTTACTATAAATGTACTGATGGGTCTTTATTGAATAAGAGTAACTGGTTTCATGCACACGTTGCAAAAGTTAGAAGCCCAGTGGGTCTTATATCCTGCAGCTGCACCCCTGTAAAATTATCTAGGACACCAACTGCTCTTGATCATTTCTCTAGCATCCTTGATGACAGTCATCCTTCTCTATCATTTAATATCATTGTAACCTGATTTTGCCATGAAGATAAATCATTCATTATTCACTTCCGTGCTTTAATAAACACGGTCATACTGTACGCATCCTCTTAACCTCCGCCAGTCATCAGGGTCTTACTGAATAAGTACGAATAGATAAAGGACTCATGATCATTGGCTACACACTCAATCTCACGAGGATAGCTAAAATCCACACACTCCAGTGTTTCCAATAATCCCCAGCAAACTCTGTCACTCATCTGTGGCCTGTTAAGCAAGGCAGTTCTCAGCTCAAACAGTGTATCTATTCACCAAGTGCACATGTCTTTACTTGACACTGACCCTGGTAGTGTGACTTTTGACTTCTGTAATCTAAGGCAAACACCCTCCCCCTTCTAACTCCCTGAGGCGATATGGAGACACTGGTTGTGCAGTCCCAGCTTTACTGTCCGTCAGCGTGTAGCAGGTCCCGAGATCCTCAGTCAAGACAAGGATCTAGACCGTAATGAGCAGACAGTGGCCCCGCGTTAACACTGAAGCTAATGGATTTCTACAGTTCAGGAGCACGGCGGCGTCCCAGTGGTCTTAATTCAAACAGGGATTAGCAACAGGAGAGGGAGTGGTGTATGACGAAAGGGAGCAGATGAGGCTAATCAGGGTGGTAGAAAAGACGGTGTTGTAGTTGGATAGTGGGAAAGTAGGAAGTTGGTCTTACTGGAAAGTTTTCATCTTATTTAGTGAGACAAACGGGTAGAAATAATGAGTTAAACCTCAATATGCATAGCTAACTAAACCGTGCATATGCTTCCATACAGTTACATACAATTATGCTCAATCATATGCAATCATATCTCATGGTGTCCAGTCACCAGATTCTAAATCAGTTGAACGTTTATGAGATATTTTGGCAGGACGTGTCAAAGTTACAGTCTCCAGTAGAGCTGTTTTTTCATCTCATTTGTCACACAGTTTGTACATGAAACATTCTTGCATCATGCAACTGGTCATTGTATTTTTCACTTCCATCGCCAATAATCAGACCAGCATAAACTCGCCATAGTAAATGGTACATGGTGTACGATTGTGCCAACTGACATATTGCCCCAGCTGAAATTAACTTATTTATAGTTTGTCTTATTAACACTCATCACCAACAAGAAGTGTTGCTGATGCACTTGCCACACAACCTGCTACGTTTGCTGCTTCATGTGCAATGTGTACCCAATTAAATTGGGTTTCCTCACCCCCTACAACCATGTAATATGCAGGCTCTACTTTCCCAGAAAGAGTGCTGAAACAATTCTCCTGCAAATATGAATGTGCTTTTAGTCAAATTGTAGTTTTAAACAAATGTGTTAATCATGTTTTCTCCATTAAATACAACACTGAATATTAACAATGTATCATGGTCTTAGGTATGCCAAGAGGACTGCCACAGCTGTCTCTTACCCCGACTGTCGCTGTGTGCTTATGGTCTTTTTGTGTGCCCATTAATACCTAATTTACATGTCTCTTTCTTTTATTTTTAAGACTGAAGGCGAGCAAATCCTGAGAGTAATTCAGCCAATAATATTGTCGCTGCCGGGTCGATCACAGGCAAAAAAGATAGTTAAATCACAAGTCTTATTACTGTGTTCTCAAGTCTGACTAGCTAACAGCGGGAGAGTTGAGAGGGAACTCCTCACTGATAAGTCTGTGTCTGACACTCATCCATGTGGAACAATTTGCTTCCTGTATGCTATATTTACTCCCACAATCACGCGCTGCGCTAAAACATGTATCTGAAACACAGACCTAAATGAGGTAGATGAAACAGGGAGTGGGATGGGGAAAGCTGCAGCAATCGTGTCCATTCAGTCACTGATAAAATTATTCAGCATGAATTGTTGATGTGTTGGATAATTGCACGTTTCCATGGTTACGGTCCCAATGAATATGGCCTGCTCTCAGAGTGGAGACGGGAGAGACGGGAGACGGCGGTGGTGAGATTAAAACAGCCGAGAACATGGGGAACTTGCACAGCTGGCTCAGTGACGGATGCTATCGTGGGGCTGCTGCTCCAGAATAGAAGCATTAGCAACTGCACAGAAGTGCTACTGTGAGTCTGAACCTTATTTCCTCTTTCCACACTGCGATGTGCTCCACATGCTGGTATGATGGCTACCCCCGCAAAACATGCTATACTGTAAAAAAACGTGGGAGGACGACTTCAGTACAGTACGTACAAGCAGATGGAAGTGTTGGGGCTCATGTCAATATATAAAAGAGTTTAACTTGATTATGCTGATTGTTCTGCTTTTTATGTCTTCTTTTATCATTCTCCTCCTGTAATATTTCAAACTCAACTGCTGACTAAAAGTGCTGAAAATGTCAGTAGCTTGCTGTGCACAAAGCTATAGCGAACAAACAAAAAGCAGTCTGTCTTAACCTCAGTGACAAATGCCGCACATCTTCTGTAGCTGCTTCACAATGAAAGCCTCTGTGATTTGCCAGTGAAAGGGTTTTAACGTGAACCAAGATCAGAAAGAATGGGTTGCTTTGCACACAGAAAATACAGTCCCAGTACAGCCATGGGAGAGCATTTAGTTCTGATAGGTTAAAAAAAAAACATCTTTCAAAAGTATCCCAAAGATAGACCGTTAAAGCAGGTAAATCCTGCTTCAAAGTATGCAAAGTCAAAGTAAACAACTTACTGAAATTTTGCCAGGTGTAAATTATGACAATCTGTACTGAATGTGTATCACAGTAGACATTTAGTGGCAGACACCTTAGAACACTGCTGTCAATTTAAAATGTGAAACCATGTTAGTATCTACTAAATTGTAGGATTTGTTTTTCTTCCTGTAATCATTTTAAATATCTATTTTTACCACCTGCCTCTGAGGTTCAGCACCTATATAAGCATATTGAAACAGAACATCTTGATTATTAATAATAATAATAATAATAATAATAATAAATTGAGTTTGTATAGCGCTTTTCATGGACTCAAAGTCGCTTTACAGGGCAGGGTACAAAACAAAACAAAGCAGAACAAAAAAGATTCAGGCACAGATGAAAAGGGAGGGGGGCGTGAGGTTACGGATAGGCAGAGGTGAAGAGATGGGTCTTGAGGCGGGACTGGAAGATGATGAGGGACTCAGAGGTGCGGATCTCTTGGGAGAGGGAGTTCCAGAGCCTGGGAGCTGCCCTGGAGAAGGCTCTGTCCCCAAAACTGCGGAGGTTGGACTGGTGGAAGGAGAGGAGACTGGCTGAGGTGGATCTGAGGGACCGTGAGGGTTGGTAGGGGGAGAGGAGGTCAATGAGGTATGAGGGGGCCAGATGGTGGAGGGCTTTGTAGGTGAGGACCAGGATTTTGTAGGTGATCTGGTGGGAGATGGGAAGCCAGTGGAGTTGTTTTAGGACTGGAGTGATGTGGTGCCAGGATTTGGTGCGGGTGATGAGTCGGGCGGCTGCGTTCTTGACCAGTTGTCGGTTGATGTAGGTAGAGCTGATGCCAAGGAGAAATGAGTTGCAGTAGTCCAGTCGGGAGGAGATGAAGGTGTGAATGAGTCTTTCAGCAGCGGGGGGTGTGAGAGAGGGTCTGATTTTGGCGATGTTGCGGAGGTGAAATAAGGAGGTTTTAATGACATGTCGGATGTGGGGCTCAAGGGAGAGGGTGGATGAGAGTGGGGAGTCAAAGATCATGCCAAGGTTGCGGGCCTGGGGAGATGGGGAGACAATGGTGCTGTCGATGGTGAGAGTGCGGTTATTGATTTTGTGGATTTGGAGCCTATGAGGAGGAATTCTGTTTTATCGCTGTTGAGTTTGAGGAAGTTGTGCTAAATCCAGGTTTTAATAGTTGACAGACAGGAGTTGATGTGGGAGAGGGGAGGGTGTGGGGGGATTTGGTGCTGAGGTAGATCTGGGTGTCATCGGCGTAACATAATCATTGCATTATAGGCCAATGGTGTCAATGTTCTTCTTCTAATGACAATGTACAGCCAGTGTTGCCAACTTGGCAACGTTCTCCCTAGATTTAGGGACTTTTAGGACCCTCTTAGCGCCATTATTTCTAAAAGGTGACTTCAGACCATGAGGGGAAAAGTGAAATATTATCATATTGTAATTGATTTCCATTAATTTCCATGCATGCTACTCAAAGTAATCACAGTCCAACAGCACGGGATCCCTCCCTCTTGCGCCGTGCAGCCGGCACAGACACTAAGCTTGCGTATGACATCATCGAGCGACTTTTGCAGCTTGTTCTAGCTACTTTCATTGGAAAAGAGTTGGCAACACTGTGTAGAGCAGACTATGGCATAGGGATGTAGGCCAAGTCTTCCTTTTTCAACTCAAAAAAACATTATTTTTGGCTGCAAACTGTACTTCATAAATCATGAACTTTCACCTTACCTGCAATGCAAAGTAGACGTGGGCAGAATGGAGGTACACTTGCATTTCTGTACAAAACAATGGCGTCTACATGCCATGTAAGTTAGTTAAGGTTTGTTTGCTTCTGCTGAGACATGAACAGTTGCAGTCATTAATTCCCAGTAGGTAATTAGCATTTTGCTGCATCATGCAATTTAACATGATAAATACAGCCAACAAGCCGGCAAAATGCTGATCTATCATCATGATCTACTCTCCTTGTTTATTCTGTACTTTTTTGGATCGATATATTATTTATATGTAACTATTATAACAAGTGCTGTCAAACGATTCAAATATTTAATCGCGATTAATCTCAATGTCATGTTAACTCGCAAGTAATGGCAATTAATCGCACATTTTTATCTATTCTAAATGTCCCTTTATTTTTTCTCATTTAATGCTCATCAACATGATACAACGATACTTTTAAAACGGTGCCTAAACCGAAAGATTTATTTATAGATTTATTTATAGATTTATTTATTTATATATATATATATATATATATATATATATATATATATATATATATATATATATATATATAAAAATGAGCACCTTGTTCAATTGTTTTCTGTTCTGTATGTTCAAAAATATAAAACAATAAAAAGTTGATCTAAAAAAAAAAAGGAGCACAAAACGGTGAAAACAACCACTGGATGGGAAAAGGGTATTTTACAATTACTTTGAATGCACCATGAGGCTGGTGAGGCATCATGACTGTGTTTTTCAGGCAACGGCAGCTACAGTCTGGTGTTAGAAGCTTCTCCAGTGAAATACAGTCACACTTTACACCGTTTAGCTGTCAGCATTTTAACCGTGTTTAATCCAGCTGCTAGCTAACGGTAGGCTAACGTTAGCTCCTGCTAAGTGTAGTGTTGACTAGGATCCCGTGCGGCAATGTTTCATTTCCCTCTAACGTCCGTTTTCGGAGCATCAGAGAGAAGCGCAGGCATTTACGTGGCACCTAAATAAGGCACCGAAATCTGCGTTGCTATTCGGTCTGGTAGATAACGGCACAAGTCTCGGACCCCGTTCAAAACGGCGATTTTTGCCAAAAAGCAACTAGTTTACTATTCTTTGGCCGGCTCGCAAGCCCAAACAAGTGTGTGCAGTGTGCCTGTTGTTTTGTTTCCAGTCTAGCTAGAGCCGGTGTGGTGTTGTAATTTTTCTAACGTTACTAGTTGTTGCAACAGCATGTGAAAAAAACTACAAAGTTTGCTGAGCCAAAAAGAACGTTAATCTCGCGATAAAAAAATTGACGCCGTTAAAATGGGTTTGCGTTAATGCTGTTAATAACGCGTTTATCTGACAGCACTAATTATAACCCACATTGATTTCCCCAGATTTGTCCTACAATCACCTTACACAGGACTAAAAGTGCCCATATTATGAAAAAAATATTTTTTCTGGGATTTGGGGTGTTATTTTGTGTCTCTGGTGCTTACACATGCATACAAACTTGGAAAAAAAAAAGCATCCATGCTGTTTTGAGTGAGATACGGTTTCTGAATGTGTCCTGCCTTCAGTCTCCGGGTGAGCTGTTCAAAATCGGCAGGGCTTTTTACGTCACTAGCCGAAACGAGGTGGCTAACCGTAGCATGCTAGCGCTAGCATGCTAGCTCGTTCTGAATGACAAAACACTGCTACAACATATACTAGTTCACCATAATCTACAAAATAACTACTTACATGTCTCTCTATTCTGCAGGTATTCCACGCAAAGTTGGAAGCGTGCCCTCGTTTAGAAGAAGTCTCCCAGCTAATTCTGCCTTATACTACTAAAGTTGTAGAAACAAACAGCTAGCTAGATGATGTGATCTTACCTAGCTACTATGCATGTGCGACTGCCAACAAAGATGTTACAACAGTGAGAGGTCTCACTCTGTAGCTAAAACAGAGACCTGAACACAGGGTGAAAATAGGAGCTGCAGCAATGTGCAGTACAACAAAGATATAGTGTTTTTTGAAAATGAAACCATGTAAACCTATTCTGGTACAACCTCAAAATACAATTATGATCCTGAAAATGAGCATAATATCGCTACTTTAAATTCAACTGTAGAAATAAATAGACATTTCTTTATTTATTTTTTGTTGGTTGGCTGACTGTTTATCCGAGTTAAATGCAAAACTTTTGGTTTATTGTACTCTGCCAAATGGGTAATTGGAAGACTTTTGTAACAGACGCCAATGACATTACAGTGCTGGATTTATCCATTTTCCACCCATGTTTAGTCACGAAAGGGTGTCCAAGACAGAAATCAGTGCCAGCACATCAGACTCAAAACATTTGAAATGTTGTTAAAAGGACAGAATGGAACATGGTTTATTAAATAGAAAAGAATGGTCCAGAATGGAAAGAGCAGCAAGATCACTCTCTGAAATAGCTAGTTAGTTCCAAATGCATCACTAGATCCTCCATTTGACTGAGGTGGTAAATTAAGGGGCAAGGCCCATTTTCCTCAGTGGGAGCCTTAACAGGAATTCTCTCATGCGTGGAACTGAGCAGCCTGATGGGTTTTCAGCCTCATACTGTCAAAGCATTGTAGAGGGGAAGGGAGGCTGAGGAGGTCGTCCCTTTGTTTTATGCAATGCAAATTAAACAGACGAGATGAACATATGCACCGGAAAACTGACCCTCTGTCAGAATAAAAGGTAGGTGTTTATGTGTGTTTGTGAATGCATGAGTGTTATTGGACGTTTCCAGGTGAGTTAAAGGTGCAGTAGGTAAGACTTATAAAACTAACTTTCTTTCATATTTGCTGAAACTGACCCTATGTTCGAGTAGAAATACATGAAGCAGGTAATTAAAAAAACAAACAATTTGGCTCCTCTACAGCCTGTAGAGCGATTTGCAAAAATCCACCGCTTCCTGTTCAGATGCTCCAATCAGAGCCTGGGGGGGTGTCTAACTGCGTGTCAATCACTGCTAATGCATACGCATTCATTCTCCCTTGTGGGGGAAGGGGCTTAGGAGACCGTTTTGGGCTTTAGCAGAAAGGGGGGAGGGACTGAGAAGTTGTTGATGTTCAAATTCTTTGGCTAAGTCCTGGATCTTTGCAATCCTACCTACAGCACCTTTAAGGTGAAATGGTTCACAAGGTAAAGGCAAAGGTTTTCACTAAAGCAGATAATCACCAATTCCATTAATTGATTTTGGAGTAGGAGAGGGAGGAACAATATATCTGAAGCCAGTTTTTCTAATCTATAGAGTAGCAATGACCATAATGCAATTTAGTCAGGACCCCACATAATAAACATCCTGTTTGCATGGGCCAATATCCATCGTAACAGTCTACAAAAGTTACTCCCAGAGGTTTTAAGTCATTTTATAATGCTCCACGAATCTAATAATGAGGGGAAGAAAACTCTCATAAAATCTGATTGTGTTTCTCTTATGAGTTCCATTGGCGGTGAATTTATCCAACAGCTGGGACCCGTTGAATATAACCTGCAAGGACTCATTTGTGTTGAATATCAATTCAATGCTCAAATGCATTTCTGAAAGTAGGGGCAATTACCAGGCTAATTATCAGGACCGTGGAGAACATTCTAATCAGGAGAAAAAGCTTAAGTTAAATAGTGTTGTCAACATTGGCTGAGAGAGAGGAAAATGTCTTTGACTGTTGCAACCAGGACTTGACTTTTGTTGGAAACTTGTGAAAGTGATTAAGTTAGTTTAGAAATACTATGGTTTGGTATGATAAATGGTATGGTTAAATATGTTGGTCATATTTACCTTCCAAAACTATATACATTTTACATAATAACCCTGTCTCCTAAAAAATTACGTTCCCATACAACAAAACCGCATTTTCAATTATGTTACGAGGGAAATGTAATCTCCAGCGACTGGCGCACGTTGTGAAATGGTAGCTGTTTAAAAACCCTGTTGATGTTGTGAATTTACACAAAACTACTGTACATGAGGCCCAGTTCTAGACTGCTTTCAATCGGAGGGCAGTAAGAAATGTTCTTTAAATTTAAACCCACTTTGTTCGTGGGACCACATTTTCAGAAAGCTAAGGGCCTGGGGGCCGGACATTTCCCTGAGTGTTATTCTCATTATATATGTACACTTGTACACTATGTGACACCACATAATTGGCGTTAGTGTGACAGGTGGAGGCGTGTGGGGCATTGCCTCGTTGGTTAGGATTAGGCAACAAAAGCACTTGGTAATGTTTAGGCAAAGCAACTACTTTAAGTTTAGACAACAAAATTACTTGGTTAGGTTTAGAAAAGGATAATGTTTGGATTAAAATAATTAGGGCTGATATGTTTAAGTAATTTAAGTTACGTAAATTTAAGTACGTGACGCAGGTTAAGTATGTTACATAAACAAGTCAACGTTGACTTTTGGTTTCATAGCAACATGAACAGCGTCCTCCTGCGTGGAAGTCCTGTTTGTTTGACCCATTTACAACAGAAAGAAAGAAATATAAAGTTGGTGTACACTAAGACACTTTTTCTTAACAGTTTTCTGTTACTTTTCCAATATTCAATGACGTGGATCTCTGCATGTAGTTTCCTGGAGCAAATGTAACAGCACCCACCATCTCTCATTATCTGTGTGGATTTATTTTGATCTCCTGCCAAATGATACTGGGCCAAGGTGAAAAGTTTAGTTTGGAGTGTTGAATGCATCTATTAAGGCTTTAATGAAAACACTTGACCATTTCTGGCACAGCAGCAGGAAAAGATACAATGCAAATATACTGGACCTAAAGGAACGATGGAAATGTTTCCTTCCCAGCAGGTTTAGTTCTAGTCTGAGGCTACAGAATATATAGAAGCTTTATGTAAATTTATCTCATGAGGACTAACAATGAATTACATATATAAACCCTATAACGGCACATTTATGTGTTTAGACTTCTCGTCTGCTGAATAGCTGTATAGGTATAGTTACTTGAGGAGGAATTTACCAGGATGCTGGCAGTAACCCATTGCATTCAGCTCTAAATTTAGTTAATCCTGATGGACTTGTCTGTGCTATGTCCGTAATTCTCCTTCTCTCATTAAAATAGCAGATACAAGCCCTGGAGAAATAGTTAAACATGTGCATGGGTTATTTCAGTGTACTCTCTGTTCATTTTGCTTTGCAAACATGAGTAGCCTGCTATCTGATGCCATCTCTTCGTTATGTCATTATAAACACTGAGAGTCGCTGCCTGCAGTTGCCTTGGATTACATTCTCTGTCCAAACAAACCGCACTGCATTTACTGGGTACTAGAAGAACCGAGATACATAATTCTGGCCTTTTGGTTTAAACTGACCATAAGAAATTCTGTATACTTTGATTACAAGGTTATCTAATGAAAGGAGTCTGTCTGTCTATCCTTTCTGAATGAACACTCTTATTTGCTGAAATAACCTATTCTGAAATAGCTAGACGTTAGCAAATGATACATCTACTCTAGCATTGCTAGGGGACACAACTATGTCATGGCAGGTGTATTGCTCAGGACCCAAGGAAGCGCAGTGTCGAGTGTGAAGTTGTTTAGATTAGTGGTTCTCGAGAAATCTGCAAGCAGTAAAACCGGAGGCCAAGCAATGTGCCTGTTCTGAACGGGCACTTCACTAGGTAACCCAAATCACAAAAATATGACAATCATTACCTGTCTTGGTTCAGGAATGGCCTTTGGTGCCGGACACAAATGGCAGTTAAAATAAATCCTAAAAGGCAATTGGAAGCTAAGGAATGTTGTTGCTGTGTTTTTGTTAAACTACTATTTTTATTGCTTAATCGCTGCTTTCAGCACCACTAACCAAATCCCATTCGCTTCCATCGAATTGGGGTGAAAGCAGAAATCTGAGATCTCAAAACCTAGATAAATAAAACAAGAGTCTAGATGGTTAGACACCACTATGAGTAGTAGTGAACTTTATTTTATTTCTGTATTTTATTTCTTTAGTATTACTCTAATTGCACCTGTATAGTACTGTATATAAGGAGGCAGCATATTCACACAAGACACACATTTACGGTGTGTTCACAACGACTATGATCTGGCATACACTACATTTGGCTTGAAAATGTGGGCAGGTTTAGAGATAATTTTTTAGCATACTTGCATATTTGTAATTTGCAAACAAAAATGTGAATGTCAGCAATTATGCCAAATAAAAAAGTTTAAGCTCGCAATCCCCTTCGTTTTGTTTTGCGTTTTCTTTTTGAAACTCTTGTCAAAAGAACGAAGTTTGATCTCTGTGGCCATTTTACCTCCAAATAGTTCTATATTTAGCATTGTGCCTCTCATTATACATCAATATCTAAGCACTAACCAGCTGTAGCAGTAGTTTTTTGGTTTCTCATCTGGCAGATTCAGGCTTCATCTCCCTAAAATGTATGCAGATAATTAAGCACTGGGGACGCAATTAAGCAGACAGGTATGAGTGCCTTTGAGTTAATTGACTGATTTAAAGAGGGTAAGTGCACAGAATGATGTTATCTGCTTGGTTAGTCATTCTCGGGAGCTGGATGTCCACATGGGGAACTTTTGATGGCACATACATTGACCTGTAGAAGTAAATAAAAGTTATACATAGCATTTAGACAGCAAACAGCATGCTCACACATAATAATTATGCCCCTTTGCTGAAGCGTAGATATTAACAATGCAAATGTTCCAGTATGGTACTTCAGAGCTAAAGTGTATCTATTTACAATGAAAAAAGGGCGTGTTAGATTAGTGCACAATTAATCAAATCTAGGTCTGATTAAACACGTGTTTGAGGCTTCAGCTCCAACTTACCTCACATTATCTCAAACAATACAATTTACAGTTTGTCTTCATTTTGTGTGTTGTACACGTTTAAGTTATGGTTTGCAATGCACACTCACGTTTATATTACTTACTAATTTGCTCCTCATTCTGCAACTCAGGACTTATTCTGTAGAAGTTTTTGTTTATTTTTTTATTTGTAAAGATGGTATTTGTTATAGCACAGAGCATTGCTCTCCAGGTAGGCACTGAATCATTATTTACTGCATGTCACTGATTACTCTGTAATGTTTAAGTGGACAGAGTCCTGATTGTTTTTTTTTTCTTCTGTATATTGAATCACGTGGCATTTCAGTGATAAAGGACCTTCCCACAGTGGGATCGATGAAGTAATACTGCTACTACTAATACATTTTAGATGCTTGTCCGTCCTCGTGTTACTGCTGCACACCAGCAATGGTTAGAATGGAGTATAGTCTAGTCGAGACTTGTATATGACAGAATTTCTTCCCAAAAATCTCTCTCAAATATTTTTAGTCAATAAAAGACATGATGCAAAGCCACTACACAGCTGGTGATTAACAGTTAGTGAATGTTCTTGATGTTTATAGTGGCAAAATGCTATTGTTTGTTACTCAAAGGTCGAACAGTGATTGCATTATTTTTCAATATCACATGAGTTCCGCGTTTTCTCTTAATGCTCGGTAATATTGATTGTGAATTTTTAATAAGCCCAGATAAGGTCAGCGTAAACGTAAACCTTTCCTCAATGAAAATACAATTACGGGGGCCATCATGGGGTCTTATTCGCTGTGTTTGTTTGTATCAAGACTACGGGAGAAGGGAAAGATGTACTTTGTTTGACTAAAGTCACTATCAAGCCTGCATATGAATAAGCATCTTCGTATCCAGATCAGCATGCCACTTGGACGCCCCAATTGCTGTCTCATCAGCATTCACATAAAGTGAGTTGGAAACTTTCTGGTATAGAAAACTGACCCAGATCTGAGATGTTTAGTGAAATACAGGAATTTGTATGTTTCCAAAACATCACTTTCTCCATATCTCTGTTTCTATAGATATGGAAGCATTAGCCAGGTGGCCTACATTTTCAAAAATGTCATAATAATGATACTAATAATGTTCAAACTATTCTTTTTAAAGTCTTTCTGTTGCTAGATTGATCTGTCAGGTCTGGCCCCTGCTTTAAATTGCAGTTTCTGCACACCTCCCAGCTTGAGCATTGATTTAAGTAGCATAAACTAGGCTGACACACTATAATGCTGGCTACCCCACCGTGAAACCCTCCCTGTTTTCAATTTGTGGGTAAAAGCAGCAGACACATGCTTGTCTAGTAATTGATTATATGGCTACTTATTAACACACTTGTGTAGTCACACATCTGGCTTCCCAGAAGTGTGACTACTAATCAATCAAACGTTTATCCTGCAGCTTCCAATCCTGGACAGAACTAGTTTTACAAACATAGACTTCTTCGGAGTTTAATTAACTTGGAAGAATTCCTTATGCGCTTTGAAGAGTTCATGATTTTAGTTAGCTGGTTTCACATTTAATATATTCTTGAAGATGAAGAGCGCCTTGGATCTTCTCTGCATTATTTAACTTTTTTATTTTTATGTATTTTCTCTTCTTCGCCAACATCCCAAGGATAATATGGCTTGTACCCATTTGAATAATTGTCGCATATGCCATACCTCACGGGGTCTTTTTTAGAGCTTTGGTGACAGTGTTTTCCATAAAGAGCTTAAGTTATTTTAAAAGGAAATACCGGTCAACGTAATAATCCTCAGATGTTATTACTATGAGCAAGGACAGCCTAACAATTATTTGTGAACGTAAAAACCTGTATCCTTAACCTAGAAACAAGATATTTTAAGGCTATAGCCTACAGTATTGGTATAACAGAACGTGAAGCTATAGCCAATGACTGAGAGGCAGATTAAGAAATTGGGATTAAGACCAAATAAAAAGCCTATACAGCCATAATATCAGACACAAACTAGAAATTCCACTCATTGACCTAGACAATTATCCTGAATACTGTAATCTTCCCATTTAGACGTATAATTTTAAGATGAAGGGTTAACCCTATTTTCATCATTGTGGAATGGTTGTGGTTGTAATGATCTAGCGCTGGCGATCCCTGAATGACCATCATCGTAGTGGATGGTAAAACACTTTATTTTTAACCAGGGAATCATTGGTAAACTATTCTTTGAGGATTAGATTTAGGATGAAAACCAAATGTTCCCTAATTATTAGGGTATGTTTCTCTGTTTCATGTGACATTTGTCTCTGATGGCCATTTGGATGGAGGATATTGATGACACTGAACACTTGGTTTCCTTGCTATCTTTACAGCCTTTCTACTTAAATGTTGCGTGACATAAAAAAGAACAGGAGCACAACTTGTGCTATGCAATTGCAATTGTTCTACTTGACCCTGACATTGAATATTTCAAAATTGAGATTGTGAAAATAGTGCAGTTTCTTCTTTTAATTTGACTTTTGAAAAGACAGATAGCTATCTTTGGTAATAGTTTACATATACTATGTAGACCTACTTTTAAGGACACATCACAAAAGAATGTGCTCATCTGTAATCGTGTTAAAATATCTCATGTGAAGACATCAACCCTCTGGCCTTACTCTTTGCTTTTGAAAAATTTGTTTCCAGCTGCCCATCAGATAACATTTTAAATAAAATCTGTTCCTCAAAAAATAAATAATAATAAAAATAAACACAGCTCCTCCCAGCACTAAAGCCAAAGCCTATGAGTAGAAAAGCATCCTCGATCCTTTAGCACAGTTATTATCGGTCTATTTTTAACTCAGCATTTCCTTGGGATAATAATTGAAAGTGGTCTTCAAGCCGCTAAGTTATCTGGAAATGCACCACATCTTTGGAAAGCTCCAGTCTGGGCCGTGGGCCCACTACAACACAGACGACACTTGTGAACGTGGCCAATGATTTGAGAATCCAAACAAATTCCAAGACGCTTTCTGTTTTCATGCTACTAGACCTGACTGCTGCAATTAAAACAGCTGAAGAAGAAATTCTGCTTGATGGACTACATCAGTAAACTGGCCTGTCTGTTGACTTTTTAATTAGTTTAGATGATGTCTACTTCTAAGGGAGGGATTTGGTTGTTTTAGGAAACTAAAGCACAGATTTTCTTCTCTCTACCAGGGCTCTATTCTCAGGCCATCTTCATCTCTTTTGGTATAGTGTGCGTAGACAAGCATAATATTAATTTATATTATGAGAGTCAACTTCTGCTTATGTTGTTATTATTGTTATATGTAAGGCTGAAAACACAACTTTGTATTGTTTTAATGTTTCACCTAAATATTTCCTTTAATCAATGCAGATTCCTCTCACACGCAAGAGCGAATTCAACAATGTGCATCATATGCACATTCTTTGCTTCTTTGCATCCGTAAGAATACAAACAATCACCAAGATCATTATATAGAATTGTTTTTGCATTGCAGCGTTTGACAACAGGTATTCTTTAATAGCTGTGTGCTGAACAATTCAATCCTGCATTCTCTTTACAAACAAGGATGCACACCTAATTTAAGCTAAACACCTCCATTACTGCATCCATTGCTTGGAAATGATTTGTAATTCATAGCAGCATTTAACATTTATCAACAAGACTGTAAGTGACATATAACATAAGATCGCAATTGAAGTGTTGAGGCTTACCATTTGTTTTGAGTGGGATGTTCATAATTAAGCAAGCATGTCGGGAAGTTGCAGTGACTCATGCTCCCTTAAGTTGTAGTAGCTCTAAAAAGTATTGATAATAAGGGCACATTTATGATCTTACAGTTTTAGAGGAACAGGTTCTGTGAAAGCCTAGAGGTGCTGTGCAGCAGTTAGTAGTGAGAAAGTAGTTGGGCCCCATTTGGAGAACTGTTTGTGTTTTGAAGTTGTAACCCAGTAGAGCTCTGGAGGGAGTTGTTTCAATTGCATATTGATTGAACTGTATACGAGCTTGAGAATAACAAACGGCAGTATAATATTATATTAGGATGGACATTACATTAAGTACTTACGAGGAGATTTAGCAATGAATATTATTTATGTCGAGCAAAGCCTGTTCACCAGGGTCTAGAGAAATGACTGTGAGAAAGTGGAATCAAGCTTACCAAATATGCTTCTGGTATTTTGTTCTGAATGCTTATAAGGCCTAACGTAAACGTGATTATTTGGAGACCTAATGTGATTAACTTGTGAGAATGTAAACCTCTATGGACCTTGAAGAGGAAGAGCGGGATCAGCTATAATCGGATGCTTTTAGTCAAAGATGTTATGCATGAATCCTCCCCTGGTCCAAGAATGAGAGCAAGGGAGAGAGCTCACGTGTGTGGGTTCCTTTTATTATCTGTGCCAAAAGGAGAAAAAAAGAAAGCAGTGTTTGGTTATTTTCTGCCCATCTTGCCTAAATTTCAAGCAAACCCATGTTTATTATCAGCATTAACTGAGCTGTACTGCAGGGCTTGGCATGCTTTTAACCAAGATGCAAGTGTCACTAAAGTGATAAAACATAAGCCACAAGTTTGATGGTGGTTGAACTTGGTTTGAACCAATCTCAAACTAATTGCAGTATGCTAACTTTTTTGGCATGAAAAATACACCAAGTACTCTTAACATGGCATTCAGGTTAATAGCAGGTTCAAGTTGTAGAGCATGACTACATCAATGCTTTATTCAAATTTAGATTAACTGGGCTGGTGAATACTCTAGTCAACCTTGGATGTGCTTATCTGCAAAAATGGAGGAGTCTCTGTGGTCCTGACATTAAATAGCTCTCTTAGAGAGATGGATGATGGGAGTTAATAGCAAAAGTCAGACAGGTCAGTCTGGGTGAAACAAGGATCAGTTTGAAATAATCAACCCTAGGTCCGTAAGTATCACAGCATTTAAAAAAAACACTTTGATCGAAAACTCTTGCTGTTTTGACAAACAGTTGATGGTACAGGCATTCTTTTGGACACAACTGCTTTTAGCACTGTCTGCACTGCCATAGTGAACCAGCTTCACGCCAACTTGCTACAGTCATCATCCGGGAAAGGGCAGCTCAGCTTCACCACCTTCTTCCACTTCTCTATTTCCCCTTACATCACACTGTTCACTGTTTTGCTGGCACTGCAAATATGGATGAGCATAGGTGAAAGGCAGATACTGATTTCCCAAACTGTTCATATTCTCTAAGGGTACATACTGAAATACAATTCATATGCACCATTGTGCGATGCTCTTGGAGAGTCCAGTCAATATTTGTCAACAACTTTGTCCCATAGCTGGAATATGGATAACAGTGTGTGTTATTGGACTAGAAAATGTGCCCATATTGCCGGAAAACCCACTGGAATCCCACTAGCCACAGAGTGAGACAGTTCTCTGTGGCTGTATTGAAAACAAAAATATAGCTATATTGTTCCTAGCTTTCTGATGGTAGTAGGAGATTCATTTCTTTATATTTCCAATATTAGTAATATCAAATACATACAGGCTTTTGTTGCAGGATCACATTTGTTGCCAGTATTTTGTCATTCAAGAGCCCTGGAATATTAACTTAATCCAAGTTCATTTACAAATGCAGCCATTCACAAAATAAAAAAATAAAAAAATTGTATAGCTTTCCCAAATAGCAACACAAAGCCTTTTTTCTCTCCTCAACCCACTGTGAGAAAATCATTTATAAAAGAGCAGGCTCTTCTTCTCCTTCTGCCATCTCCGTATCCTTCCATTTCATTATGACATGTTACGGGTCACTGCAGTATTGCTACACTGAGCTGCCAACAAGCATATCATTTTCCATCAAGATCCCGCTCAATGGTTGCAGTGGCATTATTGGTAGAAGGAGCACACGGAGAGTAATGGACCTAAAGTGATGGCTCTGTCAAATAGACACTGCTAGAAAGTACCCTATACTGTAGAGCTGTAATAGACCCAAGCCTCTCTGAAGAGCAGGCTCTTTAAAGAAATCAAATGATTTGAATATTTAAATATGATCAAATCATATTTTCTCTGTACCAGTGCAAAATTATAATTTAGCAATAATTCACTTATCAATTCTGATTCCAAAGCTCACCACCACCTCTGAGAAAGATTTACACCATGTGGCACTTGCGGTAATGGGCTTGTCCACAATGTCCAGCAGTGATTGATCTCACCCATCATGCCTCATGTGTAAAAGTACTTTGATTTACACTTTGTTAATCTTTCACTACTGTGCAGAGGCTGTGCAAGAGATCCATGGGCCTGATGCTGTACCTAACAATATGAGCCCTGCATGTGACTTATGGGGTAAAAGTAGCTTTGTAAATGGTCATAACTGTTGGCGGTATGAAATCATATGAAAAGAAATACATCCTGCTTTCTCTTGCCCAACAAAATTATGAAAAGTGAAGCCCCTTTACAGAAACTTAAACACCTTTTGATTGGCTAGAGTGGAGTAGTAATAAAACACTTGTAGTATACTCCGATTAAGCCTGGATTAGAGAGTAAAACATAATGATAGTGTTCAGAAATGTTAACATAAAACAAGTCATATTTTCTTTTTTGACTGAGACAACCACATATAATGTCCTTGCATTTTATCTACTGTAAATGCCAAAACGTATTATTATTCCATTATTAAAACATCATTAATAAAACAACTCTTATGTTTTACAGGAGGCCCCTAACAAATGAGCCACTACAGGTGTCCCTCTTGCGCCCCACGGAGGATTTATGCTAAGAGAAGTACTTGCATTCAGAAACCTATTTTTTGCATAAATATACTGCATTTAACCCTTTGTAGCCTATGGTTTTGGAATTGTCTTAGCCATTCATGCTATATATTGTTATTTTCAGGATCAGTATGACTACTCAGAGATAGCAATTATTTATTAAGGAAAAAAATGGTTTTAGGTATATATATAGATATAACATTTATATTTTGACTTGGTGCGCACATCACTGTCAATATATTTGCCCTGTAGGTGTGCGTGATGTGTCTGCATGATGTGTTCAGGGTTTAAAGGGTTTCTGTTTCTGTTGGAGAACTGCAAAGAATGAGATTAATGTGAATCTAAATTGGGTTATATAGATAACCGATAGCCCTAAGCCTTGATTAATGGCTTAGGTTTGATATCCAACTGATGACCACACAACATCTGATTTAAAATTGAAAGTGTTGGCCATAAATCATTTATACGTCTTTGCACACACATTGTTGACTACATTACTTACTGGAAGAATAGAGCCAATTAAGGATTTTTACACTGCTTACTGATTTAACAGTTATCTTTGATGATGCCACATGCCTCTCTTTGTTGTTGTGTTATTTAGGATGTTTCAAAAATCTTGCATAATGCAACTTTAAAAACGTTTGTGTGTCTATGTGTGTAAAAATTGAAATTCAAAATATTCCTCCGTCCTGTAAACTTTGACCTAATCATGTATGTGTCATATGCTGCTGAATAGCTTCAGGTTGCTGTTTGATCCCTCTCTAACATTACCCCTCCATCTTTTTCTCCCCCTCTATTTTTATGCACCACGCACACACAAATGTGTGCACGCACACAACAAAGGGGAGTATAATTAACAGTGTGCGTTTGAAGACAAGTAGTCATACCCTCATTACAGGGCAGCTCCCTTGCTCAGAAGGATACACATGCACACACAGTTCGCGAGGGCACAATCTCTGTTTAACAAAGATAGAAATAGGAGTCGTGGCAATGGATGGACAGCATTTGTTTCTCAGTGTCAGTTGACAGCCTGGTATTAATTGCAAATGCCACAAGATACAAGACCATGGCAAAGGTCTCTAGCATACTTCTCCTCAGCTCTGTTTTTTCCCCCTCCTTTCCTTTCTTCTTTCTTTATGCTCCGGGGGTAAACAAGCGAGAGGGCCCAGTGGCTAGAAAAATCACATTATATATGAAGCGCTTCATGCTATCACTGTGTGTGTATGTGTGTAATGAATTCCAACCACAGGCTCTCTATTCCCCAATCAATCTCTAATATGTTTCTGACAGTGGATGCCATGTTAGGGAGCGCATATTGAAAGGCATGATTCCTAAAAGGAGGATTTATCGTGTACAGAGCCCTTGGTAATCTTGGTGAAGCTAAATAATGTTTCTTAAAATAATAAGTGGAGTATAGATTTATCTATGCATGATATCAGTCAAGACATGTATCATATCTTTAATTCCATATGTGGATTGGAGTGTATTACCTATTATAGCTTTAAAATACATAATTTCCTCTTCTTTCTAAACTTCATCTTTCAAAATGCATGTGTGTCGGAGGGTTTTGCAGTTAGAAGAATTGCCATTACTCTGAAATTGGTACTCTGTTAGCACCTGCGGTGAGCCATATAGCCCTATAACACCACACTCCCAAATTTACCAATCTCATGTCGTGCGTTCATTTTGACTAAATATTGTGTAATTTATGTGTTCATTACCCTGGATACCCCAGGAGCATTAAGCGATCATCCATGATGCCCTCTGTGTTCAATTGCTGTTTAATTTCATGCAAGCCATTTATCAACCAGATGTTTCCAATGAGTTCTAAGATTAAGTACCGGTGCTAATAAATGAGACTTTATCATTCGTGAAAACATTTGTGTGATGAGAAAAAAAAAATGCTGCTGACTGCGACGGTAGATTAATTATAGGTCAAAAGAAAAGTCAAGACTATGTGGAAATGTTTTATTGAGATCAATCTGGGATGGCCTGATGCTCAATAGTAAAATATATATGTTGCTAGCTCTCTGCAAGTGTACTGTATGCAAATCATGTGTCTGGTGTGGTTTCGCTGTCACACATTGACATTTTGGGCCCTATTTTAACAATCTAAGCGCACGGCGTGAAGCGCCTGGTGCAGGTGCGTTTAGGGCGTGTACGAATCCACTTTTGCTCTTAACTAATCATGTTTTGGGCATAACATGCAATAAACATGTCATCTCCCATTCCAGGATAGGAAACTGATCTGCTCGTGCGTGAAGTGAAAGCGCACAAGCAGATCATATCATAATACTATTTCACATTGTAATATTTTTATTTTTATTTTATTATTTTATTTTAATCTTTTGCATGTTTGTGTGCTGCTGCACGTCCTTGTGTGTGTAACAAGCATAGCGTGCGTGCGCATTTTACTAACGCTGTTAAAATAACAATGAAATGTTGCGTTATTGACTTTAGACCAGGTTTTCGTTGGTCAATGGCGCGATCACTTTCCACTGCCTAAAGATAGCAATACACCAAGAATGCACCTGAACACACTTCCCTGTAAGACCAGCACGCTCATGGGCTAACAGAACAACGTGGGCGGTGGATGGGAAATTGACAACTGCGTCAGTCTTAAACTAGGAACGACACTTGCGTCGGGCTTTGCGCTGCACTGCGCCGGGTGTTCGATAAGGTCCTTTGTGTAACTTGTGTGGAATCCATTATATTCATCAGGTGTGACAGCCTTCCAACATGGCTTCTCAGCATGTCATAGAAGACATGCACATAAATAGTACCAATTAGAGTAGCTTGTATCTATGCAAGTTCTTGTAGGATTCCAAAAAATCATATCCTCAACAGATGTGCACCAGCCAAAATAGAGACCCTCTTTTTTAACAGTCTTATCTCCTTACTGTCTGAAGTACTAACAAAATAAAAGGATGGGACCAATCGGCATTGCTGTAAAAAAAAAAAAAAAGCTCATTCGTATGTTCTGTGACTTTTACAACCCAAATGGCCAAACCTTCTTTCATGTCTCACTGAAGTGAAATATCAGTGGGGTGTGTCATGTTTCTCTCTAAGCTCTCTTTCAGAGAAGGCGAGGAACAATAATGGTGGGATGAGCTGCATGATACACCCAGTCCAAACCTCAACAATAACATATTCAGAGAAAATGTGTTCAAGTGGTGACTTCTATTATTCAACACTGTGGTCCCGGCCCTCTCACTCTTTACAAGTGGCTGTTTGTAAGGTTGGTGATTTAGGAATTCTAGGTTGTATTTTAGGTGAAACAGCAGGTGACGTGGCCGGTTAGCTCAGTTGGTAGAGCGGGTGCACATACAGGTATGCAGGGGTTTATTCCTCAACGCAGAAGGTCCAGGGTTCGAGTCTGATCTGTCACGGTTTTCCTGCATGTCTTCCCCCCCTCTCTCCCCTTTCATATCTCAGCTTTCCTATCCAATAAAGGCAGAAATGCCCAAAAAACAAACAAAAAAAAACCAGAGTACACTGTGGCAAGTTGACCTGAGAAATGAATGTAAAGGACTGTAAATGAATCATCGGACATTTAACCATAACCTCTTTTCAATCATATGCAAGCCATAGACCAATGTTGATATTAGATGAAACTTAAATGAAATATTAACATTTGACATTTATACATGTTCTGATTTAATATCATACATTTTATCCATACCTGCTTTTGGTCACTGTATACCACCACATTGCAGACAATCTAAGGCCATTTTATGATTATGCATCCTATAATTACTGACATGAAAGGGCTTTAGCCTCCCCATGCAGAGATGTTCAAAGGTGAGCTTCTCACAGCTGGACATCTGGAGGCTATTACAGCTGCGGGCTGGAACACAGCAGCCAATAGTAGAAGATTTAATGACCCTGGTGATATGAGAGGAATACTGACAAATACAGGGAATATCAATACAAAGATCTTATCTAAGTATATAGAGGAGTTCTTTGATCTATGGATTAAAAGTATTATCTCCATGGGGGTCAAAAGACGTGTGGTTTAAAACAAACCACACATCCTTTCCCAAAAAGGACTGGGTGTATCACACATCCTTTCCCAAAAAGGATGTGAGGTATAATAGAATAAACTAGGATAAAAGTCAGCACAAGACTTCAAATAGTCTCTGGTCTTAACCCTGGATATAAACCTTGAACCAGTGCACCCAGAGGAACACCTTTTTCACTCCATATGCAGAACCTGGACCTCAGGACAGATACGTGGGCAACAACAAAATAGCAAATGCATTTTTGTAAGAGAGAAAAATATTTAAATCCAAGGTCAGCTTAAGTAGCAATTCATAATTCATATATGAGCTCAGTTACATTTCCGAAATAGTTAAACATTGTGGTAAAGGAGAGAGCAGTGTGCTCATGAATGATTGACAACCCTGCGCTTCGCCCTTCAGCTTCAGAGTTTGCTTCACTTATTTGGCTGTAAACAAGCATAGCATGACGTCGCATAAACACAAAGTACAGAACTTTGTCCCTTGATCCTGTGGCAATGGTTATACTTTAGATTTAGCTCTAAAGGAAGATACATGATTTAGCCGTTACAACCCATCCTGCAGCAATTGACAGCAGAGATGGTGAAACATGTATTTGTTCATTGCCATGACGGACAAAGAAAATAGACTTTGTTTCTTGGAGCATATTAATCCAGTATTACCTTGGGAATCGATCAGGAGGAAGGGAATGTGTGCTTTAGCTTATACAAGACGGCTAAAACATCCTTCCCACTGATTCCCCTCCTTTCAATATGTACACCATGTGGAACTTTGATTCCTCTTTTTGGTTAGTCTGACCAGACCGGATGCTATTTGGACTTTGGGATGTTAATTAAATAGTTACATTTTCCATCAGCTCATCAATCATGCCAAACATGTTAGCAATTATATTTCAATGCTTATTCTTACTAGGGTTCATTTTAACATCATTACTTTCCGGAAATATATGGGTATTCTCGCAAACACAAACAAAGATTGATGTTTAGTCATACGTTACTATTTTTTAAAGTACATTATCTTTGAGGTAGAATTATTTGAACCTCTCACCAGCTTTTAGGATCACCTGCTTTTTTTTTCTTCTTATTTGCCCCAAACTTTATATACCTCCAAAACTATTGACAATACAGCTAGCATGCTAAAAGGCTTAACTAAGATGGTGCATCTGGTAGATATTACCTGCTGATCATCAGCAGGTCAGCACTGTCACTGTGAGCATGCTGATGTCAGCATTTAGCTCAAAGCACCGCTGTGCCTAATTGCAGCCTCAAAGGGCCAGCCGCATGTTTGTAGACTCTCAGGCTGTAATCCAAAACACCGCCTGTACTAGCTGTGAGTAAGGGTTTGGCCAAAATGGTGCATGTATTATGCAGTACGCAAACAAAAGCAAAATCTGCAATATGCAAAAAATAGGGTTAAAAATACCCGGACGTTGTACTGATTCAGAAATAAATTCCAGTATGCACCAAACCAGTCTACCTCGCCTTCAACAGTTTCATACTGCATACTACTAACAACGCTGTATTAGTATTATTCAACCTTGTTGCGGCTGCAACTACCAGCCGCACCATCAACCGGGCATATTGAAGGCAATGTTTGTCAATTCTTTTGTTTTTCTTGCTTTTTATTTTTAGGCCCACTTCATCTTGAGTGCACACAATCAAGTTAAATACAGTAAGGTGTTACTACAAAGTTCCCTGCCAGTCACTTATTACCGACAATCCTCCTGGCAACCTGGCAAAAAGACTGAGCTGCTGCAGCATCACACCAGTTTACTGTATGTAGATGGGGCTGTTAAATTGGACTGTGTCATTCTGATATAGCCAGAAGGGTGTTCTGCAGAGCCACTTCATCTATGCTACACCTTTTTAAGAAGAGGAGTGTCTAATCTCCCCTGCAATTTACAATTGGCTGTTTAATTATAAGCTCTAGAGCAGCTCAGTTGAATTCATAGAGTTATATATTTTTGTCACTTTTGCTTGGTTTTGCCATCTTGACATTTGGTGACTAAAAGCCCTATTGTTGCACCTTTGTAACTGCTCTTTCAGTTTTATGTTTACCCTGGTTCTTCCCAAACCGTTTACATCATATTGTATTCAAACTCAAATATCTTACTTATTTTCCCCAAAGTACAGTAAAATCAAACTTACTAGTCGTAAAATATCTGCCAGATTTTGTCACAATGATGGCAGTACATAGGTAGGGAGTAATTATAAGGGCAAGACCTCACATACACCATAAGAGCATGGTACAGTACAAGCACACATTTTAGCCAGTAGAATCCAAATATCCCTCCACAGTAGAAGCTCTTAAAACTCTGTAGCTCTGTGTGTTGAGCAGCATTCTTTAAATTGTACAATGAAAGTGCAAAGAAAAAATGAGCCTGTCCAAAAAAAAAAATCTAGACTTGTGGTTAACATAAATGGATGTTTTGGCATGTGAGGCGACGAGCCGCTGTGTTTTGGTGGGTGCGCCGGCATTGTTCATTCATGATAAATGTGCATTACGTGCATGAGCGGCTGTAAACCGATTAAATACGAGTTGAAAATGGCCATCGGTTCCAACCGTTGATGAGTGCCAGTGAAAAGCAGGCTAAAGTCCTAACATGTTAGCCCAAGCATATCTTGAGTTGTTTTGACGTTAAAAGCCATTTTAGCTAGGTTTCAATTTGTTGCCCGTTTCTTTGGTATTCCCCTGAATACCATCTTGTTGCATTAATAGCAGCCTCTTAAAGTTCCCCACAAACTGAACGCTACCTGCTCCAGCTGAGGATGGCATGGTGTGAAGGGCTACTTGGGATTCCCTTACAAGTCATTATCAATCTGTTCCTTTTTCTCAACATGGTTAGTAAAGTATAGGTTAAAGAGAGGCCTCAGCTCTCTCTACCTCCCTACCATTTCCTTTTCTTCTCACATGCAGGCACACACATAGATGCTGACATTTGTGATTACAGTGATTACCAAGCAGTGAAAAAGTCATATTTTTTGTTTCGAAATAACAGATTGTCAAAGCAGCAAATGAATTTGCTCCCACCAGCGATGCGAAATAGACATATTATTTTCAAATTTCAATTTATTTTCTTGTGAAGTCTGCTGTCTTGTGGGGCTGCCACTCACACGATTGTTTTGCTCAATAGTATTAGCAATCAGGCAGTGAGACATTGCCACAGTTTGTCAGATGGGGCTTATTTTTCATCTGTCGCTGCCATTGTCGGAGAATGTGGTTAAGTCACATTCAGATGAACGTTTGCTGTGTGTTTACAGAATGTGCAGGAATGATGTGAAATTGGCGGGACGCCATGTGGCGCTTTGGGATCTCCCATGATGCTTTGGTTCAGGCCCTACTTTATATCTTCCCTGGTCTTTTTCTTGCTACTTCTCCATGAGTGGCATTTAGAGTACAATATGCTGCACAATAAGAGACAGTTGCCTTTTTTTGTATTTTTTTTTTTACAATGTTTATATATTGATGTTAATTATACATTTTAATATAGACATATAGGAAGATGCCACACTTGCTGACATTTTCTATTTAAAATGTCTACAATATAGAAAAAGAAAAGACAAAAATAACAGAGCAAACTGCTGTAAAGAGTGTTCTATCATCACTGTCAAACTAATGATTAAAAATGGATCTACATTCATCACAGTTTCAGGCATTTCTCTGTCAGCAAAGATGTTGTTGCAGAGAGGTAATAAAAGAACCGTGAAATCGGTGACAGTAACCAAGGCAAAACTATTTCTCTCTGCCTGAGATGCAACAGAGAACAAATAATTGATTTCATACCGAGACTTATACTTTATTCGTTGCAGGGATATGGAACTGCCAAATACAGGCTAACTTCTATGATTCCAAAAACCTCCAACAAAGAGATGAGAAAATCCCAACCCATGGTCTGATAATATCTTATCCAATGCTATTTTAACCTAAAGTAGGTTATTTTCTCTTAAAATCCGTAAGACTTGTATAGATTGTTTCCTTTGGAACAGTATTTTTTTTCCTTCAGCTCAATGTCACACAATCATAACAAAAATGTATCATTTCATCTGGGATTTATTCTGAAACTTTTCACTTTCAATATATCCATATTATGCTCTTTTGCAATTTGTTCAGTAGTACATTTACTTAACCATTTATTTTGAGCAAAAAGCTAGATATGGATGGATATAAAAAAAACAGCACAAATAATATTGCAGTAACGTCATTTTTCCAAGAAACATATATGCAAATATAACCTAAACAATAACAACAATAAGCAGCCATGGCAGAATCTAAGCTTCATGGGAACTGCGGGAACTGTGCAAGAGTTTTTTCAGAAAATATGTGCTGCTAATGCAAATTTAACTTGCGTTAACTGTGTGCTGGCTATTGCAGCCTCAGTAAAAATGACAAAGTAGGCAAATATGTCAGTCAGTAGTGAGTAGCTGAAATAAAACTAAATGTTCCGCCTAGAGGAAACAATAATGCAATGTTCGATTGAATGTTGGAGATGTAACAACGTCACTATTCGGTTTGGATACCAGGCTGCCACTGACAATTGGATGTAGGGGTTGTAATGATGATACCCAAGCATTTTAATTTACAATGTATAGAAGTCATGATAACATAATATCAAGTTATATTTTACTGGCAACTAAACAAACAACTGATACAGTGATCTGAGATAAAGTTGCTGGATTTCATGACATGTTATAAATAATATAAGGTTTTTCACAACTAAGATAGTTATTCAATTAATGGTTTCAAATTAAGAACAGAAATGTAAGAAAAAAATCTCCTACTTTGCAACCATTGAATCTTAAAAAGAGCACAAGTCAAGCTTGACTTTCTTTAGTTTGCTTACATTGAGAACATCAGGCAGCCCCAATGTTTTTTTCTATGTATCCACATACTTCCTTTTCTCTGAATCATGCACCTTATTGTGCTACAGTATAGGGTAGATACACAGACATGCAATGAGTCATTTTTACTGTCTCCTCTCTACAGTACATAATGGCCATCATTAAGATCGTGTCTATTGTCAAACTCAAGACAGAATTAAAGTGCAGGGAGACTGTATATTGTTTCTTGTAGTTTTTCTGGGCCTTGCTAAGTTCATCTGTCTCTCCCCTCCCTAACCCCGCTGCTCTGCTTCAACGCTTATTGTTCTGATCTATTGGCTGAATGCATAATGCTGATCTTTTAGCCAAGTGCGTACACCGTTCATCACCATTGCCCACCTGTTTGTTGCAGTTGCCAGCAAACCTATTTAGAGGTATGTAGGAGAGAAAAATGTTTTGTACTGTGGCTTTCTGTTTGTAGCATCACACTGGAATGAATGGAATGTTGTCCTGTAGCATTGAATCAATGAGGCCTTGTATCTCCATTCTACTTCAAAGGCCTGCATTATTTGCCATTTGCAGAACCTCAAGTATTGTGTCAGTACAGTTTGAAAACGTGCAGGTCTAGTCATCCTACTACTCCTAGTGTTTCCTTTTCCTGAAATTCACACAGGCATGAGAGCATGGTAAGCCGATTACCCAGCAGGACCAGTTTTAGTACATACTGTACCCTGATCAATGTAAGCACACAGATCAGAGTATGTACAGGTAAAACGGTAAGTCTCCTGTCTCCTGTTTTCTTAGGAACCAGAACATTGCCACAAAAGAGACAGTTGAATCCAAAAATAGCATTGTTATGTACTACAGTAGCTCCTTAATTTCCCAGGGGATGGCATCCACTTCTTTTAGAAAGGCCAGAAGTGACTCGCCCACTCCAATAAAGTGGCTTGGTACACAGTCTAACAGGAGTGTATAGTCCAGACCATGGCTATGACAAACAAAAACCTAACCCTAAAAATCACCAACCTTTTCTATTATTAGAGTATTAAAAGTATTTTTTTCCGTTTTGGGAATAATTATTTCCATAGATAATATGTACTGAAAATGTACTTTAAGACTCGCAAATTATTTCTTGCATGTGTTCAGTAATTTGTAGGATGACTGCCCAGACTCTGTGTTTGTTTATCCACTCTGTAGGAACACGGTAGTGCTGCCACACTTGATAATACTCTGTCAAGGTGTAAGGATCTTGAAAGCCCTTGTCCTGTTTACGGTCCTCACTCAGCATGTGAGGCAATACACACACACACACACACACACACACACACACACACACACACACACACTATACAGGCAGTGGGTCGTTACCTGTTGATTGGCCACAGGTAGCTGCCACTCCACTCTCCATTCTAACTACTAATGCTAAGGTGAGGGGTGCAACGAGTGAAAACAACACCCTGCCACTCCTGGGGATGTGTCAAGGGAGACAAAAGAGGGCAGCTAGAAAAGGATAGCCGAGGATGCCAGCAGGTAACTCATTATTTTGTAATGTGTTTAAATGTTTCATTAGTCTTCAGAACATTTTAGCACTCTGGATTTCTTTGTGCACCGTGTACCTGTTCATGTTTTCCCCTCTAATAAAAGTATCCTGTTTTGCAGTTAGGTTAAATTTGCCAGGCATCTTTAACTTGGATGAATTTTTTATGTTGTCTTATGAATGACACAACATGGCCCAGGATGTTAATAGATAATGTAACACATTTACTTAGATCCACATTAAGCCATGACATTGCGGCTAACAAGCTACACACTGGAGGGTATCTGAATGTTGGTCTTTGTATTCTGAGTAACTGATCTCTCTGTCCTTTATGTAGTGTAGCTTATACTGTATGTGCCTCCTCAACTAACACAGTCGTTTTCTGTATTCTGCTCCCGTCAGTTCATCTGGCACATAATGTGTTTGTCAGGCATGGAGGCCCCCAAGCTCGGCCAGGCTGAACTCCAGCCATACATCTTTCTTTCATTACTTTGTCATAGGGATCCAGTGGCCTCCATCTCTTGCCATTAATCCTATGCCAAGTCCCCACCTCAGAGTCCCATTTTGTTTGCAAGTTGAGCCTTGTCTTGCCATGGTAGTTTACTGAAAATGAGGACTGTCATAGGCCTGAGCCCCAATCATTGTTCCTCTGCGCCTTTCTCTAGTATTTGCTCTGCAACCATGCAAAAGGTTGCTTAAACAGAAGCAGCTTCTCTTTCAGGCTGCTTTACTGATCAGGTTATTGTCTGTATTGGCTAAACATGTCACAAAGACATGCAAGTGATCTTATGTAAGTCTTATCTAAGACAATAAAAAGGGCACATGTCTTCAAATGTAAAAGTAACAAAGTTGCTAGACCCAATAGCAAGAGCTATGTCATGGCCTATGTGTATTTTTGCCCTCTAAATGAAAATGCAGAAGTCAATCAATGCAAAGGAGCATCACTGCAGCTTCATCAATGACATTTAAACTTTTAGATTTTTGGAAGAATTTCAGGGATATTTATTCAGCTAATAACCTGTGAAATTTATTGAGCTCATTGTTGACCACAAAACAGATAGAACCGATATCCTTGAAATAAAATAAAGCTATTTAATCTTTGTTGCTGAAACGTATTGCAAAGTTGGTTGTTAACTTGTCGTATACTTATCTATAAGTTGAATCTTCAAGATAGGGAAGGAGGTAAGGAGTGGCTTGAAATTCCAAACAGCACAATATAGATTTCTAGTTTGAAGTTAGAAATGCCAGCATCTTGTGAAATATCTTCAGGTCAGTGCTGCTGATGAATAAACTCAACAACCCCAACAGCAACAAAAGCCTACTTGCATCTTTAATATTACTAAATTAAAATGCCATCAAACAAATTTAGAGCATGACTTAATCCACTGAAGTATGAGTATGAATCAGGCATTAATATTTATTACTTTAGTTATATAATTAGGTTTTGCTATAATCGTTTAATGGTAACATCTTCAGGGTGATGAATAGCAATTTGCAAATTGAGGATAAACATGTGGATAACACTGAAAACCTTGTGTATATTGGCTTAATCTGCCATAGAAAATCATTGAGAACATGAATAATGACATTGTGTTGTCAGCCATACTTACTACCTCCTGTGTAATGTGATGGGTGAAGCATTAACACTGTCTTAGCAGAATGAATAATTCATGATTTAGCTGCACATATCCATTAAATGCTTGTTACTATTACTTGACACTAATAAATGTACATTATGATTGGGCTTGATGGCTAGAATCACAAAACAGAGGGAGATGGTGGGACAAAGAGTAAAACCTCTGAGTGATATAAGTGCTGATGGTGATGTAAAGCGCTTTTTTAACATTACCAGTCTAATTGCTTTGAAGAAATTATGATTATCCTGGGTAAAATTAAACCATTGTCTGTTTTGGCCAGTTGCCAAGCGCAGGTCAGAATAAAAGTCATTTATCAGATTATTTCCTGAAATGTTTTGCAACTGACAACTTGAATAATTAATACTCTTGATTACATGGCATAATAATGAAACATTGACTCAGAGCTTGCTGATTTACTCACTCACTGGGAGTGATTGCCTCTAGAGATCATTTGTACATAAGTGGCAACAAATATGTTCAATCCTCTAAAAAGGGAGGTGAGATACATTATTGAGCATTGGGATTATCTTTGTTTACCGCATTGCTTCCCTTAATCTCCCTTTATCCGGAATGCCTACGCTGAGTCTGACAAATTTATTTATAATTTGGTTAATTTGTGTTAAGACGTGTGTGTACAAAGTGGCTCGATTTGCTTGAATGCCCTTCACTTTCTTCTCAACTGCAAAAACAACCAGGAACACTCCTCACTCATCTGCTGTTTTCCCATGCATACCAATGGACCCCAATCGATGGCATCTTTTAATTGAAAATAGATAGAGCCGTTTATATGCAGACTGATCTGCTGCACCTTTAGCCCTGTTCCACTCACGTGCTGTGATTGCAGATACATGCTTTACTTAAACAAATGTGTGTGTTTGTGTGAGGTACAAATCTGCCAGACGTACTTCTGAGGGTAAGGAGCGTTGATGCTATGAGTAGCTCAGGCCTTAATGTCATTAGTCAAAGACGGAATGTTTAATCATCCCTCTGCATGGTTATTGATTTGCCATTAGTCAACAACTATTTAAAGAAAACCTTGAATAGAAGCTCGAGTTTTAGCCAACGGTGTTTCTTAATCACCAATGGACGACCTTGGACTTGTTTAGTTGTATCACAACACCACATCAGGTATTACAGATATCTCGCCTCTGCACTTCACCAGGACTATACATCACTGCGAAATGCCCAGAAGGCTCTCTTGATTGTGCTCCTGAGAGCACATAAGGGATTCATGAGGGAACATAAAAAGGTAAGAAGAGGAAGATGTTACACAACAGCACAATGAAAACGCCTCCCAGGTGCACTTGTGTCTGTTAACTTTTGTTGTTTCATCACTGGAAGTAAACCTTAGGGTCTTTTTGAACACAGAAGTGGGGAAATAATTATGAGGTCAGAAATATGTTTAGGTTTCAATCTAAGGACTCAGAGATATGAAGATGTCAATCCAAGCACTCACAAAGATACAAAGGTTTCAATCCAAGAACTCACAGGAGATACAACGGTTTAAATCCAAGGACTCCTAGAGATGCAAAGGTTTCAATCCAGCGACTAGTAGATATGCAACAAAGGTTTCAATCAAAGAACTGATAAAGATACAAATGTTCCAATACAAGGACTCATAGAGATACAAAGGTTTCATTTTAAAGACTCAGAGATACAAAAGTTGCTGAGATCACCATAGCAACATGTAAGGAGAGATAACCAAGACTACATGTATTTACCTATAGCGAGATTCACCAGTCAGCTCATGTACAATTTAACCTCATTTAAAAAATGTATATTCTTAATATTATTCTGAAGGGCTACTGTATACCTGCAACTAGCTATTCCGAGTTTCAAATGATATACAATAAATACCTATGTATACATGTATTAAATTCCTTTTTGTCAAACCCTGGAAGACATTGGCTATTATGAGCTAAAATCTGATCTCTAAGGCTATTACCATTGCAATCACATGATGATTTGTTTTAAGTGTAAACACAAATGTGCACCTCCCGTGTCAAAGTACCCTGCACACACAAACATATCACATGATGTAAAGCTCTCTGCTATGGCATGACAGATTTTTGAACTTTAAATCCCTTCGCCTGGCAGATGTTTTGTCTCACACACCATGATACATTATATGTCAACGGCAATTCTAACCTAGATTTCTCTCCAGATGAGCACTTTCACTTTGATTTGTGCAGGCAGCGTGAACCGAGGTGCATTCCCTGTCGGGGTGATGCATTAGGCTCTGGGTTATCTGATCGAGTGGCATCCATGTGATCGATGCACATCATGGCATCATCATCCGCTGATGTGAGAGAGAGGTTTGAGGGAAAATTCATTAGCTTATGTTTAGAATCCAAACAATTCCATGTGAAGTTAGCTTTTGAAAAATAAAACATGTTTAGACAGTCTGGGTCTAAGGTGGAAATATCCAGGACATCAAAACAATGTCACGATCAACCACCACGAGATCAGGTCACAGCAATCAATTAAACTTTGTCTCGTAATCTTTCTTTTGCTCAAGATAAGGATAACCACACATATGTTCTCTGTATCAACACAGGATAGTGGGCCAAAGGCATTGGGATATTGCATTCAAGAAGCGGGTAATGCCAGGAATCGATTTCTGGCCCATGCAGGTTTCAGAGTCAGCTGTCTTGCAGATTGCAGCACAGCATGTCTTCCTGTCACCACCGTGCAGAGCGATAATTATTGTGTTTGACATTTTGTAATACTCTATGACTTCTTAGGTTTCCCATCAATGGTTCAGCACTCTGTATAACAGCAGCACAGCGTTCCACACTGTTGCCTAACAGCAAGGTTTGAATCACACTGGGTCTTTTTTAAAAAGAGTGTGCATGCTATCACCATGTTTGTATAGTTCCACAAAAAGACATGAAGGTCAGAACAAGTTGAAACTGGCCATAGGTATCGGTCTACTCGCTGTATGGCTGGCGACCTCTCCAGGGTGTTTCCTTCCCTCCTGCCTGCATGTTGGGATAGCCTGCGGTGCAACTGTGACCATGTACAGCAATAGAGGGTCTAGAGTAAAAAAAAAGTCTGCCCCCACCCCCCCTCAGGCAAAATTGAGACAATTGCACCCCTCTTTGCACTCCTATATAATCCTATATTGCACTATAAATATATTTATAGTGCAACATGACAAAAGTGAAATATTGGAAATGTATTATTAATCCAAATATGCTGCTGTATTTGCTACATTTAGAGACAATAAGAGTTAGTGAAAGAGTTTTTTCTTTTCTTTTTCATGGGTCATGGTGCAGTCTGAACTTTAACTTTATATCTATGGTTATAATTCAAGTCCTGTTTCATATTTTGTTTTGTTTTACTTTACAAATAAGTATTGCCAGATTACTATATTATACTGAAGAAAACCTGAAAACAGGATGATTCTCAGGAAGATTCTGAAATCAAATGCACCTTCTATGCCTATTTGAAAAGGACAGCGGCGTTATTGATATCCCAAGAAAGTGTAAGACACACTGCATCTATAAATGTTTGTATCATGTACGTAAATTGCTTCCCATCAGCAGCTCCAACTGCTGGACGTGTTAATAAGTGAGACAAATCAATGACTAACTTCCAATTATTTTTAGAACACCAGCTGTACTTGTCCCTTAAACCTCACACAAAACCTTTGCCTCTCTCCTTTAGTGCCCCTCCGACCAACTCTCTCTTGCCTCACAGTTTGACAACCTCTGTTCATTGTGAAAAATTATGTCTTTTTTTAAAACATTTTATACATAAAAAAAATAAATAACTGGTCATCCACACAGACAGAGAATTTTCTATCTCCTATTTTCATCTTCACTGGATGTTCTCCGTTTGCACGAACAGACCCCATACTGTACTGTGGAATGACCAGTTGCCTTGTTTTGCCTTCGTTTGCATTTGCTTCCTAAAACATGTTTTATAATAATAATAGTAATAATAATGTACTTTGATAAAACTATACCAGCTGCAGCTTGTAAAGCCCAGCTGAGGCAGCTGGTGGAAAGCAAAATAGTGGATTTGCCATCCCATCATCCACGCCTCTTCTATCTGTCTCTCTCTCTCGCTCTGTCTCTCTAGTGGAAATAAACTGTTTTTTTATATCAGGAAACAGCCACACAGCTGCTCTGCTGTCACACTTTGACTGATTTTCCATGCCATACGATTCATAATCATTGTGATCAATTATCATCTTGTTCCCAGATGACCATCTCTATTTGGTGTACACTCAGTGTTAAAATGGCTTTTTATCACTTTGACTTTTCATTTAGTTTAGTTGTTGATCTTTCCAGAACGTACATGTTGTAGCTTTTATATATCAAAGTTGGACCTGTTTGGAGATTGACCCAATTTTTAAGAACAACTTTCCCAGCTGACAAAGCATCATACATTCATTGTTTTTGAAAAGGCAGAGAACGATTATTACTTGATTGAAAACTACATACAATAAGTGTCCAGTGAGGGAGATTCATTTGCAATATATATCTAACAATATCAATATTTAAGTTCCCAGATAATTTTTGGACAGTGCTGCAAGTCCAAAACATATAACTGTTTTAGAAGAGGAAGATATGTTATGCATATCAACAATTCTATAGCTGTTTGGGAGACAATTATGTCCTATAAAAGAATTTGAAAGGAATCAACTGCTGTACAATATCATAGCTTCATTTAATGTGAAATTCCTAATAGCAAATACATTACAAAACCTAGAAAATTGTAATGCTGTTCAAAATCCCTGCTCCTCATCCAGCTGCATTATCCAACTTAAGTTCTGGCATCTAACAAGGGAGTAGCATCTAAAATGAGCTTTTCTTGTTGATTCATATTAGTGCTAATGACAGTAGCATGGGATTGCTATTGATGTTGCCGACATTAGGCTGGACATTTCCATGTTGCAGGGAAGCTGTCAATGAGCATTTCAAGGGTGTTCATGCTCACTTACAGTGATTGACGTCCGTGGAGATGCTAGTGCTGCAGGACATGGGATCATTTTCTGCCTCTTTGTGTGCGTGAGAGGGTGAGTAAAAGTAAAGGCGAGAGAAAGCATGTGTGTGTGTGTGTGTGTGTGTGTGTGTGTGTGTGTGTGTGTGTGTTTATGGTGGGCCTGGTGTGTGTGTAGCTGGCCCGGCAAGAAGAAAGTCACTTGCCAGGGTGAGGCTTCTCTTGCAAAAATGTCAACATCACTGAAAATGAATTTGAGGTAAGTGCGTTAATGGACTCGTTTGGGAACTGCCTCTGTGTCAAAAGCAACTTATTAGAATAAGATCAAGAGAGAGAGAGGGCTGATTAATTATTTGCATATATTAGATGGTGTAGCTGCTAAAGCTTGAGCAGTGTCTCTTGACATCAAGTTAGCCCACAAAGGTTTAGCCAGTCTCCACATTCATACTATAAGGATAATCACCCATCAGTGAGGTCCTGTTTTAATTCCCGTTACGTGTCTTTGATATAGCAGTGAAATCGGTAATTATTCTGTGCAGCATCTAATTTATTGTGAGGGCATTTTGACACATTTTGAGTCACCTCAGACTCATCCACGGGGTGCCTCAAGGTTAAGACTCAGAAGTAACTTTACATTCTGTAAGAAAACTTTCAACCATTTCCTTTGCTCCAATTATGCCTCTTGAAGGGATTTTTTTGGTGACGCTGAGATACATTGACAGCGCCTGGTGAAAGTGAATTTCCCCCACCTTGTTTAATGCGAGACTCCCCAGAGAACGACATGATGTGTCCTCTTTGAGGGAAGGTGAGACAGGGTCAATTAAACTTTTTTCTCTCTTCTTCAAAAAGGTGGGAGACACAAGGGGCAAAACAATTAATTAAAGTTTTCCTGCCGTAAAGAACGTCGGCGAGCAGAATGATTGCAGACATGTTTCCTGCAGAGTCCTTTTATTTGTTTTATTACATTGATTTATTTTGATTTCAAAAGTGCACGTGAAAATAATTCAAGCGAGACGTTAAGAATTGTAATTAAATTTCATGCTGCTCTGTACCACTTGGGAGAGATACTTTAATTCAGCTAAAGGAGTTTTTTCTTTTCAAACAACCGACATCCTGAACCCCCCGGAGTGGTTTCCTTCACATCCTGCTGTGGTGATGACCACCATATCCATGCTTTTCTTCCCCCTACTTAAATGAATACACAGTAGGACTTTGATGTGATTTATTCCAATTCACTGTGCTTGTGATACACATTTCATACCGGAGATCTGCATTTATGTATTTCTCTCACCTTCTTCTCTCGATGGAGCTGTTATACTTTCAGTCGGCAGATGCATTTTGATGACATTTATGTGAATGAGGGCTTAGAGGCTGAGACAGCCATTGATGCTTCAATGATAGGCCTTTGATAGCTGTCATGTGTGGCGTGCATTCGCAACGGGGACTCAGTCAGGGATTCCAAGTAAAGAAATTGCTTCATCATGTCAATATAGGACGGAAGAGGCGTCAGACAAATGTGTTTCCTTGACTCAACTCATGTCCTTCCAAAAATTACCAAAAATAGATACCGATTTTGACCCTTGTGGAATATTCTCTTAGGTAATTGAAATACATGTCTCTGTCCAGGCAGTACATTTGTTAAGATCTGCATTAGTTGGCACTGTAACAATGGCATAAGTGGCCTCAAGTGCCTTTTATATTTCAGTGCCCTTGAGTCTAAATTGAATTATCCATGAACATTGCATTGTCTCCAGAGAAAAGCAGCTGACAAACCAGAAGGCTCGGCATAGGAAATGTGGACCCGAGGTGAGCTGGATGTTTGGTGCTGCACATTTCCGCACATAATACAGGAAAAAACCTGAAGATAATTCCAACAGAGACATTTTTCTGCCACCACATCAAACTGGTTATTGATTTAAAAGCGCTTTAGGAAATATCTGAGGAAATATAAACCCATCTTATCAGCTAAAATGGGTATGTGATAGGGAAAGGTGCCCCAAGATACTGTAGATCTGACTTATTCGTATAATTGAAACTTAGGTATTGGGAATTGCTTTTGGGCATTTCTTTCCACACTCATCACAACAAATAGCTGCAATTTTGCCACTTTAGTCCTCTGATTCACATTCGTTTGTGGAGTGTCTTATATGAACTACTTTTCTGTTATATTATATACATATATAGATATATATATATAACCATTATATGGTTTCATTGTATTGCCAATGACTTATGAGCTACAAATATTGTCACAGGACAGGGCATCATGACATCCAGTGTACCAATTGCGCAGGCAGTGTTTACTTTGGAAATGTAATAGGTTACCAATTACAAGTTACCCTATTTAAAATGTATTAGTAGTGTAACTATTTCAATTACTTTATCAACGTATTGTAACTTATTACATTTAATTACTTTTCTAAATTTCTAATGAATGTTTTGAACTGTTAACCATTTTCAAATGTAAACCTGGCAGTGTTAACCTTACAGCATTACTCAACACGGACTAGTCACATTTGAAGCCCGGTGTGTTACATGGAATGTAGGTGTGTCTTACCTACTTTATTTAATATGACCGCTTGTAGTTACTGTAAGCTAACTTAACTTAGTTTGCTGAGGTTGGACATCAACAATTTTTACGTCGATAGCATTTTGACCGCTGGCAAACGTTCTTTGCATTGCACGGTTATGTTTAAACCCTTCTCAGATTTTTGTATAAAATGTTTTTTTTATAACACCAGCACTGGAACACGTTTTGATCTGTAGACACAGTGGCAACTCTAAGAAATCTTGAGAGGCAATTTAACTGTCAGACGGGTGGCGCTGCAAATTCAAACAGGAGAACCAATCGAAAGCATCAGAATAGCATCAACTTTTACTAAGCAGCTGTGGCTGGTTACATGTAACTAGTTACGACACAAAACTCTGCGCAGGAAACGTTTATTTTATTAAATCACAATTTTAAACCGTAAAATAATGACTGAGCTTAGCTCTAAAAAGTAACAAGTAGAATAATGCAAAGTACACAACTTAGCACTGGCAGTTGAACACTGCTCACATGATGTGCGGCTGTTTGATTCACACTACTGTGCTGAAATTGGGAAGTTGATAATGTAGCCTTGAAAACATTGTAAATTAAGCATACTGTAGTCTTTGCAATCTAACAACATACTGAGTGAAAGTAGAAATGCAAACAAATCCATGCTGCTTACATGGGAAACTTGGTTGGTCATGTTTAATTGCGAGACAATGGACGTACCGAGCTTGACGCCTTATTAAAAAAAACAGGACAGAACAGATATCACCATTAGGGACTGTTCGGTATTTATGGAATGGACCACCGGAGGAAAATAGGGGAGGGTCGTGTCTTTTTATTCTTTGCTGAGGGGAGGGTCATCCAACATTTTTTCAGTCCAGAGGGGGGGGGGGGGGCACCCAACTTTTGTATTCATGAAACAGTAAAATTTCAAAGTGGCTTGTTTGGTGCATATTTTTCCATGTAGCTCCATGTAGCTCTCTCAGTCTCTGCCCTCCTTCGCTACCAGATGGGTCTGACCCATGAGTTTGCTGTGGGGCAGGGCATAGACATATGGGGCAGGGGGATCTGCCCCCTGGTGGCTGAAACAGATACTTGCATTGTTTAAAAAATGAGTTGAATAATTCTGGCATGATCAGATATTTTATAAATATCTTAAATAACACAAAACAACTAAATGGTGGTAGGTAATACATCAGATTTCATATACTGCTGTAGTAAAAAAAAATATTACCTGGCTGACGATGGGAGCAGCAGGACGCAAAAAACGAAAATGACTGTTGCTAGTCTGGACATCTTACCGTGCCAAGGTTGCAATAAAGGTTTCCTAAATGCCACATTTGATGTCAGCTTACTAATTAATTGCGAGTTTTGTGTAGATTTGGACTTTTATACGTTTATTCCACTTTGTTCAAACGGCAAAGTGGAGAAAGCCTAGTGACGAGTCCATAGCAACCAGTTTGTGTGTTGAATATTACCCAGAGTGTCTTGCTGAATGGTCTCAATATTTTATTGTTTTATTTCATGTGAATACTAGTTTACTAGAGAAGTAACTTAGTATTTGAAGTAATGCAGGAATTGTGCATTTAGTTTCCATGCTTATTTTGTTTCCACAACAATGTTAGTGAGTACATCTACTGAAATGGCCACCACACCATAACAGAGGAGTGGGATGCGTCAGATCAGAATGCAGAGGGTTAGTCTCATATGTCATAGCTGAAAAAAAAAACAATGGAAATCTGTATATATTTGCCAAGTGCAAACCAGTACAGAACATATTGATAAATTGTTGGGGGAGGGTCATGCCTTTTTTGGCTAAAAGGTCCCAAAACTCCTCTGGTGGCCACTTAAATAAATAACAAACAGTCCCTTAGTCTGATTTCTGCACAGACAACAGATGCTGTAACCTTGAGATTTAGTACATCTCTGTAATCTATTTACCATCTACCATGGTGTATTATCACAAATTAGTATGTGACTGGGATTGCTGGGTCAGCGCACACGCTACGCAACCTCCAGGATCAGATATCAAGAGCTGGAGGAGTTCCAATTACACAAGGAGAGGGAATAGAGCGGAGTGTTCTGATCAACTCGTGTGAGGTGTCGGTCTCTATAGAAAGGCCTAACTTACCATCCTCATGGTGATTATACGCCTGATTGTTGTGATTTCCTTGCACTGAGGAAAATGACCCTCTGCAGCTGCCATCTTGATAGACCTTGATTCCTACCTATGTTATCCCATCATTCAGAATCTATAAATGTCATTAGTTGGAACATGTCTACCATTAATGTGGGTCCTTCTTTGTAAAAAGAAGAAGAAACATATTGTTAAGTGTCAACAAATCCTATAAAAAAAAAAAATCTATCGATAGTATCTATCTATCTAGATAGATAGATTTTATACATTTGGCTTCACAGGCAATACCTAATGGATTTTGGTCTTTTTTTTTATATATATTTATTATGGCATGTCATTTACGAATTTATTATATATATATATATATATATATATATATATATATATATGTAAAGTTTGAATATATTGAATGAAAGTCTGAATATATTGAATGAACCATGAATATATTGAATGAATGTCTAAATATATTGAATGAATATCTGAATATATTGAATGAAATGGAATCTGATGTCATTGTCTGCCACCATCTTGTGTGTTCATTGTGATTAATCCTAACTGAAGTGTGACACTATGAGCGAATCAGCAAGAAAGCAATTTTGAGCAATGAAGAGATTATTAAAACACTGGCGAATGCGTACGGGCCAAAACACTGGTTACGGTAATCCAGTACCGTTCTCCCAATGAAGAAGTTTATTCACTTTTTCATCATGTAAGACCCGAATGAAAGGAACCTCGCTGGTCAGGCAGGTCCCTTTCATACGGCTAACGATCAACACGCCTTTCATTCAATATATTCAGACTTTCATTCACTATATTCAGACTTTCAATATATTCAGACTTTCATTCAATATATTAAAGGTTGATTCAATATATTCAAACTTCACACACATATATATATATATATATATATATATATATATATATATATATATATATATATATATATATATATATAATAATTTCCTAAACGGCATGCCATTAGATGGATGGATAGATAGATAGATAGATAGATAGATAGATAGATAGATAGATAGATAGATAGATAGATATTCCTGTGTGGCATAAAGCTCCATTGTTGTCCAAAATATATTCAAACACATCAAAGAGCCACTGGTCGACATGCTCTTTCATTACCATGAACATGGGCATGTAGTTTGTTTTGAGCTGATCCCACACACACCATCCTGCTGCCAGAAATATTCACTAAAAGCACAGAATGAGTATTGTAGTCAAAAGTGAAAATAGTCCCCCAACACTGTTCTCCTGTTTGCTGAAAACTAGAGTGCCCCTGTGGATTCGAAAATGACTTAGCCTTTCTTGACAATGAAACAATTTATTTGTGACCTGTTATTAAGATTTAGATCTTGGATAAAAACCAATGAGCTTGAGGCTGAGTGCCACAGTCAAGGTTAGAATGTCAGACATTATTAAAAGACGGACTAATGCTTTGTTGATTGTGGATTTGTCAGAAATGAGAAATGTAGGATAATGCCAGTCTTTGAATAATGCAACCAGTTAGTAACTAGGCCTATCAGCTATCCTTCAGGTGGCTAACATATCACCGCTATCAATTTATTAGATTAAGAGTAAGGAGTAAGGGCGTCGACTCATCTCAATAGTGTGAATTGTGTAAAATCTTGGCACTCTTTGAGGTGGACACTGCAAGCATGTTTCAAACCTAAAGTAGACAATGAGACAGTGTTAGGCTGACAGGAAGTAAACTAGGTAATTTATGGTCTAAAACTGATACCAGCCTAAACTGCCAACTGTTAGCTTTTATGAATGATAGATAGATGGCTTGCGTCACTCAACAGGAGCATGAAATGGTACCAGATAAGTGTTTTTTCTCTTTTGCTGCTGGGACATAATGCTTCAAGAATTATCATAATAGGGTAGGGCATGAACACAAGCAGCAGAAACGTTCACTTTATTTTAAAATATTTCTTTTAATCTCTCAAGTGCATTGCACGTTTCATTTCCTTTTCCAAAACTATTCCACAAAAACTATTTTGACTATTATACTTCTAATATAATATAAATCTTTGTTTTGCATTTGTTCTAATGTTTGTGTAGTGCAACTGGAAATGTAATTTAATTTCCTTAAGTTACTTAAACATAGTATGTTGTGTTTTTTTAATTTGGTGTATATGTATTTACCATTAGAGGAACAAAGTAGTAGTTTTTAATGTTTTAAAAAACTGCTTGTATGTACTGGTCAGTTAGATGCAGTAGTATAAAGGGTGTTAACCTCTGTGAGTGGAAGCTGGATTGCTCCTGCTTGCTACATGCAGGAGAAGTGGACACATGCATGCTGTGAGAGGACAACGTCGGGCCTGATGGCTTCTTTCTGGAGAACAGTTTGATTTGAAGTATTCTTTGCATCACTCTAGTATTCTTTGCATCACTATCAACAGAAACTGTACGTAAGGAACATTGCCTTTGTGGATACATGTAAAGTCAACATTTTTTCAAGTTCTGCTTGTTATAGTTCTCATGTCCAGGTAAATTATTAATCACACAGTCTGATGATCCCATTTCTTCAAAGCTATTATCATCCATGTCTTTGAATGGAAAGGAATAATCATTGTCCGGTCTCGTTGCAGATATTGTCTTTTCAAGTAAGCTACTTCCATCAATGTTCATCAACATTGAAGCCACTTGACAATTCTTATTAATCATTTCTTTTTTATACTGTGTTGTGGGTGCTGTACAAGTAAGGCATTGATTGAAGAAATTCTGACTTTTAACCCTGGTCCTCATCTGTTGTATCACAGTATAATGCTAAAAATGTATGAAGGGAATGTGTGCAAAAACACAGTGGAAAGGTCAGTGTAAATTGGTGGAAAATAACATTTCTAGCTTGTTAATGCATTGCAATTTGTAGCTAATGGATTTTTTTTTGTCATTTCATAAATTACATTTTTCAGATGACTATGAAAATACACAACATACTGGCATTCGCTGCTTCCATCGTCATTTACACTTTTCAAAAGATCAGTGCTAGCGTTTTACATCTGTAGTAAAAGCCCATACTGACTGCTACTAAGTCCAAAGTTTAGAAACAGAACACAGTTACCAAGCAGAGAGCTTCATTAGGCCAGTCACAAATGTAATCTTATTTTCCTCGTAGGTTGGTCAACATTTGATCAAAGCTGTTGTAGGTTACATTCCAGAGTTTACATCTCCACAAATTCAAATCTACAACATATAGGCGGTGAGCAAAAGATGCAACTTGCAGTGCTTTAAAAAAAATATAAAAAAATTGGTTGGAGAAGTTTCCAAAAATGTCCCTTTGTAATGTGAAATGGGCATTCTGCAGTGTCTCCGATTTTAAGAACATCCTCAAATTATTCACAAATTCAGAAGCTCACTGCATATTCTCATTGACCACAGTTATCATTTCCTCACGGCTGGCCCTGTGTGTAATGAAACCCATTGCCTCCTAAACCCAAATTATTTTCTTTTTTTCAAGGTTTGCATAAATTCTTCTAAAACGGTTCTCTACATCCAGTGAGGAAAGTACAACAGACATCCACAGAATCTTTACCTTGAGATACTCTGTTAAGCGAAAAGTCCCCCTTGTGTTTTGGATGTGATCCAAGATCCAGGCACTGAATGTTAATTCAGCAGCAGTTTAAGGATTCTTTGTGGAAGAAAAAATGGGAATTATGAGGTGCCATGTTCAGATAGGGGCAGAATGACAAAGGTTTCCCACCTCAGCCTCTTCATAATAAAGTGAACAAAGTTCACATAAAATTGCCCCTGCACTGTGCGCTGTTTGGTGCCGTTAGTCTGGTGCACTCTTGTTTATCAATCCTAACTTTATCAGGGTTACAAATGTACTGTATGAGCAAGACTTGGAGTATGATGGGGAGAGAACTTCAGATCTATGTGAGTGCGGTTTGGCTACAACCTTAGAGTTTCAGGAGTGAGAGCAGGGAAGCGACGGTAAGTGAACAAATTGTTTGCACCTTATGAGCAAATTGAGTATAGAGCAGCCATATAACATAGCAACCCTGGCAAAATCTGTTTTTAAGAGTTTATAGTTCATTTGTAGCACCAGTTTCAAAATAGCTAGGTGATTCAGAGATTATGATGTGATAGATACTGTATGTGCACTAGATTTTTAATTTGAGGAAAAAAATAAATCTTCATAGCCACAAGGATGTACAATAACAATTTCTATTTTGTGAGCAACTGGCTATCATTTAAGCTCTCTGTATAAACACTGCAGGGCTTTTTTGAGGTATCTGTACAACCGCATTGATGGTGATTGCGCGGACTATACCATCTCACTCGTGACACTTAGGGTATTGGGGGTGTTTAAATCACTGAAAGTAGCTCTTTAAAAAAAGTAGTTGCCATTAAGTTTTTTGGTGATCACATTGGGTTACATTTGGTTGACGAAGATTGTTAAGTTAGAAAAATTAACTACTTTGACTGGTCAGGAGTTACTGACTGGCATTGTAGTTAGTTTAGGAAAGATGATCATAATCATGTTCATCTAAGCAAAACAAAAACACTACATGTTGTGTAATTTAATATTAATGTAATTGCATAGCCAATAATTAAAGTATTTTTCTCATTATAAATGTGTCCGTTGTAGTACGCAATGTGTCTATGATTGTTGTCTTCCAAAGCCTAGTGTTGTCTTTTTAAAAACATTTACTGTTTAACTCTGTATCCATCCTGTAACCAACTCCCATCCCATCCAGTCAATTGATATCCAACTTTGTCACCACTGATGAACAGCAGTCTCTAACTGAAACCACCTTAAAAACATAATGTACAGCTACCACAGCTTTATTTTATTCCTCCACAGGGGTGGGCTCCATGGGTACCTTAACGCAATCAACCGTGTGGTTCTGCTGCACACAAGAACCTTTGCCCAAACATAATCCCTCTCTTGTGTGATCTTTTAGCTGTCAGTGTAGTGATGGCAATTACAGGCCCTAGGGTGCCAGGCAGGTGGCCTTTGAGTTTTAAAATCAGTCAGGCAGTCTATAGGGGCCATTTAACCTAGCTTACCTGACTTTTTGTTGGAAGAAAAAAAAAAAATGTATGACTGTATATAATGTGGACCCACTCTGGCAAACAACCACACTTCAATAGACCTGTCTCTATTGTACTGTAACGTCCCCATCTTTCTCACTCTCATTCTCCAAAGTAGCTTATGTGCCCTCTCTGCATTTTGGGAATTGAATGCATGCTTACATATACACACACATATTGCATTTATCTACATACACAGGCCTGTGTGTGTGTGTGTGTGTGTGTGTGTGTGTGTGTGTGTGTGTGTGTGTTTGCAGAGAGAAAAAAATACTTTATTGTTCTGCAGCTATTCTATGTACAACTACTCCTCATTCAGTGAACAGTTATATATGCTATGTGGGTTCAACTTCTCAAGTGAAATGAGGCAAATGCAGTTCAGATACCTTCTTATTTTGTGCGAGTCATCGTCATCTTCCCTCAAACTGAACTGTACGTTTAAGCTGTTACACACTGAAGGGTTGGATGGCATCAAAGTAAACAACATTTTCCCCACCTCAGCAGTTTCATCCATATTCTGTTTAACATTTCCTACAGAACAGTATGTCAGCCTTATATGACCTTAAGCAAACTTCTGCGCTGCAAACTTAACTTCCCTTGTTTTGAAGTCTGTTCAAGTATAACTGCATAATCAAAGAAAATGAGCGTATATCACAGTATTTATCTTTTTTTTTTTATCTTTAGAATGGTGAATGCTCTTGCAGACAGGTTTATTCCTGCCTCTATTTTTGGAAAAACATTTCAAAATAATTGGGCAACTGGAAACCCAAAGGTCAGGTAAACTCACAGAAAAATAGGAGATATGTAACTACCAGAGAGTCATTTCAACTTTTCCATTAACTTGTACAGTGTGGTGTTTAAACTCAATTACATTTTTTTAATTTGTTATTGCCCTGCATATTGCATGAATAATTTGCTAACTATTTTACACAAATTAAAGTATCTAAATTACTACACCTTGTGACTGCATTTGCAGACAAGAGTCAGCATAATCACTGCAGGGTTTATTAATTTCTGACCAGCATTAAATCATTTTGCTCACTGTTTAATATTTGTTGTTCACTTTAATAGAGCTAACCCAAACAAGAAATAGAAGAAACAGTGTTTGGCAATGTATTCTCACAACAAGAAACTCACAGCTTCTATAGAGAGGCAAAGTCCCAACCCCTTCCGGTGGACCTCATGGGACCTTTATTTGTAAAGTAGTGAACAAGGAGAGACAAACAACTTGTTTGAATTGAGCCATGAATTATACATGATGTTCATCAATTTAAAAAAATAATTTTGCAGACTTTCTTGACTTGCAAAATTATCTTCTAAATTGACAAACGTGTAATTTATGCGTTATTATGGAACCCATGCAACTTCTAGGCAAGACCCGCCCTTCAATAGCATTCACACACTTTTATTGGCCAGGCGTCCATGCTTACGCAAGGTAACGTAACCCGATTTGTTCAGGTCTTATCCCCTGACCAATCGGCTATCCTAACCTTAACCACTCGAGGTCAATGCCTAACCCCAACCAATTGAGCTGCTTCATAGGGCGGGACTTGCCTAGAAGTTACGTGGGATCCATAATAACGCATAATTTATGGCTCAATTCAAATGGTATAAAAAAATTATTTGTCTCTCGCCATCCACTACCGTACATATTTTTTTCTGAAATAAGTTCCCATGGTATAGTCTTCCGGAAGGGGAGGGACTTTGCCTCTCTATTCCCTTCTCCAGGTTTTTTCTGTGTGGATGTGCAAATACTACCGTTTAAATTCCCCCTTTAATGAGTGGATGTGGCTGTGAATGGGCGTATGTTTTGACCCTGTGTGCTTTTTCAGTCAAAGTGTCTCACTTGAAGAGCCAATCTCCACTTGAAGAGCAAATCTCTCCAGCTATGGCTCACCAGGAAATATGTTGTTTTTATATTATCTCAATAAAGATGAGACTGTGACTGGTAGCGGTCCGGATATTGTTATACCTCAGCAATAATGTTCTGCTCTTTTACTGTTACAGTGACTACAACCAAGAGGGATGTGCCATCAACAAACAAGTCGCACAGCCACGATTTTACATTGTGATAATATCTGTGTCATACCTAAGATGTGTAGTGTGTATGCCACAGGCCTGTAGATATAGGAACTGGAAACTGAGCACAAAAGCCAAGGGTTCAAAGGGTTAATTGCCATGTGGTCATATTTTTGGCAGCACTAATTGGACAGGTTTTAAGCTGAAGGTGCTGGAACATGAGCAATTACTATTTCCTTAAGTGTGTGTTTTCATTTATATTTGTCATCTAGATTATCTACTGCTAGTTGGAATCATGTAGATTCTCTAATTATTAATTATTGTATAATAATTAATATTGCTATATTTTGATTGTTTTCTTTCCTTATTTATACCATAAACCTTATCTGCATATCCTCTGGAGTCCTACTGATCCTCTGGTTCATATATCTCACCTCAAACAGTACATTTGAATTTTCTGTTGTTTTTTTTCCAGGCAATAACACTCAGCTGTTGATGATATACTCCGTACACCACAGGTTTCTTTGGCACCAAAAAGAGTGCTACATTGATGTAGTATCACACTTCTATGTCATTGTCAGGCTCATAACGAAAAAAAAATCTAAATCAAAATAGATGCACCAGAGAAATAATTGTTATATATTCTATTCATTCTTCTTCGTCAAAAACTGGCGCCTACACTGCCCACAATGCATTTTCGAGGGCTGTCTGCTAAACCATTACAGTAATAGCGGCTAATGTAGCCTCGAGCCGATAGCCTCAAGCAGAAATGAGGAGCGGGCTACAGAGGTCTGTTAATCACTACTTTCAAACTCCACATCCCCAGATATTGTCTTCTGCCCACACCGAGGCTGAGTCAAGTGACATCACTTATCAGATTTATCAGCATACCTCCCTCTGGAGACACAAAAGGCTTTACACAACTTCACAACAATCACATTTGTGTTTTTTTAATAGAGACCTCATCATTTTATGTAGTAAAGATTATACACTTGTCACCAGACTCCCCCCTTTCCTTGAAGTCTTTCCTCTTACTGTGCTTGTTGTATCGTGTTCAGCTCTAGTAGCCAGCAGTACCAGTACGGTATGCTGGTATGACGCATGTATTAATTGCCATTTCTCATCGTAGCACTTGATTCCTGCTGCATGCTTATTTCCATGCCATCCCACCAGGGAGCTGCACACTACTGCCTGACCTGAGCAACGGCGAATCACTTTGACAAGCTGTTAAGGCGTCGCTGGGTAAACATCACTTGTCTTGAACTTTCCAGCTGCAGGTCTTCTAAATACATGGCAATACAGTGACACAGTGCTCCACTCCCATTAACCTCTGTCTACAAATATGGCTGTGGCAGGGGGGGGGGGGGCTGCTTTGCATTTGCAGAACAGGTTGGGGTGTTTGAGGTAGATTGAGCATGATGAATGTTAATCGATGATACAGTATGTCCCGAACTGCATAATGAGCTTGTCTCTCAAGTCTTCCACACCTCTACAAATAGAGTTTGGCTTCTGCCCTTCGTTCTGTATTCATGTGTGTATGTGTACGCGCCATTACATCTGCACTTGAATAGCTGAAGGAATCTCAGCCTGCTTGTCTTGTTCTGAATGCTTTTGTCATACATTCTGAAATCCTACCTTGAAACACTGCCAATTTTAGAATGTGCCAGAGAAAAAATACTTTTGGTGTTCTATTGCTACCACTTTGATTATCATACCATTCAACATGCTGTAGTATTTGAGGGTGTTTTTCACCTGGCTGTCATACAAAACAAGCAATCAGTTCTGTATTCATTTCATTTGTACGTTATTTTTGTTGTTTTGAGCCTCTCGCTTTGGTTGCTTAAGTCTTTTTAGCTACTGTAAATTGGACCAGACCATCAAACTTGAAGGTTGAAAGTTTGACAAGCAGCAATTTTACAATCAAGCATTTTTTTTGGCAGTTTTTCCTTTGATTATTTCACTGATTTCATTTGATTATTTCACTGAACATCCATTCTTTAACACAGTCAAAATCACAATTCACTTGATGAACAGACCGTAGCATCTGAGTGGGGCAAATACAAAAGTGCATTTAAATGACAATTATGGTTTACTGAAACAGCGAATAGCAAAATGATTACCCAAACTGCCTGTTGTAAACATTTAACAGACCTAGTACTTTTTTTTTTTTTTTTTACAATGTAGAATATTGTTTCTTTTGCTTTGGTTGTTTCTTAACAGGAAGCGACATACCTAGCCTGAGGATATTCTGTCAAAGTTTGTTCATGTAGTGAACACATCTTTTAGTGTAAGGTTTGACCGATTCTTTTCACAGAATTGGTTCCTTCGAGTTGATACATGTAAATGTATCAAAGCTTTCAAGTTTTAAAGCTTTTTGCAAAATATAGCCTCAGTTTCTCCGTGACAATCGTCGACATTATAATACACGCACGTTCGACAGCTAGTGTTGCCCGCCCCACAAACCTTCTTAATGCATTACCAGTCATGTATAAGTTTGTTAATGAAATAATTGTTTAAATGCATTGATTCAGCATCCCACTTGTATGTGGGTAGGCTATGTAAGCTCAACACTATGTTACAGAAATGTCACTGACCAACGATCTGTTGTTATTTTTGAGGAGGCAAGTAGCAGACGTCCTAGTACGAGGGAGCAGTTTGTTCAAGAAAGACTTTCAACTCGATACCGATTCAATCGCATCGCAAGTTCGACTCTGACCTGTGGCTTTTTGCTGCAGGTCATTCCCCTTCTCACTCCCCTTTCAAGTCTAAGTTGTCCTATCCAAATAAAGGCCTACAAATGCCCAAAATTCATGAGTTCCACAGGTTGACCTGATAAATACCGAACACTAAAAAGAATCATTTTCATCAATTCATTTTCATTTTCATTTGTGTGCCCTGACCTAACTATACATTAACTGTGGCGGTGGCAGATCAGAAAACAGTCTAAAAAATGTTTTTTGGAAGGCTATGACAAATGTTGTGGTATGCCATGTTGTCATGCCAAATATAGGCCCATTCGATCAGAAAATGCTCATATGGGTAATTTTGGACAAATCAGATTAAACTTTGACATTGAACACAGTACCAGTACAACAAAAGCAGTTTAGCACCTAACCAAACAAAAGTAGCAGACGTGCATATCAAGATATATAAAGATAAACAAATGTGCACAAGTAACAATAAACAAATGGGAAGAGATGTACTGCAATACATACAAAATAAACAAAATTAGATAGAACATGTACAGTATGAATGAATGCAGCAATATTTCAGCAAATAAGTATACTATTTGTCAATATTAAGAGCAGAGTCTGGTCAAATCTTTTGAAATACAAACAGCATGCAATGTTGTATGTATGCATGTTGTAATAACACTGATATAAGACAATAATGTGCTCTATTGTATCCTTTTCAACAGAGGAACAGTAGAGGGTGTCATCTTTCGACCAAAGGAGTTGATAGAAATGGACACACTGATGAAACAGTGTGAAATATGACAGCACACTGCTAGCTTCATTGCAAATTTTCATGTTTCTCCACAGTGATTATCACGAAGTGACTTGTACGTAAATGAGATTTGACATATTTGAATAAGGCGTAACAGACAACCTACGAAAACTGGTCCTATAGTCAAGACCTGGGGGAATGTCTCATTTGGTCTCATTAGTGGTACCTGGAGCTGCAAAAGCTTTTAATGATGAGTCTGCAGATGGAGTCTTTTGAATGCCTTTTATGTTGTATGTAAAGCACTTTGAATTCCCTTATTGTTGAAAAGTGCTAGACAAATAAAAGTGCCTTGCCTTGTCCTTCCTTTACATAGCTGAAAGTAAGATATATTTAATACGTATTACATCTCTGGAACAATGATGGATTTACATATGACATAATTATAAAAGGCAAATCTCATCCATTGACCTCAGTTACTTCCTCCACCAGTCACTATTTGAATGCCTGTGGAAGAATAAATGCATAAATGTATTTCTGGCAGATGAGATGAATAAAATATTGGGTGAAGGGTGAATAGGTGGAATTTTGAATGACTACTGTAAATGAGCAAATTCATGAACTGGAGTTTGCACTGATTGACTGAGTGACAGACTGACTTTCAGCCAACATGTCGGCTTTTTTTGCCGGTTTTGTTGCATAACCATTCAGCCTTGAATTTGGTCAATACGGGGCATTGCTTTGAATTCAGGATGGTCACGGCTTGGCTTTACATCCCGTGCTGTGAAAGAAGGTATTCCCCTCCAGCGAATTCTGAAAATAAGGGAGAGTTTAGTGTTGGATTCAAAATGACCACTTTTGGCAGATGGGAGCGTTTGGAACATCACATGGGGCATGCAGGTTTTCCCAACTCTCACTGCGGGGCGGTGGCGTGTTAGGAGGCCATCTTGGACTGCACTCAAACAGCTAGCAGTGACTGATGGGCCCCAGGGATGTTTACCCCTGCCCAGCGGTATAAACACTTTTTATAACGCAGCTCGTACAGCTCCGAGAAATCATGTGGGGAATGAACAGGTCCCAGAGCCTTAAATGGTACACAGTAAACTGGCACTCAGCCTTGGAGTCAAAGTCAAATGCATCAGTAGCATTTTATGTTGATGTTATTATTATTTTTTTCTGAACATGCTTTTTAAAAAGGGCCTTTTTGGAAACCGTGATGTTAAAAGATACAATCGCTAATGCCTTTTACCAGCTCAGTTTTGTTGAATAGTTCAATGGAGTAACATTTAAGCTAACACCTCCTAGGAAACATTTGTCAAGGTGAGGAAAGCAGCAACCAAGTATGCTTCTGGTCTAAAAACTCACCCACACTCTGGGTTCCCCAGTAGCTCACCTGGTAGAGCGTCCGCCCCATGTACAAGGCTGAGTCCTCGGCAGCAGCCCGGGTTTGAGTTAGACCTGTGGCGCTTTGCTGCATGTCATCTCCTTTATCTACTCCCTTTCCTATCTATCTATCTCCCCTCAAAACAAAATGTCATTCAATGTTATTCATGTTTTATCATTTGTATTATTCATCTTTTGTTGGAAAATATATTGTGTTTCAGGATAAAACTCCTTTTTGCACATTACAAGTTGAACTGTGGGATTTGAGTGAATTTGAACACAAAGGAATATTTCCTTAATCCTGACATTTCATTTCATTCCAGTCCAGTGTATGATAACAATATAATTAAAAGCAATACTGAAATCCAACAATACAGTGTCCCATTAAAAACTAAATTCCCCAAAACAAAAAAATCAAACCCAGTTGCAGCAGCTCTCGTTTAACTCTGGTGTCCTCACAGTATGTGGCACCTGGTGTGATGACACCTATTGTAACCTTCAGTGAGAGTTTGAACAGCATCTCAAAGTCAAAGAGACATACATAACCGGTGACATACAGTAGGGGCTTAATATTTTGACCTCGCATTGTCAGCTGTCTGCTGGGATCAAAGATTAGCTTCTCATGCGATGGTGCAACCAGTGGCTGCACCAGTGAAGAGATAAAACCATTTTGTGAAATTGCATGCCCTATTTGTAGAATATTCAAAAGGTACAAAATAAAACAAAGGCATTGCTTTTTACACAGCTGTGTTGTAGATTGGGATATGAAAGGAAATCTACCCTGAGTTTGCTAGGAAGAAAGTGAACATCAGATGAACCATACATGATTCCACTGGACCATATTTTAAACTTTCAGGCAACACAAATCATTGATAATCTTTTTGGGATTTGACTGAGACACAGTGTTTTGCTGCATTCATGTTGTGTCGGAATAGTAAAAAAAAATTGACTCACATGAACGCCCCCTCAAGTCGAAACAACTAGGTAAGATGGTGAACATTTTGGTATACGGCTTTCCAAGTTGACATCACATTACGCAGAACCATGGCAGCCAAAAGTATATGTTTGGTTGATGGTAAGAAACATTTCATTAATTGACGTAGTGCATCTAAATTTTTGCTCATATGTAATTTGTAATATTTTATTAGGTTGTAACTGTTGCAGATACACAACATTTACCCATCTATAAATCTGCAGTACTAAAGTGCTGAAATGAGATTTGAACATTCTGTTTCTAAAGCAATTTGTGGCACATAGTTATGTCTCTTGTGCATCCATGAACCTCCATTTGGTTTACAGTACAGTAGACTGGTCCTATATCAGTCCAGATGGTTGATAAATGTCATTGTGAACCACTACAGCCAAAGTGACAGCTGACATTTTATGATCGGCGCACTCCTGGTAACAAAGTATCTGTATCGTGTCTGCCGTGTGATGTATAGCTTTAGAGGTGCAGTCAGAAAGGCTGCCTGTTTCTTTCATTTCACCACCTCTCTAGAGTTTCTAAAGAATATCCACTAGGAAGAATATTACAATTTAAGCCTGTGAGGCCACTACTTCCAAACATACTCATTTCAGATATATTGCCAAGAAGTACGGTTATCAAAGAGATCATTAAGGGAGGAATAACTATCACAGCATGGCTGAACTCTTACTGGAACAATGGCTTGAGATATTTTTTACATCATAAAATTGTGTGTGTACACGTCTTAATATCTGCACTGACTCAAATAGGAGCAAAATTGATTATGCTAAGCTGAATGCATGTATAGAACAATGACTTGGGGGCAATACTCAGATGTAGATGGGTTAAACAGATACAGACTTAATCAAAATCTCTGTTCAGTAATAGCATGATATCTTTCTGTGTATTCAGAGAGGCTAATAAAATGAAGTAGTCCAAAGAAAAGCAAGAGCTTTTGGATGGTGGGTGGCTTACAGAGTTTAATCAATATCTCTGCTTCCTTCCTTGCCACAGTGAATGTCTGTGCCTCTGGATGCAGTGCCCTCTTCAACCCTGGAGGCAATCCATGCGAAACCCTCGCTACAGTAAACAATACCACTATAATGATACAGAGAAGAGGCAGTGGATAAAGTATGATTTGACAAATCCACCCTCCCTCTTCTTCTCGTGCAACAATTAGATTTCTGATTGGTTTTGATGTTGGATGTAGACCAGCGGCGTGGAATGAGGGGTATTTATGCCCCAATGTAAATGTGATGTTATTTGAAGAAGCAAGACCGCATCGCTTCCGTAGCTTGCTATGTAACTGTCACTCACTCTCCCTGTCCTGTCTGTCTCTCTGGGCGTGAGCCACATTGTAAATGCCATGGGTCATTTTTTAAAAGATCAACGTGGATTTTAGCTGATGGATTCTTCTCAGCGCAAAATGAAAGCCTTGAGGTGGCAGTGTGTCACCATTGGACATTTCATTCTCTTTTAATTGTCTCCACAGCGTGCAACTGAACTAAGATCAGAGTTTAAAGGATTTTTTTAAAGAATCATTACAAAGCGCCCAGCCATCTCACCCATGACTAATTTAGTTAGCATTCTCCATACTACTGCTTTAATACAGCCTCTGTTGTGGGATGCAGTGTCATTTCATTTGCAGTCATGAAAAAGCCTGACTTATATGTATACGCTTTCTACAACACATCTTTTTAACAGCAGACGCTTGATGTTATGTGCGCTGCAGTCACGTTGAATTTCATTCATGATCTAATTCCTATTTAATTCCACTAGTTATTCAAACTCTTTTATTTAAAGGCCAGACATGTATCATTGTCATTGTCCAATAATAAAACTAAACTTTTCAAGCCTAGGTGTAGTAGTAAATCAAAACTGATTTAAAATAAAGCTTCAGGGCATCATACTCACTCTTAATTTAAGGTTTCACCTAATTATTTACCTCAGTCTTGGATTTGCTTAGCAAGATTCAATCAACTAGACTTTAAAGAACATGTACGGGTGGACAACAAACAAAAAAACAGCACTGATTTAAGTTAAATGCTAACCTTGACATGCGGATGTATAACGTTTGCCATGATCACCATCTTAGGTTATCAATTAGCATGCAAACATTTGCTAATTAAGTTTTAAGTACTGCTGAGGCTAAGGGTAATGTCTTGGCTTATGACTAAATACTTGCAAAGTGAAAGTATTAAATACATTTAAATTTTAACCTGATGATGGCACTAGAGGAAAAGTCACGGTATTCCAGAAGACATTAGAGTGACTTTATCGCATGGACTGCAACCCTCTACATATCTTAGAGCTTTATGTGAGAATGTCCGAATCAGTTGGAGCGGACAAACGGACAGCTCCCTAGAACAAAGTCAGTGTAATGTCTGATTGAGCTCATGTGTGAATAGAGCAGGTTATTGTCCGGGGAATTCACAGCGAGCGACTGAGCGTGTTGATGACATTTCTATCATGCAGCTGGCGCGAAACCGGAAGAATAAAAAAAATCTGAGGGTGAAGAAGAAGTAAGTGTAAGTAAGTAATAATGCATCTGACATGGGCAAACCTGATGTGAAAGGGCAACTCCTGACAATGTCTGCACCTGATTCTCAGATTCATATGGAAATAAACGTCTGTATAAAGTTGAATGGCAATCAATCAAACTGTTGTTCAGATGTTTCAGCCTGGACCAAAGTTGTGGACAGACTGACTGACCAACAGACGAAAAACAAAACTGAAAAGATTTTTAAGCTCCAACTACCGTCCTCAATTTATGATGTAAACACTGCTAGTGCATAATTCCTTCACAGCCTAGTGAGCAAACCAGTCACAAAAGGTAACAAGCTCATGTCTGTGAGGGAGAACAAGCTAGAATGACATACCGACAGTTCTGTACGCCTCATTATCTTCAGTGGACATTGTCTTACGAAGTGACTGCCAGTTGATTTCCCCCCACTAAATATGGGTCATTGTATGTGAGGAAAACTGAAATGAGGTTTTTATTCTATTCAGCTCTTTCTCGCCAGTTGGATTACTTTTCCCAGATGAGATTTAAATCAGAGTTGATCCTGTTAAGGCGAGATCTCACATCTGCTCATCAACATCAGATTCAAGCTGGTGGAGTTAATCCCCAACTGATTTCATTTAGGCTGCCTCCACGCTTTAACAGAACTATTTTGTTCCCTTAGGTTTGTCGACCTATGACGTCATCCTGCTCAGGGATGACCCAGGCAATATGGTTATTCTCACTGGTCTTTGTTTGACATTTTCATCTTGATGGACTTGCAGAAAGAGGAAGAACAGGGAATCGGAAGTGGGAGCAAGATTGATGCTGTATTGATGTTTTCTCCAAGTGGTTTAAGTGTCGCTGTAAGCTACGCTGTCACTTCACAAACAGAATAAGAGATTTGGTGAAGAGGAGCCACCGTGCCAGCACGGGCGGCTGAAAGAGACTACATACATAGCAAAGCAGGGAAACGCGGTTGTGAGCGTGCTGCAAATGTTATTACATTACCTTAAGCTGTGTCTGGCTCCCCAATGCCTTGCGTCTCTGCACACCGAGGGAGTCAAAGGAAAATGTCAACCAAATGCTTTCTGTTTAGCAGCATCTGGTCCCCTCCCAGCAGATTCTGACCATCTATTATGTCAGGTAATTGTTGTTAATCTTACTCCAGCCATTGGCAAAGCTTTTAATGTTGCTGCAAGGGTTTTCATGAAAGAAAACAACATCTCCAACAGTGACAGCTTGTATTTCCTTTCACCTCAATCTTAAAGTTTGGGTACTCGGTGAATCTTTCAGAAGCCCTTTGCTTTGAAAATACATTACGCCACCAGGAAGCTGTGGCAGCTGCCCAGGACGCGTTCAAAGGAAAACACACATCCACCCTCGCGTGCACTGTGCCCTCCTATTATAAGCATGAGAATCTGCTCTTAGAGATACACACTTCAGTCGGGGTTATGATTATGTGTCAGCGGGTGTTGGGCAGAGGGTGTGTGTGTGTGTGTGTGTGTGTGTGTGTGTGGGAGGGGGGTTGTTATCTTTATGGCTGAACAAGAATTAGATGGAGGAAAGGGAACATCTTTCAAAAACTCTTGCCAGGACTCGGGAAGATAAGGAGAGAACGCTCCATTGGCCCGGCATTGTGGCAGGGAAAATTGCATCAGAATCCCCACAAAAGACCCAATAACCCCCACAATTTACTTTCCGGATAAGGAATCATGGTAAATAAATGTTAACAGACAGAGTGACCACAGCTGTGTAGGCTAATGTATACCACACTCATGTCATGTTTACGGTCTTTAACATGCCCTCATGCTCTCCAAGCATTGCCCAGAAAATATGAGTTTGCTTGAAGATAAAGTCTATGCTTCAATACAATTCCATTTAAAGTTACTATACTGAATAGGTCTAAATTGAATGTAAAGCCTAATGGCTACATTTGCAGGGCTTTATATTCAACAGCAGAGTTTTCTTTGATGAGCAAATGGTGCAAATTGTATTAATTAATGCTTTTTGATATGTTGTATAGGGGCAATTGGCCAAACTCCCCATGATGTCTTAATAAAGCAAGTAATGCCTTGCGATTTGACTTGCTCGAAAGCAGAACCCGACATTGACTTGTGGAGCGTCCTTCAATGTAATGTTGCTTTTGATTTTTCAATCTAAATCAATAAAACCATCAGCAGAAGGAAGAACACCCACAGGAAATCTTAGGTCATGGAAGAGCTTTTTACCTTGCAAACCCTGTTAGCCTGCTAACACAGATGTCTCACTTCAACCAATATTATTCTACTCAAAATTGTCTCAAAGGGGCTGATAAAACTGCTAAAAAGGGTACTGAACCCAAATGCAAGATTTAATAGATGTCTTTTCAAAATATATTTTTTTGTCGCTGAATTTATGTGATACGACAAGCTTTAAAACCACCAAAAAAGGCCTTGGTACAGTTCCCAGCAGGCTGCCACTCGCTCTTTGCACAGTGTTGCAGAGACAGGAGAGCTGCAGTCCCTTTACAATGATTTTAGTCCAAACTGTTGGTGCTCAGGCTCAGCTGCTAGCAGTGGCACACTAGGGTTGACAGGAAATATGGGAGGAATAACTCCAGTGCTGCACCTTCCAGCCTTAAGATTCAAGGCTGGAGGGTAAAAGATACTATCTTGCTCTACCATAAAATTAAAGACAGTGGATTGCAGTGCATCTTTCTAGATTAGCTGTTGATGTTTTCTTGAGAGAATATAAAAGAAAATTCTCTCTTTTGTGGTGTTCTGGAGCTTGAAAAGTCTAGGTGAGAATGTCCATGGGTTATAATAATAATAATAATAAAACATTGTCATTTTAACATGTTGACCTAGTGGAATACATTTGTGAGGTATGTAAGTCCAGTATTTTATAACTGGCCTTTACAGGCAGAACATTATAGATCTTTTTGAATACAAGATACAATAGATGAGATAAAATGCAATGTATTTAATTGTTGAATTGTTGGATTGCTGGTTTAAATAAAAAAATAAAAAAAATGTAAACAATGAATGTTGTCAATAGAATATTATTAGTCATAACAGCAAAGCAAATGTACATCTTTATAGATTAAAGTCTAAAATGGGTAAGGATGCTTCTGTATGCTGGTGCCATGGGATTGAATAAGCTACCTCCTTTAATTATAGTCAAATCTTCCTGTCTTTAAGGTAAACACAAGCCATGTCTTCATCCACACATTTTTATGTTGATCTCATCTGATTTTCCCCTGATCGGTAAACGGCTTATGCAATAAACGCTGATGGAAACGTTATTTTCCAAATAAATAATGAATTGCAATTACGTTTTAGGTAATTTCATGGTTGCAATCAGCCATAAAACAAAGAAGAAGTTTTATTCATTTTCGCGACGTATTTCCGCACTTTGCAGACATGGTGGGTGTCAACAAAAACAGATATAAGTGGACGAAAGAGGACTTTTTTTAATTAATTTGCAAGCGAAATATAACAGCTATATTTTAGATAGCAAAAATAGTTGTTTGGCATTTACGTGCATCTGCATCATCATAGCGATATTTTGATAGCCTTGTGTTACTATCGCTTGATATGTTCCTATCAGCTGCACACAAGCACTATTACAACTTGTGCAATATTAATCATTTGTAGGTAGACAGCACAATCCATTTTGGCTAGCAAACTATGTTCACAAATGTTTGCTTGACTGTTGTGCGATTTAGTGTAAAAATTAATGGAAACGCCTTAACATGCCTCAAATCAATTCAATATACCAATTTGATTGCAAAACAGCATGTGACTTCATTACGCACATATTTTTAATCACTTTAAAGTAGGGCTGTCAATCGATTAAAGAATGTAATCTAATTAATTGCATACTCTGTGATTAATTAATCGAAATTAATCGGTTACATAAATAACGGTGCCTGAACCGATACTTTTTAAGAAAGTAAAAAAAGAAAAGAAAAAAAAAGGGTACTAAACAACAGTTGGTGACATTCAAGAACGGCTTGTTTATTGCTAAGGCCATATGGTCAAAATTAAATTTAATAATAATGTATAACAATAACTTATTTCACTAGTAAATTGCTGTTCAACGACAAAAACAACCAGATAGGAAAAGGACATTTACAATAACTTCAAATGCACCACGAGGCTGTAGTTTACCAGTTTCATTGAACGCACCGTCTGTGTTGTTTCTCCGACAGCAGCTGCAGATTGTTACATACCGGTGTTGAATCCTCTACAGTGAAACACAGTCAAACTTTACACCGTTTAGCGTTAGCTGTCAGCGTTGTAACCGTGTTTAATCCAGCTAATAGCTAGCGGTAGTCTAACGTTAGCTGCTGTTGAGTATTGTGTTAACGAGCGTCACATGCAGCGGCGTTTGTGTTTCCTGTAACGTCTGTTTCAGAGCAGCAGCGAGAAGCGCAGACATATCAGTGGCACCAGATATGGAATTTTGACAGCCCTACTTTAAAGACATTGGATGGAAACACACTTTCACCGGCTATATTCGCATTAATGTTTTTAGTGAACTTAAGATAATTCGATTGACAAGTGGATGGATAGCTAATGACTGTGAGATGATTTTCCCTAATAGAAGGTCGGTAATGCATTTTTATTATATGCCTATTACTTCATTGACAACACAACTGTTGTCTTTTATGTAATATCCTACTCACAACCAAATCTGTAGTAAATAGCGGGGGTGTTCACTTCAATTGACCATTCAGTGATATAAAGTGTAGTGTAGCAAAGTAGAAGACATCTCAATTTAAAATTAATCTCAACACCTATTTTCACAGTGTGAGTTTAAGCTTCATCCCGAGTTTGGCTAGTCGGCTGGGTATCACTCCCTACCGGTTTAAACATTTGAACACTGCAGCTCCCACTTTTCGGATAGACTGCCAACAGTGTGTCTGAACACTCCAAGCAGACACCCGGAATAAACAGACAGCAAGTCTGCCACTCCGTCCGTCCCGCATATGAGAAATACTGCTAAGAATTTACTTATGGTTCCAGATTGTGATGTCATCTCTTTCTGAGGGATTTGATTGGATCGCTCTTCTCAAATGAGGCCTAATTGCCAACAATACAGTTTTTACATTTATGAAAGTACAATTTTTCATTGCATATAAAAATTACTTGACAACCTCAACTGGCAAAGCTTGGAGCGTTTTGAACTAAAATCCAGGTTGAATGATAAATGATTAATATAAATGATCTATTTCTGCCATTTCAGAGTGGGAAACGGAAACTTTAGGAGTATAAACTGTGTAAATTATAATTATGCAAGCATAAAATCAAGTTCTTTTCAGGGATTAGGTTTACTTTGGACACTAATGAAAAATGAAAATGATACAATTATTGGATATAAAATTGTGATCAAAGCAGTCCAACAGAGAAAGGGTGTGAGCTCTAAATTGTAGGTTTTCTTAATGAAGTGATCTGGATGTAAAATGCACTCATGTTTTTTTAATGTTTTTTTTTGGCCAAATTAGAGGGCATTTACTTGGGGCACTAGAGGGATCTAGAGAGTGTCTAGAGGGAAAATGATAATGTGAGTGCAGTCAGATAGTAGAGCTTCACTTTTAATTTCCTTTTGTTTTGTCCAGGTTATATTTCCAACTTTCAAAAGCATGCTAATGCACTCTCATAAGCAGCATGTAACAGCAATGGCTCATTTAGATACTTTAGATACAAAACACAGAAAACCAGGACCTTATTGCATTTTGTCATGGAGAAGGTTAAGCAGCACTTGCTTACCCACATGTGTTTTCGACTTAGAAGAGCTACTTGTCATTTTGGAACGAACTGTTTCTTTAAGGCAAAGGTCTCAAACCACCAACCTAGAATTAGATCTGACCCACACTTTCTTAAAGCCTTAGACATGTTTAGAATGTTTTGATCAATTTGGCCCACTCATTACTTTTATTATTATTATTATTATTATTATTATTACTATTTTTTAGGAGGGCTGCACAATTGTAGTATAACAATTGGCTTTTTATTTCACATTTAACAAAGCAAACAAACTGCCAAAAGTGCACAACATGTCAACATACAAACCAACAGCACTCTGATTTACCATGGTGCTCCTGACAAAGTGCCTTTCCAAACCTCAAATAAAGGCTGGCCTGGAGCAAAGACAATTTCAAAAGAGGTCGATGATTCATTTTATTTTCATGGAGTTTAATGTGACTGCTACCCATTTTATCTGCAAGGTGATAGTTGCTGTTTCCACAAGCATTTGTCCACTAAACATGCAGGGGAGTGTGCCAGGTAGCCCTGATCCAGAACTGTATCACAGTCTGACTTTTCAGTCACGCAGGTGTTTCTGCAATTAATTATATTTATATTTCAGTCTGAACTAAAGTGGTTAACTGACTAACTATATAAGGTCACATAGCCAAAACCATTATTTATTATTAATATATTAATTTCAGAACGTTACTATTTGTCTATAAAGCACTTCATGGATTGGCTCCATCTGACTCTTTATTTACCCCTTTCTGACCAGTCATTTCTGGTCGTTTCTCGGGCTCGGCAAAAGCTAAGGGCCGACCGCACCTTGTCAGTAGTGGGCCCAAGCGCAGCTCAAGTTTGACTTTACTTATTCTGCCAGAGAGAGAGGTTTCTTCCATTTAAGCCAGTACAAGCCATATACTGTACAAGAAGATGACACATGGCTTCCTTCTGGCCTCCTGCTGCCTAGCAGAAGTATGCTTACTGGTGCCACTGGTGGCAGAAAAACACCTGTCTTTTTCAGCAATAGCCCATTTTACACTTGCTGACTGTAAGTGTAGGCTGAAGTGTGTCAAGTAGCAGTAATGTGACTAGTTAAGTATTCCACAAAATGTTTCTCCAGTTCAGGCCCCGAGGCTGTGCATTTGTTAGCATACAAAGAGAAGAGGCTCCAGGGCAAGAGAGGCAAAGACACTTTTTTTTTTTTTTACCTTCATCTTGATCCTTGAAACTTTCATTAGTTCTCTTTTTGGGAAGTAGTCAGAGAGTGATGTTTCTCTGTGTCATGTGAAAATTTCCTGAGCTACATTTGAATGCAACATGTGTTCATTCTTATTAAATGCCATCCATCTTCAAAAAACAACACCCTGGATCATTCAGCTGAGCTCAATAGACATGTTGACATGTCAGAGTAGGAAAAGCACAGGTGTATTCAAAACCATTAATGATGGCTGCATTCCACTTAGGAGAGGCCCTGGTATTGTGCATGCCGACTCACATAAAGTCTACGAATAATAAAAAGGCAATGAGCTTCAGGTGAGAGCGTTGCAAACTTGCAAGGTAAACTTAACTGAAGCCTGGGCTGAATCACAGCACCATTTCTTATTACATCCACTGCCAATGCAAACAAGGTGGCAAGAGGCTTTTCAGAAGAACACATTCAATCTTTGTCAACATTCCTCTGGCGAGGCTGTATACCTGCCACTCTGTATGTGCCAGTTCTTTGTCCAGACAAAGTATCGGATATGCTCAATACATCAGATAATAACTCTTTAGAGAATTGAAGCCTTAATAATGAATGGCTGGTAAAACCCTGATTCATAAAGCTCACCTGATTTTACATGTTCAAGGCGATGTGAAAAGGAAAAAATATATGTGTCATACTGATTGGTGGATTCAACGTGGAGTTGAACACATTTAAGTGAAGGGCTCTAATCATGCGCTATTGAGTTGCTGTTGTGCAGCTGATTACACATTACGTTCCATGCTACCATGTTGCCTTTGGGCTCAACTGCAATTGAATTAGACTGTCACCATTCAGACATCTCCAACTAGAGTGTGTTCCGTCTCTGACAGGTGTTCTTTCTCCAAGACAGGTGAGTATGTGTTTGAGGCGTCTGTTGCTTTTAATGATGCTTGGTTTTAATTTGAAGGGAATATGCGAACGTGTACTGTTCAAAGGAATTATCTCATGTCTGAAGGATATAGATGGAAATATGTATATACCCAGCTGTCAGTGCTTCTCTCTCACATATGTATGTCCATTCTGTTTTTGTCTTTATAGCACATGGGTATGAGAAAAATAATCAAAGACAGTCAAGGAATAATTTAGACAATTTAGACAAAAACTCTCCTTAAATTTATCCTCCTGCCTCTCAAAATCTTTTATTACAGTAGCTTTATACAAGGATGTATTGCAATTACTTTTTTTTTGACATGTTCACTAACACAACGCTGGCATTCTGCTGGGACTGAAGATTGAACTTTCAGGTTTGCAATCACATCCATTCAATGACAGAAGGCTGGAAAAATAAATACATAAATGTAGAGAAACATAACAAATGCAGGTGCTTTCTTACAGGGCACAAACGTTCACTGTGGGGGGTTTTAAGAGTATGAAATTAATGTGAATCATTTTCTATGGCCTTCACAGTCAATGTATATTTACCCAGCTCAACACATTTAGGAGATTTCTGAGTTTTTCTTAATATTAATTATGATAATAACATAATATCTGGGCTGTTATGATAAAGGTGACATTCAAAAGGTTAAATACTAACTTAGTTTGTTTCTGAAGACCGTTTCAAGCTTGGTTACAACTCCCTCAGCACTTCGTCCCAAATAAAGAGTTGCCAAATATAAACAGTCAACACTAAAACGTTGTGCAGTGTAACTCGTTTAGATCTGTTGACTAGCTGTTGCTACTTTCGGCTCGTGGTCATGTGTGTGTGGTCACGTGGTTCTGCTCTGCAGGGGCTTGCACAGGTGCACTGATCACTTGTGTTGCTGGATATTTGTAGGTCAAGGCACACAAATGTGTGCATACAAACTATTGTATGAAGATATGTTGAACCAGTGTAGCAGCTAAAAACCACAAGACAAAAGCTGTTGCTTTTCACATTTATAGACATTCATGGTCATTTTTGCAAATTTGGTAGACTAAGGAATGTGTGGGAGGATATTGGGTTAGATTGATGATGATTGTTTTGTATTGTGGAACAACAATACTATATGATATAATAATATGTAAAATTGCCTGCACCGACTCACATCAACATCTTTACACCTTTTCACAATAACTTTACGAGGTATTGCTAAGAACCGGTAGACTGTCATAAATGCTTTCATGGTTGCCAAGATGGGATCAATATCTTAACAAGGAGCCTCTCACAGGCCTGTAGTGAAAATTAAACAGTTGATAAACTCTGCAGTGTTAAAATCAATACCCTGCCCCTTTCCTCTTAAACACACCACGATACATGACGCACAATCAAAACACTGAGGGGTTTTTATCACAGACATAACAACTACATTTAAAAAATATTATGCATTTCTGGATTTATGTAATTTAGCCCTGAATTGTTGTCTTTTCCATGAGGAATTATTAGACGGAAACACATTTAGAGTGTGCTGCAGTGTGCGTTTTCACAATTATTTCCCTCCCTGTGTAATCTGCCGTCACGCCGGTTGTCAGGGGAAATGACAGCAACCCATATTGTGGCACACTAAAAGTCGAATTGTGCATGTTCTAATCACTGATTCTGCTAAATAATACATTAATTGCATCAACGCTGGCTGCAGCAGAACTAAGCTTCTTAGGCGAGCTGCTTGCATTGTGTCTATTTTGCTGCCCCATTATATGATGAGCGGAGATCAATGCAGCAGCCTAATGGTTATGCTGGTGTAGTGGAGCCCGTGGGAGCCAGTGGTGTGTGTGTATGAGGGATCTGGAAAGGCGATATTCTCTACTACAAGATCCTTGCAGACGTTGTCTGTCTGCTAGGGCCTTTATGGCTAATATGATAACATTTCAGCGTATGACAGGGTAATATGCTTATTTTTTGTGTCATTTAAAATCAATAACAGCACGATTCATGTTGCCAGTCTATTATCTCCACATGGGTAATAACATTCAGCACAGAAGTCACTCAACATGGCATATGGGATACATTCAGGTGCATTATGTATTTAGACAGATCTAGTCACGTTTAAAGGGGTCTCATAAAAAAAACAATACTAGCAATTGTTGATATGTATGCAAGTGTTTAAAAGAACAAATTCGATTTTGAATTATAGAAAATAGATGAAATACTTTTTCCAATTACAGATTTAATGAGTGTAAAAATACAATAAATGACGAAATCAAAACTGCTGTAGAAAACAACTACCGGTATATATTTGCTGAGCCTGTATCCCACTTTAATACCTCTGCACATTAAAGAAGCTTTGAACATATTCCAAGAATTCTCTCGCTCTTCTCTCCGTGTGCTGATGTTATTAGGTGCAGCTCTTTGCATTTTAGCGATTCAACCTTTACAACCGAGGCGGCGAGTGTGGCACTGTACTTTTGACAACTTTTTTTTCTGATGTTTCCCTTGCTAATGAGAAGGTATTGACTATTCGGAGCGAGCATTCGATGAGACTATAGAAGCTGGGGTTTCAAGTGCAGCCACATTATTCTGTTTTCCTTGCGAGACGCCTACATACATCAGGATGATCCATCTCCAGAGTCATTAACAAAATCACTTTAGCGCGGTTCTGACAAGCCTCAGTGATTGCCGCTAATGAACTTAGCACATCAAAGATAAATCAAAGCTGAGAAAAAGACTTGTTTATGCACAGCTCAGAAAATGGGCAAATAATCTAGGGTATCCATTTTTTGGTTGGATTGAGAAGATCATTGACATGTCACACACATACACAGGACATTGCCCTTCAAAAATTCACTCATCGAAAGGAATGCTTTGTAACAATTTGCACACTAAACGCAGTGGCATTATGCTAATGTTAACATAACGTGACTGTTTTCATCCACAATGCCATTCTTTGTAACTGAGGATGAAATCTGTGTTTGTAAGAGAACATTTAGGGAGTGCTCCAGTATTTTCTGCCTAATTTACATCAGTCAGTAAACTGATAGCTGAGAAAAATGTTCTTGAACAGAGGGATGGCTGTGAGCACTGCGTGCAAGTTTGATAAACTCTCACCGCAAACGCCCTCAGCAAAGATGTGTAAGCATTTTGCATAAGTTGAGCAGATCGTGCAACATATTCCGGTGTGATTTATTTTTTTCCCAAATCCTGCCCGTCATTTGTATTCCTCATCGTCAGCGTCTCACAGTTGTTTGAGCATCCCGCCGAAACTGCTTGCAGACACAGGTCTGCTTTCAGTACAATTGTGGTTTGCGGAAACACAACTAAAACTGCTCACAAAGATCAGGCAGGTTGTACTTCATTAAGTTTAATAAGGAATGTCTTCATACCTAGAATAACTGCAAATCAGTACTGTGGTAACACACCATGATTACAAAGAACCAGAGAAGAAATACTTTTTGGGAGTGAACCTCACTAAGTGCTCCTTTTGAGCTCAATTATAACCCTTACTATTGAATGTGAATAAATGAACAGCCAGCCTTAGTGTAATTAGAGAAGACAAGAGCTGAAAGAGCAGTTAGATGTTGTAAAGGGCAGGTTCACAGTGTTACACAAGTCTTCACAACCTAATTGGAGCCCCAATTCTCTCCTGTTTTAACACAATACATCCCTTCTAAACCACTTAACGTGTTGGTTTACTGGAGAAAAAAAATGGCGGTTAACATACAATCAATGATTTGCCTGTAAGGCTAAGCAGGGCACATTTGGTGACCCAGGATTTCTGGTCTAATCATGACCGCAGACCTCACAGTGCTATTAAAGGCCAGTTACAGTAGAATTGTTAGTGGCAAAGGCCAGCACTCACACTATTGTTCTTCTGTTCTGTAGGCGTTTTTGGGATGTAACTAGTCCTGCACGCTTTATGCTACTTAAACATCATTCAAATAATAAAAGTAAGGGTGTAGGTATTACAAGCATATTCCAGTGATTTATTCATATGAATTTTAGAAAAATCACGATTTTATAACTTTAGGTGAAATGATTCAACTCAGTTCAAACCTACTCAACTTTGAAAGACAGCTGCTCTGACATACTGTACGTTGAACTACAGACTACAGAACTTTTAAAACGCTCGGGCCACTTTGAACTTCTGTTGAGTTCAACGGTTTGTACTTTATTAGTAGTTAGAGTATATTTTACAGTTGTGGAGTAATTATGTCAAAAAGCAGTGTTTTCTTTTGATCAGAATTTTATTTTGAATCCCAGTTTTAACTCTTCAAGCAGGTATAATACCTTAAAATGTAGCCACACGCCTCCTCTCTCATCATGTAGTCATCTATCCCACAGGAGTTAGAGGTCTTAAGTCAACTTTTTTTAAACATTGTGTACATGCTGCTCAACTGGTCATTGCCGTTTACCCGTTCTTCTTCACCGACATTAGAAACTGCTAACCTAATCTTTCTTTAATTTTCTCTTTCTTCAACTTGAAGATTCCCCTTTAATTTTAACACTGTAACCAAACAATATTTCCTCACGCTCAACTACTCCTGCTGACACTGCTAGAAGCTGTAGTTTATGGGCAATTACTCCGACTTCTCCTGAAGAAAAGAAAGTGAACTTATGATGACTTCTTCTGGTAGTTGTGTTTTGCTTGCTGGTTCGAACTACAGTCTAATTATCATAAGGCTCCAAGTCGATCCCAATAGAGGGCAGATACAGATATTCCTGACAGCTCTGTACTGATAGAGGTTGGTTGGCTGAATGCAACTTTATGCTTACACATCCCTCTCACACGGGAACAGGGATGTGGGCCTTTATTAATCATTGATTGTCATCTGTTGATATGAGAATCACTGTTTACACCAATGTATGCACTCCCATTCAATTAATTTTATTGAACTACACATGCAGTATGTACTCAAATATTAACATGTCGCTTTAATGAGGTTTTAATCAACACAAATAAATAAGAAATATGACAATTCATATGTGGTTTCTCAATCATATCTCATTTTATCAATTAAATACAATGCACATTTTGGTTTGCAGACACAAATAGGCATTTGTGTTCCACCTAAATTGCCATTATGCATATTTCTTCTCTTAATAAAAGCAAGATTAAATCAGCCATTTATTGGTTGAGACAAGTAACCCTCCTCTTTTCACCGACAAAGCCTGAGCCCACGGGTTTGCCGACAGCAGCGATCTCTCTCTTCCCCCTTGCATTTCAAAACAGAATTTGTCCAGTGCACAAAGGCACCGTCCCAAAATCGCAGCCTAATGAGACACAAAGGATTTTAACACAGCTAGTGAGAATACATCAGACTTGTAAAGCAGATGCTTTGAAGATCTTTCTCTTCTTTTCCGCCTCCGCTCAAAGCCTTTCTGTCCCCTCCGCCACCTTCCCCACAGCAAGGCCGCACATTCTGCAATATGTTGATTAGGAAAAAGGAACTGCAGGGATTCATGTAACTGACATTGACTAAGTGTGATTGATATCCATTGATAACACTCACACTATAAAACCGACTTTCTGTGCATTTGTGTGTAAACGCTGGCTTCTTTATGGTTGGCTTAGTGGCTGTATCTCTAATCAAATTATTTCAGTGTTCAATTATTCAAGAATTCCTTAGCAAATCCTTTGGACTGGAAACATTAAATGCCCCTGAAGATATTTTTGCTGTCTACCTTACCTTGAATCTACTTGAACAAATTCAAGTCGAGTGGATCTTGGGGTTTAAAATGTTTCAAATCTTCACCCAGAGGAACCATTTTCATTCTAAAAGAATCAAATGACTTGTTTCTGTGATGAACTTGTTGAATGTAGGTTGCACAGATTTGGGTATTAAAATGTGGAGAAGGTTATTCTAAATACATTCACGCTTGGTAGAGCATTGTTAAGCTGCACCGCTTCCCACCATATAACCTGTAACAATAGGTCAAGCTTATTTCCTCTTCTCCTATTATTGTCTGTGAGACAACAGTGTTGACTTTGAGAAGAATTTGAAATATTGTAAGATACAAATCCCCCTGTGAACAATTTTGGCTACCTGCATTTGGCAGTGTGTATTGCTTCAGGGGCATTTATTTTATCATCTTCCGAAAAGAGAAGCTTCAGCCTGCAGAGTTCCAGCAACGTTTTGAAGTAAAAACACCTTCTTGGCTACGTTGCTTTGGATTTGTGGATAATTGCAGTACCATAAGCGACACGTGTCTTTTCTCTGAGAACTGACAGTGATCCTGACCTTGCGTCCCACCTTGCAGAGGATCACACAGAATTTCATGAGACACGCTTGCAGATTTAAGTAGAACACTGCACTTTCTGAGATTATTGCAGACAGATGGGGCTTCATCATCAAGGGCTGTTTGCACATTAACTCACAAAGCACACAGCACCAGCTTCCTAAATCTTCTGCATTATAAGAAAAAGACTGATTGTGCTTGACACCACTCTCAGTTCTGATATTTCAAGAGAACTTGACCCTATTTTTTGTCACCCCCCCCACGGCCATTCGTTTTAATGTCCCTGCTGCTGCCTTGTAGGGTAATCAATATTTCCTGTATGTGCGTTTGTGTGCAGCCACGGGCCTTATTACGGGTATGATAAGCCTAGGTAAAAAATGTAAGCGGTGGAATGGAACATGCAGACTCCATGTCTCATGAGGAGATGAATCTTTCAGCATAAGGAGCCGGGCTGCCATAACTTGGAGGAGACAACGGAGGGGGAGGCAGCAGCACCACAAGTCATCCCAAAGACAAAAGGCTTCCCTTGGTTAAAAACACAGCTGCAGCCTTTGTTTTTGGCACTCATTTCACAAGTCTGATGGAAATTTGCAGCTGAGGCATTCATCGCCGAGTGCACGAGGAGAGAGAAAGTGATTGAATGGGGGAGAGGAGGAGGAGGAGGAGAAGAAGAAGAGAGCGAGCAGGGGAGTGAGGAGGAATGCATAAAGTGCAAAGGAGTGCACCATTATTCATGCAACACAACATGTTGACCCATTTGTTCCAAAGATTTTTGAGAAACCCCGATTATGGTTTTGCGTTAGTAATTGATTCTCTTCCTTTGAGAAGTAGGACCAGGCTACAAGTTTGACTTGATTTAGAGGATTATCTAGCTTAAAATGGAGAGAGGCCTCGAACCCTATTGCGTGACAAAAAATCCTCTACTCATTTTGCAGCCTTTGTAATTAAACAATTTTGTATTAGTTGGTTCCATCGACCCTGACAAATTTGTTCACAAAAGAATCCCCTAAATTCACCCAGGGAAAGATCTCAAACTAAATGAACCCACTGTAAATGGCTAATTTCTGTGTTATTACCTAACAAAGTGCAGCCGTGTGGTCCTCCTGCCTTCCCTCTTCTGGAGCCAGCTAAAGAATCCGTAATTAGTTCCCTGGCCCTGTTGCACCTCAAAAGGCTTACCATCATTACTGCCATGCAGAGGAACGAGATGGCAGAGGGAGCAAGATTCCCGACAATTATTTGTCCCCAGTGAGCAGGGCCTGCAAGAAGAACTAAGGGGAAGGCATGAAGAGCAGAGGCATATCAAAGAGACCCGTGTTTTTCTTTTTTCGTCATGCAAATGTGCCGTCATTTTGCAGCCGAGGAGGGAGAGCCTCACAGAGGCAGGGATTGCTGGGTGGGGAGGAAGAAAAAAAAAAAAAGTTGCATCACTGTGTTGTCTTGGAACAAAGATGTCCTTTCATGCGGCGACAAAACTGTGTTTGTATATTTTTATAAGATATCTGGTGTGAAAGTTTGGGAGACAAACGGAGGAATAGTGTTGGTGCAGTATGTCTTAGTCACTGCTGTTTAACACAAATACCCTGCATCTCCCAGGCCAAATGTTATGTGAAATCCTCAAGGGTTAATGTTTTTTGGCTAAGCTTGCGTGAGCAGAGGAGAGCTTAAAAATGTCCACACCGCCACACAAGATCGTTCAAGCACAGTTGAAGCCTGAGCATGCTTCATGTGTGTTCTGTGGCTAATTTCACCCAGAAGATCATTAGCCATTAATATTGTGTACCTGTGATGCATGTGGTCATTGAGCTCTGACTTTGATTTACATAAACCGCAAAGTGAGATGACAACTCATTAAAATGACAACTTGAGTTGTGCATTAGTGCGATGTTATGAATGTCCCGCAACGCATCACTCGATTTGGTTTTCCATCAGCTAAATGCAGGTTGTGAGACTGAACTTTACATATAAACAATTTAACTACTGTTTTACCTGCTTTTTCTGTCACATTATAGCCATTAAACTGTACTGTCATTTAAAGACTACAGTCCTCACTGATAATACTGTATGTCTGACTAAAACACATTAACATGTAGATTCAAAAGGTTATACAATTCAACTGTTTTATGCAACACTGCATAATTAGACCGGGTACATTTTGAAACTAGCACGCTTATGGGCACAAAGATGGGCGCAGGTGCGTTTGCTATTTAAACAACGTGTGCGCTGGACGGTCTTAAAATAGCAAAGACACTGGTGTCAGGCTGCGCCGGGTGCAAGATAGGGCCCTTGTTGTCATTACTTAGAATTCCTCATGGGGGACAAACTATGCACTGGCTTTAATTAATATTTGATTGAAATAATTGAACAATGTTGCACAGGGCAGTTAGACGGATACATCAAGATTGTTATAACATTGATTTTACGAGCCTTCTCCATCCCTACGGTGTACCTCTTAATTAATTGTACTGTATAACAAACTGTGTCGTCGAAAACACTCAAAATTAAATAGGCTTTGTTGGTATGGCGTGACAGGATTTTCACTAGCGTATAGACTTCTTTGTATGAATTAACGACCTGCTTCATCCTCCTTAACTTTACTAGTCCAGTGAAGAAGTTGTTGCCAACTTCCAACTGGAGATGAATGGTTGATGACATCGCTTCAAACTGCTAATAACGACTCACTAATTTCCGGGTTCTTTTGCAGTGTTGGTATAACTTAGTGTGACCGGGAAAGGAACGTAATTGCCAAACAAGTGAGTCAACCTGTAAAATGTGATGGAGATTTACAACAGACACATTGGATAATAATTAAACAATTTCCCTTAGTTTTCTCTTTCAGTTAAGTTGTTTACAACCTGTCTAATTATCTAATTGCTCGTGTCTAGCACTGGCAGACGTCTCTCTTTTGTCACCGTGTTCCCAGATATCGGCAATTCACTTGGTGTATACAATGTTTGTTATCACTAACAGGAATGATGGCCAAAACTACAAATATAAGACTAAGCATCATCATTTAGCAGCCCTATAATTGAAGTCTGTCTGTATCACATAATCTAACATAAACACAGAATACTAATCAAAAATGAAGTAGCTATTATCCAATAGAGTTCTCAGTCTGTGATTAAAAAGCAGAAAACATTGCAGTCTTTTCTCATAAGCAATCTAGACTTAGTGAGACATCTGAAATGGTACTGTAATTGTGCATCTCATTATTTAAAAAAGGCAGACAGAGGGCTCAGCGAGCCACGGACTGCTGGGACAATTGCATACACTTCACTCTCACAATTAGAGGTTATTTGGAGATTTGTTGGGGGATCACTTCCACTGTGGACTATCCACTCTGCAGGATGTCACAGTGCGTCTTTCACAGCGGCTGTCACGCTGTGATGGGAAGCCATTACAGTTGTTCTGGATCTCGTTGGCCGTGGCAAAATGTTCAGTGTACACTCTAGCAAAAAAAATTTGAGGAGTTTCTATTAAAGCGGTTTTGAGCCCTAAGAGGCTTTTTTCCCCACACAAACGTGTGGCTGAGGGAGAGGACAGAGAGGGTCTAAACACCATTACGGGAGAGTCAGCACCTCTGGTGCTTTAGAGGCTTGATACTTTGTAGTGGATTCTCAGCTTTGACAGGTTCAACTGACACAGGGTCCCTACTACACATTTAATATGTGCAATTATCCATCTGCGTCTCTCTCTCTCATCTGCAAGTTTGAGTCTCGTATCCACCCTTCCACACCTCGCTCCCAATCAGACTTCCACCCGTCCATCCATGTATCCCGGCAGGCTTAGATAAGTAGGACACACTTTAAACTGCCAACACTACCACTGCTTAATTACAGTGGAAAACATGCACGGTTGACTGCTTATTCCAAAATTAATGAGCAGAAAAATACCTGTTGTGCGTACTATAATTATTGGCCACTCACTCCGGAATGCATGGTTGACTACAAGATGAGTGAAGGATGCCATGAAGAACGGAAACAAGTTGAGAACGCTTTAGTGATGCACAGTTTCAATCTTTTCTTCCTCGTTTGTGTTTTTCAAAGATGGAAAACGCAGATCATCATTTGTTTTAACAAAGAGGTTTCCATCCTCTTTACCCTGTATCCCAGCAGGCTTTCCTCCCTCAGGATCCCACCACCAAACAATTAGACACGCACTTGATAAAACTATTTCACAACAGTATGTCTAAGTAAACACGAGCCGCTAAAAGAATTCAAAGAAGTTACAGAACTCAACTCTAATATTGATATATTAAACTTGAGTGTGTGTGTGTGTGTGTGTGTGTGTGTGTGTGTGTGTGTCTTGTTTGGGAAACAAGATTTTTCTTCCAATTCAGCAAAACTATTTTTTTTTGTATTTCTCGTAATAGAAATAGCAGTAGTCTGTTGCTACAGAAGTCAAGTAATTTGCAGAGGAAAATGACACAACAATCCCAAGAGAGTTTCAAGATCATGGGTGCGCTTCAAACTTATACAGTAATTGCATTATGAATGTCCTCTGAATAAAAGAAATAGTATTCTAAAAACTACATTGTGTACGATCAAGCAGCAATTTAAATGCATTATGTCACCATTAAATGTTTGCTTAGTACTGTAATTATAGGCGCTGGTAAATCTGATCTACGATGTTATCCATCTTATCACCTTTAATCAACAGATATATGATGTGTTTATCAGTTCAGTAACTTGCATACATCCATTACACACAGCGCTCATGACACACACACACACACACACACACACACACACACACACACACACACACACACACACCTTTTTAATCTCCAATGTTCTTCCGAAGCACATTCTTCTGGTGTGCAGGGGCTGGTTAAATAGTGTGACACTGATCTGGAATGATTAAAACAGAAGAGACCCCTTTCCTCCCTCCCTCTACCCCTCTCTTCCTCCCGCCCATCCTTCTCATCTCATCCATGCTCCAGCAGTCACATATTCTTTGAAGGAGAGATTTAATTGGATCTCCTCAGAAGGTGCTGTCGGATTAACCAAGCAGAAAAACAGAGTTTTGACTGGTCATGCATCTATCTGGGGCCTCAGATTGCTTCCGACAGACAGTGATCCCAATAATCCCGCTGCAACATGATAAAGGGGAAGAGATATTGGATCAAAAGCATATATACATTTTGACTGGGCTTTGAAGGCATGCGTGGCGATGACAAGATACGTTTGCGGTAATTATACAGTATGTGGCCTTGACATGAAACTTGAAATTAAATAAGATGTGGTGGTTAGAGAGACTTCTACCTTGTGCTGCTGCAGTACGTTTGTGTTGCATGCTGAATGAAAACGTTCTGCTGAAAGACTTTTTCTCAAGTGAACTATCTACATGGTTTCACAGTAAACACAGCAGGGATAAACAACACATAAATGTATACTGTGTGTTTGGAAAAAGCACACAAGTGAAGTTTGAATGCTCACAAAATGAATCAACCAAGTGTTCCGTTACTCGGGTAAATACATCCCTCTTGACGTTTTATTATTTTGCACTTTCATAGATTCCTATCCTGCACTCCAGGAGTTCATCTTCTTTACAGTTACCATTATATTTCGGATTCCTCTTTATGTACAGTTTATGCTTTGAAAATGTCCTGTTGCCATGGGGACACTGTAGAGGTGTTGTATGCACAAAAGAAAATTCTGGGCAATAGTGGAGCCACCATCAATATGAGCTTCAGTTTAGCATTCCCTATGGAAACAATACCACTCCACTAACAGCTTGTTTGCAAGCTGACTTTTTTGGATTGAAGACAGCCCCTATTATAAGCAACAACAAAAACAGATTAAATGTGGCAGCTAAGCTAAATTATTTAAATATTGTAAACAGTGAGGAACGTTTTTTTTAAAGGTGTACTTGTACAAGTCAAACAGTTGGTTCAGACGTACATAGGTGTAAAAATTCATACCTTTCCTTCATTTCAACAAAATTACAATTTCATTACACTAAACTGTGAAATCACTTTCATGGACAGAACTGGGACCCCAAAAAACTGACTCCAGGAACGTAGCAGGTATAGTTAAAGTAGGTTTTACACAAAGGTTAGACATGCTTACTATTGGCAACAGACGATAACAATAAATTATAATGCAAGGTAGTCAGGAACAGGTACAAGCAATCAGGGAGGAAACTATTTCTAGACTGCTAAACGCAAATTAAATGATCTGACAAGGGGCAGGCGTAACCTGACCTCCATCTAAAATGGGCTGTTCTTCTCTTATAAAGACCATTCATTTGACTAATTCAATTTGGGGGATAATCATGAATTGAATGCTTATTTCTTTGGAACTACAGCTCCCAGAATTTTCATGGAAATGATGCAAGCAGGAAGTATAATGTTGCCATGGGGTTAGCTGTGGGCTAAAACATATTTTTACCTCTTGTGTTTACATTTTGCCACATTGACACCTTAAACACATTCAAAAAATAGCTGTAGCAGTTCCTGTTTGCAATGTACCCATCGCTGTACAGACAACTATCACTGGACTACTGTGATACTCAAGAAAGCTTAACATCATAATGATTCTCAGGGAAGTTCTAGAGTTAAAGAGTGTCTTTTTTCGGGGCTTTTGATAGCAGATTTATGGAAGTTCGTGACTTGTGAATTTTGAAGCAAATTAGCACAGGTCTCTATAGTTCCTTATCAATAGTTCTCAACTGTGAGAAACCAATAGTTTGGCACTTTTGGAAAGCAGTTGAAATGTGACAGCACTGTTGATCTATTATGACATCTTCAGTTTTGAAACGGATACTTCTAAAAGGTTGCTCTCCAGGCCCTCCGCTTTTCCTTGTAGCTCATGCTAGCGGATGTGCAAACGTTGGCACTTAATCGTCTCATCTTGTCCACATAGCTTTACGTCCTTTCTCACCTCAACTAAACAAGACAAAAAAAGAGGACCTGGAATGACAGCTACCAACCACTGCTTTCCCCATCAGAACTGTTAAAACTTACCAACCCCCCATGAAAACCCAGAGGTGTTAATTACACGGTTCTCAAGTCTATTACCACAGTGCATTGAACAATACATTTCCTTTTGTTTCATATCAAAATGATTTTGAACAATGCCACATCACTCAAACTAAACTTTTAATCTCAATAATGTTATTTTGTCCTTTAACATAGCTACTGCCTGTTGATCAAGCCTATCCCCAAACATTACAGCCCCATGTATCACGTATCAAGTATCAATACCCTATCAAAACCCATGTATAACACAACGCAATTCAACAGTGCCACAAACTACAGCCAAGTTTCCATAAAGTTGAATGAAAAGCTTTCAAATAGAATCAATTGAACATCATAACCATTTGAAATAACATTCAAATGTGACTCACAATTCATACTGCCATATTGTGTAATACACAGCTACTCTAAACATTCTGTAGCGTTTATAGACTGTACATTTTTAAATTGAATGGGTCCGGAACAGTTTAAATATATTTTTTTTCTTGATGATTGAATATTGAATAAAAAGTCAGTCCTACTATAATATATATGTTCTAAGAATAGCAACGTTATGTCCTCATTTTTTCATCCAACAGTTTTGTTTTTCCTTGTGCATCACAGCTTCATAGGACTACCGGTGTTGCTATACTGTAGTTTTCTTTTTTCTTGACTTTGGCTTTTTTCCCTCCTTCCTAATAAAAAGAGCTGCTGTTGGTTGCAGTGAGGGGCACCATTAACACATCCCCCTTAGGGTGCCCTTGAGGTCAGGATCAGCACTGCATAGGCCAGTAAAGTAGGATGCTGTTTTCATGCTATTTTGCATCATGACCTCTGGTCAGTGCAGCCTTAAATGCTCATGACAGCTGTGCCTGGGGCTGTGGAGTATCAGTGCACCAGTTTTGGGTAACTGCTCTAGATAAAAGTCCAGGGGTCTCATTTATAAAACTGTGTGTAGGATCCTTACTAAAAGTGTATGTACGCCCAAAAGCCAAAAATGACGTGCATACGTAAAAAAAAAAAATTCAGATATATAAAACCGTGCGTATGCACATCTGTAAGCAATGTTCCCTTTATAAATCACAGATTACCCCCAAGTGTGCGTACTGAATCAGCCTCTTATCCCGCCCTGTACACGCCCATTTTTAACCATAAATAGTCAAGGCAAAGCACCTCATGAATGCTGATCAGTATGTTAATCAACCTGGCAGTTGTTTTTTCATTATGCCGAATCATTCCAAATCATACCGACTGGCGGGGAAAAAGCAAAAAACTTCTCAAACGCTCGGGAATTGCTGCAAATTGAAATATAAATGTTGGCCTGCTCTCGCACAGTGTAGGGGAACCTGATCTATAGACTACCTCTATTAATAATACCTTCCAAAACGGCAGGCATTACGGCACTCAAGGACAGCTACGATATACCAGACCTATATGATAAGAATTAACAGAACTATATATTATATCCAAACAAGCCTTAGTGATAAAGTTGAAGATTATATATAATATTTATAAAAAAAACACTTAGCTGTCTGACATTTCCCTCTGGAAACAGCCGGTTGCCCCCAGAGTGGCGAGGAAGTCTCTTTCTCTCCTGATTCTTCCATTGGGCCAGCAGTGCCATCATGCAGCATTACGCACCGGGGTCCAGAGCCGCAGGAACATATTTTGAATTGGGGGTGCTGACAAATTTTCCAGAGTGAAGTTTTCAGCCAAAGTCAACCACCACACAGCAAACTGCATCCATCATATTTATTGAACTGTATAGAGATTCAATTCATTATAAATAGCCTATCCAAGACAATAATTAGCCAGCCATAGGCTACTGATCCCGAAACACCGGAAAATAATCCCGTTATCACTATTCAACTAAGTGAAATTTCTTTCATACCCATACTGTCAAGATGAAGACAAAATTTCTCTATTTATTAAAATGAAAGCACTTCGTGGTGTCAAAACAGTACTAAGGCTTCGGTAATACAACAAGGTACATGCTCCAAAAGCGAAAAAACAAAAACAAGAATAAAGTCTTCTCAGCCTTTCCGGTAAAGTCTACTCCAAGGTGCTTGAAAGGAGGGTTTGGTCGACAGTCGAACCTCAGGTTGAAGAGGAACAATGCGGATTCCGTACTGGTCGTGGAACAACAGACCAGATCTTTACTCTCGCAAAGATCCTGGAGGGAGCCTGGGAGTATGCCCAACCGGTCTACATGTGTTTTGTGGATCTGGAGAAGGCATATGACCGGGTGCCCCGGGAGATACTGTGGGAGGTGCTGCGGGAGTACGGGGTGAGGGGGTCCCTTCTCAGGGCCATCCAATCTCTGTACGACCAAAGCGAGAGCTGTGTCCGGGTTCTCGGCAGTAAGTCGGACTCGTTTCAGGTGAGAGTTGGCCTCTGCCAGGGCTGCGCTTTGTCACAATCCTGTTTATGTATTAAGTATTTATGGACAGGATATCGAGGCGTAGTCGGGGTGGAGAGGGGTTGCAGTTCGGTGGGCTGGGGATCTCATCGCTGCTTTTTGCAGATGATGTGGTCCTGATGGCATCATCGGCCTGTGACCTTCAGCACTCACTGGATCGGTTCACAGCCGAGTGTGAAGCGGCTGGGATGAGGATCAGCACCTCTAAATCGGAGGCCATGGTTCTCTGCAGGAAACCGATGGAGTGCCTTCTCCAGGTAGGGAATGAGTCCTTACTCCAAGTGAAGGAGTTCAAGTACCTTGGGGTCTTGTTCGCGAGTGAGGGGACAATGGAGCGGGAGATTGGTCGGAGAATCGGCACAGTGGGTGCGGTATTACATTCAATTTATCGCACCGTTGTGACGAAAAAAGAGCTGAGCCAGAAGGCAAAGCTCTCAATCTACCGGTCAGTTTTTGTTCCTACCCTCACCTATGGTCATGAAGGCTGGGTCATGACCGAAAGAACAAGATCCAGGGTACAAGCGGCCGAAATGAGTTTCCTCAGGAGGGTAGCTGGCGTCTCCCTTAGAGATAGGGTGAGAAGCTCAGTAGAGCCTTCATGTCGAAAGGAGCCAGTTGAGGTGGTTCAGGCATCTGGTAAGGATGCCCCCTGGGCGCCTCCCTAGGGAGGTGTTCCAGGCACGTCCAGCTGGGAGGAGGCCCCGGGGAAGACCCAGGACTAGGTGGAGGGATTATATCTCCAACCTGGCCTGGGAACGCCTCGGGATCCCCCAGTCGGAGCTGGTTAATGTGGCTCGGGAAAGGGAAGTTTGGGGTCCCCTGCTGGAGCTGCTACCCCCGCGACCCGACCCCGGATAAGCGGACGAAGATGGATGGATGGATGGATGGAAATGGACATTTAATTATTGACACTGTGTTCTGCAGTTATCTAATGCTAGGGTATTTGATGCTATCCTGTATTTCATGCCGTCTGGCCGTATTCTCCTCCTGCGCTCCGGAGAGGACAATGTGACATTGAGACAGCGCCGATTAAATATTAAGAACGGATTTTGATTTAAGATTTGAGTTGGATTTTACAAGGTGTTTATGGAACAATTATCACTCAATACAAGCGCAAATAACACTGCTGGATTTAATCTTCATGGTAATGTGGATGATATAGAGTGAAAAAAATGTGCGTGAGGCATCAATAGCCTACTTGAAAATATTAAGAATAATCGTTCTTCCCACATTTACTTTCTGCCGTCTGACTTCAGTTCACCACCTCACAATCAGCATCACCAATTCCCATTGTTTCCAATATGTGCGTACACATGCGTCAGAGATTGCGTAGAGGACGGCACATTCTCCCGTCAAGTTTGTTTTTTATACATCACAACCTTTGCGTGGGAAGTAGTGTACGCACATTTTCAGCCCCGTTTTGTGCGTACACCGCGTTTATAAATGAGACCCCAGGTCCGTTTGTGTCCGCTCTGTCCCTGGTTAACAGTGATGATGATGATGACATAATTATTTGTTTTAACAACACTGTTTAATAAGAAAAGATTGTCCTACACATACATGCATACTAATCTCAAACTGAACCTGTGTGTGTGTGTGTGTGTGTGTATACACACATAATTCTATTAAATGCTTCAGGGTTTTTTGATATTAATAATACATGTCAATGATTCCCACTCAGGAGGTTATGGGAATTCTAATCAGGGTATGAGTAGCATGAAAAAAATATTTGTATACCTCTTGTCTCCACTTGTTGTATGTGTGGGTTATAATGTGATCATGATTGGGAACGAGGCTATAGATTTCCAACGTGGTAGACAAACGTCTGTTGACAGTGATATCTCAAGCCGCTGCTGCGATTAAGCAGCCCCCTTCTGGCAGAGATTACAAACTGCTGACATAATTGAGATTTGAACAATTATGTATAGTTTAGGGCCTGTTTTTCTAAACTGTGAGCTGGGACTGACAATGGGATGGAGGGCTGCTTCTGCAGTATACCAACGCCTTAGGTTAATAACAATACTGAAGGAATGGGTTCACCACATTGAGTCTGTCACAGTGATTAATCAAACCAGCCCATACTAAACCAAAAAATGTATTGTGTTTTTTGCTAGAATACCATGTAGTGAGGAATTTAGTTCGTAAATGCTGCAACTTTTGCAGAAACTTGCAACTTTTTCATGAAAGAAAGCCCAGTACAACTTGCAATATATAGCCTTGATGCACTTTAGCTGCATGTCTGTGTGTATGAGAAGGAGTTCATGTGAGAACATTGTGTATGATGTAGACAGGATATATCTTTATGCTTAACTAAATAGCCTTGGTCTCTTTGATTTAACATTATATTACAAGCACTGAAACCGTCCATTATGTTTGTAAGGAGAAACTAGGAGCTGCACAAAACCAAGCCTACTAATGCAGTATATGCGTTTTCTGCTCCAGCAGATGTAGTGGCAGTGAGATGGTGCTGTTATTTCATTCTCTAACATCACAAATATGGTCATGCATATGCCTATTTTCACAGTCCATCTCTGTGTTTCTGTGTCAAATCAGATTGGGAGGTCATGCACAACTCAACATGGACACACCTCATAATTTGAGTATTTGTTGAAATGCTCAAGGTCAGTTCCTTTGTCTATCACTGGAAAATTGTGCTTCTGTCTGGATAGTAAATCAGTATAAATACATTATGCACGTGTAAAAGCTTAGAAATCCAGCCTAGATAGAGATGTTTGGCCCTTGTCCATTGATAGAATGTGATAGATATGTGATTGCTGAGCAACAAAGCATTTCAATGTAACTGAAGTCCAGTATCGAGTGGATATACTTGTCCAAAACAGTAGAATGCCATGCAGCTCTTCTATGGCAGGCATGTGTTCTTTTAAGACATGGTAAAACAAAAATACCTTTCCATTAATACAAGCAAATAAACTAAATAACCAAGCATTATTGCTTGCAGCATACTGCAGCATAACAAATCTTGAGTACCTATTACAATATTTATCATAGCTTTCAATCACCCACATAATAGCATACTAATTAACCTTTTCACATGCGAAGATGTACGGCCAATTACCCCACTGGATTGGCACAGACCGTTGATCACCAAAGATGTAAAACGGGGAAAAGTGATGACCGCGACTGGCTGAATGGGTTCGATGCTGCCCGGTGCTAATCAACAAAAACATCAGTACTCACTTACTGTGCTAGAGTCTCATCAAACTGCATATAAAAGCACAAAGATTCAGTTCATCTCTAAAAGAAAAAAATGCAGAGGACTGACTAACTGAACCCAGTTAACCAATGGTGTATTATGCATGGGGTCCATGTGGAGTATGATGAAAGTCCCTGTTGAAAATTACTTTTGATGAAAGGTCATACGGTTAAAGGTTTGGTGGATGCTATTCACATATTTAATTTTCTGCTGGCTGATGCAGTAGTGCTCTACTTCTACTGTCCAGCTGTTGGGCGGTGGATTGGTAAAAAAAAAAAAGACACTTAAAGAACCTAAAATTGCACAAACATTAGGGGTAAAGGTGTCTTTTAATGTATCAAAACTGCCCTAAATGCAGTGTCATTGTTTGTAAAGGAATACTTAAGGCCAAACACGTCCTTTTAATCACAACTGTTTATTGAATTTTGTTTTATGAATACAATTGACCTTCAATCGCAACATCATTGATTTGTTTGTTTTAGGAAATGTACTAGTATTAGCATTAAAAATACACTACAAAGCCAAAAGCATGGGAACATTACGCCCATATGTGATTGTTGAACATCTTATTCCAAAACTATGGGCATTAATATGGTGCTATGACTGCCTCCACTCTACTTGGAAGGCTGTCCATAAGATTTTGGAACCTGGCGGCAGGTATTTGCTCCCATACTGCCATGGGAGCATTAATGAGGTTGGACACTCATGTTGGGTGGGATGGGCCAATGTCAGGACTATGCAGGCCACCCATGTTTTTCCACACCAAACTGGAAAAAAAAACATTTGTTAATGTCAAGCCGAAAAAGAATAGGACCAACCAAACTGTTTCAACAAAGTTGGAAACACGCTAATGTCCAAAATATGATTGTATGTTGTTAGGAGTTCCCATAATTGAGACGCAAACAAACGTTTACACACATGGGTCTTCACATAGTTCTTGAAATATAGCGTACAAGATGTTTAAGGATTGTTTTTTTTTAAGATAATTTTTTGGGCTTTTCCGCCTTTAATGGATAGGCCAGCTAGGTGAGAGAGAAAGGAAAGACATGCAGGAAATCATCACAGGTCAGATTTGAACCCTGGACCTCTGCGTCGAGGCATAAACCTCTATGTTTATGTGTGCCTGCTCTACCCACCGAGCCAATCCGGCCACGATGTGCAAGGATTTTAATGCTAAATAGCATGAAGATACACGGCATATATCAAATTACATTTTGCTGTAACATTATTTAAACTACAAGGTAATGGAGCCAAATCTTAAAACCTTACCAAGGACCTCAAAAAAGTATTGACTGTTCTATAGAGATCCCCCACTGGGATCAGTGTCTTGGATTACAGTCCCAGCTTCCCTCCGACCCCCCTTTGTATTAACAGTCTGCAGCGTGTAAACGGGTCATCTATTAATCTAATGCCTGCATCTCCTCCCTGTGGACTGGCTGACACTCTGTACTTTGAGCTTTGTGGTCATTTCTCATGTCTACAAGTACCGAAAAAAAAATGCATCAGAGGGGATAAAAAGGAGGAAAAGCAGACGTGTCCTTTAATGCTACACAGCGGGTGAGGTTGATTCATCTTTTCTTGGGTCTTGTTTCCTAATCAGCTCATGAAGTTGCAATGCACTGTGCACCGTTTGTGAATGGCGCTGACAACAGAGGCTGCTTGGCTGATCGTCCGCTCCATCTGCCATGATCGACAATGCCAGATTGGAGACGCTTCCTGGGTCTTCTCCACATGTCCATGCTCTCTCTAGATGACTGGGTCCACACCAAATTACTTGTCACTTTGATACCAGAGCGCACATTAGCCCCCTGTTATATTTCAGAAGTCCCCGAGGGTGTGGTGTAAGTTATACCATGATGCATGGCTACACATTTACTGCAGGATAACATTTTGTGACACATTCTGTATCCTGGATCATACACTATACGTATGTGTGATTAAGTCCCATGTTTCCTCTGCTTTTTAAAATCACACTTAAGTCTCAGCACTAAGCAGGTATTACATATAAATTCAGAGTGTGATTTATAACACTATGTCCAAGAACAAAGGGATGCAGCACTATAATGGGCTTTGTGCTTTACTGGAGCTGAATGAAAGCTTTGAAGTTCACACTTCTATGTGTAAATAGTACTTCTAAGAACTGCACAGTGATATGGAAATAATTTGAGTCAACATTGTTTACAATATATTGCATGGTAAGTGGCTTTCGGAGCGTGTGGAGGAGTGAGTATAATGAAATTAAAACTAAGTTTGATTGTTGAATTTAAAGAATAAACACTATATGAACAGAACATTTTCTGCAGTAAAATACTGAAGTGGGATGCCTTTTCCCATACAAAATAAGAAAGCTTTGAGATCCAAGGCTGTCCTTGATCTTCACTGCTACTTAAATGTTAGAAAAGTGGAAAGGGGCAGTGAGACATTGGGTTCGGCACTATCCTACATTGATTTCTTCAAAAGAAATTACTTTGCAGGAAGGGAGTTAAACATATACAAAATTGCCAAGTCTTTTTTAGCTGTGACTGTAATGGACGTTGACATATAAAAGTCTAGTTAAGAAGGGCAGTCACATTTTGGTTTTGAGCTATATTCCATGTGGAATTGAATGAGATCGCTTTGAATACTGGGATCATAGTTCTGGGACTTTAAACTTAACATGTTGCATAATGGACACAGCCTAAGCAAATATCAGTGTAACCTTAAAGAGATAAAATTTCTTTGTAACTCTTTTAGTAATAACACCAAACTCAAGTTTTAACATAACTAAAACCAACAAGTCTAGAGGTGGCTTTCTACTAAAGACACACTTAGGCTACACTCTTTTGATCACTCACAAAGATCACCTTTTTTCACTTATGCAACACAGCTAACATTCGGACTACAAGACTTGAAATGGTTCAGAATGTTGCAGCTAAAACTAGAATATTTGACCATATTACACCAATTTTAGCTTCTCTTCATTACAGACTTTAGGTGCTTCTGAGGACTTTGTAAATGGGCATATCTGTCTTATATCCTTCGACCATCCCATCCCGAGCTCTCTGCTCTCAGAATACAGGACTCCTGTCCTCACAGTTCAAAAGAAGTCAGCTGGCTGCAGGGCCTTCTCTTATTGTGCCCCCTTCTTAACCTCCCTACTGGTATCACACAGTGTGACTCTGCTGAGGCCTTAAAATTCAAATTTACAACTCATATTTTCACCAAACTTTCAGTTAGTTGCTTACAATTTGATTACTTTAGGCCTTGTACCTGTTACAATTATCCGTCTCGTTGGTCAGTCTCCTAGTATATTCCAAGTTTGTCCTGCCGACGAGAATGCTGTAAAACTTCCTGAAAGTCTCTCTGAACCTTTGTTTGTTGTGTCCCACAAGCACATGAGAGTCCAAGCTGTGTGGGGCTATTTGCTGTAGTTGGTTCAGATTTTGGTCTCTCTTAATGAACTGCACCCCAGTTTGACTGAAAGAGAACCAAGACTTAGGCAGTCTCAGTGGAGCGGTATGGTGTGCACCCAAATTCCAATGGCTTTGTTTAACCAAGTTAACTAAACAAAAAGGAGTTGCTCCACAGTCTGAATAAACTGCTGCAGATATGCTTGGAATGATGCACCCCAAGGCAGATTCAAGCAACGCTGACAACTGTTTGTGCCTTGAGCCCTCTGTAAATCACCTTTATTTGTAATAACCTGAAAAAAAAAAAAATACCTGCAGCTTTAATAGCTAATTCCCATCTTGGTTAATGAGTTTACCATATGTTGGAGGTTGGTTGATGACAAATACTAAGCAGGGAGATTTCATCATCTTTTGATGACAGTTTTCTAAAAAGCAGGACAGAAGATAAGGTAGGATTTAAAGCATTTAAACATGAAATCACCCACGGAGTTAATTGGAATTATAATCAAAAGTAATTATTGTGGACACTTGTTGATAACCGATAACTCCAACATTATTCAGCGTATTCAATTCTGCATTACTTCAGCAATTCTGTTGAAGCGTATGTGCTCCCACCCAAAATGAAGCAACTTAAGTATACAGGAAGTTGATGATGTCATGAAATTGTACATTTGAGAATTACAAGACAAATATGAGACAGCACAGGTGTAGTGGCGCATCTACTCAATGACACATACTGTATTCATTCAAAACTACATTTTATTTATCATCATTGTGATGTCAACTTGCCCTATAAACACATCGCAAAGACAATACGCACTTATAAATAAAATAACAACATATTAAATGGCATTCCGTCTGTAGGGGCTATTTTGTCTGATACACACCCTGCTGTTATCTCTCTTGACAATCAGACTTTTATTGTGAAGATCGAGATGCGAAAAGAGAAAAGAGGGTTTCTTTACTTAGGGCACGTTCAGACCAACGAAAGCAATCTGGGCGTTGCGCTGCAGGGTTGTGCAGCAGGAATGTGCTTTGTTGTTGCAGGAAACAGTCAGCTGTTACACAAACTCCTATTTAGTTTTTTTACCCTCAGTGTTTAAAAAAAAAGCGATAGATGCAGTGAGATTTACTGTTTACTGTACGGCACTCACACTCCCTCAAAACAGACGTGAATGGCCACTGCGGGGTGACGCTGGGTTGCGTTTCTCTAAAAGTTGAATCTGTCTCAACTTTTGCTGCAGGCCGACACGGCTTGTTGCAAGTTTTTTTTCCGTTATCCTCTTTTGCCCCCACCACTGCAGCTTTAACTCACTCCCAAATCAATGGGAAAATCTGCATTTTTGCCGGACAGTCTGATGACCACCGCAGTGGGTGTGAATGCAAGCTTAGTTAAAAGAGTATCAGTAGAAAACTGCACTTTAAAAATGTACATGTAGGAAATAATTGTATTTTTTATTTAATAAAAAAATTTAATTTGTTGTATTTTAGCAGTATACTTAAAATCAGCAGAAAGGCAGAACTGAGTACACTAATATCTGTTTATCAGGGCTATTGCAAGTAATATTATTGCGACACATTTTCCTAGTGCAGCCCCAATTCACAAATCAAAGCTGCGAATGTTCTTCAACAAGGAGACTTTATTACTTCCATGGAAGCCACAGCTTGCATGCATGCTGTATTAGGAGATACGTCCTTGTTTTAAATGACTCAAGACATGCATATTTCAACAGTGAGCAGATTTAAATGAGTCACTCTCCAAACACAATTGGCTAATTATGGCAATGAGCTTGTCTGATCCAAATTTAACTCTTTCAGATTCATTTAAATCAGATTTACATTGTTTTTGCTTCCACAGCAATAAGCTTTAGTTGCTCATTTAGCCTATATTTACCAACACGGGCAAATGTTGAATATTCCGGAAATAATCATTTACTGGCAAAGAATTGGTTTAAATGTTAATCAAGGCGTACAGTACATTTAGAATAAGACATTATGAAGACATTCATCTAAGGGGACTTGAAATAGACTGTCACGAACGTTACACTCATTACGTTTATGAAAAACAAAAAGCAAATCCACCCCTCGGCGACTGCTGTCTATTCACCGAATGAGACAGTGTTCACAGGTCATTCAAGGACTTATCAAAGCGCTCATGACTCACACAGCTAGATGCAACATTCCCAGCAGCTTAAATTGACTAGACACCCCCAAGGTCGGCCAGTTATTGGCTCACAGCCCTCAGCAAGAGTCAATAGGCGATGGGGCTGAGCTACCGTCAAGAAACGACTTTGAGGTGAACAGTGTGCTGCAAGTCATGCTCAATGTCAACGGAGAGAAAGGCTTGGGTTCCTGGGGTTTAAAAAGTAATTAGTGGGACAGTTACAGTTGTAAAGGAAAGAGAGTGTATGTAATATTCTCAATGCTGCATTAACTTCACATAACTCAAAAAGCATGGGCTTGTCACAAATCTCAGTGTATGTTCACAAGACGGGTGTAATTAGCTTATAATGTTGTCATTTATACATATGTTCATTTGGTTTTTCCATTTTGTTATCATTTTGATGTATAGGTTTGAATATTGTGGTTACTGTCATCTTTTCTTGATTTTATTTGTCTGGGTGGGTGGTGATGATGAAGGGGGGGGGTTGTTCATGTTGCAAATTTTTGTTTTTGTTGTATTAAAATTAACATTGTTAATCATAACAAAAGTTACAAAAGTATCAATGCATGTTTAAAAAAAAAATGACAAGCTTGGCACCGAAATAACAGTATTCTAGTTATTAAAGCAAATGACTCATTCAGCAACAACTTAAACCACTGAAGACAATATTCCCACCAACAACTAGCAGACCTTCTGCACAGGCTACAAACATCACAAACAGTCAACAGGTGACTGAACAAACAATAAATGCAAAAGCCTCGGCGGGATTTATTCCAGCAATTGTGTAGACAGCAGCAACAACACAGCAGATTCAGCATCAAGGCAAACACATTACCTTGCATATAAGACCTCCAAACCATCAACAACAACACAGTAAGCAGTTAAATACACAGACAGCAGCAGATAGAAAGCCATCATGAAGCAAATCAGCTAGCAAAGACACAACCAGGTGTAACACAAGGTTTATCCAACTCACGTTTTTGACGTCCTCACTCCTCCTTTCCTTGATGTAGATAAAGTGTCCATGGCTGGATGTCACTTCCCTTATATGATAGCTCCTCGGTCCACGGCTGAACCGGAAGTTGTTCTGGCCCTCCTTTGTGAAGGCCGGCTCAATGCTCTTATTCCTGCCCTGAGGAGCGAGGAACGAGCATAGAGGAGGGATCTCAGAGTAGTTATGAGCGAGGATACACGAGAGCAGCCCTTCCGGAAGCCGTGCAGCTAAAAGGCGCTTCCGCCCCAAAAGGCTAACTCTGCTCATATAGCTGACGAATTCACGGGACGCTTTAGAGGATAGGACGTCTCATCCCTCTAAAACACATTTCCTCGTTTCCCTCTCCTCGCATGATTTCCTCGCATCTCTCCCATGCTTCCTAAGTGGGATGGACTAAGACGCAAGAAAAGGAGGCAAGTGGAGGAGCCGGAGATGCAATTTAATAACCTGGGATACAGCCCATCTCAAATAATGTTCCACTGCACTGTGGTGGTCATCTTGTTTGTTGACAGCACTCCCCTCTCCATTGCTGCTAGATGCTATCATTAGAAACACTGGAAAACAAGCTAAATGTCCAGGGTTTTTCACCTACATGTTAACTTTCTCTTGTTGCTATTGGCTTCACAATTCAGAGTCCTTCATTCAAAGTTGTGCAATATAGCATGGCAGACACTGCCGGAGACTGCTCACCTCTTCTCCTTTGGTATACTTGACTGCAGTAGACCTTGTTTCACAGCAGACACAAAAGCACAGGTGTAACTACTGATGCTAACGATGGCTCTGTTCCATGTTACATGTAGGTATCCCAGCAAGCCATGCCAGTGAGCCAGCATGAACAATACCAAAGCAATGGAACTAGCCCACCGAAATTAAATACAGGCCTAATCAGTGTTATTGATTGGGCTTTTCCTGCTTTGGCGTGTCAAAATGCCTGCTTGGAAAAAAAGTTAAAATGGATTTTTTGTATTGATTTATTTACTTTTACAATAATATATTCACGAATAATAGCTATTTTAGCATTTTCGAAGGACTACAAGGGGTTTAATAACTAGCATGCTAACTAATAACCAGTAAAGTAGCTGTTATCTAGTATTTGCTTCTGATACTCAACACCTCATGAAACTAAAGATTTGGAGGGTAACCAGTCTGAGGGTAAATTATTAGCAAGTATGTCATCTGATGCAGATATTAGTGAAACGCCATAACTGGAAAAGTAACATTACGAGTTACACCACATGTTTCTTGACAGAAAACCCATCACACAAGTGTCTGATGTGGAGATGCTGTGAGCATGTTGTGCTTTAAAAAGCAGTGGGTCTATGAAGACACTTTGATGTCCTCTGGTTTGCCCCCAGAGATTTTGAAGCAAGCATAGAAGGAGAGCTTATGTAATGGATATATATCAAACATGTCATATATAGGGGTCAAAATGATAGCATAGCTTAACTGAGTGAACTGTTCTGTCCGATAGATTCGAACACAAAAAACGTAGGGACAAAGGGAAGCATTATTCTATAGTGACCTTAACTTTGCAGATAACCTTATTGTTTAATCAAGCCACAACATGTGTTCTTTCACAAAGCTGCTGATGCACTTGGATATTACATAAGGTCACAAATCATTGAATCCATTTGTAATACTATAAAACACTTTCTCTTCAAGCTCATATGATTTAACAATATTCTTTTGGATACATTAACATGAGCAGTTCTTGTGAGCTGCTGTTAAGGGTCAAATTCAAATCTTGACCCCATTCTAGAGTCAAATTGGTTATTTATGGTATTTTAATAGTTGAATTGTATCAAGATTGCATGGGAGTTGGCCTTGCTCACATTTTATTACACTCTTAATTTACATGTATCACTGTGCATCATAAATCCGTGCCACCAGACATGCAGCCTGCATTACTTCCATTTGATTTTAGACCTGGACAAGATAAGGAAATGTTTAAGCAGCTCTCAGATTAAGTGCACTGCCAAGGCCAGTCTCAGCAGTGTACTAAATATCACCTCACACTTAAGTAATTGTGTGACTTAACCAGCTTCATGTCCCTGTCAGAAATGTCGTTTTTTGATACAGTGGTTGGTCTGTTCCCTCTTCCGAACAGGCGAAGGAACCCAAGCAAGCTTGTCATACGACAATGGCACTTATTCATTCAGCTTCTTATTTTCTCTTTGACTCTCTCATCTGTCACTCTGCCAAGAGATTCACCACTTTCCTCTGATAAACAGCTTAATCTACAGTTAAGTGAGAATAGGCAGAGCACTTCCTTTATTCCCTTTCCCTTACAACATTTGGAGGCCCTCGATTAAGTTGAAGCTGACCAGCTGGTTATCAGAGCTTTCCTGGATCCACAGAGAACCTGTATCCTATCAGTTCAATTCTATTAAATACATTTAGCAGAAGTCTGCTTGCCAGCTTTCACAGCCTGTCAGTCACTTTTAGTTTGTCTGGCTTTCTGTCAGTAAGATGGTTTGATTTTTCTGTCTCTGTTTCTTTGAGTTTTTCTGTCACTATGTCTGTCTGCCAATCTGTTACTCACTCAAAAAGCCTGTTTCTCTAAGTTTATTAGTAGCTAAATGTGAGCAAAAGCCATGATAAAAAAAATTCTAGTGTAACCTCATGTAAGTTTGCATGCATACAAATGAATGTCCATGAAGGAAGCAGATGTGAGTTTCCTCAGCCTGAGGACTTGTGTTTGCTCTTTTCCTTATACACAAACAAAAACCAATCTATTTGAGGTGCAATGCACTAGTGACTCTTGCTTGTGTCCCAATTCAGGGGCTGGATCCTCCCAGGTGTGCATTTCTCGACCAAATACACCATAGCATGTCAAGAATTCTGTCCCAATTCATATGCTTAAAGGAATGCAGCCTCTTTTTTTGAAATTTGGAAGACACTGTAGTTTTGTAGCTTTCAGCATCCCACAATCCATTGGGCAGTTAATTAATGAAGCTGTAACATATTCCATTTACCAGGTATTTGCATTCAGCTGGTCATTGATCACTGGTTTTATATCACTTAAACCAGACCAATGAAAAATCCACCGAGAGGTGTAAATAATGGAGGTGATAAACTCCACAGTTTTGTGCTTTACAAGTTCATCATGTCTATAAGTGCCGTACAGCTCTTACTCTAAACTCAGATATCTTGCCCTAGTTTCACAGTGTCACTTCAGCACTACTGGACATTTGCTCATAAACTTTTACATATTTGACATTATGGGTTGATGAAGGCAGCTTGAATGCATCATTAGTTTCAGTCTGTCTGGCTAGACGGTTTCTTTGTCAGAGGGGACATGGGGTCAGCCTGGCCTTCAGTATTTACACAAAGGACACATCTCTGTGAGGGCGTGTCCCAGGATCCAGCCCTTAATTAGAGACGACTTCTGTATACAGGTGGGACATTAAATGGCTGGGTCTCTGGAACAAAAAAAAGTTGTACTGTGGAATACAGTCTGGCAGTCATATTGAGGCCTTTGGCCCACAGTTGCTAGGCACTGCATTTTATAAATTGTGTACATGGCCATAAAATTAATCAGTAGATGTAAAATGTATGAGGTACTTTATGACAGCTAACTAATAAGGCCACAATTAGCTAGAAACTAATTAGCTAGGCAAAGCAATGTATTTATATATTGTAGTTAACATTTTTATTTTAAGACATTCTCATTTGACAAAAGTCCACAGCAAGCTCCAGTTATGTATTTAATTGAAATATTGGTAATTTTAGCCATATTTTCCTGTTTTTGACATCGTCACTATTGCTTATGTTCTGGCTTGAGAACACAATTCCCCCAAATCCCAAAAATTCCACACATCATTCAGGAATGAGATGAGCACACTCAACACAACATCATAAATCAACATTAAATACCATCCCCAGTGCACTCCCATGACTATTTTGTCAGGGTCATTTGTGATCATGTAATTACACAGCGTCCTGTGCATCAACTTTTTAAGAATGATTTACAGTGCAGGGTTCATCTGGCAACATTAATCATTCTCATGTTAATAGATTTTACTGTTGGTTGTCTTCTAGGGCTTGAGGTGAACCGAGAAAAGATACCCAAGAGCTCTAAATGAATGCCGAGCCATTGCATGTCATTACTCACTAAAGAGTATATTGTCAATTTGGATGGTGATTGTGAGAAGAATGAAAATGGCGTATTATTGATGTTAAGGCTGTCATATTGTATGCCGAATTTATATGCGGCGGTGTTTAACACAAATGGCTGGAATAACAAAAATAACAGCATTAAGATTCCCCTCAGCTTTAAAAAAATGTTTTTATCTTGTTTTGGCCCAGTCATTTACTAAAGGAAAAGGTCACCACCATTTATTACTAACACACATAAATGATTGTGACTGCATAAGGGCGGTCCATTTTTAGTACACTGGAAAGCTATGTAGCAAATGTTATTTCACAATCCCGTATGTAGTGATACAATAAAAAGAAGGGTTCTTTCAAAATCTCTCCGAACAGATATGCTTGATTTATATATCTTTTTTAAATGGGTGTCACAGGCATCACGGTCATGCAGTTTCCCTCGCCCCATGGTGGAACATGTTCATTTCAGTTCATTTGAATGATGAAAGGCTGGGAAGGTTTTTTAATGACTACCACAGAATGAAGTTCTGGTCGCACAACTCATACAGCTGGTCTCAAAGTTAAATTTAATACTCCTATTTTTGAGCCCTAATTGTAATACTGAGCTATACGGACATGGCAGCATACAGAAGATCTGATGATCAGTTCTGGCTTATAGCTAAATCCCCAGATTTAGTGATTGCTTTATTTAATGAGCACAACTGAGAGCCAGATAGACACATTTCTACATTGTTCTTTTAGGAATTAGTGAATCTTATGATGTCCTGGTGGCGAGGAGGGCTAATCCTTGGCTGAATAAAATATGTAGTCTTTACCAGTTTTAAAGCCTTTTTTTCTTCTTTTGGTGTGTGTAAATGAATAGATACGAGCATGCCATCTGTATTTAATGAGACCCCATAGATTTTACATATTTGCTGAAATTAAATTATTTTATTGGGTAGTATATTAACCCACAGGGAGTTATTAATTAGTTTGTATTCAACTAAGTTGTAATTGCTGTTTCCTGAACAGCAGTGAGTTGAGTGTCCCCATACAACTGGAATCACCAGTATTAGACCTTTGACATCTCATTCTTTTTGGCATCTAGTAGCAGTGTTGGGAAGGATACTTTCAAAACATATTCCATTACAGAGTACAGAATACATGCCCAAAAATGCAATTTGTAACGTATTCCGTTACGTTACTCAATCTGAGTAACGCATTCTGAATACTTGGATTACTTCCACATTGAATTGAATTTTATAAGTATAGGAATGCGGCCATCACATACAGCTTACTAAACAGGCCTATTCTGGTGTGTTCTTCTGTTCCAACTGGCTGAATGTGTACCTAAACAAGCAGATAGATTTTTGTATTTGTAGTCCAGAACTGCATACTACAAAAATCTAACCACAGTCTAAGCTACCATGAGCTAATTTTAGCTAACGTTAGCTAACATGTCAAACGGGGCTAGTCTTTCAACGGCTCTGTGGCTAGTAAATCAGCATGTAGGAGAATGTAAAGTCGCACGTCAACTATAAAATAGCAAGGTGACCAGTAAAACTACAGCAGACGACTACCCTTGGCTAAAAATAACTTACTTTAAGATGCTTCTTCAGGTTGGAGGTGGAGTAATTTGGACGCTGAAAGGAAGTTGGTTGCTGGCAAGCAGAAGTTGCACTGCAGTGCACAGTTATATTTCGTTCTCCCTTCTCTTTCTTTAATGTGAAATGCTGTTTGAATTTCCAAGATAGAAACAAATTCCTGCCCTGGCTCTGTTGTGCCGGTTCCGGCTCCATCTTTCCCTCAATCAGTGATCACGCAAATAGCTAATTTTTTGTTTTCATATTGGGGCTTCTGGGAAATGCATGGAGTTGCGGGAGTGAATAAACCCGTGAAACAGAGAAGTATCGTCATGTAATCTATTGATTTCAACAATGTAACTGTATTCTAAATACCAACTATTTAAATTGTAACTGTAACGGAATACAGTTACTCATAATTTGTATTCTGAATACGTAATGCCTGTACATGTATTCCGTTACTCCCCAACACTGTCTAGCAGTGACAAAAACAGTAAACGCGAGTCTAGCTTTATGAGGGTGTGTCATAAGATTTCTGGGAATTGTAGTTTCACTCGCAAACGTTTTCGTACAATATCATACAAACCCGTTCATGAGAATGCATTCAAATATTTCAAAAGTCCAAAAAAAATCCACCAAAAAATAATGTTTACTCTTTAGAGTCAGAGTCTTTGTCTCGGGTGTTGCTGGCAATATCTGTGCTTTCTAACAAGAGCATGGATGACTGGGTGTGGGGGGTAGGCAGAGCTTTGTTCATAAGGGAGACAGCTTTGTGGAAGCTGTTCATGTGTTGGTCTTGGTGTTGAAAGTTTCATCAGCTCTTCCCAGATGGAAGAGCACACTTCCTAATCCCGGTTTTCTCCGGGTTCTGGAGGGAGGTCAATTTGCTGCCAATGATTTGGCTGGATAATTTGATGCTATGTAATGTGGATGTCTCAGATGGACGCAATTATTGCAAAGTAGAAATGCAGCTGATGCAACAACTCCATTTCAGATCTTGAAGAAACTGATTACAGTGTCTAACGCAGACTATGGGGCTAAGTAGGAAGAGGATTGGCTCCTCCTGAATTCTCCCCTCATCTTTAGAGTTTTTTTACTGAATTTAGTGCCAAGTTGATTTGTCTGAACCTGACAGCCAGCTGTTCCACCTCATGTCTGCACGCTGACTCTTCGCCCATTATGAATAAAGCAATGTGAACGGCTGAACAATTGTGCTGTCAGTACACTTTAGGCTTCACAAAGAGGTCAGCCACTAGTGTAGAATAAGAAAAGCAATAGCAGGTCACTGCTGAGGATGTGTTCAACATTTGCTCTTCAAGCTTCACTTGATGTGTCTCACCAGTTGAGAAGCTGGTGATCCACCAACAGATGGGATCGGGCACAGTCAGCTGGGACGGCTTGGTTTGTAGTAGCTCTGGGATGATGGTATTACACCTGGGGCTGAAGTCCACAAACTGTGTCTCGGCATTGGTTCATAGGCTGTCAAGCTGCTGCAGGATAAGGTGAAGGCCCATGTTAACAATGTCCTCCTCTGGCCTGTTGGGTCTGAAGGCAAACTGCTGTGGATCTGTCAGGGGTCGTTGATGAATATGAGATGAACAGTACAAGGCTCTAGAAAACATTTATCACCATAGAGGTCAGAGCAACAGGTTCCACTGCTTGTTGGGAGCTGGGACATGGTGGAATTGTGCGTTTTAGTGACTGACTGAGATGCTATGTAATGACATGAAAGCTCATGCCATAAAAAAAGAAAAACTAAAATCTCTGTACGTTCATTTGGCGATACATTTAGCTTTGGATACATCTAAAATTCTTTGACGTGATTTACATTTTTGACAACACTTTTGTCTCTTAATAATTTGGACTTGTAATGAGCGTAAAACAGGAAAGGTCATGACACTGTTCATGAATACAGCACTTTTTTACCAACTATCTACAGTGTTGAAGAGGGGTAGATGTCATGTAAATAAGTCCTTTCTTGCCAAATTCCCTATCCATAGTCAATTATGTAAATCTGATGTTGGTCATACTGAGGTGGTCATGTGAATAAAATGTGTTTTAACTCTAAAATGTACTTTTAGGAATATTGAAATCACTAAAGGTGTTCTGCAATGGCAATTACAGAGTGTTTTAACAGGTTTTACATTAGCTTGAAGGAATAGTAATACTGAAGTTGCAAACATATTGCATAACTAGTACTGTGCACTTAGCTCACATTAGCCACCATAATCAAATGGTTACCATGGACCAAGAAAGGTTGTTTCAGAAAAGCCCCCTGAGTGTATTGAATTGAGAAAGGATGCCTTTTTTACTCACTCATCACTACTTTTCATTTGTAAGAAAAATTATGTTTTTTCTTCTCTCAAAAGTTACATAGTCTCACTTTAAAGCTGGAGCTGTTGTGGTTGGATAAATGTTGAAATAATCAAAGAGAAATCCATATTTTCACCTTGCCTCCCAGCCTCTAACCATGGAAGTTAAGTCTAATCTGTAGTTGTCTATAATAGCAGGGGTTTATAGATAGATAGATAAATAGAGGGTTAGTTTTGGCTGGGTGTAGCTGGATCCCCATTCCTATAGGTGAGTTTCAGCATTAGGAAGCTGGCAACTTATCACTGGCTTTGAAGATTGCGCTTATATTTTGTTAATATCCATGGAAGAACATTGCTTGCTATTGAGAGCTATATTTGTCACAATTATAGGTTTCCCCCATTCCTAAAAAAAATTTAATCAGGTAGAGCCTGTCCTGCACTGTATAGCCTCCATAGAATACTCAAAACACAGTTTTTGAGGTTAATGTGCAGCTGCTTGACAGTTGGCACATACCTGGAAACAGATGGAAAAGGTTGCGGTTTGATCTGTAGAGGGTGGAATCAGTGGAGCTTTATGCACCCTTACCATTGGCATACAGCTAGTCCAGTGTCGTACACTAATGGGAAAAGCTAATGAGAAGGATGGAATTTAGAGCGATGGTAAAATCAAAAGGGCATTTCAATCAGGGTGCAGGGACATCGTATTTGTAATCCCACAATATCTGTGTGTGTGATGTTACACAATGCTAACAGCTATGGCAGATGAAAGCAGGTAATATAGTTGAACCAGTAAGAGACAAAGAGATATATATAGCATTCTCTGAATTATACCATAAATTCGCTCACATGGAAAGCTCCCACTGGAGTCCAATAGAGGAGCTCAAGCTAAAGCCACATCTCAGTGAACATTAGAGTCCCACTAGCTTATGTCCTAGCCAATTCAAGGAACTCATCCATCTTGTTAGACAACGCCTCCACATTCCCTATGACAATAGATGGAAGTACAGATTTTTTCTTCTTTATTTTTGTCCTATATTGTATATCTCTCACCCCCACCCCCACCATCCCTTTAGTAACCCAGCAGCTCACTTAGTATGTCCTTTGGGCTGGAGGTGGCTGATGGCCTCGTGATTCAGCTCCAGAGCACATCCCTGGTGTATCTCACTTACAATATGTCACAGTTGAGCTGTAGAAATTTGATATAATTGCACTGAAAAAAGCATGCTTGACGGCCAAATGGAAAACAAGAAAAATAGCAGAATAATTTAAACAAATGGAGAGCCACTGCAGTGGTCTTCAATTAGTTTGTCACCGTCTCGGAAGAAATACATGAAATGTTGAGTGTTTCTTAAAGAGATTAGTTTCTAGCTAATGCAAGCAGAATGGGCAGTGACTGTTTTTCTGAAAAGTCTGCTTCAAATGTCATTATTTGCGTGTCAAGAGGGAGGGAAGCCAAGGCTTAATCGGAGAGACAAAGTTTTTACATAGTAGGCAGAGCAAAGAGGGCGAATTTGGGGGCTTTGAAGAATACATATAGCTGTAGAATTAAAGAAGCTGAAGAAAATACTGCTGAACATCTGAGCCCCTATGGGCTACGGGCTGCAGACAGGAGATGATTAGAGATCAGACGAGCAGTTCTGTGTCCCTGGTGAGTGAGTATTCTCGTTCGACCAATGTTTTAAGAGCACAAAAGTGCAGGAAGTTTTTTTATTTTTTTTTGGATTTTCCGCCTTTAATTTGACAGGACATCTAGGTGAGAAAGGGGAGAGAGAGAGAGGGGGAAGACATGCAGGAAATTGTCACAGGTCGGATTCAAACCCTGGACCTCTGCGTCAAGGAATAAACCTCCAAGTATACATGCGCCTGCTCTACCCACTGAACCAACCCGGCCACCGCAGGAAGGTTTTCTGGCTGCGATGAGGGCCTCATATGACAATTTGCTGCCAGGGATCACACTGAGATGCTTAGTGGTCTGGGCAGGATTCACTATGTTGTTGTCACCAAAGATAAGCTTAAAGCGGCAGGCAGACATCCAACTTGATATGTCAGCTATTCAAGCAGAGATGCAGAGTGTCTGAAGGAAAAAGGATGATGGAAAAGTAGACTTTAGTTGGTACTGTGAGGACAAGAGAAATTGCGGAATATGTGACAGAGCAAAGACGTCTACTGGAGCAGAGGAAGGCAAAGGAAGAAACCCAAGGGAATTAGTCAAGAAGATGTGAGGAAAAGGCACAGACCCGCCTACATAAATATGATTTGAGGGGTCAAACCATTCAAGTAGAGACCCACATATTCAGAGGTCAGCATGAGGCATCTGCTGTTTCACAGTTTTGAAAGTGGACTAAAAGTACTAAAAGGCCAGAAGGGAGGCAGCTCTCTCAGTGCATAGCACCTCACTAACAGCACGCAATGCAGTGTGAGGATGGGCTGCCTAGAAGCCAGTGTCTTTGAAGTGCAACCATTTCAGTGAAGGATTAGACAGCTGATCGGTTAATTTGAAGCAGCACATTCAGGCTTTTTACAAAGAAGTGAAACGCAAACAAGCACACCCAAACACACAAACACAGAGACTCACAAAGAGCAGATGCTACATCTGCAGTACAATGATAATGCTGCACTTGGCAACTTTAACATTAGGAGAACAAAATGGCCATATATATAACCAAGGTATGATTTCCTGGGGGGGATGCATGGGATTTCCCCCTTTCTGGTCTACATATCCCTTCCTCTGCTAAATTATTTTTTATCCTCGGTGGGTACAAAATGTATCCCCCCCCCCTCAAAGTGATTAATGCTACTTCACCAATAGACCATATGTTATGTACCTAAAATAGAAGTATTTTAAAATAAGTAAAGCGCTGCCACGTGAACAGATGCCATAGAACGATAACGACAAGCTTCAGTTGCTGGTTGTATTTAGACACGTTTCCTGGGTGAAAGTAATTTGTTAGGGAACTCCGGCTTTAAAGTGCTGTGTTTTGTGTTCACACCACCTTGTACTATTTCATTTTGAGATTATTTTCCATTGGATATTGAAGTTCATAAATAAGTGTTTTGGCATGGCTGGCTGAGTGGCACTATCCATGGTACTGAAAGGGGAATTTAATTATTGAATGTTTTGTTTTGTCGTGCATGATCAAAAAACACACACACTCACACACACACACACACACACACACATATATATATATATACATACTCACACACACACACACACACACACACACACACAATATATATATAATGATGGTTATGTAACAATGTCTTCACTTTGAACAGTCCCAGTCTAATGTTAGAGCATTCTTGCCATGCCATATATCTATAGATATAAATGAATGTTATGTGCTTTTTGGATACATAATACAGTTTGAATATGACAATAAATAAGTGCTTCAATTTTTTTTGGGATTCTGATATTTGTTTAATTTTGGATCACTGAATAAAATAGATCAAATGCTTTTTGATCTCATATTTGGAATATCATTTCATGAGCTTTAGCAAGTCTTTTGTCAGGACACTGACAACACACAGTGATAAGTATCTGAAAAAAGAATTGCTAAGAGTTCCACTACTGAGAAAATAATTGCATCCCTATCAAATGATGCTGTGTGAATGTCTCACAAACCTTATGGTTTTGTCGACACCAAACAATCACTTCTTTTTTTCCAGAGCGTCCACATTATTAAGACATAATAAGGAATTATATACTGGCAGTGGCATGCTGATTCAGTGGTTAGTCTTCTTTAAGCTCAGCAAGGAGCCTTTAAAGCTGCACAATATGGCCCCTAATACATTCCTCCTAATTACCTTTGGCTGGAGTGGACAGCAAACCATGCACCATGGTTAAAACACTCTGGAAAGGAGAAGGCCATGGAACGAGCAAGCACTTTTCACAGAAATCAAGGCAGAGAGCCTGTGATTAGGTGGTTGATTTTGTGAATGATTGTTGTGTTTGTGGTTGTACCAATGAGAGTGTGGGTTTAACCACTCACATGCAAATATGTCAATTTATGGGTTATCAATTTGACATATGTTCCCACATTTAGAAGTTTTCAATTCAATAGCAAAGGCATCTAGGGTCCAAGTGAATGCCACATGTGCACAACACTGATGAGGACCTTGGTGCCCACATGAAAGAAACACAGAAAATAAGTTACCTCTTGGTTGCTACTATTACAGATAAAACAAAATGAAATGCCCTCCTGGGTGCCTTTCCAGTGGAGAAAACGAGGCGTAGTGCAATAATGGGTGCACTTAAATGGAGAAAATGAAATTCAGTGCCCTCTAGGGTGGCCTTAAAATGGAGAAAACATGATGCTGTACCTACCTGCTAGAAAACCTTCCGCCTACTGGTGCCCCCACCGCATGCAGCTGGGGCCCCATTGCATGCAGCTGGCCTCAGACATTCTAATTCCACAACTGGTGCACAACCACATAAACCACAATTGCCAATTGATGAATTGAAGCCACAGTTGGCGATTAAAATGTATTTTTTGTTAGTAAATCTACTGACAGAGCCTACGAAAAAAATAGGTCAAACAGGAGGTGTATGAAGAAGGGTTGTTTGTCTTCTACTTTTTGTTTTTAACCTCAGTCGATCTCACACAATGTGCTTTAGAAATGCCAGATCCAGTAACATCCCCTTGTATAAGAAGAGAAGACATAAAGCAGTCTTAATTGATCCGTTGAACTGCTCCTGGACATGGCAGCAGTTATCTTTCCTCCCTCTTTCACTGGCTTTCTCTCTCTTTCTCTGCTCTTCAGTCTTTGGTCGCACTTCTTTTTCTTTTTTCTAAATTGAAATGGGGATGTTTGTCAGGATCCTATGAATCCAGGCTGTGCTCTGTGCCCCTGCTGCTCCGAGGCCGACTCCGGAAATAATCGAAACTGTGTCACCAGAGCCGGAAAGGTTAATCTTCGCAGACAGAGAGTGGGCAGTGTAGCTGAAGAGATAGACTTGGGAGTTTACTGCCCTGCTATTTGTCATACTAAGCCTTTACTTTAGACAAGGCAACTGGACACCTTGATCCGCTTAAATTAACTGTCAACATAAATGCAGCGCCGGTGAAAAAATAAATAGGAATAACACCTCCACCCCTTCTGCCCCACAATGTCCCATAAAATAAGTGCTCTTGGATGGAAAGGTCGAAATTGTGTCGACCGCAGGAGTTAAGACAGCTCCCAGAGATGAGTTTGAGATCCATAACAAACCTGGCTACAAACCTGCAGAACTTGACCTGAGCCCCAACTGACTTTCCTCCACTGTATGTAATTGGGGTGGGGGGGTGGGGTGGGGTAGAAAAAACATCAATGCCTGCCAGCACACCAACAGACAGTGGTTAATTCCACAACAACAAGAACAGGCTTATGGGAGCAGATTGCTTATCACTATGTAAAGCAGATGAAAACTTATGGTTAGTGATCTATATTTGCATTAGAGAGATACAGTCTTGGGCAACTTATAAATGGGAATGTTACAAAACACCTCAGGTGGTGGTGTTTTTTATCCATCATTTAAAAAGAGGCTGTTAACTGTGCCAAAAACAATAAAAAATAAACAATGAAAATGTACAGCACATATGATTTTTTGCTGATAAAAATCGTTTTACTACCAAAAACAAACCATATGAAGGAAAGGATAAAATTAAGAATCTGCAGAATATGCTTTATTACTTCAGTAAGAGCACCTACACACTGCTGCAGTGAGTTCTAAAAGAACATGACATATAGAAAATGCATTTGATCGTATATTATTTAAGATATAAGCTATCTCATAGTGAATATTGTATTGTTATCCCAATGGACTTATCAATATCTATTCACAAATCTTTAAGAAACTCAAGCCAAATAGGTCATTGTGTGCATTTCCATCCTCTACTCTTTAATTTCTGCATCTTTTAACCACATACGCAGCTTCTTTTCTTGCACTTAAAAAAATCCTTATAGGCCCTGCACCATTTCAGCTTCAATGGCCATGTGCAAAATCCAATGTGACATTTTAATTTCTATTTTAGTTTTTTATAGACTGCTTTTTTGGGCAGTCCAACAACAGCAGGTCACACCTTTTCCCTCTTTGTTCCTGACCCCTCTGTGTCTGTTACTCAAGGATGGAAAAGAAACACATACATCAAAATACTCTCAGCTGTCTTCAGACCTTTGACAGTTCTCTCCTCTTCCACATAAATGCAACCTCATTGTGAAAACCTTGGGATTTGATGTGTCCATTTTTAAGGGCTTCTGTTCAGTTCCCTTTAGGCGTGTTGTGCAAGCCTCCTGAACTCCCATGCTGTCAAGCACTATGAGTTCCAGCAGAGACTCCTCTCCATCTGCCCGGCGCTCTCCAGGTGGACTGTTCTGACATTTTGTTCAGTCACCGGCAAAGTATGGCAGACAGGTTTAAAATGTGTAGACCTGTTTTACAGTATCACGCTATGTTGCCATTTTATAAAGTAGCATTATTTTAACTCTACCTTGTATGTTTCCTTACATTGCTATAATGCCTAATGGAGTTTTTACTCCAAACGGGAACTCAGATATATTGACATTTTTGGGAAATAGAATCTTTTACTGTCCGTATGATAAAACATCCTGTCTATCTTGTCCCCTGAACTTTCCTAAACTAAATGGCTATATTTCAATTCCAACTGGCAAACACTTTCATTAGGTAATCCATCACAGTAAATATTTATTACTGTCAAAGTTATATTGTGTGTAATGTATTTCTGAATTCCCCCAATCTACACGTACAGCTACAATGACAGTGACCTATACACCAAAAATTTTAAGCTCAAAAAGTTGATCCTACCTAGACTTAAAAACGTAGTTAATGGACCTTTGAGTTTAGATCATTTCTTTTTTTGTAACATTATTCATGTATATACTGGACAACACACTGTCCCACAAAGTACAGTCATATGGGACTGTTGTGTATTTGAATAATTAAATGATCAATGTTTAATTCCAAGGCAGAGAATGTGGTATAATATAATATATCATTAAAATGTAGTTCAGAAATTTTGTTCCAATTGTTCCAACAAAAGACAAGACATTGCAAAATAAATACAGTCAAATCTGGTGCAGCAGAGGCCTAGATATCCTCACTTTTAGTCCCTTATATGGGACAAACATGAAATTCTTGGATCCTACACTTCCCATTGTGCACTATGTCTGTAGCGGAACACCACATACATTAAGAATTCCAATATGTTATTTCCATGGCCTAGGAAAGTTCAATCATTATTTATGAACATCAGAAACCAGAGAAGTAATTCTCAAACTTCTCATCAAGTATAAAGACTGGAGCTGCTCCATAGACAATTAATAGGCAACTGCTTTTGTGGACTTCTTCTTTTACTGTATTTTGAAGAAGTTATTGTTGATGTTCAGACATCAAATTCAGTTCAACATTAAAAAATAAGACTGGGGGAATTGATTACTTTCACTTATTTTTAATTGCATACTTCTGTGAACTGGTGAAGGCACATTGCCAGTTTTTCATACATTCCATGTGATTTATCTCTCCAATAAAATTCGTATAGCAACTTATCAAGAGTGGAGACTGTGTGAAAGGAAGTTTTTTTTTGTTCAAAGGGATTTCTCCAGTCTCTTTCCCTCATGAGTGGAACTTTGGCTGGGGTCAGTGTCAGACTGGTTTTGTTGGAGCGCCCTGCACGAGCAGAGTCAGACTGTGCTGATGAAATGAAAAAAAAACTTTTCAGGGACTGACTAGTTTGGAGTCATTAGCAAGTCCAACACTTCCTGCTCTGTGACCTTTCAAACTGCAGGTTCAACTGAACTTTGAGTGAGTGCTGAAGTCATCTAGGGTCATTTTTTTATGATGAAGCATAAGCCAAGAACATTTTTTATTACGACATAATGCTGAACAGCTGTCGCTATGTCATACTGCAGTGGTATTTGATGCTTTTCATAATAAGAGAATCAAAAACATAAAACGCTGATCTTCCTTTCTTCCACACAATTAAAGACTTATATGAATCCCTGACTATTTGCAAGATGAACACAGTTGTGCTGAATGTGTGTAACTATTCCCAACAACTGTTCACATAAAGCTTTGTATTGGCTCATACTGTATATTTGCAAGGGGGATACATTGTTTTCGCCCAGAAAATACAAGCAATTATGCATGCTAACCATTAGATCTTGTGTTGGGAAGAACTGGCTAATGAACTGAAAAATCTCACTGAGTCAACACCTAACAACTAAATAGTCAAACAAGCGAGCTTGCCTGGTATGAATATAGATTTGTTTACACACACACACACACACACACACACACACACACACACACACACACACGTCTGACCAGTAAACACAAAAGCTCTGGCTTCAAAACCCAAATTATGCATTGTGTTTGTTCTCATTGTTTTTATCGCTTTGTCTTTTGCAACAAAGGTTTTGTTAAGAGTGCGTTTTTGCATTCATTTGACTTAGATTTGAGGCTCTGCTCAGCTGGTGATTCTCACTCGACGCATGCTGGGAGTTTCCATCACTCCTCCCAGCCGGCCCCAGTGATATCCCGGGCACAAGCTTGCTTTTTTTAAACCAGGAATCTTATGCTGCTTTTGTTGATTTGCAACAATGTTTGACTTCAAAAACACGCCTGGATATGCTACACTCAATCAAAAGAAATCATTACAGGGACGCCGATATTTATCCCCTAGGGTTTAATCATCAAGCAATGTATTTATCTATGGATGAACTACTACACTTATTGATTAAAGCTTACGTCCCATCATCAAACTCAATAGCCCAAGAGGTGATTTACGTCAACAGTTAGTGCTGTTCCCATTTTGATCATTTATTTATAATGCTTGAGGGCTTTTGGGGAATGCAGCAGAAACGAATACCAGAAAAGAATAACAGCTCGGAAACCTTGATGTTGATTTTCAGGAGTGAGGAACAAAAAGGATGAGGAGTGAGTTGACAGTGTTGTTTGGGATGGAAGATGAGTAGAAGATGGCGTACTTTCAAATGCTGCTAAAAAGAATCAAAATCTCACAGGACTCAATTGAGAAACTCAAAAGTTGTGTCCTATTTTGCAGCCTGACAGTAATGCCTTGTTTAAGGGGAGGAAAGAAAATGCTGTGATATTTGCCTGGACTGAGTTTGAGTAAATTCCATGCATATATAGGCAGGCTGATTTTATTCAGCAAGGGTAAGCAGTAAAACACACTGTACAGGTTGAGGAGGTCTGAAATTGTTTGCGGCAACCTCATAAAAAGATGGGAAATTGTGTTGGTTTTTCGGCTGATATGCAGAACCAAGGTGAAGGACGTGGTTTGCGCACACACACACACACACACACACACACACACACACACACACACACACACACACACACACTGCCAGAAGCAACTGCCTTTATCACACTGTTGATCTTTCCTATGGTGCTTGGCTTGTGGATTACCATATGTAAAAAACAAGGTTGTATTAATAAAACGTGATTATAATTAATGGTCACTTTCTCAACACACTATAAAATATGGATCATAACATCATATCTGCGTGTTTAGTAGTCTACCTACATTCCCTTGGTGGAAAATGATTTCATTTTAGATGAATGCTGTATGTTTCATTTAATATTTGGACAGCTGAAATTAAAATAAATTTGAATTAATGCATTTCCTTAGCCAGGAAACAAGTTACCATAACAGTTAATTTTGTCATTTTATCAACTAAATTATACTGTTTTTTTGTGATAAAATAAAAGAATAACGGAAAGCTACTTATTGATATCTGCTAGATTTCCTCTGGCTGTTGTCTTCCAACTCAAGCAGACAGCAGTGCCAGATAAAGCCATCTTTTTTACGATAGAATTAGTCGTGGAAACATAAACACAACTTATAAAACCACACTGGCAAAGGTTGTAATGTTCCCTGGTTGGAAATGATTATTTTTGTGTGTATGATTAACTGTTCAAACAGTATACTACATGTTTGTAAAGTTTTGCAAATAAAAAAATAGAAAAAAACCACACTGGCAAAGAAATTCCAAAGAGAGAAGTGGACAGTGGCAATAAGTCCAACAAAAAAACTATGTTCAATGGACTATTGAATAGTGTCATTAGGAGTAGATTGCACCATTTGCAGTGCTTCAAAGCCTGAGACTTGTTTTTAGGGTCACAGGATAAGTGTGACAGAGCTCAGAAGTGTTAGGAAGAGAAGAGGAGTGGTGCTATTTGGTATTACGCTGGACTATTTTACTGTGAGAAAGCCGACTGTATGTGTGCTTCCTTTTGTTTGAGCCCCTTTTCTCAGCAGGAGAAGAAACCACACTGTGTAGGCACAGTTGTTGTGTTGTTGTTCTGGTCACGTTGTCTTTGCTACTTTTCTCTTCTTCTTTTCCTCTTATTTGTCTCTGCCTGGATGAAAGAGAAGACAAACAAACTGCATGACATCATAATTAAACCCGCTCACATAGCGGTGATGTCCATATTGTTTTTCATTTGGCTTAATCAAATGCACGCAGAAAAGCTCTGGGATTTATCTAACGTGGCCTCGGTCTTCCGACCTCCAACAGTTAAAGAGTAAAACATAATCCGCTCGAGTCTTGTTTATTATTCATAAAACACTGTCAACTAAGGCAGTGGTTCCCAACCTGGGGTCCCTCAGGGGGGCGGCAAAGATCACAGGGGGTGCGCAAGTCTTTATCTGGTTTGAGGTTGAGGTAAAAAAAAAATATTTGCTATGTTAAACAAATTATGATAATACACTAGAATATATAATGTATACAAAAGTCTGTATAAAAACTATATATTTTTGTTCTTGCTTAAAATTGTAGGCAGGCTACTTAGTAGGCCAAACCTCCGGGACCTCTTAACCTGTGACCCTTGCTGTCATCAGGTCAGCTGCTAGCTGCTATCATCCTCGTTTTTCCTGCCGCCACGGCATCACTATTTTATGAATGAAACATGGCGGAGAAACGTAAAAGTGCTGATAACTCCTCTGTATCAAAAAAGAAAGTAAGGCTCTATCTCGAGAGTTACCTCAACTTCAGTTTCGGAGGGGGGGCTCAGCTTTTCTTATACATAAGTAGGGGGGGGCGCCAAGGAAAAAAGGTTGGGAACCACTGAACTAAGGATTTAGAAAATACTTGACTAAATTGACACGTTCTGCTTCTATTACAATTCTTCTGCAGCGAGAAGGGCTGCACATAGACAGTAAGCCTTTGTCTTAACACAGTCGTTTTCTTCATATGTATCCTTAAAAATTAAATCTGAATTAAAATGCAGCAAAATGGAATTTATTTATCCTCTCTACATGAGAAAAGCTTCAAACCCTTCAAAATACATGCTAGCTAATGATTTCTATAATGTAGCTTTGGATTGCCTGTGGAAACTAGGTTACTGTTCTGGATCAAATTGTTACATCAAAAAGATAACTTTTGTGTGGGCTAACGGTTAACCCTTAAAGTGCCTTATTACAGGACACATCTTTTCACATTGTCCTTTAAAAAGCCTAATACACACTGAGAAAGCTGATTTTTCACATGCATCAACACTCAACATCTCCATCGGAAACTAACAGTGTACTTTATTTAGCTGGCAGTTGTTTGGTAACCCTCATCATACTGTACATAACATTATCTGATTTCCACATTGATTGCCATTAGGCCTATACAAATGTCAGCAATGTTTCAGGATTTGGTGAACATGCCCCGTGTCGGAGGACCTCTAACCACAGCATAATCCCCTCAAGTTTGTTTACTATACAAAGCAAGCACCCTCCTCCAAGGGGCTTTAGAGAATGGAAGCAACGCCTGTGAATGCGGCTCCTCACTTGTCACCATAACAGCCTCTCCAGAAAATTGCACCGTTGCAAAGTATGTAATTAGAATAATTGGCGGCGAGCAGCGGGGTAAATGTTCTACTATATACATACTCCGTTTGGATGTACATTATTTTAATCAGCTCGTGCCGACATGTCGAGGGAGAGGCTGAAGCAGAGGCTCTGCAAATGCCACAAAGAACACGGAAAAGGTCCACCACTTGTGTGTTCATGATAAAAGGTGCATTGGAAAACATTAAAGTATAGGTAAACAAGATTTTGCTGTATGTTGGTGATCCATATGTAATATGTGCAATAAATGTAATGTGAATTGTCCCTGTTGAATAGATAAGACAATAAATTAGAAAAAAAAATAACAGCTATACAGAAATATGAACACTGAATGGGCTTTGAATTAATCCATAAGTCACACATGTGCACATACACGCTTTGCAATCTCGGAACCAAATGACTATTGTTCTGCAGACGATTTAGCCTCTGGGGTCAACCGCCAATATTTTGGGGTTCTGGTGTAGCCAGCAGATTCCAGGCCAAGACTTCCTTTTCTGTGCGCCTGTCATTGTTTACAATCAGAGTCAAGACTTTTTGTAGGTCCAGACGATGTTCTGGCTAATCTCTATGAACAGATATCTGCATATGAATGCAGATGAATTAAGTAAAAAGCTAATAAAAAGCTAAGTTGTCATCAGGCAATAGCCCATGGGTTCCGAAGATTGCTGCATGCAACCAAAACCCGCTCTACGTGATCGGTCAATACGACTTAGACTATAAATGGAAACCAGAATGCATCCGATCTTTACTCGTTACCTACAGATTCTGCATTCATATGCAGGTATCTTTTTATGGATATATCTCTTCTGTTGGCCTTTTTATTTTATATATTTGTAATCCTGAATCTGTTTTATCCATTTGTATGTTGTTTTGCCCAAATTTTAACCAGAGACTGAGGCTAAACACCCTGTATACATTCTACATCTGTTTTTTTCCTATGTGTATTGACCCACTTAATAACATATAATTTCATCATGGTAATTGATGCTAATATATGTCCCATACCCAGCACAAAACAACAAACAAATGTAAACAAGTTGTGTGCTGCAGTGGGTACAAGTTCTCTATTTGTTTCTGTGTGTTAGTGGCTGGTTGGAGATCAGTAATCTAAGACACGATGTAGTGAGTTGAAGGGCCCTTGATTGAGTACAGCTCTTGTGTTCAGTCGTGGTAGACTCCATTACTTCTCCATATATAGATGGCAGTGGGGAAAAGGATCCCCAGCAAATTTGATCAGCGAGATTACAAACCACCGCTCACTAGATCATTTAAACCTCATCTCTGTTGCCTGCAAGGACCACAATACATTACTTCCTCTATGCGGTACATCTATCAGTCCCATACGTGTCGCTGCTTCAGGTCTCCCAGAAACAGATGAACGAAGAGGGAAGAGCTCTCTGACCAAACGGGGGTCCTGACCCGACGGGGTCAAGAGAATGTGAGGCATGGCCGACAGTGTTCAAATGACGCTTTGAATGGGTGCAGATTAATCATACGGGGGTAGCAGTGGGCAGGGAGAGGTGGCCTCGATGGAAGCTATCTTAAATGATAGACGGTCTTACGAGTGTCTCCGAGCCCGCTGAGAGTGCTTTGGGCTGGTCGGCATGTTGCAGAAGGACACATAATCTATTGCTGTAATTGGATATCAGCAAAAGGGGAAATCAACAGTGGATTTGTGGATTGGATGTACCATACTGGTAGGATATATATCACAACTGGTTCTCTGGAACAGTATAAAATCACTAAGATGTGGTAGTTATGTGTTTGATACATGCTTTGTAGATATCATGTTGACATTTAAAAAAAAAAATCAGGCAAGGAAAGTGGACTCAAATGGGAATTCTTCCAATAAAATTAACTGGATTTGTGGTCTGAGATGTCATTTAACTTGAGGCATGCAAAAGGGCCATACTTGTTTATTATATCTCAGCCCATTTATTATACACTGAGTACAGTCCTTTTATAGCGCTGACTATCTTCCAAAGCTTTTTTAGCGTTTTAGAAATGAAGGTGTACTGTATGAACACAGGCAAAGCCAATCTTGGACCTTGGCTACAGTGTGCCAAGGAGAGGAACCAGGCCAGGTGGGGTCTGTCGTAGTAGCCAGGAAACCAGGGCATTAGGGGCACAACTAGGCGACGTCTTGTGTGGTTAAAGCCACCCATGGCTGCTCAAAATAACTGTGTATGGAAGTGCTGAACTTCAGTGGATGCACTAGTGAATGTCCCCTTTTTATTGGGCTCATAGTGGCAGACTTATCTTGGGTTGGTTAGCTGAGCATGCATTACTGTATGCGAAGTTCAGTGTATGGATCTACTGGATTAAGAGTTTAAACCCCTGAGAACCCTGTTATTGTGAGATCCAGTCTGAAAGAGAACAAAGAGCTGTGGTAAGGTTTGCTTAAATAGGCCAAACACACCAGAATAGTCCTTTAGTGTGCTCTCAAAAAATCAGAAGGCCCTCAACACTCAAGCTTTGCCTAATGCCCTGACATTGTCTCACATCTACCACCCATTGCCACGCTCTCATCTCATTTGCATGTTGGCCCTGTTTCAGTCTGAATGCTGCAAAAATGTCCCAAGGATCTAAACAGGGGGGGAATTGGACCTCAACTGCCCTCAATTATTCATGTATTTGCTCTGATGCATGTCTAGATTTGTAACCACTTTATCAGCCTGACCTCTCTGTGAGAACACCTGTGCTAGCAGTGTTAAAATGCCCCCCCCCTCTTAAACTCTAACTCCTGAATTGTGTTGCTTTTAATTTAAAAAGGAAACAACCTTGGTGTATTATGGCAGCATAAAAAAAGAACAATTCAGTTTTGCTACCCTCAGCCTATTCTCTGGAGAAACAATTATCATTCTTTACAGTGACTTTTAAGAGCTGCTCGAGGGCCAAGCAGAAACAATGACAAGGACGTCTCCCTGTTTATGGAATTTTTTGAATATTATATTTGCTCCCTGCTGAGAAGCTGGACTATCAGACTGATTTGCCCTCTATACTCAGCCTTGCTGTGCCAGCCTTTTGTTCCCTGCATCTCCAAACATTTTCTTTGCAGCTGTTTGAGTTAATGCTGTCATTAGACTATTGGATCCTGTAGCCAAATTATAATGTGATCTCCAGCATCATCTATTTTTCTCTTCCCTCTAAGCTGATGAATAGCTTAAGGTCAGACTATCAAATTAGTGGCTCCCATTACTCCCCAGACACTAATGGCATCTTTATGAAAGGAAAGATATGTAATATCTCCAAAAGCCTTTTGGAAACCAAACAGTTTGTCTGTAGATGAAATGTGAGTGCAGTGCTTGGTGAATTGTGAAATGAATTGGGAGGGGGGCATGGTGTGCGCCTGTAAGTGCCAAACCCCTTTCCTTCACATACAGACATGCTATGCAATGTTTTGAATTCATCTAACTCTGCTTGTATTTGTCTACTAATCTGTGTATGTCACTGCACCTTTAATTATGGCATTTATCTCATTGTATAACAGCAAGAAAAAATAAAAAAACAAGGTCAAATATAGTGCAAAGAATAACAAAGCCACACCAAATCGTGATCAATAAAATGAGTCAATGACCACATAATTAAAAGTGTTTATTCTACTATGTAAACTCACGGTTATTTGAGTACACATTTGAGTGGAGTCTCACTTAATTATTCCCTGTTTGTATGTGTTGGGCCTGGAGACCAGCCAAGGACAGCTTGAATGGACATTTGAGCCTTGAGGGGTCACTACGTGAATCCATTGCAATACAAAGGATATGGCTGATAATATTCTATATTTTATTGTATATCTTATGGTCAACATATCCAATGAAAAGACCAAGACAAACAATTAACTGATTGCACAATTGATTGAAGTGTGGCCGAAGCTGGATGTAGCATATTTCTGTGTGCCTTAGAGCTCCATTGTTATCCAAAAACTATTACAAAACACACAAGTCACACTCATACTGGGCGGCATCTCTTTATTACCATAAACAGGGGCACTGTAGTTTATTTACCTCTACCTTTCTGCCAAAAATACTCACTAGAGATCCAACTGTGTATTAATCCACAACTAAAGAAATTATTCCCCAACAATCCTCTATTTAGTCCTGTTTGAGTAACTTTTACTAAAAACTACAATGCCAAAATGTTTTAAGATATTAAGAAGACTATATTGGTCTTTTAATGCCAGCCTTATGTTCTTTAAATTGAGTTTTAATAGTCTATTATCAGAAGTTCAAAGCAGGCCTATCTACATGTGTTAAATCTTCATAAAAACAAACTAAACATAAGAGACAAATAACAGATTCAGCTTGTGTTTGGTTGTTTTATTTTTGGACCATTTTAGAATCTGACATCCTGCATTGCCCACGTTTTATTTGAATTCCCCTGCCACCCGAGAGGCCAACACGGGGTGGCTTGATCTGGGAACAGGACTGAAATCAAACAGCATGGCTTCAGTAAGAGACCCCCCGGACAGCCGCAATGGAAGTCTATCACTGGGTCACAGCCTCAATCTGTTACTGTCTGCTGCTGCTATCAAGAGCAGGGCCAAGGAGAAGATGGGAATGACTCAGGACTGCAGCACTCCAGTTCACGCTTTGGGTCAGACGCTTGATAAATGTTGTATTCTTCATATGTTTCTTGTTGAGCGCCCTCATTAAATTTATACCAGCCTCATGCCAGATGACGTAATTAGAAGATAAATCGCTTGGAGACAATCTGAATGTGAATCACAACTCAATTTGAAGCAGAAATCCCTAATAATTTCATAATATGACGATATGATAATATGATGTTATTTCTCCTGCAAATATAGTGGCACATCCTTCCCAGGAGGCTGGTACGAAGAGACTGAATCTTCGCCCAGACTTCAATCAAACAGCTTAGTTCACGAAAAGATCCTTTCTCCACCTCCGCCAGCTGCAGTGAAGGTCCAGGTTATAACCTCAATCCCTCACTCTGAGGTTGGAGATAGACTGTATTCAGTTTCCATTCAGCCAGCTGCTTTGAATCCAAACTGAAATTGCATACCAGAAACCTTGAGGTATTTGAGTTAATCCAGACTGAAAATACACCTTTAAAATGTTTTTTTCTCCTGGCATTTGCTCCGTGCTGCATTTAAAATAAATGTATATTTTTGGCAGGGACTTTGCACATGTACATCAATGTTCCATTTTAACCACACGCTACTGTACACAATTAAGGCTGTGCAATCACAGTGCAGCACTGTACTTCACTTTTGGCCATGTCCACTTGTTATTTTAGCTCTTTAATGATGCTTTCAGCCTAGGGGATACGATTAGCTGTGACAAGGGTGAATCCAGTTACTTCCACAGAGGTAGAAAGGCTCCTTTTGGATTTAGCAGGAGACTCTGCAGACCTTTCTCTCAGGCCCGAGTGCCAATTCTGACCTTACAAGAGGTGAAAGCCTCAGAAAAGAATTGTCAGGTATTCCTTATTCTGACAAAATTCACAATTCAGCCTATTATTGAATCTCTTGAAAAGGGCATGAGAAAACTAGACAGTGTAAGGGTCAATGTGGGCAGGCAACATATTCTCATCAACCTATGCACAACTTGGTTGGTAAGATATCTTATGAAATTACGAAAACGTATGCAAAATGGTTTATATGATGATATCTTAAAAATGTTTACATTCTATTTAACAAATTTGTGACGATTTTGTACAGTGGCCGACAGGGGCAAATGCCCTGCAACTCAAAAAAACACATGCAAATAGACAAAACACATGCAAATTAAGAAAACATTTTCATTATTTTGACAACACATGCGCAGCATTTAGAGATAGATAGAGATACTTTATTTATCCCGAAGGAAATTAAGGTGTCCAATAGCTTATACACAACATACATACACATAGGCACACAGACATATGACACCCACGCACACATACTACAAAAATACAAAGAAAGATATCAATAGTGTGCCCTTACAGTAAAGTTTGGTTGTAGCATGTTTAAAAGGAGCGCTGTGGAAAAAATGCAGAAAGGTACCATGGTATCATAGTGCAAGATAGTCTCAGTGCAAATTCTATATCTATTCATGTACAACAGGCAACACAATATATCAAAAATAGAATAATCATCACTTAACTATACATAGACACTAGTAAAAGACTTGAAGAAAAGTTTAAGTTAAAGTTGAAAACTGTCCATACAGACAAAAGGACAGCGTGGTGTATTGACCATACAGGCAAGCCAGAAAAATGGGCAGATGGCTAATATAGCCAGTGCCAATCAGTCATCTCTCTAGTTAGACATTTTGATTGCCGTCTTCGTGTAAATGACCCTTCTTCTTAACCCTCTGATGTTTGTATTATTCCGGTTTGTGGCAGCCGTATGATGTCATAAACACGCCCATTCGCTGGCTGTGAATTCTTACATGGGCTAAATCAGACATTACACAGGCTTTGCACTAGGGAGCTGGCAAGGTACATTCCGTTTAATGTTCGGTCCAACTAATTCGGACATTTGCCTTCTCACATCTCCTCTGGGTAATGTCTAGATAAGTTCAGGGCTGTAGTGCATATGTGCAAGGGACTGTAGAGAGCTTATTTTATGCTGTCATGGCTATTTGTCCTCTGACAAAAAACATTTTGTCCATGTATGTGGTTTTATCCAAAATGACACCGGCAACAACAGGATGAAACACAAAATGCTGGTAATAATATTCCCAGCAGATCCTGTAGGCTTCGGACTAGTGACCGTTATTAAATGATAACAGCCAGTTGTAAATACTCAGGGAATCAAATTCTCTGTGAGGCAATAACTTTCTCAAGGCTGTCGGAAGCCTAAATTTCATTCTCCATTGCCTCCCCTCCCTCCTCTTGTCTTCTAGCCCTTATAGGATGGATGCTGTTAAAGTGTGATGATCTTTGCCCAAGGGAGAAAAAAATACCATTCCAGGCGCAGTTGTCTAGTTTGACATGAGCCGAGATACTGGAACAAAGGAGGAGAGTAACGCAGGGTTATGACTCATGCTAATAGGCATCTCAGCACAGCTCCAGACATTTGTAATATTAAAGATAAATATTTTCCTATTCCTTCCTGTCTCAAAAGTTTCCAAACCTTTAAATATTATCACTGACTTGACTTGGGAACGTGTCCTCAAATGGGTGTGCTTGTGATATGAAAAATATTGCACTTACCCTGGATCCGTGGAGCTGGACAGATTCCTATTAGGAAACCATTTGGAGTTGGAGTTCAAAATCCAAAGTGTGCCTTTGTGATTTAATTAGGGGATTGCAAACGAGGAGACAGGTCGGTGTGGAGATGGCAGGCTCATAACTCACCACTTGTGTTGCCCCTCGCTCTCCGCTCCCCAAGACAAAGTAAGTATCATCCTGTATTAAGAAGTTACAGAAACCCTTTTGCAACGGCCATCTTGAATCCATTTCTCTGCACCTCTTGTGAAATAGGTCACATTCTATTCCAGTATTTCCAGAACTTCTTATAGCTTCAAATGATGTTCAAGCTGATTGAATTTTACTCCACTGCCCCTTCAACCCTTATTAAAGAGCCTCAGGATTTCTGATGAACCTAAAATGATTCAGTAACCTTTATATGTGACTCAAACGTTGGGGAAAAAAGCTCTTCTGGTCTGTCACTTAATTATCTGAATCTCCAGAGGGACTCATTTACTGCATGCTGAAGTCCAAACACAACAAATGTGTCATATTCCAACAAAAACTCTTCATTATTGGCCTCAAAATACAGTAAGAAAGATAGTTTCTTGGTTTGAGACCTCAGAAGTGCAGAGTTTGGTTTCAGTTCCAACATGATTGATTCCTTCTCAATTCTTAAAGGATTTGCAGTCCTTAAACCTTTTCTAGCAGCTACAGAGCCAGACAGATATCTGCTGCTGGACCTTTTTGGGGTTTTGTTGCTCATTGTTTTTTGTTTTTTTTGAGTGTGTACGAGCTGGTTTCTGTACGCAGTGTGAAGGCAGGCTTGTAATGTAGCTCCAATTATATGGTGCGCCTAAAGGGAAGAGCAATGAGGCTTACTTGAGCATCTGCTACTTTTTGATGCAGTTCCTGACCTCATATTGTCTCCCCTTCTGGTGAATTATTTATCATGAAAATATCTAACAAAATAAATACAAAGGATTCCACTTCCCAATTCTGAAACAATGAGAAAAATGTCTGTATTAGAGACGGATTAACATGTACGATGTCATAAATTCAGTTAATTTCTTTGTGTAGTTATTCAGCAAGTCAGTCAAATAAAAAAAAAATGTGTTTGTATCCTGCAAGATAGTCAAAACAAATGTATTGCCAATTTAAGTGTCAATTTATCGGTTTGTCAGTCCTAATTGAAGCCATGTTGACAGTTCAAACCGAGTGATTAGCATTTTATGCTTTATAAATAAGTGTTGTCAATGTTAATGTGTGTGTAATTGATCTTCATAGTTGCTTCACTAATATGTCATGTGCTTCTAAACAGTAAACCGGAACAAGAATGCAGTGACAATTAGTGCACCACCAGGTAATGTCCAGAAAAATAAAAAATCAATTAAGCTTGAACTGAAAGAACAATGCTCCTATTAAAACTAATATAGAGATAAAGTAGAAGTTTTCTTAAAAACTCTAAGCTGTCCATCCAACTTTTATAATAAAAAATGGATGAACTGAGAAGTTTCAAGTCACAGCCTCGCTTTGCCATTGAGTTGTGGACTGAGATAATGATCACTGAACATGGATGAGTTTTTACTCCTCTGTGTCTCTGTGAAGTCAAGGCATGGATTTCCTCAGAAATTCACTTAAAGAGACACTTGATCCTGGGATGTCAGCAAAACTATCATACTGCTGACGGCTGAAATTCTTTAATTCTACAGCTGAAAGGTTTTAGGTTCCCAACTTGTGTTGCATTGTGTGATATCCTGGGGTAAGAATAAGTAAGTGTCTACAACATTCCTATTAGGCTTTTACCTATGTCTTTAGTATTCTGACTTTTAACCCAAATCATTATTTAAATATTGTATATCACATTTGCTATCCAAATGAGGAGGACTGACTGTAAGCGCATTGGTGAAGGATTTCTTTTTATGATTCTGCATCTGAATGCCTGAGCTTGAAGAAACAGCACTATGCATGCCTGACCTTATTTTCACTATTTATACATTATGCAATCAAATTGAGGTTTTCAGATGATGTTAATGAAGCCAACTGCATTCCAGTGCTGGTCTACCGCTTGGGCAAACAAACATCTGCTCGTCAGCTAAAAGAGAAAGAAAGGGCCGCCAAGGAAGATATTCAGGCTTTTCAGATCTCAGGCCTGAATGCTTTTTTCTTCAGCGCTGTCTTTCTCACTGAATGCATCGTGACTCTGAATCACAAAATAAATCAGTCTTGCATCCAGAGTGGGTATGAGCGTAGATTACTAATGGCTTTAAGACGTGCATTGAGCGGAGGGAACTCCATCACAGTGGCGACAGGGTACATGTTATTCCTTCTAACGTAAATGACCCCATTTACTTGATAGCATATAGCATGAGAACATACAGAACAACCTTATTATATACTGTAGACCCACACATGCCTCAGACCTTTTTTCTGTGCAATCTCCAACCTTATCTGACGTGGTAATGTAGTGATAATTGTAGCATTTAAAAAAGTACTCACAATGACAAATGCTAACAAGCTGATGTTAATTTTTACTGTGTTCACTTCGTTTAGTGTGTAAGCATGCTATTATTTGCCATGTAGCACTGGTGGGAATGCCGTTATTTTTGCAGTTCTCTTTTTTTTATAAACTAAAATATTGGACAAATTAAAATATTGACCTTATGATGGCAGTAGATGGAAAGCTAAGGGATCACACAGAGCTTATTTCAAGGCAATCCATCCAATATTCGTTGAGATGTTTTAGTGAAAGAGACTCACTTTCCATGGCAAAAAAAAAGTCTAAGTCATAGCAGACCCAGGTGGTCGGGGCGATTGTTCTCCGCTCTTCTGGGTTAGTTTCTTCTCTCTATTTTCTATTTCTTTTGACTTTGTCATTTGCTCAAGATGTCCATGCAGTTCTCAAAAAAAAAATCTATTTAATTTTCTCCCTGAAACATTGTCCTCTCAAGAATTGATTATTGCTTGATTACTTTCAAGAGTTGTATTCACCCGTCAAAAACAAAACTATTCCAACTGCAGCTTCCCAGGTTAGAGGGAATGATGTGTCTCTACCACACAAAACATGATTAAAGAAAATACTATCAATCAATCAATTCACAGAGAACCATAGCAATTTCATTGCTTTGTCTTTCCTGCATATTATGCATTTGTAGGATTTCATTATTTAGATCAAGCGGTGATCAGTCAGTTCATTAAAGTATGCAACGTAAATGCTAAAAATGATCCTTTAGCTTTACTGGCACTGAAGATTTCTGCTTGTGTCTGAAAGAAGCTGAGTAAAGCCAAGTGAGCTGTAACTGATGGTAATCCTATTCCCTCTTCTTTTGAGACATTTCTTTCTCATCTCACCAAAGAGCGTGCAACCTTGGTTAGCTTATGGCTCGACAACATGCAGCACTTTCAAATATCGCCCAAATAAATAACCTTGTACATTAGTTGACTCAATGAAAAGAGCAATGGCCTGCAGATGGACTAAAGCAGGCCGACTGTTTTTTTGTTGTTTTTTGTCTCTTAGTGTTTCTTTAAAGTCTGGACATAAAAGCTCTTCCCATGCTTTATTTTAACATCTTGCAGGCGTCACTGGTGGGAGGAACTTGTGAAGAGAAGGTCCGACTCAAAGCTAAAGATCAACCCAGCGTTGTATTGATTTCAGTCTGCTGATGGTATTCACCAAAGGGCCTCAACATAAGAGGGAACTTGAGCTGGACCAAGGCTTTTGCACCAACTCTGCTAATTTTTTTCCTCCCTGTATATAACGACAGAAAAGAGATAAAGAGCAGGACAGAATCAGAACAAAAAATAAAAAAACTGACATGTCTAATGATCAAAGGAAGTGGAAAATCTATTCCAGATGCCACTGATCTGTTTTGACACTGATTGGTCCTGCTGTAACACGAAAAAATATGAACCCGATGAACCATAAAAAGTGACGATGGGAAGTAATTGGGACATCATCTCTAAAAACTCATTTCTTCTGATGACTTCACTGTTTCTTTTATTTAAAATTTGCATCAATAATCCCAGTGCCACAATGAAGAAAGGGATTAACATCAGCAGAATAACTGAAGAAATGGATTTTGAGATTGATGTTGCTTGGCAACCCCTTAATTTGAGTTTCTAATGGTAGCTTTAATTTCAGTCAATTGAGTCACTCTGGAATCATATTCACAGAAGGCACAATTTTCCTATCCCACCTTGCTGGTGTTACATTTCTATGAGTCAGGGAGGTAATACACACTTGACGTTTAAATAGTGTGTGACAAATGCATACTATCAGCTGCTGCTCATGGGCTAATTGCTCTAAATGACACCAGGCTGCTTTTTTTATCTGTTAGCATCACAAAGTTATTAGATCATAATAGTAATTGTCTTTAACCTGGGCCTCATTTCCCCACTTTTTGCTGACAGATTCTCATCAGACTTTAGTAACTGCATCACACAAGAAACCAGTGGGGTAAAAGTAATTCAGCAATGTCTTCATGCCTCAGCCATTTAATATTGCCATTGCTGTTGTCATTGTGCTGTTATGTTGAAAGGTCTGTGTCTTAATCATGTTTTCAATTTGAGCTTCACTTGACCCCTCGTAAGTGCAGTGTTCCCTGCAAACAAGCGCAAAGTAAAAGGAAGCGGAAACACGTTTGCCACAATATACCCCAACGGAGAAACAATAAAAAAGTTCAAGCGTGTGGATTACATTTGTGTACGCAGGTACCCAAATGAAGTACCAGTATAGCATGAACATGCATATATACAAGGTGTGATTTGGGAAAAAAGCGGGGGGGGTGGGGTGGGGGGGGATGTTTTGTTGATCATGCACAACAAAATAAAACCTGCAAGAATTAAATCCCCCTTTCAGTACCATGGATAGTGCCACTCGGACAGGCATGCCAAAAAACTTATTTATGAACTTTACTATTTAATGAAAAATAATCTCAAAATGAAACAAAACAGCGCTTTCAAGCTGGAGAGCAGATTTCACTTTGTGGCGAAAACAAAATACTTTCACCCAGGAAACGCTCGTTGATTGCTTGCTTGATTTCCTAAACTTAACTAGTTGTTTTGGTGCCTACCCTGGCCCCTTAAAGGACCGTCATCTGGCGGTGCCTGTAGCTGGCTTGCTGTCATCTATTGGTGGCTAAACAACTGCCACTGGTAGTCGGCGTCCTGGAGTTCTGTAGCGGCTAAATACAACCAGCAACTGCTGCTCGGATTTTATTCCATGGCAATATGAACTGTTCACGTTACAGCGCTTTACTTAGTTTAAAATACTTCTATTTGAAGTATATAATATATGGTCTATTGGTGAAGTAGCATTGATCACTTTGATGGGGGGGGGGAAATACATTTTGTCCCCACCGGGGATAAAAATAATTCAGCAGAGGCAGGGATATGTAGACCAGAAAGGGGGAAATCCCACGCATCAACCCCCTGGGGAAATCACACCCTGCATATATAATATATGCTTGTTAACATCATCCAAGCAGCAAATATGTTTCCTGCAATCATAATGCTGTATAATTACAATGATGAGATCGAAACCTGTAAGAACTAATAGTCCTAATATCCTGTGTTTTATTTACTTCCCTCCTCTGCAGTAGGCCTACATGATGTTATTTCCAGTGCATCCTATCCCCATCCCTTTGAGTCACTCATGTCTTCAAAATTACCGGATAGCTCGGTTGGTGGAGCGGGCGCCCGTGTGTGGAGGTTTACTCCTCAACGCAGCGGGCCCAGGTTTGACTCCGTCCTGCGGCCCTTTGCTGCATGTCATTCCCCCTCTCGCTCTCCCCTTTCATTTCTTCAGCTGTCCTGTCAATAAAGGCCTAAAAATGCCCAAAAAATAATCTTTAAAAAAAAGAAAAATTACTTTGATTTCATGGCAGGATAGGCAAATACAAAAATCAAAGCAAAACATTTTCATTTTCAATGTGGGCGCGCATGTGTGTCCTCCTTTACGGTTAACCAACACTGATATCAGACTTGTTGTTTGCACAGCTTGAGTGATGTGGCACCAAAGTGACCTACAAAACAACCGTGGTGGGGCCATAAATCACATTGGGTCTGGAATTAATCACTGTGTAGAGGACATCTTCTGCCACCGCTGTCCTCTCACAATCACTCTCTGCAAAAACGCTCGCTCCCTCCTTCCTCCCATCCATCCTTCCTTCTTTTCCTCCATCGCTCCATCAGCCACCAAAGCGACTGGTCTCGAGAGGAAGAAAGAAAGACAGACAGAGATGTCCTTTCCACCACTCATTTAAAATGCAGGTTAAAGTTTATAGAGTTGCAGGCGTGCCAGCCATCTGAAAGCCTTTTCAGCAGAAGACAGTGAAAACAGTTTAAGATTAACCTCAAGACCACTTTTTTTTTTTTATTTCACAGCCTTCGCCCCATGGCGCCACCATTATGATAACTGTGAGTTTTATTTCAAGACGCTGACCATAGGGACCAGGGTGAGAGCAAGGGAGGGTGTGGAGGAGGAGAAGGGTGCGCTTGATTTATTAGACAGCAGACACAGTGGGGATCCAATCAACATTACATCAGATGCCAACACCAAGTCGGCGTGAAGCTTAAGGCACTTCACTTCAAGGGCAGCTGCAATCAGTTCAAAGACAAGCAGGCACAGTGGCCGTTGTCTTCACTGTAAAGCTCAATCTGCCACTCTTCAACCCTGTAACCCTCCACTGGAAAAGTATAGCCATTGCAGCAAAGCCATTGTATCTGTCATAACTTGACTATATATGTGGTAGTTTAAAAACAGATTGCCCACACAAACAGCTTTTATAATGCAAACTGTGGTACAGTTTTGGTGCTTAGCAAAGCTTCCGTGACGGCTTAGCGAAAACAGGAGATGGCCTTCACATATGAATGCACATTGTAATTCTACATTCCATTGTTTCTTTTGTTTCTTAAAACTGTAATTATTTGGTGCATGGATTTGGATGTGTGAAATTGAAGAGCCCCTATGTTGTACCGGTCATGCAAAGTAAAATATATTTCAAAGGAGGAGTAAGAGTGTCCCAGTGCAGTGGATAAGTTGTTGATTGGAAGGCCTTTTAATTCCACGCAGTCACAACACCTCACCAAATTGAAGTGGGAAGACATTTGATCCACAGGTTATTTAACAGCTGACTTACTTAATTATCGGTGTGCTATTACACACCATCCAAAAAGCGCCACTGCCTTTTGTCTACAGCTGTTTTTTTCTTTTCTTTTTCTGCACATTATCCTCAGTCACTTCACTGATGCCACTGGCATTGAACTCCTTTCCCTTGCTTCATGGTATACAAATGGTTCAAACTGATATAATCTAGCCAAGTGTCTGCCATGCTGTCGCCACTGTTACAAGGTCTACAAGAATTCACCTGCCAAGTGAACTGGCTCCTTTAGTGCTTTTTTCTTCACCTCCATTGCCAAACAACTTACTTCACTTTTGGAATCTACTGTAGTCATGTTTTATGACAGGGCTGCCCAAAGCTTTGTCATTTCTGGTTCAGGAAATTATGATTTTGGATCTTGTTTAATTTTTTCACCCCCACCTCGAGAGTTGTTTGTCCCCCGGGTGGCCTAATGCATTACAATCTCACACTATAGGAGACAGGGCAGGTTTAGGGTCTAAAAGCCGTCTGTATATGTCAAGCCAAATTTGCAACCGCTGCTGCAGGGGCTGAGAGACATATTTGATAGCTAACGATTATAGCTGACAGCTGCCCAACATATTTTTTCAGAGGTTAGTCAAAGGCCTTTGTCATTTTACCTGAACCTACTGTTTTTTTAGGAATCATACACATACCACTACTTCATATAGTTTTTTGGCTAGGCAGTCTGCCAGGAAAAAGAGGGACCAAGAGCACAGGTCAGGAATGGATTTCCCAATTTCCCAAAAGATCTTGATATATGAATACTCTCAGAATACACTCATTCAAGATGAGCTTTTTAGTGGCAACTCAAGCACATGACAACAAGGTATCATCACCTTATTTTCAGGTTTTCTGACCTTGCACGCAGTGTTCTATGGTTCAACCCTCCCACACTCATACGCCCTACTTGACTGCAATAAGCAACAAGCAATGTAGCAATAAATGAATGCCTAAAAAAACAAACTGAAGCTTGATGATGATCTTTGATTGCATACATTTTTGACCCTCCTTGTCAGATATCTGCTATTTCACAATTGCATGGGTTCACATTTTCCAGGAGTGTGTAACTTAAGTGGCTGCTGGGAGTAGTTTGTGATGAGGAGGAGGAAGGGGCGAGCTAGCCTCGTTTTGTTTGAAAATACTTACGAACGTCAACAATGCTAGCATATAAGTCTATGGAAAAAAGCAGCAAAAGACCAAGGGTTTATTTGATGCCCAGGCCACATGTTTTATGTGTAAAACAGGAAAAACTATCACATACATCAATGTATTTTGGTTGAAATAATGTCATTGTAAAGACAGGAATAAGCTAAACAAAAGCCTCAATGTTCCATCATTGTGGCAGTATTGTAGCCTGACAAGCCAGACCCACATCAAGATGTTGGGTCTGGGAACTCACCATTGGCAGGTCTCAATCTGAGGGGCGGGATAAACGGTTGTCTTTCAAATTCCCTCTGCACTCATAGCCAACCAGAGCAACGCTAGTTGATAGATTAAACTTTTGCCGTATCCGGTCGGCAAAACTCCGAACACGTCTTCCTTTTCTAAGAATGACTTCAGTGCTTAACTCCAAGTCTTCCAGAGTCGCGGACAAAGCCGATTTGAAAGACCGCTGTTCGGCAGCAGCAGCAGCCATCTTCTTTGTTTTGAAGTAGCAGGGAATTCACGCGGAACCATCACAACTCTGCCGTCCTTATGCCCGCCCACTGACTCTATACACGATGTGATTGGCCTGACCAGAATTAGTTTTTTCAAGCTCGCAAGCCAACGGAGAGTTGCTAGACTGACCCTGGCTGCAAATTACATTTGCTGCCGATAGGGTGCGTCTAGATTTCTAGGCTAGCAGCATTGTGCTCTTGTTTGGCTCTTCATTCAGGCAAACAGGTGTGCTGCATTTACCTTTCCTTATATGGGCGTTCAGTAGTCACATAACCAGCACAGGTGAAACTAATTGACATGCTTGATCACTTTATGTCTTTTAAGATGAAAATAAACCTTTTTTAGCTAGAAAACACATGTCACCATGCACCTGGTAAAATCTAAATTTTAGATATGTTAATATGCTTTTTCATAGTTCTAGTTCTCATAGTTATGTCTATCTTTTATTCCTTTTTTTGTTCACATTTTTATTAAATTTTTTTAATTCTAGGCTTTATATTGTTTACCATCCCCTTGTGGGTTTTCACACAATGTGGTTTCTTTCACACTTGTTTTAGATGGAAACCAAAAATAAATGTAAATGTTTCGCTGTCATGATAATTCCCTATGGACTACATGTAAATGTAACCCAACTCAGTATCCTCTTTTAAATCTCCTCTCATGGCTTACTTGCATAAGAAAGCCTTTGCCATTTTTTTGTATCATTTCTTTGATTAAATCAGTCTTTATTTTTTTTAGGTTTCACTTTGTTAATTCTTTCTATTTTGGCTTTACATTGTTTATATTCCTTGTGTATCTTATCATATGATGGTCCTTTGTGTGCTGTAGAGCATTTTGTGACTTGGAAATAATTTATGATCTACTTTTCTCAAAATAAGATAATGTGCACTAATTTTTATTTTTTATAGATCCTTTAAGAATTAATTCATCTGGAAAGGTTACTTGTTCTTGTGTTTGGCTGTATTTCATTTACTTTTTTTGTCATGAATTTATTGTAACTCCTTTCATCTGTGCTAGTTCGTTTGGGTGTTCATGTGACTACTCATGTGACAACTGACAACCTATAAATGGACGAAGAAATGCACCATACCTGTTTGACGTAATAAACATCACATACTGTAAATACATACAGTGGATACCAAATTGGCCGCTGCTGTTCATTCATTGTAGCGATCCGTCGACGACCACACCGTTGCCATATTGGGACAGATAAGACGAGCCTCTTAATGAATGTATGTCTATCGAGGCAGGAGGTCTATCCACAATTAAAATCATAATTTCTCGCTGCATTTTCAACTTGGCTTGCTTTGTTTCAAATGCCAGACATGTATATGATACAGGATACTTGGTGCGGGGTTTCTTACCAAAATACCTTGTCTTGTGTAGCTAGTAAAAGTATGTTGCTTTTAATGAACCAGGTTGTAAACATGTTTATTTCTGCTATGAAATAGGGATTTTTTAACACGGAGGTCAATGAGGGATTGTCGCCAACAGAATCACAATGCCGAGTCTTTTACAGTGGCATCAATTTTACATCCAACCTGCAACCATTTGCTGTGTGTAATCCCCTCTCTGTCCACCCTTTCCTGCGTATCTAGAAAAAAGATTAAAAAAAAAAAAAAAAAAAAAGCCTAAACATGTAGTCTCAATGCTGGGACTCTGTTGTCTTGTCTGTCTTTACATTCAACCAAAAATATATATATTTTTTTAAATCACCCCAGGGATCAAAATGTGTCAAATCAACTACACCGTACTGATTTGTCCTGGTCAATCAATCCCCCTCAAAAGAAACACTTTCCCTGTTGTCACAGCAATTAATCGGAAACATCTAATCTAGATCTATGAAGGGGAATCCTCACCAGCACACAGGAACTGTCCCCTCATTGGTGGCTGGCAAGTAGCAAATGGCTGGAAGAAAATCAATACTTTCCAATTAAGTGACATTTGCCACCAAGGGATAGTTATGTCCAATCATGTGGTGTTTTTAAGTTATTAAATACATGGGTTGTTCTGACTTTTTTTTTCTTAATTATCCATCAGTTTTTACATTCAATTGCTATTACGATACAGAACCAAGGGGAATCCATATAAAAAGGCATTTAGGAGGCATGCACACACTGTAGTAAAGCATGCCAAAAACGTACATTTCTGGGGTCATTATCCTCAGTTGTAATGGGAACGGGGCAAATGAAAACAACCTTTGAAAGACTGTACAACCACCTGCCAAATATGCCGTCAGCTGCAATATGAGCTCTGCAAAAACAGCCATGCTATAAGGACACAATCTGTTTCAAGAGCCCAATTCAATTGGAGTTGACAGCGTTGGTATTTTATCCAGTCAGCTGCAGACACACCCCCATCACCACCGCCTCGACCAAGCAAATTGCTAGCAGCTAGCACCACTCCCTGAAGCCCAGTACGCAGAGTCAATTATGTTATTGGGTTAGCAGCCATGCTGGTCCCAGAAGGGCAAGAGAAATTAGGCGCTGCACTTACAGCAAGGTGGGTTGGGACGATCGGTAAATGATTGCTGCATTTGCTTGCCTGCCAACTTTCTCTGCCTTTGGTGTGCCTCATAAAATATGCGGAAAAATGCAATTCAATGAATCAGACTCCACTCCTCAGTAAATGAATGGACTGTGCATGGTGTCTATTAATGTCAACCCATGACATACATGTCTGAGACTTGCCTATGTGGTCTGCACTACAAAAGGCCTTTTGTAAGATTAAGTGAGTAGGGCATTATTTATGAACACAAGGGTTTGTGAACACCCATAAATTATTACCACATTTTATATCAACTAAAAACTAAACTAAAAACTTCTTGCTGATGCTTTTTATACAACGATCAAGTGCGTACTAGTAAAATACCCTTTTCAAAACCTGTTCCTGGGTTATAGTAAAAACATTAAGTCAGAAGCATGAGGGGGAAGCTTCCCACAGAGTATATGAAAGTGTTTAATATCTGAATGACTTCAATGCAACAATGATTGTGCTCATGCAAAACTTCAGCTCAGTAAGCCAGAGTCAACCGTGTTTCTGCAAGTATGCTGATTTATTTTTAGTTTGTTCATTTCATCAGAGATATAAAATCAAAACAAAGAAGACTGCCCATTTGGCGTGCCCAAAGACGTTTGACAATTTGTAAAAAGCTATATCCATGTTCAAGACTAAGTATTGAACCTCGATGTTACGGGAAATCAGCAAACACATTCATTTCTGCCAAGCAATGCCACTGTGGACAGAAGAGGTACATTGTTTCTATTTGCCAATGATCAATTTTGGATGGGAGCAAAAGGATCATTTTTATATGGAGGCAAAAATGAAACTTAGTAGTGCTATGTGTTGGTATTAAAGTCAAGTATATAACCCTTTTTTTCTATGCTAAATGCAGTGTGCTGCAAAATGGGAACATTTGAGTAATGTAGTTAGATAAAAGGCCTTATACTTTTCCATTTTTATAGATATGGTAAACCATTTCTGCTTTGTCGGAAGGGCATAGAGCAGAGAGTGATAAGGATACAAAAAAAGTATTTTCTAGTATCCAAATTATAAGTGAATACAGGGCATGTGCACAGGCCTGCCAAGTCCTCAGATGTCCCTAACCCTCTCTTTTCTTTCCCTCTTTCCCCGTGAAATGAAGCTGTGACGTCGGAAATATCGAGATCTATACATGAACTGATGGAAAATGTGTCAGAGGCTTGACGCCACGGAGCCAAGCAACAGCCCAGAATCAACTAATGCACTTTACTTTGAAAAGACTAAAGGATCTGTTTTTCATGCTGTCGCAGATCAAGCACAGTGACCTCATCCTGGCCGAGTGGTAATTTTGTTTCGCGCAAGTGGGTTCCTTCCCACCTTTACTGGTAATTTCACAGCTTTCCATGACATCACTTGTGTTGAAATAAGCGCAGAGCACACTAGAATGGAGTGACCGTGTTTAATCGGGGGAGTAGTGCAATTTGTGTGCCAAAAATAAGCTTGAGCCTATTCAAACGAGTTCTTAGCACTGACACATATGTTCAGTGCTATTCTTGTCTTTTCTTTGTGGCGTGCAAAGGAGCACTGAGTAGACCCTCTAAAATCACATAAAACCATGTTATGCTAACTCGTTTTCCCCCTCAGAAATACTGTACTAGTTTCGGTTATAAGATGTTTTATACATCATAACACATCATGCACCTTTATGATTTTTTTGTATGGAGTTTGGTGCAACAACAGGACAGATATTTGTTCTAATGCAAGTACTCTGATTAACCGAGTTCTTCTAAACACCCAGTGCGAGGACTTACAGACTTTCTGCTTTTGTGCATCAGTCAGGTTGGTTTCTACAACATGGTGCTGATATTCCACTTGATTTGTGTAAGGTGTCAACTGAAGTAGACAATAACATCCTTAGTAGCTCTGCTGATCTTCTGCGATATGTTCAAGTTCAATCTACAGTCTACAGGTCATGCTCTCAGAGCCAGGCAGGCATTCCCACTAAACCTCACTTCTAATCCAAAAATGTGTTGCCTCAGATACTGAAGTGAAGACAGACCATGACAGGTACACACAGTATGATAGACAGGGCTGCATTTTCCTTTTCTTTTATAGAAGAAGTAAGATTATTAAGACGCCAGAGTTCTGACATTTCATCCTACCTATTAAATGATCATATCTGAGATATTTGCATATGGGTAAGTTAGTCTTTACACTATTGCAGTATAGTTGCAAAGGTTGCCTCTTGTACAATACCCTATGTGCCAAAAGGCAAGCAGTGGCCGGCTTTTTTTGGGGATGAGAGCAGTTGATCTGATTGGCTTTGATCAAATCCAGACCCTCTGTTATTTTCTGGTAATGTTTTCCACCTAGTCCAACTCCTTTCACAACTGTATCACCTATGCGCCCCTGCTGGGACAGCGCCTCTGGTCATAAAATGACCAGAAAATCTGTTGGTCACACACAAAAGAGCTTGTGCCTTGTCTGCCTGTGTGCCCATCTGCCTTTGGTGTGCGCTGCAGTGGTTTACACAAGAGCATCAAATGACAACTGTGAAATGCTTAATATTAACAAAGTAGAGTTAATTGCATCCTGAGCAATGCACGCTTGTTTGCAATCATATTTAATATTGACCAACACTCTTACCAGCAATCATTTCCTCAGAGTTGGTGTTTCATTTGATCTTGCTCTCAGTTCATAGCTGTCTGAGCTGAACTGAGAGCTGAAGTGGAGCGGTGATTTACAGTCACAGAGGAGAGCCCGCCCTTACCAATCTAAACTATCAGGAATTATTTCAGTACTACCACTTTACAACACATATCACATCTGACGCTGGGGAATCGTCACTGGTACAGCAGCCCTGTGCTTTTATCAGTGTAACACCACACACAAACACCTATTTTCACAACAAAAGGAAAGGACTGAAATCTATCTTATACTTGCCACTCATGTGGTGCAGAACAAAGACACTTTTGTTTTGCCATTACCCATACAACCGTGGGTATAGCTAGATGTACGAGCATGCTATTTAAACTTGATTCCATATGAAATCAGCTTGTTTCAAGTATTAAACATGTATCCAAACGTTTAATTTCTCTTGACTGGTACAGTGACTTGCAAGTTGTATAATGTCCAGGGATGGAGGGTCTAATGAAAGATGAAATTGATTTGCATCATGGGAAATGTAGGATTCAACATTTCTGACCCATATTAGGGACTAAAAGTCAGTCATCGATTTCAGTCATTCTTTTTCACAATCAGTCTCTTCTGAGTCCCCGAGCTTTATGGAACTGAAATACTAAATCGATGGATTTTTTTTTCTTCTTTTTTGACCATTCAAGGATCTCAAGCTATTCGTTAGAGATTTAATTCACAAGCTAGTTCTGTTATCTCTGCAGCTCTGTCAACACGTCCTAAACTAACGTCACACACACCTAAACAAAAAACAAGGTGATGCTTGGCCAGTTTGTGTTCGAAGCAGGGATCCCTTTACTACCATGCAAGCAAACAGTCTCTAACACACTCACAAACACACACATTACAGCAGACACCTCCTTGTGATTGATATTCCCGCAGAGATTTCGAAAGCAGCTGATCCGGAAACGCACCTTGGCAGGTTAATGACATGACCCCACTGTGACCTCATCCTCTGGGCTGTGTATGCATACCATCAGCACAGTTAAAGCTGACTCAGGCTGTGTGTGTGTGTGTGTGTGTGTGTGTGTGTGTGTGTGTGTGTGTGCATGTCTCCATTTGTTTGTTTTGCATGTGCAATAATGGGTTTTTCCTGCACGTACTGTACGTGCTGGGGATGTTCTGGACACAGCATTCTGCAAAGCAGAAAAAATGCATTTTAGAGGCAAACTAAAATGCTTGCTCTTGCTTGTTTGCTTGCTTGCTTTGTTTTGCTTTCGGTTTGCTGTGGGAATAGCAAAATTAGTTTAATTATTGATTTAGTGGATGTCAAGACAGTTTTTGTCTTTTCTTGCTTTAGTTGGTTTGACTTGCAGCGGATGAAGACTCCATGTCCTTTGAGTCTGAAGCGACGATAACAGCTCCTCCTCCTGATTCATTTTGATTTATACATATGGACATTAAGCAAAATGGAAAATACATTAAAAAGGCTGATGCAGAAAATCACCTCAACTGTGGCGGAGTGTTGTGTATGCATGTTTAGCAGAAATTTGGTAGAAGGCCCGATTCCCGCTCTTCCTCGTGGACAGGGAAGCGTGTAACATTTGCATGCGGTCTCGGTCACTACAGACCTAAACGATGAGCATTCAAATGTCCGTTTTCATTTCAGCTGTCGACAGTCACAGAAAATAACCGGACAATAAGCTGCATTGATTTCTAGAAGTCTTGTTATTGTCTCTCGGAGTCAAATACCATTTTTTATTTGCTTTTGCATCGAACAAAATGAGGTCTTCATCTCAAATGACATGTTTGCCACCTGACGTAGGCATGAGACGGCAGCATGGCAGGAAGCAACACAAAGTACATCATGGGAAAAGACAACACTACATTTGCACTTCAATATGTCAACTTTTGAACTTGAAGCTACAAAATGCATCCGTGCACTTAAGCTCACTCTTTAGAATCACTTACTCAGGGCCATTTAGCAGCCCAGGAAGCGAAGATTTATCCCACCAATTCATGCATTTGCAGTACTGTACCAGTATAATCAGATTTTAAAACGGGAAATCGGCACTGAATCACACTGGGAAGAAAACTGCTGCTCTGCTCTTTATGGGTTTCCAGGTTGTTCAATGCTGGCCACACCCCTACAATTGATGTCACAACAATTATTTGACAGTAATGTGAACTGTGACATTACTGTTTGGTTATTATGTTTGTTTTATAAGCTTTAATCATGGAAATAAACGGAAAATACAATCTCTTTAACCTGTTGTATCCCGGAACATGTAGTAGAAATTGTTCTGTTTAGAATACTCTGTTTCAGATTTGGTTACACACCTGAAAGCTGCCTGATACTCCACAGTCTGTACTGTTGGCCACTGGACAGCTCCAGTTGAGTAATTGAGGATTGAGAGCTTTGCCCAAGGGTATCTCAATTGGAGTTGTTGATGGAAGGCAGTGTTAGATGCTTCCCCTGATATCCCCAACTACTGTGGGGATTCATTGAATTGATTGCAGCGTCAGGCAGTATAGGCATGTAGTTTTGTGAGTAATAATGACCTTAATCTCACTTATTAATATGTTCGTTATTATATTTTTTGTCCTTAATTAACGTAATTTTGCGTTGCTGCTAAAAAAAGAGGTACATGTCAACTAACAAAAGTTGGTTGTTTCCAGCCATGTGTTTTTGAATATCTCTTTACAATTACATTATGCCCTTTTATTGCTCATCCATAGGATTGTCTGGTTTAAAATATTCACAATATCCCAGGCCTACATATCCCAGAATTACTATTATTTTAAATGAAAAACATGTATTATTATCTTCTGGGGATAGTAGTATGCCCTGCAGGCTCTAGTTTTTATTTTATTTTTAAATGCATTAAAGTGAGGAAGAGAAAGTATCAGTGCAACTGTTCTACACCCACAAATAATAATTCCCATGGTTAAACCAGTGGTGCATGGGGTTTTCTTCTTTTACAATGTTGTATTTCCTCTTTTTTTTTATCAAACACATGCTACAAATGTTGCTGAGTTGTATTGAACCAAGACATTAGACATTTCATTTTGTGCCACGATCAGGACAAAATAAAGAAAGGTTGTCCAATACTCAGGTTACAATAGGTTGATGATCAAATGCCTCACCCATCAGCCTCAGCTGTACTTTGTGTTCAGTGCTAGTTAGCAAATGTTAGCATGGTAACTAAGGTGAACGTGGCTAAACATTAGCATATTAGCAGTCATTGGGAGCATTTTAGCACGCTTACATTCAGTGGTGAAAGAAGTATTCAGATCCTTTACTTAAGTAAAAGTACTAATACCACACTGTTAAAAATACTCTGGTACAAGTAAAAGTCCTGCTTGGAAAATGTTTCTTAGGTAGAAGTATGTATTGTCAGGAAAATGTCCTTAAAGTATTAAAAGTAAAAGTACTCAATGCAGAAAATCCCTCACATTTTAGAAACTGGAAATGAAAAAAAGGGTCAAAAGCGTCAAATATTCGTTAAACGTGTCAAAAAAGCACTAAAAGCGTCAAATAAAGCGTCAAAAACAAATTCTGTGTTTAATCAGCTAATCATTTCAGCTGGACTTGTAGGCCGTTATATTGTTGGGTAGTTTAATGTATAATAAAACATTGTATTTTATAAACTATGTGCAAAAATCTTAATTTGTAAAGTAACTAGTAACTAAAGCTGTCAGATGAATGTAGTGGAGTAAAAAATACAATATTTCTCTCTGAAATGTAGCCAAGTAGAAGTAGAAAGTGGCATGAAAGAAAAGACACAAGTAAAGTACAAGCATGTCAAATGCTATACAGCACTCCAGTAAATGTACTTTGTTACATTTCACCACTATACCATTAGCAGGTAGCTAATATCTGCATGCAAGCATGGTTGTGAGCACCCATTATGCAGATACATGTGACATAAAATATGCATAAATACAATGCAACATTAAAGGCATAGAGAAGACATGCAAATGTGTTTAATAAAAGAAGCAACTGCACAACACTTTTGAACAGTACATAGAAACCACTGTACTTAAGTCCAGAGTCCAGCAGACTTTGAGTGCAGATGAATGTGGCATGGCCAGGACACTAAGGGCTACAGTACATGTACACATCCACAGTACATGAGTCCAAACACATACTAACACTTTGTCTATATCTGTCTCAAACACACTCATGCATCCTGTCCCTAGCTTTTACTCCACAGAAGACCACTCTGGTGTGCTGATGCAGAAAGTCGAAGCAGGCTGTCAGGTACTACGAGCTCTTCATTAGACACAGCACTTTCACAGCCATACCCAGCTCCATGTAATAGAATTTATAGAGTGGTAGTTGAATTACGCTTTCCCCCTCCAAGAGGCCCCGGCTGAACAGGTGGGGAGAGATACTGGGAGCACTCAAAGCCATTGACTGTACTGTAAATTTCTTTCAGGCATTTTGAATTAGCCGGGGAGGCGAGGGGCTGATATTTGGTTTGGGATCTTAAGTTGGAAAACTCATTGAGACTGTAATAAGCTATTAGCGAATGGCTAGGTGAGTGGACTGAAAGCATTCTTGACAGGTAGCGCTTAGGCTGCCGCTGATTACATTTGGATGCTATTTTGTATTTCGTGTTCATGTCAATGGGACTTGGCCAAAGAATGGACCTATTTTTAGCTTGTACACCCAATAGGTTACAAGCTTGGAGTTAGGAAATATTTATTGGATGTGCTGCTCTAGGGGAAGAAATCATGTAATTTATAAATCCTACTCATTTAGTTATAAAACTAACTCATTAGTTAAACCTAAATGTGTGGACCACCGATTCTGACCGACCTGACTCAATACTAAAAAATTAAAATGACTGGCACGATCCTATCTTTGGTCTTTCAATTTGCTGAATCATACTTTGTGTTAAACCTCAGTTTGGCATAGCACAATTATCAATTTTGTAGGATATGTTCCACCAAAGCTCAATATTTGTGGTATCACACTCTTGGACTGGGATAATAACTTTATATTCATGGAGTTTACAAAAGGTCAAGGGTTTAAGTCTGTTATAACAAATGTCATACTATACATGCTACAGTCCCTTATACAATTGAACCAATAATACACACATTTAACAAGACAGCTTGGTGGATTTAGTCATGGGGATAGATGGCAGTTTGCCTGTAACTAGTGCTTTGAAACCTTTTATGATTATTCAATTTTGCAAATGTCTTGTACCAAAAAAAACAAAAAACTATTACATATATTTTTACCTTTAAACACATTTCAAGGGGAATGGAAGTGCATCTTTGCCAGATCATGAGCTTCGAAATGTGCCTACTTGCAGAAACCAACTGAATTTACTTGAAAGCATAATCTTTATTTGTTAAGGCAAATCGGTGGTCTTTGGGTTGAGCGCTGTGGGGGGGATTAGGAGAAAGTGTGCATATAATGTCTGCATATTAGGCAGCTGCCATGTGCCAATTTAAAGTTAACATGACTTTCATTATGCCCCTTTCTCTGTGAAGGTGGGACATCCATTGCTTAATGTAGATTTATTTCCACGTCTCTTGGAAATGTAAGAATCTAATAGATATTTATGGTTGGGCTCTTTTTAATCTAAGAGGAGTCGGAACATCTGCGGCAAACTTTGGTTGAATAAGACTTTCAATTTGTCATATACACATACTCAGTCACATGAGCACAAGCAGTAAAAAAGATCTGTTGCTTGCAGAGTAAGGTAGGATGTACTGTAAATATATTCTTAAGTGCTAGAAGTACTCTATGGTATGCGACAATATTGATTGCTATTCATCACTCTTCACATATTGGCTTCATTTATTAAGAGTTCAATAGACGTTTGCTTCTCATCTTGGGGACACTGATAACGTTTTTGCTATTGCAATCTATTTGTATAATGCTACAAAGTAGTTACAAAAAAAAGTTCCTCACTAAAGAAGATGTAGAATAAGTTATTTATTGTAATACGAATATGAACGAGACAACACAAATATACACAAGGTCTACTCTATACACGTGTTCCCTGTCTTTATTGGAAGCAATTATTGCCGTTTAAATCTACAAGAAGTCACATAAGGTGCATCCAAACTCTCAAAGAAAGGAAGGCCAAGGTCTATCAGGCTCATTATTAAAATACAGATTGCTTCCTTCCCATAATAGCAATCTCACACATCTTTCACTATCGAAGCATATAAATGTGTATTAGGCTTGGCACCAGGTCAGGAAGAATTAGTTTCATTTGCATTATTCATCGACCTAGCAGGCAGACACATCTTTCATTGCTTGGGTGACTTGCTGTTGCAGAATTTTAAATATTACCTGTTAAGATATACACAGGGTATTTACTGAGGCAATTTGCTCTGAGAGCGTTTTGTGGAGTGGTCACAACAGTATATATACACTCGGGACCTAGGCCTGCAGACAACAACATGATGTGCTAATAATTGGTTGATTTCTGAACAGTCAGTGAAGTTTCTTTGGGGAGAAAAAAAAAAGAGCTGAGTCCATTAAAAGAAAGCTTACTTTGCTCTGCTAGGCAACAACATGAACAGCTCTACTAAGAAAGGCAGTCTGCCAATAAATAGACTGGTATGCTGTATTAAATGCAGCATAGATGGCTAATCAATGTGGGGCAGTTCACTTTCTGATAAGCCCATCCGTTTTGGTTGATTACGGTCATCAGCATTAATTAAGCAAACTAGAGCACCTCCATCCATATGCAGTTGGGTCGAGTGTCATCAAACACATACTGTAGTTGATCAGCAATAAGAGGAAGCCACTGTGGGAATGCAAACGGGCATGTGTAGAATTTGCTGTTTACTCACTCTAAATCTTTACGCTAACCTTTATATTACCAGCATAGTCTCTTGAGTTTGAGATCCTGATTGAAGTTATGCTTTTAAATATTTCTATTTACCAATACATTTAGATTTGGATTCATATTAAGCAACAACAGATGTATAATTTATTTAAAAATAAAAAGTGCTATTTCAGCTTGAAAAGTACCAAAAATGCATTTAATGCATTTTAATTAATCTGGCCGTAAAAAACAACAAAGGTCACATATGTAACTATAGGTCTATGAATTCTGGAAATTTGATGCTTATTTTTATATGTCTCAGTAGGGATTACCCAATGGGGGTGGAGACTGCCTAGCATACTCGCTTGAAAGTGAAAGAATCCTTTTTTTCTTCCCCATGATTATTTTAAACTATTTATCACTGCGAGACAGGGCATGCCTTGGCGAAGGTCTGTGCTCTCAGAGTGCCCTTCTAGTTTTCATTCTTGAACCAGAACATAATAATGGATCCAAAAGAACTTTAAATATTTTTCCATCAAAGATTATCTAAATCTTTCATCCTGCGCCAATGGCTAGCCTTGTACTTTGTGGAAGAGGTCTGAGATCCCGTCGGTATTTGATTTGGGCTGGGGTGGAGCCTTTTTTGTTTATAGGCAGGGCTAAGGCTTGAACACCACGGGCCAGGGCCGGGCTCAGGCTGAAGTTCTGGGCCCGTGTTGGGCTCTACTTTGTAGGTGTGGCGTACAAGGCACTGTCACAATTTTGTCTTTTTTTTTTTCTCCCTCCAGAGAAACGGGCAAAGAATTGCAGTTGCATTGACCACTATACTGCGACCAGAACCAATTAATAGTATTATAAAGTGACATTACAACTTCAATAAAACTAATGAAGTTGATCTTTCAGACATTTGTTGTGGTCCATTCTAAGCATATGGAGCTGCCAACATACATGCTCTCTGCCTTTCTTGCACAGACAGTAGCTGGCAGAGCTGAACGCCTGAGCTGAACTCTGACAATGATCACATGAATAAATATGAAGTGCAAAATACTCCTGAAGAACACTCCTCTAAATCAAAGAGAAGCATAGCATTTGTCTATGGGTGGTTAAACATGGCATGCAGACTTTCTCATATACAAAAATGGTGTATGTAAGATGAAGTGGCAGCAACATGCATGTGCTGTGAAGTATTCTGTCATCTAAAAGTGGCGAGAAGGTGGCAGCTCCTAACTATTTATTTCCTTGCTTTATACATGTATGAGATACAAGCCATGTTTCTGAAAAAGTTACAGTGTCAGCTTGTTCAACAGGCAGTCTACATAAGCAGTGTTGGGGAGTAACAGAATACCGGCGTTACGTATTCAGAATACAAATTATGAGTAACTGTATTCCGTTAGTTACAATTTAAATAGTTGGTATTTAGAATACAGTTACATTGTTACGATACTGTTTCACGAGTTTATTCACTCTCGCAACTCCATGCATTTCCCAGAAGCCCCAATATGAAAACGAAAAAGTGAGCTATTTGCGTAATTACTGATAGAGGTAGAGATGGAGCCGGAACCGGCACAACAGAGCCAGGGCAGGAATTTGTTTCTATCTTGGAAATTCAAACAGCATTTCACATTAAATAAAGAGAAGGGAGAAGGAAATATAACTGTGCAGTGCAACCTCTGCTTGCCAGCAACCAGCTTCCTTTCAGCATCCAAATTACTCCACCTCCAACCTGAAGAAGCATCTTAAAGTAAGTTTTTTTTTAATTAGCCAAGGGTAGTCATCTGCTGTAGTTTTACTGGTCACCTTGCTATTTTGTAGTTGACGTGCAACTTTACATTCACCTACATGCTGATTTACTAGCCCCAGAGCCGTTGAAAGACTAGCCCCGTTTGACATGTTAGCTAACGTTAGCTAAAATTAGCTCGTGGTAGCTTAGACTGCGGTTAGATTTTTGTAGTATGCAGTTCGGGACTACAAATACAAAAATCTATCTGCTTGTTTAGGTACACATTCAGCCAGTTGGAACAGAAGAACACACCAGAATAGGCCTGTTTAGTAAGCTGTATGTGATGGCCGCATTCCTATACTTATAAAATCCAATTCAATGTGGAAGTAATCCAAGTATTCAGAATACGTTACTCAGATTGAGTAACGTAACGGAATACGTTACTAATTACATTTTTGGGCATGTATTCTGTAACGGAATACGTTTTGAAAGTATCCTTCCCAACACTGTACATAAGCACCAAAAGACAGACAAAGGACATTGAAGATGGCATCAACTGGATTAAACAATGAGGTAAATACTATATATGCATGCAATCTCCTGTTCCATGACCGCATTATTGGCAATTAACGTCTGCTCGGCGATCTTCTGCTAGATGTAACCAAAAGGTATGTAGACACAGATATAAAGCTGCACTTATTTGAACAAAGGGGCTATAATTGCCAGCAAGAGGTAATTTTGATCTTCAGTATTCGACACATTATGCAACATGACATCAGAAAACTGTGCACATTACAGTGGGTACAGAAAGTATTCAGACCCCTTTACATTTTTCACTCTTTGTTTCATTGCAGCCATTTGCTAAAATCAAAAAAGATCATTTTATTTCTCATTAATGTACACTCAGCACCCCATCTTGACAGAAAAAAACAAATGTAGAAATCTTTGCAAATTTATTAAAAAAGAAAAACTGAAATATCACATGGTCATAAGTATTCAGACCCTTTGCTGTGACACTCATTTAACTCACATGCTGTCCATTTCTTCTGATCCTCCTTGAGATGGTTCTACTCCTTCATTGGAGTCCTGCTGTGTTTAATTAAACTGATTGGACTTGATTAGGAAAAGCACACACACACCTGTCTATATAAGACCTTACAGCTCACAGTGCATGTCAGAGCAAATGAGAATCATGAGGTCGAAGGAACCTTAGCCATTTGCTAAAATCAAAAAAGTTCATTTTATATCTCATTAATGTACACTCAGCACCCTATCTTGACAGAAAAAAGACTAATGTAGAAATATTTGCAAATTTATTAAAAAGAAAAAACTGAAATATCACATGGTCATAAGTATTCAGACCCTTTGCAGAAGCACCCTTTTGAGCTAGTACAGCCATCAGTCTTCTTGGGAATCACACCTGGATTTGGAGATCCTCTGCCATTCTTCTTTGCAGATCCACTCCAGTTCCGTCAGGTTGGATGGTGAATGTTGGACAGCCATTTTCAGGTCTCTCCAGAGATGCTCAATTGGGTTTAAGTCAGGGCTCTGGCTGGGCCAGTCAAGAATGGTCACAGAGTTGTTCCGAAGCCACTCCTTTGTTATTTTAGCTGTGTGCTTAGGGTCATGGTCTTGTTGGAAGGTGAACCTTGAGCACTCTGGATGAGGTTGTCTTCCAGGATCTCTCTGTACTTGGCTGCATTCATCGTTCCTTCAATTGCAACCAGTTGTCCTGTCCCTGCAGCTGAAAAACACCCCCATAGCATGATGCTGCCACCACCATGTTTCACTGTTGGGATTGTATTGGGCAGGTGATGAGCAGTGCCTGGTTTTCTCCACACATACCGCTTAGAATTAACGCCAAAAAGTTCAATCTTGGTCTTATCAGACCAGAGACTTATTTCTCATAGTTTGGGAGCCCTTCATGTGTTTTTTGGCAAACTATGCAGGCTTTCATATGTCTTGCACTGAGGAGAGGCTTCCGTCGGGCCACTCTGCCATAAAACCCCGACTGGTGGAGGGCTGCAGTGATAGTTGACTTTGTGGAACTTTCTCCCATCTCCCTACTGCATCTCTGGAGCTCAGCCACCGTGATCTTTGGGTTCTTCTTTACCTCTCTCACCAAGGCTCTTCTCCCACGATTGCTCAGTTTGGCTGGACGGCTAGGTCTAGGAAGAGTTCTGGTCATCCCAAACTTCCTCCATTTAAGGATTATGCAGGCCACTGTGCTCTTAGGATCCTTGAGTGCTGCAGAAATTCTTTTGTAACCTTGGCCAGATCTGTGCCTTGCCACAATTCTGTCTCTGAGCTCCTTGGACAGTTCCTTCGACCTCATGATTCTCATTTGCTCTGACATGCACTGTGAGCTGTAAGGTCTTATATAGACAGGTGTGTGCTTTTCCTAATCAAGTCCAATCAGTTTAATTAAACACAGCAGGAATCCAATGAAGGAGTAGAACCATCTCAAGGAGGATCAGAAGAAATGGACAGCATGTGAGTTAAATATGAGTGTCACAGCAAAGGGTCTGAATACTTATGACCATGTGATATTTCAGTTTTTCTTTTTTAATAAATTTGCAAAGATTTCTACATTTCTGTTTTTTTCTGTCAAGATGGGGTGCTGAGTGTACATTAATGAGAAATAAAATGATCTTTTTTGATTTTAGCAAATGGCTGCAATGAAACAAAGAGTGAAAAATGTAAAGGGGTCTGAATAATTTCTGTACCCACTGTAATGTGCACAGTTTTCTGATGTCATGTTGCATAATGTGTCGAATACTGAAGATCAAAATTACCTCTCGCTGGCAATTATAGCCCCTTTGTTCAAATAAGTGCAGCTTTATATCTGTGTCTACATACCTTTGGTTACATCTAGCAGAAGATTGCCGAGCAGACGTTAATTGGCAATAATGCAGTCATGTAACAGGAGGTTGCATGCATATATAGTATTTACCTCATTGTTTAATCCAGTTGATGCCGTTGAGTGAAAAATTTAAAGGGGTCTGAATGCTTTCCGTACCCATTGTATATTCACATTGTCTGAATGCAGGAGAGCTGTACCTCTTTCATAACTTGCAATTATTCAACAAGTGCATTTTTTTAAACCAAAGTGTGTCTGGTATGTTATTCAAGGACTTACTGAACTTTAAAAAAAAAAATCCAACTTCCCTGTCAAGGTTTCCAGTTGTTTTATACTTAGTTTTCAGCTCAAAAGCATAATGCATTTCAAGACAGATTGCATTAGAGCCTGCCTGTTAGCAGGAACAACAATAGTGTATAGGGGAGGGTGGGATGGTAATGAGTTCTGGATCACCAACCACATAAACAATACTCTTAACAGATGGACGCCAACAAGTACCAGCTGCGGAGGCAGTGGAGTGAGGAAGGGACTTGTCGTCGGAGAGGACTAAATAAAACCCACTTCTGTAGGGTTTGGTCTTGAAGGGGACAGTAGCAGCAGTGACATCCTTTGAGGGAAGGCAACCTGTGGCCGCTGACGCATGGGCGGCAGGTGGAATGAGAATGGCAGCAGACAGTGTTGTGCCCCCACGAGGACGATAGCTCCACTGTGACCCAATGCATGATTCATCACAGGCTGACTTGACCAAGGACAACCAAGGAGCTTCCACACAAAAACTTTTCATCACATTTCTTAAACGTATCTGCTTGATTTATACTTGCATAATAAAGGTGGCAGGCGCATGCCGATTTTTAAGGGAAGGTTCATTTGAACGTGTAAAGAGGAAAATAAGGTGTCACTGATATGGTTTTGTCAACAATAGACCCCAGTATTGACACCTATAACTTTCAATATGCTTTCAACAAGCTACACTTTCACATAATGACATATTTGCCCATTATGCTGGCACCAATTAAAGTTATTTGGCTTCTACATTCTTACTCATACTTAAATAACTTTTTTTTTAAATTAAAACATGCACATAAAAGACTACAATCCAGTGTTGGACCTTCACAGCATACCAATTGCAATACAAAAACTGTGCAATGTTTCCTTCTGCACTGCAACAATGTGTTAATGAGTCACCCCTGAGGCTCACAAATAAATGATAGCTCTCCTCACAAATCACTTGTTTTTACAAAGGAAAAGATCCACACATTGGAGATGGTCGTGGTTTTCTAGAAGGACGCAGCCCCACCCACCCCCATCACCCTGGGTGACTCCCCAGTCAACACTGTGGAGTCCTTCTGCTTCCTGGGCTCCATCTTTTCCCAGGACTTCAAGTGGGAGCTGACCATCAGCTCCCTCATCTAAAAAAAGCATAACAGAGGATGTACTTCTTGCTGCAGCTGAAGATGTTTAACCTGCCAAAGTCAATGATGGTGCACTTCTACACGGCCATCATTGAGTCCATCCTTACCTGCTTCATCACCATCTGGTACGCTGCTGCCACTGCTAAGGACAAGGGCAGACTGCAGCATATCATCCGCTCTGCTGAGAAGGTGATTGGCTGCAATCTTCCGTCTCTCCAGGACCTGTACGCCTCCAGGACGCTGATGCTCTGCACTGCATCATTCTGAATCTATCCAAGTGAAAAACCTGCTCTGTCACACCTTTTGACACTGTTGTGAATCATTTCGTAGCTGAAGATGTAGTCTTCGCTTTATCTGCTTGATTGTGTCCCATTATCTTGGGCCTCTTGATGACCTTCAGACAAGTCGAGTGCAAAACATTTGGACACAAATAGGTTGTGACTCTCTAATTATGCCGATCCAGGCTGTGTGTGATTGAAAATGCATTTGGCTGATACATGATTTTTAGACACACCATAAACAGCCAGCAGCATAAACCAAAACAAATGTGCCAGACACACAGATTGGAAAGGTCCCTTTGATTAAGGAAGATTAGTCTTAATAAACAATCATTAAAAATAATACCCACTGGCTTTCAAACACCTCGAGGTAAAAGACTGTGCAGAAAACCACAGCCGCCAGGGCATAGTCTTGTTTTTGATATGTGCCTGTGCCCACCTGCAAGTTTAAGGATTTGGACAGAGACAAACGCTCCTAGTGAAACACTTAAAAGTGTGTATTTGTGTGCAAGTGTTGTGCCATTTGTGTTATGTGTGAATGTGTGTGTTTGCAGCTCTGTGGAGTATTGTTGCTTTGTGTGACTTGGCAGTTTTCACCCTTTGACCCTCTGGATATGAAGTTCACACTTCTCAGCACCTGGTTGAGAAGCTGCAGCAAAGGAACACAAATCAGTTCGGAGGAATTACTGGATTTTTAATCAGGTGAGATATGATTTAGGTTACCGCAGTATTTTGAGTTTATAAGACTGATTTTGTCAAATCACTTGTGTATAGTGTTAGCTTTTGTTAGCCTCTATTAAAATATAGCAAATAAATCCAACTAAAAGAAATTGTTTGAATCAGATGTTTAGCTTTGTGAAATCCATTCCAGTGCTCGAGCAATCCATATTTTCACAAAAACAAACATACGGAGAAATGAAGAGCTTAATTGAATTTGCAAAGGCTTTTAATTGTGTTTACATTATCAAGGTGACAGTTGTTAAAATATGAAAGAAAAAGGTAATTATATGAGTGTGTATGTGTGTCTGTGGTGAAAGCTCAACTGAGCTAGTGAGTGTTGGATGCATTCACAATCTCGCACCTGGGAGCTACACCTGCAGCCTTTGGCCACTGACCAGAGAGAAGTTGAGGAGGTTTGTGTGTGTGAGCATGTGAGGGAGTCTTGTAAGCCCAGCATGCAGTCAAACTGCTAAAGCTCCAGCTTGTCCAACCAGACTGGAGCAAGAGCACTGTGTTAATAATTCAATGTAGAATTTAATTAACATTAATTATTAAAGGTGGTTTGCGTCCCACCTTAAATATTTAAGTAGATCTCATAATCATGGGATCTCTCAGACACGTTTGAAGGAATTTTACTATTGCTTAAAATCGACACAAAGATTGTCCATTTTCAAAAGCGAAACATACATGGGAAGTTGTTTCCTTAATGTGTTTTCTAATGTGTAAGAATAGCCAATAATGGCTGATAAAAGGCCAGCTAAGAGAGTATAACTGCAATATTCTGGCTGCGTTTTCTCGTAAAGTGACAGACTCTCTGCTAAATATGATCTGACAACTCAGCGTTCACTCAAATGAATTCGCCAGGGTGGTCATGCCCCCTCTGCATATACCATGCATTAACGCTGCAGACAGTTATAACATATTGTAACATAAACTGTCTGAACAAACTAGCTATTCCTTTGTAACTTTTAACAGCGGAGCAAGGTGTTGATTCTGCCCCAGTGAATATAACCAAGATACAGCAGTAGTTAAGCTAACAAGCACTAAAAAGTGGAAATGCCATATCTGTACACACACACACACACACACACACACACACACACACACACACACACACACACACACACACTTACACCTAGGAGTGAATGTCTTAATGCATTACTACAGTCTTGTGCTGTTGGCCTCAGAACTTCAACATACTTACTCAATGGAATTCAGCCAGCATCCTCTCAATGTCAAACTCTCTTTAAAGCTACAACATGCCCCGAATATTTTAAGATTGGCCATGAATATTTTTCCAGGATAAAATGTATTCCAATTTTTTGCAACATTTCAGTTACCCATCGCCATCCCCTCTCCAATAAGAACTCTGTCTACGGAGATTTTCACCACTTACAAGTGTGGGTTATGTTTGATTTATTTGGTCAGGGCAGCCTGGTGATTTCACCTGAGCCAGCGTTTTAATTCGGCTTTGGGTGAATTAAGGTACAGACCAGGGGTACAAATTGAGCTTGCCCGTCTACGCTTGGTGTGTTTGAGAGTTTCTGCCAACCTCTGTGATGTAGTGTAGGCAACTGTAGTTGGAGTACAACTAATTTGTCAATTCCGGGTCAGAGAACGGCTGGTTTATAGCCAGAAAACACAATGTTAGCACATGAGGGCCTCTTACTTTTCCACAATAAGAACATAAGCAGAATATACCCAACATTTAGAATTGGTTAAAAATGATTAATTATACAAACATGGGAAGACAGTACTAGGACACCTCTGGTTCACCTTCTGACTTCTGACCGAATGCTTGTTACATGGTTGAATGGTAAATGGCTGCAGTCTCTGAACTTACCATTATTTCCAAATGCAAAACTGCTTTTCAAATGCTTTATTTCTAAGAGCTTTTGCCTGAGTCAATTAAAAGTTATTTCACTGAACCACAAGATACATCTGTGGGCCATTATTCCGCTAGAAAACAATAATTTCATACAATTACACTGCTTAGCCTCTCAATAAATGTCTATATTTTATTTCAGCTACCTTAAAATGTGTGTTAAATAAGAGTCACTTAATCTGTTCCTCTCTACATTTTACAAGTGCATATACATCCGCCTCCCTAGCTGTTCAAAATGCATTATGTTTCCCATGGTTTTATTGAAAAAGGAGAGGAGAGAAAAAGAGAAGGCAAAAGAAAAAGACAGAAGAATGAAAATGAGGTTGACATGTTGCATGACATCACTGCAGACAAGGATGGGCTGTTCTTAAGGTGTATAAGGTTTTTATTTTTCCAGCAACAAAAACATGTCCACTGTTAAAACTTTAAATAAGTTATTAAAACCAATAAAGTACCACAGCATAAAAAAAATGCTCCTAAGCTAAATAAAAGACAACCACTTAAAACTAAGTAAATAGTCCTTTTTTTAACATGTTAAAGTTTTAAAATGCCACTGTAACTTACTTTCAACCGAGTTCTCAATGATCTAAAAAAAACTCAAAACAACCACAAGGCCAGTTACCTCAAAAATACCACTCGGTAGCTTATTGCAGCAACTGCAGTTACACATTTTATTTTTCTCAACCCATCAGTCGCGGAAGTACAAACACACAGCACACCGCGGGCGCTGGTGCGCAGGGTCATCCACAAGCAGCGTGCCAGTGTAGTTTCGGGGCATTTCAACAGTGATAAACTCATTGGTCATCAGAGGCATCAAACCTGTGCCCGTCTGGTTACAGGGTGCTTTCTCTAATTACTAGGGCGTACTGCTCTGCTGACACACCAGTCTGACCCACGGTATCACTTTAGCTGTCCATCATCAGCTGTCACAATGCGAGCACCGAGGTCAGATAATTTATTTTGTCTTCTTTTTTAAGGGCAGGACAGTGTACACTTCAGGGACTGATGCTTGTGGCAGCGTGAAACTGGAAGTACGCCTCACCCAAAACCCATTGTCCCCTGGACTAGATGATACTGTGCCACTTTGTATTTATTTTTCAATTAAAAATGACATTCAGAATGACGTCCCCGCTTGTGCTCTGATGTTTTTTTGGCTTCATGACAAATTCAACAAGGTATAGTACCCCTGACAATATCAACAACCTTCCCCCTGTGTCCCCTTGATTCCAGATTTGGGAAAACTGCCAAACTACAAGAGCCGCAACCCTGACAGATCAGATAATTCAGGACTCACTCCCTTAACTCCTGCCATCAAAAGTGCCTCGGTATCACCTTTACCCATCAACTCATGTTACAATGTGTTGCTTACCCGCGCTGATCTTATATCTAGTTAACTCATGAAGGATGCATATCAACTCAATTTGGTATCGATTGCTCTGGTAATTAGGCATAATTTAATTCCCCACAACCCTCCACCTCCCTCTGTGCTATCTTACTCTAGTTTCTTTCAGACCCAGAGGAAATCAAGAAGGCATCGCCTGCGGAATATGTAATTTCTCAGAATATGTGTTCCCCAAATCGGCTCAACCTGATAGAACACAGCTTCATTTTTTGGCGAAGAGTGCTGAGAAGGCATATAGTAGCTTTACATGTGAGGAGTAATGATGAGCACATGCTGTGAGCGAATGTCTGTTCTAAGCTTGTTGGCTGCAGGCTTGTGTCTGACCTGCAGATGAACTTGTGTGATACTGTACAACATGGCAATACAATAACACTAATGTATGGATAGCAAAACTACTTGTAGTATAGTGTTAGTTAAGGTAACCTGCATTTTATCTTTGATGGAATGGGACAAACAACTTGTGTTAACACGTGTTCTGTCCGTGCCATACAAAGAGCCAAAAGATTTCCCATGATGCAATGGGCTGAGCGGCTGCCTGTGGAGGCTCGATGCTGGAGGATTTGACGTCACCTTTGACCTTTTTAACCATATGTGAAATATTTAATAAGTTGACATATTCTCACAGCCGCTGTAAGGTTTAGAATGTGTCTGGAACTTTAGTTTATTTAAGGTGTAATCTTTACATTAAATAAAACCTTTTTGATGCTATTTTTACTGTGCATTTTTTCAGGAATAGTCATTCAATGTATTTGCATTCTATAATTACCTCTCTATATAGTAGTTATTGTTAGTGGAGGAGTTAGCCACTCCCGCACAGGATTACAACTGCCTGCGCATGAAGGCTTCACAGAAAACTATAAATGTATGTTATTTAACATTACTGCTATATCAGCTGTATTAAAGGATTATTCCACCAATTTAGCTTTGCACTTCTATAACATTATTGATCTCACAAAGAACTGTTTTTTATTTTTATTTTTTGGTAATAAAACCCTTTCAGCAGAACGGAAGTTTGTCTTTTTTTATTCCATGCATCTTTATTCTCTATCAAAACCTTCATTAAATTACCCAAAATGCAACCCAGCCGCTGAAAGTGTCAGAGATTTGGGTATGTTGTGCTAGCGCCAAACCTTTCCAGAGCAAACCGAACACTTCCTATAGCTGCTTCACGTTCAAAGCATTCATCAGGTGAAACACAGGGTGGCTTTTATTGTGAAGCTGTCACAGGAAAGACAATGTATTTGTCACTGGGGTTAGCACTGACTGCGATTGTTCGTCAAAAATGCCTCGACAAAACAAAACGTGGTCATTTTAGGCTTTTTTTGACAGCGGGTGAGTGTTAAATAAATAATTTTAATTATTTAATTATATTATTACATCTGTATATGCTGCTCTTTTTATATCCTTAGTGTATATTATATAATTGATTAAGATAAAAAGAAATATCTGAATGCCTTTCCAAATCCTGCCCATTTATGTACATATGGTAACGCTATTTTAAGAGGCCCAAGCCTGCAGAACATTTGTGAAGCATATTGTGAGTGGGAGTACTGGTCTGAGATCAGCTCTTAGTTTTTCCTCACCATATGATATAATACAGCATGACTATCAATCACCCTGTGAAATTGAAACTTTAGGATTCATCTGTTGTGCAGATTTTAAAATGACTTCTGAAAACCATGGCTGGTTTTCAGAAGTCACAAACAAGTAGAAATGCGAGGATTTTCATTCACCACTCTGCGAAATTGATCCAAAATGCCTCACAGCTCTGCTTTGTTAGCTCTTATACATCAGCTCGAACTGATAACAATGTCTGGATCATCACCGCGAGAGAGAATGATGCAAATTAGGGACAACATTTGCATACCCTTTCAATCAAATTTACAAGCATATAATATCAGCCTGGATCTCTGACAGAGCCCCAATTGTTGTCAGTATGTGGTGGAGTTCTTAATGTTTGGGCTTTACTTCTTCCCTACTCTGACTTTCTGAGCCCGGCGCTTGATTTAAGCTCAAATCAAAAACACATTTTCAGCGTCCCCTTGGTGGCTGTTTCACAGCTGATGAGCTTCATAGCGTTGTGCCTTTGTTAAAGAAAGTTAAGCCTCCTCAAGAGAGATGTTTTGTTGTATAAGTGGAGGATAAAATTGGAGACAGTTTCAGAAGCATTTAATAATAAACAAGCAAGTAGTGGTAGGCATGTTTTCTTCATATTTGTTTTCCCTAAAACTCTACTTAACAAGGGGAAAAGCATTTACCAATTTCTGCTGCCTGCCTTGTTAAATATTCCCAAGGTTTCACACCTTTTTGTATAAACTTAAATATTCAATCTGACACCAAAATGCAAAGCACTGAAAGTTGTAGCTGCTCCTTTTCTGTTCTCTCATTGTGCACATTGTGTTATTGCATTTGCAAATCAGTAGTTACGTTAATATGCAAGCTATTTCTATACTTTCAAACCTTTTTTAAACCTTTTGTTAACACTTGTGTGTTACCAAACGCACAGAAAGACTTATTTTAAAGTAACTATGCATATTTTCATTTCCATCGCAACACCAATAAATTGTCTTTCATAAGTAGATAACCACAAGGAAGATTCAAACCACCCTAATCCAGTGGTTACAAATCCAAATGACAAAATGCCAACACGTTTAGCGCTTTCCTTTTCTACAGCGCAGCCTGAAGTCAATTTTCATCACTACTCGCGAGTTCTGACAGCCATTGTGTTTTGCTCTGTTCCTGCCATTTCACTGACATTTTGAGCATGTGAGTCAAAGAGCCTGTAGTCAACTCTTGCAGTCGGAAGTCATGGAAGTTATGTCAAGCCTGGGTCAAGTCATTCCAGGCTCAGCTAGCAAGGTTAAAGTATAGGTGGCATACTGTGAGAACCCATAAATGGCTTTGAACCATTAGATCACTGAGAAAATGTTGTTAAACTTCCACAAATTCACAGCGTTTCAGTTTTATCAAGGGCCAAAGTGTTTTAAGGGGAGTTGTGTTTACCGCAGGTTCTACCCTCACTCCCTCATCTCTGTCTCTCTCCTCCTCACTGTGCATGCCACTGCCGCCGACACCGACATCGACACCACCACTATCATCAGCCACGGGAGCTGATGAAGGTCCTGCTACTGCCGAAAACATGTCTTTTCGCTTTTTTCTTTTATCTGAGCCGCTTGGGTAACTTTGTTTGACCATAAAAGAAAGGTTTAGACTCGTCTTGCTCCGTCTCTGTGTACTTCCGAGTTCTCCTGTCACCGCGTGTATCTTTCGCGTTGGGCCGGGCCCAGTTACGGACTAGACGTGTTTCTTTAATTTGATATTAACTTGTTTTATCAACTTATGTGTGATCAACTTACTCAAACTTTGTAAGAAATTTGTCACCTTTCGGGTTCAAAATTAAATTTTGGTCTTTTTTTACAGTTTTTTTTGTGGTGAATTTCAGAGGATAAACTCACTAGTTATTTCAGAATATTTCTTTCGCTAAATTATTATATGACCTTCTACGACTACCGCAAAGGGGCGCAATCCCAAAAAGTGCGGTGAGCGAACCTTGAGAAAGTAAAAACCAGGCTTCTTGTTCTTTTGTCAGTGTGAAGCTTTCCTGTAGTCCAAGGTGAGGGGCTTGGATAAGAACTCCTCCATCCACTGATTTGAGATCCAGAGTTAGGGCCATTACTGCTGTCAGCATTTTGTGATGTTTCCACATCATCACAGTCATTTCTGAAATCTGTCTTCCCCATCTGACAGTCTCAAGTAACCTGGAATATGTTTCTTCAATTGTTGCTTTAAGAAACGGAAGACAACATGGCTTGTAGTCTGGCTAACTCCCATGTTGCTCTTTTTTCAGGCATAATAGCAATACAAATCCCCTTTGAAGGAACTTTTGTGTCAGAGCCATTCAGGAGCCATTATCACAATGCTGGCATTGTAGTCGCACACCCTTCCTTCCTTAGCCCACTTTCTCTGGGTTTCTTTCACCTGTTTATCCTCAGCATGGCACTCCTCTGGAGTATAGTTTTTCATGCACACTCATGCCAAAAAAAATTGGGAGCTGGTTTTGGGCATTCTTGCAGCAAGAATTTCCCTCTTTACAGATTCCCCAAATAGAGAAAGAGTATGCACATTACATTAGGGTCAAGTTAATACAAAGGGGGGATACTACTTTAATACTTTTCTACACATTTGTAGTTTTTAATAAGGTCAGAAGAAAGGATTTAGGAAGGATTTGGAGTGGAAAAAAAGACCATGAGATGTGAATGAAACCTCTGAAAAGGCTAGTAAGCAGAACTGAGTAAAATTTTTTTCAAAACACAAAGCACAATATATGTTATCCACCGCTCATAATGGCCACAAAGCTGCTTGGAGCACACAGAGTTTATTATTTGCACTTGTAAGTTTAAGACACAATGGAAGGGACAGAATATGGGCATAAGCACTGACATGATTTTGGCTTTCAGCACATCCAGAGAAATGTTTGTGTGACTGAAATCCTATTCTGTGGTATATCCAGCCAGTCAGTATGTGTGTGCTGCGAAGCAGTGTGACAGTCAGTGACCTCCTGTCGTTCCTGCCCTCCCTCCCCTTCCTTGATAGTGGCCGCGTTCCCTGCAGGAGTACAACTCGGCGAGATGATTGCCTTGGCATCACCAGTCCCCTCACTGCCGCTTTAGACCATAAGCCTTCAAAGAGCAGCTACCCATGGAGAGGGGCCTTCTAAGTGTACAAAGCACTCTAAGCTCTGCTTTTTCATAGCACTTAACCACATCGTTATTAGCATGGTTGTATCTGTGAGATCCACTCTCTCTGTGCCAGCCTTCCATAGCTGGAACAGGGAGCAATGCCAGTGATGTGTGACTGGCAGGAATATTGGAGAAAAAAAAAGTTTAGTTTGTCTGTATTTAACTTCTGAAGCAGTGCATGCACAGAGGTAAATTGCATGTCGAATTTTAACTCATACTGAATATGTCCTTTTGAACTCTGCATATGCGAAAAACAATCAATCATACTACTCATGGACTATTTTCAAACACACAACTTTAAATACAGCTGCTGTTTAAAAAAACTAAACCCTTTTCTCTGATATAAAGAACAGAGAAAAAAAAAATTTTCGTCTCTCTGAACTCCTCAGGAAGAGTGTGGCTAAATTATACAGCAAGTTTGACATGACAGACTCTTTTTTTTCCCCCTCCCTCCTTCAGCTTAGATGTTGATGGCAGTTAATTACTGCGAAATGTCGGAAAAGGAAAGGTATTACACGAGAAGCTCCCGATTTGCTTTTTGTTCCTATTCCCACTCTCCTTTTTATAGCTCCCGTTCTGTCTCTCACTCGCTCTATACAACGGGCATTTCATTTTTGACCGCATTGTGAGATATACATCTTGTTAATTCTTGCCTCCCAGCCTCTTTTGAGACATGCAGTCATTTGTATTTATATATAAATATATTGTTTTTTTCATTCCATTGCCTTTGTATTATTTATGCAACAGCAATTATTTCAACAACAACAAAACTGAACAGAGCCAAAAATACCAGTTAATTTAAGGCGAGTCCAGACATATATTATTCAATTTACAAACTACTACTACTAATACGTTTACCATTCTTGATACTAATAATGTTGGTAAGATAAGATAAAAAAATAGGATAAACCTGTATTGATCCACAGATGGGAAATTAAGTTGTTGCAGCGGCACAAAGACAGCAATACTACAGTTATATAGAGAAATTAAAAAAAGAAATAAGATATACCGAAACTAAAATAAGAATAAAATGAAAATGGAAGAACTAAAAGAGCATATGGAGACCAAATTGCAAGGTAAAGTTAAAATAATTATAATTTTGTGCTTTTCTTGGGCAAAAAAGGTCACCGGTGCTTTATATCGCAAGTGCACAGGAAATGCAGTTCCACACGTTCAAAAAAAAATCACAAAAAAATAAAAAAAATAAAAATCACAAAAGCCGAGGATAAGTGAATACAAAAAAGCATTTCGGAGGACAAAATAGTGGAAATACATCAAAGTAATACAATGGAAAGAAGTTTTGCACAAACCTTTGGGTTTCACGAAATCACCGTGTATAAACATCAACAATATGAAGCAATGACTTCTCTGATAATTTCAAAGTAGAGATGCACCGATTGACCGGCGGTGACGGAATTGGCCGATTTTCACATCATCGGCTGTGACCGGCGACCTGCCGGTCAGACTGACGTGTGCCCGATTTTATGCCGGTCAAATGCACTCGGGTGCCGCATGATTTACATCGCGCAACAGCAACATCACATGTGCACATGCAGGGTTTTCGCTGTATGCATGTAGCAGCGGCGCACTGCCGCTCAATCAGCCGTTTATGAAATGTCATGAAGTCGTAATTATACACGGCTCGAACAGTCAGCCGCTCTCCCCCTCCGAGGTTGAAAAACTGGAACATGAAAACCGCACTCACGCGGGTCCCGTGAAATATGACAGCTACAGTTTATCAGAAAATAGCGTTGGGCACCCTGACTTTGATGAGTGTATCAGACCCCAGATGAGACAAGAAGCTAACGTTAGCAAAGCGCTGTGTGGTCCCTCTGACGCCCCGCTGGCCGCTGTAGGAGACAGAGACGCTGTATTCCTCAGACACGCTGTATTAACGTTACTGTTTAAAACACTTTCCAGGTTAGTGGGGGTGCATACCGCTTAAAACCAACATTAAAAACATAGTAATCTTTAAAGAGTTTAGCTTTGTTGTTAAACTGTGTGTAAAATGAGCGGTGACGTTAAATCATCTGTTTCAGGTAACGGCACTCTAGGGTAGCCTACCGTCTATTTGCTGGATTGTTCGAGGTAACCGCCGTTAGCTAACGTTAGCAGATAATCCTGCTGACAGCAACGGTAGTGTTCACATTTATGCACAATGACACAAAGCAAACTTGCTAAAAAAAGGAACTACACGCTACTTAGGTAACGTTACTGTTGACGTTCAAAACAGGCCTGTGTGTGTGCTTGGAGAAATATGTTTATACTGCATTAAGGCTATATTTATTTGATTTTTATTTGTTATTTTTATATTACTTTTTTTTGCCATTACCTGTTTTCCCTGTTTTCATACATACAGAAGTTTAGTTTGCTAAATATATCACATTTGTTTAGTTGGATATTGGATGTGAAAAGAAGGAAATGGTTCTTCCATAACATTGCACTTTAGTGTTAATTTCCCACACCAGGAGTAATTTATATAGTTGTATTTTATAGCGATCAATTATCTATTTAAAAAAATTTTCTATGTTCTATGCAAAATGTAACATTTTCTATTAAAGAAAAGATAGAAAATAAATATTTGTGTGTGTTCTAAAGTGGTTAGAAAAAAATGAAATCGGAATCGGCTAAAATCGGTATCGGCTGGCCTAACACAAAGAAAATCGGAATCGGCCTAGAAATTTGTAATCAGTGCATTTCTATTTCATAGTAACAATAAATAACTTGAGTGTGCGTGGCAAATGGAAGGTTTCAAATAAAGCGTATCATAGATCATGTTGCTGCATATTCCATACTCAAACAATATGGATGCATTTACCGGCTTGCCACATGTCCAGTCCCCCTCATCAGTGTATAAACACTAATCCAGTTACCACTGCTCATTATCCCCCGTCTGCCGATACACACGTTGATTGAAATACGATAGTCATCTGAGATCAAATTAGCGACAAGGTCACAGCGGTAACCTTCCAACAAATTAATACAGGAATGCTTTAAATATCACGGGCACGGCTTAGAAGTAAGTCCAGTTAGTCCTGTAATTGCATGTGCGCCGCTTGGAGATGAGCAGTGCAAACATACATTGGTGTTATGTGTCCTTGTTAGTTGTCAAACGTCGGTCTTCTGTTCTGCGTCCTTGATGTAAAGTTCTTCCATCCAGTTAAGAGATACATAATTTAAGTATACTGCAGTGCATGTCCTTGTGGGGCGTTCTGACACTCAGACTCTAAAGCTGTCCTTAAAGTTCACGATTGGTGGAATACAAATGGATTCAAATGGAGTTCAATCCATCCGTTCGTAAACTAGGGCTGTGCTAATACTGTACTGACCCGAATTGAAGATTCTTTCCCCCCCAATATCCATGCCGATCACAACAGCAAGTATATTTACCCGTTGAAAAACACAGAACAATATTTAAGACAATTACTATTGTTTTTCTTTTCCTGTAACTGTGGTTCTCATAACTGCATTGTAATGTACTTTCCATTGTGCCATATTTTCAAAAAAAAAAAAATGTATAAAAAAAAAAGAAAAAGAAAAAAAGAATGGAGAGTAGTGAAGTGTAAGACTAACTTCCAGAGAGTCTTCCATTATGAGTTATTTGTACCCTTAGGCTTGCAAGTTCGCCAAGTCCACATACAGTGTTTGAGTAAGTCATCCATAAAAGCCAAATTTAACCCGAGTTTATAATGGCTTGTGTAATAACGTCCTCTGCTGCCAAAACTCAAATACATTTCTATTGAATTAAAACCAGTTAAAAGTCCCATACGACGTCTTTGCTACATAACTGGAGATCAAATCACCTGTCGATCAACTTCTGCGTTGTAATCAAAGTATTTAATGTTACACTTTCACGAGATTTTTTTCAAAGATGAGGAATCTCTTCTCCTTGGACTAGCAGTATCTAGTTTGTTTATCGTCAAGTCTTTTTGGAAAACTGGACGTGTTCTTATATTTAGGCCAATACGGTACTTTAACAATAGTATAAATTTCAACTTTGGAAAAATAAGTTACGTTTCCTCCTATAGCTGAGGCCATTTTCAGACTTGTGTTTTGAGACAGAAAAATCCACATCTACATTGCGTTTGTTCATGTTAATGGGGCTACTGCAGACAGTAATCTATCCATCCATCTGTGCTGTCACACTGAATGAAACGGTTGAGTTTGACATTGTAAAGAAGCACAGATTGGCATTTTAGGGTATACATGGGGAAACTACAGGAAATAGAACATAATTTTACTCCTTGTCCTTCAAGCAGAGTCACATTGTGAGCGTCACCTCAGAAAACAAAACTTTTAAATGCCCATTTATCTGTAAAATCTGGTCAACATATCAGGAATATTTGATGATCATTTGTAGAAAACAAACTGATTAGCTAGACTACAATGCAACATTATACTGAATTCTAGTAAAATACATAGAGGTGTCTTTGGTGCTGCCTTGGCAGCAGAACAACAAAAGGCAAATTAAAGCTAATTAACATCTGTTTCTGGCTCTTCAGCGTGATTTAGGCTGTCAGGTTTCCTTCAGACCAACCAGACTCGCAGGCACCCAGAGGAGGCAGGAAGGAAGCTGTCGTAAAAGCATAACACGCACAAATCAAGGAGGCCATATGTGTATGCACGTACACAAGCAGAGGCGCCGCATGAAACAGATTTGGATTAGAGCAAGTGCACGAACAAGCTCGACAAAGACACATACAGTCACCTAACAGGAAGTCGCCACACAGACACAGATGCACATTTACACACACGCTATACTAATAAATGAGCTATTCATTCCCTCTGCCAGACTGTTACAGAGTGTGTTGTGTGGGTGCATGAAAACAGCAGCCCTGGCTCTTACATCAGTAAATCTTTTCTCAGTAAAAATGATTCCAAAAGTCAAGTTGAACTTGTTAGATAAATGTTCCATTAGTGTTTAAGCTAAAGGAAATTATTTAGATTCAGTATCAAATACAGCACCAAGGACAAAGGATCCTTTCAGAAGCGAATGAAGATTGATCCTTATTATAACATAACACATTTTTATTCAGGGAAGTCTTTTCTACCCTAAGAGATGACAATACATAATAGTAATTACCTTTCACCTATAGATTATAACACCTTTGACTGTACATAAGCAAAAACAGCTGACAGTTTGCAATTAAATCAGAAGCAAGTAAATTAAGTAAGTAAAATGTATTTATAGATTGCTTTTCACAGATAAAAATCACAAAGTGCTTTACATAAAACATACAATATGATACATAAGCAACAAATATCTTGAGCATTATTTTACCTTGACAGTGTTTCCAGCTCCGAGATTCACATTTGAAACATAATTTAACATTGAAAATTGAGTTTTCAAATCCGTTACAGATTTGTACTTGTATCAACTCACAATAGAGGTTTCAAACAGTTTTTGCAGACATTAGAAATGTGTAGCCACAAAGGATAGGTTATGTAAAACTGTGACATTCTGCCCTTGTTGGCTTAAAAGCTAATTTACATGCAGAATATTACATCTTAAAAGGTAAAACTGCTTTGTGTCTATCCTCTCTTTCAAATAGCACTCCGTTTCAATGGTTTTAGGATTTTTTTGCAAATCGCTAAAAGGTGATTCTCTCTCTCTCTCTCTCTCTCTCTCTCTCTCTATATATATATATATATATATATATTAGGGCTGTCAATCGATTAAAAAAATTTAATCTAATTAATTACATACTCTGATTAATTAATTGAAATTAATCGCATACATAATTAACGGTGCCTGAACCGATACTTTTTAAGAAAGTAAAAAAAGAAAAGAAAAAAAAAGGGTACTAAACAGTTGGTGGCATTCAAGAACGGCTTGTTTATTGCTAAGGCCATATGGTCAAAATGAAATGATTTAATAATAATGTATAACAATAACTAATTTCAGTAGTAAATTGCTGTTGAACCATCAGATGGGAAAAGGACATTTACAATAACTTCAAATGCACCACAAGGCTGTCTGTGTTGTTTCTCCAACGGCAGCTGCAGATTGTTACATACCGGTGTTGAATCCTCTACAGTGAAACACAGTCAAACTTTACACCGTTTAGCGTTAGCTGTCACCATTTTAACTGTGTTTAATCCAGCTACTAGCTAGCGGTAGGCTAACGTTAGCTGCTGTCGAGTATAGTGTTAACTAGCGTCATGTGCAGCGGTGTTTGTGTTTCAGAGCAACAGAGAGAAGCGCAGACATATCGGTGGCACCAGATTTCGGTAGCCAGGGTTGGCAGGAAGAAGATTTTTACAAGTAAATGTTCCAATCAATGATCCAGGCAGAACATTCTCGTCTCCCTCCTTCATTTTACAGTCCAATGGTGGCTAGAACGGCTCCGGGTCAAACGTCAATATGGAATGAATTAATCTGCGTTATTTTTTTTTACGCGTTATTTTTCTCAGATTAACGCGTTATTTTGACAGCCCTAATATATATATATATATATATATATATATGTATATATATATATATATATATATATATATATATATATATATGTGTGTGTGTAGAATGTGCAGCTAAAGTGCCATTACAGTCATTCCCCCGTTGCAAAGATGGTGCAGAGATGCAGAGAGCGCAGATGCAGGAGCAAGACCAATTACTGCAGGCCGGGCTTTTTTTTAAAGACACCCACAATACAAGTATGAACCTTAACATGAGCATGATTTGTCTCCTTTAAGAGACAGATGGACAAGTTACAAAATGTTCAAAGAGGCCAAAGCACCTAAAACAAATTATGAATTCCAGAAAATAGGGTTTGTTCTCTTTCTTCTTTTACTCAAGAGGACATTTTAGTAAATTGACTTAGCTTCCCCAGTAACATCAAGCAAGAAGGCTTGGTTTAAGGTTTCCGTAGTTGAGCGGAGGACAGAGATGGGAAAGAGAGAGAGAGAGATCTCACACACACTTGCATTCTCATCGGCATGCAAAAAACACACAGGGATGCTAATGCAACTACACACGCCTGTGATTGTGCATGCGGAGAGATGCACAAACAATCTCCAACTCCACTAGCTTATCAGCCAGGCCAGGGGACTGCATTACAAGGCCTTAGATTGCTGACTTGATGGCCCTCTCAGGGGGAAGAAGCACAGTCTGCCAAAACCGTGGAAGCGGGGCAAGGCTGCATAGCCAAGCAGCGGAAATGAAAGGCGGCTTGGGCCTCTTGGATCTCTCTCTTTCCATCTCTCCGCCCCTCTCAGTTTCTCTCTTGCTCCTTCTGCCATAAAGGGAAGACCATGCCTGACTGAAGAAGCGATGTCGGAGGGGCTGGGCTCTGTGGATAGAATGATTGAGGGGAGATTTCTGATAAGGATGAAAAGAGGGGGGAATATAAAAGAAGTCGTTGTTTGTTGTCGCCGTTGACTGCGGCAGCAATAGTAAGTAAGTAATTTATTTGATATAGCAATAGCACCTTTCACAGACAGAGTCACAAAGTGCTTCACACAAAAGACATTTGATTAAAATACAATAGAATCCAAAACAGAAAATAAACAAGCAACAACAAATGCAATTCCAATGAAGATTAAAAGAATAAAACCCAAAATTACAAACATTAGACAAAAGCCAGTTGAAACAAGTATGTTATGTCAGTTGCTTTCTAAAAGCGTCAACCGAGACTGCAGAACGTAAGTTAACAGGAAGAGCATTCCACAAGGTCGGAGCTACCACTTCAAAGGAACGATCACCTTTACTCTTTAAACGAGTGCGTGTCCCAGGTTAGAAGACCTGAGTGACCTGTGATGTACGGATGGAGCAGGTCAGAGATATAAACAGGCGCCTGTCCATGCAATGCTTTATATGTAAGAACTAGAACCTTAAATTGGATCCTGAACTTCATTGGAAGCCAATGTAACAGGAGTGATGTGTGACATTCTGTTGGACCTGGTCAACAGCGTAGCAGCATAATTCTGCACTAGTTGCAGACGGTCCTGGGATGACTTGTTAAGACAAGTGAAAATGGAGTTGCAGTAATCAAGCCGTGATGAAACAAAACCATGAATAATCATCTCAAGTTCACCTTGTGAAACCACGGTCCTAAGTTTAGCAATGTTTCTCAGTTGAAAGAAACGTGTATGGGTCAGTGACCTGATATGCTGGTCAAGAAACATATTCTGATCAAATATAACACCAAGGTTTCTAAGATTGGACTGTACCACTGAAGAAAGGGACCCCAAAAGATTAACAACTTTGGAGGCTGTAGTATCCGGAGCAACAATAAGAACTTCGGTCTTATCTTCATTAAGCTGCAAGAAATTGTTTGCCAACCAATCCTTAATGGAGGACAAAAAATTGAGCAGTGCTGAAACTTTGTTTGTTTCCTCTGGCTTAAAAGAGACATACAGCTGGATGTCATCAGCGTAGAAATGATAACGTATATCTCCAAATTGCCTAATAATGTGGCCTAGGGGAAGCATATACAATGTAAATAAAATAGAACCTAACACAGAGCCCTGCGGCACCCCACAGGAAAGAGACGCGTTTTCAGAGGAATAGGGGCCCAGTGACACTGAATAGGTTCTATCTGAAAGATAGGAGGTGAATCCGTCTAGGGCGCTCCCAGAGATCCCAACCCAGTGCTTAAGTCTGTCAAGCAAAATGGTGTGAGCCATATTATCGAACGCTGCGCTAAGGTCCAACAGTACCAGAACAGAACATTTACCCGCATCAGAAGACATCATTAGATCATTGGATACTCTAAGAAGAGCGGTTTCTGACGGAAGCCCGATTGAAATGTGTCTAGTATGCTGTGAGTGGCTAAAACAGCAGAGAGCTGATTAGCTACAACGTTTTCTAAAATTTTCGAAATAAAAAGGCATCTTGGAGATTGGCCTATAGTTTGCGGGAATTGAGGGATGCAGATTTGTTTTCTTTAAAAGTGGCTGAACCACTGCATGTTTAAAATACAATGGGACACAGCCGGTTTGCAGAGAGCAGTTGATTATAGAAAGTAAACAAGTACTTACAGACCCAAGGACATTTTTAAGAAGGGAAGTAGGTATAACACCTACCGGGCTTGAGGAAGGCTTCATACTGTTCACCAAGTCAGTGAGTTCTAGCAGAGAAATAGGAGCAAAACAGTTCAAAGTTAATGGCCGAGTGAACTGAAAAGAACATACCGTAGCAGTGGAGATGATGCTATTCTTGACATCTCTGATCTTATTTTCAAATTACAAGAGAAAGTCACTGCAGTCATTATTCGAAAAGACTGGCACTTCAGGAGGAGAGGGATTTACAAGATTGTTAACGGTGTCAAAAAGGATTTTGGGATTACGCTTGCTAGAAGCAATAAGGTTAGTAAAGTATGATGTCCTTGCCTCCTTAACCATGTTATTGTATTCAAATAATAGTTCTTTGTGATGGATCCGGTGCACCTGAAGCTTGGTGGTTTTCCACTCTCGTTCAGCCCTCCGACATAAACGTTGAAAAGAGCGAGTGGAGTCATTTAACCATGGGGATGAATTAACAAAAGGGACAAGTCACACTTTACTTGGAGCCACATTATCCAAAAGTGATGAACAATATGTGTTGAATGAGTGAACCAGACCATTAATGTCAGTATTATAAGACAACACTGCACTTTGGTCAAATGCAGCAGAAAACCTTTCCGCTGAAAGGCGGTTTAATATGCGAGAACTGCTTAGGCATTTACTGGGCTGTAAATCCAAATTAAAAGACAAGCTGAATAAATTGCAGTCATGGTCAGTGACATGCAGCTCCTCAGTGCAGATAGAGTCAAGCTTAAGACCAAGTGTAAAAACAAGGTCCAAAGTATGACCCCCAACATGTGTGGGACCAGACACATGTTGGATAAAATTAAAAGATGCAGTGACATTAAGAAAATCTGCGGCAAAGGTGCAGGAATTGTCATCTACATGAATATTAAAATCACCAACCAACCAACTTTTGTACAACACCACAAGCCCTCCTCCCCGGCCCGAGATCCTTGGAGTACTGATAAAATGACAGTCTGGTGGACAAAGTTCAATTAGAGTTCCGAATTCCATAAATAAATCATTCAGGATAAAAGACTTATTGGTGATGGAACGAGCATTTATCAGCGCCATCCTGAGAGGCACGGACTTACTGCTAGGCACGGCAGAAGCCCGGGCCAATGGGCGCAGATACCTGGACACTGATGCTGGTACACTTCCCAGGGAGTGAGGACCTCACAGTTAAAATAGTCTGTATAGGAGAATAGAGAAGAGGCTGTGTTGTTGCCAGGCCAATAGGCTTGCGTCTAATTAAAAGTTTGCCCTCGGTGGAAGCTCAAAAAATGTTCTTATGTGAATACTCAAAGGAAGCATTGCATGGTGGACAACATGCAGCTGTAGTGTATACAAGCAGTGAAGTGCATTAACAAAGGTGCTGATTGCAATGTATATTAAGGGTATTCATGAAAATCCACTCTGCAGAGGATAAAATGCACCAAACGATGGAATTCCCTAGTTTAAATACACTTATAGGTGGAGCACTATGTATAGAGACACTTTAAGATGAGTGAGAAATAAAATACAACAGTGATTTACACTAAATGATAATGGAGATTGACTGTGACAGCTCCCATACTCAGAGCAAAAACACATTTGCATTGAATTGTTCCAATAGCTTATTCCTCATATCCTTAACCGTTTTGTTCAGCTCAAGTTCAACATGCGGATATTTTAATGCAAAGTGACAGTGAGACTCTGCATTTAACCCCTAGTATTTGGCATCCAGATGCAAAATAATTCCAATTTAAAATGGAACAAATCCCTTTGATTTGTCAATGCTTTGACAGTCAAAAAAAAGAGAGTACCTTAAGTTATCTGCATAGATTTTAATTCTAATGCATTTCGAAATGCTGAGTAATGCAGCAAGAGAGCTCAAAAGACATACATAAGCAATATCTGCTTGTGAATTATTGAAGATAGTCTGACGGTCAAAACAATATTATACCACTTAGGATACAAGCTTACCTGGTATTATTACAGAAAACTTATTGGATCAGTGCAGGAAAAAGACCCGGACTGAATCGATCGCGCTGCTCTTTGTGGTAAGACAGTGTAGTGAGGGGAACATTGGCTCCGAGGTTGAGTGGATGGATAAGAGCAGGGGGAAAGTTTGTTTGACTGTGATTTCTCATGTTTATACTACTTAGGTGGGATCTATTCTTTCTTATTAGAAAGTTTAACGTCTCAAAAGCTGGCAGCTCATGTTCTTAAATATTAAGGTTATCCTTGTGAGTGTTGAAGGCATAGTGAAAACGATTGCATCCATTTTCAATAGCATTCTCTCATCCAGGTCTGTTGGCTCTGGTCACTTTCTTCTTTTTTTGGACAAGAATCTTAACCCTTCAAATATCAATAAATTAATTCAATTAGCCCCACCTTTACAAGCTGCAAGATTAAAGTGATTAACACATTAATGCAATACTATACTGTGCATTATTCTGAAAATAAGCCATTATAATGCATAATGAGTATTTCTTTCTGTTGGTACTTACTAAGTATATTTTGATAGTGATACGTTTGTACTTTTACTTAAGTAAAATGTTTATTGCAGGACAGGTGTACAGTAAACCCTTTTTTTAAACCCTTTACCCTTTTTTCTTTCTTTTTTTTTAAATCATTTAGTTCACAAATGGTATTAAAGATGTAGAGAATATAGCCCTTCAGAGGAAATATATTTTTCAAATAGGTCACTGACCTCTCATCATTCTGCTATTAAAAATCTGAGTGGATCTGATTTGTACAGCAGACCGATCATTACCTATTGCTATGCACTTATGTTATGTCCTTTTTTTATGCAAACTTATGTGTATGCTACTCTTTGCCAATCTGCGTGTTCATGTGTGTTGGCTAAAAGGCTCCAATTTAGCTTCAGCATGCCCCTTTTGACTATCCTGTGATAAAGATTCTGCTGCCAAGACCAGTAAAAAAAAAAAAATGGAGAAGAACCCTTTAGCCACCTGTATTCCTTATGGGCTTTTCACACCCTTATCCTCACAAACAGATACTGATTTATTAAACTGCTATGCTAATTATAACAGTGGTTTCAGGCTAGTATTGCATAAAAGATGCATATAAAGTGACTGATTGCATTTCTAGAGTTTGAAGACGGAGGTAGAAAGTGACAGGAAGAAGGTCGGCGAGGAGGAAAAGAGAAAGGTAATTGTGCGTTTCACAGAAATTGCAGAGAAGATAAATGTCAGTTTCATTTTACAGAGGTCATGTTAGATTTGGTGTTAGATTACATTCTGCTCAGACATTAGGCTTTTATTTATCCTTGTTCTAAAGAAGTATCTTCAGGCAGTACTTATGAAGAGTTTAACACTCAAGACAACTCAATCTGATTAATCAGGACGGCGTGGGTGTGGGTTGATCTGATGTGAGTGACAGTGAGACCGAACAATGACATACTGTCATCGGATTTAGGTTCAAATAAAGCTTAATCGTAATTGGTGCACGGAAGTACTTGACCTTATCCTTTTTTCCTAATTTAGTTCCTGCTACTTGAAACCACAAAGAAAAAAAGTAACGTGAAATAACAAAGAAAAACTGTTCTAACTTTCGCAGATAATAGTGTGTTCATTTTAGGACCAATGCCTCTTTTGCTCTTCACATGGACCGTTTACCTGCATGCAACCAAAGTGATTTGGAAACTTGGTGAAACGTGATTGGTCAATACTAGTCGGACTCGAAACAAAAACCAGAATGCTAGGTATAGAGGTATTCAAGTGCATGTCTGCAACCTTAGTCTGGATTACTCGCTTTGCCAGACCCTCCTCCAAAGTGCACTGAAGGAGAGTCTGGCTACTCCACATAGCATTCAGGGATTAGTTATGGTTGATACAGGGGCAGGACCATCACAGGAAAAAAGGAAATTAAACAAAAAACAACACAAAGCTAAAAGGGAAAGGGACAGATGAAGGTCAGGCTTTCAACAGATGGAAACAATTACAGGATTGTAAATGATTCAACACCCACCCCGAATTGGCCCTCAGGTGTGTAATATGTCTATTGTATTCATAAAATAACTTTACCATGCGTGATGTGGTTCTAGCCTACATTAAATTACGCCCCCCTTCCATTTAGCGCCCGGTTTTTATTCCTTTCAGTCCGTGTTTGTGTTGGTCTAGTATTTTCTTTTCCCTTGTCCCCCTGTACTTGTGTAAAGCATCCGTGGGTTTCATGAAATGCGCTACATTAATCTAAGTTATTATTATGTTGGTTGCTACAACAAACTCTTAATGCTAAATGGGACTGGGACAGCACTTCACAAGATCACGTTACCTTGGCGACGTTTAATAACATGCTGACACTTGCCGGTTTGGGAATCTTCATTTTAAGTTTGTTGCTTTCCACATGGCCAAGGCACAGGAGACGGCTGCCTGATTCAAATTTTTTTCAAACTCTTGTTTTACAAGCTGGACAAAAGGTCCGTTCTGTTCTGTGGTCGTGTGTCGTGCAGTTGTCTATGCTGTTGTTTACCTTTGTAATTTCCGGATTTCCCTTTGGCCGCCGCGGTAAACGTCACAACGCTTTGAACTGTGGGTAAATCCCTTTGGTGAAGTCTGCATCGATGCAGACTCATGGAAAGGGTTTGGTAAGTGTGTACCCAAACCCTCACGCCCTTTGAAATTCGACATTGGGAAAACCCTAAGCCCTTACGAATTTCATGAGAATGCGCACCAAAGTCCGTGAGTCTGTGAATCCGGACTTTGGGATTGGGCCACTGAGAGCCAACACAAAAAAATCCAACACTGAACAAAAGAACACAGACTAATGCTATGTTTACACGTGGCCGGCTATTTTCATAAACGGACATTTCAACCTCTCCGTTTTCAAAAATAACATCGTGCACAGCTGTCAGTTTTCAGAAAAGTGTTCGTTTACAGGTACCTGTGTATATATGCCGTCGAGAGCATGCCAAACCTGTAGGTGGCAGTGTAACAAGAAGCTCAAGCTCACGTTAGCCAATCAGAATCCCGAAAATAGCTACAACAGCAACGAATCACTTCCTCTCTCTTCTCTTCCTCACTTCCTCGGCTGCCTAAACCTCCGTTTGTCTCAGTTTACATACAAACGTGCAAACAAAGTTTTCCAAAATCTCCACTCTGGCCGGAGGTTTTAAAAAGACTCGTTTTCAGAGGCGAATTCTCCGTTTGCGTGTAAACGAAGGGCATAAACAAAGGGAAATGTCTCAATTTTTCCAAATAACCATGTACGTGTAAACAGGGTCTAACATACCCAAGGAAAGGAGGGTGCTAACAAGGTAACGAGGGACAGGTGATATGAGGACTAGAGAGGAACAGGTGAAACTCATCAGGGCGGGGCAAGCAATCAAGGCGGGAACAAGGCAGGAAGACAAACAAGACATGACACAGAAGTCAGCCTACAAAATAAAACAGGAAACTAACAAAACCCAGGATCATGACACAAGCAGCAGCCAGCAGTCTCAAGCACAAGTCTATAATGCAACACTGGCATCAAAAATGGCAACCTGCTGCGCATATGAACAGCAACCTAGCTTCAATGATTCATGTTTTACTCAGTCACACAGAGAACCCCCCCCCCCACACACACACACACACACACACACACCCTGAGTGAGTCATGCTTGCAAGTGTGGGTGACAAAAAAAAGAGAAAAAAAAAACAATGATTTTAATCTTGTTATTGATTTCAACACCAACCTGCTTGTCGTGCAACAGAGCACCATTTAAAGAGGTGGCGCCAGGGCAATTGTTTGTTCCCACTCCTCTGCAGAAATGACTACATCTTGAAAATGGCTCCTTTGTGGCAGACGTGGGAATCAGTAGGCACTTTTCTTAGATTTAATGAGGCAGAATGGTGAGCAGGTAAATCACAGTTTTTCCATCACATCTTGTTTCATAGAGTGGTAACAACAGGGATGCCACTCCCCTACGGTTGTGGTTTTCAACTGGACCCCGCTGAATCTTAACATGTTCTTGTTGCAGAAAACAGAAATTGCAACCGCCCACCATGGCGGCCTGTCACCACACACTTAGAACTGTGAGGCTTTGAATTTATCCATCTGGTACAAGTGCTGGTGGTTAGTTCGCTGTCTTCTTTCTATTATCCACCATCCACATCATACATTAAAGAAAAACTGGTAAACCTTTGGCCTGTGTGTCATGGCGAGCTGACTTTGAAATCTGAAACGGCAAAAGATCTTTTTTCCCCAGTCTCTTTCTATTATTTTCTTTAGGTTATGGTGGGCCTTTTTTATTTTTGATTGAATTCAACAGTAGTGCAAATGTGGCATATACCGTACAGTCATTATGCGACAAAAAGACCTAGCTATTGATCAATAAGTTAGTCCAAAAATGTACTTAATTTATAACCATGAAAATGAAACTAAACATTAAATTTATTATCAAAAGTGATTGTACTGATATCTCTCAAGACTGTTGTGTCTTTGTGGTGTTGATGCAATTAATCGCACAAATAGGCATCATAGTGCACACTTTCATATATCTCTTTTGGAGATAATCTCCTCATGCATTCATGGTACACAAGAAAAGTAAAGAATAGGTTGAGTGATGAATAAATAATAAAGAGAGTTAGAGAGAAAAGTCCAGACCCTGCCAGCTTTCACACAAAGTGCAGGACTCTGCAACCAGACAGTGGGGTTTTTATCCTGTCTGTAGTTAGGTTTAGGCAATAAACGCACTTAAGGTTACAGAAAGCTGGTGGTTTTAGTTAAATGTCAATACAGTGAACACATCCTTTCTCAAGCTTAAGTCACTTTGGACTTGTTCTGTATTTAAAGATCTGCTCCATGTTTTATGACATATTAAAATACTCTGCTTTAAATAATAATTTGTGTCTGATGTGGTTCAATTGTCTTGTTAAATACCACTCATGAATATGCTTTGTGACTTTAATAACCAAGGACACATATTTTCCCTAACCTTAACATAACCATAACAAAGTTTATAATTACATTCAAATGTCAAGAATATGTTTGAAATGTCAGGAAGAAAAAAATGAGGTTTGTTTCCATCAAATGGTTTGGAGCAAATACACTACCATTGTGTCTCAATTTGGATACTTCCATGAGCACTCTTACATCTAGTACACTGTGTACACTATGTACTCACTTGTGTAATGCGTGCATTTACACAGGGTAGCGTTGTCTGAAATTGCACACAGCAGTTATGCACTGACCGGAAAAGACTCATCTTCTTCTTCTGTTAAAGAAGACCATTACCGCCACCTATTGTCGTCTGCCAAAACATATACCAGCTTGTTTTCCCACTGACTGGCGGCAGTATAGTTGTACGTATCGAGAAAAAAAAACTCACATATATTACATTTGTATAGTTTGTGTTTTAATAATTGCTGCAGATGCCTCGCCCGCCACAATCACAAGTTTGAAAATATGTTGGTAGTTCCATAGCTTCGGCACCATAAGAAAGACGGCGAGTATTGTCCAGTGTTCCACACTCAACATTTTGACCACTTTGAGTGCACCATCTTGTAGTGCACCGCATTTGGCCACACTTGAATAGAGTAGAGCTTGCAAACCTGAAACAAAACAAAGTCACCCTGGCCATCTAACAACATCTTTGAGAGACAAATGGAGAGAGGTCTTCAGGAATTTGGTTCAATTGGACACATTTTAATTGTTCTTTCATGTCAGTATGGCCATGTTTTATGCTGTCTGGAGGCAAAATCACATTATGGCGTAAACAGCTGATCAGTCATACAAGTTAAATGTTTGCTACGTCAGATATTATTTAGCAAAGGCATTTCCATATCCCACTTAACACATCGCAACTCTTTTTTGACAAAGTCAAAACCGCCTCAAGCTAACATAAAAATCTTTTGATGCGCAATTGAGGAAGTTTTATTGAATTTTGCCATTACCAGACAGCTTTTCTAATGCGATACTTCAAAATGTTCATGCAGATATGTGAAGAGAAGCACAGCTGATATGTTAACTATCAACATTTGGGACATGTCAGATATATTAACTAACAATGTTGTCTTATTATGTTGATTAAAAAACCTAATCCAGGCAGCAATATGTTTCTGCAAAAAAATATAAGTTGTAGTTAGTTAGTTGTATATAAACATTATTTCTAAGATGCAGAGTTAGTTTGAAGCATAGTGAGGATTTTTACCCACCTATGACCTGAGGTTTACATGAGGTCAATAAGAGTTTGAAGGATATGGTTTTTATTTGCAGTGAGGTAAATTCTAAAAGCTCCAAAATCATTTTCTCTTTCATTAAATCAATTCAATTTCATTTATAGTATCTAATCATGACAAGAGTTATCTCAAGACACTTTACAGATAGAGTACGTCTAGACCACACTCTATAATTTACAAAGACCCAACAATTCTAGTAATTCCCCCAAGAGCGAGCATTTAGTGCGACAGTGGTGAGGAAAACTTCCTTTTAGGGAGAAACCTCGGACAGACCCAGGCTCTTGGTAGGCGGTGTCTGATGGTGCCGGTTGGGGGTGTGACGAACATTGGCAATTATAGTCACAATAGTAGTTGTGGCAGCAACCAGTGGCAGAATCTGTTTTTATTTATTTATTTCTACTTTGAGAATTATGGCTCTAAAATGTCTTTCTTTAAAGGTTATTTTTATGGCCTTTCCAGCACTGCACAGCTAATAGACTCGTGACATGACATATGTGTTTGTCTGCTGAGCCATGCTCTGACTTCCTGCGGGCCCATGAACTGAATCCCAATGTCCTCATCTGTCCTCCTGCATTAATTCTCATATACAGCTGAGGTAAAGCCAAATTAAATGATTGACTTGCTTGATTGATGAGGGTAATTCAACTCCAATCATCATTTACTTGGCTGTCATTTTAACCAACTTCATTTACCAATAAAAAGAATACTACTTAAATAATTATGATGATGGACTAGATCCGCAGTGTTCCTCTGTAAAAAAAAAAAATTTTTGAAAAGGAGAAAAAGGACATATTAATATAACATTTAGGTATTTGGCTGACACTTTTATCCAGATCGACTTTCAATGACTGCGAGAGTAGAAAAGAAATGAGGACATTTAATTTCTCCATAAGTTTGGAGGTTATGAAATGTAGTTTTGATGAAGGATTTAAAAATACTTTCCCATGCCTTCATGAAGACAGAACTGAGACCTTTAATACATCATGCAATGCCTGTTTCTCCAGAGATATTTTTAAAGGGAAAAAGAAATATCTGGGGGAAAAAAAGTTATACAATACAAAAAGTGTTACTTTTAGCAGGGTGAAACGATATGAAGTCGGCTGGAAATATGCCTTTTGTTTATTACGAGATCCTGAGAAGAGCAGAGCGTTCCACCCACCTAATTAGACGAGGAAATGGATTCGCCCTACTTTAAAAAAATAAATTCAGGTGTCAGTTTTGATCAGTGATTGGAAATTAGCCTCTTGCTACTAATCCAAGCCTTTCAGTAAGATCAGTGCCTTTCGGAGTCTGACACTGTACTCCCCCCCCCCCACCCTCAGGCAAAATTGAGGCAACAACATCATCCCAAGCCCTGTTTTTAAGATCAAAAGTATTTGTTTGGAAAATTGGCACTATAAAAAGTATGCTGGATTAGCTGTTGGTAGCTAGCTAGTAACTATCACTGGACAAAATCATACCCGTAGTTGCAATGTACCCATGGAAGTGAAGAAAACTATCACTGGATTGCTTTGATATTGAACAAAACTTAAAAAATGTATGATCCGTAGGCGAGTCCTGAAGTTAAAAGGAGCGTCTTTTTCTGAGATTTCTAAACAGATTTATTTGGTTTTTTTTCTGCAATGGATATTGGGGATGATTATGTCCTTGGAAAGTGTAAATCACTTTCAACTTGAATCTAAACATATGGGTATCAGGTCTGTGTGCATATTGGAGTTGTGAATCCAAGAAGGACATTTGGTGGAAATTGTAGTAATCGGATGCTAATGGTATAGGTGATCTGCAGATGCATTATTTATGTATTTTATTTCTTACAAAATCCTCCAATGCAGCATGCTCACACAATACACTATACTAAAATAACATGTTTGTTATCTTTCGATTTTGTCTACACTGTGCTTTTTACAAGATTTCTTTTTTAAATGTTAGTGCTGCAGATTACAATAGATAATTATTTCTGCATAGATGTATGTACGTTATATTTGAGGAGAAACTGATGATTACTGTAATTACACATAGCACACTCACAATGATCATGGTGGACAAGGAGAGTTAAAAACAAATTGTATGTATTTTTACATGTTGCATGGCGGATTACTAGAAAAAAGATTACAAAGCTTTTGATTGATCATGCTCACAGAGGCAATGATTACACCTAAGTGGAAAGAGCTGCATGCTGTCTACTTTAGCAGCAACATTCTTCTTCTTTTTCATCTACACAATCTAAGTGACCCTTGTTACATAAATAGCTTAATAATATGATCTGAAGTGCTTTAAATATTAACTATTACCACACACAATGCTGTTTCTGGGTCCACAATCATACCCGTAGTTGAAAATAGTCTGATTAATCAGAGGTTTTGATCTTTCTTAAAAACAAGAATGCATGCAACTGTCTCATTTAATGAAAGGCTAACTGTCTGCCACTTTATAATGTTACACCAGTCACACAGTATTGTCTCCACTGAGTCTTCATTATGATGTTAGACAGATGTGTAAAATTAACCTTAAAAAGGCAAAGAATGAAAGGAAAAGAAAAGAAAGGAAAAGACACGGCACAGACAAGCAACTCCCACCCTCTAGGGCTTTTTGTAATCAAGAGACAGTGCTGTCAGGAAGCAACCCAGTGCTATAACAGGTTGTCATCACCTTCTGAAGGTGAGAACCAAGGGATTGTCTACACACCCATTGTCTACAGGGCCCTCGATTCCCATTAACATTCATTAAGCAGGAGTGATTTTATAACGGAAACCGTTAAAAGGCTCCAAGGCCTTTTGTTAAAGAACATCTTTGCAGGTAAGCAACGAAGTATTTCAAGTAAGAACATCCAGGGATGAGGCATCCTGTTTCTGATATGTGTGTGCTTGTCAACGTAGGGAAGTGTGTGTATGTGTAGTGCATGCTTGGGGGTTTAATTTAAACACAATCTGGGTACGTGCTCCTGGACAGATATAAGGTTATCAGGCATTGAGTCCTACTTCTTCATCACAAACACACTTCTTGCCAGTTGTGGTATTAAGTTAATTTTAAAACCCTGAGATTAATGTATGTTCAACATATTTACTTGCAATGAACATCTGACTGCAGGAGACTGTCCTCCACCGAAATGCTCTTGTCCGTCATTTGTTCAAGCAGCAATTACGACTCATATTTACATCTATAGTGGCGCAACCCTCTATTTGCCTCCCGTAATTACTACAGGAGGAAAAGAGGATCTAAGTGACAAAGTATAAGAGCGCCAAATTCTGCGAAGAAGGCAGGTTGGGGTGGTGGATAGGTCAAACAAGGGTAGAAAAGTCTAAACAGAAGTAACAGAGTAAACGGGTAAACAGGTTCAGGCAACCCGATCTCACGCCAGTTCGTAAAAATTTTGATTTATTGATTTGTGTACAGGTCACGATTTTCGCGTTTATTTAGTGTACAGGTCACGATTTTCGCATTTATTTAGTATACAGGTCACGATTTTCGAACATTACCACTTCACGAACTGCCATGACACTGGGCTGCTCTGGGGGACACAACAACAGGGAAATTAAACGCCACAACGGGGAAAATAAACGCCACACGCCGGCGACAACAACAGGACGGACTGCCACATGCGGCCACAACGGGGAAATTGAATGCCACATGCCGGCGACAACAACGGGACTGCCACACGGGCGCAGAGACACGATCCACGGTCTCTGTGACACGCAACAACAGGGACATGAAACGCCACAACAACGGGACGGTTGAGGTTAGGAAAAGAAGAACTGGGAAAGGTACCGTCACACGCAGGACACGCCGACAACAACGGGATGGTTGTGGTTAGGAAGAGAATAACGCGGAAAGGAACTGCAACACGCCGGATGCGATCCCCGGTCACCGGTGTGAAAGTCCTGTGTTGTTTGACCCATCCACCACCCCGACCAACCTCCCTATGCGGATTTTCTGCTTTTCATACTACTCCCTACCTTTGTCGTGCTGTGATTATGAAAAATGCTTCCCATTTAAATACATTAAATACAAATTCGTAATCACCACACAAAAAAACCCGACATAATCGTGTCCTGTTCACGAATCAATAGATTCAATAATGTAACCATTTCACGAACTGCCATGAGACTGGGCTGGGTCAGGCAGGCAGATACAGATTCTATTTAGGTTCAGGTTCTAGGATTACAGATACAGGTGGCTCGAAAGCAAAGGCATGAAACCAATAAGCAACATTGCAACTTTGGCGATCTGGCAGGGAGGAAGCTGAATTCGGCCGTTCATACACTGCAGGGCTGACTAGGTAAAGTGGAAGCAGGTGAGCAGGTGAATAAGGGAGTGGACAGGTGGAAAAATCTGAGGGCATCTGGTGGACATGTAGAGAATGGCAATAAACAGGTTTGGAAAAGTGTGATCTGCAGAATGTGCAGAAGTGTTAATCCTTACGATTTAAGTTCTTCTCCATTACTATCCATTACTAGTTTTGCAGAGTTTTTGCCAACGATCGTGGTCAGCACTTTTCAGGATGACAAATATTGCATTTTCTGTGGATGCTTCACAAGAAAAGCCCCCGTTTTGCCTGTTCAACGCTTTTAATGTGAAGCAGTAGGATGTTCTGTTTGCATTCACAGTCTAAATCCAGCGCAGGACTGGCAGACTCCACCACTACCTATAGACTTCCATATAGAGAGTGAATGTAAATATATTGACAGGCTATTGCAGAAAAAATGCCGACCATAAATAGTATTAAAAATGAGATTTGATGAAGAAAATGTTTGTTATATGTTAACGGTCTCCTTCGGGAATTCGTTTTTCAGATATCATAAATATGCATAAATACCATGTGTCATTTGTTATAACCTTCATTTGAAGCTGGAGTAAGTATGGGTGCACTGTAGTGATTACTGCAATGATACTATTTGTAAAAGGATGCTTCCATTTTTCCAATTTCTTTTCTAATTCAATTTAGTACAGCACTATTCTGGAGAGCACAGTATTTTGTTATTTTCTCTGTTCAGGGAGGCATTACAGGCACTGCTGCACTGGAACCCTTATCCACAGGGCAGAATGTCAAACAGGTGGTTGAGCGGCTGAGCAGGGATGGCAGCTCTCTACTTTGCCCTTTTCCTTGCTCTGGTGTTAGGATCTTAAATGGAGGGCATCTGGTGGCCAACTAAGCCATAGACACCCTGCTGTCCTAAGTTGCAGACAGCACTCAATAGATTAAAGACAAATTGAGATACAAAGAGGAGGCTGCACATGGTGATCCTGATATTCATTAAATTACACAATGTTGTTTTTCAATCTTCTTTTCAACATTGCCAACATGATGATGTGAGTGTGCAAACTAAAAGGAAAAGTGGAAAAAAATAAGTTCTCATAAAACTCCAATGTGCATTACAGTATGATGCATTCTGCAGACTTGAGCTGCATAATTCAACAGACCACCATGTACAGGTACCACCTTTGATCACAGAGAAATTTCCACTCACTGTTGTTGTTTACTGTAAACCGATACAGTACATGAATAAAAACGCTGCCAAGAAAGCATCAGGTATGGTTAACATGCAAAAAAACCTTCATCGAATTCTATTTTGTCTTACCTCGGAAGACTTACTCTTGGGATTGTGTTCTCAAGTCTGCGGCCTTTGAAGCTATTTTTGACTTTCTCAACCTACTTTTGAAATGACATTCACATCTTTGCTCTCTTTTCCCTTTTTTGAGCCAATAATCTCACTTGACACAACCTTTGGTCCATTTTTGTGGAGGGTTTAGGAGGCTCAATATCGGCTATGAAAGGTTGTTGAGGCTTGCCACGCTGACTACATGAGTCTAAAGATTCAACTCCTTATATGATTCTTTAAAAGGCAGTTTTTTGACTGGATCATAGCTATTGTGCTTGAAGGGCCTTGTCTATCATGATCATACAAAAAGCTAATCCAACGTTAAAAGCAATGAGGCTTCAAATTAGTGTTAACATCAACCCGTTGCTGAAAAAACAAGCATTGTTGGATACACAATAAAGACTATGGTCAGTATAAAGAAATAAGTGGAACAAAAGCATTTCAGCTCTGCCAAACATTCAGAGGCATTTGGTTCTGACACAAAACTGAATAATAACCGAAAAGCAAAAACAAAAAGTGTGTCAAAATGAACAGAGCAATAGCTTATTCACAGTCTATCTTGGGGCAACAGCCACGGCAAACACAGCATTAGCAGACGTGATTAGCTTTACATTGCTGTCACAATACTCCAGTGTGTGATGTAATGAAGTATTTCAATATGTCGCCATCCATACTGACTTCCAGATAAAGCTGCTCTAAGAGTTCATTTAAACCGAAAATGTGACAGCTGCTGTCATTATATATTCATTGGGAGTCAATTAAGTCAGTGAATCAATTAGCAGAATGAACACTATGTATGTGATATCTTCTTAATTACTTGCTAACTTTGTATGTCCTCACGCCATGTGGTCCCTCTGTCTGCTTTTGCTTTGACTCTTGCCGTTAGAGGAGGGAGCCCACCGACGCCAGCGGACTAACCCCAGCTATTGGCGCTCTGTGTGTGGGGGCATGTGACAGAAAGACAGGGAGAGAAGAGAGAGAGAGAGAGAGAGCTGGGGACTCCACTCCGAGCCCTGCACTCCTCTTTTACAGTAGAACCTTCTCTCCGTCCCTCCCTTCCCTCCCCGTCTTTCTGTTTCTTCCTGCAGAGTCTCCTTTTCCAGAGTGTTAGCTCTGCCTCGCGGAGCGCTGCAACGTGCTGCGGCCACGTGCTGGCGTCAACCTCACACCACAGACTGAAACCTTGACCTATAACAACGCCCCCCCCCCCTACAGTGCTCCCTTTTCCCCTCCTCTGTCCTCCATCCTCCCTCCCTGGACAAATGTCTCCTTTATTTCCTCCTCCTCCCTCTCATTCCAAAATGTTTTTCTTCTCACCCTATGAAACTGTCCCACTCCTTCCATTCCTCTCTCTCTCTCTCTCTCTCTCTCTCTCTCTCTCTCTCTGCATCTTCTTCTTCTATCCCTTTTATTCCCAGTCGGAGTGCATCCTGTTCTCGCCGGCTGTGAGAAGCCGGCTGCCTGTGACTGAAATCCCTCATTATGCTGCCGAATGTGACAAATTAACGAAGACGTGCATCCCCATTCACGCTGCAACGTGTGACTTGTTGTAGCTTGGAATTTGACTTATCTGCGGTGTCCCTTACTGTCTTCCGTTGTATTACCCTCCCAGAGAACACACATGCAGACACACTCAGAGACAGGAAGATATAAAAAAATGTACACTGTATAGATTAAAGCTGAAAAGGCCCCAGGCTCAAGTGATCATCAGTCTCAAGCAATTGTCATTTCATCCTCTGTTTAGAAAATGCTCTTCTACAGTCTTAATTTGCATATAATTCTATATGAATGTGGGAGGAGGGGCTTTCAAAAAGTGACTGTGGATGCTCATTCACCGATGTTAAGATCACACACATTAAATAAGCACCTATAGTGTTTTTTTGTACTCTGCCCTTTGACTCCTACATTGTATTTTCATCTGTTTAATTAATGCCGGTGAAACCTTGAATGATTGTTTTAACGGCTCACACTTATCACCTATCATCTCCATGTATCACAGAAGAAATTGGCCCGCTTATGTGATTCTGTAATTTACATAAAGGGAAGAAAACATGCAGCCTTTTTTGTGATTACATTTTTCATCCCTAAAGAGAACTAGGAAAGCGTTTCAGCTCACTTGCTTTTGTAATTTAGCAATAACAGCTGCTGAAAAAAATAGCCACATGCAGTCATGGACGTATTATGAGACAATGGGCCTCTAGGCACTGTAAGAGGCCACACACCTTGTCTACATAGAAACAAAACACCCTATCTTGCACCCGGCAGGTGCGTTCAGGTGAATTCTTGGTGTATTGCTATCTTGAGTCAGTGGAAACTGATCGCACTATTGACCAACAAAAACCTGGTCTAAAGTCAATAATATTTTAATAGCGCATTAGTAAAATGTGCCTAGGCTTGTACACAGCACGCACACACTATGCTTGTTACACACGCAGGAACGCGCAGCAGCACACAAACTGAAAAAAAAATATTACAAATGTGAAATTATTATAATATGATCTGCTCGCGCGCTTTCACTTCACGCACGAGCAGATCAGTTTCTTCTCTTGAAAATCTCTCCTTCCTGCTCAGCAAATCCTCCATCATAACAGCAACGCGCCAAGGTACAAACGCGCCTGGATTTTAAAGGGAATGAGAGATGACACTCTGATCGGTTTATTGCATTTTACGCCAAAAACACATCTATGATTAATGAAGACACTAAGTACAACCCTTTTGAACCAGGCGCCTGGTGCACGGACCCTTTTTTCTGCCGTTAAACTAGCAAAAGTGGATTTGTACACGCCCTAAACGCACCAGCACCAGGCGCTTCACGCCGTGCGCTTAGATCGTTAAATTAGGGCCCCAAGAGTCTCAAGGTGTCTAGTTAGTACTGTAGCGACCTACGTGGAAGAAGTCACAGAGCCAGAGATATTGAAATCTAGACACAGAGGTCATCAATCTACCCCAGTGTCTCAGTCATGGTAACCCAACAAATGTAGATGAACATGAACACTACATCAAGACTAAAACCTAGGTAACATAAATGCATAACAAAAACACTAACAGAACATCATTTACACACATAAACTAGGACAGGAACCGTTAATAACCTAATCCCATGATGAACAGTCAACACAATGCCAACCTGCTGGGCGTTACAGTACTTTAGTCATTTTGTGTCCCTTAGTCGTCATTTTGCATGTAATGTTGGTCATTTTGCATGTCTGTGATTGTTTTGTTTCTAATTTTAGTCGTTTCAAATATTTTTGTGAGTCCGGGCCCCTTTTTGATTTCTGCAGAATGTCCTTGAACATTAGTCGGTTACATCTCTCTCTTTATTTGATGAGTCAAGTGTGAATGTGTGTGTGCTACAGACCTGCCTGGCCTGTTTTCATCCCAACAAACACTTCACCTCAACACAGCAATGCTACAACACCCAAACCACACACAGAATTAAAGATGCATGCCAAGTGTCAAAGTCCGCCTGTCACGTATTTGAGCATATTTCCCTGATTGCTCTGTGAGATATCTATATGCTCAAAGCCCTTTTTTTCTACCCTTCCCTTGCAGCTTTAGCTGGCTGGCAGTCAGCCCAGACACGCTGACACTTACAAACACACTCAAATACAGCCACATGCAGACACAAGCACACACGCACACATGCACGCACGCACGCACACACACACACACACACAAACACACTTCTAAAGAGCTGCAGGAAGGCAAAGGCCGATCACATCATGCAAATCGCTGTCGCTTGTTGGGACGTGCACGGCATCAGAAAAAAAGTGAGAAGAGGGGATAGAGGAGAGAGGAGAAAAAAACAAGGGCTGAGAGACAGAGCAAAGGCGTAGGACTTGGAGGCTGCGACCATGTTTTTCAAAAGCTTTTGTGTTCTTGACCCCCGTCGGTTCTTCTTCACGCATGCCTGGCCATGGTGACAGAGTGTGTGACATGCCGTCGGACACCTCAAAGGTCAACAAGATAAGCATATGGTTTTTGGGATAATAGAAGCCGAAGCAAATATGTATATCAGCCTGTGTATGCATGTATCACCTTAAATCCCCCCCTGTCTCTCGGTCATCAGCTACAGGTGGCTAGCAAGGTGACACGGCATCTTGTTGTCGAAACAGGAGTCGGCCATATGCTTCTGCTTCTGTGAAAATCTGTTTTCCCTGTTAGGCAAGCATATGTCTTTGCCAAAAGTTGCTGCTACATCGTTGGACTTGTTTACTTTATTGTTGTCAGTGTTTGCTCTCTTCATCTGCGGACATCTGGGGCAGTGACTGTGCAAAATTAAAGGATGGAGCAAAGTTTTCCCAGTTTCATTGATCTCGTACATCAATATGGGTTTAACAAAGTTTTAAACTAATCTACAAAATGTGCAGACTTTTTTCTAAATGACTGCTTTTCATTTCCCCATCTGAAAGAATTATTTAGATTTAGATATCAACAACACTCCTCTGGTGGTAAAACAGTAGAATATGCCATCTGCTGCTACACTGCCAACATACAAAAGCAGTGAAGCTTAGGCAGCTAATTTATCCAAAATGTTGTTCTTGCAGTCTGGGAATTATATTCACAGCCAAATATGTACTTCCTGCATTGCAGCACTTTCTCCAGTGAGTGATGGTCCTTTAACAAGCTCCTCTAAATAGCACGAAGGATCCCCAAGCTTAATGATATCTGCCATCATACCCACCGCTCCAACATGTGAGGTCGGGATTGCAGTTTTGTCTCAGCATGGGCAATAGACCTTTTTCACGGCAGACATGTTGACATGTCATAGTAGGAAAAGCACAGGCGTATTCAAAACATTAATGATGGCTGCATTCCACTTAGGAGAGGCCCTGGTATTGTGCATGCTGACTCACTGAAATAGCTTACTGGGACACTTGATGGAATTGAGCCATCGTTGTGGTATTAGGTACCTTTGAGGAGACATATTCAGGTATTTTAATGCTCCACTAGATTTGGTATCGTGACAAGCAGCGGATTCTGTAGCTTGTGTGAAGTGACTTCATTTTCACAACTTGCACAACTTCTTTTTTTTCATTTTTTTTTACACAAATTGTTCTTGAAATTCAACCTAAACTAATAGAGCTTAATGGCACCTATTTACACACTATACCACTTTCAAATTGCTGTAGTGATAATATTACACAACAGTTATTTTTATTAGTTTTCACGTTACACCAGTAATCGGCAACAGGAGGGGTCACACATTACAAGACATTTCACTAGGAGGAATCCCCCGACAAGTTTATCTGGTCCCCAAACACGCAATATGTGATACAGGAAAAGACAATGCTCAACCCTAACCCTAACCCTGCTAGCCATTGATGGGGCATCAAACAGTTCAACAGGGAGGCAGTTCGTGATGTACTAGATATTGTTGGTGTGCCAGGTCAAAATCCCCCCCCCCCATCCTGATCATTTGTGTCATCCTGCACACTGGATTGCAAATCAAGCTGGACAATGAATGGTGAAATCAGTTTTATAGAAATAGCAAATAATGGTCATCGTTCTCCACTTTGACATTCATAATGTAATCATTTGTGTGTAATTTATTGTTGAATGAAATCCATATCCCTTTGCTTAGGTGTCAAGGGTTTGTTCTTCACATGCACAAATATGCACGTGTGGCCCTGCTACCAAAATATAAAAACAGAGAAACTTCGATTTCAACACACACAGAAGGAGTGAGCACCGAATTGCCTCTGACCAGGGGCTTTTGTCAGCTATTTCCAAAAGCTGCTGTCAAGTGAAAAATCAAGGCCTTTTATTGTGTAGGCTAAGTTGCCAAACGAAATAAAAACACTTAATGAAAGCTGGTGGATTGGATTACAAGTTATGAATGATGTACATGTTATTTTACTAAATTTACCTAGACTTGAATGGATTGTCTTTTACAGCACAACCTTGTGTCACAGCCTTAGATTTCACCTGTAACAATGGATCTGATATAATGCCATGCCTTTATCAGATAGATATTTCTATGACTATCAATTATGCTGAACATGCACAAGACCCACAAAATTACGCCTTTGTGCATGCTGTCCTTGAACAAAAATTTTGAATAAGAACCGCAGTTAAAAGATGATAAAAATACGACTAAAGACTGCTGAGGTTCCGTCCAGTAATTTGAATGCATTAATGTGATGGTAGAGACAACACGGTTTTCTCATTGCCTGGATTTAAAGTTTTAAAAACAAGCTAATCTCCTCCCTCTCTACTGTTACTGCAGTGTCAATGATATCATGCATATCAGCCCAGGAGGCCAACCATTGGCTCTAAACTTGTTGTTAAGAGATACAAGGTATGTTTGGACACACTCCACGGTCCCATATGCACTCACGGAGGAGAATTTCCTTGAGGTGTGCACACACCTTGTGATGTGACATGAATCCACCATGGAGATTTTGCATGCGCTGCCATCAGACCTGCAGAGTAGGTTGAGTGCAAACAGCCCTGGTTTATATTAATCTCCTTTTTTTGTCTTATCATTTCCGCTGCACGTGTGTATCGTTTGGCAGGGTGCTGGCAATGCTGTCGATCAGCCCTGGGGATGCTGGGAGAGGGAGAAACTTGGAACACACCTCATCACAGGACCCCACCAGATGCTGGAGTTGTTCACCCATCGAGCATGAAATTTTGTCTGCGGGGAGATGATTTATAATTTTAGTTTTACTGCAGGGGGATAACGGGGAGAGAGAGAGAGAGAGAGAGAGAGAGAGAGAGAGAGAGAGAGAGAGAGAAACTGAAAAAGGGGGGAATGCATATCTAGTTTTTTTACTTTGCCAGCAAATTCCTGAATGGTTTCCAAACATTGATTATTTTTCATTCTGTGACTGCAATAACACCAAAGGGAGGAAAAACAAGAGATGAAGAGAACATGATATTTAGTTGGGCACTGGGGTTGGGGGGCAATGGTCCTTGCTGATGTTTTGTTTGCCTGAGACGACAAAATCATTACTGCACATTAGAGGAAACAGGCACATTACGAAAAGCGTCACTTCGGTTGGCTATCTAGCACACATCTACCACTGCATGGCGGACAGCAGCTATCAGCCATACATCAATTCTTATTTTGAAAAAAGCTAAAATTGATGCAGCCGGGAACATTGCTTAGTTTTAATGACAGTGAACTGTGAAATAATCATATGCATTATGGGCTAAGGTTGGCACTGTGAACTCCTTTTGGGAGCAGTAAGTAAATATGTATTCCAAACCTTAGTCTGAACTTTGTTCATTTTATGGGCTAAATCTCTAATGATTTACACTCACAGCACTTACAGTTTTACTCAAAATACTACCTGTATTCAGAGAATGGCCGACGGAAATTCAAAGTATACAAAAAGCACATGTTTTTAATTTAGATCATTAATTGGGTGTTTTTGGCTGAGCCTCCCTCTTTATTTCTTTCTTTCTCTGCTAATTCTATATTGACTGTGGACTAATTAGGCCGGTACCCCCCCACTGGCCAAAAGTACAGCACTGGCATGCAAGTCATTAAGTGCCACTCAAAGAATGGTGATATAATAATCGTCACCCCTTTGATGGCGGTGATATTTAGCACCTATTTGCTTGATAAATAATTCTAAATGAATGAGGAAAATTAAATTGTGACAGACAACCTTTTTATTGAGGCTATGTGGGGTTTTGGTCCGTTTTCCATTAAAGCGATGAGAAATAAGATTTTAATGGCTTATTGCACAAAGTCACCAAAATATGGTATGTTGCTGATAGGGTTCCTAATCAATACCGGTAGCTTGGAACAAAAACTCACCAGTCATCCACAGTGATATATTACCTTTTAATATTTCTGTTCATTCTAATTAGTTTACCCATCTAAACACAGACATATTTTTCAAGTATGTGGGCACTTACAGAGGATCCCCCCACCTTTATGATTCACCACATCTCAGAGTTTCCAAATTAAAAAAAAAGTAAGTTGAAGCAGATTGCTGCTGGCACGTATGTTTCACATTGCATGTGTCATCTATTTGCCCTCTGGCTTTTTTAATCCACTCCTGTGTCACTCCAACTCACAAATTGTGTCATTTTAAAACCCTTTTTTTTCCAACTCTTCACTTTGAATGAATGGATGTGGTGCAGTGCCTGTATGCAATTGACCTTGTAAAAGCTGAATGTAACATCACGAAGACAGAAGTAAGTAAGTTTCACTTTAAAGTGCCATCCATCCAAATTCTCGTCCTAAAACAATCAAGTGGCTTCTGATATATCTTGATGTTTGTTGGAAATGACACAATTGTGTGGATGTGAAACATGATATAACTCTCAAACGGCAGAATGCTGCTGTGTAGACATTTCTGTTGGTCTGACCTACTCCCAACAACTTTGGTTCCGCTCACTGCCTTGTCGAAAACCTTAAATAGATTTTTCTAACCTTCACCTATCCCAGGAAGGTTTACTGAGCATGCATGCGTTTTTGTTTTAGAATGGCACCCCGTTCACTTTTATACACTTACACACATTCACACCTGGGAGCTGCCTGGCACGACCACAGTCGTCAACTATTAACCTCTCAGAGGAATTCCTCTGGAGCTGCTGGGGATTAATTGTCTTGCTCAAGGACATTTCAATGGGAATTGAGCATGTTTCTCATTAACTTCCCTATCCAGATTTTCCCAGCTGTTTGGGGAAACTGAACCGGCCACCTCTGTCATCTCTTTTTTTAGTCTGCATGAGTTATTTTGCCTGAATGAGTAAATGATGCCCTCAATCTTCTGTTGTATAATTATAACCGGGCTGCAGTGTTTGACTCGGGTCTCTAGGCCGCTTCTTTTCAAACATCTTAGACTTGGTCTACTTTAGTTATGTCCCATTTCAGGGGCCGTCTCCTTTTAAGGACTTGGCTTGTGAAGACTTCAGAGGATTCTTCAGTATGAAAACTTCTTCTAACGCCCCTTTACAATTTATATATCTGTTTAAAAATGTAATTGTCTCTATTGGTTGTTGTGCACTCTATAATGAACAATTGATAACATTCTCTTCAACATTGCTCTTCTAGGTATCCATGTGAAGCACTTTGTGATGTTCAGCTTTTGAAAGGTGCTATAGAAATAAACTTACTGAAGGCTAGTAGGTCTCATAATGAAAAGTTCCACGGCACATTTTGGGACACTAAAGACTGTAAAGAACACTCCAGCTGTGTCCTCAAAATTGAGCCCAAAAAAGTGCCTCCACTGAAGGACCCTTTGTCTCGTCAGCCATTGCTGATAACTTTGGTCTTGAAATGTTGATTCTGAAGGAGGGAATTCAGACTTGTTCTGGTGTCAGCCACAGTTGAATGTTGACTGTTTCATGCCCATCGAATGCATGTTCTTCACAAAGAAAAGAGCAGCCAATATTGAACCCTTTGCATACAGTATCCGGCGAGAACTGCTACTATAAATAATTTCTATTAGCTCACAAATAGAAGCACGTTTAAATGTGTTAAACGTTCCATACGTGCAATACAAGAATGCAATAATCATCCCACATATACTTTTAGGCTAGCTGGTATCATGCCAGAGATGAATAGGTCAAATTCAATCTAAAATAAAACTGGCTCCAAATTAACCCCTAAATCCAAAGATACTTGACAAAAAGTTTTTTATGCCCTTGCACTTGACAATTTTATTATACAGAAAACCTAAAGTAATAGCTTCACAGGCTCCACCATGTGAATGGATGTCATTGTCTTGTGGAAGAAAAGCTCCTATATTCAGTCAGCCTGAGAGCTTCTATCATTAAACATATATCTGAACATCAATTTATAAGGTTCTGTCTGGGTGGAGTGCAGCTCTAAGATGTTGAAACTACACTTCATACACCTCTGATATGCTATTTTAATATATTTAACTCCAAAAGGGTCATAAGTATTGCATGGCTGGTCTGTCAGGCCAACTATTTCTCAGTTAACCAAACTTGTATGGCAGAAGCCCAGGCTGCAAGTCCTTGTGTAGGTTTAAATATTGTTTTCCATTTATCGTTGTCTACTTCACAGTGTAGTGTTCCTGTCTGTGTGCCACGCTGTTGTGATGCCGATGTCATTTGTACTGTGCTGTACTCGTTATTCTGATTTATTAGAGGTATCCGGTATGGATTTAACCTCTGAATCAATGCCCACATCTCGGATATTTTCAGCAATGCACATACAGTATGTGTGCTCATTGGTGTCTAATCCCCACGTATGGAGAAATAATCGAGCCAATCAGTGCATTGTTGGCGACATTAAGAATGGGGTTATCTTGTGTGCCAGAGCTAATATGGCGCAGAAGTATTGCCATGAAAACAGCAAGAAGAGTTGTACATGTTGTCTTTCATGTCTATCATTGTGAAAGACATTAAGTTAATGGTTCCTTGCAACCGCTATGTAGCTTCGGTGTCAACTGAAAACTACACTACATCTGTAGGATGTATGTGTTACTCAATATCGATTGCTTAGGGCAAAATAACAACCTTTGCCAAGCCGGAAACACATATGAATATGATTACAGACTACATATTGAACTGAAATGAAATGTCAGTTCAGTGTGATTATGAAGCTGATATATCGTTGCTTATCTTCTGCTTTTACAGTTACCCCTCTGTCTCAGTATTTTTCATTATGCTTTCAATTGCTGCAGTTGAGAATAACTGGTTGGCTAACATTGTCTGTTAGATGTTGATGGTTATTAATCTGATGTTGAAATATTATCATCTTTTACACCTTTAAGGCATTCTGTCATTTTTTCTTACAATGAATAAAATAATAAATACATATTATATCACAACTGTCGCCTAGAGCACATTTCTTTTGGTCAGTACACAACATGTCAGCTAAACAACATTTGTCAACAGGCGAGCACATCATTCAATACACAAAGAAGAGGGTTTCAATAATTAATAAGTAAATTGATATGTGCTTGGATTTCAAACAACTGTGTCTCCTAAGAATTACGTTTCCATACAATTGGGAATTGCATCATTTAAATTACGTATGTATGTTATGTCCATACATACGTAAGTCGGTTACGTAAATGAGTCAACTTTGACTTTTGGTTTCACACAGGACACAAGAGAGGTCTCCTGGGTTGTCTGACTCATCCATCCACCCTGCTCTCCTCCCTTCTCAGACTAATGCGGAATTTTTTATGAAATGTATTTGTGATACACAAAGACAAACATAATCCAAGACAAAATACTTTTCCGTCGAAACGTAATTGAGACTGCAGTTTCATTGTTAGGAGACAGGGTTGGTTTAAACGGAGCAGAACAACTGCTTATAAACTCAACACCTAAGTAAACTCAGAATGCATTAATTGCATTACTGCCTTTATATGGTTATGACAGCTTCTTACAGTGTCCATGTCCACGCATTGATTGAGACATACTTTACTGCCGCCCTGTGCAGATCAGTGAAATGTGTGGGTTTCCCCGATCCTGACCGATGTGATCCTGCTGAACAGTAATGATGACAAAAGTATGTGTGACAGAGTGCCCACGCAGACACAAACTGAAGAATCTTGAAGGTTCTTTCATTATGTGTGGAGGTCAGTGGGAGCTGCGAGAAAGGCACAATTTATTGTCCAAACACTGACGTCTAAATAATGGGCAGAAATGGTAAACAGCGGGATGTCATCTCAGGCAAAAAATGATGAGATGAGGCTGCAAAACAGGGCTGCAGAAACAGTTGACTTCATTAGTTTAAAAAAAAAAAACAGACTTATCTACGCTCGCTGGCGTAAAATCTTATCTTAGAAACAATAAAGCAGCTTGTTTTACTTTCATAATCTAAAAGAATATACACAGTGTCTTGGTGCTATGTGATGAATAATAAATCATTATGCCGGTTGATGATGTTTGATATTTATCATATGTTGGATTGGAAAAAACTAAAAACACTTTGAATTCCATAACTCATGCATTCAGGGAAACTGAAAATCTTTTAGTGTGTCCATATCTTAACAGCCAATTTGTAAGCAAGATAGTGACAACTTCTCACAGTCCAAACCATTCTAAATGCATTGGCAAACAGAATATATATTCATGATTTTACTGAATTTACAAGGTTGCGACAGGCATTATTACAAAAATCAGCCTTGGGGTAATTACTACTGCCTATAAACTGTCACCGTACATGTCACCTTGTGTACATTTTGGTTTGTTAGATAGTTTTTTGTAGTTCATTCCACTGTAATTACCTTTAATAACATTTTCTTACTTCTACAATGTCTTTCTCATTCCCCTGACTGCTTATTCCCCATGAATTTCCTTCATCCTCTTCTCCTGCTTATTCTCTATTTTCTCTTTTTTTTGGACTTCATTCTTGCAATCACAATCTGGATGATTTTGTTTTTTTCAACCAACGATGACAATCTTAAAAAGTAAAATGCTAGTAAGTGAACTTTGAGTTGGGATTATTTCATCACGCTAATTTGTTTTCATGTTTGTTTCATATGTTTGTTTTTTGATTAAACAGCTTAATAATATAGTGTAAAGTTGTTATAGTGCAGCAGATCCATATTGGAGTGTGTGAATGGAAACACAGAGCTAGGGGGACCAGGATTAACATCCCATCACCCAGTAATCAACCTGGTTTCCTTGTTGTCCTTGACTTGTTGAATAAATACCCCTAGATCTTGAGTGCTTTGTAGATATTCTTTTCTCCTCATTACATTTCAAAAGACTTTTGATTATCTGTTGAAGAAGCATGCATGTCCTGATTTCTTGGCAATTTCTGCCTAATTACATAAGATGGGTGGAAGCATACAAAATGACAGATGGGTCATTCTAGTGATCCGGGAGATAGAGAGAATCATTTCCCCAATGATCCCGACACCAAAAAACAGACAACAAAGTGCATCATCTGGACCACATTAGCAGTCTGTCTCATTATTTTGAGGAGAAAAAAAATATATCCGAAACTGGATCTGTATTTGGAGCAGAATCCAAGACTGGAAGGTTGGACTGGAACTGCTTGAGAGTAAACAGATTTTAATGATGGTAACAACCAGATTAGACTCTCAAATGCAATGTTCCTGCATTCCTTAACAACAAAACTTTGTTTTAGAACCAGTTATTTGTATTAAGAATGGCAGAAAAATAGAACACGACGAACTGAACATTGGCAGCCTTTTAAAGCTGGGGTAGCCTCAATTAGTGTTTGCTGATGTGAACACTTTCTTTACAAGAGCAAACAAAAGAAACGAGAAGAAACTTGATCTTTATTCTGCTAAATTATGCAGACAGGATTCATTGCCCCCCAAGTCATCCTTCTGCGTGACATTTTATCCTGGGACAGAGTCAGCGGGTGGTTGACATCTGCAGAAGGATAGGGAGTGGCAGGGGCAGCACCTCTCAACAGGTGCAGACCATTAGCATGAAACCAGCCCTGCAAAAAAAATAAGAAAAGTGAGAATAAAGAGAGGGCAGATACGTCAAAGCATGGTTCAGCTCATGTTTATGTATACGAATGTTAACCAACTATGTTAGCAATGTTTGACCGACACTCAAAGACGCTCAAAAGGTGGAAAAGGTGACGGGAGAACTGCTTTGCTTCATCATCCATAGGCCTATCTTAAGCAACATCTCCTAAAAGACAGCAACTTTTAGATCTCCGGTAACAAGCCACTGCTTTTTATTTATAAGTAGAAAGAACTGACAAGAAAACATGAACCGTGCTGCAACATCTTACAATACTGCTTTCTTTTTTAACAGATTAAGCCTTGATCATGCACACCTCAACCATGTCCTGTTCCCTGTTTCCAGCCCTGCTTGAGTTCCTGCATCTTGCAGAGTTCATTCACACAAATGAAGGCAGCAGCATGTAGAACAGTGGCAGACAAACAGAGGGAATAATTTATCATCGGTGCACAAGCTGGCGTGGGGTGAGTTAATCTCCTGGCTGCTACAATGCAGTGTATGGATATTATACATGCACACACGTACATACGAGGCCTGCATACACCAGGGCGTAAGCCTGCGATTCATGAAGATCAGAAACCCAGCAGCACTTTGATTCATCAGATCTGGAGAGCCTGTTCTTTACTCCCTAACGTTAGTAAAACAGGCCCCTGCTGTGACTAATCTGCGGGACAAGAGAAATAAGAGAGTAGATTTCAGCGGCAAACGGAAGGGCAGGAAATAGTTTATAATAGCATATTCCAGATATGGTTCAAAGATCATTCTCTGCCTTTAGTAAATGTTGATATTTAAGTGACAATTATGTGGATTTAACCAGTGTGATTGGAGAGCAATTTGGTGCATTCATAGAGCTGAGATGGCTCTGGGTGGATGTTTGAAAATATCAAGTTATAAATGAACTCTGGTGGATGCGGACTTTTATAAACCCAGACACCTTTTAACGTGATTATGCTTTGGCTTTTATATTATTGGAAAGCAGTGTACTATAATGCTATAATGTAAAGCATGTATAGGGGTGAAACAGCAACCTTTACATTATTTACAAAAAACAAAGCACTTAAGGTGGACAGAATTTATGATTATGTAGAGTACAAGCAGCAGTGGAACAAGTATCCACATTGTTGCATGGGCCATTTCTTCATATTTGATTCTTTAGCTTGTGTTCCTCCTGCTCCCTACTGAGCTGTGCTGCTGTGCAGGGGATTTCAGATGTTTGTCTTTATGAAAAATACATCCTGTCAAGTAAAATGCCTGCACATATCCGTTTTCTACAGACGTATCAGCAAAATGTATTTGAGTGTCTAAAGTAAATGCCCCTTTCATAATGTTATATTGGTTTATTTTTGCTGACACATTAACATGTAAGCAGCATTGTTCTGTGGCTGGCTAAGATGGAGCTCTTATTTATGAGTGAAAAAAAAATGAGCGAAAGTATCATGACAAGGACTTTTAATTGGGTGCATGAATGAATGTCATGCAGACGATGGTGAAAACAAAATTGAAAACAGACTTCTGTGATAATAGAAAATATATATATATTTATAATTGTATGACAGTAAAATGCAATTTATTTTGGCATCAGTGCTCTGCGTCTTATCACTCCTTGTAAAAACATATTGAGCAGCAGATAAGAGCACAGGGAGTGATCACTGCAACCCCCTCCCCCCTGTGGATAAAAGGGAAGCGAGTTCACAAGTAGATGCTGGAGTGTTGGAGGGAGCAAATAAAAGGTGTAAGAAGCAGCAGGAGGCAGCGGCATCAGCAGACTGAGCGGGTAAACACAGAGGTATGCAGGAGCTGGTCAGTAATGGAGGAACTTTTATGAGGGTGTAAATATACCAGCAGAAATGGTAGACTTTTGCTCCTTCTGTCTTTATTTACTGCAAGACTTTGTTCTGACCCTCACTGAAGCTGCTGGAGAGAAATTATTTTAGGTGCAAATAAAAAAAGCTAAGCAGCATTACGGAAAACGGCCTGATCAACCCTTTACTATGGCTTAGATTTTAGAAAGGACACCTTCATGATTAAGATTCACAGGACAGATTTAACAATGGTCAATTTACCTGTGGATCCTCACTGGCACTCATGCATAATGCGAGCACATTGCTGAACTCTTATGCTTTACAATTTTGTTATTTCATTCAAAGAATATTCTGCACTAAAGGATCCTTTATCCGGCACACATTATAGGCCTACACACTATATGGGCAGTGTAGTTATGGAAACACATCTTGTATTTCTTTCTTTCTACATTTTACCTTTATTGGACTCTATTACACTGTCAAAGTATGGATGCATCCAAATTACTTTGTCCTTGGGAGTTGATGAGACATGACTTAGATTGAAATGCAAAATCAAATCCATGGAGGACAGTATGCCAGAAACTATACCACAAGGAATCGTCCATGGAAATGACTGTGTAAAACCACCCAGAGTTTCCAACGAAGAATGTATGATCTTGGTCAAAGAGGTGTCAAGAACCCTAAAGAATGGTTCTGACAGAACTACAGAGGTCTAAAGGCCGTTTTATGGTTGTGCGTAGAATCGACAACGTACCCCCGCAGACCCCTCTGCGTCTACACCGGACCCTACGCACGTCGCTCGGCCGTTGCTTGGTAGCGCTGCATTTCCCCTGACTCATTTCCTGGTTCTTTTTCACCATAAACAACATGAAATCAAGGAGAGGGTTAACTTTTCCTGCTACAGATTTCCCACCTTGGTCAGAAAACACAGGGGAGACACTTTGTTTCTCTCACTATGACTCGTGAGAGAGAGTTGCTACTCGCTCCAAAGCTAAACGCATAGGCGGAGTTTGACATTCGAGCCAGGGGGGGGGGGCAAAAAAAAAACTCATTGTAGCAGCTGAGACCTGGCCTACCACTTGGGGAACACAGCACGAGCACATATGGACAAAACAAACATGCTAAATAAACATATATGTTTATTTTTGAAGCAGATTTTAAATTACATTTAATTTGTAACAATTTAACAATCCACCCTTATGAAATCCAATCGCGGCACGGCTGTCTTGGAACACAATAGACAGATGGTGGCAAACTGCCCTGACACTTAAATTCAACTAAAATGTAACAGTGAACAATCAGTGTTCGACCTACAGTCTGTTGAGACGCCTCTCCAAACTCACCATAAAACGTTAATACACGTTAAGAAAAAAGATCCGTATTTTGCCGTAATCCAATGACACGGAAAAAATAAGTAATCCACAGCGATCAGTAGATCCACAAACAGAGTCCCGGTGTATCCAGCAAGGCTGATACGAGCGTCACATTCACCAGCCAGCTCCAAAGAGGTGAACGAGGCCTCTCCACTTCGCCGTTTAAACAAAGTGGAATAAAACATAGGCTATAAAAATCCAAATCTACGCAAAATCAATTAGTAAGCTGACAGCAAATTTATATAGGCTATATGGTATTTAGGCAACCTTTATTGCAATGTTGGCACGGAAAGATGTCCAGACTAGTGCAACAGTAATTTTCGTTTTTTGCATCCTGCATATGCGTCGACAATGGTCTTAGGTGAGAGGCAGAGCCCTGAAAAAATATTTTTTTTAATAAAGATCATCAGATCAGATCATAAGAAATCAGATGTATTACCTACCACCATTTGGTTGTTTTGTGTTATTTAAAATATTTATAAAAGATCTGGTCATGCCAGACGTAATTATTCCACTCATTTTTGAAACAGTGCAATTTCCCAGTTTCAGCCACCAGGGGGGGCAGTGGCTGAAACTGCCCCCTGCCCCCCCCCCGCAAACTCAGCGTATGGCTAAACGCCATCACTCTCTCACTTCTCCCTCGCTCTATCACCCACTCCCCACACACACATGCCGGCACGACGCACACACCAGCGCTCAAGTATAAACATCAGGCCACTTATGTAGGCTACGGCGAAAGCTCTGCGTGGAGCCTCCGCTGAACTGTAAAACAGGCTTTAGTCTGTGATGGAAGATTTTGCCAGAAGGACAGTCAGGAGCATAACTTTACAAGTGTTGTCTGTAAGGGGAGAGAGTGAGAGGGAAGCAACTCTTAAATATTATATTATATTTGTTTGTTTTTTTAAGATTATTTTTTGGGCATTTTAGGACTTTATTTTTCACCGGATAGCAGAAAGGGGAGAGAGAGGGGGAATGACATGCAGCGAAGCACCGCAGGTCGCAACCTTCAGCCGCTGTGTCGAGGACTGAGACTCTATATATGGGCGCACGCTATACCAGGTGAGCTACCCAGGTGCCCAGGTCAGATATATTCTTGAAGAGTGATCTTCAGAGTACCAATAACCTTGCAGGCCTTTAACCTTAAACCTACAGCTGTTAACCTCAGACAGCCAAAATCAACACTGCAGTGGCTTCAGAACAATGTGAAGCTTCTTGAATGGGGCGACTGTAAAATAGCAGATTATAGGTTGAGCAAATCTGCTAACAATGATGGGACAAAATCCCAAATTCTAAATGTGCCAAGCTCATATAGAGCTATCCAAAAACACTGGAAGCGGTCATCACTGCTAAAGAGGCTTAGGAAGCACCAAGTTAAGATGCTGAATACTTCTTAAATTCAAATATTAAGATGTGTGTATTTTCTGCCTCAATATCTTTGAAAAGAAATGTTTAAAAACACAATTCTTCTTGGAGTATTTTGTCTAGTTTGTTGACGGCATCATTTGAATGATTTTGAAAGCCACAGCAGTACTAACAACATTTTTCAATGTTGCATGTATTCATTGTACACAATAAGGTGTACACACACGTAGTCACACGTAGTCCTTGGTCCAGCACCTCTGCAGTGAACAACTGCAACTACCTTATTTATGTTTATGCCAGCATATAATTAACTATTGATTTAAGCTTTTGAAGTCCTAGTTTGTCTGATGAAAAGTATAAGGAGGCTCCAGGCTGATAATCTGAAACATTTTCGGTCTGCGATGTTGAAGGTCTATCTCTGGGTTGTATTCCACAGAGGTCTAAAGGGCGATTGATTATCTAAGCATTTTGTAAGCATCTACTGGGATTTTACTGACCCTAACTGACCTCAATGTACAGCTTGTCTCAGCCCTAATTCATCCCAGTGTCCCTCCTACCCCACCACCTTACCCTGCAATTTTAATACAGTTCAAATGAGTTGGGCATGTCGGCAAAGTTTTCTTCTTTCAATTGGTTTTGAGTCAGTGATGGACAGCCCTTATTTCACTCTGCTGTGTTGACATGTACGCGAAGAGGCACCACCATTTAAAAGTCAATATCAGTGAGACAGATTGGCAATTTCAGAAAGAGAATTGACACAGTGAGAATTCAGAAGGGATGTATCTTAACCTTAATGTGTGCCAGGCAAGGAATGTGGCATGAGCAACACGCTGACTTTGTCAAATAAAATTAATTGGGCTGCTATATTTTATGACTTACACAGTCTACATGAACTTACATTAAAATTGTCCCAACAGGTACGTTGAGATTTCATTTGAAAATAATTCACCTTGTTTAAACAGTGGGAAAGCAGGGTAGCATAGCAATTAGGAGGAAGTCAATCGGCCTTTTGTGATGATAAATCATCTAATTCTACGATGTATCTTTAAGCAAGGCAAATAATCTGTACCAGCTCCAAGGTTGCAGCTTGTGGCTGACTCTGACCTTTAACCTTCTTGACGGAGAACTGGTGATAAGGTAGTTTTCACCCTTTAGAGACCATTATTACAACAAAACCTAAATCTAAAGCCCAGCTAGTGCCCCCTAGAGGGTGCATTGGTCTTTAAACCCCTCTCTAAAAAGGTATTGGATGGCACAACATAATTTGTAGTTCTTAGAGCCTTGCTAGAAGTTGAGCTAACATTTAAATTTGTGGTGACCCTAGAGAAAGGGCCATTGGTTGGTAATATCAAAAAGAGTCTACACTTTCGGAGCATGAAAGTGCATTTTGTCTTGCACTTGTAGGGTCCAACATCTGATTAAATGAAAGAGATTCAGCCTCTTGGGCTGAATCTGGGCTTGGGCAATTAAAAACTTTTGAGCATGAAATTCTTTAAAAAGTTTCATACCAATTCACTGAATAGTTGTTGAGATATTTCAGTCAGGACCAAGGTGGTTAACCAATCATTGCCATCCATATGGTTTTGGAGAGGCTTAATAATAAAAAAAAACAATTACAATTAGACCGTTCAATTTGTCTTTTTTTAATCCTCTGACGCTCTGTTGTAGTCTACACAAAGCACAGGATGGACAGGATGTTCTTTTTTTTATCTTGGATCCCATTTGCTCAGACTGTATGTGCTACTAAAAATCAATCATTGTGTTGTTTGTTATTACAGTTCTTTGAAAAGCCATTCGAAACAAGAACCTGTTTTCCAAAAGTAACAATGGTCATCTCTGTTCATAGTCTTTGCATTACGGCGCTGACTGTGATAAACTTGCTTTTTGCCGTTTTGGCACCGTTCTTTTGGCTTAGTGGAGGAGGATAGTGTTTAGCCTGTAAGCACAAACACGTCAGACTGAAAGAATAAATAGATTTTAAAGTGTGCATGACAGAAAAGCACAGCAGGCAGGATAAAAAAGGGGCTTTAAGGGATTTGGCTGTAGCTTGATATAGTAAGAATTGGAGAAGAGTAAGTTAAATGTCCAATGCTTGGGTGTAATAAGGAAGAATATACTGTAACCACAACCAGATTGTATGCAGTTTTATTGTTTTCAGATCATTTATGTGCATAGGACAATAACAATTTCCATCAGTGTAATCTTCCATATGTTATCAAGTGCACAATACAGAATTGCACAGAAACAAAAACGTTTTCTATCTTCAAAAATGCCCTTGTCCTTTAGCCTAGCCTTCACCTGGTGTCAGCTGGCAGTGAGGTAAAACAACAATTCACTGGTTCAATTTAAATCCAGTACATTACAAGTCTGGTCTGGGATGTACCAAATCAAGTCTTCTTAATCACTTATCTTTTTTCATGGCCTTAGCAAAGCCTTCACATGAGGAACATGAGCAGTCCTTACTGCCATTGACAGGATTCTGGACTCTGGAAGTTTTGGTGGGATCGTTGCTGATAATTTGACATGTGACTTTAAATGAATCACATGCATAATACATCCTGTGTGCCTTATTAATGTTGTTTGATCATGAACACTTTCATGTCTATATGTCATTAAGACACTGTTTTGTGCTATTTTCATGTACATTTTTCAAAATTGCATGCTTATCCCTTGTCTATATGGGCACTGGAACTAAACATCCTACTGGAACTAAACATCCTACAGAAAACCTGAGGGTACAAACACTTCCTTTGAATATGTCATAGTCGATTCTTCTTTTTGACATGTTCAAAGTCAATGTGGAGGCTATTTCCCAGTTTTAGAGGGCTTCTTAATGGAGCACCTTGGACTCTTCAATGAGAAATATAAACAGTTGCTTCTCATGTAGTCTATGTCTTGGGCCTATTACCAATATGTCCATGTGGTAGTCCAATCAGATCTGGAAGTTAACTGCAGACCACCAAGGTAGACTGGAGACCAACTGCAGTTATTTTTTATTTCTTTTCATTTCTTTTTTTTCTCTAAATGTATCAAACTCTCAAAACAACAGCCCTGGTCTGGAACAATATGTCCAAGTCAAAAACCACTACACTATCTATGTGTCTTGACTGTTACACTTTGGCTTAGATCTAAGCTAGTAAGATTTGTGGACTCCATCTGAAAACAAGGTAATTCAAGAAACAGCACCAAATTGCCTCAGACACTTTAAAGCAAACAGCAGTGCAACTTAAGTGAAATTATTTAATTAGACGTCATTACAGCAAATGCCCCAGAAATTGCTTGATATTATGGGACTAAATAGATATGTTGACATCTTAATGCCATCAGGTACTCATACACAGAAACCATTAACTAAATGAACTGAGGGTGATTTCCTAATTACATCAAAGAGCACAGACATGTCCATCACATAAATAACTTCACAAGGGCAGGGACTTTTTTTTTTTTTTTTTTTAATTCATCCTCACTGGCAACATGACGTGTTGACAAAATTGTGAATGAATTAAAGAAAAATACATGAATAATGAAACTAATTATTTGTGTCACTTGGCGGAATCGATGTCAGATTTTGTTTGCTTGGTATTAACATAACGTGTGCAGGCTGTCTCCATCTCAGTGTGTGCTGGGATGTGCTCCAGCCCCACCATGACCCGAGAGGGATTAGGTGGGATGAAAAAGGGAATGATTGACAACAGATGCACATCAGCCCTCTGACTGTCTCATTGATGTGTCTAAAAGCCAATACCGAATGAGTGCAATGAGCATCTCAAAGGTGAGCCCTGACCTGACTAAAGAGTACTGACAAGTGAGCTTCTTTTCCCTCTTTGATGAGCATAAACAACTCATCCAGCAAAGTGTATGCATGTTTATGGGTGTGAAACAGAGGGTGTGAAAGGAAGGCAAGAAGAGAGAGAAAAGCAGAATATTCAAGTCCATCCCAATTAAATAAATGAATCACTGCAGAGCAATAGCTGAGTAGATCAGAACAACACTGCCAACGGGTCTCCCACTGTTCCAGCCAGCAGGCCTCGGCCACCCTCGGAGATTAATCAAATTCATGGAATGTTTGATTTGCATTTCATTAAAGATTTGGGTGGAAAATGAATGGGGAGGAACTTTGTTTTCAGGAGACAGACTGCTAAATTCCAAACCTGTCTTCATTTGTGTCTTGTCTCTACTTAGCCATGTCACTGAAAAATTCCTTTTTTATTGTTGCCGACATGGCTTTGGGTTTCTCTCTGGTTGCTCTTTTGGGAATGGGAAGGAAATCAGTGCAGTCTGATGTTTTTCTGGCCCCGGAAAAGCGGGCTCTGTTTTACTGTGTGTATCATATTTGCTTATGTTATACCTACTTCATAGAAATTGGCACATTTCCAAAGCTGTACCATGTGTCTCAATGTTTGCAAGGCATCAAATTTCTGCTAGATGATTGAAAAGAAAATAGGTTATGTCAGTTGACATATTTCCATCATGCCATGCCCTGTATCACAGTGCTTCCTATGCATGGTGAATGAATATAATATAAGACAGTGAAGCTTGTGCTTATTTTCTTGTCTTCCCCAATGCAAAGGTTTTTATCATCTGCACACATGCATTGTGCTATACACCTAAACAGCTGCCAGTTGTGATGGTCACTATGTGCACAGATGGGTTGAATCCTAATCTCTTTTACTGTCCAAATGCATCCCATGTTTCAGTGGCTGCGCAAACTCTGGAACATCTGGGTCACATCACATTTGTGACATCTGTGTCCTTTTGGATGTATGCCCCAGTTATCCAAAACAGTCATTGTCAGGGAAATACTTACACTTAAAAGTGATCCATTTTCTTATACTGGTGTATCACACAAGGTGCTGTATATCTAGTAGATGCACATTATAGTATTTTAACATTCTATTTTTATTGTATTTTATTCTTGAATTTAACTCGCCAGCAGCCATTAAGGCTCAATTTTTAGAAGTTCATTAAGATGGCATTTCGCAACGCAGACCTAATGCATCTCCCCTCCCAGGGCAAATTACCTTAAATTACAATCAGTGAAACACAATAGTGCAAAATCATCCCAGTTAAAAGCAATAATTGCTCTTGTGCTGACTTGAACATTGTTCGCTTGCCATCCGCTGTTGAGTTGCACATTTGGGAGCATTTCAGCAATCTTTCTGTGCCAAGTTCAACCACTCGCTGATCAAACAGTTAAAGAGTATTTCCCTCCCAGGCCTCCATCGGAGTTGCCAGTGTTGTTACCCATCTGTTTAAACAACATCTACATGAATGGCATGTCAGGATTTAAAACACTGGCCCAGATCATATCAATGGCACGGGTAGTGATAATCAATTTCAATGAACCTGCACTGTGTTGTAAACCTATTCACATTTACCCACTGGTGATCAATATTATGGAACTGCTCACTGAACCGACAGACAGACATGTCAGGAGGTTGGCTCCTGAGGAACAAATTTGCATCTCCAGCCCTTGTTTCTATAATATGTATGGGGACATTTAATGACTACCTCCTCCATGTGTGTCATATATTCAGCCTTCTAAAAGAGGAAAGAGAGAAAAGAAATAACTTGGAAATCATTTAAGACACGAGAATTAGATCTCAGCAGTGTTGGATAAGTACAGCCATCAGCTGTGGTAGAGACAGATAGAAACATGCAACACAATCCACGCTGCCAATACTAATATTTTGGCACCGGAGTATATTTGCTTCCTCACTCGAGCAAATCATCCAGACAAAACCAAGAGTTTTGTTTTAATAATATTTGAAGCTCTCACCAAATCAGCCTCATTGAATGCCAATAATGGATCACATGAGGAATGACGAGATTGGAATGAAGCCCATTTGAGTGAAATTGGTAAGACAACATTTTGAAGTTGGTGTGTGAATTTATAGCTGCTCAGCTTTTTTAGCAGAGTATATCTGACACACATGCTTAGCTCCATATGATTTGATTAACAGATAAGTGGCTTATATTATCATTGGCAATGCGGTTCCTATCTGCAATTGAACGTCTCACTTTCTGGGCCAATCGAAACTGCTGTAATGCAGAGGATGATAATGTTATTACATAGTTTTTAATAACTTAACATATTTTGCCTGATTTCTAATGAGAAGAGCCTGAACATTAATGACTACGGATTTCCAGAGTATAACTTGCCACAGGTTGACCATTAATTAACATACTCTATATGGGGGCATAGAGTGAAAATGCACTAACAAAGTGAAATATCACTTTTAAAGGCAAAACTTTGACATGGGCCATTTTCTGTAGCCTAATATATTTCATGCAAAAGAGCCCTGCATATATTTATTGATCTCCCTAACCCGAAAACAAGTAGAGTTTAGATTCTCTGCCCCAGCCTGAGCCTTAGCCCGAACTGGCCTGATATTTCCCGCCACTATCCTCGGGCCGGGCCGGCCCCTTGATCAAACATTTGTGTTTTTTTAATGATTAAGTAATTAGCCTAATTGGGTGGGGAAAAAGCTATGCCATAATCATACGCAGCGTCCTCCACTCGCACACATCACACAGGGCCTGCTGTGCTGCATTGTGTAGCTTAAGTGCAACATGGAGCTTGAAGATGTAAAGAAAAAAAGAAAAACAGGAGAATTAACTTTGAGCAAGTTTGGAGTAAAGTCGGAGGTATGGAAACGTTTTAAACAAGTCGTGGGCAGTGACAACATATGTGTTGGCTTTGTGGAGTGCATTAAGTGCGGCACGCTGCTCGCCTATGACAGCAAAAAAACGGAGGACGATGAACAGACACATGAAGCAGGCTTGCCATGGCAGAAAAGATGATAGTCAGCCTTCAATGTCCTCTTGTATTACTTCTCCAAGCATACCCCTTCTAAACAGATTTCTGCAGTTCAAACAAGAGATATTGAGAATGTCATATAACGGCCCACGTATTAAAAGATTGTCGGGTTTAAATCGGGCTCGGGCTCATAATTACAGTTAATGTGTCGGGCTTGGTGTAGCTAATGTACTGTAATGTACTTAGTTGCTATATAACTGAGTTGTGCTACTGTTACACTCCAAGTTACCATTGTATAAAACACAGTGACTGTAAAAAGTAGGGAATCTAACTTCTCATGAACTCCACTGATGAGGTGAATTAAGGTAAAAGCCATTATCCCTTATTGATTTTCCTTTTTTCTCAAAGCTACCAATTACAAAGGCAGAGACGGATGAGAAAGCTTTGAGCTAATCAGGTCAAGGCTGCATCCCAATAAAGAATAAGATATACTGTAGTGTAATACCTTATGCAACTGCAACCGAAAGGTGTATGTATGATAAATATGCAGTAGGCTATATAATGAAAGAGCGTAATTTTAAGATGTTTTGTGAAGATTTCGCTCTATGAAACATCATGTAATGGCTGCATTACCTAGCAGCAGCAGCACCCTCTGTAATGAATATCCATCCCCCACTACTTTTCATCTCATCTCATCCTAAAAGTCTGCTTGAAATCAGCAAACACTAGAATCCACTACACTATGCTTACCTCCCTCTACTTAATCAGCAAAGCCCCTCATGCGCAATTATGTAACATCTGGGGTTAGGAGTTCACAAAGTCATTTCATGCTTTTCTAATTGTTATTGATTGAGCACCAAAGGATCAATGCAAATCTGGAGAGGTGGAGAGGCCATGACAGGGGTGAGATATGGTGCTTTCTGACCTGCCAAGAAAGAAACGTTTCCCAAACTGACGGGAATGAACCACCGCCTACCATCAAAACTTGGTGAGTAATCTGGTGGAATACTTGGTGTGGCACCTTTTTCATTTCCGGATCACTGAATTTTTCCATCTCCAAGGGAATGGGACATAATGTGAATTTTATGAATCAGGCCAGAAAAAATATATTGGATAAATACAAACAAAACAGTTTGAAGTAACCATTTTCTTTCACCAAATCAAGACACTCATAGATGGAGTTAAAATAAGTTGCACAATTACTATCACACTATTTTCTTTCTTTACACAACCTTTGCAGTCACACTCTTTATAGCTGTGAAGCTTTTTTCCCAAATGAATGCCATTTTTACGATTATATGGGTCAATATGACATTGAAAACATTGCATTTTGCAGAGAGAGAGAACACTAAATAGGCAATTTGTGATTTTATTTTTTATTTGCCCATTGTCCTTCCTGCAATACAAAATAGCATTGGAAAGGAAGTGCCACAATACCTACATCTCACAATTTTGTATTCTGCTCAGCACTGATGCAATTCCTTCAAGATTTCGCCTGCATGTAGCATTTTTTTCTCAATCTGTCAGTCAATCAGAGGCATTGTTTGGGCCTAATAACAAACAAATGATGTGTAGGCTCTTCCTTTCATGACCCATCACTCTGTGAGCCGCATTGCTGACAATTTTGTCAGTGTGTTTGGCTGCAGATACCGGCCAACAAACACTTCCTTTACCCCTCTTCCTCCTTTTCATTTAGAATCACATAAAATTATAGTAACTGGAGCCTATCTATCTATCAGAACTTGTCACAAAGAGTCAATGGAAACTCATTATTCGGACGCATTGGCGGTGAAACTAATTTTAAATTCCAACAAAAGGTGGGCATGTGTGCAAGTCTGTATTTCTTTTTGACTTTCCATCCGTCTTTTATGCCAAACAGACTATGTCATGTGTGTGTCTCTGTTTGCGCTCTCAAACATTCGATAAAAAGCTAAACAGCTTATTAATCCATTACGATAAGATTGTGTTTTCTTGTTTAAATGCTAATTCATGTGAGGATGTGATCTCTCTTCGTCTCAAGGTTCTTTGATTCTGCCTGTGTCTCTCCTACACTGTCCCTCACAAACAATGATTAGTCTCTCCTAGAGCTGTTTCTCTTTTTCCTCCACAGTGCTCATTTGCTACAACATCAGAGCTATTGAATGTTTTGCAGCATTGCCTCATATTCTCACAAGAGAGAAGAAAGACAATAACTCTCAGAAAAGATGAATGGGCAGCAATAACTTGTGAGGAATTTATGGTGATTTTCTGCACGTCAAGTCCCTCACATCTACAAATAAGGCATTTTTGCTCCCATCTCATATGTTACAGATAATACTTAGGAAATATACAGTGTGAATGCTGCATGTGGCTGCAGGCTGCCATCAAGATCACAGACAAAGCCACATTATCATAAGAAGCTTATATTCAGTCATTTGTTGGGTTTTTGTGCTATGTTTTGATATCATTGTTGCTAAGTGCTCACTGATGTGCTGTTGTTGTATTGCATTACAGCTCTCAATCAAGCAGTGGATTGGATTTTGAAGTTTGAATTTGTCCTCCAGCAGGGCTCTTTGGATTTAACCTCAACATTTGCAACTCACCAACACATAAACTACATTTTTCAGAAACCACACTTGGTTGAAAATAAGTCATCTATGATATTTTTGTCCTACAATAGATCTTAAACAGATCACGCACTGGCTCTCCCACTGGTGCCATTGCACAATACCTATACCCAGCATATAAGTCAGCATTTGAGGGCATCAACCAAGTCACTGGTAATAAATAGCATCTCAGTAGGTTTTGCAGAGGTCAGTTTCTTTTGGTTGAAGTTTGGTATGGTAACTGGCTATTAACTGCACTGTGTAGGCAGCCATTGGCATACAGATCAACTTAAAACTGCCACTTTTAGTCTATCAAGTACTTAATGGTTTGGCTGTGCAATACATTTCTGACCTGCTGCTCACTGATTACAATCCAGTCAGACCTTGTGAGTAATTAGTTGGGGTTTTCTGTTTAAAGGTTCCATATTATGTCCATTTTCAGGTTCATACTTGTATTTTGGGTTTCTATTAGAACATTTTATGTGTTTTAATGTTAAAAAAAGATATTATTTTTCTCATACTGTCTGTCTGAATATACCTGTATTCACACTCTCTCTGACACGCTCTGTTTTAGCGCCCCGTTTTATGCCCCGCTCCTGAAAAAGCCCAGTCTGCTCTGATTGGTCAGCATTTCCGGGTCTTCCGCATCTACGCTCTTGCCCTCTCTGCACCGTCATTGAAGACGGGGAATGACTGTAAGGGCACTGTAGCGGCACTTTCTACCTATAGTATAGTTGTGAAATCACAACCGTACGGAAGTCCTGACGGCTCATTTAAAGGCACCGTTTCTGAATACGGGCTTTGTGCATTTCTCTGTGGATTGAGCCTGTTGATACTTTTACAGTATTTATATAGCACCTCGACCTGCCTTATAATAATAAACGACATGGAGATCTCTTAAAATATGGGACCTTTAATAGTTCATTTATTATATTCTTTTGTTACATGTTGCTAATTGCATTTTAATGTTCAGTTCATTGAGGTTTCTTCTAATGGAATCTGCTAAATAAATGCATTTGCATTGCCTTATTATGTGGCTATTATGTTAAATATTTCAACCTGTGATAGAATGTAGCAAGAATGTATATTTACATAAAAAAACAAAAAACATTGCAGAGTATTGCTTCAGCTTTTTATTATAAGTCAAGTTGTGTCTGTGTCGGACACCTTCCAGTTCCACACTGCACATTTTATAATGCAACATCAAAGGTTTGGCTTCGGTCAGGGTGGACTCCTCAGGGATATTTGCTCCAAATGGGAGTCTGGTGTCTGGTGTCAGTAACAATAAAACATAGATTCCCTCAGGACGATTGTGCAGTAAAGCAGCAATACTTTACCCATGTTCTGATTGAGGCCTTCCTGTGAAACTGCAGTGCCCTTTCTTCTCTTGCACCACTTAGTCCATTTCACAATGTCTGGGGAATGTATTTCCTCTCAGTCCCAGAAGTACATGAACACAGATAGTGGGTCATAATCCACTTGCCATCGCCAGTGATTGATTGTTTGCACAGCTGCAAGACACCCAGTAGCTCACTCTCCCGTCAAGGCCTGCAGGACACTTTGAAAAATCTACCAAATATGTTCGCTCAAATGCTACAGGAATTTTATTTGAAGGACACTCCTTGATCCTCAAAAGTGATTTCAAGGCAAACGCATTCCTGGAATCTTTAATTACTTTGACATTGTCATACTAATTCTGTCATACTGTCATTCTAATTTTGTTCCCTTTGGACAATGTTTTTGTATAATTAAAATGTAGTTGCCATGATTTTCTAATTATTTGAAATATTTCTTCTGTTTGTGCCTCAAGATGCTTTAATAAATGGAAATCTGTACAGCTAAGTTCTGGTTAATGTCTTAATTGTCATGCTTAGCTGTTTATTTTACATCTTTTAACAACAGATGAGATCAAACTCACAAGCAGATGCCCCCCATATAATAATGCAAGAATGCAAACCGCTGTGTGATCATCTCTGCCTAAACAGCTTTTGCTTACATTTACCAATTTCCTTCATGAATATGGAAGGAGTCAGTAGTACCCTTGTTTTTATCCGTGGTCTTTTCCTGACCCAGAATGCATCCTGCTGATGCTCAGAAAACCTGAACACGGGGGTGACACCGTACAGATGCAGACACACACTACTCCCCTGTGGGGAAACTCACACTACACAAACTCACACTACACTTGTATGTTCAAAAATGACATTGATTTTACAAGGTGGTCAGGGATAGAGGCAGACTTCCATGTTGTGAGGAGATTTGCACTCAGATGGATTTCACTCCATTTGTAAAACAGAGTGACTATTCATTATGATTGCACAATACAAACAATAAAGGGTTTAATTACCCTCATTATCGCTCTGTAATTTTGTCAAACAAAATGTATATGAACAAAAATGTGGTAAACAAAATCAACTAAAAGGAAAGAGTTTCAAGTAAACAAGTTATGGTTTCCATCTCCTTCTATTCACGACACTTCTGGATCATACTGGCTAAAGGAAATTTTGAAACCAAATCCTTCTGATAAAATTTAATTTTCATATATGCATGGTGTGTTTGCTTTGGTATGTATATCTAATCCTGTAGATCAGTACAATCACCTAAACAAAACAGTGGCTCACTGCAGTTTGACTCTTTATGATGCATGCAGCACGGGTTTCCAAAAGTAAAGTTGTTCCAAAGTTCTTCACAACTGTTTGTTATTGATTCAAATATCTCCTAAGGGATGGCCGGATTGGAGTGAAATGTGATAAGACTGCAAATTTTCTGAGAAGGAAGTAACCTCTTGTCTTTAGCTATGTCCTTCCATGGTGCCACGCAACGTATCCTCATACAGCGGTTCGTATGATATCTTTCGAAAAGTTATGCACAATTTTTCATGCATTAACCTACAAATGTCATATCAAAATCATGGTTTGGGGTAAAATAAGTATGTTTCTTACGTAACTTTTGTACGTGGCTTTAGGTAAGTATGTAAATTACGTAACAAAAGAACGTTAAAATGAGTCAACGCTGACTTCGAGACATGAACAGCGGTCTTCTGGGTAAAAGCCCTGTGTTCATTTACCATCCATCCACTCAGACTTTATACCACATTGCCCGACTTCCTCCTTAGAGGCAGCCTGGCACATCCTGGCTCACGATTATGTGGGTTAATTATAGTACATTATTTTATGTAGGTATAAGTTCGAACAGTAAATGAGAACCGCATGTGCCACGATACAGAACCATTTTATCATCTACCTGGGACCATTTTGACTATGAAAAGAATGGGGGCTTCATATTGTAAAAAAGTATTATAGCTGTGTACATGATTCATTTTATTATGTGTTTTGACCATATGATCATCCAAGGCCTGGTCTTCAGAACCACAGTCGCTGCTCTGCAGTGAAAACACGCAGGCTTTAAGCATAAGGACACAATGATAAATAAAACGAAACAAAGCAGTAGCCGCAGCAGTGGCGCGGAGCATTACCTGCACAGACAAACACCTGACCTGGAAATGATGCATCAGTGGGACGCGTACTTATGTACTGCCACCCTAGTGGTCAGCAGGCGCAATTACCTGCAGCAAGACAACCCTATTTCTATGCTGCTACACATTGAATGGCTGCAGGGGACAAGTGAGTTCCATTTAGACTGGATATCGTCACACCGGAGAGTTTGAAAGGAGGACCCCAATGCAGGAGACAAGTCAGGCAGGTTGATGCAATAAAAAGCAAGCTTTAATAACAAAACCTGAATCCAAAGAGACAATACATATTAAACACTGAAGAAGTAAACACTAGGAACAATAACACTGGAAGGTAAAAATCAGAAAAGCAGACATTGAAAAAAGAGAACACCAACACTGATATACACAAGAAAGAAAAAGAGGGTGCTAAAGAGGTAATGAGGGACAGGTGACATGAGGGCTGACGAGGAACAGGTGAAACACATTAGGGCGGGGCAGACAATCACAAAGGCGGGAAAACACAAGTTGTCATTAAGTACGTTTTCTTTCATATTGTTTTCCTGAAATGGAAATGTAGATATTAATCACAGAAATTAAATACTGTTTTTTTAATAAGTCAAGTGGTTATATTAAACACTTACACACAGTGGGTATTTTCAAGGCCAATTCCAGAATTTCTTTTAGATTCAGAACACATACATTTTACTATAGGCCAGCAAAAAATAAGTAATAAAATCATGAATGATTCAGTCGTTCTCCACCAGAATTGTTTTCCTGGCAGCATGCAGAGGGCTTTGAATAAATTTTTTTGATTTCAAATTTAGACTCATGTTGGGAAAAACATTATAATTTTCCATATTATTTCCTTGGACATTTCCTAGAAAAAAAAACAAGTAATTATTGCAGGGGTCTTCAACGTTTTTTAAGCCAAGGACCCCTTAAATGAAAGAGATGGATCAGGGACCCCCTACTACATATATTGTATAACATGAAGTCGCATATTAATCTGGTCTGACAACAACGTTTAGGGCAGCCTAAAGCCTTTATAGATACGCATTTTTTCCATAGAATATGAAGATATTCAAATAGCCTAATCATTATTGGCATGATTTTATAAATCATGTTTTAATATTAAACACACACGTGGAACAGTCAGTCCTTTGGGATGAACTGTATATGTGGATGGTTACCTTAGTGACTACATTACCTATAGGCCAGTAAGCCTATCGTCAGTGCGGATTTATATTTGCTAATAATATGTTGGAATCATGTTAAGACTTTTTAATTTTTGAAAAAAAAACTTAAACAAATTAACAATAATTTGGAGGCCCCCCTGCAGTGACTCTGAGGACCCCCTAGGGCTCCCGGACCCCCTGTTGAAGATCCCTGAATTATAGGGAAAACAGACACAAATGTTGAATAGAGTTATTTATCCATCCATCGTCATCTGTTTATCCGGGGTCGGGTCATGGGGGCAGCAGCTCCAGCAGGGGGACCCCAAACTTCCATTTCCCGAGCCACATTAGCCAACTCTGACTGGGGGATCCCGAGGTGTTCACAGGCCAGGGTGGAGATATAATCTCTCCACCTAGTCCTGGGTCTCCCCTGAGGCCATCTCCCAGCTCCCAGAGTTTAATTTAGAGTTTGGTTAATTGTGTAAACTTATAAGCCGTTTCCAGAGAACTGCATAGCATGTGCCATGGTAAACTCTGCATGAAGCGCATTTTAAATGAGCATTTTTCAAAGTTCACCTCACTTGCGAAAAAGTAGAAAGTGCAACAATGAAACATGGCCAAACAAGCTCCTAGAGAAAGGCTTGTATTTGTGAATAAATCATACACAGAGACAACCAGCAACTGATGTATAATTTGGTATCAAGTCTATAATGATGGTGAGTAAGAGCGATCCTCTATAATAGCAGTGCCACATTGATATCTTCAAATGATTTCTATTGTCTCTCTTCCGTGTGGTATAATTCAGACCATGCTGTAGTCTTTGTCTCATGTGTGAACCCAGCAATATAAATCAATAGTTTTTCACAAGATAACAAAGGATGTTGTACTTCAACCCTGCTGTATTTCTCCAGATGAATTTAATCAACAGCTGCCTGTCGTTCATTACACTCTAGTGCTGCTTGTATTTTTTCCGTCTGTTTAATCAGTTTAACTGGCAGGTGTCAAACCTTTTCTTTGCAAAGAATCAGTGAAGCAGATTGTGTTTTTAGAGATGTGAGAAATGGGGACAGCTTTGGTATAAATGTTTAAAAAGGCAGCTCGTTTCTGGAAGGTCACCAGTTCCAATTCACAGCTATGCCAAGGTACAGGGAAAGTGAATGAGCAACACCCTCCAGAGAGAAAAAAGGAAGGGAGACAAGAGACAGAGAGGGAGAGGGAGATAGATCGACCTCAGCCTCTGTAACTGAATGTCCCTGTACATCTAAAAGCCTATTAGAAGTTTCTGCCTCTTTTTCTTTCAGCTGTATATCCACCTTATCCTCCCAGCTGAGTATATCAAGAAAAGAGTGGACAGCCCTGTCTCTCTCCTGGGGGAAATAAACTAAGCATTTGTGACTGGGGTGTTTCCACATTATCCTCAATGCTAGGTGACAGGGTTCTCAAGACAGATCAGAGATCTTACTCCTGTCCATTACTGGAGACAATATATAGATTGGTGATTTTATATTAGATGGGGCCATTGGTGAAAATGAAGCTCCAGGGAAGTGGCAAGGTCACAGGATCCAATTGTTATGTCCTACTATTGAATGTCCAAGCTGGTGCTCACCAATCAGTATTGACAGATTTCATTTTAGAGTCTTCTTTGTTGCCTACGGGTGACACTAGTCAATACAACATTGTACCATAGTCCTTTTGTGCATTTAGGACAATGCATATTGCATATTTAAAAGCCCAATAAAACAACAGAATTGTAGTGATCAATTCAATTCAAACAAATGCATACACCTAATCAATATGTCTGGAATCGTTAAAACGTAAAATATTGATCATGGAGCTTTAATGATTGGTAGGTTCAGGCACAAAAACAACTTGGTAAGGGAAAGATCATGATTTGGGTTAAACTTACTTTGTTAAGATTAGGAAACCTTTTTTGTCATGGTTTTAGTAAAGATCACTCAGGTAGTGACCCAAGTTATGGTTAAAATAAACTAATGTTGATGGTTAGGGTTAACAGTGAACTCATGCATTCAAGTCCAATATTTTGTTGACCCATTCAACCACCCCAAACTCACACTACTTCCTCCATTGCTTCCAATGTACAAAGGTCATAACTCTTACGGTTTCTAGACATTCACACATCAGGTATAAAAAAACATTGCACAACATTAACAAAGCTGATATTGAGTCAAATTGTCTTGGGCATTAGACATATTGACACACAGACCTGAGAGCAGCGAAAGTGAAATAAACATGACTCTGATTAGGAACCATAATTTCTAACCAACAGTTCAAGATTTCAACTCAAGAATATAAAAATCAAATGGGTGGATTACCATGAAACATGATTTAAATGTGTTTACATCATGTCTACTTGTAATTCCATGACAGTTCACAGATCAGAAACCTCCTCGGGCTGTGTTCTTTAGTGCACTTGTCACGCTGTGTCATACACCTTGGTGCTGTCAGAGCCTGATGCACATATTCATCAAAAATGCAGATAAGGCACTTTGATCACAAACTAGTGGGGCCTGGAGAGCCAGTGCACAGGTGTTCGCTACGTTGACAATGTCACTGTCTCTGTCCCATCTGGTTCTACTGTAACATCCATATGCATGGCCTGCCTGCCATCTCGCTACACTTTACCCCTTCATCTCCACCCCCCTCCCTTCCCCTCTCCTGTCACAGAGATAGGCACCACTGAGGCTTGCTTCTATCTCAAGAGCACCTTTATATACCCTTGAAGCAACTTCCACAACTCCACGATAATACTTTTCATTCATACAAGAGATGTGTCTGGAATATTATCCAAAGTTATAGGGAAAGTGCAAGCTCAAGCAGTGTTGAACTTTTACTCTATATGCAGAAATCATGTAATCATTATGCCAATTCACTGGACACAATTCGTGTTTTGCTGTAAAGGAGATTACTTTAAAGTCAGCAAGAAAAGCATCTAACAATGGACTTTCTGTAATTATTGCAATACAGTACAGCTCAGTTGCGATTTTGTGCATTTGAACAAGCTTCTTTTAAAGCCAAATAGCGCTGCAACAGACTGCAGTGATGATGTCATCCAGAGACAAACCCCGGAGCTGCTCCACCAACAGTGAATAATGGAACAACTGCTACGACTCTGACATGGTGATTTTACTGGTGTATGGGCACACAGTCTGAAGCTATGCTTAGACGGAAACGATCTAAACCACTGTCTTCAGACTTTTGCGTTTTTACCCTTTAGACGGGAACGTGACGGTGGAGTGTTTTTAAGATTTCCACTCTGGAGGTTGGTTTCACTTTTTTGCGTTTTTAAGCCCCAAAAACGCCGTCGCCGTATAAACGAAAGGCACATCTGATAAAATATGTTGTCGTTTTCCCCCGCGAGCGTCCTCGTGTAAACAGGTCCTGATACACAGCTGGAAGCCCCAAATTCACATAATACCCATTGTATGAGCAGCCAAAGTGGGTTAATAATTGACTTCCTGCATAGGGAGACATCTGTTAGTTTGTAGACATTAACTTTGTAGTGCAAAGTCCTCATGATGGATGAGTTTTAGGGTGAATCTTTCCTTTTAACTTGAAGACTTTACCTCTTAATTGTGGAGTACCTTAATTAAAATAATGTTATTGTTAACAGAATGTATAAATACAATGTTATTACATGCAATAGGAAGTCATTTTTAAGTGTTTTAGCACATGCAGTGCAAGAAAGAGCATCCACATTATGGTCATACGTGAGGAAATATCCTTTCTAGATAGACGAATAGTCCCCAAACAAACACAGGTACATTTGTTTGTCAATGTTGTATCTTCATGGCAACTTAAATAGGCCATGGTTGTACAAAATAAATCGCTCTGACATATGGCTGTGTCATCCAACAATTGGGCCCAGAAATTGCTGGGCATTTCAGGGCTTCGCCAGGTAGGCGTGTGAGCAATAAACAGCATCTTTTTTTTAATTTTTTTTTGCAGAGTAGAGTTACAGTACAAGTGGGAGAAAGCAACACAACCCTCCAGAGACATAATACATCAAGGTTGTTTTTCAGAACTGCAATTGTTGTGTGCCTCGGACGCTGTGCCAAGTGGAGTCAAGTACAATAGTCTCAAAAGCGGCACCAATGAACGCTTGGGGGAGATCTTGGAGAAAGAACACTGCATCACTAACTTATATAACTATAATTAATCTAACTATAATTAATTTTATATTTCTGTGTCTGGTGAAAACAAAAACAGAATGAAACATAGGTTAGATTTGGTTTTCAGCAGCATAATCCAATTTTATTAGTGTGGTGATATTTATTTCTAATGTTTATTAGTTTTAATATCCAAGTCAATACATCAAACTGTTTATCTTTGATTCTTCCATTATCCACCAGACTCACATTTGGTTATGTAGACCCAACAAATTGTGGAACTGTAATTAGAACACCTACCTATTAATATGAAGCAGTTGGAGGCTGGTGGCTGATTATTCATTACTTCTTGTCTACACACTTGCACAGCTGCCCGAGCAGTGTGTCGCTGTCACTCTCGCCCCATCTGTTTGGTGTTGGTGGTTAAAGTGAACCAATAAATGGATGAGAGAGGGGAAATGAGGAGGTGCTTCAGAAAGGGGAATGTAGAGAGTGTCTAGTGAATGAAAAATATTACAATGAAAGGAACAAAGAAGCTAAATTGGTGTGTGGAGGTCTTAGCCTTATTGTTATTATTTTATTTTGTAATAATGGGTTAGGGCTTAAAATGTAGCAAGACATGAATGGTCAAAGGTTTTCTCTGACGTTGGAACAATCCATTCAATTCTGGTCCACAGCAGAAGGAAGCAAAATGTAAAAAGTGAAGAAATAAAAAAGAAATCATCTACACTGTCCTGCTTTTAAAAATGCTATTTTGAATGCTCTATCAATTAATCAGTCTGAATTTTGCTTTTCAGAAATGAATTAGCTTTCCTCATTAGGTTTTGATTTAGTGATTAATTCCATTGAGTAAATCTGACAGCTTTATGTCATGCACGGTAAAACTTGAAATTACATAAAAAAGATAGATACAGAGACATCGATGACTTTGAGGTAATGGCACACTATTAGACACAACGCCATTTTACTGGGTAGAAAAGGTGCATTGCGCAAAATAAATATGAGATGAATTTAGAAATTTACCCTGTAAGCGTAAAGATAACCATCCATGGTGATGCTGCCTTACTAAACCAGTGATGAGGATATGTGCTATGCCAGCATGCTAGGTGGGTTGCCCAGTAGACTGGCATAATAGAAATGGATACAAATCGAGGGGCAGGGCTAAGCAGGAAAATACAAAGTAGTACATGTACATGTATTGTATTTTCTGGTCCAGATTTAAACAGGTTTGGTCTCTTATGATGTTGCTGGGCCAGCATTTGCAACACCAACGTCTTCATTGTTTACCGACTATACAGTATAGTAGAGCTAGAAATGGTAAGAATGTTGGCATGATTGTTCTCATAGGAAGGGAGTACTGACTTGACTGACAAAGAGGAAAAGGCAAATCAGTGGATGTATCTCAGGGTTAGAAGCATGCAATAGAGCAGTATATAGTGCCTTGATTTAGTCTATTTAAAGATAAGCATGGTGTTATTCTATATTTTGCTTGCTCATAATAAATCCAATGGATCCACTTAATGTCAGGACACTAACTTGCAACAACAGTTTCTCGTAGTTTAAAAAGGTGCAATTGAATGCACCATTAGTTTAATTGGGGGCACATGAATGCACCATGGAGTGTCCTGTCAAGCTACATTGTGTCTGTTGTTAAAATCAAAATCACGACACACCTACAACATAGTAATATCAGTTGTTGGTTTGGGGATTTTCATGTTCATGTTGTCTTTGTTGACAATTTATATATATATAGAATATCACTAGACTTCTCACAAGCTTTTACACCTTGTCACATCATGTTGACAGAAATGTGTCTCAATCCCACGTTCCTCTATTAAGATAGAACAAGGCACTGTGTTGTTGTGAGGACAGAAATGTCCATTGGAAATTGCACTTCTTCCTGAGATGCTGTGGTGTTACTTAACTGCCGTAACTTAAATGAGCTCATCTTAAACTGAATCCAAGAGAAAAAACGAAACAAAGAAACAGCCTTGTGCCTCAAGGGTCAACCCGGCTATTGCAACACATTCATTTACAGCATTTACATTTTGGATGTATTTATCGGTAGAATGTGTTGCAGTTGCTTTATGAATACAATAACAAGAAACATGAATATTGCATAAGCATCTACCTCCTTGTAGTTAAAGGTTATGAAAAAAAAGAGTTAAAACGGTAGAAGGCAATGAGAAAATGACTGCTTTGGCACTGCCATGTCACAGTGGGTGCATAAGAAAATATAATGGTTCATATCTTGGGATTATGGATGCCAAAACTCAGACAGAGCTGTTTTGTATTTTTCCTTCTGCGCTTTCACATCCTTTCATTTTTAATTAATCTTCAAGCTTGGGATGTCTCACAAACCAATTAAATACAGTGACCTCTCCGCCTCGAGTTGTTCATCAACTCAGAACCTTAAATAATCTGCCTCTAAAAAGCAGTGTGTGTGTGTGAATGTGTGTGTAACTAAGTGTGTGCGCATGTAGCTCTCCTTCAACCTCCTGGAACCTTCAAAGGAATAAAATACTCGTTACTTGCTTAAAATTCCACATCCACCGTGGAGGGGAGATACTGGCACTGTTCCATAAGAGGCAAGGCCAGATATGATCGTCCGTAGCAGAGACTTTGTGAGAGCCTCCTCTATTTTAATCCATCACGCTACATAATTTCTAATGCTGTTGACTAAGAACCAACTTTCACTGAAGTCTACAGCACAGGATGATGCACTTTGCCGAATATTGGTGTTGAATTACATAATGGGTCCTGGAGAGAATCGAAATCTTGACCTTTATCAGTTTGGAGGAAAATGACTGCATGCATTTTAGACCTTGCTTAGCACTCAGGCCACTATATTTCTTTATCGATGACAAAGTGGTTTCAACAATGTCCACTTTATTATAATATTTCTTTACTTTTTAGCCATGCTTGTTGTGCTAGTGGCTCTAGAGATGACAAGGTTGGGTCGTTGTTAAGCTTTTGGCACATTGTTTTAGAAATAAGTATCGCTTTGGTATTTTGTACATATATCCATGGTACCCAGAGGATGAATCCTAATGACTTTGGTGATCCCCTGTCTTTTCCTCCAGTGCCACCATGTGTGCTGGACGACTGTTTGTTCAAAAAAAACAATGGTGGCTCCTTAAGAGGTTAGCGTAGATGAACTGGAGAGTATAACTTCATTGAAAGAGGAGCAAAGATCGGTGCTAAAAGCTTTTCTCGATGGAAAATATGTTTTCACACTTGAAAGTGTTGTCTTTCTTTTAGTATACTGCGCATACACACATGTACACACACTCAAGTGAAATAAATGAAAAAATAGCAGCAACACATAGCACCTTATTAAATTTTAACTCGTGATTAATCTTTATGCCCCGGTACATCAGCTTTTGCTGACCCAATTTTTACGCCTCTGTGCTCCCGATATGGTTCGTCAGTTAGTGAAATTGCTCTGAAAATTAATAACACATCATTATGCATTTAAGGTAACACAATTAAACATCTTATTATTATCGTCCAAATATAGTGTGCTATTTTCCAATCCTGCCGCTCGCTGAAAACATACAGGATGACTTAATTGAGGAGACTGTAACCAGGGATAATGACATTTAATGAGCAAGCGTATGAGTGGCACAACAAAAACATATCTGTCATACTAACGATAAAATAAGTAAATAATGCACTATGCTACAAAACGCAAGTGGAGGTATAGGAGGTCCATTTGTCATTATGATGATATAGTGATACTGTAGCACAGAACTTGGACACACATTTGATGCGAACTGTACTTGATGGCTGGCTGACAGCTTTCAACTTGCGCTCATCCTGCCCCTGCTCTTTCTCCCGTCAGAAAATATCTCGTCTCCTCTTGACTCAGTGTTGGGAGCTGGCGGCTTGTGGTTGAAGGCTGTGATGGGATTTGGGGAATAACTGCTACTCTAGATTAAGGATGGAGATGAGGATGACTAGTGACTGACAAAACAGACTTCTGGGAGGGCTTAGTTACTATATACTATCAAGGTCAAGCAGTGGTGAGGGAAGACTCATATGCGGTAAGTGCTAGCTGTACAGACATGCTGAATGTGCACCGTCCTGCCTGTTATGATTTTTAAAAATGGTTGTTATGGAGGTTTTTCTGGTGGGGAAAGGTAGGTTTAGGGCAATGCCTCTAGAGCTGAGTGGAATTTCTTTTTTCTTATGTATGATTTTACCTGGTTTTATTTGAAGACGCTTTAAAAAGAATTATACCAACAACCCTTTCTGTGGTTTTATTAGATTTGTTTTTGTTCTGCTTCTTAAATAGTATTTAGCTAGAGGAAAGGAATGAATTATATAGCTCGGAAGAAACAAAAAATGACTTTAATGTACTGCACCTGCTGAGAGCGCGCGCACACACACACACACACACACACACACACACACACACACACACACACACACACAGAGTGTAGGAAAATGCCCACAGTATCCCTCCAATGGTTTTCATTCAAATGATGTGCTTCAGCTCTTCTCTGCTTATCACCATGAGCCACACTTTATTGTCGGGGCCACCTCAAAGAAAATTAAATGCAGCCTCATCCGTTTGATACCCCCGAGCACATTTTGTAAGGTTCTATTGCTGCTGAGATATTGTTGAGCTGTTGTATTTTTCAAACACTCCCCCAGCCAACCCCCTACCCCCAAAGATCCAGCTAAGTGCCATATTTCCTCTCTATTTTCTTTTCGCCACAATCACAATGGCTCTTATTAGCTTTTGACTCCTTTCTACACCCCAGTGTGTCTAACAATGTCCTTCTGGGTGGTAGAAAACAAAGGACAAGAAAACTAACTTAAAAAAAAGCTAGCTTATGGGCGCCCAGATAGCTCAGTTGTTAGAGCAAGCGCCCATATATACAGGTATATTCTCGACGCAGCAGGCCCAGGTTTGACTCCGACCGGTAGCCCTTTGCTGCATGTCATTCCCCCTCTCTCTCCCCTTTTATGTCTTCATCTGTCCTACCAAAAATAAAGGCCGAAAATGCCCAAAAATAATCAAAAAAAAAAAAGAAGCTAGCTCAACTAAAATATTTCACTAGAGATATGTTGCCTGAACTAGAGCCTTACAAAAGCCCCACAAATCCTCAAATTACACAAGGAGATTGAATGCCACCCAAATTAGTCCCTGTGAGCTTGTAGCTGTAGACCATTGATCTATGCTTTTTCCTGCTCACAGAATACAAAAGCAATTAATAAACATGTTGGAAAAGAAATGACTTTTTCTACTGAAATAAATATTTTTTAATGCCTGTTTGGCCTTTGCGATAATGATGCTTGCTGAAGAACTTGGTCTCAATCTAATGCAGCAGCATCAAAATATCCTCAAACTCTTGGATTTCTGCAATGTGCACGTTGGCCCATACCTTTGTTATGCATGGCTACCGTGTGCAAAACGTATGTAATGATTGCATATAAATTTAGGAGCTTTTGAAAGAGTACAGCTTAAAGACATTGTGACTTTCCTTCTCCAAATAAAGTAATTGAAAAGTACTTTTGTTGGCTTTAGATAATATGTACTCATTTCACTGTACATTGAAGGGGACTTTGGTAATTTGGTACACTGCATCAACACAGATTTTGGACATAAAGCATATGCCTCACATGCATGCAATGTCTTGCTACAAGCACTTACCAAAACCACTGAAAAACAAACCCCAAAATAAGTGAAAACCCTATTTCTGAAAAATCAAACCAAAGGTCAACGGTCACTTTTTAAATTAACCGACTTTTACGAAGTCTGTGCCGTAGTTACCTCCTCATTTTAATAGTTTTACGAGACTAATTTTAAACCAATCCCAATTGTTTTTGCTAATCCTAAGTATTTTTGTTGGCTAAACTTTACTAGTTTCATTTTTACAATGTTAACTATGTGTTTAAAACTGTGACCGTTGCATTAAGTACAATGGTCACATGATTAAAACTGCTGCCGTATCACGCTGTTAAAAAGAATGCTCATGTATGATATATGTCGTTTTGGGAGTCATTGGCAATTTACACATTCTGTTGTTTAGGTATGAGGAGGTGTTCTGTGCATATTCCTTAATACATTTCTGGTTAATGAAATCCCCCAAAAACTAATACATATTTACCAACTTGAACATACACAATGCACAAAGCAGGATAAACAGTTGGGTTCCATTTGGAGTGCACAGCTAATTTTTGCACAGGGGCCCCATAGCAGATTATTCCGGCCCTGTATTAAACAAACTGTCTGAATTGAATGGCTTATTTATTGTAAAATTAAAAAAAAGAAAAAAAAAAGCATTCACCGTTTCTGTGGATGCCATATATTTTCTACTACAAACCCATTATTTTGTGTGCTGTACTAATTATTAAATACTCAATTGAGTATTAAGCTCAATATTTTAGCCAATCTGCAATTACCTGCGGAAGGCTGTGGCCTTGTAATTATCTCTGTCTATCATTATTTTCATATTACATATCACATGAAGGCTGTGATTACAAATCCTTTATATTCTCTGTCCAGCACATCCACTCCTTTTCACACAGCACACTACCTTCTTCTGCTTCACAAATGTGACTGTGTGATTGAATACAACCATTTCCAATTTTCAATATACCTGTTTTTTAAGAGCCAACCCTGAAGTAACATGTTCACAACTTCTTTTCTGCACATTTTTCTTTGACAAAATAATGATGCAACTGCCTTGGAAATTAATGCAACTTCACACGTTTTATTTCAAAGAAGAAAAACTGCCAAGACCTGCCAGGACACAGAGATGTGAATTCATGCTGGGTTTGTTCTTTTTTACGTGATACTGATTCGGAACTTTGCACCAAATCTTGGAATCTGCTAAATGGCTCAGGGTATATTGCAGCGATTGTGATCAGGATTGCACTGCACTGTCATAGAAAATGAAAGGATTTCTCAGCAAAATTTCTTAGCACATACTCTGTAATACGATGAAAGTAAATTCCAGACTACCTTGGCAGGTTCAAAGGACTTAGCATTTTAAACAACAATATAATACAGCAATATTTTAGTAGGTGAAGGAAAAGGGTGTTTTTTAAAGTAAATCTGGAATTATGCTTTCAAGAATATAGTTTATATGGTTCAATGCAAATCTAGTCATCACAAACAATTATAAAGCTTCAAAATGTATGTAAAACATATCCATAGGTTTTGAAGACAGCCCTGCTTTCTAATGACCAATCATCATATCAACAAACCTATTTTTTTACTTTATTTCTCACTTCACCTAAACTACACATACGCACATTAATAAGGTAGCATTAGGCTCACAGTCATGCTATACTGACAATATTCATGCGACCACAGAATTACAATTTAGGCGAGAAGTGGTAGGAAATGAACTTTAACGAGCTAAGGAGCGAGAGAGGAGACACTTTTGAGAGCAATTAAGAGTGTGAAGAGGCGAGAGGGGAAGTGATTCAGCGAGGAGAAGTTGATGGAAAGACCTTCTTGAAAAGTGAGTGACTCTGCTGACTGAAGTCTTCAGGGTCATTCCATTGCTGGAAAGCCTGAAGAGACAGGGGGTCAAGACTGATTGGCTCGATGAACAGGTCAGCACAGAGAGAGGGAGTGCCAAGTGTCCAGGAGTGGCAGAGGATGCACTGGTGGGCAAATATGGTTGTGTAGATCTCTTGGAAGTGATATACCAGTGCAGATTCTGATGTCTGAGTTTGATACAATCAGTAGCAAGAGGAGCAACAAGGAGGCAGGAAGACAGGAAGTTGTTGCAAGTTGTGGTATAATATATAAATAGGATATAATGCATGAAAAATTAGTTTTGTTCTGGTTAGGCATACCTGTTTGTGAACATTTGGTTGTATAGAGGTGCAATTATTAGCATATAAATATCAATCCTGGATCCCATTGGAGTAGTGCTGAAATAACTAACCAACTTACCAAAAGTTTGTATGAGTATTTTGCACGTTTCTAATATGAATATAAAAATCTTAAATTTTGTCCTCATGTAATCTGAGTATGTTTTGGGACATACTTCTCATAGATTACAGGCAGTCTTTTAGGCCGGGTAGGTAGGCTTCGTTTGCAGAAATATGTTTGATGGACAAGTACAGCTGAGTGTTGTCTGCATAAAACGGAAAAGCTTTAGTTAAAAGGCCCAATGGTAGCATATGCACAAAATTAAATTGTGTCAAAAAAAGACCACTTGCGCACTCCATATAGCTTAAAACACTCAGACGTGTCATCACCAACCATCATAGAAAATTGTCTATTCGCTAAATACGAAATAAACCAAATAAGAACAGAACCAGACAGACTGTCTTAGTCTGTCAATGAGGAAATTTAATCGCTAGAGAATTTTTTGATTGGTTAATCATTTAATAACAAAAGTACTGGATAAAGCTTCTTAAATGTGAGGATTTTGTCCATCGTAATTTGATCACTTTTGGATTTGAACAGAATTCAGCCTGAACTCTTACCCCAACTATCACTCATCTTAACCTAAACATATTGACATCAAATATATATGTTGTAAAATACTTACATCATGCCTGATTCCAACCTTCTGAATTGATCACAGCCCTCTCATAACCTTGACAGGATCAATACTTTCAGCAGCCTTACAGAACTGTTTGTCCTTCAGCATCACACCTTTATTTTGGTTGCTACGTTCCATTACACAGGGATGTTAAAAAAAAAGAGCAGCTCAGTCTTGTTGAGATTAAGTATGAGGTGGTCAGCAGATGTCTATCTGTCTCCAGGGAAAGCACAGGCGCCCACCGCTCAATGGTGTTTTTTGCCTCCAACTGCTCCTTCCAGGCAGTGCTGCGACCGCTACCTTCAAGGCACCTAACCCTAACCTTAACCCTAACCATAACCAGTGCCTAATCCTAGTGCCTGAAAGAATAACAATGAATCCAGCCCTAAAACAAAACTCAAACACCCAGGATCCAAGGAGGGGCTCCTAGGAGATTTACCAGTGTGCTGTGCAGTGTTAGGAGGTGTATGTTTTTAAATGTAACTTTCTCATTATGTAAGTTCCTCATAAAACCAAAGAAGATATACTTGAAAGTGTCTGAAGTATATTCCAGTTAAAGATTTTCCTCGCCTTTACAAGTCACACTCCAATTATTCTATACTAATTTTGTACTTAACCAGATACGCCGATTCCCATTGGCTTCGCCTCAAGATAAACTTTCATGTGTTTCCATTTGATTGATAGGAAGTTTCTAAAACAGGATACCAACAGTGGAGATGACGCATTCCCACCATCAAAGAACTCCTGTTTTCAAAGAACAAAAATAAGATGGCCTCTCACAGGGAATGTCTCGTAAGTTTACCTTTCAGACGATATTGCACAGCTGCAGGTTGAAGTAATTATATACTGTTAGGCACATCCCCCATGGCTTAGGAGAACATGGGAGAGTGAGAGGAATATGTGCTCTTGAAGTATTATATTCCTCTGAGAAGCACTCCATTTTTTTTAAATATTTCATTATTTATTTATTTTCTATCCCAGAGTGGTTTGACTTCAAAAGGCTGAAACATTCCTCGAGTATCCAGGTTTCTATGTCTAATTAAGGATTTGAGAGGTGCGGCTTCTTGCAACCATGTGTTTTGGTAAACAATCAATATTTCCCTGCTAGAAATAGGTACTTCAGAGGCAAATATGATGGGTCTCAAAATCAAAAGCACCATCTTCAGTAATCAACCTGCTGAAATTAGTTTGAAATGTGTTGTTGTAAAACAAGATGCCTGACACATCCATAGCTACTTAACGCTGCAATATCAGCCATGATTACCCAGTGCCTTAAAAATGATAAATGCATCAGTTATATTTTGCCAGATGGAGGTTTTGCCTATAAAATAATCAATCATGATCATGCTATATTGTACTTCTACTCCTTGGAAATAAATATTCTGTACTAAACAGCTGACTTTCCTCAGGCATCAATCATTGCCTCCATAAACAGAATAATAAAAGGCCGAACATATTTTGAGTACAAAGTAGCCTTCAGTTGTTTTCTACATGATGTCCTATTTAGTGATGCGTTTATGATGAATTACCCTTGATTATGTATTTCAGTTTTAGTTTTTGCAACAAACCTCTGTCGTTTTAATGGGATAACTTAAAAATACACCAATTCTAAAAGTTTTTCAATGTAAATGAAGGAGATTAAAATGAATCATATAGCAAATAGTCTGTTAGACTTGAATATGTGCATGTGTCGGACATATTTCTGTAAGGGGAAATAAAGAAATAAAGTCTTGGGAGCCTTTTTTAGATTAGTTCAGCTGGTATAGAATTCTGCAGTCAGTGTTTTCATATTTCTTACGATGGTAACAAAGACTTTGATTCTTGATTAAAGTGGCGTGTACTGGACACCACTAACTGTAACGAAACACATCAGAGACATATAAGCATTTAGAAGTATCTGTCCAAGTTGGTTTCATGAGAATTATATAAGAAGATCACATTCATTTTTTAGACATTTTGACTTGTCAAAGCACACGTGTCACTAATACTGCAATTTCCCTTTGACCCAGGACCGAAACCAGAACCGTGAAGCCAAATGAAATTCAAACATGACTCATTTTATTATTTAAATGTGTGCTTTTCCTACAGTATGTACAGTTCACAACTTCAAACGATCTCTGTGGCGGTTTTATGTCTGAGTTCGCTGCCTTATCATGTGGGGTGCCCCAGTATTGGGTCACTGAACTCCAATTTGCGTTCCAGCCTGAGAAATCATGTTATGAGCCTTGACAAACATGCCGAGCCCTTACCCGCATTTGTTTTTTCCACCTCAAAAACATAAAAAAAAAAAAAAAACTCAGGCTTGTTGTATCCTAGAAATTAGTTAGAAATTGTTATACACGCCTTTGTTTCTTCGCGTTTGTATTTGTATTACTTAATGTTGTAATGTATTTATTTATTTGGACTGTGAAGCACTTTGTGACTCTGTCTGTACTTTACTTACTTACAAAAATACTGTGTAAACTAATAAAGTGAAGGAGTATTGATGCAGATCATACACACATCTCTCAAAGTGTTAAATAATTCTTTTGAATCCAGTGTTAATCTGTTACATTTTCAGTTAGGTTATATTAGCCTTGCTGTGATAAAGGCTTTACCCCTCCCCTTCTGCTATCTCTGTGTGTTACCATAGTCAAAATATCTTTGCTACAGGACACAATGACAACAACCTGGGAGCTACATGCTTAAAATGGCAAGTTTTGACAACATTTTGAAATGTGCAACAAGGGAGGCTTGCTTGTTTTTTATAGTGAATGATCGACTTTAGACAAGCTTCTGTGATATCCATTTAATGCATTTCAGCATGAGCCACATGTAGCTGGCATGTGTAGCCAAGAAACAAAACAATACACAACAAATAACTAGCTAGTTGATAATTTGGTCTCCTTCACCTTTATGCATCTTAGATTGGCCTGCACTAAATGCTGCACCATTTCAGCCAATATAAAATACAAATATGTCTCAAAATTTCATTTTAACAGGAAAGGGAGAAGGAGAGAGGGGAAATGCCACAGTGGTACAGGTAGGAGGTTGTATCATCAAGCTTGGGGGAATTTCAGCAGCTGCAGAAAAAGAGGAGAGCAACACATTGTTAAAGAGATTAAAGGAATAGTCAGAGGACATAATCCCTTTTACTTTAATCCCATATTGGCTTGAATGGAGATGAGACGGTCTCAATATTTGTGCAACCAGGGCAACTGTCAGTTTGGTGCAGAAAAAACATAACAGTAACACCAAAACAAGTTCCTTCCCAAGGCTATGTTGCAGAGGCACTAAGACGCTCAAGACGATTGTGATTGGTTTAAAGAAATGCCAATAAACTTTTCTCTCATCCCGGAATGCTGTGTGGACTAGCCAGACCCTCCTGAGCAGCGCAGTGGAGGAAGGTCTGGCAATCCGAGACAAGGTGGTGACTTATAACTTTGAAATTTGGCTGGCACTCAATTACTTTTTTTTATAAACCTGACAAAACTCTATATAAATGTATAATTTCTTTCTAATTGTAATCAGTATCACATCAACGTCTAACAAAATCTGAAGGGATAGAACTAACTGAATGCAGAGCTACAAATTCAGTAAGTATTGTGATTATTACAATCACGCCTTACATGTCCAAACAACTAAAATTGTATGTGAATGGATGCAGGAAGCTACAGAATGTTAAAGGCAAAACACAATGTGCACATTTTGATTCAGCTGAACATTTGGCAAATAGCAATGAAATGTGACCTTGGCTCACTATGCAAAATACGAGGGCTTAGTTCACAAAGTGCATTCATTACAGTAACAAATTAAAGGGTTCAGTCCAGAGAGCGATTTCTGTACAAATCAGGAGCCGCTGAGTCTTGAGACTGTAAAGCAGTGGTACTCCTTAACATACTGACAACTAATGATTTGGGTTTAAAAGCAGGAAACTGTTTCATTACAGAGTTGAAACCTAAAGTCATGCTGTCAAACTATTTGCCATTTAGCATGCCTTCAACCAGAGAGAAGAGACTAATAAGTGAAATGATCCTGCTAGTGTTGGAATGTAAAGGGGAAGCAGAACATGGTGTAAAGCCTGATTCATGTACGTATGTATGTACATGCAGATTCAGACCCTATGCTGTACCCTACCCTGTCGCCTGACGTGCACCTCTTCAAAAATGTAAGTGCACGTCGCAATGACAACAATTCTGATTGGTCCGCTTGACCTGCTTGGCCGTGGCTTGGTAGCATTGCATTTGCCCCTACTCATTTCCGGGTTCTCCTTCTCAGTGAACAACATGAAATCAAGGAAAGGGTTAACGTTTCCTCTCACTCTCTCAAAGCACACTGCCGGAGTCGATACTAGCTCTGAACTAATCCCCGTCACTCTCTCACTCGCTCTACCACACACTTCCCACGCACACACACATACCGGCTCTGCTATTCTTCATACATATATATATATATATATATTCTAAAGAGAGATGCTAAAATGACGCAGGCACCAGCGCACAAGTATAAATGTTCACATCGGCGTAGGTTTCTTATGAGGCTATGGTGTAGGCTCTGTGTAGTGCCCCCGCAGAACCATACATCCTGCTTAAGCAGGGCACATGATTTGGCACCACTTACATTCCTTAGTGGTAATAGCCGCAATGTTACATGTATCAAAACACTAAGGGACCCAGAGTGTGTTCATTTCATAATCATATTGTCAGATGCAATGATTAGTATGCTTATTAACAGTATATATTTGCTTTTTATCTTGTTTTTCTTAACACATTCTTACTCCAACTCGTCACATACAGACACTTGGTCAGGACCTGTTGGGATAGGGTCAGGCAACCAAACTACTTTGTAAGCTTTAGGGAAAATTTGAAATAATAAATGTTTGTTACATAACTTATGTGTGTGACGTTAGATAAGCATGACCTCCTCCATACTTGGACTTTGTTGATTTTTTATATACTAGGTCATCTTACAGTGCCGTGGTCGAGCGGTTGCTCTGAGCTTCTAATATTGCGGATGGATGGATGAGTTTACGTTGGAGTTAGTTAAAAGCCTGGTGCGTCTTATATAGACGCTAAAGTGTGCCTTGTGCAGACACTGAGGGTAACCGAATTTGAAGAGTTGGGAGTGAGAATGGCGTGGTTTTCCATGCTTTCAGATTACGGACATATAGACCTCGTGTTTTGTTGACATTCGCCGCACGTCATTGTTCGCTGTGTGTGTAAAAATAGTAATAATGAAAAATCAACACATTTATTTTACTTTTATTTATTTCATTTTCCTCTGAACTTAATAAAAAGCAAGTGTGTAGAGAAGACATTTCCAATTCCATGTGAATAGAATTGTAAGTTTAAATGTAAGGTAGGTCAAAAGCCCCATATACTATTTTCTAAATGTCCAGTGTGTCTATATGCATCAGAAAAATGATTCAGCAATCCATCCAGAAGACATTGTTTTTACCTTGAGCTTAATTCTGACTAGACAATCCTTTCCTCCTGCATATAACGGTTTTGTGCTGAACTTCTGTAGACATCAATTGTCACAGCTTCAGCCAGGCTTTCATTGTCTGTTTTCTGTTTTTGCCTCACTAACTTTTATGTCATTTCAGACTTGGCCACTCTCGCCTACTCTGCATTACCTGCTGATTTCATTCACCTGGCCTGCCCCACCCCCATACTCACCTGCTCCTTATCAGCCCCTCAGTTTATGTGCTGGTCCATTCCCTCAGTTTAATTGTCAGATTGTCCAAAGTAAGGCTGCCCAATTTGGGGCCAAGTTTTACCTTTGTTTTGGCCCACCATGGCATTTGACATGCTCATGCCGTAAAGTTTTTTAAAATCCTAACCGTAATGACTACAAAAACATACATTTTGTGCAGCTAAAACATACTTAATCTGAGTTTTAGGACAATGTAAAGCACAGTGCTGGTAAACCTTCCAATTAAATTATGTCAAAATTTATTTTTGGTCCCATAGCCATCCACCGAGATACATTTTGGCCCTTTAATATTAAAGAATTTGGGCACCTCTGGTCTAGAGTGTTAACCTAGCACTCAAGTCTTCCATCATTCTGATTTGGATCCTGCTTGTTTGAATTAACACCTGCCTTTTTGGACTTTAGACTTTCCCTTTTGCCTGCCCCTTCTGGATTTGTTTGCTACAATGATTGACTACCTGGTTTGACCTCTCACTATTAAACATACGTAGTTTCTGCACCTAACTGTCTTCTGTATCGTGCTATTGGGTTCTTGCCTGCCATTTTGTGAAACCTGACATAGATTGGCTAAAGTTGATCTGGGCAAATTACTCTGTGACCCTAAATGCTCTTGGAAAGAAGATTAGAGCGTATTTGCTTGTTTTTTTTATTGCGGCTTAGTTGACCTCTTCAACAAATATTTGCAGTTTTAAAGCTGCAATAGGCCCCTTTACACACTCCAAATGGTATTAAGCAGTAGCTGTCTGATACCTGCTGTAAATGTATTACCTCAAAATCATAAAGCATGATGTCGATAACAGTACACAGCACTTTCGTGTTTACCGACCAGCCAATATGGATGGGCTAACAAAGGGAGAAAAGATTGAATGTTACTGGGAGTATTGTTTTCAACTTTTAATATCAAAAATGTTCCTTAGCATCATTCTTTGCCCTCTATTTCCTTTTTTAAAATTATCCTCATCAGCAATAGCATTTAATCAGCATAACATTGTTTTCAGATGTCATAGTTAACAATCAAGGTTGATTTAACATTGAAGGGGAAATGTGGACAAAGAGTATGCTAAATGAATGTGAATAATATCCTAGAACTGTCCTGTACCAGCCTCTAGATGTTAACCAAGCAAACAAACAGATATGACAACATTCGAAGCGATTCCTCCATTATATATTTATTTTTTTGTTTGACAATCTCCTGACTGTGTTTATCTACAGAATGTATACCAGTTTTTACTCCCTGAGGTGTATGAAAAAGGCATAAAAGAAAATGACAGTAAGTGTATTTGTGCCTAATCCGACACTGTGGCAGAGCTGTAACACTACTGCTTTGATATCATCCGACCATTTTCCTTTTGCCTCTTGGACTGAAAAACTCCCACCACCAACCTCAGCATCTCAACGTGGATAGAGGGGGGAGACTGACATTGCCGCTACCTCGACACAGCGCCCAACGTGACAAGCGAGAACAAGGCCTCTTGTCAGATGAGCCGAGGGCGTCCGAGACCTCAATCGAAAGGTGCTGACAGGAAAGGCAATTGTGAAGAGAAGTGAGGTAGCCCCGGATGAGCCATGAGCGAGTCAAACAGCGGGTTGCTGCAGCACCAGCTCACAAACTGAAATGAAAGGCGAGCTCTGGAGCTGTCTGGGAAAGTAGAGTTCAAACCCTTCCAACTACTGTAAGCTTTGAAGGCTCCAGTGTGTGGAGTCTGTCTCTCTTTATGCTGTTGTTTTGGAGGAAACCTGCTGTGGAGTCTCCCAGCATTCGATCACGTCCATACTAAACATGCACTCATGAAGAAAATCTATTTTATTTACACATATAATACCAACATACATAAATAAACTAGGCAAAAAAAGAAAGGAAAAAAAAGCATAACATGATTCAACATAATGTGGCTCACTTCCTTGTGGCGCACATGTAAGCCTGTATACTGAAAATACCAGCAAAGCTAAGCAGCTGCGGTGCCTTGTCGCGCCTTTTGAAGGCTTTTCCTACTGAGCCATCAAACACCCCAAACATTTTAGCTTCTCTTATTCTGGCACAGACCTGTCTGTCTCATCCTTCAAAGCCAATCCTCAAAGCCAGGGCAATGGATTATCTTCCAATTTCTCCTCCAGAAAAATAGGAGGAAGAGGGGGGGGTTTAGAAAAGAGAAAAGACGAGGACTAGGTGGTAAGTTATTCGTTTGACTGTGGCTCTGTTGCTCTCTGCATGCTGGGTTGCTGCGACTGTCTGTTTTTTTTTTTTTTTTTATTCCTTGCTCTACCCTCTTTCCTCTCTTTCTCTCTGACTCAACAAAGCCCTACTCAGCATCCTTGACGGGGAGAGATCACAAGAGTAGAGAGTAATGAGACTCCGGCTCGCTCGCTTCCACAGTATCCTCTCCTTTCTATCTATCTCTCTGTCGTGCTTTCCTTCTCCACCTCCCTCCTGCCTCCCTTCACCACACACAGTCAGTCATTGTCTAGACCTCTGCTACCTGGTGTGAGGCAGGGTGTAATTCATTAGCGAGTGAGGCTAGAAGGGCTGTCTCCTTTTACCGAGGAGAAAAAGGTGATGATATCAAAACACCGCCTGATAGTTGAGGCCCACTCTCTTGTTTTTTGTTGTTGGTTCTTTTATATATATGTCTCTCTCTCTCCCCACCCACTTGGAAGTCTCTTACTGAAAGGAGCTTGACTCAGCAGCCGGGCTCTCTTCAGCTCTCGAAGACTGAGGTGAACACCAATGTCAGGCAACCTTGACAGAGACTTATGGCGAGCGCGCCTGACACAGGCTTGCAAATAAATTAGACACACATGCACATCAGCAGCAACTGTAAATCACGCATTCAAACACAAAGTGCGTGCGGGAATTAACAGCGCCACACTCGGATGCATAAGAACACACACACATACATACGTGCACGCTGGAAACACACCAGAGCGCGAGGTAATTCTGCCGTGCTGAATGACAACGACATGGCAACAGGATTGCGTCACAGGCTGATAGCTGGAAGACGAAGAGGAGAGGAATGAGAGTGAGACGGTGTGCGTTGGCAGGAGGTGTAAAACATGATGGAGGCAAAGATGAGCGAGCTGAGGGCGAGGCCATAAGTTATGCATTCACACCTGCTGTTTTCCTATTATGCATTTATGAGACTCTGTCCAACCTAAAAGTCAAGGATCAAAGAATGAAATCAAAGGCCTTCAGTGAATGGGGGGCAGATATCCAAGGAGATGCGTAACCCAGGTGAGACTCATTCTTCCCTCCTTTCCCCTCCTCCTCGATTCACAATCACTCGCCCAGTCATAATCTGCAACACGACACATCAAAATGTGTCTCTCTCTCACTTTGACTTCCTGTCACTGCCTGAATGGATTAATGGTTCCCTGAAAAGAGTACTCCATCGATTCATCATGCCACTCCTATAACACTGTCGGGCTCACGATGGATGGTTAAAAAAAGAGGGGATCAAAGTCAGTGCAGCAGAATCAGAGACGCCGTCTTTTTTACTCCACGCGGTCTTCTTCCTTGTCAAAACCTGCAGCCTACACTACCCACAGTGGGTCTAATTTGTGTCAGTTTAAGGGTCCTTTACGTGAAAGAGTTTGGGAACCACTTATACAATGACCTCAGACCATTTCTGATTGGCTGACATTCCTAAATTGTGTATTTGGAACACTTATTAGAATAATGCTGTTCTTATAGTTCATCAGTTTAATTAGGAGCAAGATATAATAAAGCCCCATGCATGTAGTTGGTTTCTCCACAAATGTGTTGAATGTATTTACATAGTGTTCATGATCATGTTGCTTGTGGTGTGTCTTGATCAGAGATGTCATTGCATTGCAGTTGGTGTTTAAATTAACTTAGCTTTTTTTTTACAGCTTCTCGAAAGATTCAGCGGTGCCTCGGAAAGCCATTACATTAAAATATGATTAACTTATAAGATGAATCCATTCTTGTGCTACGGCAGTTAAGCGATCCATTAAACTGTTCATTTAAACATCTATTTTTTTCTCATTGAATTTAATTTTATAATTTCATCCATAAATACTGATTTATTCATAAATTTGAATTAGATAGTCACTTATCAACTTTAACAGAATGCTGGTGCACCTCGGCTAATGGTACACAGTTGTCTGGAAGGTTTGCTTCTTGTTTACAATACAGTGCTTGTGCCAAAGAAATCACAAACTTTTCACTCTCAAACGTTCACAACAAACACAGGCAGCAATATTCCTTTTATTCCAGTCACTGTCACAATGAAGCCAATCCTTGATGTCAGGCAGCAGATATGTCTCGGCAGTTTGAACCAGACGCAATTGTTACTTCAGTCTCCTAAGGCAAGACGTAAAGGTATTAGCCATCTATTTTGAATGGTTAGAAGAGAGTCAAAGAGGGAGGGAGAGAAAAGATCTATAAGACATTTAGAGGCTGGATTTCTAGTTCAGTGGCAGCAGTATTTTTACTTGTGTGGGTGTGTGCGTACCATAGATGTGATGGTATATGCATTGCAATGGGGTGAAACGACTGCAGTTAGCAAAAGAAAGATAAGAACACCAGATAAGCAAAATACACATCTCAGATTATTTAAATATTTTACTTGCATGTGCCACCATGGGAAGGGTTTAGAATACAGTTTAGATTCTCTGCCCGAGCCCAAGCCCGAACTTGCCAAAATTTTCCGCCGCTATCCTCTGCCGGGCCGGGCCCTTGATCAAGCATTTGTGTTTTTTTTAATCATTACTTTATTAGCATAATTCGGTGGGGAGAAAGCTATGCCTCTCCAGCTTCTCCCGTAGCTCTGGGTGTATGTCCTGCACTGACTTGAGTGTGAGGTAAACTGGGCTACATCGTGTCTCCCCCATCTGCAGCGTTGTTGTCGGCCAGTGCATCAGCATGCAGACCGTGGTGAAGGACAGTATTAATTAGGTGATCGAGACAAGAAAGTCTCCTATATGGTTCCAAGGCTTTGGTTATGTTGCTGACTTGATCTGTTACCCACACTATTCGGCATAGGAGCATCAGGAGCTAGGATCGAGTCTTTTTTTTTTTTACGTTTCTTCATTCAGATCCATTTGCGATCCATTCCATTCTGAATAAACAAACAACGCAGTTTACATGCTTCGTCCTTGTTGCATTATTCATTAAGATAATTCTTAACATATTTCTGTAATGCAAACAACTCAGAATTGTAGTTTAGAACGTCAGTTATAACGGCCCACATATTAAAAGATTGTCGGGTTTAAATCGGGCTTGGGCTCATAATTACAGTTAATGTGCCGGGCCGGGCTTGGACACAACGTGTACGGGCACGGGTAGGGTCGGGGCTTGATTTTTTTGGGCCTGATCTAAGCTCTCGTTTAGAAACTTTTTTAATCGATGCGGCATAGTTGATCCCCTGACAAGTTCCACATTTACTTGCGAGGACAGTGGGAGAAAAAATGGAAACAAAATCTTCTTTTTAAAGTTCCATCTAGCTATGTTTTATGCTTTGAAAAAGTGAGGTGGCTTGTATTGCTGTGATATATGTCAAACTACATTTTCCTACTGTCTTCTTTTTTCTTTCCCTTTTTCCGTTTTTCATCAAGAACCTCAGGCCAGATCTTTTGACTCAAGCAGCCAGGGCAAATTTCTTCTTTGTTGCACATTGTTTCATGAATCTGCCACTACAGATGGGTCTCATTGTCGAGAGGGAATAGTAGATGGATAAGAAGAAGCATTTGTTTACCAAACAGGTCTTGTGTGTATTTTCACTAACGTTTTATTACCTTTGCACTCATACGGGAAGCAGACACTGATTGGCTCTGATGTAAGAAAGAAAGAAAAAAAGTTGCAGGTACGGAGAGGGATGGGGATAAAAAAAAAACAAAAAAAACAATTGGAGCTGACAGTTCACCAGCTGTGCAGCCAAAGTAGAAATCACTGTTCCCCCAGGAAACATCCGATGAGTCAGACTATCCAAAGTCACACTCTGTGTCATGCAGAGAGGAAGTAATAGAGCTGGACGACAAATGCTCATTTCTCCTCCCAAAATGCAACATGGAACGGGCCACAACTAAGAGTCTTTTTTTTTTCTTACGAAAAGTAAGCACGAAACACACCGCTAAGTGTCATTTTCCTTTGCAATAGCAATGCAGCAATATCAATAGCCCACCTGTTTCATTTAAAAGATGCAGCAAGATTAAAAGTCAGACACCCTGCAAATTATTCAAAGTCTCACAACTAGATGAAAAAGAAGAAGAAAAAAAAATCACAAAACATAGCTAGCAAGTGCTGCATACTGTCTTTCTCGCTCTGTTGTCTGTGCACACACAAGAGACTCGCTGAACTGCAAAGACAAACACACTTAGTTTGTCTCGCAGTAGGAGCCAAATGTCAAGCTCAGTTTCCCCAAGGTGCGACATGTCACATGGAGCTTATGCTCATAACAAGGAAAATCAACAAACCAGAGAGCAGAATCAGAAAATCCTTTTATTCACCTGGTGCAATAAATGAGTGTTTTTTATTTTCTTCCTGGAGACGTTGGGGGCGGAGACAACCTTCATAGTAACACACAGACTGCCACATACACAGCGAAATCATGATGTGGTGGACAGAGTTAGCAAGCAATATACAAGACATTATATACTGTATACAGAGAATTAGGATGCCAAATTTCGGCTTGTAGAAAAGAGAGATCTCATGAACATATACTGTACATAAAGTGCATATACTGTTGCTTTGAAAAGTAATGCACTGTAATTCATATGTATTCCACGTACATTACTGTATTCCCTACATTGACTGCCGCAGACCACAGGGGGAGGAAATCGGAGTGGATAGGTGGGTCCTAAAACATAGGGCTTTCAAGTGGGAGATTGAAGTTTGTGTCCTGGAAGAAGTGAAAGGAGAATTCCGGTCAATTTCAACACGTAGCTCTGTTGTTTGTAAATTTGGAGTGCTGTCAGTAGCGAGAAAAACGAAAACAATCGGTGCTGCCTACACCGTGTTATTGTCCTGCTAGAGTTAGCACTCAACAGGCTTAAACAGGGCAAGTTTTAAATTTACATGTTCAAAATGTCATTAAAAGTGCCTACCCATGTGAAGTGATTCCTTCCGAGTGAACACAGTGAATCTGACTGCAGGAGATGTGAAAGAAATGCATGAAAGTTCTGCTAATTCAGCCCTGTTTAGTTCCGGTTGAGACGGCAGTTAAGAGTGCTTAGGGACCGTCTACAAACTACAACACAGAAAAGAGATACAACAAAAATATGTAGGCTATTCATTTAATGATTAAATAAGGTAGTGTCTCCAAACTTAACTCAATTATAACTTGTCTCCTGCTAGTTGTACTACAGCACTTACTTTTAAAAAATAAGCATATGCCTATTTTTGAAAATATGTTTGCATCTCTTTTCAGTGTTGTAGTTTGTAGACTGTCCCGAAGCACTCCTTGCAGTATCAACACCGGAACTAAACAGGGCTGAATTAGCAGAACTTTTATGCATTTCTTTCACATCTACTGCAGTCAGATTCACTGGGTTCACTCGGCAGGAATCACTTCACATGGGTAGGCACTTTTAATGACATTTTGAACATGTTAAGAGGCTAAAAACAAGTTTAAAACGTGCCCTGTTTAAGCCTGTTGGGTGCTAATGCTAGCAGGAGGATAACACGGTGTAGGCAGCATTGATTGGTTTCATTTTTCTCGCTACTGACAGCACTCCAAATTTAAAAACAACAGAGCTATGTGTTGAAATCGACCGGAATTCTCCTTTAAGGGGAAAACACAATGCACTAATACAGGAGAAAAAGACTATCTTATGTTACTCAGTCATTCTCATTCACGTCACTCTCCCTCTCTTCCTGCTCCACATTACCAGCTGATTAGGGGGCGTTTACTCTTTTAGTTAAACCAACCAGGTTTAGCCACAATCTATATCGGCCAATCACATTCTTGCTGTCAATATTTAAATGTTTTCCTCACTGTTGCTGCCGGCTCTCATTTCAGCGTGAATCGTCGCAACCCTCCTACTCCCCCGTTCACCTCCAGTTCTTCAATTTCGTAAGATATCATGGGAATTTTTGTGCATGTTTTCTAACGATATCATACAAACTGCTTCATGAGAATGTGTTGTGACTGCCTGGACATAGAGAACTTGCATGCGGAGTAGATGTATAAATGTGTATATATATATATATATATATATATATTTACATTTATACATCTACTCCGACATCTACTTTACTTACTTACTTTACAAGAGACAGGACAGTACATAACCCTTGTGTTGTCCTCCGGGTCACCGGGACCCTCATAACACAAGGGTTATGCAAATGAGTGTCTGTCTCCATCAAAAGGACAGATTTCCACTTTCTTCAAGTCCTTTTAAATGAATGTGTTTCAAGTCAATATTCATTGACTCAAAGGCTGGTGGTTGTTGCCTGGTTAGGTTTGTTGCTAGAGTGCAGCCAGGATTGCATTTTCATGCTTGCTCAACTACAGCGCGGGTCAATGGAATCAGTTGCTTCAGTGAGCAAATCTTTTCTACAAACGGAGAGGCTTGTCATCAGATACTGGACTGAATGCAAACTTGGAGACAGAAATATATGCTATTTAAATGTGTCACCAATCTTTGAGCTGTTGAAAGGATTGTGTTGTGGGATGTTTTCACCCCTTTATTTGAATTTCATCTGCTAGACTTCACACTACTGCTGACCAATTCTATTTATTTCAGCACAGTATAAAAGTAAACTTGCAAAACGTTGACTTGAAACTTTGAGATAGAAGTTCCAATACAATTCCTGCTTTAATACGTCACCACATGGTTGTGCAGGTAAAAAGGCAGGCTAATTTGTGGAATATTTCACAATAAAAGCCCCAGTTTAAATCCATGCCATGAATGTCTTTTTTTAATGATATTCAATAGAACCATTACTATTTGTATACCACTACAGCTGTGCTCCCCCCTGCCCGTCTTGTAACAAAATGTTTTCCATTTTATCTAACACTTGCAAAATATGTAAAACATAATTATATGCGTACTGGATTTCCTGAATGAACTTATCTGGCACACACAAACATAATGCAAAGGATCAGGCTGAGAATGATAAAGCTTAAGCTGCCAGGAGCCACCAGTGCCTGGTAGTTTTTGTTGGTTGCGGGTGCCAGCGCAGGGACAGAGTACAGGTGTGTGTGTGTGTGTGTGTGTGTGTGTGTGTGTGTGTGTGTGTGTGTGTGTGTGTGTGTGAGATAATGGATGGAGTTTCTGAAAGATACACCAAAAGAAACTCTTTATGCAAACAGAAAGAAGTGACCAGTTAGCCACAGTTATAGACTTTCCTCTGCAGAAATATGAAAAGGTTAGTCTGCAGAGCTGAGTGACAAATTAGTAGATAGAAACTGAGGTTGAGTCTATTTATTATTGGTTGTTTGACAGTCATGCCAATCATTCTGCCTCTGCTTGTGTCTGCTGCACTAAAAAGGCACATATAACTAGACAGCGATGTATGCTGTAAATGCTGTAGTGTCGTCTTTTAATGACTTTTTCCAGTATCATTCCCAGGTAAAGGTCTGAATATTCACAATTCTATTAAACTGTGTTACACAGTACTTTGCATTTTTTCGCCCTACAAAATAAAACCCTTAATGTCTCCATTTTGCTCCCTCAAAAGTTCACACATTTGATTCCTCGTATTTCAAGTTGAAAGTGACACATCATTTGCTGTTGCCAAATACATTTTTCAGATTTTCCTTGCCAAGAGGGTGACATGTCATGCTCCTTGCTGACTGACAACATGCAGGGAGACGAGCTGGAATAAATCAGACTCGCACTCACAGCCTCACAGAACGTCAAAGAGTGGCTCAGTTTCCCACTGCCATGGTGCTATACGGTACATTCTCCTGCGCCTGCTCTGACAAATAGGGACAGTACGACCAGCAGCATGTCGAAAAGAGTCATATAAGAAACACTGTTGCCTAGTGCTGAAACATAACATACTGTTGTGTGTCACGCTGCTATGGCGGACACTTTTGCTCAGGGCGCAAAGACAAAACTAAGGACAGGACAACAGCCTGTAGACATTACACACCTGACAGAAATGACGAGTAAAAAGGGATGCATAGAGAGTGTCTGTCTTTCAAACGTTAACAGCCCTCAGCAGTGTCACCGATGTCACGGTGAATTGAGGAGAGTTTGGGAGAGGGTAGGGTAATGGTTGGCTGCCTGTGGGCATAACATGAGAGGGAAGAAAAGGCATCCACAGGAGTGAAGTGATACATGCATATACACAGACAGTGCTGCCTGGACATTGTATAAATGTGGGAGGATTAATGTTATTGTTTGGGGGGGGAAATGTGACAATGATGGATGGTTATGTTGAAACAGTACTTTCAGAGCATCAGCCCTCAGTTTAACCCTTGTGTTGACTTCGGGTCACATTGGTTGATTTTTGTTTTATATCAGAAAAAAAATGGGACGTAGAAATAAGCGCTGAAAATGTGTAGAAGAAAAAACTTTACAATTTAAAACGTTGGAAAAAGCAAAAACAAACTGTGAAAAAAAGTCAGTAAACGTCGGGGAAAAAAAAGTTTTTTTCAAAGTTGACGGGAAGACAACACAAGGGTTAAACAATCATTTATTACTCAAGAATCTTGGTCAAATAATTAAAAAAAGCAACACACACAACGGATTTGTTGATGATTAAGGCTGTTTTCAGATAGACAACACACAACCCACTCATATTTTTCAATGGGGCCTTGTTAGCAACAAAAAAAAAAAACATTGAAGAAAAATGTCATCCGGCATGCATGTTGGCCAAACATTGTCATGATAATCTTTGTAGAACAATTTGTAACATGTACTCTGTATTTTGACACTTTATTCAGCAATCATTTGGAAGCAGGATATAACGATTTCCATTGTAGTAGTAGTCATTTTTGGGAAAACTGCTCAAAACCAAAAACATAACACTCAACTACTGTTTTACCCTGTTAAAGCATAACTCACACCAAAATGCAACCTAGGGTGTTTTTGTTAATGTACCCGAGTCAAACTTTAGTTTAAAAGCATAATTAGGACGGAAGTGCCACTTTTAAGATTTACTGTATCTTCGTTTTTCGGTCAAATGGCCTTTGAATGGGAGTGCTAGGGGCACTACTATGATAGCATCAAAATCAACATTTTTAAAACACTAAGAAGGCTCTACACAACATGAAACTTAGCTCCAAGTATCACCATGGTCTCTACACATGAACTTGAGCATTGAGAACATTGTTTGTGTACACAGAGTTTACTAAAAAGAAGGGTTTTGAACGACTTAATGTAGCAGTTGTTGTCTCCGGGCGCTACCATCTCCAAATGCAACATAACAGGGAGGAGAGTAAAGATGGAAAGCTCCTAAAGCTTAGTTCCATATACATGCACAGATAATTTGTTGTTTTGTCGTTAGTGAAAAAACAATATTGACCTTGTAGTTGGAAAAAGGAGCCTCATATATGAATGACATTTCCTCCTATGGAGTCCCTTCATTCGCATTTGGAGATCGACACTTTTTGACTGGCGGGATGGTAGCGCCCGGAAGCAACAACTGCTAAAGTGAGTCGTTCAAAACCTTTCTTTTAGTAAACTCTGTGTACACAAACAATGTTCTCAATGCTCGAGTTCATGTGTAGAGACCATGGTGATACTTGGAGCAAAGTTTAATGTTGTGTCGAGCCTTCTTTGTGTTTTAAAAATGTTGATTTTGATGCTATCATAGAAGTGCCCCTAGCACTCCCATTCAAAAGGCCATTTGACCGAAAAACGAAGATACAGTAAATCTTAAAAGTGGCGCTTCCGTCCTAAATATGCTTTTAAACTAAAATTTGACTCGGGTACATTCCCAAAAACACCCTAGGTTGCATTTTGGCGAGAGTTATGCTTTATAGAAAAAATATACAGTATGTAAAAAGAAATGTTCACATCCACTGCTGCCATAATGTTTTAGAAATACGTTTTACACATTGAATTCTTGTTGGTTGAGGTTTGCCTGGGGAAAAGCATAACAGAAATGGTCAAAGGTGGATGTTGCATATCTCCTGAAATCTCACCAAACTTTGCAGAAGTATATTATTGTCCATCTACAGTAAATAGGAAGTATGCAGAAACAAAGTGCTGCAGGCTTTGCGGCCCTTGCATCCATTCATGTTCACAAACCTCAATCGACACAGATTCAGAGGAGTAAACTTTAATGTTGGATTGAGCCTGCACTTGCAACCACAGTGTAGAACAAATGCAGGACTGACTGGAGGAGTGGGTGTAAGCGTGACGTGCAACATGACAGGGACAGAGGTGGATACAAGTGGTGGATAGAAATGTTTGGTCGCATACCTAGTCCGGAAAAGACACACATGCACGGCCCATGTCTCTTGGCAGCAAATCCAACGTGGGAGGACAGTAATCTTCTTGTGGAGTCACCGAGAAGAGAAAGCAGCAGAAGGAAAAGGCAGAAAACAAAGAGAGGGACGGAGCGCTGGCATGAAACAAGCGCTGCCAGAAACTAGCCCTTCAAGGCTCGTGCCTTTAGATGGGGAAAAAAAACGTACAAATCTGACTCATTACAGAGCAAATATTTTAAAGGATAATGCAGATGGAGTGGGAGAAAGAGAGCTGAGAGGGGCAAGGGATAGTGGGGAAGACAAGGATGGAAAGACATGAGACAAAAAGGGAGGGAGGAGTAGAAAAATGGAAAAGATATCGGGACAGGGTGCATGGGGAACAGGAAGAATCTCTAACAAAGTAAAGATGCTACCCTCTGGCTTGATAAGCATGCTAGTTCCCTTAAGCAAGGTATCAAACTGCTGCTTGCTTCTCTGGAGCTGCTCGAGGTCCAGCAGCTCAGGGCTGTGGTAGTGCTGGTCCGCAGCAGTGAGCTGCTGCTTTCCCCTGCAGCAGCCTTTCCCCCCAGGCTATGGCTGTAAACAACAATATTACAGCTGCAGTATGCAACTCTAGTCGAGATGGTACTTTATCAATGCGTGTGTTTCTTGGATGTTAGGCCTTTCAAAGAACGTTGGTGCATTTCTGAGCTTATGCACTAGTTTGTTAAGGGACTGTTGTGTGGGTGAAGCTAGACAGTTTGCACAGCATCAATGTGATGCTATAGTGCAGGGGTGGTGCAGTAAACAGCAGTGCTACAATAGAATTGAAAGATATATGCATTTTTGAAATGGTGGTCCCATTTGGTATGTGAGCCTGTCCTTAAACTTCAATAACACATTTTGTTAGGTTTTTTTTAATTACAGCTTTAGTCAGATTCATTAATTTGGACAACATAAATCTGTGGAAATCCAATATGTTTGTGTCTCCACTAAAATTTGACAAATGATAATATTGAATTATCTTTTCTTCTCAAAGGTATCACACACCATCAAAACAGCTATTGGCTTTTTTTATGAAACCCCGCAAACTCAAGCTATTTGTTGTTGATAGAGCCCCATGCACCCACCTGTTGTGGCCTCTCCTGGAAGTATTTCAGGATCCATATTATTCAGAGACCATATTATCTGACATATAAAAAATATCGTGTTTAGTTTCAAAAATCTTTAGTGTAACTTTGTGTCCGGTAAGAAAAGAGTTAAACGTGTGTTTGTGTCTGAGTGGGTGGGGAGGGGATAAAGGCAGAAGATAATGGCACAGCAAGGTTTGTGTGGGCATAACGTGCTTGGCTGTGTGTGGGTAAGGTGTTCTTAGGACAATGATGATGTGTGTGCGTCTGCACAAGGTGTTTGATTATGTTGGTCTTAGTTATGATTGTGAAAATGACACCAAGGATTTTAGGGAGACTTAGGAAAGACAAATACAATCAGCGTGCCCTTGTCTTTTGAGTAAACAAGACATCTAAAATTGAATAAATGAACAAAATATAGTAGATGTACCAGAACATTTGTAGAATGACACATCTTACTGCCATCTCTAAATGCCAAGGATGTACATGTGTGTAACTTATTGCACTTGGATCAGATATATGTGTCTAAATTATCTATGTGACATTTCCCCAAGGAGACCCATTTTAAAAGAGTAATCAATTTTTTTGTCACAAACCACTGAGACCAAACACAATGAAAAGCACTCAATCATTGTCTTTCACCTTAATTAAGCCATCCATCACTGGCTGTCTGATGCGAGGGAATAGTCCGGAGCAGAGGCATGAGGAGACAGTGGGAGTAAACTCCCACCAAGCGATCTAATATGGGCATCATTAAAAGTAAAACAAAACCCTCGGAGATGCTGTTTCTCAGTGAAATTCCTTGGGAGTGTTTGTTGTCCTGCACGCTTGGAGGTGTGTGTAAGACTGACAAACAGCCCAACAGGGAATCTGAATCAACAAGCAGACAATCAAATGGAAAGGAAGCTGGATTTGGCTGTCACGGTAAAGGACTGTGGCATCACTTGTTTGCTCCAACCAGTTGTCTTTCCCTGTCAATCCACTGGAGGTCTGCAGTAGAAGCTGCTTGTGTATGTGGAAGGCCTCCTATGAGGATTGAACACACCAGGCGTCTCTTTGTGGACACGAATGTCAAACATACGTACATGGACAGACATTTTTAGAAAGGGATATGCAAACCCACACATACACACACAGCTTTGTAGTGTAACTCCCCACAGATGTCATCCTGTTTTCCTAGGAGAGACAGTCCTCACTGTGTACTGAGCTAATCAAAGCAACCCAGAATAGATTTTTGCTGAATTTAGGTCTCAAATTTGTCAAATCACTGTTTCCAAATGCTTTCCGTATCTCTCTCACTCTGTTGAAACGTGTCACTTACTATTACTGAGTAGTGAACCAAGACAAAACACAGCAGAGGTTAGCTTTAAAGGTGAGCGTGGACGTACGTGTGGGTGTACGTGTGTCAGAGTTGGGGAAGCTTATTGTGAAACTTATTGCGTCAAGGTCTGAGCATCATATCCAGCCATCAATCTTCTCTCTTAACATGTGTCAGCTGTCAGACTTCATGATTGTTGCATCCATCGAAGATCACTGGTGACTTTGAGACAGCATACATATTGAAAACAGACTGTGTATGGAGATCACAGCAAGGTTTGGGACGATGAGTTGTCTCAGCCTGTCTGGAACATTTGGTGTCACTGTAAATGTTATTGCTTTGACACAATGAGAAAACTCCAAAAAGTACACTGATACATTTTGAAGCAGAACAAAACATAACTAGAGTCTGTAGCCACGCTAGCTGCTCTGTGAGGCTGTAATTAAAAGGTACAGCAGTGTTTTGAGCTAAATGCTAACATGCTCCTTAGCAAATCAAAACAAAGTATTCAAAATATAATAGTTCTCATCATTAATCTGTGCTTTCAATGTGTGACCATTAATTGACAGCTAACCTGATCTCACAGAAATACGTGAAATGACCACAACCTCTTTACATTATTAATTACTACATTACCTTCATTGCTACTTACATTACATCTAGATAAAAACAAAAAGAAAATGTGAAAAAAGTTAACTGCTTTAGAAGCGTTTTTAACCTTTTAACACAACATTTAGACCGATACAAAATGTATGCAACATTATGTCTTAATAAAAGGTTATTGGGTCCTTACATTCTGATAACCCATTGAGTCTGCAGGTACAGTATATATGTTTATTTCAAGTAACTGTAATATGATAAGTAGAAGTAGACGTGAATGATTGACTGATCGATAAAGCCCTTAGTTGCAACCTTGCAGAAACTATGGCCTTATAGACAGTAGTACCATGGTGTTTATTGTTCATTTGCTTTTCTCCTCCTGAGAGACCCAAAACTCCATTAACAATAACAATAAGCCTGTTTTTGCTGCCATGCTAAACATTCTATACTACCTTAACTTCTTGATTTCCCTGCAGAGTTGTGCTTCATTGGACTGCGCCGCTATATGGGCGTTGAGCCATATGCACAACTATGACCGTATTAACCTAGCAGAATGTTCACTTGCCACCAGAGTGAGATTATACCACCCAGCCCCTCTCGCTTTTTAAAGCACAGCACTTATGGGATGATCTGGAACTGAAAAACCTGTGTACGCACTGATCCGCGGATAATATGGGAGGGAGAGAGGAGGTAGATGTAAGGGGTAAAGGTCACTCGTTATCAATTTGTTATCCTGTAACTCCGCTGGAGTGTGTTCATGCACATAGCAGCAGGACTTTCTCTGTCTTCCTGCCTGTCTCTCCCCAGTATACACTCCCACACATAGCATACCTGACTATACATGTAGGTTTTCAAAAGTAAGGATATTTACACCTAATCAAAATCACTAGGGATTTAAGGGATTTTGAGCACTGAATTATTTAAATTACACAAATTGTGATGGCAGATTTGTGTCTTTGCACAAGGTTCTGAGAATCAGCCTGCAGCTATTCTTCCATTCATGAGAAAAGGACCCTGTCATATTCCTGTTTCATCTAGCATGCTGGAACACATAAATCTTGTTTTAGTTCATACAGTCTGTTCTGTTCAAACTCATTATAGACATAGCCATACTTCTGCTAGGTAATCACTAGCATTACACCACAAAAAAGCATAAATTTAAAAGCAATCAGTGTAACTGTGCAAAACACTGTCCCTGCCCCTTAAAGGGACTTAAAAATTCAACACGGAGTAAAGCAAAGATGCAACAAAGGGTATGTAATCCAACACATGTCAATGGAGAGTTGACATCCCTGATTACATGTGCACGTGCAGGCAACAGGCGCACATTGTAAAGCTGTAGCAGTTTTAAACACGTGGTTAACGTTGTAAATTGAAAAAAACTACTTTGTTAGATTTACGAAAATAAGTCAACATTTCAGATCAATCAACTTTTTTTTAGTATAAAGCACTTCACAGCAAAACACTTGAGGGATTGAAGCCAGGATCTTGCTGATTTTATATCTAACCATAAGTCTAAACTGCAGCTATACCACTGGGGGAGTGAACCTTTAAGAACCAGCAATGGGCATAAAAGGCCCCCTAAGGAGAGACTTGACTTCCTATTTATTCCAAAGGCAAACAGGATTTCCAGTGATTTGCTTCAGAGATTAAATAAAAATCTGTCAGTACAACTGCAAAGTCAAAAGATTTTTTTTTAAATAACCCAACAATGCAGGTTCAGGAGATAATCCATTTCCTGTTGTGTTAATTAATATGAATTTTGCGTACTATCAAATGCCAATATTTAGCACACATACTCAAAGAGGGTCAAGGTATAATTATGTTTTGCCTGGAGCATACAATTTCTATGCAGTTACCACTTCATTGGCTCAGCACTCTGAAGCTACCACTTATTTTTTTTTTAAAGATTATTTTTTTGGGCATTTTCAGTCTTCAATTTTGACAGGACAGCTGAAGAAATGAAAGGGGAGATAGAGGGGGAATGGCATGCAGCAAAGGGCAACAGGTCAGAGTCAAACCCCGGCCCGCTGCATTGAGGAGTGAACCTCTATATATGGGCGCCTGTTCTACCAACTGAGCTATCCAGACACCCGCTACCACTTGTTTTGATCAGTATTCAGTTTGTTAGTAAATGTGAACATGAGGCCATTGTCGAGTGTTGCCCAGTCAATTACCTCAATGCCTCAAATTCAGACGTCCTGAACTCAAAGGATTTGCATGAAATTACCTAACTGACGGATACGGGATTGTCTCTGACAATAGAGGTTCTTCGACCAATGCTTCTAAGAAGATATTTGATAATCTGGCACTGGTTATCTTTGCTGGATAAATTACCAAGGAAATGTAAGAATGACTGAACCCGTCCATTGTCTCCCACTGAGCTGGGGCCAAGGCTTTACTGGAAGATATAATCAGAAAAAGAGCGTCAGGGGAAAAAACATGTGTGGGGATAATTAACCCTTACCCCACATTCATATTAGTGACAGCTGCAACATTAGTTGCATTGGAAGAGTGGGCCTAACACATGGACCTAGATAGATTTATTCACACTAATTTATTTTTTATTTATTCGTTAACAAAAAAAGGAAGACTGGAGTTTTTGAAGTCAAGCCAAGTCCACAACTGGCATCTTTGTGTCCAAATCACTGCATTTGCTGGTGAGTTGACATGCTATTTCAAGGATCATGCTCGACTAGGCCTAAATGGGGAAAGAAAGTTGGAATTGTCCCTTTGTATTTTGCCTGAAGCCACTTCCCCCAACACAGAGGACAGAAGTATGTTACTTAAAATAAGTGACTCGACATCCCCAGATATTCCTTGCCGAGGTAACGGGGGGGCAGCCTCGAGTCCTTTGACATGACTGTCATCTCAAATAAAAATCTCTGTTAAATCACTTGGACTCTGGGATTCTGCTTGTGTAGTCTGAAAGCAACCGGGCAGTGAATGCATGGGTATGAAGCTGAGTGACACCTGGTGTGATTAAATGTGACTTAATCACATTTGCATATGTTAATAGAAGGTTTGATAGACTTACATTACATCCTGCCAAACATCACTCTGTAGTGTCCTTGTTTGAACAAAAAAAGAACACAGGTATTGAAGTTGGAGGACATTTTGTCATTGCATAAACACTCTCACTCTTTTCATTTTTTTGCATTACTTTTTTTGTAATGATAGTTTATTGATAAACCATAATCACAACTTAATAAAGCAGTGTATTCAAGATCCATATGAATACGTTTCTTATGAAAATGAGTGGTAACTAGAACAAGTTTATACACCAAAGTCTGGTTACAGGTCATGGAGAGGACTACTGCATATGTGAAAAAAGTTGAATGTCACTTGAGTCAGCATTGATTGGGTCTGAAGACTACAAGTTAGAACATAAATTCTAAGAGTGTGGAGTCAACACGAAGTGAGCTTACCAGATGATGCAAATTTAAACTGACAAAGCTGATTGGCGCTTATTAGGAAACATTGTCATTTTGAGATCTATAAAGGTTCAGTGACACCCAAAATCTAATATAAAAAAATTAAAATAAACTATAGTAATAGTAATTACCATATAGAAAGGCACACCACTCTACTACTACTCTCAGGCTGACCTGGGAAAGCAGCTAAAGTTTCCACAACACATCACAACAACATCATTCCGTCCAGATATGTATGTATATATCCGCAATTGATGCCGCAGAGAATGCCACAAGGTGGCTTTGGTTGAAATGGGCTGATCCGTGGGTTGCTGCTGGGATGCAAGTCAGGGCCTGATCAACCCTGGCTGGGTCGCATGGGAGATGTTGTCTGATGTTGCGATACCCGAAACACCTGATGGACCCATGTCACATCACTGAGGATGCGTCCCAGTGCATCCAGGGGATGTTTCTTGCATACTACAGTATACTGTATTTTTATTTATTTATTCGGGACTGTGCACATTAATGAACAATCTAACATTTCTGTACAGACTGTAAATGAGCCAGGTTATAGCATAAATGCTAATTTTCATATCATCGTATATACACTCAGTGGCCACTCTACAAGGTACAACTAGTAAATCGGTACACTACTGCAGTCTAAAACAATGTTGATGCCATATGTATGGAAGCTAGTCAGAGACTATTTCTTAAAATGAATTTAAAGGTTTTTGATGTCTAGCTCTATCTATTTGTAATGACACTCAACATATTTACTCTGTATTTGAGATAATGCCTTAATAATGCCCTGGGATAGGCTATGAAGCCACTCTGGCAAACAATACATGTGTCTTTTGTACCATGTACAACAATAACAACCTTTGTAAAGGTAGGATTAGTTTTAGCAAGTAAACTGACCACTAAGTTTCTTATCCCAATACAAAGATTTACCCAGACTTTGACTACCCTGTCGTTGTCCCTTTGCTGTTCTGTGTTGGTATGCGTGTGTCTTTAAGTTGCGTTCCAGTGTGCCTGTAGGCGGCATCAAGGCCAGGGTCGTTGTGGCATGTCGTTGTCACATGTGTGAGATGCGGCACACCTGTCCAGCATGGCTCACATGTATTTAAAGCCTCTGAACAACCACACATGTGATTTAAGTTATTGTGGCTGATTAGATTCTGGTCAGGTTGAAGGTGGGCCAGAGCTTAGATGGGAATGTATTAGGTAACATATCTTTTCTACCAATAACAATGATAAAGGTGTCATTTCCCTGCCCCAACAGGGGCAACAAAGCTAACAAAAGGTTTAAGGAGAAGATCAATCAGTCTATACACACTCACACAGTCATGGGAAGAGGTCTAATCAGCTAGATTAAATGAAAACACCTGTGTGGGTGTTCAGGGCCTTTAGGATAACTGCAGAACATGCTCTGGTCTCTCTTTTCACCATGCCCCACCCTGGGGACACGCCACCTTTACCCTTATCATTATATTTAGACTTTTTACACACACTTCATGATACATCCGTACACTCGTGGCACTACTGATATTACTGACTTCCATGTTTTGCTTGAAGTATATGTTCATTTCTAGTTGGGCCAAATAAAGCCTTGAAGTTAACGTTTGTGTGAGCTTCCTCTTTTGTTACAGGAAGGAGCCAACTTGTAACAAGACATATAGGCATAATACATGGAACTGGCAACATTCAATCAGTTTTGCAACTCCAGAACATTCAGCAGTTGAAATCACAACAGTAATTATGCCAGTGTCTGCATCCCTCCACTATCTATGTTCCCTCGGTCTTAAGAGATACAGCTCATCATTTCCCCCTGAGGATTAAATCTATCTTCTATAGTCTCTCGAGTAGAAAAAAGTAACAAAACAGGCAGAATCTTCTTTGAATGAAACTTCTAATCCGCCACTATGAGGGTGCTTTTCATTCTTTAGGCCAGCAGTTCAAGTAAATAAACCGCCTCAATAATTCAGGAAGTTCCACATAAAGAGGATGGAGTGTATATGATTTGGATCTAGCGCAACATGCTCTTAGGATGTGGCGGCAGCCATCTTAATGAGTTTGCAGCTTATCATCACTCACAAGGGAAAGCAAATCAATCACTTCCCTTGCATAGTGATGGGGGAGGGGGGGTGGCGCAAGGAGAGCGAGACATAGAGAAGTGGAGATGTGACATGAGAGAAAGCTTGTCAGTTCGCAGGCATTGTTTACCACAACAGCCCTCTGCCAAGGATTTTCCTAAAGGGACACTTGTTTTAATAAAAACGGGCCCCATATTAAATTCCAATCCATTAGCGTGGCTGGCGAGCTCTGGCAATGCTTTATCAAAGCATTGGAATAGATGAATGTTCCTTCATTATCACGGCTGGACCGTTTCTATAAACAGAGTCCGGTCCTTTTCTCATGCCACGGTTACGTTGGAATTCACAGCACACCTTTCCTGTGAATAATGCAGCTGTTTGTTATGAAGGCCCTTGCCAATTTATTGCTAAAAAGGTTGTGTCAAGGACATATTGACCATATGTGCCTTCATAGCTATGAGGTTATTTGACATTACTCATGTCTTTGTCTTGCCTCAATGACTATATTTTATTTTTAGCATGAGCGTGATATAAATATATTTAAGGATTATGTGAAAGCAAGCGTCATGATGAATGTGACAGCCACAGGCTCTCTTTTTATTAATTGCAGGTCAGAACCCCCATTTTGAGAGACAGACTTGATAACTGCAGGCATGGCTGCTCATTAGTCACTAGATTATTTTCGGTTTGTGTTTTCACCATCTTTTGCATTACATTACATTATATAGGAAGGAAGTAGTAGCAGTGGCTGCAGTGCGAAAATGGCTAAAGTGCTTCCTTCTACCCTCTGGGGGAAGATGACCATCAGAAGTGTTTTTTTTTTATTTATTTTTTTTTAAGAGTTAGCCCTCACTGTGATGAGCAGGGATGAAGAGCAAGACATTGATAACAGGAACTGGCGGTGGAGTGGATAATTAGCCTTAAAAGGAACAAAGGATCAATACGCCCACTTTGCCAAGAGTTTGTTCATGGGGAAAACAGGTCCAGGCATCCAGTGCAGGACCATCAGCTTGTACGGGTGACACAAGGACACCAGAGAGACTCATCTATCAGACTCAGAGGCTGATAGAATGGATATACTGTAATGGAAGCTCAGGACTTTATACTTTCATTCTAGGCTGCCCTGCTGATGCAGTGTCACTCCGTCCCAAAGAAAAGCTACTTTGGGAGTCACAGATGAAGGAATGACCCATTTTTTTCATATAGCACACTGATGAGTTGAAATGAGAAAAAGACACTATATTGTTATTAAATCATAAAACAGAAGATGCAGTGGAGAGATGCTTTTGTTCTTGTTAGAGCTTTTAGACAACTTTGGATTTGAAAGCATTGAAAAGCATTTGGCAGTTATTTTTGTAAATGTTATCTGATTGACACCATACCTGGCATGATCTAAATTGTCTTGACAAGGTAAATCCCAACCATCTGGGGCTCTAGGCAGGTTAAAACAAATGCAATGAATGATTTAGTCACAATCTTTCACGCAGGTCTTACTATCCTGCTGTAACACACTTCCTCAGAGAATTTAATGAATTTTTAAAGGTGTTTCCAATATAATCTGGTACATATTACAGGATGATGCGTTTCAATCTATAGTCAAGTTGATTTCTTGTGTATGGGTAATTTCTTTTACATGTGTCTGTTCAGATCTCTATTTGAAGAAGGGACTAAATAAGATATGTTACTTGTGTGCATTTTTTTATGTATGAAATGCCACCAGTTGAAAGTAGAGTTAGGGCTGGTTTTGGGGACATGGAACACTTGAAAATAGCATCTAAAAATTTCAACAAAAATAGCAAAGCAATCATGAAGATCAGTTATCCATGGTAGGCTCCAAACGGTTAATGTTAAGTAAAGGACATGTCATTTTCCAAGTATTTGGAATTGAAAATGTTTCAGTAGAAATTGATATGATGATTGATGATTTAATATGTAGAGTAGGGACAGAACCATTTGTTTGTTGTTGCAAATATGTAATGTTGGATTAAATTGTTCTTATCTTACCCTAAGCATGCCTCTATGATGATAAGATGACATGAGTGTATGTTAGGGGTGGGGGAAAAAGTACAGCACAGTATCGCAATATTTTCCGTGACAATACTGTATCGATACACAGACGCCAAGTATGGATCTATTATTATATATGTGTTGGTCAGTTTGTCTGCTTGACAATCCCATTTTGCAGCAATAAAATGGAAGTGAGATGAACAAAAAGAGAAATGTATCTTTTTATCTAACAGATGTTGGCAAAGTTTCCTTTTGGGGACATGATTTGAAAATTTGAAGTTGGAAAAAAGATAATAAATTGCAGTATATCATAGAATATTGCACTATGTTTAAAATTGCAATAATATGGTGTTGTGACATAAGTATCGTGATGATATTGTATCGTGAGGCCTCTGGTGATTCCCACCCCTAGTAGATGTGATGTTGGTGAATAAAATCAAATGCTGCTGATTTTATACCAAACTAGCTCGCTGGCATTTGGGCTTCAAGTTATATATTGATCAGTCACTGTTATTGGTCTGCGCTACAGCAAACTCCTCTTTGTTGAACTACCATTTGGCTACCATTTCCACATGTAATCTTTGCTAAAAATATTACTGTTATGAAATTCACAAAGCACATTCATGCATCTGTGGTAAATAAGGTGTTTTGCGAGGGTTATTGGTATTTTAGTAACAATGCTAATGCGGCACGGGATGCATATTTCTGTCCAAAACTGACCTGAATCCGAGAGAGTAGTACCTGAGCCTGACCCGAACCTGAAAGGCATTCTGGTTTTTACAGTATGTCCAAATCGACCCGGTACCTGACATTTCCATGAGTGGGCTGGAAATTGCCCATATTTCCTACGCATATTCACTTTTTATCTATTATTTCGGTCAAGGTATGTTTATTTACTACGAACCACATCTCAGCTGTCATTACCACTTCTTATTGTACAAAGCAAGACAACATTAATGTCAATACATATTTGTACAATACATTATATGTATGGCCAAAACTATTAGAAGCTAAACTGCTTAGCGTAGTAGCCAAGTAACATTTTAGAGAGGTAGACTGTTTCAAATTGAAATCATTATTTTGTGTAATAGTATGTATATTCAATATTAACAAAACAAAAATCTGGTAATTCTTGATCCACTTATGGAAATGTGTAGAATCCAAAGCATCTTAAGCAGCTATAAACCCTAGAAAGAAATCTGAAGTGGGATTCAGGGGGTATCATAATAGTCTACATGCAGTTTTAGTAGTGTTTCCACCCCAGCTGTGAGGAAATTCGCACCAACATGGGGTAACTGTGAATGTTTGTCATTTTCAGCATGAAAATGGTCAAAAGTCGACAGGCTCAAAGCATTGCACCAGCATGAAATATCACCTATTTGTAGCTTCAGTAAGGTATTACTATTGAAAGCATGCTTAAAAATCCCTTACAGTGTTTTTTTTTGTTTGTTTTTATTGTGTTGTTGATAATGAAACTGTAGTTACAAGACACATTTCTTTCCAAGCATTCTGGGCATGGGTTCATCAAAAGCAAAGGTATATGAAAAAGGCTGGAGATCAGGAGACAGGTATAGATTTCTCGGCTCTGGCATGACAAATCTTGGCAATGGATGTGAACTGCTGTGCCCTTGAGCAGAGAGTTCCCAGTACTGACAGTGTGGTTGCACTGGGAAACCAAGAATGCAAAGGAGGCTTTTTGCTCCAAAATCCAAATCCAAAAAAGTTTAAACGGCCCATTTTCCAACAAAGTAGCTCTCTGTTTATGACAGCACATAACCCTGAGTTCCCAACCAAGCAGCCATTGTGGGGAAAACTTGTGCAGAGGTCTTGAATAAAGACAGGTTAAGATGACCTGCTGCTTCTAATACCGCAACCATGTCAATGCCTCTTTTCAGCTGACTTCTTCAGTCATTCCCGATGAATCGAACAAGCCTACGATCCAGACATGGAGCATCCCTTTTGTTGTTGCAAATCAAAAGGCTTTTTCATCATCATCCTTTCTCCTGTGATGAGTTTCATTGATGAGCTGTGGCTTCAAAACAACTTGCAAGGAAAAGTGAGCTACGTATTGAGACCTGAAATCAAAAACTAGGTCTGTGAGATAACACTCTAGCTATCATTGGTCTTGTGTTCATAATAACCTGCCTGGCTTTAATTATTACCACATAAGTAATCTCAGAGGCACAAATTGATTATTTGAATTTTCACATTAAGTTGGAACCTACAGGGACCTCGATTTCCACAGCATTTGAATATTATCCTCTTTTGAAATCAAGTTTTCATTTTAAAAGCTATTAACAGGTTTCGAAACACAAATGGATGTTTAAGGCGCAGTCGTATGTAATTATCTTGATATGAATTATTAATTTCATCACACTGTGACCGAATAAATGTAATCACTTCAGTTAAGCACTTTGATAGTAACAGTGGATATTTGTGTCATAGTGGAAAGAGGATGGTGCTGCTGTAACATTTGTGTCCACATTCACCTAGTGAAATTATATATAACTAACTTGCAAAGGCGCAACTTCGACAGTTGCAAATGTTTTTATTTCACTTGTCCTGTTATTATTTGCTTACAGTCCCCCTCCAGACACGTTTTAAAGTATGTAAAGTTTCTGTTATTATTAATATTTTGTTTAACATGGTTTTTCCATATGAATAGGAGAAAAAAAAACTCTGAAAAGGGGGCTGACCATAGTCCTCATAAATCAACCAGAGTTTAGAAAACCAACACAAAGAAAGTGGAAGGTGACGAAAATTAGGGACATCTGGCATAATTTCTGGCGGCACCTGAACAATCCCGGAAATGAAACTTTTACCGATATAGACTAGTGCTAGCTTGAGCAGTGAAAGAGCAGTGTGCATCAAGATGGCTAGAAACATCGGAGAGATTTAGACAGGACGTTCTGCGGAGCTCTGCCGCGGCTCGCAATCTGCAGTCAGAGCCAGACTCAGATGTGGAGTCGTTTATGCAAAATCAGCGACTATCATACGTCTCAGAATAGTATGTGTAAATAGCCTCTATTATTTGGTTATGTTGTTTTGTTAGCTTGTTATATTGCAGCTGACAGTGGCTCACAGCTACAAAGGCGGTGGGTTTCCGCTGTCTGTACTGACAGTCTGCTCTGTGCTGGAGGCTTCAGGTTCCTTTTCTGGCTTTTTCATTTTAGACAGCAATTGGCTTTCAAATCTGTGACGTAGTTTATCAAGGTGGCCCTGGGTATGTTCGATTCTAAGATTTTAAGGAAGTGCTCAGACATCTCCCCCTTCAGGAGAGGAATGTGAAAACACCTTTCAAACTTGTGCCATTGTCAAACTTTGCATGGATACAAGTCTGTATAGCCAAGGTCAGACACTTTAGGGGACATAAACATAAGAAAAACACATTTCTAAGTGGTGGTCTTTAAGTATACTTAAAAAGAAATATTGCTCTTACTTTATTTGAAATTGGATCCTTAAGCACAAAGATGGTATGCTCTAATCATCACATTAGAAACTGGCCAACTGTAAACTGGCCAATTGTGTATCCATTAGCACTTAACATTTAGTCAGCAGAAAGGAGAAGATAAATTTGGTTTACTTCTCGTCTCGTTAATAAATGCATAACGTTTTAAGCAATAGGAAAACCTGTGGACATTGTCAAATAATGTGTGGACCTTACTTAGGACTAGAATCCATGCTTCTAGTGCTGAGTAAGATTCTTAGCCTTCAACATTTGCTTGCAGCAAAGGCGGTATAAAAATGGGAATGTCAGCCTCAGGAGCACAAATGGACAGACCTTTTACTGCTGACCAATTAAATCCCTCTTTATTTTCTACAGAGGATATTATATGTGGAAAAAGTCCTAGCCAAGGTTATATATACAGGAGGGGAAATTGTTTGCACCCATGGAATGCATTTTTACCACAGGTCAATGTGTAAACCAATTTATATCACTTTTCAAGGCATGTTTCATAAAAAAATTGAAAAAGGAAAAGAACGAGAAAAGTTAAGAGACTTTACAGTTCCCTTCAAAACGTCTCTCACAAAATGAAACCATACTTTCTCACTGAGTCGAGTCACGTTGCTGTTTCCAGTTGGTACGATTGATTCCTCTCTGCTAATGGTTTAATTTTGGCATAATTCAATAACCACATTCTCCCAAGATACCTTACACATTTCTATTGAGTTTATAATAACGTCTAGGCAGTTAGATGAGTTGGGAATCTCTGGTGGTTTAATTTGGTGCTAATTCCTCCTGTTAACACACTTTAACATGGCAAATGAGATACACAGCACTGACGTGTTCCTACTGTTTGTATCGTGCCTTGCTTTGGAGCAGGTGTGTAAAGATGGGGTCCACTTGGGGATTGCGGGGTAGAAAGGCAAGGTTGTTAATATGAATCTGTGGATTTATTTGGGCAATACTGAAGGTTAAGTGCACTGTTTAGTCATACACTGTAGAAAATAGATGACACCAGGTTGTGCTCAGGTTTAAGGCCGGCGACAGACTGGATGTGTGGCGTGAGCATGGTGTTTCTGTTGCGTGTCAGTTACGTGGCGGCTGCGTGGATTTTTCTATGTCTTTGCACACCAGAAACGTGTCTGACGCAGTGCTGCTGCTGCTAGCCTTGTCTGTACACATGTATGTTTCCCATTGATTTACTGCACTCAAGCAGTAGTATACTTCATGTTAAACATAAATATACACTGATTTGATTACAGCAAAGACAACGTCGGCAGTATTGACGTCAAAATAGGCTACAGTATTGACAGGTGCGACATTTGAAAATCGATACATTTTTATTTTTTATTTTACATTTATATCTGCATTTATGTCAATCTAGAGACTTTCAAACATCAAAATGTCATTTATTAATATGTATTTGTGTCAAAATGACATATAAACATATTTTCCTATTCTATTTTGCCTGGAAACGCTTCCAACAGGCTTGTGTGTCGCGTGAAAAATAGGCATTGAGCCGCGCCTGAGACATGTGTGTCACGCAGGCAGTTTGCAAGCTCTAACCTGTTAACATGGGAGCCGAAATAAAAATGGACACGCCACGCTGCTGACGCGCTCACGCCACGCATCCAGTCTGTGGCCAGCCTAACAGTGTGGAAAGGAAGCAGGGGAGTGCTAAAAAGAGAGTACCTAGTGATAAAGCTCTGAAATATATGATTATAAATGAGAGTAACCTGTGAACTGCAAGGTTTTTTTTAAACAATCATGTATTTTGCTCACAAAGAAGTGTAATGCAATCCAGAACAGGTAAGGACTAGATGTTGAACATTGGCACAGGTCAAACCAAAATGCCACATTCTCTACACAAAGTGTCACTCAACTCCCTTCTTGCAGTGTAAATTGATATAATGGTATGATAAGCTATAATTTCTAAATTGAAATGAAGGTCTCAACAGTTAAAGGCTAAACTGAAGCAAGCACGGTAAACGGAAATGTTTCAATAGAAAAAGTGGACACATCAGTGCAGCCCTGTATTTGCAGTCCTGTTCCTATTGGGCTCTGTTTTATAGAAAACATCCAGATTCTTAATGCACAGTGTGTGAATCAATGCCAGTGATAACGTACGGTGGAAAAATGAACATGATGCACAAGGAGGCGTGTGCAGATATATAGATTTTCTCTTTTTAAAATGTACAATATTTCCTGCATAGCAGAAGTCTACCTTAGCTGGCTTGTAAATTAACAATGGCTGCACATTGCATCATTTCTGTTTGTTTTTTAATCTCACCATTCAACCCTTGTGAATTTCAATACACTACTCTAACTCTCTTTTCTCTGTACATGTAGCCTACACACACACACACACACACACACACACACACACACACACACACACACACACTCACAGGTACAGCACAGAGAACATCACAAGTAGCTGACGTCAACACTGCTGTAAGAGCTCTGAGAGCCCCTCCACAGGAGCCATTTTTTAACAAGCACACCCACACTCTGCCAAGTTCAGGCTTGCTATTGTCCAAACACATGCCAACTGTCACTCACTGCGCTCTGGGAGGAGGACAGTTGCAAAAACAATAGTTTACCCATCATGGCAAGTCCATGTTGGGTGGTTAAACCCAGCGCTGAACTTTATCCTTTTATCCTTTTAGCAAGTCCATATCTCATGAGCTGAAATCAAATAATTGGAATTGTCTTTTTTTTTTGTCAGTACTATTCAGTGGTATTTTCAATAGCCACATTAGTATGTCTCCCTCACAAGTGAGAAAATGAGTTTTTCTACCTCCCACCATTTCATTATCTGAGCGATCTCCCAGTGCGCAGTCTAATTTCTTTAGCAAGGCCCCGGTTTCTGCAGACTCCTCACCACAGCCACTGTGATAGAAACAAAATGGGAACAGGAGAGAGAGAGAGAGAGAGAGAGAGAGAGAGAGAGAGAGAGAGAGAGATGAAAGAGAGCTAACAAGTGGAATTCTACAGTAAATCAGAAACCTGTTAAAGTGTAGGCACAGGTGCAGGGGTGCACTGCAAAGACGCACAAAGATGTGCACAAGCCACCCACGTACAAGCCTTATCTGGCTCTTTCAAACCAATAGTCTTAGAAACATACACACACTTTTACAGAAACCAATTTTACCAATAACAATAGGGCATCTAATTGCAAACCAAACTCATACTACGTAAACACATTTTCTTTTTTCATGAGAATTGAGTGAAGCTGTAGGGCAAACAATATACTACACAGTGCTTTAAATTGTATTAGACAGCATGAAGTCATTGAAAGAGCCTGTGGTAAACAAGTCACCCAGGTAGAGGAGACATACATAATGTTGGTTTGAATGATGATTACAGGGCAGAAATTAGAAAACATTAGTAATATATATATATATATATATATATATATATCAGTATATTTCTGAAATGATGAATTTGATTTATGTTACTTAACACAACTAGATGTACAGCTGGCTTAAAGGGGGACTGTACACATTAAAGGGTCCTATATTGTTAAAAGTGAGATTTCCATGCCATTTTAATTTTTTATAAATACTGTGAAAGTATCACAACGTTCAATCCACAGAGAAATGCAAAAAGCCCAAATTCAGAAATGGTCCCTTTAAATGAGATGGCAGGACTTTTGTACAGTTGTGATGTCACAACTATACTATATATAGGTAGTTTCAGACTGAGGGTGAATACAGATATAAATTTAGACAGGGAGAATTTTTTTTAGTTTTTTGAACATTAAAGCATGTAAACATGTTTAAACATGAAACAAGTATAAACTATAGAATGAGCATAATATGGGACTTTTAAGATCTTTATACTTTTACTATGACTACAAAGAACACCTGCAATAAAAGCTACGGTCATGGATATATACCAGGCAAGGTCTAATGAAAAATGCTATTAAAATTGCATTATGGGAAGTGTAGAATCCAGTCTTTTTGGAGCCTAATTTATACTAGGGACTAAAATGTGGAATATGTCTGCCTCAATTTTTACCATTCTTGTTAAATCCATTTCTAGCAAGTCCCTTGCATTGTGGAAATACTGCTAAACCTCTAGAATTTCTGATACATCTTAAGCAACCTGGAAAGACAAATATCTCTTCCTTGGCCGTATGTCTTCAATCCTGATAGTGACGCTCCCCGACTCGACCTTGTTCCGTTGCTGTCACTTGCACAACACAACACAATTTTCGGACAATAACCTGAAAAAACATGCGTTATTTCTGCATCATCAAACCTATTTTGTGTCATTCCATCTGCGATGTGAAGACGCACATGAGGTGGGGCAGGACAGGGTAGAATTACAAAGCACACACGGACATACATAGAAACACTGTTGCCTGGACAGGCTCTGACTTGACACTCTGAAGGAAGCCATACATCAACCTGTTGTTGTTGTTTTTTTGGCCGGGTGTCGTCAGGCTCGGCTGGGGAGTCAGTAATGCTATGGTTGCCATTTATCAAACGGCAGGGTTACTGCGGCTCTGGATCAACGGGTGCAGCCACCATACACAAACAAACAAAACGGTAGGCCTGATGAAATCAACCAGGCTGCCCAGTGGGAGCAGAAAAAGAGAGAGGGGTAAAGAAAGAGGGGGAAAAAGCGAGCAGACAGAAAGCGAAACCATGACAAAAAAAGGAATAAAGCATGAAACAACATACTGTGGCATCTCCCTATCTCTTGACCTCCACAAAGCCACTGACAAAAATACACCTCTTAGAAATACTTTGATCACATACATCTCCTGCTGAGTATCCTGCCACGTCCACACATGTCAGATTATCCTTTGATTTTTTTTTCCACAAATATGACATCCATAGCTCACAGAATAATTGGTATCTATTTTGTATTCAGGATTACCATCTCCATATTAACTTCATTATCTACAATTTAGATTGAACTGAGGGGGAGAAATCTCACTAAAGTTATTTTAAATAACTGTTCATTTCTTATACTGAAGCTGCATTGTTGACACTGTATAACAATCTATATAAGCATATTAAGAGAAATTCCTATTTTAACTGCTCTTCAATGTTTAATTTCTTATACTGCAATGTAACTTTTTTTCTTGTATTTTATCTGTTTTTAATTTTTGTATCTGTTTTCATGTAAAGCACTTTGAATTGCCCTGTTGCTGAAATGTGCTATACAAATAAAGCTGCCTTGCCTTGCCTATGGGCAGGATAACAGGTACTTGGAATTTCCATTATTTCCATCTATGGAAGTCAATCAAGAAATAAATCTGCTACTTTGAGGGAGAAAGAGGCTCTTTCTCTCACATAATTACATCTACTATATGCCGTGGTGTACATAATACCATATTTAAATGTAAATAGAAAAAAAAAATTGATCACTGCTTTTAGATCAAATGATGGAAGATCAAATGTGTAAGTACAGCCATGAAAAACGTTTTTAAAAAAAGAAAAAAAAGAAAATGCACACTTTGTAATCAAAACACCACAAATTAATGAAAGGAAAGGTAGAAAATAATAAACTGATTCAAGAGATGCAAATATTTCAATATTCCATAAAAAAAACATTCAGATTCCCGTAACACACCCAAAAGGAAACTCTACAATCAAGATATACCCAGACAATTTCCAGATTTAATAAAAAAAGAACCATGATGGCGGAGAAATGTCATCACGCCAATTAAATAAACAGAATAAAAACCCGCCAACCACAGTAGGCATGTTTATTTTGATAGATGGCATTAGAGTCTGGACCCAGACTGCGCTTAAAAAATGCAATGGATTATTTCTTGAAGTTAATTCAGCACAGGCTGGACAGTGAGAGTGCTAACTGAGAGGCTGATTAGACCAGAAAGTTGATAATGAATAGTACACTTGGGGAACTAATAGTGGATATTAATGCAGAAGCTAATAGATAAATTATCATTTCTCTGGACTAATAAAAGCAAAACATGTCTGTCTTTTCTTCGGCAATTTTCATAAACCACTATAGTGCGTTTTTTATTTATGCGAGTACGTGCTTGATTTTCTACAGATTTTACCATAATTGAGTCCTTGACTGTCCCTTTAAATGTTAGGTTTGCCATGACATTTCATGATAACACTTCATACATAATGCATTTTGACCATGAAACAATCCAATGTCATAACATAATGATTCACACTACAGATTTACACAAGACTACAGGAGCAAACACATTACCCGCTGCTGAGTGTTAGTCAAAAACTTAAAGCACGAATAGGAAATAAAACTGATGAGTAATTATGGCAACATGGGGTAAGAGAAGAGGTGTTGCTGGTTGTGGGGGGTAAAACAAATGGTTGAGTGCTGATGAACATTTGAGCATTTCTACATGCCTGAAGGAATTCCATTAACCACTCTGATTAAAGTAATCATTGGAGCCATCGGTGCCTGTCAGATGCCATCCCTGCCCTCTCAATTACCTAGATCTCCTTGAACTCAATTGCTCACATCATCATGGAGACTGGGTTGCACGCAAGCAAAGAGGCTGCTCTGAGGACGAGGCATCTCCGGCGGGAGTCGGGGGGGGGGTAGGTGAGGCAACCCGGCAACACTCAAGCATATGGAATATGTTCACCCCCTCTATCTGTCTCTTTATACAGAGGGTGGCCGCATATTAGCGTAATTATCATTAATTGTTGCCATGTTCAGTGGTTCAGTCCAAATGTGGAAAATACAGTGTACAGGTTTAAAAGATAAATACTTGCAAGTAACTCTTTAGATCAAGTCATTTAAGTTGTGAATCACAATAAAGTTAATGCTGAATTTACATGTAGTTGCTAACTAAACTTATTTTGCAGATGATGTTCTCCTTTGGTTTTGTCCATACAAATAAGAAGCTTACAATAATAGACAAAGAAGAGAAGCACATTCTCACAATTCAAAAACAAAAGCAGCAGATGTTGGGCATTTTTGCATGGAAAAATGAATTACCAAAATAGTTGACTATACATTTTCTGTTGATTGATGAATCAACTAATTGATTCAGCATTATTGACATACTACATTGTAATTGTTTCTCCATCAATAAATCAAACATAACCTTAAGAAATATATATATATATATATATATATATAATAGTAATTAACAATAGTTTTTTGGGGTAAATTTTGCACACCAGACCCTTGCTTATTTCTTTACTATTTTACATAACAGCACATACAACATCTTGTCAAATCATTCTCTAGACTAAAAACTGAGCATGTGCAAGACTTGATTATCAACTTGGCATCAACTGTCCAAGGCTCTGTTTAGCAATTACTTTGCGGTAATTGTATGAATAGCAAATGTGTTTTTGTAATGTGCACCACCAAATCACAATGTAACCTGAAAAGATAAGGGCCTGAAAGTGACGATACCTAATCCTGAGGCCTTGTCTTGTACAGGGGCTGTTAAATCAAAATGTAATTGAACACCTTAAATGTTTCAGTTATTATATGGCATGATGCATATCCCTAAATACATGTATCTTAATAAAATGAACACAAACTAAATGAGAAGTTGCAGATGCAGCAGGTACCTGATGGGAACATGAAGGCAAACGGATGCATACACAATGCATCTTAATCCGGCCCTGTGCATGTGTAGCATCAAGGTGATTTATTTACCATAAACACAAAATTCTGCCAGCACCATCTGATAAGCTACAAAGTATAATTTTTAGCAAATAACTGCTAAATCAAATCCAGCAAATGTTTAATTAGCCTTGTATTTCCATTACACTGTTAGAAAATGGTTGCCTCCAAGTTAAACTACTGAAATTAGCTGCATGATGAGCCAACACTTCATGCTTGGACGGGTTTCACGTGTTGTACAATTCCACATTGATTTATTCTCACATGGTGCGAAAGAAGAGAGTGTTAAGAGAATACTGGAACACAAACTGCCCGTCACTGTCTCTCCCACCTCTTTATCTGAAAGTTGTTGCAATATGCACTTCTCTGAGCTCGGAGCCAAGAACAAACTTAGACACCGCTTCTAAAATGTCCCTGCTGCATGCAGCATGCATTGAGCAAGAGAGTGAGACTTCTGTGACAGCTACATCTGCTGCAACATCACGCCTTGTGTTGCATCCGCCCCATGTCAGATCCCACACTGTAGTGTAGGTTTAGCCATAAACGCAAAAATCACCCTTTAGCGTCTGTATGGAACGCACTGGGCAGAACGGTAGCTCAAATGCGGCGCTGTAAGATGATGTAGTATTAAGTGGGACAACGGTGGGGCGCCATGGTTGCTCACCTGGTAGAGTGGCGCCCCATGTACAGTACCGAGGCTCAGTCCTTACCGCAGGAGCCCAGGGTTCGATACTAACCTGTGGTCCTTTGCTGCATGTCTTAACATATCTCTCTCTCTCCCCCTTCCATGTCTACAACTGTCCTATCAATTAAATGCCAAAATGCCCCAACAAATAAAGTAAACAAAAAAAGAAGAAAAAGGGCGACAATGGTAGCAAGTAGTATGAAAGGCCGAAAATCGGCGTAAGGAGGTTGATTGGGGTGATGGATGAGAACCCAAGAGACCGGGGATCTTGTGCCGCATGTCAGTTAAACATACGTCCCGACCCAGAGCGTCGAAAAGTGACGCCAAGAGTCCCGATGAAGCGCGTCTAAATATGACGCTAAAGGCCTTTTGCGTCAATAACAAAAGCCAAAGGCACCTGACCAAGCGTCGCTTTTTGATGTGATGGGAGTGAGAATGTGTTGATCAGCAGGGCTCTCGTGTAACATTAGGCAACAAAACCCGAGATATTTCATTTCCTTTCCAATTTGGAATACAAATGTTGACAACTGCAGAAATCTCATTGTTTGCTTTTCGGTGGTGCTGGAATAATTTCAACTGCAGACTGCATGGCATCACAGCTGATTGAGTGAACATAAGAGAGCTACAGTACAATGCTGATGAAAGGCTATAAATTGAATAATCCAGGGAGGCATAATAAACTCTTTGCTTCCATTTGTGTTAAGACCTAAAGAGCCCATTGGCTGATTAAAAGCATTATTTCAACTGGCAAGAGTCTCCCCGTCCGTCTCCCTCTCTGCATACACAGACACAAACACACACACACACACACACTGCACCCATTACTGTGGGACAGGGTGCTGGGTTATAACAGAGATAGACATCCACTTTGGGAGTTTGGGTTGGTAGAATCTGCATATACAGTACATATATACAATAATGCATTCCCATTTGGAATCAATGATTCAGTGATTATGTAATTGTGCTCAATCAGTTTTTTCTCTCTGGAGTTGTGTTAACTGAGCCAAAACATCCTTAAAAAATATAATATCCTAAGAAATAAAAAAAGAAACATTATTATACATGTTGTCATTGCACAGATTAGGTTGGTTTATGATCCTTTCTTGTTGCATCTCAGTAAACCATGAATGATTTTTTTTTTTTTTCCCATATTGGCATCAGAAAAAATAAATAAAAATCCATGTCAAAAGCTGTCAACACTATGCCATCCCATAGGCCACCAATGCTGGGCGACTGCACACACATCTTGGCTATGATTCACGTCCCCCTGCTACATGTATGACACATCCACAGTTACACTCGGTTCCAGGACTCCTCATCTCCCAAATGGTGCCTTCTGTTCTCATTCTGGGCTTCTTTGAAAAGATCCAACAAAAGAAGCAGAGCTGGCCGGTTTTATTTTCCATTCTGCTTTTCTTTTTCTTTTCTTTTTTGCTGGTACCTCACTGAAATTAAGTGAAAATTACTGGAAAATACACTTGTTTTTCCCAGATCTAATTATAAATTCATAATAACCCAAACAATTCCTTCTGGATGAGGATATAAGGGATGGATTAACACTGACAGAGATCCCTGCCTGTCTGGAACATTGAATTCCTAAATGGTGATGCTCACCCCACACTGAAAATGGTGGCACAGTGCATCCTTTGCATTTTTATAGACCTACTTTGCATATTGGATTTAAGTGGGTCAAGTGAAAAGTAACTTAAAGTCCAACTGAAATGAAATTGCATTTTTTTTTTTTTTTTTTTGCTACAGCCCAGGGAGAAATTTATATATACATTTTTGTCATGATAGTTTTACATTAATTCGACTTCTGCGTTGATGGAGACCTTATTTCAATACAGCCTATCAAATCTTGCGGGGCACGATCATAATGAGTCTGACAGCAGCCTGCTACACAATACAAGAGCTATATAACAACCCACATTAGCTTTCCTGCTAAAGTCACCTTAGCTTGTGAACGAGCCACCAAACAAACATACACTGAGGAAGATTAATTAGCTGCTCAGCTGCAGCACATTAAACAGCATGCAACTGCAAATGTCACATTAGTCCAGTTAGATGCTGGTATGGTTCTTACTTTCTTAACACTACTAACAACACAGTCTTCCCATGAAATATGGGCTGCAGGGCATGTTTATTTAGTCCCCGGTTCTCTACTGCTGTCAATCAAACATAAACACTGACACGGCCCGCAAGCATTTCTGATATTTCCCCGAATACCTTTTTTCTTCCCTTCAATAATAAAACAAAAAAAATACATTTTTTACAACAAAAAGGGATGACCAAATGTGATTTCAGTTGGACTTTAGCAAAAATCAAAACAAGCGCTTAAAAGAGTTAAAAAATCATGCGTTTTCAACATATCCTCTTAATATCCTTTTCCTAAGTTAAGAACTATAAAGAAATCAAGATGTTCATGTATGTTCACGTATGAAAACCAATTAAAAGAATGATTAGAAAGAAAGAGAAATGGTTGAGACACCAAGCCCTTAATCCAGCAGCTGTACGTCTTAATCAGTATATACACAAGGACTTGCTAAAATAGCATTTAATTTCAAGTCAACGCCAATGATGGTAATTAAAAAATGACCAGTCATTGCTTGCCAGGTGACTATGTGGATGCTGTTGTCATGGTATAATTGGAAAGGGACAGCCTCAGATAATGCTCATTGATTGAAACCTATTGATTCCAATGCTCACACTAGCAGAGAGACCCTAGCTGCCCCTTTGAGTGAGACATATATACTGTATCTTTATCTGCTTTGATTAAGTCCACACGACTAATTCTTACCAGCCAATGTATTGGCATTTTGATTGCAAAATTAAATAACTTTTAGCCCTGGAGCCCTCTTTTCAAGCTCTCGAATCCCATATTTCACACTGTTTTGATTCATAATTTAATTTGCTGTCTGAATGTGAAAACATATTGGACCAAACCCAATTGGCCTCCTTCATATCATCACCAACCAGTCTTGTTTTCCTCGTAAGCACATTATATGAACCTGACATCATGTTTATTTGATGACAATAACATAGTTTGGTCAATATAGTGCAATAGGTGCAAAGCAATCAAAACAAATAAAGTTGATAAGGGATAGAGAATCTGCGAATGCTTGTATAAAAATAGGTGTTACATTGATTAAAACAGAATTAATACTTCAAATAGCATTTATGAATATTATTTTTTGATAACTTACCAATTTCACATATTAAGAATGAATACCCATATTCATTTTTAATATAATAATCTCCTTTATGAGAGCTCATTGAAGGCTAACCCGCCTTCCAATTCCAAAAAGTGCAGAAAGCATACAAAGACACTTTTTTTTTTTCATCTTCTTCAAATGACGCAGTCTTTTTTTAACATTGGGGGTGTGCCACTTTCAAAAAAAGCCACTTTTACAATGCAGAGCTACAGTAAATGAAACTACAAACATAAGCCTTTCCAGAGGATCATGGAGTATGATGACACAGGTAATACTGATGTAGAATCAAAAGTTTTGAAAAGACATGGCAGATTATATCAATAAATACTTACTTACAGACTACAGCAGAAAATAGTCCTACACAGTTTTGATGATCTGCTGTACAGTGTTTTTCTCCAGGAGTGATTTTATAAACATTTCTTTTCTGATTCACAATATACCTTATGTATGGTTATATTCCTGAAAATGAAGTTGGGTAAGATTTACCTGTACACTTACATTTTGTGTGTTTTTGTTCACCATAGAAAAATAGATTTTGCATCATCAGTTAAGTAGAGCAATTTTGTTCATCCACGTTTCAGAAAGCTGTATCCATTCCTGTAATGTCATGTTTCAGAAATAAGAATAAGATTGTTTTGGCACACCCCGTTTTAAACTCCTTTGCTTTTGCTTGTGTGTGTGTGTGTGTGTTGTGCCAAGGCACCCTATAAACTGAGCCACTGTTTCAAGGAGGGTCAAGAGAGAAAATGCTTCATTACATTAATGATTCTGTTCCTCAGAACTGGCTAAAGGTGGTCTGTTTCTCAAGAACTTCGAGGTAATCGGGCTCAGACTGCAGTTTAGCTTTTAGCTCCAAATATTCATTTCTGTTGGGCTCGACATAAACAGTACTGGGTGTCGTGCCATAGAGCACTGTTTCTCTTATCCTCTCTGGGTGCAAGAACTGACGTCTGACATCAAAATTTGGGTTGTATGTGTATGACACAGGCCCCGTGTACTTGTACTCTAAATTGGCACCTGCTGGGATAGATGGGATTGACGGATGGGGGGACTGCTTATCGTGCTCAAGGATGCCTCTGAAGAAATGGTCGGCATCCTGGACAGGGGAGGGGTTTTCACGTGGCTCGATGGTGCTAACACTGTATGTAGGGCTCCTCATCGTACTGCTGTCCCTCTCATCATCCGGAGTACTTCTGTACGTGACTTTGAGCTCATGGAGGTCCCGGTAATCCTCCACTGTGTTGCCTTCTCGTGACCTGTAAATGGGGTTTTTGCACATATGGCCCATAGGGTGGGGAATATACTCATAGACGTGGCCCACCGGGGCCTTAACTTTGGGGCCAGAGCGGTTGCTGTAGAGGCTGTATTGCAAGTTAAAAGAGCTGACGTCTGAGTTGTTGGTGCTAGTGCGGTCACTCTGGGATTTTTTGCGCTTTTTCATTACGACGACAAACAGCCCTGCGGCCACAAAGACGGACATGATGAAAACCAGCAGGAGGCTGAGGATGAGGACAGAGAGGGGGACGGTGCTGCTGGGGGTGTTGAACTTCTGTGGCACGTCGGTGGTGACGACCAAGTCGTCCATGGGCTCGTCCGTGGGGAGCGTTGGCGAAACGTAAGCATCAGAGTAGTCTGGGCAGAGCTGCTCCGACTGGATGGAGCGCACGTCCAGTCCAGTGTGGCGTCTTGGCGTTTCACACACCACCTCATTAACCACAGTGCCTGCGCTGAGCTGCTCCAGCCATATCTTCATCCCCACTATGTCGCAGGAGCAGTCCCAGGGGTTTTCAAAAAGATCTATCTGCACCAGCAGCTTCAGCTGATCTAAAACACCACTCACAGGCAGGTTTTGGAAATGGTTGTTGCGCAGATTAAGCCTAGACAGAGAGAGGCTGGAAAAGATGCCCACCGGTAAGGTTTTCAGGAGGTTATTGTTGAGGAAAAGCAGCTGGAGATTAGGGAGGTAGCGGAAAGTGCCCGCATCAACCTCCTTGATTTTGTTGTACTCTAAATAAAGAAACTGCAAGTTCTGCAAACCAAAAAACATTTCTCCTGTAAGCCTGTCCATGAGATTACCATTCAAATACAGCCTTCGCAAGTTGGTTAAATCCCCAAAAGCCCGGTCGTGGATCAGACTTATCCTGTTGTTTCCCAGGTGAAGCAAATCCAATCCAACAGCATCCACAAAATCTGATCTCCGTACCACAGGGATGTAATTTCCAGTGAGATACATTTTTTTAGGATTGTATGGCTTGGGTTTTAGATCAGAAATGCTTTCAATCTTTCTCTCTTGGCAGTTGACATTTAGCCCAATCTCAGATATCTGCAGGTTGCACGTGCAGGCAGTGGGACAGTCCAAAGGCACAGGAGATTTGGTCTGAAAAGCAATGATGGGGCCATAATTGTAAGGGTTACCACCTTGTATTCGGGAAGTGGGCTTTAACCTAGTTCTGTTAAATTGCCGTGTGCCCTTGGTTGGCCTAGAGGACGACCTAAAAACTGCCGAGGAGGTGGCGGAGACTGTGACAGCAGCAGGTGTGGTCTGGTAATATCCATTGGTGCTGCTAGGTGGTGCAGGCCTGACTGTGTCTTCGAGGGTTCTTCTTGGGCAGAGTTCCTGCTTGGACACCTCATCCAGGTCCCTGCCGTGGAGCCTGAACGGCGTCTCACACACCACTTCTCCCACCAGAGCCGTGTAGGCTATGCTCTCCAGCCAAGCCTTCAGAGCAATCAGCTCGCAGGAGCAATTCCACGGATTCTCCTCTAGTTGTAATTCCACAACTTTGTCCATGTGCTCCAGGAGGCCGATGTAGGGGAACATTTTTAACCGGTTCCCCCTCAGGTCCAAGTGCGTGAGCGGAACATTCCGGAAGATATTCGTGGGCAGGGCAGAGAGCAGGTTGTCATTCAAAATCATCACTGTCAGTTGGTATAGTTTGCTCAAGGTGTGGGGCTCTATATTGGTAATGTAATTATAATCAATCTGAAGGTATTCCAAGCTCTCCAGTCCTGCAAAGGTGTCATCCCTCAGAGCGTCGATCTTGTTGTTATTCAGGTGCAACCTTTTTAATCCCTGGAGTCCATTGAAAGCACCTGACTCTATCTCCGAGATGTCATTGTTCCCCAGGTGCAGGATGGTCACCCCTGTGTAATTGATGAAATCATTGACTGACAGCTTCTTCAGGAGGTTCCCTGTCAGCAGGAGGTGGTACGTGGAGAAATGGACTGGACTGATCTCCGTCAGTCGGATGATCCCCCTGTTCTCGCAGCTCACGGTCAGGATCCCTTCCTTCTCCTCGCACGTACACAGGTTTCGACAGATCTCCCCATAATTGTCATACATCTCGACCAGCCTCAGAGATGATGCAATCAGAAGGATTATTTTTAGGATCCAGATATGCATTTTTCCTGGGAGAGGATGCCCCAGCTCACTCAAGTGCGGTACCAGTATGAGGTGTCATCTATGGAGGAAAAGAAAAAGGACGTGTTCTGTTTTATATAGCAAGGAGAAGAAAAAAAACCCATATGTGACACATGTATTACAAAAATGCATATATATTAATGTGGACACACTGATTGACAACTATTCATAACAAACACACACAGCCAAAGACAAGTGGGTCTATATCAATGTTTGTTCGTTATGCAGATGTGTTATGTCGGCGTCGCTTTAGGTTTTGAGGGTGTCGGAGAAGAAGCGACCTGGATGAATCTACTTAAACGATAACATATAATCAAGTTGATGGCACAACTACCCGCGGTGGATGGCCACTGCGCATTTTTGATAGCTCGTCTGAATTACAATCCATCTTGGAAGGAAAGAAAAAAAAAAATAAAAAGGCTTCGCCATCCACCGTGTGCAGACCAAATCATTTACTAATCTAATCCCTTGAGAATTTCCACACACAACAACACACAACACTGTCCACATATCTCATCGCTTTGTGAGACGGATCTTGTTTTGTTTCTCTTTTCTTTTTTTAACGATTCAATCTTACCAACAAACTAGCATTACAATCTCAAAGATGCAACTCCTGTCTTCCAACCAAAAATATTTCGCACTCACCCCGCATACCCAACGACTTGGCAACAGTGGGGAAACTGTCGGATCCCTTCTCTCCACCTCCGTCCAAGCAACATGAGGACGGGGAATCTATTCGCCTGTTATGATAAAAAAAAAAAAAAAAAACGATCCCGGGTAATAAATACAATAAAGATGATCTCTCTCATAAAATTATCAGCTGAGAGAAGGAGTCTATGTTCATCTCAAAATCCGGCCTGCGATAGAAAATGTGAATATCAGCCTACAAGGCGACAGTCGCAGCCCTTCTTCTGCCCACGGGCGAAAAAAAGAAATGAGGAGTTGATCAAAGGCAAATAAAGAAGTGTTGTGTATCTCATAGCGGATCTGTGATCGAAATTGCATTTTGACGGTTAGTATATACTTCCATAATCAAGCATGCTATATGGCATCTGCTATATAGAAGGTTACAGATAGTCTCCCTCTCTCTCACTCTCCCAATCCGCCACAGACGCGTGAGCGCGCGTCCACACACACACACACACACACACACACACACACACACACACACGCACGCACGCACGCGCGCGCGCGCGCAGACACACGTTCGGTCTGTGTGCGCTCCTTAAAGGAGCACAAAAGCCTACACATCGACCCAGTGCATCTCGCTAAATATGCGCATTTTAACATACACGAGCATGTATGGTTGCTGTATCTGACAGGTGCACACACTTTCATCTCGTTTTTCTTACATTTGAGTTTATTGCCACAACGTCAAGAAATGACATCGCCTCTGGATATAATAGATAACTTGAAAGACAGTGCGTCTGTCGCCGGGTCTGCCTCTACAGATGCTGTATGATATAGGCTACGTGAGCTTAAAAATACAGGCTTGGTATTGCCATAGCAGCCGCAGACAAATTGCTTAACAGCATCTAAAATCCGGATCCACTTCAGCAATGCAACTAGAGGCTAGAAAAAGATTTCAGCACCACGGACAGATCCACTAAAATGTTTAAGAGAGCGAGAGAGAGAGAATAAGCATTGTCCTCTTACCGTGCTGATCCCGGTAAACGCCAAAGCATCCCGAAAATCACGGCTATGCCCCGTCTTTTTTCTCCAACCTCAGTGAAAACATGGATTTCGTGATTTCACCGCCCGCACTTCCGTCGGCTTTCAAAAAGAAAAAAAATACTTAAAGTCAAGTCTCCTCGGTGTTTAGCTCCATAAACCAGGCATCGGAGTACACATACAGTCTCATTCAGGCCAATAACGTGACAGCCCGCGCGGCAAAACGGGCTCCTGTATTCTTCCAGCAGCGACTGAAATCATCAGCATCATCTCGGAAAAAGAGCCAAAACCAAAGTTCGAACATGGTAAAGAAAAGGGGGCGAATGAAAACTCGGTAATCCCACATCAGACAAGACTTGCCGCATGCATTTTAACTGTGACTTTCATCCATGCGCACTGATGAAGCGGAGGAGAGAGGCACGAATCTCCTTGTCTGCTGCCAGTGGTGCGGCTTGTACCAGTTTATGTATAGATCTGCCCAAGGTCTCTTTATTTCAATTGCCAGACCGTTCAAATCGACCGGAGATCAGTGCATTTGTTCCTCCAGCCTTGGATGCAAGAATCTGATCCCCCTCCTCCAGTCCTGCATTGGTCATGAGATATCCTACAAGCTTTATCTTCCCACCAACGTTTCAACTAGTGGAACTTGATCTTGGTTGGTGCAAAACAGCGAGTCCACTTACAGCGATGGACGTATTATGAAACATTTACCATAGTTATGTTATTTACCATAAACATGCGAAATCACTCGTAAAAATGCATTAATCCCCCAAGCTCAGGACTGTCACAGCGCAGAAATGAAAAGCAATCTAATGCATGCAATACTCTTTAAGGAGGTATGGTAATGTGGAAGAGGTGGGATGGAAGGGAGGGAGGGATGGGGAGGGGGGCAGGGAAGAGGGAGGCTGAAAGAAGACCCGTAGAGGGCAGCACAATGATGAAAAAGGCAGCTTGGCAGCTTTGCATTTCCAGACTGCACTTTGTAATTCAGTGTATTTCAATTCAACAGCAACAGCCATTTCATTTGTCACTCAGAGCTCTTGCTATTTCCTACCGAGCTGGGGATCTTATTTGTATGCTTTTGACAGTCACAACTGGACATGTTGAGCTTTTCTTTTATTACTATAATTATTTTTAAAATTATAACACTTTGAATTCTTCTCAACGAGCCTTTGATTTCCTTGGAGGGATTGTGGGAAGCTGCTGTATGTATATATTGGTCTGACACTCACCCTGGATTCATCTGGTCTCTTCATTACTCAGCCTGGAAAGATATTCCTCGAGACAGCCTTCAAATGAATGCAGAATGCTCGCCACTGTTGGAATACATTTACTTATTAGCAGCACATTGTTCACATCCCTCCACCTTTAGTGGGGTGATGCTTGGCTGTCAAAACAATCTGAATACCTGCTTTAAAACTGATTTACCAAAAAATAAACTTTTAATTAATATTCTCTGAACTGGCAGATCTGATTTGGATCAGCTCATAATGCCACACAGTCCTAATGCAGATAATCTTTAACCTATTTTAAAATTAGTAAAGTGGGTATTAAAGTTGCATCAGACAAATAAGGTCAAGCAAACATTCATTCGTACACCTCATGTCTCTTTATGGACTCTTCCAAATACACAGATTAAGCCTATAGTCCCAGAAAACACAAATTTACAAGAGATCTGCATTGAAAGAAATGAATGTACTGTAGGATTAGGTTTAATCCAGTTTTGTACCAAATACTCTAGCCTGCTAATGCTGCCATGTTGCTGTAAGCGCACTGCATTTTACCAAATCATGGCTTATTTTGCCCCTTGTTGAAAGAGCAAATCAAGTCAAAGCCACAGCTGCCCTCTTACCCTCTTGCTGTGGGACAAGAAACTTTAGAAGCACTTAACTAAAGCCTGAACAGAAAATCGAATTAAATCTAGCATATGGTGGGGCCGCCATGTCCAAAGAGATTTCCCACTTAGTCAGTATCGTGTGGTAATAAGTCAACTCTTATGCTCTCTTTAGCATGTGGGGAGCGACAATAAGCAGATGTGGCATCCATGACGCCTTTCCAAAATTAGCCTTGGAAATGCATTGAATTATCTTAAAGTCTTGAGCTCTGTAATCGTATTAACAGTGGTCTATCCTGTGGGGATGGACAATTTGGTATCTGTGGAAATCCGGCTGGAATACAGAGATGAAATGCAGCAGGGTATGTGCTCCCTCCCCCTGGAAGGGAGAGTGGCTGGCTCCCCTGAGAGGCATCGTTGCATCAAAGAGTAGCTGTCCTAAATCATCTTTTGCCTTAAATGACTTTGTGTACTGCGGATGGGAGAGCTAGATACTCTTGATAAAGTAGTGCCTAGATGAAGATGGTGGAGTGTGTTTGGGCAAGTTTTATAGGTATACAAGTTTATCTGCACACTTGTATGCACACACAAATGGCTTTCGCTGCATGTGCATGGACATGAATCTTTACCTCACAAAGGCTAATGGATTCCTACAAAACGTGAACGCTATTATCATAGATCAGCTGCATAAAACACATACAATTTTAATCAGGTCTGGTACAAATTATTAAGTAATTAAAAGCAAATGAAAGTTCACGCTGTGGTACGTTTAACATGTATCTTTTGCATGAACCAGACTGTTTTTTTTCCCACCATGTAATGAAAGATTTCTTTCTTAAAAGCTCATCACCATTAACATATTAGCTATTAAGTAAGGCAAATAATACTGTATCGAAGCTACTGTAGGGTGAAATAGTCGAAATCCATTCCATTTTTTACCTATTTTAGCTTTATTTTATGTTAAATTTGGCATGGTTTGGCACTGTTGGCATGGCAACTGCTGGTGTGACTGTGCCAGACAAGCATTATGAATCAGAACAAAGGTTTAGTTCAGGTACTGCAATTAGAGTGAGCTCCATCTTCTCAGGAATCAAGAATGAACTTTTTCTTCTCACTTGATACTGAAAAATATGATGTGCTCTGTGAACATGAAGGACATAACCAAATTAATTCAATCTCAATATGCTGATGTGAAATTAGTTGAGAGTGATGGCATTCTTATCCCAAGTTTGGAGTTCTGTTGTCTGTGATATCAAAGAAAAAGGCTTCAGTGTGGGGCTTAGTGTGCTGACTGGATACATGTGCACCTAGTAAACATGGTTTCTATTACTTGACCTTTATCCATGTAGTACATGAGGTCAGCTCGGAAAAATAAAAAAAACTCATAATCCTATCAGATTTGGAACCTGATTTTTATATGGTCAGTAGTGGCATTATGTAACAATATACTGTCTATTCATGATGACGGCATTACAGTAAAGCTATAATCTAAAGGCCTCAACTATCTTGCTTTTTTACTTTTCTAAATCTTACAAGCAGGAGGTGTATTGAAAATATTTGACTGTCTGCCATAATAGAAGGCAAATTCTTTTGTCGGCAGAGATCCTGACATGCATTGTGCTATGATTAACTTGTGAGGTCTCATCTGGCTTGTGTGTCCAGGGGCCAATTGGTGCTGCTCGCAATTTCCGTCCTAACCCGGCAGGTCTAGAACAGGTCTTCAGGGGCCAGGATCCATTCAAAATGCTGATAATGTGGAATTAGAAAAGCACTTTGGTTTGACAGTACAATCCAACTGGCACATCTTCTCTGTTGATAACAAGATGCAGTGAGGAATTACAGTACAGAAACTTTCTCTGTGAGAAATTGCTTTACATAAACAATGACTAAACCCTGGAAGCATCATTTGGCCCAGTAATGGAATGAAGGCTAATGAGACAACCAAGGACGGATGGGATGGGAAAGTGAAAGTGTTCTATTGCTATGTGCTTGTGTCACTCCACCAATCATGCCACTAAATGGATTCGGCCCTTGCAGTGCCACATTTAATGCAACTACCATAAAAGCAATACACACATAATAGCTGTATGTAATTTTGACAGCTATATTAACATATAGAAATAAATATCAATAATATGTGACTTACACACATGGGAAGAGGACAAGCACAAGTTTCCAATACAAGACATAATTTGTCAGGCATAATGAAACGCTCAGGGTTTAATATGTTTGCATAGATGTTAATTTGAGAGTCCCACTTTTTCCTAAAAGTTCTACGTCCCATCACAAGAAGTAAACACCAGTACAGTTCTATTATTGTATCTGGAATATTTTCAGTTATCGACCACACAACATTTATTTTGACAGAATGATTTGTTAAAGTAGCAACTATGACTAATAAAATCCAAGTCTCTGTAATTATAAAACATAACGTTGTTGGTTACACATCTGAGCCAATGAGCTCCTAGATAGGGGACAGCTGGGTGTTCACATCATGCAATGAGCTCTTGCAGTCAGTGGAGAACAACTGGGATGCCCAGCACTCATGTCATGACGTTATTGTTGCTGATGTCATGACACCACGGCAAGTTGGGATCAAGCCGGACAGAAATCTTACTGGCCTAGCTTATCTAAAAAAAGCCTGCTATCAGTAATTAACAAATAATACAATGCCAAGGGACCTTTCAAATTGTTGGATAATACATTTCCAGCTATTAGTAAGACGATATAATTGCAGCTGTGTATGTTTTTTTTTGCATCAACCCCATCATGACACTTGATATCCCTGTTTGCTTTTGTCATGATGCTACCCGTCAATGGCACGGCCTCTTATCAGAAGCACCATAGCTAACGTCTATGCATTCATCACAGCTCCGGATGATGTAGAGCTCTGGTGTGAGTTCCTACCAAAGAGCGAGAGCACAGCTGCTCTGACAGCCATGATTGATGGTCAAAGCAGGACGAGGGGTTGCACAGGGAGCCCTTGCCTTTTCTTTTTTTCACTATGACTTGGCTTGAGCCTGCGAGGTAATTTAAAAATGTTGAATCAGTAACATGCAAACTTAACCAGGGGCTTTAATGATTCGAGCTGCTGACAATGCGATAAGCGCATCCTCACTCTATCAGGGAGTGCATTGGATTGACTTATTAGCTTCCTGCGCAGAGGAACAAAAGCACTGAACCATAACCAAGTCAAGTCCACTCATTTGACTGTAGTCAGCGAGTCATGAAGGCTTTTAAGGTTATGAGTGTACTTTAGGGCGTCTAGCGCAGGCAACAAAGTATGCTTTTGTAAGTTTAACTGAACAATCTGGCAGTTAATCATTCTGTCACGAAATCAATCATTAGCAAGCTACATCCATGTATATGCATTTAAGTTGGCTCATTATTCCACTCTCTAAGGGTGGATGCAAGGAACATGATCCGAATAAAAGAGCTTGGATTTAACTATAAACACTAAGCACTGGGGTGTTCCGTCTAGAAACCTACTTGGGACTGAGTCATTTGTAAGTTGTTGCAATGACAAACAATGCGAGATGGAAAACACTTGGAAGGAAATGGCAAAGATATGGATTGAATTTGAATCAAACCAAAGTAAGGATGTTATGTCGTGCAGTGAGAATGTTCTCCTTAAGGCCGGCAATGTAATTCTAATGTAGGCGAAACACATGTTCACATTGTGGCTTGATAGGAGGTCCAAATCATAAATGTACATAAACTCCATGGGATGTTTTTTATCAGGCTGGGAATGGATGATGATGGAACACCAGTGTTCAAAACGTACAATGTAGATACATTTATTCTCATTTTATTGTTATTTTAGATTGTAAACAGGGTCAGAGAAGATGCTGCTGTCATTCAGGGCAAGATATCGGCAGGTGACAAATTCTACAAATAAATACACATAAAACCACAACTTGTTACAAAAGTTTTTGTAAGGATTAAACAAATGACATACTATAGCATGTTAATTTGGGAATCTTATAGGGTAGGGTTAGGGGGTTAGGGTTTGTTACCTTTGGACAGAGCCAGGCTAGCTGTTTCCCCCTGTCCCCAGTCTTTATGCTAAGCTAAGCGGTTTCTGGTGCTTCACATTAAGCATACAGACATGAGAACCCCTGGTACAGAACCTTCTCCTCGAACCTTTGCTAGAAAGCTAATAAGCATATTTGTCAGAACAAATGTTCCAATACATTCAGCATCATAGGTGTTCCTACAACCCACAGGAGCGTTTCCTAAATTAGGGTCCCTAACGTCGCAGGAGATCAACATGTCCTTATACCTAAACGTAATGGTGGCAGTTTTAAACAGATGGTTAAGTTGGAAACGATCGGGATTGGTTACGTTTAGGCAAGAAAACTACTTGGTTAGGTTTAGGAAAAGATCAGGATTTAGGTTCAAATAAGTATGTAGCTTAATGTAGTTACTTATAAAACATGTGTATGTAAATAAGTGAATGTTGACTTTTGGTTTTACATGGGACATGAAGCGGTCTCCTGGGTCTAAGTCCTGTGTTTGATTGACCCATCCATCCACACCAACCTCCTTACGCTGACTTTACCGCTCTATACTATGCCACCTGACTTCTTCCATTGCTCCTGTCATAATTGCTAAGACCACTAGAGATCGCAGCCACAATAAACAAAAATATGGGTCGTAATAAGCTGCATGCACAAACAACCTATGGCCTCATTTTTGGGGCGAGGACGGTGTCAAGAATATTGAACTATCCCTTTAAGCAGGGAATCTTTTATGGAGAATGTCTGGGCTAAGATAGCTGCAGAACAAAGTTACAAAACACATAACAGTGTTACTATATCATGAAATAGCTGAAACCCAAAGAGAGTAAAGTCAAATGGTTTAAGAAAGGCATCATGACGTATCCATTCTCTCCAAACCCTGAAAACCAAGACAATAGAGGTGCTGGAAAAGCAAAACAGAACACCCTATTAGATGAGAATCGTTCCAATCAAGTTACAAGTGCAAAGCTCTACTTTTTGTCTGTGAGCACTACTCTAAAGAGCTTCCACGAAGTCTAAAATGAGCACCACTAACTGCCACTTCACAGAAGCTCTTCAGGGTAGACAACAACAACAACAGGTGAACAAAGTGGATGTGAGGTCACATGTGGATCTGTATAAGCTGGCAGGAACAGCCATTTATCTAAACATACAATAACTGGGACTATTTTCTGCATATAAACCGTCTTTGCACAAATGTCAAAACTGTTATACAGCTGAACTTTATGCGTATGACCTGTGTGAGAAAACAATGCCAGGACATGTTTTGAAATGAAACGGCTTTCTGACCTAAGATTTTTGTGATAAGTGTTTGATCAACTTTGTCATGCTGCTCCATCAGGGACAACGTTCATTGATGCACATTGTGTGCCGTGCAAAGCTTAACTGAGATTTTCCCTTTCATTTTTTTTTCAGCTCTGGCTAATCATTTTGACTGCACTTTCTTTTTAATTTCATATTAAAAAAAAAATCACTGCTGGATTTTAATCTTTGAGCGAACAAGCAAGAGGGAAAGAGGGGGTGAGGCTTGCCAAGCCAATTAGGCAGGCAATAATGGATTGCAAGTCACTAGAGGAACCATTTGCCCTCTATTTAAATAGTCAAGATAATTACAGTATATTCAAAATATACGAATGAGAATATCAGCATGTACAAATCAATTCAGCTAGCTGATTTGTTTTATCTGTCTGGAATCAGTAGTCACAGTGACAGAGATGGCTTTTGGCGTTGAGCACTCTGTACCTCAACATGTCAGCACCCTCGATCCTGCAGACATTTCCCTTTAACAGGGAGACGGCAGAAAGAAAACTGTTTGCTCCAACCGGCTGACACAAACTCAAAAACAATATTTCCTAGCAATTAGCATTGTTTAGATGCTCGATAGCTAGACTTCAACAACAAAAGAGATTTTTTTTTGTTCAACTCCGAAGAAGCTTCAGGTGCCAAAATCTGGTTCTTTCATGCTTTGATGATCAAACAGCTTGATGAAATGCCGCCTTTGTCACTTATTCTACCTTCGGGTTCGATCTCTCGAGCCACATTAAAAGCTTTTGTGTGCACAGTCCTCCTTTTTTAATTCACCCTTGGGCTGTTTTTACAGACACAGTGTGAAGCACTGGAGGCTTCGCAGCAGCTAGGGAAGGTTGAAAGATTGTGTGGTGGCTGGGAAGGGCCTGACAGTCTGGGCACTGGATCAGTCAGTGGATTTGGGGACTGCTGGCGAAAGCTATCCCCTAGGTGCACTGTCAGAGCAACTTGCTTCATACTGGAACTGTGTGTGTGTGTGTGTGTGTGTGTGTGTGTGTGTGTGTGTGTGTGTGTGTGTGTGTGTGTGTGTTGGTCTCTCTATGTATCTGGAATCAGGATTTCTCTAGCCCCTGGTGGACTCCCTGATGGCCTAGATGGAAATCCCAAACAAGCTGAAGACTCCTATGGCCTAGAAAAATAGCTTTTACAGTCAGTGCTAAAGTGACAAGATTACATATTACACGTGCTTGCAACATGCTGAAATTACACTTTTGTATACTTCTACTTCTGACTTGTAATCATTTCAAACAAATTAAAAAAAACTATTGAAAGAATAACTTAACTTACTGTTTTTCTTGGTTAATACAGTCATGTATAATACTATCGATTGGTACATTAGATAATGATGATGATAATAATAATAATAATAATAATAATAATAATAATCCCCCTTGCATATTAACTAAAATAATTAACAATAATGGGGAGCCTAGTAGCAAAATGATCCAAGTTGAATTTCATTGGCAAAATCTTTTAGAACATGAACTGCACTTGTTTCTTTGCCCGAACTGTTTAAATGCCAGTTACACATTTAAACTAAAAATACATTCATCTCCTGCTGGAGAGTGAGCGCAAGCTATGCTCTTACTGTCATCTATTGTTTCTGACTGATATGTTTGTTAAATTTTGCTTCACCCATGTTGGTCTACTTCTCTGGGCGTGCAAAGCAGAGAAAGGGGAGGTAACCTTGCTCCTTATGACCTCATAAGGAGGAGATTTCAGATCGGCCCATCTGAGCTTTCATTTTCTCAAAGGCAGAGCAGGATACCCTTGGCTCGGTTTACACCTATCGCCATTTCATGCCACTAGGGGACCATAGGCAGGCTGGAGGAATGCTTAATGTTAAAAAACCTCAAAGTGAAATTTTCATGCCATGGGACCTTTAAAATGAGCACACACACCTTTGTCTTTGAGCATGCAATGTGCTGGCCTGACCACCAGCAATTTGGGGTTAAGTGTCTTGCACAAGGACATTTCTGACATGTGGACAGGAGTGGCTGGGGGTCAAACTGCCAACCCTGCGATTATAGGATGACCTGCTCTACCTCTTGAGCCACTGTTTTTCATTTTTTATTTTATTTTGGTAACCACCTTAAAAGTGTCTTCCTGGAGTCTTGTCGTCACTATGAGGTTGCCAGGTAACCAGCAAAGACTCAAGGACTTTATAGGCCTAAATCATGGTTTTTACAAACCAGGTTGCTGTTTCCCTTTTTCCAGTCTTTATGCTAATCTTTAAGCTATCCCTCTGCTGGTGGTAGCATCATATTTAGCAAATATCAACCTTCTCGTTTGACTAATAAGTATATTTTCCAAAAATGTGACACTAATATGTAAACCAAGTGAAAAACAAATACCATATACCAGCAGCCACAATATAACTGCTCTGTAGCTCTGTACTAGTGTTTATAGGCCCATTCATTACAATGTTTAATATTCAGTTAACAAAAATGTAAAACATGTTGTGAATAGCTAAATTTTCCAGCCATGGCTTTGCAGCACTTGGAATCCACATTCTTTCAACCTGAACTGGATTCCTTGTACAGAATATTAATATCAGCTCATATGTCCCTGAATTTTTCCATTTTCAATAAATGCAAGCACAATAAATCACAACAGACTCCACATTTTTTATTTGTCTCTCACTGAAAAAAAACAGCCTGCCAACAAAAAAAAGAAAAAAAATGCATGAAATCTTTAATCCTCATCTTTATATATACGAATTCTCCGTTGTGCAGCAACAGTTTGTTTGACAGACGTGATGAATAATTAATACGACTTAGTCAAAATATATGTGTTTCCAGCATATATACCTACAGCAAACAATGGCTTAGCTAGTCATTTTAATCCTAATTAACATCAGTGATATGGCTTCAGAGTTACGCTCGTGTTGTTTCCAAGTGATTGTGAGGTCGCCATAAGCCTCCCCCCACAAGAGAAACTATTAGCATAAAGTCACTCTTTCATTCCCTCTCATGCCTCCACAGTCTCACTTCTCAAGCGTGACTCATCATAAAAAGAAAGGAGTAATGTGCCTCATAAGTCAACAACAACTTCAATAATTCAGAAGAAGATCTTATGTTTCATGTTGATCATTTGAATGTCATGTTATTTGATATGTGGAGGGGAAACAGATCAATTGTGAGAGGGGAAGAGATGGGGAGACCCCTCCGATGCTTTCAAACAATGCTGACAAAAGTTGTGCATTATTTATAGCACAGAGACTGCAGGAACCTTATTTGACGCAAACGGAAATGTGTCACAAAGGAAGCTTATTTTTGTGTAAAATATTAAAGTCACCCAGTACACACTGAGTCCACACAGTTATTTATTTATATTCATGTATTTCATATTATTTCCTTTTGGTCTTCCAACTTAAATAAATTGTTTTCCAGTTTGGTGTGGAAGGCCAATGTTGGAAAGAAGTGCTAACATTCTTTACTTTAGTAATGTGATTGCAGAACTTTTACCTGCAACAGAGTACTTTTACATTGCTACTTTTTTGTAATAAATACAGTATTAGCAAAATGTACAAAACTACCACACACAAGTAAAAGTACTTGCATGCAGAATGTCTCGATTTAGAGTGTTAAATTACCTTACAGGGTCTGTGTATTGAATATTACATTAGTGGATTATTTTTAAGTAGTTTTTTGGGCACTTCAAGCCTTGATTGCAGACAGTGGAGAGATGTGAACAACATAAGCTTAAACACCTGTGTTGGCATGGTTAATAATGTTCATAATTTCCCACCTCTCTTTAGCCCTAAAGAAAGGGTGTCGGCACACTGATTGGCCAAGAGGGAAAAGCACCATGCGCTTCTCAATTCTTATTTAGGAGTCAGTACCCACACCCTGTGTGCAACACGTGATTTAAATAACCCTCCAATCAAGTCAGTTAAAATGTGACGTTCAGCTAAAACAAATTGGGAAAAGGGAAATGATAGCAAATATCAAAGAATGAGGGACTGCTACAGACAATGAACTGGAACATATTAACCATGGTTTTGGAATGAGATACTCAACGATGACATTTGGGTGTAATGTTGGGTGAAATGTATTTAAATTCAAATCCATTAAATTAAAAACACACCCAGGTCTCTGGGATGATCTACAAAAAGTGAACAATAACTGACAATCTTTCATAAAGATTTAATTTCAAGTGACTACATCAGTGTTGGTTATGTGATAAAACTGTACTACTATGGCAAGCCCTTTCAAAATTTAATCAGTAGCTGTAGATATCAACAATTGCTAAAGATATCTACAATTCATTCCTAACTAGTCAAATGTCAATTCTTCTTCTATGCAAGCCATGAAAGGCAAGGTGAAAAAAAATGCAGGCAGTGTTGGCCAAAGCCTAAGTGTATTTCTTATGTAGGAGATATTATATCATATCTGCATTTTTTTTTTTACCTTGCCATCGAGGGCTTCGGTAAATTCTTGATATCAACAATTAATTTCTTTGCAGTGGAAATGTTTAGTGTAGATGTAACTCAATTACAACTAGTCAACCTTTACCATTGACTTCTATTTAAAGTTAATTACAGATATCTATAAGTCAATTCTAATAAGCCAAATTTTAGATTATTGATATGTCCACTTGGAATTGTAACTAGTAATGTGGTGATCATGATTGCATACAAAGTCAATGCAATGATGCAAATTTACAGCGGGTAAAGTGAATAATGCGAATGCAGCAATGTGAACACGCAAAATTTGCGAGTCGAAATATTTGAACTCGAGGGATAAAACTTGTGAGTACACACCCAGTTTGAACACGAAATAAGAATTGCATTTCAGATATCTAAAATACAATTGTAACTAGTGAAAATTGTATTCGTACTAGTAACAATTTTATTTAACATATATACGATTCCTTTCATAACTAATCAGAATTGAATATAGATATCAAAAAAGAAATTTCCGCTAGTTAAAATTTCATTGGAGATATCTTTTATGATGCACAGTATGGATGTACACATCCAAAATGAATATGGTAAGTGTTGCCAATAAATCAGGTCATTGACAGGTCAAAATAATTTCTACGTGTGAAATATATATTTGTATCATGTATCTTAAGTTAACATTTTGATATATCATTTCTGCTCCTTAAAACCAAATTGCTACTAGTCAGCCCTACTGATTAAATTTTAAAAGGGTTAGTCATTGTACAACTCATCAACGAACATCCTCTCTCCATGGCCAGATTTCATTTGGGATTCCCCAAAATCCATTCTTACATTATTAAACTTCTCTCTCTGTGCAACCTCACTATGTTTGCCCTGGCTCAGAGAAAGCAACAACAACATGAATTAGTGACTGGACAGTATATGTCCATTGGGGAGAGGGTCATCTTGGATGCACTATAGACAAAGTATGTAGCTTTCAGTCCCTGTTGACAGAACACAATCAGTCCAGAGCAGCTGTTTATTCTGGAAGCTAGGTGGAGGACGGGTCTGTCATGATGTTCCAAGACCAGTAGCTGGTTTCGACTATTTGCTGTCACACACAATGTGTGTTCAGACAAAGAGGCAGAAAAAATACAATGACCCCTGGATCGCTATTTGGTAGCAAGAAGGATCATGCAAATTGCACTTCTAAGTGGAGAGTCTGGTTGGAGTCGCTGGGGGTTTTGTAGTGACCGTCGGTCGGAATAAGGGAGCTTTGGTAGGCTAGTACACAAAAGACCAAAAACCAAACTGAGGAGCATGAGTTAATCGTCTATGGTACAGCTGACTGACTCATGTTGGGAGACAGTAACATTTCCATGGATTCAACAGTGTTGAAATTAGACTGAAGATGGGTGATACACGGTTTAAGGTTAGTTGTTAATAAAATGATCTAACAACAAAAAATATGGTACACAAATGCTGTAAAAATTTAATTGTTGTGAACACAGGTGAGAGCCAAACACAGGACATGGACAGGGTGGTGGTAAAAAAAATTGTAGAGGAAGATCTGGATGAGGGGCTGATGGCAAGGAAATGGAAATTCAGTGACAGAAGGGAAGAATAGAGATGTTAGAGACCGGGGCTGGCGTGAGTGTGAAATGAAACCGTGGCAAGCAGAAGTCGTCAGGTTGTAGGCAGGGTAGTCTCGCGTTGCTGGACCTACCGCCACAGTTCCGCGAAGGAGGGTCTGGCTAGTCCACAACATATTCTGATATGGGGGAAAAACGTGCTCTGGTTTATTGGCATTTCTTTATACCAATGACAATGGTCTTGGGCGGCGCTCTGCAAAATAGGCTTGGGAAGGAACTTGTTTAGGGGGAACGTTCAAAGGTTCTTTTAGTCATGCAACATAAAATTCAAATAGATAGTCTAGCTAGCTGTCTGGATTTACCCTGCAGAGATCTGAGGTGCTGTTAACCATAGTCCTCAGAAATCAACTGGAGTTTAGAACGCCAACACAAAGAACACGAAAGGTGACGGACATCCTGCCAAAAATTAGGGACATCTGGCGGAATTTCAAGCGGCACCTGAACAATCCTGGAAATGAAACGTTGTCGATATATAGATTATAGGCAGGGAGACTAGCAGAAAGGCAGGCAGGCGGGTGATGACCCTGGGACACAGGAGAAACAGGTTAGTGACACAAAACAAAGATTAAGAATCAGTAGGAATATAAGTAGGTTGGCCTGGAAGCGTTACTACCACTAAGACAGAAGCAACAATCTAGCAGAGTGGTTAACGAGCCGGTTGAGCTGATAAGAAGCAGGTGAGCACACTAGCAGAGCTCATGAGCCAATTGCAGACAGGTGTGCATGGTGAGCAGAGCAAGGCGCCAGGAGACCAAGTAAATTAGCTTTTACCATGACATATTCTAAATGTGACCCTGTCTCTTAAAAATCATGTTTATATCAATCATTCAAAGTTATGTCCAGCCCATTATTACGGGATAGATATATATATTAGGGCTGCAACTAACGGTTATTTTCATTGTCGATTAATCCATCAATTATTTTCTCGATTAATCTATTAGTTGTTTGGTCTAAAAAAAAAAAGTCTGAAAATGGTATAAAATGTCGATCAGTTCTCCAAAGCCCAAGATGACGTCCTTAGATGTCTTGTTTTGCCCACAACTCAAAGATATTCAGTTTACTGTCATAGAGGAGTGAAGAAACTAGAAAACATTCACATTTAAGAAGCTGGAATCAGAGATTTTTGACTTTTTCTTCATAAAAAATAACCCAAAACAAATTAATCGATTATCAAAATAGTTGCAGATTTATTTAATAAACTCTCTAACTCTCTAAAGCATTTAGAATTCATTGGAAGAGGCATACTTCACCATATTAACATGTACCCCTGCAGTAGTACACGTCCTATTCCTTGAATGGGATCTGTTGGTAGCAGTCAGAGGATAAGTGATGTGCTGCAGGGCAGCGACTGGTGTTACTGAAGCAGAGTGGAGGCATGCTCCTTCACCTCTATCTGTTCTAATAGTTTGAACTACGACCAGTGACACCCCCCCCACATTCACAAACTTCATTTTTCAACCTTCCCTGCAGGCCACCACTGTTATCCACCTCAGTTATCGCAAGTAGGAGAAAGTACCACCAATAAAAAAAAAGCTAAATAGTGTCTTAGCTATTCGTTAATTGAAATAGAAAGGAAAACAAAAAATGCAAATACATCTTTTGCCTGGTTTGGACACACTGCCAGTCTCTATCACTAATGTTTTGTTTCCCTCCCTGGAAATAAAGCGGGGTTAAAGAGAGAGTGAAAAGATGGGTCGAGGAGGTGTTTCTTCCTCCCAGAGGTAATTACATATTGATCCAAGTCACTGAAGATCTAAACGGTGACACTGCGTTTAGTTTTATCTTAAAAGGAACCTGACTGTGTTTTTTTCTTTCTTTGTCTCCTTAAACTCTACTGTGGCTGAGAGTGAGGAGAAATGATATTCAGCTAATTACATTTTCATGGAGCCGTCCCTTGTCTCCTGCTTTCAGGTCTCTGTTGTTATGGACTTTACAATTACTTGATAATTAAATGGTGGAGGTCTTTCTACTCTACTGTTTGCAAAGTCCTTTATTCGTTCTATAAGGGAGACTTTTTAAATTACCCAGTCACTACCTTTCTCCGCCTCTCGCTCCTCACACTCTCTCTCTCTCTCTCTCTCTCTCTCTCTCTCTCTCTCTCTCTCTCCGTCTTTCAGACTTCAGTTGCTGTCTGTCCAATGATCCAGAACAGCCTTTAGTGTCCCCCCCCAGCTGATGAATTAAAAGTGTTCCTTTGGCATTCGAGGCCTTGGTGGAGGATTCAAAGGCAGGATAATTCTTTTCTTTGAGAACGAGTCACGAGTCCCTCCATGGAGAAAACTTGTCATGATAAACTGAGAATCTTTTTTTCAGGATGCCAGAAGTGATGGACGATATTAACAAAATGTTAACGGCAATGGCATCTCAAGGCCGCCGGCATTTATGGGGAAAAAAATGCATTTAAAACCTAAATGGGGCACCAAAAAACTTTGATTATTAAGCATTCATGTCATGCAGCTGGGTGGCTTTATGTTTTGTTCCAAGAGCTGCTGACAGTTTTCATTCAGTCATATCAGCTGAGGAGGAGAGAGACAAAATGAAAGAAAAGTATTTATTTATTTATTTTATTTATTTTTTTGATTCAGGTACTCCTTTTTTTCGTCTTTTTTCGTTCTGCCAACAAAGTCTGCCCTGCTTGACCCTCGGTTATTGTAAAATTTCAATCCTGTGTTTTATCTCGCACATTTATTTCACAACACTCTCCAGGGTCTGACTCACAGTCTACACACTTGTCTGACTCACTCCCAGTTTTCCATAAAGCTGACTGAGGTGTTGCATCACAAAGCCATCGAGTGTGGATAAGTAGAAAAAACATTTATCCCTAAAATTCTGACTCTCAAACATGTTTTAAACCCTGAGATCAGGTCTATTCTTTTTCTAAGTTACCAAGTCAGTATTGCAAAAAATATTTGCAGTAATAATCAGTAGTATTTGTTAATGTGTTGTATATACACCACACATTCTAGTATTTCCACAGCACTAATCCATCAGTGTCACACTCTGCTGCTCTGAGTTTCTCTGTGTAAAATAAATGCAGTTTCCATGCTGAAAATAGGGACAGTTCAACCCCAAATCAAACATACACATCTTTCCATTTACCTGTAGGGCTATTTATCAATTTAGATTGCTGTGATGCGAGTTCCTCCACAGATGTTTCACTTTAAAAGCCACCCAGTAGCTTAAAACCCATAACCCCGTCTTTCTGCTGCTTTTATTTGAGACCTGGCCATTATTTGAATACCAGCTTATATTTTAGAGGTTACATTAATGCTTATACTTCTCTCGTCATTGCTGTTTAATCTCAACTCCTGTCACAATCTGCAGGTGATATTGGCCAAATATTTAACTTAATATAAGAAATCAATTCAGTTTGGAGTTTAATTAAGTTTCTTACAACATGAAATAAATAGCAGCCACTTCAACTTCTCTAGTTCCATTTTCAGTAACAGTTTCTACCATACTACTTTTTGAGCTCTTTGGAACCTCTTTAGAGGCTATTCCGTGAACATGTGCCCAATTTCATTGAAATGTATATATCATACTTCCTTATCTTTCCATTGCTATAGCCAAGCCCTGAGCTTTTTTACATACTCCATTTCAACCTTTTTGCTTCAACCCCATCACCCTTCATTCTGAACAAGGGATTGAATATCTTTCACAGTCTCATATCGTTCTACCTTCACTTTCTATCATTTCCCAGATTCAAGAGCCAAAACGAGCGATATTCACTTATATTAAATTCAATGAAACTGCATAATTTTCCCAAAATTGGAATTTCTTTGTATCACAGGGGCCTGAAATTGTAGGTACAGCCATGTCTTCTGACATATAAATTACGAGAATGAGACTAAAACACATAATTGACTGATGATTGGTTGAAGTTATTTACAGAAGAGCCTTTCCAAATTGGTGGCCAGCATATCGATAATCAGTCGAGCTCATAGAAAAATTGACTGAAGTGATTTCTTACTCACTATTTCATTATTCAAAAGGTTGCAAGTGTGAGATTGGTCATTAATGTTCTTTTAGTTTCTCATCAAAGCTATATATATATAAATTGTAACATACATTGCAAATCATGTATTTTTGTCTTGATGCCTTTAAACTATTTGGCTAACAGCTTTATGTGTCATGATCCTGGGATTTGTTTAGTTTCCTGTTTAATTTGGAGGGTCACTTCTCATGTGTCACATCATTTTGGACTCCCTGCCTTGTGTGTTTTCCCGCCTTTGTGATTGTCCGCCCTGCCCTGATGTGTTTCACCTATTCATCAGTCCTCATGTCACCTGTCTCTCGTCACAACCCTCATTGCCTTGTGTATTTAGTCTGTGTGCTCCTTTTGGCTTCGTACTGTCACAGACTTGGGAATAGCAGGTTTGGACCCAAAATGCAGACTGGAAAAAATGAGGAGACAGCAGAATGATCTTGGAGATTTAAATAATGAAAAGTGGCTTAGAACTGAAAGTGTCTAGAGACAGGCAGGCAATAACAATCTGGCATCAGGAAGATCCAAAACTAAATCTAACACACCGGGAAAATGAAAACACTTAGAAAAACAAAACCACCAGAAAAAAAAAATTACAATGGGAGAGACAATGAACTGACACCAGAGAAAGTGAGCACACAGACTAAATACACAAGGCAATGAGGGTTGTAACGAGAGACGGGTGACATGAGGGATGATGAATAGGTGAAACCCATCAGGGCAGGGCAGGCGATCCCAAACTGCACAAGGTTGGAAGTCTAATAAGATATGACACATGAGAAGTGACCCTAAAAAATGAAACATGAAACTAAACAAAACCCAGGATTATGACATTATGTGCTTGTCCCCAACAGGAAAGCGAAAGTATGTTAACAAGACTTCAGATGAGGCTAGATTTGGACTGTATATTATTCATTGCGTTGCATGATCCATCAATAGAAGTTGCAAATGCAACACTGCAAACTTGTTGCATTCACAACTTTTCAATGTCAAATTTGGCTTATGTTGAAAGCTTTTTATTAGCAACGGCCCTGAGATGCTTGAAAGTTAAGGAGGTCTAATGCAACTTCTAATTGTCATACAAAGATCAGATGGAGCATTCTTGGCCAGGGCCAATGCAAGGTAATCAAAAGCACTTTTCATTTATTTAAAAGTGTGGCCTAAGTGACAAATAATGTTTCCCAAAAAGATGAAAAAAAGTAGCATAGTGATGGTGCTCTGAGGGAAATGATTGGCATAAACAATGTGGACACTCTACATGACCTGGGGTCTCATTTATAATGTGGCGCACGCACAAAACGGGGCTGAAAATGTGAGTACACCACTTCCCACGCAAAAAAACTTGTGGGTAATCTGTGATTTATAAAGGGAACATTGCTTACAGATGTGTGTACGCATGGTTTTATAAATCTGAATTTTTTTCGCCGTACGCCATTTTTTGCTTTTGGGCATACGTACCCTTTTAGTAAGGATCCCATGCACTGTTTTATAAATGAAACCCCTGGTGATCTAAATAATGGGTAGCAACCATCTTAGGATGGACCCACCATTGACCAAAGACACGCAATTCAGACATGCAGGTGGTGCTCACTTGGCTCAACATGTGTAACAGTTACATCACAGGAATAAGAGCATTGAGGAGGCATTCTATTCTTTTTTCCCTACTTCTCTAAATAACCTCCCAGCCCCACAGTAATGGCAAGATTTGATGTGAATGTAATTTCAACCTCTGAGGTTTCATGATTGTGCAGATGTACCTTGTGTGCCTCAGAAAAGCAACTAGGAAATGTCTTCCTCAGAGTCTGAGTTATGGCAAAATCGAGCAACTGCTCAGAAGTGGATCATTTTGCCTGTGAGAACAAAGACGACACCTCAGAGGTTAGCATGACATTTTTATCGAAAGTAGCAATTCTCTGGTGTGTGGTAAGGTACACTGACAACCTACAGCGACGATGAGAGTGCAGTATCTCATGATGATGTGTTCTCTTATCCAAAACATTTATTCTCTTGTAAAGCATGCTCTAAATCAATACAACTCCAATCAAGTAAAAATGGTGGAACATTTTGTAAAGATGTGTTACCTCAAGCTAGACAATGGCCCATGCGTTTGCTGAATACTTAGCATGAGCATCCCCTTAGCCCATGCATACAAAAAGAGTCAAGTAAGCCTTCTTTGAACCAGAATGGCCCACTGGGCAGGAGGAGAATATTTCTATTGTTTCTGTACCATGAGCCACTTTGGCACACTGGAGAGACCCTGCAACACTGAAAAGACACTCTAAAAAACACTAAAAGACTTAGGTGGAGAAAGTTACAGACCCTCTGTAAGATTCACAACATAATGGGCAGGTTGACTGTGTCTCCAGCAGTTCCACGGCCATGAAAAGGTTAAGAGCATTTTGGAGATTATGTGCCATTTAGGAATGCCGACGAGGGCTGGTGCTAAATTTGCCTTTGCCAGGCAGATCAGTGCAGAGCCAGAGGATGGAAATATATGCCTGGTGCTATTGTGCAGTGATCTGCACTTGCTTGCCTAACATCCCCTACCCTCGCCTTGATGAATGAGAATGAAATTCTGCATAATATATTGGAATATATTAAATCACTACTTCACCCTTCTATAGATTAAAAGGAGTAAAACAAGATGTGCAGCGTACAAAATAAAAGACTGGGGCCCTACTTATGCAAACATAAGTAATCAGTATAATATGCTTTTTGCAGGTTGCAGCTAAGTAGGGTATACGTGAGTAAAATGTGTTGCTTCAGGTAATTTTATTTTTTGTTCAGTAATGTTAATCCCATCTGGACTAACTCTTTTGTTTTTCACTTAACTACATTTAAACTTTGTTCACCTTCTCGCTGTCAAACAACTAATTCTGTTAATTTTGGTCCCATCTGGACAGACATTGTGGAAAACTTGTTCTATTCTGCTCACTTCCATCCTCCTCCGTATAAGTGGAGGTTATATTGGGCACTATTCATAAAGGCTGGATCCAAATCTGGGTTTCCCATATGGGAAACATAATAAGCCAATGAGGATTCAGTCTTAAGAGAGTTCCTCCAGGCTTCTCATCCTTCCACAACCTCCAAACCCCAAGCTCCCAATTCCATGTTCAGCTGCATCATAGCAAATTTAAATGCAGGTTCCCAATGTGGCAAATCACACGGCATAGAATCAGCCAGAAGGGAATACCCTCCCAGCAAAATGAGACATATATGTTTGCAAACCTTCCGGAAAGGCTAGTCTGGTACACGCAGATAAGGAAAATGAAGAAATGATGCGAAGTAATGGGCATGAGAAGCACTACTAATCCATCCCAAATGCTATATGCAACGCTATAAAATTCCTCCAAATATCCTGTCAAGATCATCAAATGCAGTTAATTATGCCTAATGTGAAACATTGATTCACTTTTAAATCCTTCATGTCCTCAGTGCAGCTCTTGCAAACTGACCAGAAAGCTAAAGATATTACTCTGCAAGTCTTGCATACAGCCTAAATCTGTCAAGAAAGGTTTGATAAGGGCCTCCTTGTATTTTGTCTTCTATTTCTTCTTTTTTTTCTTGTCTTTCCCTCCACCAGCCCTTGTCTGTTGAGGGCTCTAAAATAAGAAATCCCTTTCCGCAGATATAATTAATCACTCTGGGAGAACAGGGCGTGTAATTATTTAGGTTACCACAGACCCCCCCATTCACTCTACATTGAAGCAAGGCTTTTAGGAGGCTCATAACCAAACCAAACACGGCAGCTGACGACAAAAGCATTTAGCTGAGCCCTGTTTTGTTTGAAGGACAAATGCATGGCCACCATGCAGACGCATCTTAAGCATCCATACACACTGAGACAGGAGGTGATAACAGCTGAATTAAATGTCTGTCTTAGGGATTTTGTAGCAGGAGATGCCTTAGCTTTTTTTGCATTTCAACCGCTCAGAAATATATCCGCAGTCTCCCTTTTCATGCTGGCATTAATAATTTCTCCAAGAAGAAAAGAAAAATCCAGGTCTTGAAGCTTGATACTACAGTGATGATAACGATAGTGACGACGATGATAGTGTGATAGTGATAGACGTGTGGTGCTGAATATAACAAGTAACTGTCCAGAGAACCTTTTTCCTCTTTCACACTGCAAGCACAAAAAGTGTTGGCAAACATGCGGCAGGATATTTGTTGAGCATGAGTGAGATAGTGAAAGACGGAGGTGGGATCGCCTTGCCTCTTCTTTCCTCCCCAGCCTCTCTTTTGCAGGCAATTATACACCCTCCCTCCTTGCTGATAAAGAGTTCAGCATCAGTTCACCAAAAGATTAATGAGGAAACGATGAACACACCCTTTGGAATGGTCTTGGCTGATTCAGAATTAGCACGATTAGAGGGGACCTCAGCTAAAATCCCCCTGTAGACGAGTCCAGCAGCCCATAGAAAGTTGCTATTGTGCAGTGTCAGCGGGTTTGCACCAAGCACCCAGAAAAAAGGGAAGCAGGCCAGTAATGTGAGCACTGCCAATTGGATAACACGGGTGTTCAAATGAGAGATGGCAGCACTTGTCAGGAGGGTGAATGAGCCATGCTTTCTGAAGGGAGGAGAGATAGATATCTGCATGGTATGATGCCCCAAACAGAGGGAGCATGAAGCTGAGTGTTCAAACCATACCAGAGGACCTTAACACAGTCTACATCTTCTCCTGATGAGCTGTCTTATTAAGGAGGTGTCATGCTGCTGTAATCTCTACTTCCAGTGATGTGAGGACCTCAGCCAGCAGACTGCTAATTCAGATTCCTATGACGTTGGATCCGAAACCTTTTTTATTGGATCTGGCACCTCCTGTGTCACTATGAAAAATTAATCGCCTAAATTAAAAAATTAAATTACTGTTTGTGTAGTGTTCAATGTTGTTATCTGTCTTGTTAGTCTTTATTCCCCATTGAAGTTCCACAAAAATCTTGTGTTTTCATTTTCGATGCATTTTGAGGTGAATTTTCAGGGTAAGACAGTGGGGGGAGAGGGACAGAGGGAGGGGAGGCACTTCAAGTGACACATGTTCTTGCGCTGGTTGAGATTGCTGTTAGCCTTGTTGCACTCAGGGGAAACATGTCAAAAAGACAACAAAGTTTGCTTAACTTTTTCAAATACGCTGGCCAGTCGGCTCATAAACAAGCAAAAATTGTTTCCACCGATCAAGAATGTGGAGACCACGGTGGACACAGCAGTAGTACGCCTACCATTAATGCTGCTAATGCACCTGTCGTTAGCGGTGATGATGATGACCCACATGGGGAAGGAGATGAAGATGACGACAAGACGGCTGACGGGTACTATGAATCTGCAAGAGATTGTGCTGGCAACGGAGCAGGTACATTTGTCGGGGACACTCAAACTGGGCAAATCTGGACGGACGCTCAATTTACAGAGAAAAAAAAAAAGTTATCCCTGGCATACAATGGACAAAACTGGACTGGGCTGTCCATTGTACCCATGCAGTGCATGTTCTGAAATTAAAATAACATTGCCCTGATATACACACAGCGTTGTTTAGGTTTTTTTAATCAGAGAAGCTACGTAGGCAGTGTAATTTATTTTTTTTGTTCCGTTACCTCCAAACCCCCTCTATTTTTAGTGCTCCAAGGTTTGACGTGCACTACAGAAACAACACTAAGAGACTACATCCGTGCTAGCGGATCTATGAGGCTGCATTTAGGCACAGCAGTAGCTAATGGCTAACAGCAGCAAGCTAATATGGTTGCAATGGCAATGTTGCCATGCTGATGTTTAGCAGGTACAATGTTTACCATGATCACCATGAGTTTAGTTGTTTTCAGGCCAAGGTTTCCTAATAAGCATGAAACATATTTAAAGCTGTGGTATAGGGCTGCAACTAACGATTATTTTCATAGTCAATTAATCTGTAGATTTTTTTCTCAATTAATTGATTAGTTGTTTGGTCTCTAAAATGTCAAAAAATGTGGATCAGTGTTTCCCAAAAACCCAAGATAACGTCCTCAAATGTCTTGTTTTGTCCATAACTCAAAGATATTCAGTTTACTGTCACAGAGGAGAGATGAAACTAGAAAATATTCACATTTAAGACGCTGGAATGAAAAATTACTCAAACCGACTTATCGATTATCAAAATAGTTGGCGATTAATTTGAGAGTTGACAACTAATCAATTAATCGATTAATCATTGCAGCTCTACTGTGGTAGGAAATTTATTTTTGGTGTCGTTAATTGCAATTCCAAAAATTCCATAATAATCTTTTAGCATATTAGAATTCAAGTGTTCTAAGAGAAAACTAGATTTTGACTATCCCATGACAGGAGACTTTGGCCAATTACAGGTCATTTCCGAGAGAGAGAGTGTTACTTTTGGCTGTTCTGTGCCTGCTCCCTCTCGTGCAACAGAGAGGGAGAGCTACAGGAAGAGGTCTTACTCTACTTTAAATCCTGATGTTTTTTTGCTTTCTACCCACTGCAGCTTTGAGGCTGATTGGTTTATGACAAAATACCTGCAAAACTAATCCTAAGTAATTTTTACCTCATGGTGGCACTACAGTAAAGGCCAGGGGATCATCAAAGTAATCAGGATTTATCCTCTGGGAACCATAAATGCTTGTACTGAATTTTGTGCCAATCCATCTAATAAAAATAGTCAAGATAAAAAGCCAAAAATTTTAGAGCTCGAGGAAAAGTCAGTCCAGTTTTTCCCTTGGGGAAAATGAATGCCTGTACAAAATTCCCTGGCATCTCAAGAGCCAAATGCTGTTATAGCATGACTAAAAATAACTCAATATTCACATCTAAGAAGAACAATAATGAGAGATGGAACAGACGTAGTTAAATTTGTTAGCATTTGAGCATGCACTGCCAGCTTCTTGGTAAACTGTGGGGATATATGATCCAACTCACTGTAGTAAATCCAGGATTAATAATGAGAAGGTCAAAATGAAGGAAACCCAACCAGTTTTATTGTATGACAATGATGGTGAATTGATTTTCTGAATTTGAATCAAATCAGTTGTGCTCACAGAGGGGAGTATAAAAATGAATGAACACTTGTATACACAGGCTGCCAGCCAAGGATTTTAACACCACACACACACAACATCAAGTGTGTGTGTGTGTGTGTGTGTGTGTGTGTGTGTGTGTGTGTGTGTGTGTGTGTGTTGATTTTAATAAATCCTGTGTACATTAGGGCATTTTCCTTTGGTGTTATCATGCCTGTGTGATATAGAAACATAGATGCAAGCCCATGCTCTCCCACGGCCCATCTTTGTCTTTCGTTTCTCTCCCACACACTGTCTGTTTTACAGCGTTGACTCTGAAGTGACTAATGCTCTAAAAGTTGCTGTAGCCAGAAAGACTGTCAAGCAAAATTATATGTTGGAAAGATATTTCATCATCGTGTATGTCATTTGCCATCCCTCAGCAAATGACACAACTTTGCAATTGAAAGTAAACTGTAACATTGAGGACAGAATAAAAACAAAAAGTGCTGCTGTAATTTACATAAACGTCGACAATATGTCTGGTATTCTTATTCATGTGATGTAACGTAGCTTTCTTAACTTACTGGCATTGAGGTTTTTGACCTTTAGTTGTCCAAGATAGATATGCTGAGACCATTTCTGCACCCACCTACCTTATACTATATACTTTATATCCATACCTGGGAGCTGCTCCATCATAATGACTATCTACTTTTAGCCAAGGAAGAGTTGCACAGAGGCAAAGAGGGGTTTGCAGCCTTGCTGATGTACACCTTATCATACTTTTTTGTATCCAAATCTTTTCATCAACTTAAGTGATTAGAAGCAGCAAAGAGCTTCTCTATTCAGCCTCTCTGTTCTGCTGATTGTGCACCCGATAATTGTCCCATTAACTTCCAGGGCAGAAAACTATTCTGCCACACTCAGGGCTAGAGGAAGTTCTTCAAGTGTTGATGTTGTGGCCCTTTAAATATCTTTTGGACCTAATTTAAGGCAGGAATGTCTCCTTTTTTATTTTAGATAATACCCTGGAGATTAATTCAATCTGCCAAAATGACCTCTACTGAAACATTATTGGTGAGCAAAGTACTATGATGTCTGATCGTTGTATTGTCCATGCAGCACTTGAGTGACACTTTCATATTTTCTGGTAGTGGGATCAAAAGGATCAAAGGTTTAAAAGATGTCTTACCTTTTATGTGGCCGACTATCATTAATCATTAATAATCATATATAACTAAAGGCAAACTGAGCAAATTTGTTATTTCAGAAGAGTGTATCAAACTGGTAGCCCTTCGTATGACTCAGTACCCATGAAGTAGCTGTCAGTTTCAAAAAGGTTGGTGACCCCTGCAATAAACCAATCAGAGTGTCATCTCCCATTCCCTTTAAAAGCCATGCACATTTTTACCTTGCACATTGCTGTTATGATGGTAGATTTGCTAAGCAGCAAGGAGAGATTTTCAGGAGAAGAAACTGATCTGATCGTGCGTGAAGTAAAAGCGCGCGAGCAGATCATATATGGCACAAGCACTATGCCACCAAAACTCCATAATACTATTTCATATTGTATTATTTTGAATATTTTGCATGTTTGTGTGCTGCTGTGCGTCCCTGTGTGTGTAACAAGCATAGTGTGCGCATGCATTTTACTAACGCTGTTAAAATAACAATGAAATGCTGCGTTATTGCGTTAATACGCCAAGAATTCACCTGAACACACCTCCCTGTAAGACCAGCACGCCCATGGGCGCACAGATGGGCACAGGTGCATGTGCTATTTAAACAGCGAAGGCACTGGATGGGAAATTAACAACTGCGTCGGTCTTACACTAGCAAAGACACTTGTGTCGGGACTTGCGCTGCACCAGGTGCAAGATAGGGCCCAATGAGTTTCTTAGACATGTACATATACATTAAATAAATAAATACTCTATAGTAGTTATTTGCGGAAGGATTTACCTTGTCTCTAAAGAATACATTTCGTTTAAGAAAAGGTTACTTGAACGTTTCTTGCAGACCTAGTGGATATCCTGACCTGCAACATATGTAAACTTGTATGGGATATTCTAAATATTCACCCTCAGCAGGTTTTCAAATCTCACATCTAATGGTGATAATGCTGTGCTCTTGCCAAGTGACTCATACTGAGTAACAGAGGGTGATGTAGCGGTCTTCATATCAGTGATAATTAAGATAAATTTAACTTTGGCAAGGGCAACGTGCTGCACATAAGGCAAAAAGTTTCTATAGAAAATATCTTTATTTTGTAAAAGGAAATCGTCACAAAACATATATACAGTCATTGAAGTTTGGACGAATCCAACTGTTCAGTCTGTCATTGAGGCAGTTTGATAGCAGGGCTTGCAAACACGATCAATACCTTTCATCAAGTTGGCGCCATGCGCCATGTATAAGCCTTCCCGGTCATGTAAGCCATGAAAGAGGCACCAGGGTTGAGTGAGGCGATGACAAGATGTTAGGTTAGCCAAAGGAGAAGAAGGGTCAGAGAGAGAGAAAAGAACAAAGTAAAAAAAGAGACGGAGAGAAAGAAAAGAAGAGAAGGAGGCCTTGACAAGGGCAAATGGATGAGAGAACACACTTGAATATAAGGGTGTCAGGAAAATAGAGATGGAGGATCTGAGGATAAGGACAAATAAAACAACAATATGCTCTATCTGCTTCATAAGATCTTGAGTGTGGGAAAGGTTAGCCGAATGCAGTGCATTATACAGAGGCAAATGTTCATTCAATACCCCACCAATGTTATTTTTAAGGTCTTGGCCTCGGTATCTGCGGATTGTTTTACAGGTGAGCAAGCAGAGGTTTGGAAAATGAGATTTAAGGTCATCACAAAGTGCACAATCATTCTTGCAATAAACTCCCACTGCTGAAAGTGAAACAAGATTGTTGATACATCTCCAGGGAGAGAAGCGCGGTATGAATATTACGTTACAATTACAGCCATGGAATGAAGAGAGGTTTGAGAAACTGATCTATAAAGATCAGTTTTGCCATTGCATTTCATCGACTTTCCTTGTTTCATTGACTTTGACTCAACTCTTTTAAAAAACTTCAAGAACTCGTAGGCTTGAAATAGGCTTTGCACTGAGTCCAAGGAAACCTGAACCTGAAATAGGAAGGCATCATATGGGGCCTGACTCAACTGTCTGTCGTGGACACTTCAAAAGGACTCCCATACTAAATTGGAAGCTCCTGCTGGCAGCTATTATCAACTTTTGGCATGTGAGATTTTAATTATAAATTAATTTCAAACGGGCTTAAGACGTCTAGCCAAAGCAGTTGGGATTTTTTTTTTTTTATATATTTCAATGACAATTTCTCTCTTTAAAGTTTATCCTTGACTGACTAGTAGATTAGAACCGTTATAGTTTTCTTTTGTCAAGCCTGTGAATTGCTGGCCGGATGTGGTGGTCTAATCAAAAGCATTGGGCAGGCTGTGTGCTTTCTGTGCAGCCCCAGCCACTGTAACTGACAGGGTACCAAAGACTCTTTGGCAGGTCCACTCACCCATTCACAGGAGTTCTCAGACATTCGACAGCCTGGGAAACAGAATTGCTGTATTGCCTTCTGATGATAAGAACCAAATCACAGCAGACGGCGCAGAAAGGCTGATTGTGCTTTTTTCGGTTCCTTGCGATAATTTGCCTCCTGTACATTTTCTTTGTTGTATCACATTCTGTGAGTATTCTAGGAATAAAGGCATACAGGCAAAGTAGTGCAATGATAAAAGTTATTTTCTACAGGGAAAGGGAGGTTCAGGGAGGGCACTTTGTGTCCTCTCCAGATTTCACGCTTCCATTCTCTCTGCCACTCTCAAATATATGTTCATTTATATACTATTAGAAAATGTTCCCACCATCTTTTAATTATGAGGCCAATTCAACCTCAAAATAAAAGTTTAAAAGCATTAAACAAGCTTGTGGCAGAAAAAAATACCAACAATGTGTTGGATACAGTGTTAGAAAATAGATTTATCCCATGTCTCAGTGGGATTTCATTGAATTGCTCTATTTAGAAAGAACAGAGAGAGAGAGAGAGAGAGAGAGAGAGAGAGAGAGAGAGAGAGAGTGTATTATTAGAGAAGGGCTTCTGCTGAGATTTATCTCTCCCCTCTGTAACACTGCCTCTGAGTTTTCTCTGTACACACAGGAAGAGTTTTCTTGTTCATTCTCATTCCCCCCCTTAATGCTCCCGCTTTTTCTGATTATGGCGTCTACATTCTAACGGAATACTAATCGAGCAAGTAAATGGTAACACGTTACTGGGAGTTAAGTTCAAGACCTCAACTAATTTGGTTTAGCATCCAAGTGGAACAGATTTTAATAGGTCTCAAGTACAACAGCTCATAGGCAGAATTAAAGCACACTGGTTATGGACTCAATGTATGTATATTTGTTATTTTTTCTGAAGTATACATGCATTTGAGGTCACAAGACCTACAGCATATCTACACCTTTTGCATTGAATGCATTTGGCCATGTGCAAAAATCCAAGTAATAATTCCAAAAAGCAGCTAAATGAAGATAAAAGTAACAGTAAGATGTGTTAGTCTCTTGAATCCCAGGGATCTAGCCACCCACATTTGTTTTCTTCCTGAGAACATGATGAATGATTTAATGATGACTTAATTACTTCAAGACCTGATGACCATGATGTCCTAAGAGCAATAGGATTATGCATATTCATTAAATTTTACACCAGTCAATGGACAATTTAATTGCACATGGCCTAATACCAATGTTAGATTGTGTCCTTTTGCTCCATGTGTCAAAAAATTTAGCCCTGCCAGAGAACAGTGCTTTATAAATTCTGGATCCGATGGTTTATGCATTCAGTTTATTGAGAGACTCACTACCATGGCCAAAATCTATTAGCATTTGGCTTGTAGGTGGTGTTCATTTTATTTCTCACTTTGCCTCATTCTAAACCTCAGATACCCAATGACAGAGCACAGTCCACATTGCATTTACCATTTCCTCTTCATCATAGTGCCATTTGGTGCTGCAAAACTATCAAATGATTAATTGCACATTTAAAGGTCTGGAGCAATCTGTGAAGTAACCCCCTGAATTTGTAATTTGCAACTTTATGGTTATTTTTGGATACTGTTCGACATTTGATTCTTACATTCATCACGTTATTATAATTCAAAATGTGATGAGATTCCTTTTACCATGAAATAGTGGAAGATGGAGACTTGTAAAGGACATTCCCAGTGTAAGGGATGTACCGTGAATATGTAACCCCCTCTAGCTGAAGTCACCGAAGGTTAGCCCTAAGGGTTTTAAAATGCCATGAACAGCACTTCAGCAAGCATCATTCTTAGGGATGCCAGGGGAGGATTTTTTAATTATGAATTCACCTGTGAAATCCTGTGAAAGTCATTTGGAACTATTCTCGCCTTAAGGAATAAAAAGAAGCAGGAAGGCCTTCTCTTATGCCTGGAGTGGGCTGTGGGTCTGTTGCGACAACCTAAAATCAGCTGCAAAAATATGCACAAACCTTTAGGACAGAAGCTATACCAGTCTTTCTTACATAGCTGTATGTTTAGATTTTCATTAAATTACTTACCCTTTTCTTTTTGGCCACTGTCCCTGGTGGGGATGATCCTGTTTGTATTTGCTTTGGCAAAATAGCTGCCTGCTGAGAAACCACAAACAGTGACTTGAGAGCAAATGTATGCATTTTATATAATGATGATACATTTTGGGTGGATTTAGCTGAGTCAGACTTTGGTGGTTATTCATACGAGCCAGAGTACACTGACCAGGAAAATGCAGGAGGAAGAGGCCAAGTCAGCAGCAACACAGGCTTTGTGTAAGTCAGTTAGTAAGAGTGAGCCAGGAGGAAGTAAACCCACAGGTTTATCACCAGCTTCAAGACAACAACACTGCTGGCCAGAAGTGAGTGAATAAAGTCTGCATTGGTGGCAGCAGCTTTCCTATGGGGATGATGATGACTTGGGACTGGGAGCTAACAGTGCAGAAAACCATGCTGCAGTGAGTTTGCTTTCTTCTACTTCGACTGAGTAAGTGTTTCCATAATATAATGCAATGTATGAATCAGTGTGATAGTGGATGGATGATACAGTATGTGACTTTTATCCTAACAGTTGTTAGTTAGCACAGTTAGCAATGATGCTCAGGGTCACTGTAGGCGATTTTGTTTTTTCCTAGGACGGCGAAGGCATGTCCCGCCCTACTCTGCCTCTGATTGTCTTACCCTGATATTCTTACCCTAACCCTGACCAATCTCACTCACTCCTCATGTCCTAACCAACCCAACCAACGAAGGCAACGACTATGAGCCAATCAGAGTAGGGCAGGTCATGACTCCGCCATGCTATGAAAAAAAATGGCGCTGTAGAAGTCCCCACGTCCTACCAAGCAAGCTTGCATTATTAGCTTCCTTTGGGCAAAATACTGTACTCTGTATGCAGGTTAATTACATTTCAGTGTTTTTGAAAACTGTCAAGTGACACCACCTAAACTGCAATATTAAACACTCAACAAATAGTTGTTAAATGCAACAGACATATGCTAACTGATTTATTTTATCATGTCAGTCGGAAATAATTACGTGAAAATATTTTCTTTTATTTGGCTTTGGAGAAGGCATTTTCATGGACATAAAATAAAAACTGTAGCTATTGGCTGGTAAACAATTATGAATATTTTAGAAACAGTAGAATAAGTAAGCAGAAAAAATGAATACTTTAGCAAATACAGCTAACTGTGAAGGTTAGTAGATAATGACGTGAAATGTTCCTTTTGAAAACACCATATTCATTTCCAGTTTGGAAAATGTGTTAAATTGCTCAAGTTGTCAATTCCAAAACACTCCCTATCAGCTGTCGACAGAGACACCTTGCATTTACCCAAAGAAATCCTTGTTGTTTCAGTTCGGATTTCTAGAGAGGCTTTAAGCTGCCAGAGATCTGAAAAGCTCACAGGTGTAATTGTGGTGTGTTCAAGGCTCGCTCCTCACTCGAGCGACGTAGACAAAGCGAGTGGGTCCTGGCACGCACACACCTTCCCACTCAGAGTGCCCTCCAAGGCTTTGCCAGTTAGCACATTCAGACTTCACCATTCCCTACCTGTATTGGCCCCTGTGTGCGAGTGAGAACAATAGCTGTCTGGGAATAGTGCCCCCCATCCGCCCCGTCACATCATGTCCTTGGCTCCATGCTGACAGCAACAATGTCCATGTCATCTTTGCGTGGCTGCAGGTAGCAGTGGTATTGGCTGGGCTGGAGCAACTGGTCTCTCACTGGTTGATAGGATATATTATCCACACCTGCCTTTTACACTGATCGGATTAACATCAGGCATGAATGGAGGTGTTGGAAACCAGTTGTGGTTATTCTTGGCTTTAAAAAATATTGAAAATGTTGCTATTCCTCTGGATTGTTTAAAGGTTAGTGGCTAAGGATGTAAACACAGCAACTACTTCCAGATCAACTGCATAGATGATGTGTGTGTTTATCGCCCTTTAAAGAACTGTGGCTCTAAAGCTTTCATATAAAGTCCATCCGTGTAATAATGAGAAATATACTTCTTTTGCTTTGCACCACTTGGGATTTGGAGTTTATTTTGGAGGTGTTTTTTTTTTTTTTAAATTAATCAGTACCATGCAAATGAACTGGCAAGGTTTTCCTCATAAGTAATGCAACGTTGTTTCTACTGCTTCAGCACATCACTTTTAAAAGAAATCTGCAAAGACCCTGTAAAATCAGTAGTTAATAAATCAAAATGTAAGGAGGTGTCAAGCAAATGCAGTCTGCATGATTTAGAAATAAGTGCCTCTCTGTTGCTTTTGTATTTTAGAGTAAATCTAGAATAACATTTGTCCTACATTACTATCAGTTATTGGAGGAATTAGGCAATGCAGTAAGGGACTGTAATAGTGTTGTTTGTAATACAATCATAGTCTTAATATAATAATGATGTGCAGCATTGTTGGAATTTATTATATAGTTTATTTGAAGTCCTGCAGACAGATCTATATTTTTCCTTATGACCACAAATATTTTAATCTGACTTGGAAAGATGTATGAAGCAGTGGAAATTGAAATATGACTGAATAGAAAAGTGTTCACTGTTATTTTCCAATCTGAAAGCTCTAAAGGCAGCTCATATTATTAAATAGCATTAGTCTGTCTGAGCAATGGCATTGTAACTGTGCAAAAAACTGGCTTGTGCCCCATGGGATATTATGACAACCCACACTATATCAATTAGGTTGTCTTGACACCAACAAAGTTGTCTTGCATAAAATGTGATTAGATGATGATTTCAGGAGATGAATTATTCACTGATTAAGTGAATGTTTGCTGTGTATCATCACATTTTGTTTGTTGTTGAAAACATACTTTTGACTAACTTTCTAAAACTGTTTCCATGACAACTCTACAATGATGACAATGTATCTCAAAGAGCTAGTTGAGGTAGATATTAGAGTATAGTTAGGGGCAAGGTGGACCGTTAAACATAAAGCAGACCTGAGAGCTCTCTGTTTTGTATCATCTCTGTTCAGGTTTTACATCAAGGTGAAATTACACAATCTGTGTCCTAGGGCTCTTCTTTTCTGAACCTCTTTTGTGCTTTTTATGGCAAACTTTCTCAGCACATTTTTGTACCCTAAAGGTTAGCCATGAGCAAAGTGGCTTTGCTTGATATGAAGTATTCTGCCTCCTGGAAATATACCAGAGTGTCGGCAAGCAAAGGGTAATTTTAGATGCTTGGAAGATGTAAAAGGGAAGAATATAATATGATAAGGGCCCCAAACGTCAGCTGAAATGTTACAAGATGGTTTTCTATCAGCTACATGTGGTTTCTTTGCAACCATTTAGACTTTTATGGATTATTTGAACTTCAGCGGCATAACTCTACAAATTAGACACACACCAAATTATCCCTGAGCAAAACTCTGCACTCTTTCATATTTTGTCATTATCTTAATAGACTCTGGTGCAATCAAAATGGTTCAATTAAAATGCAATCTCATCCTCCATCTTGGAGTTTCCTTTGAATTTGATTTCTGAACATTTACTATCCCATCTTATCTTTCCACCATACTGTGCTTAACTTCAAGGATACGTCAGAAATACATCAAAAGTGCAGTTAGAAAATGTTTAATCTTGTTGGTTATTTAATAAATGGTTATTTTTTTCACCTACAGTATGGTGAAGTTATGGTGATGCATGGTCAGTCACCGAGATAAGTAGATTTTTGCTGCCTTTTTCACTCCCTGTAAACATATCTGAAACATCTGTTTGAACACCCTTTAGTACCACAGGGTGACAACTAAGTCTCATAGATAAGTTATACTCTGTGTGTGTGTGTGTGTGTGTGTGTGTGTGTGTGTGTGTGTGTGTGTGTGTGTGTGGAATACAATGATTTGCAAATTCTTTTCAACCTATATTAGATTAAATACACTACAAAGACAATATATTTAATGTTCACACTGATTTCAACTGACTTCATTGTTTTTTTTTTAAATTGTATGCCTGCAACCCATTCCAAAAAAGCTGGGACAGGGGCAACAAAAGACTGGAAAAGTTGAGGAATACTCAAAAATCACCTGGAACATTCCACAGGTGAACAAGTTAATTGGAAACAGGTGAGTGTCGTGATTGGGTATAAAAGGGGCATCCCCAAAAGGCTCAGTCGTTGAGGATGTGTGAGGATGGGGCGAGGGTCGCCACTTTGTGAACAACTGCATGAGCAAATAGGCCAACAGTTTAAGAAAAAATGTTTATCAACGTACAATTGCAAGGAATTAATCTGAGATGGACGTAAAGTGGAAATGCGTGCTGTGTTCCGACGAGTCCACATTTAAAAAGTTTTTGGAAATCACAGACGTCATGTCCTCTGGGCCAAAGAGGAAAAGGACCATCCAGATTGTTATCAGCGCAAAGTTCAAAAGCCAGCATCTGTGATGGTATGGGGAAGGGTTAGTGCCCATGGGCAACATATGCTGCAATCCAAGCAAGGTCTTTTCAGGGATTTTCCTGCTTATTAAGCAAGACAATGCAAAGCCACATTCTGCATGTGTTCCAACAGTGTGGCTTTGTAGTAAGAGTGTGGGTACTAGACTGGCCTGCCTGCAAACCAGACCTGTTTCCCATTTGAAAATGTGTGGCCAATATGAAGCGCACAATTTGACAACAGAGACCCTGGACTGTTGACCAACTGAAGCCATACATCAAGCAAGAATGGGAAAGAATTCCACCTACAAAGCTTTAACAATTAGTGTCCTCAGTTCCCAAATGCTTATTGAGTGTTGTTAAAAAGGAAAGGTGATGTAACACAGTGGTAAACATGTCCCTCTCCCAGCTTTTTTGGAATATCTTGCAGGCATCAAATTCAAAATGAGTGAATATTTGCAAGTTTATTCGTTTGAACATTACATATCTCGTCTTTGTAGTGTATTCAATTGTATATAGGTTGAAAAGGATTTGCAAATCATTGTATTCTGATTTTATTTACATTTTACACAACGTCCCAACTTCATTTGGAATTGGGGTTTGTAATATCAAGAAAAACAGGCAGCCCAAAAACTTCCACTGAGGTTTATGTTAACTCAAATACGCTCAGCCAGCACAGTATTACCATGATGCCTGAGCCCCAAAATTGGGGCTGTCATTGGACCAAAACATGGGAATAATAGCTGATGTTTAAGAGGTGATGTTGTTTCTAAAGACAGAACTCATTCTGGGTCGCTGATCAAATCAAGTTCTCCTCCTGCAAGTGTTTTATTGCTGTTATTATTCCAGCCAGTGGTTTTGCTGAGCATGCTGTTTTGGCTTAAGATTCAGTCTTTTGGCCTTCATGCCTGAAATATCTTGCACATGCTGGTAGTTCCCTCACCATCGCTGCATTAATTGTCCAAGTTACAGTGGGTGGACAGGTTTGCCTCAGAAGAGTGAGTCATTTAAGACAGAAACCGCAGCACCTTGCGAAGTAATTGCTGAGTGACTGGTAGTGATCAATAGTTGTATGCTATTATTTTGTGCGAAAGAGTGCTGCAGGAATGTTGCACATCCGATTCTCTTATCTCGAAGTCAATGAGATGTTTGTTGGTTCTTGGTTAGATGTCTGAAATAAGGTCTGCGATTAACGCAACAAATTTAAGAGATTTTCACGTTGTGTGCTAGGACATGAAATGCATCGGTAGAAGACCCCACTCGTGAATTTGTATCTTGAAAAATGTTGTTGCTAAGTACAGAGGATGTCGGGGACATTAAACGTCATCACATCAAACGAGCAAAATCATTTACCTCAAGCTGGTGACATTGTAGTCATGCAACTGTGGTGTAGTTTTTTGTATAATGTTAGCTTTTTACTTCGGGCGATGCATTTACGCTTAAACATTTATAAAAGTGGTGTTAATATGAGAAGATTATCTTACTGAACAAAACGTGTAAGTATCATAAACTTTTGTTTGCCACAGAGCTTAATATCTGCAACAATCCAAAATCCAATCGAAATATCCCATTGGCTTTTTGTCCAGGGAACCAGGGTGTTGCTAAGTTCCGTGTTGGCCTACAAAAATGCATCGTTCCTGCAGCACACTATTGGGTAGTGGAATCTCCACAAACTGTATGTTTTCTTCTTTTTGTTTTCCAGCTTTAAGAGTATTGGTTTTCAATCTGCAGTTTTGTGACAATTTATGAACTACCTCATATAAAGCTTCTGTTTCAAGATGAAATGCATAATAATGGCTTGACAAGTGCTTTGACATCCCAAATGCCCTTTCAGCTGAGAAATGTAGCCTGAACAGGAGACCACTGGTCCTGGATATTTAGCAATTCATTACAAGCTGGTCAATCATGTGATGGTGCATTCAACATGTAAAGTCAAGGGATATCACATGAGCACTTCATATTTACCATGTGTCTCTTGGGTTCAGGTGTGGATCTATGGAGACACAACAACAATGGTGTTAGCCACTTGCTAAGGCTTAGGCTCTGTGTAGTGCCTACATACAACTTTAAATCAGACTTTAGTCTTGTTATCTGTATGAGGCTACATCCTGTCTTTAAATGAGGTGAAGGTGCAGGCCAAATGTATACCAAAACAGACTGGGACACATGCAAGAGCAGTGCAAAAAGTTCTGTTTATCCTACATTGGGTGTCATTTTCACACATGGTCATGGTTTTGGCATACATGTGGACAGTTTGCAAGTCTTAGTGGATATGGGCAGATGACAAATTGCCATCACACAAACTCTCACAGCCATGCAGATGCAGTATCACTTCCGCTTTAGCCTACTAGGCTTCAGAAGGCTACTGTTTCGTAGGCCAAACCTTCCAAGATGTTAGGTCTGTGAGGGCCCTGAATTGGGGTACAGCTTGCAAGTTATTCTTTTGGGCACCATTTTAGTAGGTTATTTTCAACATGGCTGCAGAAGAAACTTGTTCTCTCTGAGAAGACTGACAGTGGCATGATTAGAAGACGTGGAAACAATTACTAATGAATGCACAGGCTGCTAATGCGAGTGTATGCTGATTATTTGGTATTACTTGTGCACAGTTGAGATTGCAGATTAAGTGTGTGTGTGTGTGTGTGTGTGTGTGTGTGTGTGTGTGTGTGTGTGTGTGTATAAGAGAGAGTGTGAACCATGAGTAATTCCCTGAATAAAATTACCCTGGGTAAAATTTATCTCAGAAATTACACATGGCATTAATGTATTTCCAGGACTTGCGCCTTTTTCTTTTGTAAATGTAGAAATTATGCATCAAAATGAGTAGAATCTGTGATGTAGTGCCCCATTACGGTTTAGCAAAATATCATCTTGGTAAGTCAAAACATTTAAAAAAAATTATTATTGGCTTCATATTATCATTGGCCCTTTTATATATCCCCGGAAGGTTAAATTACCAAAATATCTAATGTTCAGTTGAAAACAATGTCAGTTTTGTGTTTTTTTGGACCAGTATGTGGGCACGTCCTGCATACAAAAAGTAGCGGTGCTCAGTCTGACCCTGTTATATCAAGGCTTTTGCCTGTCGTTTCACTCCAAACAGCTATCACATCTCACTAAAACCTACAATTTATTATCCGTGTAATCCTACAGAAAGAGAGAGGCGGTAACACACATCCTAATAACAGCGTTCATATGAATCAATTTAATGACTTTAAACTGAAGTATTGTCTTCTAACCTTCGATCATTTAACATGGTTAACTTGTGCTATGTTAAATCGTGTTTTAGTGATTTTGTCAGATTGCCTTTGTCCCTAGGCTAATCAAACATCAAACTTTTGACATACATTTTTTGTCTGTTAATACAGTTTTAATTGGTAGGGCTGATATATTGTCACAAAGTAGATAATATATTCAAATATGATTTCTAGAAGTCATGGAGATATAAAACCTTTGTCTAGTATATACAACTGTCTTATGGTAATACAGTTATACCTACATGTTGAATAGAACTCAAAATATTATACTATGTAAAATATGAAGGAATTAATTTATTAAACAGCAACACTGTTGGATGTGTAATATGACACAAATAGTAAGTGTTTATAATGCATTGTCATAGTCGCTTCCTAAATCTCAAAAGTTCCGTACTCTGTGTGTGTGTGTGTGTGTGTGTGTGTTCATGTATGCATACTTGAGTGTGTTCCTCACAAAAGTGGTCATGAAAGCAGGCAAACAAGCTGAATGTGTCAATCAAGTAAATGCCTTTTCAACTCCCATCCCACCCCCCTGCTGAGCAATTCAAACAGGTCACAATGGAATGTAAATGGCTGCATGATATAGGCAGCAAATGCTGTTTAAATGTAACCGGAGGTGCTTTGAAAGCATTCTGTGCCATGAAAATGTTTCTTAAATGGAGCTATTGTGTCTGGAAAAGCCATTTTTGTCACTTGTCACCTCTTTCAGAGAAGCAGATAGGAGAATTATTGAACTAATTCCTTTACATAAAGATGCAAGATAAAGGTAAGGCCACTCTTTATATAACACTTCAAAAATAAGATACGCGTTAAAACCCTCTCTAAAAAAGGCAGAAATAATTGTAAAGATAAAAAAGATTTAACCAAGATTTAGAGGTTGTCCGGCCAAGTATTCAAATGGCTGCGGAAGAAAGTGAACTTCTGTCTGAGCAATAGAGATTTGTCAACTTTATTAACATAATCAATACATTCATTAGATGGAGTATACTGTCCATGTTCCAGTTTTTACTTAAAAGATGCAGTACATATATATTTTATAGTGTAAAAAATAATGTAAAAATGAATGAAAATGTAAATAACAAAATGTAGGGGGAGGAAAGAAGAGAAACTAAAACATTGGGTCTGCTAAGCAATTGGGAGTATATTTAAAATGTCTAAATTATATTATTTTATGGATATAGGATTTGGCTCATAAATTAATCAAGTAATTTATGTAAATTGTACGAGTACTGCAGAGAAATTGGGATTGTTAAAAAATGAGTAATATAGCCTATCAATCTTTGCTAGTATATCTTTTTCAACCCTTTTTGAAAGGTTCTTCTGTAAATCAAACTAAAAAGAAGTAGCATGAAAACAATCGACTAACACAATAGTTTCCCCTTCACAATCACAAAAGGCATGCAAGTTATGCACAAGTAAACTTGGAAAAAAAGGACAATTGATTGTGTATTTGCTTGCAAAACTGCTGCTTAACAAGCCTGTCAATCAATCACGCGTTCGCAGTGATTTTCATTGGAGTAATACAATTTTAAGACTAGATTGAAGCTTTTGTTTTATTAGGGATATTTGTTTTGCCAATATAAGATTAGAAAGAAACAACAAACAATGCAGGTTATGAGCCCATAGTGTCCCATATGAGGTATTCACCTTACTCCACTAAAGGTGGTAATGTTTTCCCAGTCTTTTAAACCTTGAATGCATCCCTTGCCAGTGGATGCATTCTTATCCAAGCAACACACACACACACACACACACACAGACACACCAATGGGTAGGTCAGGCATAAGCTAAGCAAGCAATAGGATGAAGTTACGGTTCTTACACAGCCCTTGGCCCTGTGCCTGGTCAAAGCGATTGTCCCCTGACATTGTGCATTTGTGAACACTTGTGTGTGTCTATATAAGAGAGAGAGTTTGTGAGAGGGAGTCAGAGAAAAGAGGGAGAGTTTCACCTGCATTGTATAGCAAGTAAATTCATTATTTTTTCAAGGAAGGAGCCAGCTGTCTTTGTACCCTGTGCACTTTGCTGATGATGTATTCTACTGTTTGAAAGAGGATGAGATGAGTAAGTGAGAGCCTCAATCCTAATGTTATCCACACAAAATGATTTGCAGTGAGGAGCCTTGTTTCACTTACCTCAGATAACTATGTTAGAATTAAATAAAAGGCAAGGATATTTGTTTGTGATGGTATAGCAGCAAAATTCCTTTTTTGCAGCATCACTTTGATATTGAATTCAAAGTGCAGGATGCATTGGGGCATTGGGTGCAGGATTCCATTTTGCCAATGGAACACTTTCATAGTGATGTTTTACATACATGGTCAAAACATAAAATATGCAAGTCTTTCAGTGGATAGCTGATGATACTTAATCTTAATACTAATTACTCAATATTATGTGTATGTGCCAGCAAAGAAATTTAAAGCCAGAACAAACTCTCATTTCTCATTCCTCTTTCCTGAATTCCACTATTAACCGACCACAAAAACAGCCAGGGACCAACTTTGCTGTCTGGTGAACTAACTGGCAGGGGGTTTGGCCGGGAGGCATTTTTCTGCTCGTTGTCTTCCAGAATACTTATTTATGGCTACCTGGAGTTTCAGCAGGAGTGTAAAGTGATTGGTGTGAATACAAAACAAGGTATGCTTTAAAAATCGTCTGTAATCAATTGCATTAAGTGCATTATTTTATACAAACAATCTGCTTAACAACAAAAGGACAGGTTAAAATATGTTAACTATCCAGTCTTTGAGCTCCAGCTGCTTTGTCAAGTCCCTCATCAGCCCCTTGGTATGTATACCAGCCTTTTCGGCTTCATCCTGATTCGTAGATGTCTTTGTGTGATTAAGTCTATTTAGGGCTTTTGCCAGTTACCTTGCTACCATCTTAGGCTCAATCCCAATGTCCACACTTGGGGCCTTATGGACTTTGAGACACGTTCCTGGTAAGTCCGCGAGGGCTTAGGGCTGTCCCACTGTCAAATTTAATTTTTTGTCAAAGTACTTGAGGGCTCTCTCTCACACATTTTGAGTCCTTTATGCACACTGTCCATAAGTCTGACTGAATTAATTACCCACAATTCATAGCATTGTGACTTTAAAACACAGGGTTACCTAGGGAAGCCCAGAAGCTTTAAAGGTCCCATGGCATGAAAATTTCACTTTGAGGTTTTTTAACATTAATATGTGTTCCCCCAAGCCTGCCTGTGGTCCCCCAGTGGCTAGAAATGGTGATAGGTGTAAACCGAGCCCTGGGTATCCTGCTCTGCCTTTGAGAAAATGAAAGCTCAGATGGGCCGATCTGGAATCTTGCTCCTTATGAGGTCATAAGGAGCAAGGTTACCTCGCCTTTCTCTGCTTTGCCCACCCAGAGAATTTGGCCCACCCATGAAAGAGAGACATCATGGCTTTCAAACGAGCAAAGTGGCAGTTGGCCAAGGCGCAAATTGGTCACACAAAACACATGCAATCAGAGGAATGCAAGCATCCGTAGGCCATATTACACACCTTGCTTATTCATCAATCATTTCTTTTGATTTTGCTTAAGGATGCTGTTTTGACAAAAACAAGTAAATTGATAATTTAACAATTACCTCTCGTCCACTCTGTGAGGCAAGAGACTAGAAGACCTTCAAATCAGGCCCTAAAGTGCCTTGGCCGTGAATGAAAGTAAAAAAAAAAACATACTTAAAATAAAAAGTCCCAAACCCACAATTGTACAGAACATGTTTTGGCGTTTTCAAGGTAACGTGAAATGTCACCGTAAAGTGCTGTACCATTCATATTTTAACACCAGTTGAGCCCTTGCAGCCTCTCACACTCAAGCACTTGCCATGCCTGAGGAGGAACATTGGGATTGGGCCTTAGACTTGTTTCCCTTTGCTGATTGCCTGACTTTTAATTCTACCTGCTCTGTGTACATGCACACTACACAGACATCATGTCCCCCTTTATCGTTGATGATCCTCACTTTTAAAATGGCCGTTAGATCTTAGTTTTGTTTTTATGTGTGGCAGACTTGCTAGGTTTTTGTTATCCCCAACCATAGCAAGCATATGTTTATATTAGGCCCAGCAATTTGAGTCCCAGCTTTGACATGTCCACTCAATAGATTACCCTGAGCCAAAATGCAGCCCAAAATAACTCGTTTTATATACATGCCAGGAGGAAGTATTGTTAACTGTGCTATCCAAATTAATTTCATGGGGACATTTAACTACTTGACAGGTAAAATCCCACACAGCTCAATTACAGCTATATTCTATGTACTTTAATCTAGTTTTATTTACCCTAAAGGCACATTGCTCAGGCTGCGGTGTAGCAAATACATGGAAATAATCATGACAGATTTGGTTCCTGTTTCCATGGTGGTGTCCCACTGAATACCAAATACTATGTTTTGAACAATTTGGTCTCTCCCTCATCGTGCATCTGATATTATCTGTCTAACTCATCCAAATGGCCAAACTCTTTATTGGATGAATTACTTTTTAATTTAATTCTGAGACACCAATAATAATCTAGAATGTGTGCTTGTTTGCTGCTGCAGGATTTGTTCAATCAGAGCAATTAACTCTTGTATTAAACTGCATGTGTATTTTATGAAGTAGGTGCAGCAGTATGTGCGCACACACGTGTATAACTACTCCGTACCACAAGCACAATACATTATACTGTTCTGCAATAATGACCAGCCCTCGTCTCAAGCGGATGATTTTTAATCTTGGAGCTCTATTTTCGCTCCACTAGGTCCATTTGAATGGAAAATTAGAACAGGAAAGTAGTAGTACTTCTCTATTGTACCCCTTGAAAAGTGATCATTTTATATGCGTCACAGGCCTGAGTACTATAATTTGAGGTGAAATGCAAGGGTGTGCTTTTTGACTATTTTGAAAAGAATATCCCCTTTTTAAATGGCCGCCCCATTTTCCATTCCCATTGAATTAAGTACCTAACCTCGCAATTTTGATTCTTGACATTTATAAGCAGTCAAATTTTTTTTAGCAACATAATATATTTTGAGTAACGTCGGTTATATCTGAGACTCCTTGTGTGGCTATACCAGTGTTGCATGTGTTGCTTTAATCCCAACCTGTTTTGTAGATCAATAAATCCAGTTTACAACATTGAAATTATTTCAACCTTAATATGCTTGATTTAGAGCCAACTGTCCCTTTAAAGGTCTGTAGCTCATTTGCATTGACCTGTTCCTCTGTGAGGGCGCTCAGAGGGGAGTCGGCAGCAAGCACAGATGAGCCAAAGGAGGCAGTCAATTTGAACTGCTGCATGAAATTAGTCAGGTGTTGGCACTGCATGGGGCATATCAATAGCAGCCGCCCTCCCCCTGTCCCTCCAACCCAACCTTCCTCACTCCAGTAACGTGAAGGAAACAAATGCATCTCACTAAAGACTCATCATTCCACCCAGATGATGTTTGTTGAATGCCTAATGTGTCTTTGAGCGCATGCGCAATTGTGTGTGTCTGTGTCAAATTCAACCTGTCTAAATTTAGTTTGCTCCTTACAAAACCTTCTATGTGCTGCGCCAAACACAGTGCAGGCGCCTTTCCACATCCTCCAAGGCACATTTCAACCCATTAGCTACACTCTAAAAAAAATAATTTAAAAAGCAATATTGGCACCTTCATCAATTATATATGTTCTCTCTGTGAAGCCATTAATACCATGATCCTTTTTTGAAGTGGAAATCTTTCATTCTCATGTTTACAAGCATGTGTATAGTTCAGCCATGACCCCTTAATGGCAGAGAATCTGTGCTAACCTGTAATTAGTCAGCGTTTGTCAGATTTATATATAGTAACATTGAAGTATGTTTTCACTTCTGTTGCCCTGATCTCATTTGCTCTCTGAGTACCAGTTAATCCAGATGATTGCAATATGTGTTCTAAGATATTTGATCAATTGTGTTCTTAGAAGATGAGAGAATCACATCAGACTTATTTTAGAGCCTTATTTAAAATTTCCAAAAACAAGGAGGCCAGTATATAGACATATTTAAAGAGATGTTTGCATGTGAGTGAAGCACTTAACAAGTGTTCTAGTTGAATGCAAGTTGTCTTGTAGAAGGTGGTGTTCTGAACTGCACTATTATCTAAGATGTTTGATGGATTTTCTTATGAGATGAGAAAACCACATCACACTCATATAAGAGCCTTTTTTAAATGTCCATGAACACGCATATTGTTCTCACGAAAAGGTTGCCGGTATGAATATATTTAGAAAGATATTTACATGTGACTAAACCTCTTACCATAGAACATCAAGCGTTTTCTGGGAGTGGATTACACATCAGCACATCCATCAGACCTGGGAAAGTGTCCTCTCTGAGCCCAACCTTGACTTGAAAAGCCAGCATTAGCATCTAGGTTTACCTGACCAAGGACCATCAATTGGCTTTTATCTATCAGGAATGAAGGTAGACAAAGTCTGACTTACTATTTCCTTTAAATCCAAGCTATATTTTTCTAACTTTAACCAAGTAGTTTTTGTGCATACAACCAAATATGAAACATTGCTGTGTCTGATTAGAAAAATGTCATTTTAAACTCATTTTAAAATTTTCTTTAATTTGCAACACTGTTGTGTACAATATGCAGGCTGTGGTACACAGCTTCACTTAATATATAAAGAGAACAAACAGGGTGTTTCTAAAGGATGAAAATGTTGAGAGAAATAGATTCTAGAAAGACAGAAAATAGGAGGTAGGAGGATTATTGACAACAGCTGGCAGAGAAACAATACATCTCCTGAAAGTCTTCATCTCAAGGTTAATGGATGATGGCAAAAGATGTAGGGGATCTGTGCAGCACGCTTTCTCCGTTTTTATATCCACCATAAGAAAACTCATTTTCTTCACACTCCTCCATTTGTTGGTTCATGCAACAGCAAGCACATTCATCAGTTCACCTATAGGCACCTAAAATGCCATTTTAAATTTTACATTTATCTAATGGCTTTATTGGAAACTTTGATGAGAATATATTCAGGAAACCCTACTGACCTACCTTATCAGTCATGGAAACCATCACAAACCATAAGAAACCATTTCAACTCAAAAGGCAGACCATACACACCATCACAAAGTTTTACAATTCAACCCTTAATGGAAACATCACATTAGATTTATAAAAACACATTATTGTTTAGGACTGAAAAGTAATAAAAAAAAAAGAATAGTAGGCAATGGACAGTCATTGACCTTTTATAAAGAAGCCTCTGTAGAGTGTATTTAGTATTACACTGCTACTGTAAAACATCAATGATCTGAAACAACAGTGTCAAAAATTATGATTGGCTCCATTGAGAGTCCACGACTTATGACGCTTTCCAGGGTATGTCCACAATATGCAAAGCTTTTTGATGTGTGTGAAATCCATAGAGCATACAGCATTTTTTTTTTTAAATCCATTGCATTTGAGTCAGCAGGGTTGTCAAAAGTTGTTTTCTGTAATAATCATTCTGTCATAATTTGAGTGAATGATTGAGAGCAGCTTCGAGAACTCATCTAAAAATATAGCAGTCTGTTTGGGGGGCGGTGTACTGTAACTGCTCGCATACTGGGTTTGTATCTCAATAAAACAGCAGGGTATTCCAAGGATGGAAATTCACCAAATGGGTAAGAGGATATGCTGGTAATTCCTCTCTGATTTTGACAATCTCTACTTATAATAATATATAGCACTTTTAAAAAGATTTAAAGGGGTTAACAGCTTAGTAATGTAGGTAGGCCCAGGGCCAATTAGAGCTTTAAAATAACCAATAAAATGTGTAAATCAATTCTGAAGGCAATCTGTAACCACTGTAGGAGTGACTGTGAAAGAGAAATGTCCTATACTTACTGTAGATGTTCCTGAGCTGACAAAAGTAAATCTCCACTAGTGATTTAAAGTATAAGTCTGGTGTTATTCTATATGTTTTTAATTGTCTACATATCCCAAGAAAAGAACAAAACTGGAAAATATATTTTTTCAACCAGATTGAAATCATTCTTATTAGAGATTCCAATTTAAAGGGATGGTTCGGAGTAATTTCACCCTAGGGTCCTTGGCAACATGACTTCAAGCCAAACACCCCCCCCCGAAGCTTTTTTCCCCTAGTCAACCATTAGGCGAGTTAGCGCTATCAGCGAAATGGCTTAGTGCAGGCGCTAATGGAACCAAAGGTGTATCTCGTAAATTACACCACTACTAATGCCCAGAATGGTACCAAACTTCTACATTAGTACAAATAGGTTATGTACTCATAAAACGAGGCATTGGAAAGTTTGTAAGTACACCAGGAGTTTATTTAAATAGCACTTGCCTGATGGCTTCTCGTCTCTGCTGCTACCGCGATCACCCGGTGTTGTTGAAAACGTTTTTTGGTACATATATCCAAAGTATTTTATTATTTTTCCCGAAGTGTTTACAACTTAGTGTTAACTAATAATTGTTGCAAACTGATACTACCAACACAATATTAGTGCATTCCTGGAACTAGGTGTCTTAGATATACCCAAAAACTTTTTCAGCAACACCGGGTGATCGTGCGAGATCCCGCACAGAGCAAGACATCTATTGCCGGAAGAGGTTACCAGTAAAGTAGTGAAGAAGGAGCAAGAAGCGAGAGAACAGAAGAAGAGATCAACAAAATGGCAGTTTGAGGTTAGCATCAAACGCGATGATGAGTAGCTCAATGTCGAAGGTCGCCCGTATTCACCTTATTCAGCCCCGCCCATTTTTAAAATTTCTTGGCTTCCGTTTGTCTTTAAACTTCCGGTCCGCCAGCTACAGCTAGTTAGCTACGTTGAAAAATTAGCATGGAGAGGCTAACGTGGGAAGAGATGAAAATCAGCATAAAAAGATCGGATGGAGGGCTTATACTTTGCCACCTGAGGCTAATGAACTCCACCGAGTGGGTAGATGACATGCGGCGGTGGTCTCAGGTGTCATATGGGGATATTTTTAATTATTTTGTGCTATCGATGGGTGTCGATGGGGCGGCCATGAAGAATTACAAGAGCATGGAGGCATATAAATATCTACACAGTGGAAAGGTCGGTCATGTTTTGCATTGCGAGGTTGAGGAATATGTTTTTTTGAAAGCTGAAGTTAACCCCAGTCAGGCAAGCACACCAAGCAACAGTGCATGGGTGTTAACCAGGACCGATGGAGCCGTGGAGACAACCGGGTGCACCTGTATAGTCGGCATGGGGAGGTCTTGTAGCCACACAGCAGCAATTTTGTGGAAGGTAAGCATCTGTTAGTGAGCATGACTTAATGTCTCAGACATCTGTTTAATAACATTATTAGTTGCATTTTGACGACTTAGTAAAGAGTGAAGCTGTAAACTTGCAAGACCTGAATCTGCAAGATAGCTAGCATTAGCATTATGCAAAGACCTGCGCTGCTGCTACTGCAGAAGGTTAAAATCACTTTGAATCACTTCGATTCTCCCGTATTTCTTTTCCCTTAACACGCAAGGATAACAACTGTTTGTATAACATATAATGCTGTCAGGTTGGTCAAACCGAGTTTCTCGTACTTTACTTGTAGTTATCGCAGAACTTTATTGTGCATGTTATGGTAGCTGTTATGCCCATCCTATGCTTTTCTGTCCATCAATGTACATTGTTTATTGATTGTATTTGATGATATTAAAATATTTTGTCTTTGGACACAGTTGATGAACCAGTGACCATTTGTAAGTAGTCTAATCCCATCATGGTTACAAGAACTAAGGTAAGTAAGGACTACAGGTAAGTAACCTTTTATCAAAAGTATCAAGAAGCATACCTTAAATTGAATTCTGGTAAGTATTTCTTTTACTTGGCATATAAACAATAGCCTATATGTGTTGGAACTATACTGTCAGGCCTCTGACTACATCTAAGAGGTAGGTTAGCTGTTCACTCCCAATGGAGGGTCCGGCATGGGTTATCAATATTAATGGAATGTCATGGGATTAATATATTTTCTAGCATTTGCAGTCACTGTCTGGGGGCTATTTTATCTTGGAGGAATATCATAACAAAACAAACTGGACATCATAGAAATGTGTGCAAATGTGTCGTATGCTTACTGCTGATCAAGGTAAGGTCATGAATAATATTGATAACTATTTAAAGGTAAAATAATTTGGGTATAGTCACTTCATTGGGTTGTGATCATAACTATTGATAGCTATTTATAACTATGCATTGTAATTCATTGTTTTAGGTGGAAAATGCAGTGTCCAGTGGCCTGACAGGAGTTGCCAGTTCTGATGAGCAGCGGCGTGGAATAGCGGGACCCAAAGGAACATCACAGCGAAGCTGCTGACGGAAATTTCCTTTACCCACCATAGAGCCAGTGATGCTTTCCAAGCATGTGATGTAGGGCCCCACCATCTACCTCTGCCTCCCACCCCTCTTTTCCAGACCCAAGAGGCTCTTCGTAATGGATTGAAACATTTGAAGCTGCCCATGTCAAGTCTGTTATACAAGTGTGTAAATGCTGAAACACCTGCCATGAACCTTCAGGAGGCTCCAGCAGCAACCCACGCAGAGCACGATGGCTCCAACATCTGCCATCGCTGCTCTGCTTTTTATGAGACATTTGTGGCAATAGACTCGGTGAGACTGGAGCTGCTGACTCAGGAGCAGAGTGCGTCTCACCTCTGGCATGACTCTCGCAGATTGAGAATAACTGCCAGCTCTGCCAAGAAGGTGCCGGTCAGAAGCAGCCCCCAAGTCTTCTTACAGCAACATGTCTTCCTGCGTTTTCATGGAAATGCTGCTACCGGACATGGTGTGGAAGGTGAGGTGTTGGCCATGAAATGGCTAGAAGACAGTGGCTACAGGGTAACGCGCCATGGCACAGTTTTGTGTCCTGGAGAGCCCTGGCTGTCAGCAAGCCCCGATGGGGTTTTGAGTTCAGGGGAGCTGCAAGAAATTAAATGTCCTTTCCTAAAAGCAAAAGAAACACTGGATGAATTAATGGGTAGTCAAACATATTTGAGGGTATTCCTAAGTTACAGCCAGTGTTGGGAAGGATACTTTCAAAACGTATTCCGTTACAGAATACAGAATACATGCCCAAAAATGTAATTTGTAATGTATTCCGTTACGTTACTCAATCTGAGTAACGTATTCTGAATACTTGGATTACTTCCACATTGAATTGCATTTTATAAGTGTAGGAAAGCGGCCATCACATACAGCTTACTAAACAGGCCTATTCTGGTGTGTTCTTCTGTTCCAACTGGCTGAATGTGTACCTAAAAAAGCAGATTGTTGTATTTGTAGTCCTGAACTGCATACTACAAAAATCTAACCGCAGTCTAAGCTACCACGAGCTAATTTTAGCTAACGTTAGCTAACATGTCAAACGGGGCTAGTCTTTCAACGGCTCTGGGGCTAGTAAATCAGCACGTAGGAGAATGTAAAGTCGCACGTCAAATACAAAATAGCAAGGTGACCAGTAAAACTACAGCAGACAACTACCCTTGCTGCAGCCTTACATTTGATTACTTTATGCTACTTGCTTAACTACTTGTAATTATTAATGCCTATTGTTTTTAATGTAATTTGTTTTGTAATCTGTCAAAGCATTAACTCAAACATGAAATAAAATAACAAATGCTGCAAATGTGTGAAGTTTATTGACCCCCTCTGACAAAGACATCATGTTTGTGTATTACAATACACAGGTATCAGTTCAAGTTTTGTTTAGCGTTGTAAACATGGAAAAACTCCTAAAAAATACTTCTTCTAGTCTTGTGCAATGCTCCTTTTCACAAAACATGTACATCACATTTCTGCATTAGACTGTAAGAAACACTATGCAGGAGCTCATCCATATTTGTTGCCGTTGTATCCCTGTATAAGCACCTACACTTACATGCCTTAAACGTCCAGGGGGAGTCCAGTACAAGTCATACTCAGGTGATCATTTTGAAGAAGAAAGTTGTACATACATAGTGTGCATAAGGTGCTGTTATTTTCATGTCAACAAAGTAGAAAGAGCAGACAAAAGTTATGGTGGATGCTTACAATTGTTTGAAATGTGTATAGATTTGTAAAAATGAACACTAGAAACAACATTGTACTTGAACACTAAATCTATGTTCAAGTTTTGTATAGATTTGTAAAAATGAACAATAGAAACAACAATAAAAACAACATTTTAACCATGTTACCATTACAACTGGTTGAACTTTAACTGTTTGAACTTATATACATTATAAACATTGAACATCTTATTCCTCATCTTCTTGTATAATGTCCCCATGAAGACTACATAGACCTGCACAGACTCTCAGAATCTTGTCAAATTTCTGGGTGATGTTAATGGGCACTGTTTCAGAGACTATTCTGTAGTTCTTCAGGCGGCGTATGACCCTCTCAACGTGCACTTAGACGTTGACTATGCGCCTCGTGTTGGTGGTGTCTTCTTCGGCCAAAGGCAGGCCTCTTTTGGTGAAAGCTGGCAGGACGAGCTTGACTTTACGTTCAAACAGAAGATCTTGAATAACAAAACCTCTGTCATCACCTCATCACCTGGACGCAGATACTCCAGAAACCCTGAGTTGGCTGTGATGAACTTGTCACTGGATCTCCAACCATATGCTGGAGAGATGAACATTATTAAACCACATGGTGCAATAGCTACGAGGAACTTGATCGTATTTTGTCCATAGTAATGACTGTATGATTGGCCTCTTGAGTCCAGATTGTGAGCCTTCTGAAGAGGGGTCTCAGAACAGTCAATGATGCATGTGGTTAATGGATAATGTTCCTTGAAGCACTGTGGCATCGTTGCCTGGATCGTCTCCCTGGGCAGCCATGGAACATAGCACCTCATCTTCTCCTCCACTGATGTCCAGCCACTGAGAGATTATCCTACTGACCATAGTCTGAGACACACTGAACCTCTCTGCGATGTCGTCCTGCAATAAGTTCAGCCGGAACTTCATCAGGGTCATCAACAGTTGATCTTTGGGGTGTAGCTGAGCCTGGGAGATGCTGCATCCTGCTGTCAGCTCGTGGGCCAAAGACTTAAATGCATCCAGTGACAACCCATTGTACAGTAGAGACATGCGATCATTACGGAGAAGTTCGGTGTGTACCAGACGTTGTTCAGGACACTGTGTTGCCTGGTCATGGGGGTGAGGACAATGGAGTGGGTCACTGACAGCATAGGCGTGATCTTCCATGTGTAGACATTCCCACTGTGTAGTAGCATCACAGTGTGTCCTATCAGTCAACTCCTCATTTATCCCATCAGTTACCCCATCAGTCTCCTGGCTTGCAGAGCTGGTTGAGGGTGTTTCTGTAGAAATAACACAGCATCAGTAAGTAATCAATGATAAGGTTAATCATCTTGCTGCCTTCCAAGATAACCAGTCGTGGACATCAAATTATAAAGCTTCGACCTGATCCTATGTTGTAAAGTTTATTTATTGAGGTCAAGTCAAGGCATAGTTAAGGGTGTAGCCTATGATGTCTGCATATCTGAATAAGTGAGAGTTTTATTCTGAATATTTTCCCCATGGCAGCATCCCAAAGCCTACAAACAAGCAATTAAGGAGAAATTGTCAGTCTGCCCACAACAATGCTCTGTGCAATTTCGTAGGCTACTCTTCTGATGGTTTACCGTCCGCAAAATGATAGGAACAGACGTAGGGTTTTTTCGGAGGTTTCTTAAGGTTTAGCGCCTTCAGCCACATACGCCGGTCCTCATCGCTGGACGGCGGAGGATAAAGATGAAAAGCTGCCCCACAACATTCTGCCCTGGTTTTACCGTGGACAACACAGTGTTGTTGCAACGATACCCGTCTTTTTATCCAGTTGTTGTGACAGCCCCGCACCGAACACGTCATACTGGACATCTTCACTGAAATAGCAAGCTAATTTTCTAATGTACTGCAATGGACAGAGTTGCTCAACCGGAAGTTCCAAGACAAAACAGAACAAACATGGCGCCCCTCTTAATGCCCCGGGGAATAAGGTGAATATATTCGAGCCTGAATACATGGACGAGGAGCTACAACTAATGGAAGAGAATCGGAGAGCCCGCTAGCTAGCAGTGGTAGCAGCAGAGAAGAGAAGACAAGGCAAGTGCTATTTAAATAAACTCCTGGTGTACTTATAAACTTTCCAATGCCTCGTTTTATGAGTACAGAACCTATTTGTACTACTGTAGAAGTTTGGTACAATTACGGGCATTATTAGTGGTGTAATTTACGAGATACACTTTTGGTTCCATTACACCTGCACTAAGCCATTCAGCTGATAGCGCTAACTCGCCCAATGTTCGACAAAGGGAAAAAAGCTTCTGGGGGGGATGGTTGTTTGGCTCGAGGTCATGGTGCAAAGGACCCTAGGGTGAAATTACTCCGAACCATCCCTTTAACTGTTTACATGGATGCTAAATAAACTGATCCGATAAGATGTCATTACATGCCCCCAAAGCATTTACATAACACCAAAGTGGTTCTGTCCACTGTGAAGTGCCTAATCTGCTAGAAATATAACATGAATGGAATGTTTTGTTTTGCTACCGCCATGCTTCAAGCAGCAATGTCACCAGAGAGAAACATTTGGATTAAGCGTTTACATTGTTATTAGGTGCTAATGTTTTCCTTTTGAACAGATTATCAAAAGTTTACACCGTCCCTTTCAACCTGTTGGAAAATTCCGTCCTTTCAGGCCTGATCGGGACAATCTTTATTATCACAATTAGTGGAATATTAGGCTCCATGTAAGTGTAGCTAGTGTGTGTACGTCTCTCAGTCCTGCATACCTTCCCTAGCCTTCCTTTTTTTAAGTTTCAGTAAGTACACCAAAACAATTGAAGAAGTTGATAATTTTCTTTAGATTACTAACATGGGCACATCTGTCAAGAAATATGTTGTCTGCATAAAGATGTCAATTGATTTCATGTCACAAAAGCAGTGCATGAATAGAAAATGAAATTGGACTAAGCACTGAACATTGAGTGGCTGATCTGGCGTATCCAACACCTACAAAGCCAGTGCTATGTTGAGTTTTGCAGTGTCATGCTCAAGCTGTATAATTCTAAAGAGAGTGAATATGAATCACATTTAAATATTTCGCTATGTGGGTTAAGTAACAAAGAACTGAACAAGTGAACAAGCAGACACCAGCTTGAATTTGCAGGGTGCAGTTGGAACAGCTAGTGAGATACACAGTGGCTCCCAGCCTGGTAAAGGAGGGGGAGGCTGTTCGGGGGAAGCAGTGAGACAGAGGCAGAGACCCTGAGGGAATCAATAATCACAGTGGACAGTGGCAGACTGTGCAGTGGGCCTGTTCCTGTCAGTTATTCTGGCATGGCTGTTGGACAGCAGGAGTGATGTGCAGCTTAAAAGAAATAACTTCTCTATCTCACCTGCCTTCTTTCTCATTCTTTAATTAGGAACAACCTTGGTCAATAAATAAATGGCTCATTGACCTTTGCTGTCATCAAGCTGCTTTTAAGTATGAAGTCAGTGTTTGCCTCACTGCTTTGTGTGTTGTGTCATACTGTGGTAAGAGAGACCCTTTCATGGCAGGGGATGTGTAATGGTGAGCGATTGAGCCACTGCTGGCATTATATTAGGCCAAGTGGAGCTGTATTATGTCACTACAGTTAATGGCTTACTGGGTTCTCCATAGAATTAATCTTAAGTATCCATAGTTTTCCGTTTTCTTTTCTATCTATGGTCCCGTGTTTCATTTTTAAGTTTTTTTGTCTACCCAGACTTGTAAATTTATGTGATGGAAATGGTTTTGATGCATTGTTTGTGCTATGATAGACTTAAAGTTGACATTTTTTAAAGGTTTTGTTTATTTTGTAAGGCTTTGAGGAATACACACGTGTGGCTGCCATGTGCATTGGATCTGTGTTTTGAGAGTTCTAACGGTGGATTATAGTTTACTTAAGCTGCTCTCTTGTGGATGTGGTGTTCTTGCTGAAATTGTCTATGTGAAAGGCAGTTATTTTATGTGAACTTAGTTTAGAGTAGTGGAGGCATTTCTTGCTGAATAATTACACACAACTCAACTGACTCAGAAGACCCTCCGAATTGCAGTGCTAATTGCATTATAACTTATATATTTCTTTTTCTCAGACATATGAGTTAAATGTTTTTTCTATCCTTTTTTTACCACCCTGGAGGATAAAGTGTATTACCTTTTCAAAATTCTCCTATTTAAAATATATATATATATATATATATATATATATATATATATATATTGTTTAAAATAACCAAAGTAACACCAGCACTGAGTCACTATGCTAGGGTTAGGGTTACCCTCTCAGGTATACATTGATGTCTTAACCAAATTCAATGACAATACATACAATACTTGAGATATTTCAGTCTGGTTCAAAGTGGTGGACCAACAGACTGTGATTGGCATCCCTTGAGCCACACTGCTTGCATGACTAAAAACTATACAACATAGTTAGCATAGCAAATACAAACATCAATTATTGCATCATGAAAAGTCCTTTACTGTCTTATCTCTAATTTATTTTCACATCATGTTGGTTTCAGAATATCTTTTGATACAATATCTTGTTACAGTATACACCTCACCTAGAGCTTAAGTCATGTAAATTACATAAAGTTGTTTTTCAAATCTTTTTTACCCAGAACAAGCATTTTGCTTCCAAATTCCCCCAAAAACATGGTGGTAACAAGCAACAAAGTTTAATGCAATAAAACCCTGTTCATGTTACAAGAAGTATTCAATGCACCACATGTGATAGTCTTGACCTGTGCTGGACTAATGAGGTCTTGACTCCTCTCATTGGCTCTCTACCAGTCTCGTCTGCAGGCTTCAGAAGGCACAGGAGTCTACTGTTGTCCTCTTTGTCCCCCACTCTCCTCCACTGTGCTTGTAATTACCTCTCCACCCTGATCCCTTAATACCTCCAAGTGGGCAAAGACACCTCCAGGGAGTGTGTGAGTGTGTGTTCATGTGCCTGCCCATTACCATGTGAGTTGAGCTGTGTGTTTGTGCGTGTATACGTATACATTTGTGTGTATGTGTTGGAATCCTCCAGGGCTTTTTGTGCGCTAGATAAATAATGATGTATTACAGATTGATTACCCAGGAGTGAAAGCTCTGGCATTAAACTTATTATGAAAGGGTACAACCTGTGAGCTGTGTGTGTGTGTGTGTGTGTGTGTGTGTGTGTGTGTGTGTGTGTGTATGCGTATGCGTGCATGCATGCATGTGTTTGTGTGTGCACACAGGAGAACGCCCCTTAGCTCTTGCTTTGCTCATAATTAAGTATTATTTCTGGGTCATAAACATAAGGATTGGCAGCATGGGTTTTTAAGCTATATTGATTGGATATAGTTTGTGTGCTCCGGGCTAGGCAGCAATTTTACAGAGCGTCACTATTTTACCTGTTTACTTCACATAGACACATTGAGTAGTTGGTCGAATTGATTTAGCTTTTACAGCCCTTGCACAGTAATAACTTGGGTTGTCCTGTGTTTTGCAAAATTAGAAATGTGTTGTTTTTATGTTCAGACACATTGGTGAATTGCACAATAGAGCTCTCAAGAGTCTTTTGAAAGAAACACAGTGATGAGTTTGAGTAAAAGAGGCGATTCATGAGAAATGCCCTCCCTGAGTGCACGCTCCTATAGCTGCCACAGTTCTGTACTGACTGGCGTACGCTGATTGCTAGCTGTTGTACCAATCTGGCCCTTTATTTTTGGTGCAGAGATCAATGACTTTCTTTTAATACTTTTCACAACTAATGCTGCGTTCAATATATGGGATGGATGCTAGAAATGGGAAAGATGTCCATATTAAAAACTTGCAAGTGTTGTCGTCAGCAAGACTGTTGGTCATGTGAGGATTAAAAAACTCAGCATTGACAATTTAAGACCATATCAATGAAATTTGGGTCTGTCTTACACTTATGTGAGGTGTCTTGATTTGAGACATTACCTCCGCCAAGGAGGTTATGATTTCGGGTTGGTGTGTTCGGTACCAACCCCATTTTCATGTAACTTGATGGAAGGGTGTAGGATGGGCCAAGGAAGAACCCATTACACTTTGGAACAGATTAGTCTTGGCAGAGGTCAAAACTCTTTAAGTGCCCTTCTAGTTAGTTTTGTTTTCAGGCACTTCCGAATAAGGGCTAAGTCGGACATATTGGAGTTTCCAGTTGTATTTGCTACTTGGAAGTTGACGTGAACACTATTTACAAGCTGGAAACTTGTGATTACATCAACTTTGTTCTGATGCTGCGAGATTCCAAAGGTAGCTGGAGAATTCAATCAAACTTTGCACGGCAAAAACATTTTTTCAAGTGTTAATTAGCATTGATTACCATGGCTCTGGAGCAAAACAAGAAATGCATGAATTGTAGATTGGCATCATGTGAATATCTCACATTCAGAGTTTGAAATACTGATTACTTTTCTGCCATGGAACACCAATGCAAAATAAAATTGTTGGGATAGAGTTTTTGGCCCCAAGTGAGGCATACGCAGGACTGTCACAATTAAGAAGACCTTAGCCTAAAAGTGAAGTTCTTCTTCAATCTATGTTCGTCACCTGTGGTCATGAGTTCCCAAATTAAGTTTCCTTCACAGGGTGTCCAGGGTCACCCTTAATATCTGGTTAGGATTTTGGTAAACTGGAAGGAAGTCAAAGAAGTACAACCATTACTCTTTCATGTTGAAAGAAGGCTGTTGAGGTGATTTGGATATCTGATTAGGATGTCTCCCAGACACCTCCTTATGGGGGTATTATTTGAACTTTCAACTAGCAGAAGACCCCTGAGCCAACCCAGAACACTGGATGGATTACATGTCCTATCTGGGCTGGGAAAGCCTTAGGATCCCCCAGGAGGAGCTGAAGGATGGGGCTGGGGAGGAGGACTTTGCCTCGCCTGCTGCCACTGCTAATGAAGACGGATGGACGGATAAAACCAGTCTTTCTCTTTTAGCTGCCTCTGAACTTTGTCTAGGAGGCTGTTTTGGATCTGATGGTCTCTTGTAAGATTAAACTGTTTTTTTTTATTAGACAGTTCCAAGCAATCACTTTAATGTGCACTATTAAGCAGTCAGTTGTTTGGTATTTTATGTCTCACTCGTTTGAATGAATGACTGTGTTTGTGCTGCAATAGTTGTGCAATACGGGTGTCCCATCCCCCATGGTACATTATGCTGTCAACATTTTTGTAAAATGCATTATATAATGTTTGGCAAGAGCTGTTTTTTTAATTCATTATATTTAAGTAATTTTCCTTTGAGTAAGTGCAACTGCCTAAGAAGTTTTGTCTACATGCAACATATTTCCAAGCGCAGGACTACCACTGGGCAAAAAGATTTAGCACAGTTCAGTGTTGTGCTCCTCCCATTTAGCCCTCTCCTGCTCCCCCAGCTTTTATTCTATTTCATCAGTCTAAACACATCCATTCATTACTCCTAATTATTTATTTACTTTAAGAAGAAAAGACACAATGGGAATTTAAATGTAGGCCTTATAAATGTTTAATGATATTTAGATCTGTCTATTGAGAAATGCATGTGGCTAATGATTTGACTATGCTATTTTATACTTTTTTTGTTCATTCCTCCAATTGGCTCCATCTGGTGTCAGTCATGGGGGCACTATTATCTACACCATTGGAACATGTGGGAAACAGTGTTTGCACCATAGGGAGCGAATGCTATAAAATGGCCTCGTCTTTCTCGGGGCGTAGTATGATCACGCAGAGCAACCATCAGGCTGCATGGATTCCTGGAAAGGCAGTTCACATATTACAGATTCACCATCATGTTTAACTGTGGGTTAAAGAGATCCTTAGACTATCTAAACATAAGCACATCTTGCTTGATCATTTAAAACCTCTGTTGTGAAGAACATCTGGATTTGTGCTTATCACTCCAGGATACATACCTCCTATCCAACTGTATCTTGGATACAAGTGGTTTTCACATATGGCAGCTTTATAAACATCTGTTTTTAAGACTTAGACTGTGGGAGAAGTGTTGCATGAAGTCAGATTATTTTGCCTCTGCAATTTGTGCTATTTAGTAACCATGACATTAATGTTTTTCTGTCCCTGGGTGCACTTTGGCACATAACACCTTGCGAACAATTTGTTCATGCTTGGCATATGTTTCATTTTTTGTTCCGTTCCTCTTGCCAAATCAAACAATTGGCAGTTTTTGTGGCCAGTGCACCTGTAAATTAAGCCTTGTGGCCTCAGTGAAACTACTGGCATTCAAATTAATGAATCTCCTGTGCATTTGGAATAGTGGTTTACCTACTTCAAAGTTGCAAATCCCCTCATGTGTCATTTCCTTAGTTTTTTTTTAGTCCACTTCTTGCACACCAAGCATTTGGTGTGTGCGTGTGTGTTTGTGGGTGTGTGAACATGTTACATTTATGCCCCTTGTGCTCAATAAGGCAAAAAGTCAATTTTCTTCAATAAATGCTGTTATTCACTGAAGCCAACTATTTCATTCTTTATAGGACAGTGGGCAGTCCAGCCTCCCTCAAGCGTGTTTTTTTTCATATAAACAGTACAAATGACACTTGAAACGTTGATGGAGAAATATAAAACGGAGGCAAGAGGCAATATCTTCCATGAACAGAATGATGCACAGGGTTATATTGTAGATACCCCAGGGCCCACGCTGATAAAAGACCAAAGACCCATGGGAACCTTACAAACTCCATGGGACTTCATGATCACTACCACTATGATATTGTCTGTGATTATATTTTAACTTAGTGCAATGATTGATAGCGCTAATGAAAACAGAATATATTTTCAGACTGTTAAGGATGTTCTTATCTGTAATACCCCACTTCTAGATTCTCTAAAATGTGCTGGCATGATTAAACTAGCTGAGTCATTATTCTGAGTATCTTAATTAAAAACTAAAAAAATGTTTTGCAACTGTTGTAAAGCACTAAAAAATGTATAGTTCAACATGTAAATATATTTTAGATCAGTATAACATGTTAATAATTTCTTAAAAATAATGTACCTATAGTAGTTTTCTCATACCCAAAATATCACAGCACAACACACTCAGATTAAGCCCATTTTAACTATTACAACAGATTTACTTATATAGCATTTTCCTAACTCTTTTACAAAGTACTTAACAGTAAAACAGAGTAAACAGTGAACATGCTCAAATTAGACAAACTTTCGCAATATAAAAAGTATACAAAAATAAAACCAAAACAGGTTTATTTTTTTTCTGATACAAGTAAGTTATAAGAAGTGATTTAAGAGATGCTACCGAGTTGGATAATCTGAGATACACAGTCACAGAGTTCTAAAGCTGAGGGGCATGGACTGAAAAGTTCCGAACACCTCGAATAACAAAGTGAGTCATTGGAATGCCTACCCAACGATCTCAGGGCATTTTCCTCAGTAGTTGTAGCTGACCTTAAAGATTGTGATAAATCAAGATTGATTCTGCACAGGCCGAAAACTAAGAATTCAACCTGGCCCGTACCCGCATGAATCCAACTTGTACTACCAGGCTGGAGACCCAATTTAACCCAAAGCTATGTTTTAGCATTATCTATCTTGATCTTTATCTATTAGCAGTTGTTCGCTCACCAGGCTAAATCATTGGCTATACCCTAGTCTCGCATTGCCAGACCTTCCTCCACAGCGCTGCGGAGGAGGGTCTGGGTAGTCCACACAGCATTCCAGGATGGGAGAAAAACATGCTCTGGTTTATTGGCATTTCTTTAAACTAATAATTGCCTTGGGCAGAGCTAAGCGCTGGATCGAGCCAAGGTGCCTCTGCAAAATAGCCTCGGGAAGGAACTTGTTTTGGTGGAACGTATACGTTCAAAAGTTGTTTTAGTCGTGCAACAAACAACTCAGATTGGACAGATAGTCTAGCTAGCTGTCTGGATTTACCCTGCAGAGATCTGAGGAGCAGTTTACCATAGTCCTCATAAATAGACAGATAGAGACTAGCTATACCCTGACTCCAGTCCAGAGCTTTACGCAACAAAACGCTACTCAACTGTCCATTACGTTGTAGTGCAGTTGATTGACTAAAGTGAGACTCGCTTTTGAGACTTTTGTTTTGCTGTCATTTTTTTAATATGGCATATATCATATTCCAGTGTAAATTGGTCACAGTCTTAAACTGACCCACATGCGCAAAAGAACAAAAACAAAGACGTCACATCCAGCACAGTGTCGTACAGAAATAAACATGGAGGCCACTGAAGTGAGCGTTTCTGGATTCCTTTATAAGTTGATGTGCAGAGAAAGCCAGCGAATTTGTGAGCAGATGATAACGAGGAAGAGGATGCAGAGAAAGAGAGCCACATTTTTAATTCATGGTGTTTGTGGAGGTGTGTGTGGATGCAGAGAGAGCCAGGAGTGGTGGGATTGTGACGTGAATGGCTTCACTGAAACAGATTACTTCCAAAATTTCAGGATGTCAAGGGCTACTTTGAAATATCAGTCAGCGTCTCTCCACAAGACTCTCGTGGCAAGACACTCAGTTCAAGCGACCCATTTCCTTGAGGAAGCACGTAGGAGTTGGGTTGTATTGGCTGGGTGAGTGAGTGACATAAAAGTCACATGCGTTCTGATGACTGTTCAGACTGAAGTCGCATTGCAAAAAATTCAGATGTGTATCTGATTTAGGACAACTTATGAAAGTGGCCCAATTATGTGCTGTTTACACTGTTATGAAAAAAAAGGTATTTGCAAAACAATTGTATTTGGGCCACTTTTGCCTGCAGTGTGAATGTAGCCTTACTGTTTGGGTGCAAAAGAATTGCAAGAACAGTGAGGCTGGCCGGCTGCTCCATCAGACCAGATTAAAGAGGGGTGACAGATCATCGTGCCTGACACTGTGCTGGCTTGCTGGCACTGTACCTTCTGACTGTGTGTGGTGACCACTGAGAGCTCCTGTTAGGCTCCTTCAGTGATGGTTGAACTTTATTTTTAGCCTGCCACACTTGCTGCATCTCATCTAACTAAGAGCTCTGTCTAGAATGTTCAGGCAAAAGGAAGCAAGTACTAGTGTTTGTTACTAAGTAGACAAACAATGAATAGCACAGGAAGACTAAGTAATGATATTGAATTATTAATTTACACATTTAATGCGTACAACACTAGTGTGCTCTAACAGCAGAATTAATAACCATATTTTGTCTGTATTTAATTGTGAATTAAGTCAACTAATTAATTTATTCAAGCGTTTTCTTTATGTCAATTAAGGTGCTCTAAGACAGCGAGCGGAGCGCTCTGCTACTCCCATGGCATTCAATCCAGCTACGATCATCTCATCACCTTACTTAATAGCTTAAAATTGGGGAAATAGTAATATGACATGATTAAGAATATTAAGCTAACTGATGTCATACGAATAATTGATCGACCCACACCAGATAATTAAACTTTGAACCTTGATGTTTCTTCATCTCACGTAACTCAGACACTTGTACAATAACTGTCTTCATTGTTTTTCCTCTGTGTGTTTGCCATGGTGAGCTATGGTGGCCAATAACCATGCACATTCGCGTTGACACTGCAAACAATGGAGGCAGCAGCAACAACTCGCTGTCTGAAAATACTTTTTATAGCTGATATTGTGGAATGTTTGCTAGACTGGATGTTTCCCAACATTGGTTGAACCATTTCTTCTCCCTACCCTTACTTTGGCACTCAGTTGCAAGCTCATTCTGTCTTACTGGTGGAAAGTAGGTACATTACTCAAAAACTGTACATTTGAGGTACGTTTACTTAACCTAAGTAATTGTTTGCATGTTCTACTAATTTATACGTCTACTACTCCACTACATTTCAGAGGGATATATTATTCTTTTCACTCCACATAATTTTTCTGATAGCTATAGATACTGTTCAGATTAATATTTAAATAAAAATATATATATCCTAAACTTCTGAAATGCAATGCATTGCTGAAGCTCAAACCAGTGCTTCCTAAGCTTTTTTTGGCTTGTGACCCCTGTACACAGAACCAGTGTATGGTTGGGTGCTCATTGTCACGTGTCAGATGTCTATGAGTTGTTAGCAGTTCCACCAAAGAGACATTTCCTTTCTACACTTCTCATATGGTTTTATTTGGACACTTTTCTGCAGAACAAGTACTTTTTACAGTATTGTTTTACATTGTTGTATTGGAAGAATCTGAGTAATTATTCCACCATGCATATTTAAACACAACCATCTTTTTTCAGACATATATCTTTAAATATGGCTCACAAATATATAGTTTCAGTTGTAAAAACAGGGCTAAAATATATCCTGAAAGCCTGGTTTTCTGTGACTCTTATCTTATTGTTTTTCTGTACCAGTGTGTCCCATCCCAGGTGTATAAGCTAACATTTGGATTATTGTGTTATATATACAGTATATAGATCAGTATGTCTATGAGAATGTGTCAGTATGTATTTTGTATTGTTCTGGTGTGTTTGTAATGACTTGACCTGCTGGTAATTGGCTTCCTTGTGTGTTCAATCAAGCCCTAGATGATTGAATAGGTGCACCTGTAGAGTAACCATATATAGAGTGACTCATGCACTGAATAAAGTCCATCAGATGTTTGCACTCATGCACCTTTGCACATTTTTCACTGTCTGTACATCCCTGTAGTGTATCAAATGGAAACATTTACATCCAGACTGTAGTCTGAATCTCTTTTTTTGTTCTCTTTGTGCGTCCTCCCTTCATACACTATACTTTTTTAACCACCGCACCAGGAAAGAAAAAAACGCTTGTAAAGTGTATTTTTTACACAACAATGGAGGTGAATGACAGTGAGAACATTGTAGAATATTGCCAGCCTCATTCTTTTAAGCTGAAGTTTATCCAAACCTCCCCTTAAATGGTAAATGTTTCACTAAGGAGGGCACTACCCCTGTTTGCAGACTACAGACAAAAGGATTTGCATCGGTGACTAAAATGTCAAGTCAATGCCGTGTGATTTGAGTGCAGAAACCATGACATCTAGGGAAGAATCAAGTTTATTATTTAGGCAGAAAACAAATGCCCCGTGTCAGTCTGTTTCCACATTCAGATTGAGAGGCTTAGATCCTGCCAACTATATAGTTGTGCCATCTGAACAGGAACATATCATTGTTGGCTTTTTATCATAATGATTGCAAACAGCAGATCGTTTAGAGCTCTCCTCCCTTAGATATACTTTTATTCATTTTTTACCCCTGAATACATGTTTACAGCTCACTGGCTAATTTAACTTCCATTGTTAATTTGGAATTCGGCTCTTCTTCTTCGACTTGCTTGGCTGCAATGTTTTGTATTAGTCATGACAGTTATGCTAATGCCCCCCCACCCCTTTTGGCACTTGCTTGTTTTTGCCCAGACTTAAACTATCAGCCAAAAAAGACCGTTTAATTTAATTAATTGGAAGAAAAAGAATATTGCAGTGCACTGTAGAGCTAGAGTTAGAATATTGAGAGTGTTGACCAACAGCCTCACTCTGATGCCTCTCGGATGATAGACTAAAAAAGCAAGCTGGATACATTGTCTGTCAACTGACCGGAAGGCCAGAATTCCCATTTGACATTTGTTGCAGGTTTCTGTGGAGATAAATACACACATTCCCGCACATGTCACTCTCTCTCACACACACACACACACACACACACACACACACACACACACACACACACACTGTCGCATGACTCAATCCCCAGGGACACGTCCACTGCCTTGAAGTCTGCTGCAACACCAATCTCAATTTTCCAAGGTTTCGAGAACAGAACAACTGCACCCTGCACACTGCTGTATCTGAATATCACTGCCACTGTGTGTGTGTGTGTGTGTGTGTGTGTTTAGGTGTGTGAGTCTCAGTCACATAGATCCTGCCTCATAGTTGACGAATGAATAATTATTTTCCCTGCATTTGTTTTTGATTGGTTCTTCTTATTAACATCACTGACGACATCACAGATAACGCAAACTAGCTGCAGCGCTTTGCCAGCAGCACTAGAGACAAGCCCGTAGATATATTTACACCACGTGCTCATATCATATATAGCTGCAATGAGGCTCTCTGACAGCATATCCGATGACAGGATCAAAACACAAGAGATTCTTGTTACACAGGATGAGAGATGTGACAGAATGAAAGAAATCAAAAGGGGGAAGTGAAAAAGAAAGACTAGAAACAGACAAAATAAGAGGGAGAGGAAGAAGAGAGATGAAACACAGAGAGGAGGAAAAGAGAGAGTGGGACAGAGGGAGGCTGATGGGGGGAAAGAAGCAGTCTGACTAAGCAAGACAAGCCTGTTATGAAACAGCAATAGGCTACATACCAACTGGCTTTTCAGATTGATTTATAAATGTGAGCTGACAGCTGAAGACGAGTGAAAACAAACTTTCTGGTTTCGTTGCCAACAGTCGTCAGTGGCTTGCAGGCATATTATTCACTGTCATATGATGTAAGTTGTAACAGTGATTCTGGCTCCCATAGGATTTGTCAAAAGAAAATGTCATAAAAAAGGGTTATTGGATGGCGTTCTTGATTTCTATTTTTTAATACATTTTCTTTTCATTTTTGTACAGTAAATGCGTTTGGAAATCCTTTTTGGATATGATATAAAGGCCCTTCTTAGTGATGCTGGAAATAAAGCAAACATGGCAGATTAGATTAGCAATAGGTTCCTGCAACTGTAACATAAAATGACAGTTTTTACAAATGAATTAAACTATTAAAAGTATGTAAATCTAAGCAATCATTTATACTTATGAATATACAGTAGGCTCTATGGTTGTTTTAAAAAATGCACATAAAACTGAGACCTGAACCCTTAATATCAAAGCTAAACAAAGAGAGGAATGGGTCCCACTCACTGCCTCTATAGTTTCTTGAAATCCTTTAGTATGCTTCCTGCCAGGAGCAAATGCCATTGAATTCACAAGTTTAGGGTGATAACTCACACACTTATTGTTGTAAGGCAGAGCTCGAAATGTCTCTGTTTGTAACTGAACTGTCGTGGATGGCTTAATAGAAAAAAAGATGTAAGAAAGAAATTTGTGAATGCCAGCCTCAACTTATACCAGTATATTTAAGATCCAAAATAACTAAACAAGACCTATATTTTACAACTCAATATATCTGCAACTTTCGGAAAATGTTCACAGAAAACAAAAAGACTGCGTGCAGACACAATACAAATGCCAGACTCAAAAGCAGAAATTATCCATTTAAGTATTAGTAGTATTTATTTGACATAACCAATCAACAAAGAAAAACTTGCGCTGTGTAGACATTTCACCCACTTCAGGCAAGTCATATTACTTAGTGTGCATGCTTTGCCAGACAAATATCAAATGCTTTACTAACCCCTGCAGCTTACACACACACACACACACACACACACTCACTCACTCTCTCTCCTACTCTATCTCATGCTCTCCTCCCTTCTCTCTCTCCTCGGGAGACTGATGCAGTGGCTGATTGTGTGGGAAGTTCCTCTGTCATCGTTAAGGGGGTTGGAGGTACTTGTCAGAGGCCACATTAGGAGTTTCCTATAAACTCCCCTTTGCCTCGCCAGTCACACGGAAACACAGCGAGGTGTGCTCTCATTGAAGAAATATGCAAATGAAGGTCCCAAATAACCCTATACCAGGAAGCTGAGATGAGTCATTTTCACAATGCATATGACACATGTGCATGTCCTTATAAGGACATTAAGCTATGTCCTGTATACAATCAATCGCAGCTTGATGACACGACAAGCAGGGTTAGAGTTCAACGATAAAAACAGGTCAAATGTGTGCACAATAAGATGTGCCACTGCTTTGAATCAAGCAGCATAACAGGCAACCAATCATTAGCCTGGTACCAAGCCATTTCTTTTCTTGAAACTGAAAAGTGGCAAGTCATCAGGGGTGAAGTTTAACAGGCAAAATTAATCAGCGAGGATTAAAAATGTTGCTCTCTGAAAATGGTTACAGTTTGTGTAGGGGGTGTGCCTTATTAATTTATCCACCGAAGGCCACTTTTATTGGTATTTGACTTTTGCTGGCGACTAATTTTAGACTCTGCACAGAGGGCTTTTACTATGATGTGAGCTTTTAATTAATTTTTTTCCTAATACTGTAAAAGCAGGGTATGAGTAACTCTCTTTGAACAGCAACCACTAAGATGCCCTTGAGCAAGGCAACGTGCATTCAGCTGCATGAGAGGACTGTAGCCGCATCGTGCTGCTGTAAGCAATGCATGCAAATCAGCCGGGGTGCTGAACCAGCAACAATATGACCAGACTGTGCAGAGCCGTGTTAAACTTCAGAGGATGCCGAGAAGAAAAGACACAAAAACCTGCTGAAGAGATATTATATCAAGATCTGATCGTGAACTCCGTGCACTTGTCTGATCCTCAGATCAGAGCAGACCTCACACAGAGAAAATGAGAAAGCATCAGCACAAACATCACCTATCTATACAACTCAGCCATTTTGAGCTGTCATCATTATGCAGAATGAAACCAGAGACATCTAAAAGTGTGCATGAAATGAACAACCTGTCCTTCAGAACATTATTTACCCACTGAAAGTCATATATCACATGGCAACCGAAGATTAAAAAGCTCTTGAGAGAGAAAAAACAGTAACCATATACTTTGATATTTGATCATGTGACTGTGGGCTTTTTTTTTATGGTGAAGAAATGAGATGTGTACACACGGTCACACACACCGCATATGCCATGCTTCTATATTGAGATAAATCTTCCCTGCTTAACATATTGGAAAGAACTACACAGAAATATAAAGGGCACTGGCAGACTCCTCTTATTGAGCTTGTAATAACAGAAAAAGGAAAACAGCTGTTGATGGCATCGTGTCATCTTAAAGTTGTTTTTATCTGTGTATGCAATAGGTGTATATCATTTTATCTCATCATAAACATGAACCATGAGAAGCACATCAAAACAAGCCTCTGTGTGCGCACACGCATCTCAAATGTGTTTTTTCATCACACGGACGGGTGGAGACGCGCCAAGTTTTACTACTTTATCGTAACTTTTTAAATACGTTAATTTCAGTGTTTACCACAAGTTTGTCGGTCTTATTATTTTTGATACCTTTTGAGTTAAATGGGAATTGTAGAATCATTTCTGTCAACATATTACCCATTTTTTGGACTATAGCCTAAATTATTAGTTTCAACAATCATCACCATGTCAGATTGATAGATCTATATTAGGCCTACATATGGCGTATAAAGCGATTTCAATCCTGAGAGTCATAAATTTTGCTGTTATTATTTCAGCAACCATTGTGACTTTTTATAGGTATTGATATTAATTACTGTTATTGTTACTGTTATTTTATTCACGACGACGTCTGCAATTATTGTTTTTAGAGGTTTGGTGAATATATAAAGTTGAAATGGCGGATGATGTTACAAGGCTGTTTTCAATAAAGTCAATAATATATTCATGAACAATATATAATGCTCCCTGGCTGCACATGTGTTTCTTCATTTAGTATGGTGTGCCTGTTCATAGATGACGTGCTGGATGAAGAAGCACTTGTACTGAGAAGGGCTTTCCGACGGGAAAGAGTTTTTCGGGACAGGACGGACCCTTTGGCTTTCCACAGCAACCATCTGTATGAGTGATACAGATTTTGTGCAGATGGCATACACTATCTGTGCAGACTGCTGGGTCCCAAGATTCAGCACCGCACATCTCAGAGCCATTCCCTCACCATCCCACAGATGGTGTGCATAGGGCTACGTTTTTTTGCAAGGGGCACATTTTTTATATGCAGTTGGAGATGCAGAAAATCTGAGCAAAGCCACAATTTGCCGTTTGATTAGAAAAGTGTATTTAGCACTAAAAGGAATCATGAACATCTTCATTATCTTTCCCGGACACAAAAGAACATGCTACATTAAGGAGTAATTCTACAAAATTGCAGGTGGGCCTAACATAAATTACAGATTACAGAATTGTGTTACTGTCACAGTAGGCCATTACTCATTATTTTGTGTTACAGGTTTCCCTAATGTTATAGGTGCACTGGACTGCACTCTTATTAGAATAAAACACCCCTCAGGTGCTCTTGTGAATAGAAAATTATGGTTGTCTGTCAACAGTTTTTGCATAGGCCTAAATTAATTCTGTGCCTTAACCCAACTTATTGTTTCAGATGATCTGTGATGCTGACTGCGTTTTACAACCTCAAAATACAACCTAGTCGGTCTTCCTCAGCTTGGTTTGGCCTTCGTGAAACGCACCAAGCCAGGATGCACAGATTAGACTAGGTCTTGACCTAGTCCAAATCCTTGCATCGTCTTTTTACATAAAGCACACCTCGCTTCATGATTAGTGGCTTCAGCCAACCCCGATACTTTTCACCCTCCAACCAATTGTCATTTAACAAACATTTGCCCATGCTTGCGATTTCGCTTCAACCAAAATGCCGTGGTGGCGAACCATCAACGCAACGCATTCATCAATCACCTACTCGTCAGTCACCTATGGAATGATGCAGGTTGCACCCACATAAATTGAAGTGCTGCCCCCAGATGGTGCGCTGGTCAAATTGTGGTTGAAAAAAAAAACAGATGACGAGTCGGACTCTGCCCCACATGAAATTTAAGACCTCCTTGTCGTTAATTCCAGATTTCAAGACATTTTCAGACGTAAAAAATCGAAAATCTTATGTAAGACGTTTCAAGACTTTTTAAGGACCCGAGGGGACCCTGCAACATAGACAAAGTCAGACAGAATCGCCTTTTCTGATATTGTACTTACACTCAAATTAATTTGTGTATGGTTATATTGATATTATAGTCATTTGAGTTGTTATACCTTTATGCGATATATAGGGTGACTGTGTGTATGGAAATTTCCTGTTTGCATGATGTGAGCACTGTACATTTATTACAACAATTTTTTGTGTAATATGTTTGCACAGGTGCATTTTGTAATATGTGTGTGTGCATGCAAACTCCTAATGTGGTTTCTGAGAGTATAGCTTTAGATAGATAAAGGTCCTCCGCATGGGGGAAGTGAGTGTTTTAAAGCCAAAGCTCGGCATGTCAAGGAGATTAATGCGCTGCTATTGTCTCTGGCTCTCATCAGAACACTTTTATCTGCAGAAAATGACAGAGCTTGCACTTTTCATTATGTACGTTAGCAAGCGAGCTGCACTCCACGCCCCTCTCAGCCCCCCACTTTCCCTTTCAAAAAAGGATTGCTTTTGGGGATGAATGCAAGTGTGTGTGTGTGTGTGTGTGTGTGTGTGTGTGAGTGTAGGATGGTGTGTTTGTGTGTCAGAGGCAAGGGAGGAGGCAGAATTTGAGAGCGCTTGTGTCTGTTTGGAGTACAGTTTGTGCATGACCCTGTGTGAGTGTGATTCTGTGTGCATGCATGTGTGTGTGTGTATCCAGGCCTCATTTGTATGCCCTACTTGTCATTCTTGACTTCTGAATAAAATTTGACACAATAATTGATGTTTTATGTCTTGCAACTACGGATATGGAGAATATGGATTACTCTGGAGACGGCATTGATTGTTTAAAGTGTCTCTGAAAAAAGGGATGACAACTACAGATCCAGTGTGTGTGCGCATGTGTCTTTCTTCTTTCCTCTGAAGTCCCTTAAGCCGAGTGGCTATAAGTGTGTGTGTGTGTGTGTGTGTGTGTGTGTGTGTGTGTGTGTGTGTGTGTGTGTGTGTGTGTTTGTGTAAAATTACTGGAATATAACACTCTGGGCTGTGTTCACCCAATCAGAGGATGAAAGTGCTGAAAAAGCTTGTACACATCCAACTTCTACAATAGAGTAGGGGCTACTAGCTTTTTCTTCTATTTGAAAGTATAATTAGGTTGTGACTATCAGTGCTTTTTACTCCAAGTCCTTTACTCAAACTCTGAAATGTCTACTCCTTTGGTTTGTGTGGGGAGATGAAAACAGTCTAAAAGAACATCTTATGAACCAAATGTAACCAAGCATCTGATGGTAATATTTTTAGAATCCTGTTAACCAGACTAGTATGCTTGAAACAACTGTGACTACAAAAGAAGGTAAATTAGACCATTGTACTACATTGTACTACAAATTACCTACAGTATGATTAAAGTGTTTTTATTGAGGGGGCAGTTTTAGCCCTAATTAGATAGCGTACATTAGAGAGATGACAGCAAACTTTCACGAAACCTTTTTTTTTTTTTTTTTCACAATTTGTTTTTGTCATCGTTGGCCAAACTTTATATAATAATCTTTAAGCATGTTGTAATTCAAGTGGTCTAAGAAAAAACTACACTTCTGCTTCTCCCCTTGGCTCTGTTTTTAGGCTTTAGAAAATCAACCCCTGACAGGAGAATTTGGCCAATCAGAGGTCATTTCAGAAAGAGAGAACGTTACTATTGGCTGTTCTGTGCGTGCATATCTCCATGCGACAGAGGAGAGAGCTGCAGGAATAGGTCCTGCCATTTTTCTTTTGCTTTCTACCCACTGCAACTTTAACTAAGCAATTTTAATTAGCTAAACTTAATCAAATGTTAATTATAGGGGCAGCAGATTAGAAAAAGTTCATATTAGTAATTTTTGTAATGGTCTTGGTTTGAGAAAAGCTCAAATTACCCATTTTTTTCATATGAAGACTTGTTGAATTTCCAATACGGTTCAACTATTACAACTTAACCATTAAAGCTTATTCAAATGTTCTGCTTTTATTTTGTTGTTATACCACAGTAAACTATATATTTTGGGTTTTTCCAACTGTTGGAGGGTTGGATAAAACGGATGATTAAACAAGTCCTCTTGGGCTCTGGGAAATTGACAGGCAATTTTATTTTAGATATTTCATCGGCTAAATAATGAATCAATGGAAAATGCATATAACTATTGGTTACAGCTCTATGAAAACAAATACGACCAAGCTGATACCGACAAAAATATTAGAGAAATCATCTTGACCATCTTTACCACAAAACAATAAACCTTCATTTGTATATTGCAATGTTAAAAAGTACAATTTTGAAGGTCCAAGCAAGCCTTGAGCCTTTCCATGTTTTCATTTTCAGGGGCCGCCATGATGTTGAGCATTGAAGCATACTTTTTTTCATACCCTCAGCATAAATTTGAAAGTAGTAAATAAAGCAACAACAAAAAAACTGTGATTCAAATGCACTGTCAGACTTGCTAAAGCTAAAAGAAAGTCCAAAAACGCCTTTTTCTTTTGTGCTGCAGAGGCTTGAGGCTCTGACTGATACTACGCTAATAAAGAAATCTGTGTGTGCTTCATTGTTAGTCGAAAATAAGATCAAGAAGCCACAGTGACGTGAACTAGCAAGCAGTCAGTCTTGACATCCATTTGATCAAAGGTTTGAGATTTAATAGAAGAATACTTTGATGCTGCTACACCAATTACAATCAAACCCTTTGACAGTGATCGTCGCACTTCGTTTTGGGCCAGAGCACTTTCGAAAGCTCTCTTTAGAAGTGTGCAATTTTTCATTTACTATGAAAACATAAAAAATGTCTAAAGTGTATAATCGGGTAGCCTCACCACATTGCTTATCTCAAGAGAGGATCTAGTGTGTCTGCTTTAGACCGAAGAAATCCTTTTTAAAAAAAAGCATTATACCTGCAGTGGAATGCATCACTTTGCCATAGAGACTGGCATTTCGGTTAATGCTGTGCTGAGGCCAGGCCGGTAATAGATTAATTCAAGTAATTATTTAGAAATGGCGATGGAGAGAGAGGCATAGCGGGAAGTAGACAAGCAGGACTGGACTTAGGATCTGTTGATAAGTACATGTTGCTCTAAAATCCTTAAAGAATGGCTGGAATGAGCGAGACAGATCGGCATCATTATGAGGAAAATTCCTACCTTCATTAGGAGTCTTGACACTGACGCAAACAGCGCCATTATGGCCGTTTTGAATACCAGCAACCATAACAGGTACCGAGCCCCAGACTAGATTAGATTGCATACTGACAGTGCATATATCTTCAGATAGGCAGAGAAGCGCACTAAACCGTGTTGTTATCGACAGTGGGAGTGTCTGGATGGGAGGCAAATGTAGACAATTAACTTTTATAGAGGTGTATAGTTAACATGTACATTGTAATGTTTTCACTGATTGTATTGTGTTCGGTATTCACCATAATGTGGATTCAAACAAAATAAAAATTAAGAAAATCTGTATTCAGCCCTTTTCTTTTAAAAGGGGCACTCCACCAATTTCACACATGTAGATCAGATCATGAAGAACATTACAAAGTCTGTGAAAGCACTTGTATCGTGTCTTTTGTGGCTGTGTAGGAGCTTTGAAAAGTCTAAGAATATGACCCTGATGATGTCATCAGAGTTATATCAGCTTGAGCGCAGAGACAGAGAGCCTGTGTTACAAAATAGGGCTGTGGAAATTGAATGAGGCGAGCGTTTATCAAGCTTGGATGGTCTCATAAATGACTCTACTGAGTTGCATTATGGGAAATGCAGTATTCCCTGTTTTGGGATCTGAGGACTAAAAGTCAGGATGCTGTATCGAGCCTATGCTTTAAAGTCCCTGGAGTACCCCTTTCAATGTGTCTCTATTTTCAGTTAAGCATTAAAATAGTAACTAAAATGTAAAAAATGAAAGTCAGCTTCCATTAAAAAATGTGTCAGGCTTATTGTTACTTTACTTGGATGTTTGACCTTCAATGTGCATAATTATGCCTGAATGTTGCAGTTTGACACTAGAAGACTAATTGAAATTCAATTTTGAAATGAGTAAAATAAGGATAAAAATCACCTGTCCCTGCATGAACATTTGACGGCCAGTCATTGTCTGAAAGAGGGACTATTTTTCAGCACAGAACAACTGCTGAGAGGTTTGCTGTTATTTTCTGACAGATGGTTTAATGGCAGACACTTGGATACTTGGCATCTTTGTGTGCATCCTGACACCTCGAGTCCATTCAACTGTTAAACATACCTCAGTGTTTACTTCCAAACATATGTAGTTAACTTCCCAATCGTGTTGCTGAGCATTGGATGAGCGCTGTGGGAAGACGAATACAGCAGGCAGTGTGTACCACAGTAGGCAAATGAATCCGTCTTAGCTTATTACACAACTGAACTGGGACATGCAATGTCAGCCAGTCATTTAATTCAAATTTTCCATGGCCTGTCATGGGTTATATAATAATTAATCATCCGTGCCAATTAGTCTAAACAAACTGCTGAGTAGAGGCAATGAATAGATGCATTGCATTGTGTTCACTTTATATCTCAGTGCATCCTATTTACCAGCAAAGTGCGTCATTTTCACTTTTATTTACATATGGCGAGGCTGTGATTGGATGCAGCCCACTGGCACAGCACTGTAATCCGAGCGTTGAGGTTGATCAGCCTCATGGACACTGCGAGGCTCCTCGTGCAGCATGGACTGGCTAATCAGGAGGACAGGGAGGGATCGCAGCGGGCCGGTTGGACCAGTCTGGATAGAACAGATTCATAATGTGACCAGGTTGACTTGCTGTGTGAGACCACTGCAGGTGGTCCATATGGCGGACTGTCATTTTCTCTGTGTGTCCGGCTGGCGTACAAACAGCCACATGGACACATACACTGCTGCTGCCATGGCCTTCAGGATCAGACAGGTTTGTTCTGCAGTATAGTACGAAAAGTGGAAAATTAAAATACACTGAGCTGATACGGCATGACGTTAAAAACAAAAAAAAGGTGCCAAATGGACTGACGTTACTGCCTGCCAGCTGCCAGCTTATTTGCGCAATAATAATGCAGATGATGAAGCTGAGTCATCTAAGCCGTCTAAAATAACCGATTCATGTTAGACAGAGTTCCAAATTGGACTTTTTTCACATATTTCTTATACGGGGTCCAAGGCAGTGTACTCCAGCCCTGTCCTAACATCAGTACACAGTAATTATCTTTTTAAAGACTGTCTTTAAGAAGGTTTTGTATAATATTTACTTTGTTATATTTGATGCTTGTCATTTTAGATAAGGGGTCAAACATTGATGCTGGCATATTCTTTTGTCTGCACTGCATCATTCTGGCAATTTGTCAACTTAGCAACCTTGCTGTAGCTTCACCAAGGTAACAGGCTTTTTGATCAATGTAACTTAGCTGTTATCTTTTCTTCAAGCTCAAATACTAATGCATCGAGTGCAGCTTGCAAAATGTAAGCTTGGTGTTTAATTCTGACGTGCACAAGGTCATCTTTTTACACTGTAAACAAAAGCAACACAAAAAGAAAAAAGTACACAAAGTTATCTGTAGCCACATGAATTGCCCCCTATGCTTTGATCGACCCAAACACCTGTTTTAATACATTTTGTCAAGAAAAAAACTGTTGCACGCAGAGCAGTAATGTCAGTAATTGAAAATAGGGAAATTGATTGAATAGACAAGCTTTACAAGGGCGTGTGTTTCACAGCTGCCCAGATTTGCAGCTTCGCAAGAGCCATTGAACCCTGAAATGGGATTTCTCCACAGAACATTTCAGATACTTGCTCGACAATGTTCACATGCTGGATGCTAAATGCAGAAATGCATTCAAATTAAACGCAAATAACGCACTTCAGCAATGTGCAGAGCTGCAACATAAATTCATATTACTGACGCTGTTTTGTAGCAGAGAAAATCCCATCTTGTCCCTTTTTAGATGGTCACAACTGTGTATTCATTTCAATATAACGGCCCCTTTAAAAAAAATCCTTTCCAATCGAAAATAGCACTTGCAGCACATTTCTTTCCTGCAGATGTACTGCACTGCACACATTGCTCGCCTCGGCCTGAAACTGAATAGTTGTATCAACTGGCTCAATCAAAGAGAGTTTGCGTTGAACAAGTGTATCTAATCCCCAAAGCGAACTGGACCCACTTGAAGATACAAGGCCAGCTAGTCAAAGCACATTACGCTCCAGCCACCCCGGTGGATATTTCCATGGAGGAAAGATAGAGAACTGGCCAAATTAAGATTCAGCATGTTATGCTATAAAGATGATTTTCCTTCCGCAATTGTTATACCTACTTCAAAACATCCCAATGTTTCTAAAAAAAATCCTTTTTTAAACACCTAGATTCTTTAATAGTTCCTTTTCTGTGGGGACACAAGGTTCACAGAATAGGCAAACCACATCTCTGTAGGCCAAAGCCGAAGGGGGGATTGGCACTCCCAGACTTTTTGCTATATTACTGGGCCTCAGCGATTAAGATGTTTACCTTTTGGTTAGACACATCAATACCAATGTCTGATTGGCTAATGCTGAAGCGAGAAGACTGCCACCTATTCTATGGCAACGGTCCTACTAGCTCCGGCTGCGGTTAATAAGTCCCTGTATAATAACAATCCCATCATACATAGCATGATCTGTACCTGGAAACAAATCAAGACCACCTTTAATCTTAAACCAATCTCTCCTCTGTTACCCATCGCTAGAAACCCCACATTTGCCCCCTCCAGTCTGGATGGAGCCTTTTCTACATGGAGTGAGAGGGGTGTCCAATGTATTGGTGACTTATACGTGGGAGGCGTCTTTGCTTCATTCACACAACTACAGAGGAAGTATGAGCTGGAGAATAATAACTTCTTTCGTTACCTACAAGTTAGGGACTACGTTCGGAAATACTTAAGAGAATTGAGACTGAATCACAATCTAAATTAGATGATTGTCTGAAACTGTCTCCTTTCTCTAACGAAAGTAAATTGATATCCCGCGTCTACAACAATCTCTTATTAATAAGCTCCCCATCGACTGAAAATTATAAACGTAAGTGGGAGGAGGAACTTGGTGAACCTATTCCAGATGATTTATGGAAAGAAAGTCTTGAAAGAACACATAATTGTTCAGATAACGCAAGACATTGTCTTAAAATTATGCATAGGCTTCATTACTCAAAGGAGAAACTACATAACATATACCCAGAGGTGTCACCTTTGTGTGATAAGTGCCACTCTTCCGTAGCAACACTTCTCCATAGTTTTTCTCTATGTCCAAGGGTCCAATTGTTCTGGTTTGATATATGTAACATTATGTCTGAGGTCATAAATACTTCAATCAAACCTGAGCCCCTGTTCATCATTCTTGGAATATCGGAGACCTTCAGGAAACTGAGTGTGGCACAGCAGCGTTTTCTCTCTTATTGTTTCATAATTGCAAAGAGATTAATCCTCATCTTATGGAAGAGCACAGCTGTACCTACCTCTAAGATGTGGTTAGAGGATTTAACTAACACACTTCATTTAGAAAGGATAAGCCATACGCTGAAAGACAGGCTCAACTTATTCAATAAAACATGGAAACCCCTCATATCATACCTCAAAACTACAAATCCAGTACAACAGTCCACATCCTAGCACAATATATGTCAATTGTAATGGTTTTTGAGTGAAGGTCTCTGTGAGGGAGGGTGGATGGGGTGGAGATACATGGGGAGGGCTTAAACGGGCGGATAGGGGGTTGGGATAGTGTGGGGGATCGTGGTCAGCCTGTTGGTGTTCTTGCCATCGTTTTTGTACTGTTGTTACTTGTCTTGCTTTGCTTTGATTTAATGTTGTACCACTTTAAGTTTACTGTTTATTAGATTTTTTTAATTAGTCATAAAAAAGATTCTCAGAATGTACAAGTGAATTGTATGTTAAATTGCTTTAAAATATGCTTTAATAAAAAGACGTTTGAGTGAGATTCAGCATGTTAGCAACTGTCCCTTATTGAAGGAGGGAGCTCAGCCTGGGTCTCTGGGGAGGTAACTGGATCACAGCCTCACTAGTCTTTTCCGAGGTGCCATCGGATTCTTGGCAACCGCAGGGAACTCCATTTAAGGAAAACCATTCAGGGCAGTGCTTGTGAGATTGAGAGACTAAGGGAACAAAAAGGAACATTGGAGGACGAATCATACATGGTTGGAGTGCAGAGAGTTTGAGGCCAGGGAGAAGAAAAGTTCCAGGAAATAACTTTCATAACAATAGACGGATACAAGAATGTCCCTGGAAGAATGAAAGGCCATGTTGTGGATCACACCTGAGCAAAACGGCAGTTAAATATTTTGAATATGTTTTTAGGCAGAAAAAAGCTTATTCAGGCAAAATTCATTTTCACTCAGGGCCCTTTTTCTCAGTGGTGCAAAGTATCCTTGTTAAGCACATCTGCGTTTTAAAAATGTTTTTGTCAAGGGCAATTACGAATGCTTACAGGGGCTGTGTACTGAAGATAAATAACACGCACAGGTCTTTCTCTCCCCGTTTATGAGAAGGTATGCCTGCTAGTTACAATATAAGATGCCAAGAAGGTAAAGGCTGCACTGCAGCTCTTTTGTAATGCATAATACAGTACATAATCTGATCTGCCTCCTTTATTTCAATGCTATTTCTATTATTTTTGATCAGAGCTGCTCAGTTTTTAAAGATGAGTGTGCACAGAAGCAATTTGTCAAGAATGACACACTGGTACAGACAGTTCTGGATGAAAGGGATTTTTTGAATATTCAAGCAAACATCTAAATGAAAGAAATAAGGCTCAAGCAGGTTCGTTAATGATAAATCCTTTTTGATGTTTTTAATAAGAATAAGCAGTGGGCGATAACTTGGGGGTAACCGTGTTGCGATGAGGGGAGAAATAAGATGGAAAAATGTATGACTCTTGGCTGCTTTTGTGTCTGGCTTTGGAATTATTCACAGACGATTAATGTAGTGGGATCAGATAGTATACTCCATTTTGAAACAGTTTTCAGGGTAAACTAAATTAAACTCAGCATGTGATTGTGCTTTAAAACAACAAATAATTCTTTAGTTACTATCAGAAAAAGTAGTGCCGGAGGGGTGGCACATTTTTAGTCTGAAATTTTGAACACTCATATGTGATTGAATGTAAAGTATAGTACATGAAAACCAAAGTTCTACATGACAAAATGACATGGATTTATGGCATTTTGGAGCTAAAACTAGTTGGTCACATTCACTGTAAAATCTTAGCTGGATTACTATCTTATTATTATATGCATAATGCAAACAGAAAGTATATGCCTTTGTGCATGCATCATGTGGCGGCTGCGCTACACACCTGTGGCTTATTTGTGTCTGGGACTTGGGTCAAAATCTCTGGATAATTAGACAGAAGTAATTAGGAAGTGTTTGCACAGGCAAAGAGCAATTGTTTGCCCAGATGGAGAGCTTATATCACCCAAATTGTTACCTGCGCCACGTCACACCACATGCTTAGGAATTCCATCGCAAATTAAATCTCAGTTTAGTTTTTGTGATATCTCATCCCTTCGACTCATCTCATCTCGTGTTCCCACTTAAGAAGTTGCCTCAGAGTGGCGATAAGAAGCAGAGGGAGTGGAATACTACGATCCTGCTTCTGAAAGCATTAATTCATGGGGGGAGGGGGGGGTTGTCTTTCTGCTAACGCAGTGGCTAGGGATGTGATAATGTCTGTATAAGTGGCAAAAAAGAGAAAGATGGAAATGAGTTGACTTGTACATGTACTTGCTAGATGTGCTGAATGGAACAAAAGCAAAAGACGTCTGACAAATGGAAAAATGGAAAAGTGATGGCTGAATATGTCATATATATATATATAATATGTTGAATGGAATAATTTGTGTTTTAAAGATAAGCTCACACAGCAAAAGAGTAGGCAGTCTACCAGACTTCTGTTTTAGCAGTTTGAAAATATGTTTAGGATACAAAATGTGGTTTATTAAAATCTGATGACCTCAGTGGTTGCAGCTCAGCAAAATCTTCATCATTTTTAACTGCCCGACCATACTCTATCCTTGATGATAATTGGTATAGAATTCATTGGTAAAACACTCAAAGTGCTACTAGAAAACGGGTCATTTGAAAGATGAAAAAGAAATACTTTGTAAAGGGGCACTCCACCAACTGTACACAGCTGTGAAAACAGTTGCATAATGTTTTCTATGTATCTGGTAGGGCTTTGTCAAGTGTACAAAAATTACCCTGATGATGTCATAGCGATGTCTTCAGGGTTTTAACAATTCAACTTTTGTGTAAAGAACAACCTCATTCTACAAAGTATAACATCTAACGTACTGTTTCTGCAATGAAGCCTCATCTCTCTATCTCTCTCTGCCCACCATCCAGATATTATTGAGCTTTGGGTAACTCCTGTTTCTATGGCAACATGAGTCAAGTCATCCTGTGGACAGTGGGGGGATGGCATAAGTGAACCAGCGGCTAAGTGTCTTGAGTGTGCAGGCAGTTCACTTTTTGTCTTTCCAAAACTGTCAAGTCTCCACTTAACTTCCCCTTCTTTATTTTCTAATTTCCTTTTAACCCTGACAAGATTAAGTGTCTCAATAAACAGTAATAACCTGCTTGGAGTAAAATGATTTTTTTGAGCACTTCGTTGGAAGTGCGAGAATCTTCTTCTAAGATAATTATTCAATTAAAGAAAAAAGACAATTTATCAATTAACAGCTGGTTCCCTGATGTTTTATGGCATACCAAATATGACCTAAAAACTTTTTTGTAATGCGCTGATTCGGCTCTCAAAAGTGGGGCAGGAGGAAGAAAGAAGCTATCCCCCAGTCAAACGAAAGCCGCAACGCATTTAAGGCTTAAAAAGTCATTGACTCTATCCAATCTGTCTTGCAAACAATCTGGACATTACAGTACACGCAGTATTTTCCACCAAGTGTTGATATTAGAGCACAAAAAGCTTGTAGCGGCGTGTGTTTTTGCTTTCTTCCTGTCCTCAAATAACATGACACACTTACACATGCCTCCACGAGCTCAACTGTCCCCAAGCTTTTGGCAGCGCACACTGCTAGTTTCTTCTAAAGGGAATAATTCATAATCAAGTTTCATTCTCCTGAGTGGTGGGGTGGGGGGGTGCACACGTGATGTTGCATGGAAATAGTCATGCATTCAGGTTCATATAAGAGCTGATGTTGAATTCCACATGGTGACGTACATTATTAATTATAATAATAATAATGCCATGAGAAGTCCAGTCATCTCTAATAAGCAACAAACCCTGATATTTGCAAACCAGTGACTCACATCCACATCATGCAGTTACAGTCTATTTCAAATGCATATATTTGCAAATGCTGTATCATATCAGATTCAGAACCTTTCATGACCACTTTGATCAGTGAGTGCCATGGCCTGAGTGCCAAACATGTATCCGACGTGTGCAGTACCTTTATAATAGCAGAGTAGTAATGCAAATTCAAAGTAAGAAGTGTTTTATGAAATCATTGAAAACTGAATTTCTAGTGAAACAAGGTGTTTTTCCTCTGACAGTGCTGAATGCATTTGCCTGAGTTTGAAGAGCCTCAAAAGCACTACAACAAAATGCTAATGCTGGTTTATAACACATCAGTGCGTAATGGTTGCCCAGTGACTTTTAAGAAACATACTGGTAACAGCCTGATTATGTATAGTATATATATATATATATATATATATATATATATATATATATATATATATATATATATATATCTAGAAGCCGCCCTCTATCTACACTTTCTATTAACATGTAATCTGTATCTGGATCATGACATCCGATCCATGGTCCTTTGCCTTTACCCTTATTCATAAGCAGCCCTGTTTTCTAAAAATGATGTTCCTATACAACTGAACTGTATTCTCAATGATGTTTCGAGATGAACATATTTTGTCCTGGATTACATTTGTTTTTCACAAATACGCTTTCAATCTAAATCCGCGTTCACAGTCCACATTTGGAGTGGATGGGTTAGGGTTAGGTTTAGGTTTAGGGCCAAACAAACATGTGGCTTTCACCCAGGAGACGACAGTCTGGTCCTGTGTGAAACCAAAAGTCAACGTTGACTTATTTGAACTATTTTAACATATATAAACTTAGGTGACACTTAATTTACGTAACATACTTAACTTGTGTACGTGACTCAAGTTACGTAACAAACGTATTTATTTTTACAGCAATCAGGATCTTTTCTTGACACTAACCAAATAGTTTTGTTTCATTTCTGTCACTGGTGCAATCCCGTAGAAAATAAATTTCCCTTGAAACGTAATTGAGGATGCAGTTTAGTTGTATGGGAATGTAATTTTTTAGGAGACAGGGTTATATTTAGTGTTCTGCCCACATTAAAATAGATTGGATAGTTGTCCAATCACATTGTTTATCAAGATAAGGTTTGCATGTAAATGCCAGGTATAAATGGTGAATCCGTATCAGATTGTGCTATTTCCTGAAAGCAGTGCTGGGATTCAACAAGACACAGTAGAATAGTTTCTTCCCAAATCGACACTGCTATTCTGCAACAGCTCGGCAGCTGCTGAAGTGTTCACTACAATATGCTCCGCCATTTTTTTACCCTACAAATGTAGAAGAAGTGGTAATTTGGGAGTTGCGTGCTTATGTGTCCATGTTACACATGACGCTCACTGCAGCATCATGGAGGTAATCTTATTCTTGGCAGATCTTTAGATCATGACCAAATTGGAAGGAGAGACAGTGGGAGACAGTGGGAAAGATGACATAGATGTTAATGGTGGCGCTAATGAACATAGATGATGCATACGATAAAGACCTTCTCTTTGTGTTTCCTTGGAGCCCGAACTGCGGAGAACAAAGGACAGAACATGATTGAGAAAAAGAAATAAACGTTCGTCATTAATTATAATATTAGACGTGGCCCTCACCTTTTGCCCTCAATGCTGTCTCCGTTAATGATTGTGAGGAGTCATGAGTTATTAAATGCATTGTTTGATTCCTCTAGCAAGTGGCATTCATATCATTGTGCACTTTATGTAATTCATCTACTTTGATGACTGACAAAAATGGCGCATCATTAATGCCATTTGAAAAGGCAATGGCAATGTTTTTGTCTGAGATTCAAAACAGCAGGGGTGAGTCAGGCTTAAAATCTTAAAATGTTAATCCACTTTCCTGCCAATTGTAGCAGCAGCTAATTCCCTAAGTAGTTTAAAATCTACCAGCTGGCCGTGACCAATACTTCACACCACAAAATGCTTAGTCACCATAAAAAGAGACCCCTATTATTTAACTAAGATTTATCACGTTGTTTCGTAACAAGCATAACTTTTGCTAGTCTGTGAGGAAGTAGGGAGTAAAATTAAAGAAGAGGGGTTATTCTTGACATACTGTGATAGCAATTGCAATGCATTCAGCATTAATCCCTGCATCATATGTGTTTTTTCTCTTATCATCTTTCCCCCTCATCTCCCTTTTGCCTCCTTTAATATTATCACTATCACCCCACATCATCCACGCCTCCCTATTCATTCACAACTGTCTTGTCAACTTCTCTTATTTATCTCTACTTCCTCCACCATTTCTCTCCCACTTTCTTTCTATTCCCCTTCATCTTCTTCTTTCCTTCTTTCTTCAAGTAATAATCTGCATCTCATATTTCTGGTATCTTTCTTGTATGCTTCTGTGCTGCGTTTGCACTGTGCTTCCCAAATATTGCATGTCTAGAGCAGTGTGGGTGACCTTATTCTTTCTGCATGCCATGTTATTGCCAATCAAGTCCAATGGCTCACTTATCTTTTAAAAAGACATGATGTGACACAGACTCAAGTTACCAGCCCCTAACCTGCTAAAACATGCTGTATTGAATGATAACTGGCTACTCTTGAGTGAAGCAATTGTGAGACCTACATCCACAAAACTGCAGGTCAAGTGCAAGTTCATCCCCCTCTTCTTCCTCCTTTTAACCCGCATGCCCCCACCAACATTTTCACCCCCACTCCGCCACTCTTTCCGCAAATGTGCAATAAGCAGAGGCGTTGTACCATCTTCACTCAGAACATCCTGTGTTTGATGAGCTGCCGTTGTACCCAAAATAGTTGTTGTTCTTCTCCTCAGCATCCGATTGTCAGGGCTTTGAATCATATCTCAGCTCCTCCAAAAAACAGAAGGCGCAGCAGCGTCTTAAAGCATTTCTTCCCCCCTAACTCAAACATCATGCAAGCAGCAGTGTCCTACATAAAAAAGAGAGGGAAACAAGACAACATGAAAACCCTCACGGCCTCCCAGAGGAAAGAACAACAAGCAGAGGAAGACGGACGATGCAGCAGGCATACCCCGTATACAGATACACACTGATGCACGCAGGCACGTGCACAGACACTTGAAGGCAAGCACACACACACACACACACACACACACACACACACACACACACACACACACACACATCAGCATTCCCCCTACAGGAGAGATTCTTATTTTGTTACTGTTAAAGCCCTCAGTCCTCATGATTCACAATGCGTGAGAGCGGGGGTGGCTGACGGGCCTACGATGAACCAGAACCAGTTAACACACACGCCAGAGAGAGACAAATATAAACACACACATTTGAAACCCACTATCACACATGCTGACTCAATCTCATTTAATTAGGATTTTGCTGACATAACTGCCTCTTAAAAGAGATGGCACACCAGAGGTACAGTATGTGTCCACTCTTCAGCTACTAGATGTTGAAATTAAACTATATATATATATATATATATATATATACACACACAATAACATATGTCCCTTTGCCAGACAAGTGTTTAATCTGAACCATTCAAGTCAATTAACTTAAATGAATACTTTAAGTTTCAAGAGAAAAATTGTGTGAGAAATAATCATTTAATTGAAGTGCACATTGTATGTGCAAATCACTCAAATTGCAATCTGATAATGTAATCCAACACATATTTAATATTCTGATAAGAAGAATAAAAGAATACTATTTTAAAAACCCCTTGCTGTTAAGCCCTTGAAAAGCAACCTTTTATATTTTTTCAGCTTTGTGGTCTTAATAAAAAGAAATGGTCATAATAGACCACTATCTTTGATAGCATAAATGTACTTTACGGCTGCATCAGGGTCAACCTGAACCATAATGGTAAATCAATATTTCTTACCCACTTGAGTCGTGCTCTCTCACTTTTGTCTACTCAATGCTTTTTGTCTTTGTTATACAAACAAGTGATCTTTTAAATTCCAAAGTCAAACACAACTTCATTCTTATCTGGGAACACTGATAATCTTTAAAAGCACACACACACACATGAGCAGACAGCAATATGATTGATACCGCACATGCGGCAATGCTCGTCTCCCATAATGGAGACTTCAAATGAATCCGTTTGTTGCTGTCCAATAAATTCACTTGCAAGGGGAGCTGGAAGAGTTGTGGTGTTTTGACATTACAGCGAGGATGAAAGGGAAATAAACTCTTTGATTTAATCACCTTTATTTCTAAATGAGTATTGAGAATACAGGATTGATAGATGAGTGAATAGATGGAACATTATTATTTTAAGTACAGATAAGTAAAGTTAATACATCTGTTACGATGTAGGCAAGGGCAGCAATTACAAGTAGCAGTAAAGTGCCAGAGTTTCATGCAATGAGAATGTGATCTCTGGCAGCTACAATTTAAACTGACAATCAAACTTGTTAAACCAATTAGCACATCCAGTTATGTCTGAAGAAAATGACAAGACGGGATGACAGAGCCAGGGACAGAGAAGCACTAATGACCATTACTGTTCAAACAGTCCACGCCTCTTGGGTCAGTGCTCTCAGTGTACACAGAACACTAAAACAGGCAATTATCTGTTTCCAGGGACAAACTGAGCTGGAATCAATCAAGTATTTTCTGAAAGTTAGCATGTTCGTAGAAGAAACTTGCTTGTGATTAGCTCAGATCTCAGGTGATTGATTGGACAGTCCGTGCTTGAAAGCGGGATCCGCATCGCAGTTACTTCACTGATGTTTGATGAACTTTAACTGACTCCTCCAGCTCTGTTGCAGGTTTTGAATAGTGCACAGTAATAGCTTGTCTAACTCCTTCTTTTTGGTGCCTATTGATCCTGCATTACCACTGCAGGCATTATTTTTATTTCTTTGAATGTTGCACAAATCGTCTAGCCGTCTCATTTCTTTCCTTAACTGCCATTGGCTGACAGAATGAATAAACTTAGAGGACTCTAAGAAACCTACTGACAATAAACCTCACACATGAGCATGCACTGTAACCCTGAACGTATCTAGACATCACCCAAATGAGCTTGTATGTGAGAATGCAAATGTCCAAATCAGTTTGCCTGGACTTTACCCTGCCGGCTCCTCGATTGAGCCCATGTGTGAATACAGCAGGTCATTGTCCGGAGAATTCACAGCGAGTGAGTGAGCTTGTTGATGACATTTCTATCATGCGGCTGGCGTGAATCCAGAAGAAAACAACCATCCGAGGTTGAAGAAGAATGGTGTTTTAGGCGAAGACACTAAAGAAAAAGTCTAATTGGAGAGACGACGAGATTCGAGACGGTGAAATCATCAGACAAATTCAAGGAATGTCAAGAGACTGGGTTGTTTCTGACCAAATTATGATACGGCTAAACGGTCCTGGTGCAATCCACATCATGTCGTGCCTGCTGCACTCTCTACCCAGGTGTCACCCCTTGTCTAGGTGAAAACGCATCTGCACAATCTCATTTTTTGTGCTACATTTGTATAAGGGCAACTCCAGACAATGTTCAGACCTTATTCATATGAGCGAACAGCTAAAGTAACAGATTTTTACCAAAAGAGCACATATCTGAAGTCTTTTCCATTTCCATTAAATATTAGATGTAACAGAGTCCAGAACTGATTTTCCCACCTTCAAGGAAGTAGCCACAGCCTTGCACTCTGAGTCATTGATTCATTTTTAACTTGTTTTAACTTCCTGGGCACCAAAAAGAAGGAAAGAAAATACTGTAGTTGGTCACTGAATGTGAGGGGGGCAATGGCAGGTTATTTAGAACAGTGACCAACATTACAATGTCATTACGTGTTACACATTATTAGTATTATTGATAATATATTTATTATTATCAGACGTCTTTCTCTCTCAAACCCCCCACAATCCACAGACAAAATAACAAGGACATGACTTCAATGTCCTCAATGGACGCAGCAGCCTTGCGGCAGGCAAATTCAAATTTGCAGGCAGTTTTGAGATAACCAGTGTCTTCGGCATATGGGTAATGTAAACTCGAAAAATCTAAAGACGCACATGAACAAGTTGTTGATCAAAGCTCCGAGAACAAAAAGCCCCCAGCAGTACAAACAGTATATTTAGTAAATGAGCTCCTTGAATCAGCTCTCACTTATTATGGTTTCTTTAAAAAATGAGTTGGCTCTTCTTCCTTGCTCTGTAAAGTGTTATTTGGAGGAATTAGATAAACATATAATGCTTGGAAAAGCAAAGAGAGGAAACAACTGGACCTTAAGTGATGTTACAACTGGCATGTGCCTGACTATCCATTTTTGGAGGTGAAACAACTTCGTTTTAAAAGTCATGTTCAGTACCACTGTTAACTTGTCCACAGTGTTCACAATAAATCCTCCAAATAGTTATCCATTTAGTCAGATAGAGACAGTAGTTACGCACCATCAAGTAGTCTCCAGGAGCATCCATTAAAGAGCTGTCCAATTAGGCTTTACACTGGGTTTCATCCAATATTGCACATCAGTGCCATGAGCTGGTACTTACCACACATTTCCATTGGGCATTTCAAAGACAATCTTCATCTGCCGCATATGTGGTCATCATTGAGGCTAAGGGCCATTTATTACATTCTATGAAGACTTGTTAATCTACTGGAGAATCAATTTCACCTATTCAGTAATGACTCATGAGATAGTCAAGAAGGCTTGACTAATTTTCCACCGGATAATAGATTTTATCCGTTTTATCCTCTCATTTTGGTGGTGTCCTGAGACAGAATGAAGGAGGGAAGGAAAGAAGGAAGGAAGGAGTCAGGTTATTATTCAATCAATCTATCTTGGTGAAATCCCTTTACACAAAGCACAAATGTTGCCACTTTCGACGTACATGCTGTTTGATATTCACCCCCCTGCTTCTAATTGAGGGATATTAAAAAAAAACAACACTCAAATGAGGTACAATAAATGACAGTGTCTGACAGCCATTCATTTCAGAAACATCCATTTTGTGTCACACTTAGCATATTTAATTTGAACATCCAGCAGAACAAACAAGATGCAACAAACATTAGCGCTAATGAAGGAAAGACGAAGAAGGATGTTTATCACTTCGTCTACCTGCCTCTGCCAACCTTCATCCACCTCTTATCATTCAGCATGTCTCTTCTTACCTTTTTTCTCTATTCCATCACTCAGACTTTCAGGTGTCCACATGATTAATAACTACATTATATCCATTTGCGAGCTACAGTACCAACATAATCCATGAAGGGTAATTCAGGCCTAAAAAAATACAAAGAAACTCCCCCTTTTCAACAACCCCCTGTCTTTCTCACTGTGTTCTCATTAATTTTACCAAAGAGGCCTGTCAGCTGGGATAGTACATTATTCATTTGTCACCGCGTCATACTCAGACAGCGCCATATATTGGCTAAAAGAAAAAGGTCAAACAACATTTTGTGTTATAACCTAAAGTGTGCCATTCAGCATTGTAATTAACAAGCCAGGCCCAATGAAAAATGAATGAGCTGGGAGTAGTAAAAAAAGGCTTTTTAAAGCCTTGAGGAGTGCAGTGCAGAGACATAATGATAATGTACAAAGTCCCTGAGTACAATAAAATGGTTAGTAATGGATAGCAAGCCAGAGTGGATAAATGGCACGGCAAACATTCTGTAAAAAAGCTTGGTAAATGGTATACCTTATTACTGCCTGATTTCGCTGTTCTGTCGTTTAACATTGTGAGAATTTTTCCCTTCCAGACTTTTTTTTTCAGTCACAATACAGGCTTGGAAGCAAATAATGATAAGAATGTTATTCATGTACACACAATGCATTGTGATGCCAAATGCATGTGTGATGAAATGGACTGAAAGGTTTCAGCACCATGGACAGCGCAACACGCTGTAATGCAGAAGCCAATGTAAGGCTACAAAGGAAAACTGACACGCTGTTTTCTCTCTTTATATTGGTAGCACGAATTCTTCATTTTGTGGGTCTGGAAAAAAGCCTCTTATGACGCAAAAATCATCATTTTGCGTCATAAGAGGCATTTTTGCCTAGAGGCTATGGACTACAGCCAGTAGTAGGAGCTACTTCCGCATGTTTCCAACCCGCCCATAGGGGGTTGGACTGTTGGCTTTCCCCGAGTATTCCCGAGGCAAAATGAAGGTCAGCCATCTTGAAGCATCGCTAACAGGCTCCGTCTTTTACAACAGAAAACTTTTACAACAATTATGTGCATTCAAACTACCGCACGTGTACCACCAGGATACATTGGTACAGATCGGAGAATATGCAGGACACTTTATTACAGACGGAATACTTGACACACTACGCGAGCTTCGCCTGCTACGGAGACCAGCACCTCAGCCTGCGGTGTCGCCCGATGCCGCTAGCCGGGGAAAGGGACCTCGACAGCGGTGTGCAGGAGTGGAAAACAGCTAGGTTTGAAAGCTAACGCTAGCCGGCCACTTGTTCCATCAATGCTGCTTGCAATTGTCCGCTCATTAGACAACAAACTGGACTACATCCAACTTCAACGAAACTCCCAACGCGAGTTCAGAGACTGCTGTGTTTTTGTTGTTGTGGAAACATGGCTGAACAACAGTGTACCGGACTATCAGAATCAGGAATCTGCGGTGCAGTGGGACAAAAAAATCTACCGGGAAATTTCATAGACCACCGGACCTCGGGGGGCGGGGGAGAGATGAATGTTCGGAAATAAGAGGTTGCTGCGGCCCGCTGTACAGGTTAGTTTGACCAGAGGGCAGCAGCGGCGGCCGGAGCGAGCAGCAGCAGCTGCGACGGCCGGAGCGAGCAGCAGCGGTGGCTGGAGCGAGCAGCTGCAGCGGCCATAGCGGGCAGCGGCCGGAGCAGGCGATCTTGGGGGGACAACCTCAGCGGTGAAACGCGAACGGGGGCTGGTGTATAACCTAGCTAGGTGGAAAGCTAAGCTAACGCTAGCCGGCCACCTGTTCCATCAATCCTGCTTGCAAGTGTCTGCAAGTGGTTCACTTGGTGAACCACATCACATTTGGTGATGTGGTTCGGGCAGATTACATTCTCCACTGTTGGTTCGGAGTGACACAATGCTGGTTTGAAGAACGCATGGTTGTGGGTTCAATCCTCATGAGGTATGCTGGTTTGTAAGCTCTAACTAAATTTAAATGAAAATGAAGATGTCAAAAACGCCCAGAGAAGTGTCCTAAGCATATTAGACTAGTTGGTTCGGAGTGATATAATGCTGGTTTGAAGAACGCATGGTTGTGGGTTCAACTCTCATGTGATGTGTTGGTTTTCTGCAGGGTTAGATACACGTGGATAGGAGGGGGGTAGATAAGAAACAAAACAAGGATTTTACTTTTTTTTTAATCATGATCCCCCCCTCATCTATCGATCTATACTATGACTTTTTCGACATACTATACTATGACTTTTTCCGACATACTATGATTTTTTTCGACATACTATATTATTACTTTTTTAAAACTTTTTTCGACATACTATACTATGACTTTTTATGACTTTTTTCGACATACTATACTATGACTTTTTATGACTTTTTTCGACATACTATACTATGACTTTTTTATGACTTTTTAGACTTTTTCCGACATACTATATACTATGACTTTTTTCGACATACAATACTATCTGACTTTTTTTCGACATACTATGACTTTTTCGACATACTATACTATGACTTCTTTGACATACTATATACTATGACTTTTTTCGACATACTATATTATTACTTTTTTAACTTTTTTCGACATACTATACTATGACTTCTCATGACTTTTTTTTGACATACTATTACTTTTTCGACATACTATACTATGACTTCTTATGACTTTTTTCGACATACTATACTATGACTTCTTATGACTTTTTTGACATACTATTACTTTTTTCGACATACTATACTATGACTTCTTATGACTTTTTTCGACATACTATACTATGACTTCTTATGACTTTTTTCGACATACTATGCTATGACTTCTTATGACTTTTTTTACATACTATACTATGACTTTTTTTCGACATACTATGACTCATTAGACAACAAACTGGACTACATCCAACTTCAAAGAAACTCCCAACGCAAGACTGCTGTGTTTTTGTTGTTGTGGAAACAACAGTATACCGGATTATCCAGCCTGTTTCTCTGTCGCCGGGTAAGAGTGGAGATGGGCTGTGTTAACACGGACTTGTGCAGAAATGAACTGCTTGTATCCAGTTAAAAGCTAACTGCTGGTGGAGTTTGTTACTATTACATGCCGACCATTCTACATTCCACGCAAATTTACGACTGTGTTTCTAATCGTGTTTACAGTCCACCAAGCGCTAATGCTACTATGCGTTAGCTGAACTTTACGGAGCAAATGTGTGTGCACTAGCTAAATGTAGCCTGTTTCGTATGTCGTTTTTATATAATGTCGTTTTTATATAATGTCGTTTTTATATATTTTAAATGTGTAACACCACTAGAACCACGGTGAAACATCGTTTCGTGTATATGATTGAAATGACAATAAAACACATTTGAGTTGAATGCTGCCTCACTCTCTGCCTGTAAACGGTAGGCGTGGCTTGGGATTGGAGTCTAAAGCAGCGAAGCAAGTGCATTCTGGGATTTGGTGTCTTTCACCCATATGAGCCAAAAACACATTTTCTGGCTTATCTCGGCTTAGAAGGCACCAATTTCTATACTTTTTTCACATTTCTACTACATAAGTGACCCAATTTAAAGATATATTCGTCTTTCCAACGGTGAAATATCCCTTTAAGGTCTTCCCATCAGTCCACACATCTGATGGTTTTGTCTGCTGCCACTCTCTTTCAATTGCACTTTGTTGCATTTTGCTTGTATTGATAAATCAACTTTTCCTCATCAGCCAGGAGTAAAAACATTTTTGGCATATTTTGAATTTCCATGATTTTTTTACGAGCAAATTGATTGAATGTACTTAAAAACAGGTGGATGGAAACACCTACTAATCCAGCATTGCAAAATGCCCCAGTTAAAGATCTTTCTAGTGAGCCACTTTTCAAAAACGTTCACAAAGATGTTCCAAAGTCAAATCTCACATTGATGTCTGACATTTGGAGATTCCCATCCCATATCACCACTGATGGCCCAAAACTGCTGTAAGCCTTTGCACCACCACAAATGAAGAAATTGCTCTATAATTACAATATTCACAGAAGCACCAAACACCTGCTGAATATATAATATTTCATATAGAAGAAGAAGACTTTGACATGAATGTCCTCACGTGCACAGACTGGCATACAAGCATATGGCTCATAATTAAAACATGCTATTATACACAGTGAGATGTTGGCAAGAATATTACATGTACATGAACACATGAAAGAGCCTATATGTCACCCAGAGAGTGAGGGCATGGCTTTTTTTAATTATGCTTATATTGATAGCTATAAGCCATTCTATATGGAGGCTTTATTGTGAGAAAGGACCTTCTGACTGCTCCTTCGCAACGTTGTTCTTCAATGAAGACAGCTCACTGTGGAGTGGCACTATATAATATAACATAGTCAAGGTTTTATTATTGCCATGCACACTCTTATAAAGAAGAGTTATCCTTCATCCATTTATTTGTTTTCATTGCCCAGTTATGGGTCAGGGCTGGAGCCTTGCCCAGCATGCATTTTGCTCTTGGCAGACAGCAGGGAAACACCATGGAGAGTCCATCACATGGTTTACACAGATTTACAGACAGGTATTACCATGTCTCCAACACACCTGACACGTCTTTACAACGTCAGAGAAAGCCTTACACGCAGAGGGAGAAGCTGCAAACTCCACAGATGAGACTGGAAAATTGAACACTAGCATTCTTGTTGTAAGGCTGACATGCTATACTGTATATACTGAACCACCAGACCAAACCAGGTGTTTAATACCATTTATTTGGAATAATGAAGAGAAAGGTAGATGATGGCCAATATGTTGACAATCCCTATTTAGAATTTGGCAATAATTACTGGCAACAATTATGTCGTAAATCAGAGCAGAATATATTCAAATAAACATTTAACCCTGTGTTGTCTTCCCTTCAAACTTGAAAAAAACGCCTTTTTTTTACAATTAGTTTTTGCTTTTTCCAACGTTATACATTTTTTTATTTTTCTTCTACACATTTTCAGCACTTATTTCTATGTCCCATATTTTCTGATATAAAACAAAAATTTAAAACGGGTCAATGTGACCCGAAGTCAACACAAGGGTTAAAGCCTGGAAAAGAGCAATATTTAACATTGAAGTGAAATCAGTCGGACAATAGAATAGAATGAAAAGTCAGAGGACTTTGGTGCTAATCCTCTCAGATTTGGATCAAGCTACCACTGGTCCTTTGACCTTTTAACCCTTGTGTTGTCTTCCCTTCACCCTTGAAAAAAACACTTCAACCTTGACATTTTTTATGCCTTTTTTTCACAATTTGTTTTTGCTTTTTCCAACGTTTTAAATTTTAACATTTTTCTTCTACCCATTTTCAGCGCTTATTTCTACGTCCAATATTATCTGATATAAAACAAAAATTTAAAACGGGTCAATGTGACCCGAGGTCAACACAAGGGGCTAGCGTTGTATTACAGCACTTCATGGCATTTACCAACAAAAAAAGCCCTGGGTTGTGTGTGCGAGGGATAGTTTGTTGAAATATTCCTGAACAAAATTCTGAAGACGGACCTGCTACAGGGAAAAGGAAATTATTTGATAGCTTTGCTCAGAATCCTTGATACATGTTAATAATGGAGAAACAGGTTTTTGACTGATTACAACACCATATGCTGTCGCGGCGGGGCACCCAGACAGAGATGCACTTACAGCTGACAATTGATCTAATGAGTGTTTCACTTCAAATAAGGAGTGACAAGGATCAAGATTACACTGGAGTTGCAGTTACGATTTACTGTCCATGTGCAGGCTGTAAATCTGAAGGAAGGCTCTGATGTTTGATAGAAAGCAATGCCCCACAGTTGGAGATATTCACACCAAATAGCTAGAGCGATCAGATTTGAGGAGATCGCAATAAATGATATGTTTAGAATAAGGAACATTTCCATGCAAAGTGTACCATAATTTAGATTTTTTTTAAATTTTTTATAATTCACTTATCATTTATTTCTATTCATGCTATTAATCGTTCACAGCAACCTAATGGCTGTTACACAGTGGTGGGAGACCTATTCGGTACCGAAAACACACTAGAACCCATTGCACATTGAAGTCCTGCATTCAAAATCTAGCTTACGTTAAAGTATAGAAGTATTATCAGCATAAATGTACTTAAAGTATCGAAAGTAAAAGTACTTGTTGGGCAGAAACAAGGTTTCCCAAACCTCTCCTGGATTACCCCTTGTTCTGCATATTTTAATGAAATCAGCTGTGTTGGAGCAGGGAGAGAGTTAAGACATGCAGGACAATGCGTACTCCAGGAGGGGTTTGGGAAAGTGACATTATTGCAGTAGATTGTTAATGAAGCATCAATGCATAAGTAATATTATACAGTTTGGCAGTTTAGAGCAGTGGAAATAAGACTCAAATTGAAAGTCACAAAATTAATCCTAGGGGTCATGAGATGATAAGTACAAATGTAAAAGTAACCAGTTGTCAAAGAACTGTAGTCGAGTACAAAGTAACATATTTCCCTCAGAAATGAAGTGCAGTAGAAAGTACCATAAAATATAAAATAAAGTATGTTTTTACCTCAAACACAACACTTGAGTAAATGTAATTAGTTATTTTCCACCACTGCTGTTACAAGATGTAATTATTTTCTCTACGCTGCACACTAAACACGAATGAGTCATTTGTGACCTCCATGACAGTGTGTGCCCTTATTTCCCCTTACACCTGAGGTCAAATCCAAGCTAACAGAAGTGTGGGTAAAAGGTTAAAGGTAGCAGTGTATTCTCTTCGATCAATGAGAACAAAAATGTAATGTAAATATTATTTTTTTATTCCAGTTTTAGCCATAAAAACATGGACACAGATTTTCTGAAAGTAGGGCATAGTGAAGACCATATTATTTGTGTCCCTTTAACTGTTTTGTTAATAGAGGTGAGGAAGCTCTGCTTGATATAGATCATTGCTTGTGGGATCAGTGCAGGCATAGGGCTAACTGGATATACTGTGGCCTTGCCATGTAAGGCAAGTGCTGTGGGAATCCATAAAAAAATTGATGCGCTTATAGAGTTCTGCTTTCCTGAACTTGCTTTTCCGTGGACTATATTTGGCTGCGTTTGCTGTTAACCTTTAGTCAATGATATAATTTGGGTAAGTGGTGTGTCTTTTAATTGCTAGCCTTAATTTTAGAATAGCACTCAGTAATTGAAGCCATAAAAATGTCCTCAGGTGGCTCTGGACAGCCAAAAAGGCACAGCATGCAAACAGCAACTGGAGGGCAACAGTTTTAGGACTGGATCCAGTTAGCAGCCAGTTTAGTTGGTGTCATCCACAACTATTAAATTTAATAACACAAAAGAAATATATCCATTGGGAGTAAATGGGGAAAAAAAATGGGAAAAAAGCCACAGTTCAAAAGAAATAAATAACTACATGAATCCCTTTGACGCAGATGTGAAGAAATGCTACAGATTATTTACTTGCTGTAAAGTACAAGTGTCACTTAGGATAAACATGTATACATGCAGCAGCATAATAATATAAACAATATTTATGACTTTTCACATGGTGAAAGAAACATTTCTAATGGGTTTTGAATGTGCAAACATGACCCCCAACAGCGGGTAGATGGGACCCTGAGAGCCACAATTTAGAGTTGTACCAATAATTGATGGTAAAAGTGGTTTTCCAATTATAGTTTGCTTGTAGAAAGGAAATCATATTCTATATTTCTATGTTCACAGTTTCCAACTTTAAAAATGCTTTCACAAATAAAAAGACACGAAAAACACGTTTAAAAATCTTGGTCTTGGTAATAGAAGCTTAAGAGGAGCACTTCTGGTCAGCATTACACCATCTCTGTTTTGCCCCAGGCTCTCTGAGATAGAGACACATAATAATTCATCTAACTGTTGCATTTTTAATTAAAAATTCTCACCCCATATGTTAAATGCCAAATCCACTTGCAGTATTTTATTACATAAAGTATGGCCCTCAGTACAGCATTGGTCTACAGATAAAAAGTCTTGGACTGCTTATGTTGTTTGGTTTTCATCAGTACAGAGAATATTAGCTAGCTCGGTCTAGTTTCTAACCAAATATAACTTAACTCATGTGGCTTCAAGTGACCATCATGGCTGCAAATGTAATGAAAGCCATGAATCACGGTATTAACAAATCAACTGCAGTTTATTAAACATCTGATATGTGAATGTTTTATGTTGCTGATGCTGCGAAATCAAAGACTCAAATGCTATTTTACAGCCTTGGCTTTGTAGCACTTACCCTACAAATGCTGATATAAAGTCGTATTCAAAATCGATAGTTCAGAGTTAAATTCCTTAAAAGCAGATTGTGCCAGTTCAGTGATACACTTATTTAAAATTGGAGGACTTACAAGAAACAGATTAAAAAAGAATGGGCACATTCAATCCAGTAGAGGCAGACATATCTGACTTTAAGTTCTTGGTATGGGTCCAGCTCCAAAAACACAGGATCCTACAATTCCCAGTACTTCACTTCGGTCCACACTCAAATATTTTAAGAAATATTGAGTAGATTGCTATAAGATTTTGTACAGATATTCACAGTCCCCAGATAATGAAATGTCTTAATATCTATTGGATGGATTGACCAATGTACATACATTCATGGTTCCCAGAGGATGAATCCTAATGATTTTGGAGCTAGCAGCAGGTCAAAATGTGTCTAACACTTTGGTTTCAGACCAAATATCTGCAAATCTAATGACATTTTATTATCAGCCTCTGCTGTACTTTGTGTTTAGAGCTAATACGCAAATGTTATCAGATGGACTAACATGGATTGCAATATACCTGTTCACATCAGCAATGTTAGCATTGTCATTGTTAGCATGCTGATGTGACCATTTAGCTCAAAGCCACACTGTGCCTTAGTGCAGCATCACAGAGCTGCGAGCATGAATGTAGACTCTTAGTAGTCTTGTTTCAGGCTTTAGAAAGCTCCTTCTGAGTCACAATAAATAACTGCTTTCACAGGCTGAGTCCTTATGACGAGTAATCTGAATGTGTAAAATCCACAGAGTGCCCCTTTGATGCTGAAATGAGCACACTAATGTTGATAAGATATGTACAGCTAATGAAGAGCCTGTCTTCGATTTTTAACTAGCACTCGGTGATTGCGACGCACAGTTTAATCAAGCCCTCGTGCACAAATATTGTTATCCAGTCTGTAAATAAGAAAGGCAAGCAAATTGAACAGCATATGTCTACGGATCACACACACTAAATTAATAACCATATTGCAAAAGGTTTAGTATGTTGTAATATATTTGGCAGGACCAGTAATTATAAAACTAGGCCATATTGCAATGGGAGATAATTAACGTTAGCTCGTCCCTGGGAGGTTTTTGTGGAGTGGGGGGAGGCTTTGACACAGCCTATTCAATTATGTCCTTCCCTGTGGGTCCGGAAAGCCAGAATATAGAATATCTAAATTAGGCACATGACGAATCTCTCACTGAGTCAGATGGAGCAGGTCACAGATGACAAGGTGGCCAGCAAGTTGTGGGAGAAAATTGTGTTTGCAGTAGGTGTAGGTAGATACCTAGTAATTCGAAAGTTGTTGACTTTTTTAAGTTTTATAAGATGAGAAATTCACCAACCTACCTTTTAAGGCATTTGTGCTTGAATAAAACAGTGAATTTACCTATTTTCCTTTCTTTTCTTTTACAGTTAATAAGCCTTTATTATCATTTAGACCTCCCTAAATAATTGCAAGGCTGGGAAGCATTTATATTGTCTCTAACATTATCAGCTTTGTATTACTGAGGACAAGAAAATATATGAAAATAGGAAGAAATGAGCACCAGCATGCACCAGATCAATTAATGAGATGCTGGAAAACCCTTCAACATTACCTATTGATTTTTGCACCGCACATGTGGAGCTAATTGCATTGGAAATCCCTACAATGTCATGATTATAATTTTGCTTGATGAAATTTGGAATGGCCTCCCAAATGACGCTCATGACTTGATGGGATTTAATAAGGCTGCAATTATAGACAAGATGCTAGCTGTGTCACTTATACCTGAGATGTTGGCGCTATAAAAATGATGGCTGCAATTGATTTCTAAATGGATACACAAGGCGCAGTAAAGTGCAAAGAAAAAAAGATTGTTACATGTGAACAGAAAGTTCGTCAGGGCGATGCTTGGATTGATTGAAAACCCATTGCATCCAGTAGCTGTTATCAATTTATTAAAGTCAGTAAACATGAATCATTGTTATTACAGGCCTGATGAAAAAGTCGATTTTGATTTCCCCCCGATGTATCAAGCAATATCAATGGAAATCTAGCAATCACAGAGTAGGTATGATTAAAAAATCATACAGTACAATCTGCAAGGGATCAGCTACAGTACACAATGTGTGCTCCCTGTACTGTTTCTAGCACATCATAGATGAAGAAATAGGTCACTTTTATCAACACGGGAATTCAAGAGATAACATTTGACCATCTATTCAACACCTGCACATTGGATATGTAGCTAAAAATAACACCCGTGCAACCGGAGAAGGAGCTGAGTGGGAGAGAGCTTCTACATTCGACGATTACAGGCAAAGATGCTAACGTAAACAGTAAAGTAGGTTAATGTAAATTTGGTACAACAAGTACAACACTTCCCATCAGCACTCTCAATCTCATAATGATGTTCTGCAATCATGAATGTTTGATTGGGGATACCAGTAAAATCACATTTGTTGGTGCTTTTCACACATCCATGAATGGACTTTGATAACCTTGTAAGGCTTATTTTAAAATAAGGCAATGTTTCCTAGTTGCATTTGCAAACAAAATAGGGCAACATATTTGCCAGATGTGTCCAAAAAGTGAATTGATTTAAGTTGGTGATCAGTTTTATCAGAAACTGCTCTGGTTTATTGGCATTTCTTTAAACCAATCACAATCGACTTGGGCGTCGCTAAGGACCAGATGGAGCAACGGTGCCTTTCCAAAATAGCCTCAGGAAGGAACTTGTTTTTTTGTGGAACGTGTATGTTCTAAAGTTGTTTTAGTCGTGCAAGAGAAATCTCAGATTGGACAGATAGTCCACCTAGCTGTTTCGATTTATCCTGAGAGATCTGAGGTGCTGTTAACCATAGTCCTCATAATTCAACCGGAGTTTAGAATGCCAACACAAAGAAAGCAGAAGGTGAGGGGCATCCGATCGAAAATGAGGGACATCTAGCGGAACCTCCGGCGGCACTGGAACAATCCCATGAATGAAACATCGTCGATTTAGACTACAGCACATGTGATTGGATATTTCTTGCCAAGAATGCACCTTGGTAGTCATGCATCTTAGTTATAGTTAAATACTAACCTTTAAGTTTTGTTCCTGATTTCTTAGAACCGGATATTTTATTTTATATTTTTTCTTTTGTACTGATGATTTAACAATGAGAGTTTGTGCTCCAACTTTGAGTCACATACACTTTTTCATGGGAGAAGATGAATAGGACTGAACATGAAATCCAGGGCGCTGCTGGGGCAGAAGTCGGTTGGTGTGATGCCCAAAAATGGGGTCCAGTGTGTCTAACCACTTTTTAGTTGAGTTTTCTTCACTACTTTTTCTTAAATTTCTCTGCACTGTTTTGTGTGGTATCCCCATTTCTGCCAGAAGCCGAGAAGTCTTCTGGTACATTTTTCATTTTTAAACTTGCTCTGAATGGCCTCATCTCCCAAAATAAGCAAACAGGGCCTGGGCATCTTCAAAGTTTTTTTTTACATTCTAAGGCTACGTTCAGACTGCAGGCAAACGTGATTTTTTTCATGACAGTGTAAACAGCCCAAGTCACATGGCATCTGATCTTTTACAGTTCTGATTTGGGCGACTTTCATATGTGGTCCAAATCTGTTACAGGTCGGATATTTTAGAAATGCGACCTGAGTCTTGACAGTCAAATTGGAAATCATGCGACTCTGACGTCACTCTACCATTGTTACAATTATGTGCCGAGAACAGCAAGCCCCCAGGAACAGCACCAGGATTTGATACAAACATGGTCATAGCAGCCAACGGTGGAATTGCAACGTATTTGCCATTGACTTAAAAACAAGTCTATATATCAGTGAATAAATGTTTTTGATGTACATAAACTTACCTGTCTGAACACTTAAATAGTGAGCCGCCCTGCACTGCAGGCTCATATGTCGGCTTTCCCAAGTTCTAGTAGCTGTTATAATGGATGCATGGCTGTAATTCATAATTTGTAATATCTTATAATCTTATAATACATCCAAGGGCTGTATGCTATAAAGCCTGTAACGTGGATGTAATGTTATTAACTTATCTGTTCCCAAACTGCCGGCTATAGGCTAGTAGCTAGCGGTAGCTAGTAGCACTACATAACATTTCCATCTCCTTGGTTCTCTTAATACATCCATGGGTTTAATTTGATTAGCATTTAAACAGGGTGCTGCGTGTGACATATTGTATTACTCGTTTGTGCATGCGGGTCACTTTTAGGCAGTGCCTAGTACTTGAGTCTGATGCGGGCCACATCGGGAAAAAAATCGGATCTGGAAAAAAAGTTTAATTGAGCATTAAGGCCTGCAATCTGAACATTGCCTAAGTGACAAAAATTTAAGAGCTCTTCACGTTATCCTTGAACATCCAAATAATCTAAGTAAATAAAGAATAGAGTCCTTTGCATCTCAGCCAGTATTGGCTGGTTAAATAATAATTGTGCCAGATGTCACAGAGTGCTTAAACTCTGTATATACTATACAAGTCTCTCACCATGAAACAACATTTTTGCAACAGTTTTCTGGCTCACAATATCTGTCTATTTTATCCAACTAGAACTGTCAGTTCCAAACTAGAAATAATGTACAATGTTCCCTGGACATACTACAGTTTCCCTGCTGATGTCGCTGCCACTTTTTTTATTGTTTCTGAATAATTCTGAGCTCCTCTCAGATCTGACAATGCAAATCATGAGTTTGTCTCCACCGGCTAATGATGTGGCAGCCGATGATAATTTATATAGAGACCTGTTCAAAGACGCAGAAAGAGACACATATTGCAGATAGAGCTGAATGATATTCCCTATCATCTAATCTTTCTGTGCTAAATTTAAACGGTTTCAAACAACCATCCAAAAAGGCAGTGGAGAAGTCTGGCCATTAGACATATGGCTGCATACCTTTACTTTGTATTCACGGGAAGCGAACATAAAAATCAGCCCAGAAGTGCTACTTCAGCGCTGAAGTTATTGCTATTGCATATTTCTGTGGAGCATGACGGTTTTATTTTGGCTATTCGTCTTCTTACTTAAAAAACATTATTTATGCCATTCCCCATTTTAAGTTAATCTCCTAAAGGGTGAGATTTATACCTATGGAAGACAACCATTATCCACATGTGAATTAAGCAGAAAAGCAAATGGTGTATTTCATCTGTTTGACATTGAGCACTTAGCACATGTCTCAGGCTCTGGGTATGAGCAGCCATATGTTAAAGAAACAGCTAATAGCTATTCTGTTTGTTTTTTAAGCCTTATTCTAAACGTCCGTCTGAGCTCAGACAGTTAAGTATCTATATGTCTACCCTTAAAGTGATAATCAAAACTTAATGTGCATGCCTAAGGTGCAAGTCCACCTCTGGGTAAAGCAATTTTATCCTCCACTGACAATGAAGGTAGGATGAACTGTGTCGACACTGTGGCAGCATCCTGGCTGATTTTCCACAGATCTTTCATCAGATTCTGGTTCAGATCTAGTTCAGAACATGATGATATGAAGCTTATTTCAGTGCAAAGCTCAGAGCAGCTTTGTGTGATTCAACAGATCTGGTCTTCTATTCATCACCAACAGGGCAGCTTGCAGTTTTTATCTCTTGACATCAACCAGACGGAGTGTCAGTCCTCTGCTGAGGACCCAACTGAACTACCCTATAATATCTCACTTACCAGGGTCAGATGACCACTGGGAAAAAGATGACGCTCATGCAATCAAGAAGTTACCCTCCGTCTCGTGTCTGCTCTGCTACTATCTTTTGAAGTTGCCGTGTGGCGGAATTTCGAAACCGAGGAGTTAGTCGTAAACTGTCACATCTGCAGCACGAGGGTGTTTGATTGAGTTAATGTCATTGATTATGACAACATGCAGCGTTTTGAGTCTTGCTGCGACGTGGGATTTTAAGGCTACATGTGGCTCATTTTTTAGCCCCAATCAGAAAGTCGAAAAATGAAGGGAGATTACAGAGAATATGTGAGCCGATTGGTTCATGAGGACTTGTGTGTAGAGCCAACTGACAAGATAATAGAAGAGAAATAGGGTGAGAATAAGCTGTATTGTAAACACAGCTGTAAACATCAAGAATCGCCTTGCATTTAGTGACCGGCCGGTGGTGGGTGGTTAGAAAACAGAGGGGAAAAGTCTGTCAGAACATTAGAACACTGCTTTTTAAATCCTGCCGTGCCCTGGTCTTCTAAACCCCATGCGGTATAAATCAGACGAATGGAAAATGAATGAATGAGGTGACAGAAAACACGTGGGCAGGCCTGCAAGCACCACCATCTCAGAGCTTGTGTGTGTGTGTGTGTTCTTTGCAAGAGGAAGGAGGGCGACAACCGTGGCTGCCTCCCCTCCTGTGACAGCTCTCCTGTGAGCCATATTCTGTTCTGCTTCGGTGACACAAACACACTGTCCTCACGCACGCAATGCATTGTATCTCTTTCTCGACTGTACAATCGCACACATACACAGACTTACGCACACATACGCACACATATGCACACATACGCACACATACGGCGGAGTGACGGGCGACTGAGACAGCTCAGGGTCCCGAAAGGCATCTCAGAGAGAGTGTGCCAAGTCATAGCCTCTACTCTGTTCCACCCCAGCAGTATGCCTTGAGAGGGCGTCGGTGACACACTGCTCACTATAGATAACATAATGTAGCTATGTGATACTATTAAAAGTACATAATGTTCATGTCAGCACAGCTGAGGATCACAGTGACGCCTTTAATCAACATGTGATATGAAATAAACACAAATGCACCACATGCATATAAATGCATGCGTGCATACACATACAAACCACCAACACAAACTGTACCAGTCAAAAGTTGGACATACTTTGTTATTCATTTGCATGGTAAAATGTGTCCAAACTTTTGACTGGTATTGTATACACACAAAAATGCATTTGTAGCCTCCTCATGTATTCATACATATCACATGTGTACATTGTTCTTGGCAGCATGTCTAATCGGGTTGGAGAATTGGAGCAAACACCTGCATGTTTAAGGAAACACTGATATTTTGACTAAAGTGTGCAATCAGTGTGCAAGCTCTAACCTGTTAACATGGGAGCTGAAATAAAAATGCTCACGCCACGTGTGTAGCCGGCCTTAATGTGTGAAAACAGGTGCGCATCATTACATCCTGTAAGCAGTGAGTGACTGAGCAGGTTTTGGAAGGAAGGGTCAAACTGCTTTACAGCATAAGTGACATTCTGAGATCTATAGTCCAGGATGACTTGTATGTCTTCTGTGGCACCATTTTATAAATTGTGCAAGTGAAGAAGATATATTTGTGCATAAACATCTTGTCTAATGCAATGTTAACATGATGCTACTCAGCAATGGAATGTGTTCACTTCCTGTCCATAATTTGGGGCTTGTATCCCTTTTAAAGATTATTCCAATGATAATACTTCAAAGCTCACCCATACTTTTAGGTAAACTTTTGTATTCCAAATCTTATTTTGAGGCCTAAGTTTCCCAAAAGTATTTAAAGTGCTCATATTATGCTCATTTTCAGGTTCATAATTGTATTTAGAGGTTGTACCAGAATAGGTTTATGTGGTTTAATTTTCAGAAAACACCATATATGTGTGTTGAGCTCTCTGTTTTAGCTACAGAGTGAGACATCTCACTTCTGTACCATCTTTGTTGGGAGTCGCACATGCGCAGTAAGTACTGCTAGCTTGTCAGTTGCAGAGTGTTATTAGCATTATAACGTGTTACAAAGTGACGCACGTTCGTCACAGAAGTAAAGGCTGGACTACAACAGAGCTGTTTGGAGCAGTTTGTAAACAGTGTTTTCTCTGGAAGATGGTAAGTCCCTTTGGGGTGGACCTTGGGCTTTTTCACTTTGTAAACCTATAACATGCACAAAAAGATATATAACACAATAAACGAAAGGGTAAAAGCCAAAAAGCATAATATGAGCACTTTAACATAAGAGTTGACTCTGGACTACTTTTTACCACTGTTTGAAATGGTTAAAACAAGTCCTGAAAATCCTAACCAAATAACATAAAGCCAACAATAAGGAAATAGAAAGGCTGACCCTGCTAGCTTGAAATCACCCGCACACCAAATGTATCTGAGCAATACCTAATACTCTTATTTTCACCGTTCCTGGTTCAAGAGCTCAACCCTATTGTTGAAGAGAGAAGAGGCTTATGGGAAGACGCTACTTTTCTACTATGTGGCTATCACTGTAGTCAGAACAACAACTGCTCTGCACTAAAATGTTTGAAAAAAAGAGAGAGAGAGACAATATGTTGACATGTTTCTAACACCTTAAGGACAAAGAAAGCTTTTTGGTGATAAATGTTGAATGTAAATAAAGCCGAGTTTGTTTACAGTGGAACCTCCACAGGGCATGTTTAACAATACTATCTCATGCTGCCAATTCATTTTAATGTTTTAATCTTCAGACATTTAATCAGCCTTAATTAATCTGTTCTGTTTTACAAGGTTTACATTTACCGCCATCACCCCGAGTCTAAATGAATCCAACACATGCAATTTGTGGAGATTTTATTTTCATAAGGTTTTCATCAACAAAGGTTAGTTTAATTCAGTTCTGTAGGAAGTCTGTTCTTGTTTCTGAGTGAAAACAAATAGAAGGATGAGCTAATTCAAAGACAAAATGGTAATTTATCTGCAACTTACTTAAAGGGATACTTTTTCTTTTTCAATCTGCGTGGAGGAGCTGAGATCCACTGAAATGAGGTCTGCCTGTCTGATTCGTCAGACCTCAGCGGACCTCCATGGCTCAATGGTGTTTTAAGCACCCAACGTCTCCTTCCAGGCAGCGCTGTGACCGTTGACTTCAAGGCACCTAACCCTAACCTTAACCCTAACCGTAACCATAACCATTGCCTAATCCTAGTGCCTTCCAGGCAGCACTGCCTGGAAGGAGACGTTGGGGGCTTAAAACACCGATAAACACCTCCCATGAAGCGTTTTGCAACATCTGGCAGATCTCAGCAGACCTTGGCTGCTCAAAGCTCCGTGCACTGGCGCCACCGAGGGAAGACCAACATCATTCATCTGCACATAACTAACATTATCGTGAGCCAGGGTGTGCAGGAAAGTAGGAAGTCCGGCGACAAAGTATAAAGAGTGACAAATTCTGCGAAGTTAATGTGTCATGCGTCATGTGAAAGCAAAAGTCAAAGTTGACTTAGTTTAACTTCTGTTAGGTACTTAACTAACACCACGTATGTAAGTTTAACCCGTGCAATTTCCCCGTTTCTGGTCTTCATATCCCTTCCTCTGCTGAATTATTTTTTAGCCCCGATGGGGACAAAATGTATCTCCCCTCAAAGTGATCAATGCTAGTTCACCAATAGACCATATATCATTAACCTAAAATAGAAGTATTTTAAAATAAGTAAAGCGCTGTAACGTGAACACATAGGGCTATAGAACGATAAAATTCGAGCAGCAGTTGCTGGTTGTATTTAGCCGCTACAGAACTCCGGGACGCCGGCTACCAGCGGCAGTTGTTTAGCCGCCAATAGGTGACAGGCACCGCCACGGCCATGGAAGTTGAGTTTAGCCAGAAAAAGTGAGCGTTATGTGGGGATAGTTTAGGAAAAAGATTGTGGTGAAAACACTCCCAAGGAACGTACAGTGTTTCCTGGGTGAAAGTATTTTTTTTTCGCTGCGAAGTGAACTCCACTCTCTGGCTTAAAAGCACCATGTTTTATGTTGACACCACGTTGTGCTATTTAATTTTGAGATTATTTTCCATTAGATATTGAAGTTCATGAATAAGTGTTTTGGCATGGCTGGCTGAGTGACACTTTCAACTAGGCTGGTATTGAAACAGGGATTTAATTCTTGCATGTTTTGTTTTGTTGTGCATGATCAAAAAACACCCCCCGTCCCCCCCACTTGTTTCACAAATCGCACCCTAGATATAAATGCCTCACTTAGCCAAAATAGCCTTGTGCATAGGCAAACCATTGATAGTTAGGGAGGTTAGTCAAATTATATATTGTTTTTAAAGGAATCTAACAAGTCTGTTTCACATTATGAGGACATTTGTACACAAAGTCATATCACTCATTAATCAGCAGCAAATTTAAAGGTACAATGTGCCAGTGTTCTAAGATTGTTGCTTCAATCTGTGCGAGTATTGCTGCAAACATCTGGGACCATTGTCTGGGGGCTGTTTTGCCCTTTTAGAAACACTCATCAGGGTCATTTGACTGAATCTAGCTGTTCTGTCCCATTCATCAGTGCAGCCTCTTTGTCAGAATTTGTATTCCATCTCATCAGCTTGTTTTTCAGCCTCCTCTTTTGTGCGTATTCATCTAATGTGTCTAAACTGACTAATATGCAGAGGCTCTTGTTCAAGGGCATTGGGTGCAAACAATGGCAAAAGCATTCATCAGTTTCCATCCTAAAGAGGTGGTGACCAGGATTCTGCCTACCTGTTTTTTTTTTTTTTTTTTTTTAAATGTTTGTCATGGTAATTCATTAACCTGTTGTAGCCATCAACAGAAGCTTAAATATTACCAATATCATGTGTCTTTAAAAGTCCTATGACATGCTATGCTCCATATGACCTCAGTGGTCCCCTAATACTGTATCTGAAGTCTCTTTCCCGAAATTCAGCCTTGGTGCAGAATTACAGCCACTAGAGCCAGTCCCACAATGAGCTTTCCTTAGGATGTGCCATTTCTGTGTCTGTAGCTTTAAATGCTATGGAGGAGGAGAGAGAGAGGGAGGGGGGGGGGGCAAGGTGGAGGGTGGGGGTGTGGCCTTGACCAACTGCCATGCTTCCCTCATTTGCAAGCCATGATGTCTCTCTCTTTCTCATGGGTGGGCCAAATTCTCTGGGTGGACAAAGCAGAGAAAGGGGAGGTAACCTTTCCCCTTATGACGTCATAAGGGGGAAATAAAATATCCAGAGACAATTATCTAGTCAAGCCTGACAAATCAGAGAATGATGTGGAAGCCATATAAAATAAAGTGTTGCTATAAACACAGTATAAAAATAAGTAAACATTTATATTGTCACAGTATGTATCAGCATGAGGACAATTTTAGTCCAGTGGCTGGACAAACATTCAATGTCCTATAGTGACACACAGGCATGGAGGATGTTATAACCCTCAAGAAGAGAAGAGGAAGAGGGGTCTTAATGAAGCGGCTGAAATAGCCTAGCATCTATAGAGATGTACACTCCTCCATGCAATCAATTGACTGAGAATCTGCAGTTTTGTACTTCTGATTGTGACAACAATGACAACAACAATATGATGTATTTCTTTTTTCTCCCTGATGCTTGCTGCACCTTTTTTTTTAGTAACCAAAATGTAACAGTCACACACATTTTGATTTACTCTCCCAGTATTATAATTTGCTTTTTTTATATGATATTCTGCCGGTCCCAGTAAGTTAAGTATGTTATTTCTTCTCCGTCAAGTTGCATTTAAATCTGCATTTACTGATTTGGATTGTTTTCTAAAATAGGATTTAAAACAGCTGACATCCTCTCAGTTGCGCTACATTCGCTTTAACCAATATTTAGATGCCTAAAATTTAAATTATTCATGAATGCTAAATAAAGAAGTGAGAACAAGGGAGATGCTATGAAAATGTTTTCAATATAGATTTTGAGCAAAGGAAGGAGCATAGGCTAGACATTGACAACTTCCACTCATTATAATCTAACACCCACCTTGAGTCATCAAGTTGAAAAGCAGGGACTTTGAAGGCTGTGTAGTCAGGCAACCAGAGCATCACTTTAACATGCAGGGAGTTCTTATGTCTGAAAGTGTTTTTTTCAACATCAACCTGCCAGTGATTCCCACCATCAGCAGTTCTCACACACGTTTTCCAAACAGACATTACCAAGTTCATTTTAAACCTGTGTGTTTACAGTACGGCAGGCTTTAAACACGCTGATTTCAATGACAATGGTGTGAGCGTTGTGTACAGTGTGTAGGAGGACTACAAGAGTGGTCCGGCAGAAAATGGGATACCAGCATAAAAACCAGAGAGAGATCAGGCTATTGTTTCTCCCTCTAAATATACATAATTCAGCTTCCTGTTGCTGAACACAGACACAGAGAGAGAGAGAGAGAGAGAGAGAGAGAGAGAATGACATAACCATCCCTTGGAGAGACAGATTTTCTCCTGCTTGTGTGACAAGCTTTCAATGCCCTCTTGCTGTCAGTCGGTAAACTGCATGTTAAACTGGAGGCTGCTTTTGACTGTATTTGATGTGATTCATTATGTCAATATTTCAGGGCAGTAAATTAGTGGTTATACTGTAACCTTTAATCATGAAAGGTGCATGTTGTCCTGTGTATTTGTGGGTGCTCTAGTTTTCCGCCCACAGTTCCAAAAACATGTAAGATAGCTTGATTGGAAACTCTTAAGGCCCCAGCTGCCTACTACCCTTTTTGTGTCACTGAAATATTAGCTAACCAGGAGGTCTCTTGTTGGGGGATTTTAAAATTGCCAATAAATATAAATATGAGATTAAGGTTGTTTCAAAAATCAATTCCTATTTGCAACTTGTTGACTATATTTACAGTAATTTCTGCCATTTGATTAGAGTGTCGAAATTCTAAGTGTAAAAAGTATTCAACCATTTAGTACTCATTGAGAATAAAATAAAATATTGTGCCCATAGAATACAGCAACACTACTTTGTCCTCCCACAGTGCTTCACCTATTGATAGATGTGAAAATAACAGCCAGGTGACACTGTACCTGTCAGCAATGGTGCAAAATAATGATGATTCATAAGTGTCTGAAATCTCAGTTTACCACCCCCAGTAGAGTATAGTATAAAGTGCTTCTCCATCTTTATTGGCTTTGTTACTCATGCCTACCTGTGATGCGTTGTGCTCACTGCATGCTAGGAAAAGGCCCAGTTCCACTGAAGCTTAATCAAACAACACAAGCGTAATTGATGACACTGCAGCAAGTTCATAGCTCAGCTTAAATATTGATTTGAATGTGTCAATATGTCTATGTCAAAAAACAAATTATTTCAGCTTTTAATCATGCCAGCAGTTTGTACAAAAATTGGTACATGTGGCCCAGTACTAAATAGGAAATGTTAGCATGCTAACACACTAAGCTAAGATGGAGAACATCGTGTTCTGAGCATGGTAAACATTATACAAGCTAACATGACCTGATCTCACAGAATTATGTGAAATAACCACAAGCTAACACTGCATTACCTGGTGGTGGCACTTGATGTGTTAAAATGATGTGCCCGCACCAAAAATACAATGTAGGATATAGAAATTAAGTTAATATAAAAGCCTTTTTGGTTTCCTCAAGGCCCATAACAAGTGACTCATAATGTCGCATGGTCTGTTCTGCGATCCCAAAAGAAGAGTTTGAGTCACATGCCATCCCTGCTGACCATGTATTCAGACGTGAGATGTAATGTGCAGCCTCTCCCGAGACTGTCAGCGTGGTGTTGTGATCACACTGCGATGAATTTGCACTAAGACACATAGTTTACTATCTGACAACGAATGTGACCTATTATTATTTCCCAGCTGCTGAAAATATCAAAGATTGTCCAAGAAACTGGTACTGTGACAAACAGACCTACAAATGGAAAAATAGCGAGCTGTGGTGGCTACTGTTACACTTAGAAATATATGGGACATGAAAAGGAGGATTCAGCGATGGATATCACTGTACTGTATGTTACCAAAGATTTAAAAATAACTTCCTGCCTAAACATATGTTCCTTCAGGCCTGGGGATTTAATGACTCACCCAAGACGAGGAGCAACAGATAAGATGTTTTTCTTCCTCTCACCAAAGCATAGGATCATTTACTCCACATTGCAGCACAGTGCAGAGGATTTCTCAATGTCCATGTTCCTCCTGGGATTCTTGAAACATATTGAGACTTCTTCTCTGAGCAATTGCTTTTTCTGACTGTCAAGGTAGCCTATAGATACAATTTACAACCTCTGCTATCTTCAAAAAGCACTAAGGAATACACAAGTGTCAATAGCTGTATCAAAATGGCCACAGGGATGGTGGATGATTCCATTTTTTAAAAGCTGGGAAATCCTGCTCATACTCAGCACCAAACAAAACAGTTTAAGATATCACATATAGTGTAGTAAATCTTGCTTTTTCTTGCTCTTTTGGAGACTTGAATCTTGTTTAATAAAGTATAAAACAGGCTAAAATATTGATCGTATGATTCAAACTGAGCCCTCCTCCCATCACCCTGAACTCTGATCCTGTGCAGTTGCTGGCTTCAATAATATTTTACTGTATAATTTCCTACATAAATGACCTGCGGTGCTGCAGGTGTCATTTGAAACATACTTTCGCAGTATGTGTTTTATTGCCACTGTTAATTTTATGAGGGCCGTTAAGTTAAGTGGAGGTGTATGCTGCCAGCAATCATGCTGCTTGAATCAGCAGTTTATTAATACACCCCCCCACATCGAAAAAACAAGAAAGAAGGAAAAGTAGATGAAGTTTGGTTTCCTGCACATCCTGAGGCCTGAAAATGCCACTTGTGCCTTGCGAGTCTTGGAATTGCAATGCAGCGATCATCGCACTAAATGTGTCGCACTAAACTTCCTTCAGTGACTCCGTTTAAAGGGGCAATGAGTGAGATTTATACCTGCCCATAACACAAAATGACCATAACATATCACCGGTGGAGTTATTGATCAATGCCTGTGACCCAAAAAAAATACTTGAGCAGGTGTTTGGAATTTCTGGCTTTCAAAACTAACCGTCCAGCACACCCCTGGGATTTAAAACTGCATTGCATTGGAGGGCATTGACATGACTTACCATTTCTCAAGCACATAAACTTTTAATATTCTATCGATCTATTCATCACCATATCTCATTTGAAAATGTTTTGCCTTTTTAGCAGTGTCATGTCTAACCACGATCAGTGAGTGGTAAGTGATAATAGAGAAGGAACAGAAGTTCTAAAAGTGTTGTCTGTCGGTCACCTTGAGAGGACGGTGAAGTTACAAAATACTTACTAGCTTTTGAATTTATGGTGTTATTCCGAAAACGGACAATACAGCATTTTGTTCCGACCAAGGACATGTGCAGAGGTAGAAAAACACTCTGTACTGCCCCCGATGCTTTTTGTCTGAGTGGGTGGAAACAGACAGAATAGGAACTATCTTTATCAACTGGACAAGTTGAGTTAAAAATGAAGTAAACAAAAATAGACTTTGTATGCTCCCAATTCAACCCATCTCCATATTCTTAAGACCTTGTACATTTTTCCACTCTTCGCAGTATTCAAGCAAACAACACTTCCCTTTTTTTGGCATTAAAATAATCAAATCTGCAACAACATTGAATTCCATCGTCAAAATAAAACAAACCTTGATCCTATAAAACCAATTTCCTGACAAAAGATGTTGAAGTCTGGGAGTTTTGTTCCAATGGAGAATGTTGGCTTCTCAGGCCAACGGTTTGCTCTTAGGTTGTGCATTTTCCCTAACAAGATCCCCAAATTGTGACACATTATTACCTAATAATAGTTTCATTTGTGGACCTTTTTGGTAGTAGCCTGGGAACACTATCTGTGGACTAATTCAGGGTCCATTCCTACTGCCAGTTGTTTACACACAATCACATCTACCTAAAAAAAACAACTTTGTTGCTATTTATTTCTTTTAGAAATATTTGATTAGTTATTACTTCTTTAAACAACCTATACTTTTCTAAAAAATACAAAACTGTTTTGCCAAATGACAATGTCTGAAATGTCATTTATTTCTATAGAAATGCTGCTGCAATTGGCCATTTGGTCAGTATCTAAACACGTTTAGTTAGTTTGACTTTTAGTTAATTTTTCTGATCATCTAAAAAAAGAAAAAATGCAGTGATATGAATATGGCATAATGTTTTGTTTGCTGTTGGGGAGAGCATTTCATTAATGAGAGTAAAAGGTGGATGGTCTCTGTCTTTGTGTACACGTAAGTGTTCCTTCAGATACACTGTTGACAATATAATTACATTCCATATGCAGAAATATAATCCTATATTTCTCTAAATTGAAGTGCCTCTCCACAGTGACAGACAGCAGTTCTGTTCGGAGCACTCTTAGAGTCACTTTAGATGAAGGTGACACACAACATTTAACCCCTTCCTCTTGATTTTAAGGATTAAACATGCTCATCCCTCGCCAAAGCCACTTTTTCATGGAGTGACTTTGGCCGCAGTCTGCCCTGAGCACTTGAAAGCGCTGAGCATTAACCCACGCCCATGGCACATGATCAATAAAGCTTGGGAGATGCATGCACTCACACAGGCACGCACACACTCACAAACAGGAGTCACACCTTCCATCATTGAAACTATTAACACCATGCCAAGATCGATCAGTCACCCTTGGCTCTCCTCCACATCCCCCCCCCATCAAAGGCTATGTGTATGTGTGTGTGTGTGTGTGTGTCTGCAAGTGTGAAAGTGCTGGATGCATCTACATGCATGTGTGTGATCATACAGTATATGCACAGGGTATTTGTGTGCTCTGCAGAAGCACCATACCTACTGTTTTTTATCCCTTTTTTGTCTTGCTTGACAGCTGACATCACTTCCTATAAGTAGGAAACATTCCCAGCTTGGCAACTGTGCCAAATAGTTGATGAAATGCATGATAAAAATGTGCAGTAACTGGAGTAAAAAATGTCTCCATATCTGAATAGTTGACCTTTTGCAGAGAGGAGGAGGTTTTCTGCAGCACTCAGATGGCAGGAATTCAACTGCAGGTTCACAGTGTAGTGCTCAGCAACTATCTCCTCCACCTGGGGTGCCATTAATAATGGGTGGCGATCTGCCTCACTGAGACGTGGGAAATGTAGTCATCTGTAGCGCAGCGGTGTGACCAGCTAAATGCTGCTAATTGATATGGACAGCAGGAGCTTCTCAGTGTGTGGGATTAGAAGGTGGCTGGGTGGAGAGAGCCTGACGTGTTTTCATGCTGTGACAAGCCCGCCGAATATGGACCAAAGAGGGGACAAAATTAATTTCTTCTTCTACATTTCTTTCACTCTTCCACATATTTATTTCCCTGTCAGACATATTGCAAATGAGTCCAGAGTCAAGAGACACATCTGTATTCAACCAGGCCTATCTATTTTTAACCTCTGTCCAATGATTGATGTATCCTTTCAGCATGTACACCTTTCCTATCCACAAGGATGAATAAACCACAAATGATCAGCAATCTGCAGGGAGTACACACACCGACACACACACACACACACACACACACACACACACACACACACACACACACACACACACACACACACACACACACACAGCACAAGCACTTACAGTGGAAGTGTATACAGATGTCCACATACACAGATGCAAACACATGCTGTGGTGCAAATGTATATAAAGGAATGCACACATGCAGTATAAAGACAAAACAGCACACAGAGATGTACAATACACACTGGAACACACATAATGCTCTCAAGCTTTGACTGCGCCTTTTAGTCCGTCCCATCATTCACTCTGTTGCATCTGTCATGGATGCTCACTTGTTTGGCAGAAGTGTGTTATGTTTTTGCTAGGGGCCCACTCTGCTTTCATCTCCCCGCCCTGTGACTCGGGACAAGACAGGCCCCCCGTCTATTTATCCAGCATGCTTTGCAGAAGGCAACAGATATGAGACAGACAACCATGACCGGCGAGATGCATGTCTATTCAGGCACTTGACAAGCTAATAGGGCCAGTTTGTGAGTGATAGGGGGAAATTCGCCGACATTATGACCAGAGGTGAGTTATAGAGTTGGTGTGCCCCCTCTGTTGTAGGGTAAAAGACACAAACAGAAAAAAATAAATGCACAGTGGCAAAAAGTACAGGGTTATGTGCTGGATGCAGTGCGTATGGAGTGACATAAGGTCTCAATCTTTTTCAGTCTCAATGACAGACCTAATTGTGATCTCTTTTTACTCACGGACAGGCAATTTATAGGATATTCACCTTGGGGGACTATTTATATACGAACAAGTGCCAGGGAATAGGCTACTTACTCCAGGGGGCATTGCAGTCTGATTGACTTGCCTGGATGCTTTGAAGTGAGTGTTTTGGAGAGCCACCAGTGCCCTCTTGTGTCCAACATCCATTCCAGATCTGGCTTTAAAATTATATTTATTTGGGGTTTTACTCAAGAGAGGGGAGAAAATTAAGTGAACACTGAAGAGTGAGCTTTTGAGTGAATCCGTCAAGTCTTAGGTGGTATTAGATGGTTGCAGTGAAATCCGTCACAAGTGGTCTGTTGACCCGAGGGAGTCAGTTTGCAAATCTGTGGCCACTGAACCAGACTCAGCAGAGCACTCTTCAGAATCACAGTGTGTGTGTGTCATTATTGCACAGAGTAAGCTTTCACACAGGGAGGAGTCGGAGGTAGTTCAAGCTGGGTTAAAAGACAAATTATGGAATGGGGGCTTCTGTTGACTCAGCAAGAAGCAAATTGCATGCTCATAAATCCACAGGCTCAAATCAGATAAATTGACTTCTGTCTCATGTCAATCTCCTTTTCTTCTCTTTCTACTTTCTCGCTTTAACATTCTTCTTTTTCACAACTTCTGTGACAATTGTACCACAGTGTTTGCAATGCAGATTCACTCCTTGTAGCAGTTTCCTGGAAACAAGTGTCTTTCTTGAAGACAAAGCACATGTATGCAGATACCTGGAGTAGATCAAGCAAATACCATTAGATTCCACTGTTCTTTTCGAAGAAGTGCAATTATTTCAGCCCAGACTAAGATAATTGGCAGATTTAGTTTGCCAGTTTAAAGAAAAACACCTTCTTGCAATGTAAACTCTATTTAAGTGAAGTTATTGTTACTTGAGTTCATTTGATTGTCTAATAAAGTAGTTGTGCTTGTATGTCAAGCTGCCGCCACGGGGTGTAATCAAGAGTTTGCATCTCATCTGTCTCTTCTGGCCTGGACTGCTACTTTGATATTATGCAAATGAGAACACTGAATCCAGCTTCATGCAAGTCTTGCAAAGGGAACTATGAAGTGCTCAGCGTCATATTTAGGTCATCCCTCTTGCTTGTAGTGTTTGATCGCATAGCTGAGCTGTCTAACTACGCTGGCTGGCAGACATGGATGTTACATTACAGTGGAAAGCGTCAATCACCCAGTCAAACTTTGGATGAAGCCAAATACAGTCATTGCAATACAATATATACGGGTTTAGGTGTGACACAACGAGAAGCGACTGTTCAGTCTAAACAACATGGCGGCTTCCACAGATGAGATGAGCGTAGCTATCGTGCAAGTTTTATCCAAATTAGAAAGTATTCCTTCATTGAAAGAAGAGCAAAAAACGGCACTGGAGGCTTTTCTCAGATGAAAAGATGTTTTTGCTCTTCTCCCGACTGGTTTCAGCAAGAGTTTGATATATCTGGCTGATGGACACAGATGGTTTATCCAATCAGCTAACCAGTATTTCCGTCCATTCTCAAAAGTTCTCCAACGGAAAGTTCCCAGATGGATATGCCGAGCAAATGCAAAGCAATCCATCTGGCGGAGTCAGGTTACTGTGGCGCAGCATCGGGAGCAATTCTGGGTTCAGTTTCTTGCCCAAGGACACTTCGCCAGGGATCGAACCAACATCCTTCCGATTGGTAGGCAGCCACTCTACCATCTCCATTCCAACCATTGATCTCAACCCCTTATTCCTCGATCTTGGACCCTTAAGCTCTTTACCACCACCACCACCACATTCACCAAATTTCAATAAAATAATTTGCATACATACATGTCATGGTCTTTGTTAGTAAAATGTTTTAAAAAAATCACACAGTGGCCCTGAATATGTTTGTATTGCAATATTACAAAAGATGTAACAAATCCTCATAATAAGCAGACAGACCTACAGTAATTATTTACATATTTCACTATATACAGTATGTATAGTAGGAGTTTTGTGGCAAAATTCCAAGTAATATTTATAATAATTATGTATGGAATGAAACTGCGAGAGCAAAAAATCATGCAAACAAGACTCATCCCTGCCAATTATAACGTATTTGTCTCCCATTCTCCGTAATAGTACCCAGAGTCAAACCACATCCGGCGTCAGTGTTGACAGCCTAAGACTTCATTGCAGCATAATTAGCTTTGAGGTGGCGACTGAAAGTAAACAGATAAACTAATACAAAGATACACAGTAGCTATAAAGAGCTCCTCTCTGACTGATCTGGTCCATGGCAGAGGAAAAGCTGGTGACTCCAATGCTCTCCTCAAACAGAAGTTGTACATAATGTTTTGCTTGCTGGGTAATTAGGAAACAGGTTTTCGTGTCTGAAGTGCCTGTGTGTGTTTGCACTGAGAGCACGCGTGTCTCCGTGTGGATAGCCTTGTCTCGTGCGTATGTTTGTGCATGTATTAAGCTCTGTGCTCATCTGTCAGCTTGCATGTACCTGCATGTGTTTAAATGTGTGTGTGTGTGTGTGTGTGTGTGTGTGTGTGTGTGTGTGTGTGTGTGTGTGTGTGTGTGTGTGTGTGTGTGTGTGTTTTTGGGCAAATCACCTTCATTATAAATGTGTCTCATTACAGTAATGAGACGATTTCATTATCACTTAAACAACCTTGTCCCTGGTGCTAAACAAGGCCGGCTGTTACAAACCCAGTGGGCTTCTTGAGTTGATTCGCAGCAAGGGGCCAAGCAGGTGGGTGGGTTGGCAGGTGTTGCCAACTGAAATTCGAATGGAGACATCTAATTGAAGTGCATAAGCGTGTGCACCATGTTTGATTGTTGGTGAAAGTTAATGACATGAATGTTTAGTAGATTGGAGATTTACTCTTGTAAACATTATACAATCGCGTGTCACTTATAGGCTTCACAATTATGTGGATCCAGAGTGTTATTTAGGAGAGCAACTAAGAAAGAGTAGGCAGCAACCCCCACTGCGTCACAAATGCCGCCTCATTTACTTCAATGACACTGCATTTGCATAGGAGGGGCTGGGCTACAGAGGGTTCTGGCAAAAGAAAAAGTTGAACTTGGCCCAGTTGTTACCACAACCCAAAACAGCATCATCTGCCAACACATTGCGTTCGCCAAATAAATATGTCCAATTACAGATTTCTGGTAGATTAGCCTGGTTCCGGACCGATTCAAATAGATGTGGTGTTGCACTCATGCTGCGTTCATACCTCGCGCACTACCATTAAACAAAAAACAACAAAAAAATTAAACATAATAACCCTCCCCCTCCCAAACAGGTCAAACATGGATAGGATTTCAGGGTGAGAGAATGAAGTGAAAATGCCCTGCAATTGGACATATTTAATGCTATGTTTGGTCTGAAAGCCCACTTAGTAGTGGGTCAAGACCAGTAAATTCAGTCAAGCGTATTTCCCCAGCATATGTCTCTCTATTTGTGCAATGACAAGTGCAAAGCAGTAGGTCTTGTGTTGTGACTTTGACTAGAGGGGTCAGAGGTTTTCCTGCAATATCAGGAGGTCGATTTTATTTTAAAGCCTGGGATCTTTTTATACAAACTGCATACATACAGTAGATACATGTGCGCCGTCACACCCACTTTCTCTTTTCCTGAGCTCTACCTGGCTGCCACTGAGATCGCCTCTCATCCTTGCTAAGCACTCAATCTGTTTGGTGAGTGACCTTTAGTCGTTGGAGAGCTTATCTTGTGCTTTTAAAGCACCCTGCACCCCTGAACTAATCCTTGGAGCCAAACACTGCCGCCCTAATCCCCGCTCCCCGGACTCTTTGTTCACTATTTGCTTTCACTCTAATTGTCTTCAAGGCACTTCAAAGCTCATGCATGTTCATTTCCCAGTGTGTGTTTTTTCTTGAATGAGTGACTTTAGTGATCTGTGGGTGTATGCATGCATCATCACCTCATCTGTGTATATAGTATATGGAGCATTAAAAGCTTGGTCCCAGTAAACCAGTGTGTGCATGTGTGTGTGTGTGTTTTTGTGTGTGCACGTGCACGTGTGTGTGTGTGTGTGTGTGTGTGTGCACGTCTTTATAAATTTGAGAGGCACAGTCGGGTAGGGACCAGTGACCCCGCAGCCATCATGGTGCATTTAGGAGGATTGCCACTGTGTAGGAAGGGATCAGGACCAGAGTCAGAACCAAAGCTGCACAGGCAGAAGCCCAGAATCAGTATTCAGCAGGTTAGCTGTGTGTGCTTGTGTGTGTGCTTGTGTGTGTGTGTGCGCCAGCCCCAAGGGTAACAGTTCCTGGTCACAGTCTGTGGATGAAAGTAATTGCCAGTGGAGGGCAACCTGCAGCTGAGACCCAGAGATGGTGTGTGTGCCAGGATGTGTATGTGCATGAAATTCAGGGCTGCTGCTTTTGTGAGCCAATACTCCAAACACACAGTGTATTTTTTCTTAGACACATGCACAAATATGCAGTCTTTGAAGTGAGCTATTAAGAGATGTTTTTGTTTTTACTTACTATACAGCCAATAACGAATGTAGGTGCATGTGTTTAGTTAAAGTATTGATCTAGATTGAGTCCCCCTCCAGAAATATATTATGCTGCTTCAACATTATGCTGCTTCAACAGTCTAAGCTGCAATATGTGGCTCACTTCAGCTGCAGGATGACAGTTAGAATCTCGCCTCCAAAAGTCTTCTGTTAGTTAAAGGTTTGCCATCACAGTACTGTACAATACTGACAAGGAGACAGCAGATAGGGTCAATCTGATAGAATGGGTGTGGGCAGCCGATTAACTGTAAGGTACTTTTCATGGATGACTTCCTTTCGTTCACGGATGACCTGAAAAGTAAACCCACCTGAAATCACTTTACTCATCTTTTGAAAGGAGTCCCGTAAATCTTTTGGAGATTGATGGCGTTTTGGTTATTACTTAAGGCTGTTTAAAGGATAATGTTCTGTACTCCTCTTAAAGTTTGACCATATTTAAAAAACAAAACAAGTTAGCATTTCCCCACCAGGTAAGACAACATTGGGATCTTGGAAATTTAAAAAAAGTCAGTACATTGAATAAATGACAACAAGAAATGTTATTATCAGTGAATATATTAGCTTATATATTTAATTGAAATTGTGGTGCATATGTCCTTATATGTTTAGGTTTAGCTATGGTTGAAAGAAAACTATCCTAGTATTTTAAACACATCTTCAGACCTAAACGACGGAATAGGTTGATTTCCAATAAATCTGTACGTTCTAATAAACGCCATGATAAGGCCGCACGGTGGCTATTTTAAAAATGTGACCGGAACACGTGACCGCAATGGCAGTTACAGTTCTATTTAAGGTAATGGTTGCACATTGTGAAACAGAATTAGTTAAGTTTTAGCAACAAAAACACTTAGGGTTAGTAAAACCTCAGGGATTGGCTTAAAATGTGTCACATAAAACTACTAAAATAGGGACGTAGCGTGACGTCACAGATGAAAGTCTGTATAACTCGGTTCATTTTTAAAAACAAAATGACAGTTGACTTTTTTGTTTCACGTGAGACATGAACCGCAATTTCCTGAGTGAAAGTACTGTACTTTTGTTTGACCCATCCATCGGGCCAACCTGCCTGCTTATGTGTAATTTGCCGCTCTTATACGTCACCTCATTTCCTGGTTTGCTCTTGCGAGAATTACTACAGCCAAGAGAGGTTGCCGCCTAACAACAAACGTAAATATGAATTGTCATAAGCTGCGAGCACAATCGACCTATGGGGTCGTTTTCTGGGTGAGGATGAGTTGAATTTTTTGACCTCGAAATTCGCTTCTGAAAGTTTTATCTTTATTTGTTATAATGTTGTCGTCATGCGTCACTGTGATTGGCTCAGCTCTTTCAAAGCGGTGTGACCAGTAATGAGACTGGCTGAGAGATCGTTTATTAATCACCACACCCTCTGATTTACGTTCACTTTTCCAGCCCGTTTGTAGTTAACGCTGCTGCACATACATGGACTAAAGTAGCAGGTGCGCTTTGAGATGCCCGTGCCCAAGACCACTGCTTTTTTTGCTTTTGTTGATTTAAAATAGGGCCCTTAGAGAGGCAATATGTGCAGTCTCTCATCCAAAATGTGCTGGGATAGTCAACATTGAAACAGGACAGAAAAGAGAAAGCAATTAGCTGCTTCTTTTAATCCATAAAGAATTTCTGGAGAGCCAACTGCAGTTATAAATAAAAGTGAGAATAGGACATTAATATTCATATATATTTTTAGTTTCATTTGATTTAGTATTATTTTTCCCTGAAAATAATCAGCCATTATAAACAGAACAGTAGAAACAGAACTGTAAAGCTGCATGTGCTCTGGGCTGCAGGATATGCATAATGTACACTAATGGATACATCACATTTCTTCCCACATAAAACACACCGCCACAACAACTTTACAGAGATAGTTACTGAGATACTTATTGAAGCATTAGTTGTTTTTTTACTGTACATTGTAACATCTGTCTATTCTGTGTAACAAATAGTCTAGCTATTAAAGAAAGCAACCTGTGTGAAAAAACCTATTCAGTACACACTTGAGATCTCAGGGTTCCCTTGTGAGCAAACATTTAAAAAATCTTTCATACCCTCTGCCAACTCAACTAAACTATGTAAGAAAAAGGTAATATGAGCACACATTCAGAATCTAAATATTTAATATTTTCATCCATACTATTATTTGTAGCCTCTGTTTCATGAATATATTTAATGAGACACTGATGAAATACTGTTTTATTTTGTAGGTGCCCAATTAATTGAATGTAATTTAAATTATTAAGAATATATGTACTGCAGTAACAAGATGTGGTAATTGGGGTTAATGTCTAATGTCTAATGTTGTGATGTCAAATCGCCAGCAGAGGGCCACCAACACTAACAATTAACACCACACATTCCCCTCAAGCCTGCAGTGGTTTGTTAAAATTGAATATGTGGTTTGTGGACACAAACAGTGAAATTTACATTTCTTTTCATAAGTTATGTTTTATGAATTCTCAAGACAAAAAAAGATGCACTTGTTAATTCGTGCCAACATATTACATTGCCCCAGTTCACCCTCAGAGCTTTGGATGTTTAAAATGAAAGCAGGTATGGATGTCCTGAGTATACATTTTATATTAGGCCCACACATTGGGAATGCACGTGCAAAATATTGTGTGTGTGTGTGTGTGTGTGTGTGTGTGTGTGTGTGTGTGTGTGTGTGTGTGTGGTATAGCGATTAATGCACACTGCAGCTCACTTCTGTCCACCGCTGAGACTACTAAACCAAACATGCCACCAATTGCACAATGACCCAAACAGTCCGCATGTGGCTCCAACAAAAAAGTAGGCTAGAATGGAGAACAGAAGAGTGTGGGGGCAGACGTGCAGAGTGACAGGCACCGCGAGCAAAATAAAACCAAACTCAGAGAGCAATAGACCGAGGGACCATGTGGCGGAGGGCTCGCACCCTGGGGCCCTTCCGATCTCTCTCAAAGCCACTTCATCATGAAACAAGCAGCCCTTTTCACAGAATTTACGTCAGCAACACTTAGGTCAGGATGGGTTTGTCATTTGCTGCATTACCTGGAAGTGGCTCATAGATCACCAGTCAATAAAGGAAGGCACAAAAGCAAAAGGTGGCTCCGAACCTGCCTACATTAACAGCGGTTGCTTTGTTGAAAACACAAAAGCAGCGTTGGGTTATAATTAAAAGTTGTCCCAGGTGAACAATAGGCAGGATATTGCCCAGGTAGTCATCTTTTGAGTCAGTTTGCGAAGGGGTGTGGTACGGAATGCAGCGTCTCACATGTGGATCACTGGAAGGGTATCAACTGAACATCTTTGGCGAGCTGACAGGCGTCCACAGGATGAAAAAATCACAAGGGCGTTGTTATCAGGAGCGTTCATATAGCACTTATGACGCAGGTTGAAAGAGGCATGATGCTGAGGGGAAGGGCACTGAATGACAAATGGGATTGGATTGCTAATAAGATTTTGGCTCAATAATAGATCAATGGGGTTCAGGCAGCATGAGTAATGCACGTGCAAGATAAGTTGGCTTGACTTCAACTCAGGGAAAGAGGGCTTCCATGTGCAGTGTATTTTATGGTAAGGGACTTTAGTTGATGTTATTTAAAATGGTTGCGCATATCTAATAGTCGGATGTCAGGGTATGTTGGAGTTGATCAGAGGTTAGCTTTAATGGAATTCTTATTGCATGAAGGTTAAAGTGATGGACAGTCAACAAAAATATATTACATTTGGATCCATTTCCTTTGCCGAGGCTGTATGTGGTTAAATATAATTTGTCCCCTGCTGCTGTAATTCAGAATATCTACTAACAATCACATAATGTTAAAAAACTTTATATATTCATAGGAACCTGCAGCCATGGTAAATTACCTACATATGTACATAAGAAATACATTTTGGTATAAACATTTTGCCAAAGATGTAATGTATTATTTGTATGGGTTTGAAAGTTGTGTTTATTATAGATATGTTTTGTCTTATACATTTTTAATTAGTTTTCTAATCTTGATTGCGTGGTTGGTTTTTGTATCATTGCATGTTCATGTCTTGAGTTATTGTATTTTTAAGGTATCCTAAGTTTTTGGAACTTTGGAGCAAACAAAAAAGTTGAACTGCATTTGACATGACTGCGCAGGTGCGCTCAATTAGTTCCTATTATAAGGTGCTGGATTCAGATGCAGCAAACATTTGCCGATTTTGTCAATGAATGTTTGTGGGACAGCTTTGCTGTGTGTTTGAATGCTTGCAATGGACCGAAGTATGCAGAATCAGTTTTTTTGTGTTGTACTCCTTTTGAGTGTATGTGAAACTAGTAAGGGAATTAGGAAAAGAGAGACAAAAAATATGTCGGGGGAAGAAGCTCTTTCCTGCACCTCAAAGTACCTATAGAAAATAATGCAGCACTTGTGTTTTTCTGTCCTTTCCTGTCATATCTTTGTACTCGGCCAGGGAGACATTGGCACCTGTTTTCTTACACTCTGTCATACACTTGAAGTGTGTTGCCCTGAGGGGAATGGGATCAAATCCGACACCTGCCATGTTCCCTGTCCTGCCGTGCCTTTGCATCTGGCTGCCATAAGTTCACCTTTACCGTCTTGTCACAATAACAGTGTAAATGTGGAATTGAAACAAAGCACCACCCATATTCTGAAAACTAAGCTTTGCAAGAATGAATGAAAGACACTTCCTGAAAGTCCTTGCTGAGCATGCCCGGAATGTGTGAAGATTTTAAAGAACGATTGGAATTACAACTATGAAACTCCTGTGATAAGTTTCCAATCCAAAGGTGACATTTTGCATTAAAGTATGCAATACAGAATGAATGTGATAAAAGTATGAACAAAGCAGGTTAAATTAAACAAGTTGCTTATTCCTGTTATGACTAAAGTAGTTAAGGTCAAATGGCCTGCAGCACTGCTTTGTTTTTGTTTTTTTGAGTAATCACTAAAAGAAAAAAAATATTCTAACAACTGCACACAGCAAAGTATCTCATTACAAACCATACATCACTGATAACCACAGGGAAAACAAACCTTTTATCGTGAGTTTTTATAGAACATAACCCTCCATGCCTCATCATGCCTTATACAAAACTGATTACCAATAGACATGAAATTGCCTTAAATGACACCAAACTGTTTAAAACCTTATTTTTTCATGTAGCTTAAAATTAAGGATTTTTTTCTATGAACCATTGAACTGTCAAGATGCTGCATCCCGTGGCACATATATCTGTATTTTGCATTCACCTTTAAATTATGGATTTCGTCATTAAACCTTGTCTTCAAAAAACTTAAAAAAAAAATACTTGTGTCCAAGTTGATGGTGTATTTTCTAGTTTTTTAAATATAGAAAATGGTGTTCCACAAGGGTCCATATTGGATCCCATCTTATTTACATTTTATAATAACTTGTGTCGCAATGTCAATGATAGAAAATTTCACTTCAATGAGGACAACACTAGGTTGTTGAAGGAGTCCCATCTTATAAATACCTGTTTTTCTTCCTAGAAGATAATGTCTTTTAAACACCATATCAAGTGTTCAGGGTAAAGTTTTTTTTTTTTTTTTTTTTACCGAAACTTTGGTGCAAGGAAAAAAACTATTTCAAGCGATTTAATTTTGATTTGTCTCTGATTAGGGTTTCCGCACACATCGTTGAAAGTTTGTACGAGAAAGTTGGTTTGTTTTCTTTATACAACCATAGAATGAAGCAGTGGTATATTTTTCTCTACTGACACCTAAAAGTATTGGTAGCTGCAACCTTCGGTCACACGAACAAATTATGTACGTCATTCCTCGAACCCAAACTGTGTTTAGTGAAAGTGCTTAAGTTTTTGCGCCGTCATCTTGGTGTCAGCTACAGAGACACTTTAAACTAGATTATTTTATTAGCATGGAAAATTTAAAAAACGGGATTAGGGACTTTTTCACCACTAAATGCATGTCCTGTTACTAAACTCTGATGTAATTTGCTGTTTGTTTTAAGTCTGTTTTGTTTGTTTTTTATGTTGAAACTTTTTATGCTGCTGTCTTGGCCAGGACTCCTTGTAAAAGAGATGAAGAGAGAAAGCTTGACCGCAGTCTGTTTCTGTAAGAGAAACACTGCAAGCTGCTACAGTTTGTATGTTCTGCTGCAGATGCAAAGCACACCTGACTACATGGGGCATTTAGCTCAGACTTGCAGAGTACACGTAGTTGGTGCGGTTTGAGGTCAGATCACGTTCTCACCACAAACAAACCGCTCCAGAGTTTGATTAAAGCGTACTGAGACCACCTCTGCAAGGAGGTCTTGGTACACTTGTTTGATCTACTTTTGGTGTGCACCTGAGTGCGATTGCTGTGTTCTTACCTGCCCAAATGAACCGCACCAAGGGGGAAAACGTTGTGCGATTCAACCGAACTAAATGAGACAGGTGTGAAAGCCCCCTCAATTGGAGTATTCCAACAAACTTATTTTTGCACAATATCAAAAGGACAGGTTTGACTGCCAGAGCTTACCGATCAAATATCAATTCAACGAGGGAAATTAGCATGTGTCTCTCATCTCACACATTTGTCAAAAAGGCAGGGTTCGAAAACCAGTCAATTCTAAGTCATTGTGCAAACAAAAGAAGCACCACTAGATGACGTGATGAAAGGGGCTTTCATCAGAAGATTTAAGAGATACCATGTGCACATGTTTGCTTCCACTCTTTCAGACAGACTTATCTTATTACAGCACATACTAAATGTAACTGGCATGCAAAGTGTTTACAGCCAAAGGGAGATGACGGCTTGTAATTTATCTTACTTCTCTCTTTATATCCTCATCCAACAAGTCCAACCACAAATACCTGTTGCTACGGGGAGAGAACCATGAAAGGATGTCTTTAAATACTGAACAAGATTTTAAAGGACAAGTAATAAGGGAATGTAGAAAGTCATCCATGTGTCCCAGATGATTTGCCGCTCCATCGTCTGGTGCTTCATGCTAACAATAACTGAGTGATAAGAGACGAGTAGCATTATGAAAAGTAACAAGACTGACCTTATTTCAGAGAACCAACCATCCAACTCCACTTGCAGTCTGGGGGAACTAAGTGTTACAGCTAGGTTCTCTTTCCATGAACAATACACTATGATTTAATTTACTTAATTACTTAATTATCTAGGAGTTAGGGTAGTATTATTTTTTTATACTAAATCACACCAGAACAGCATTTGTACTAATTAAAAGGGCACTTGGTCATGACAACAAGAGCCCTTGGGAAGTTACAGGCCAATTAGTCCAGCTAAAGGAACAATCATGCTAACTAAAAGGGCACTTGGGCCAACCAGAGGAGCACTTGGGGTGCAATTGTCCCTCTGGGGAAAAATGAAACCCGAAAGTGTCCCATTAGGACACAGACATACGTCCAGGTAATCTTAAAAACAGGACACTCCACTGACTCAGGTGGCTTCCAAACTAATATTTTTTAATGCGTATGTATAAAAACGCATATCTTTTGCTACTTTTACGCCCTGCGTCCAGGCATTTCCGAGCCACTGCTGACCACACTTAAGTTCTAAAACTCTGGGGTTTGTGTTGTAGTCTGGACGGGCAGAAACATGGACCTTCGGACATGTCGAGGTCAGTCAGTCCTATAGGGTGGTCTAGGTGGGCTTACATACCTTTCAGTAACAGTTTCACATCATCGTCGGTCTAGGCAAATAAATCCCGGGTCTTTTTTTCCCCATCATTGTTTTTTCTCGAAACTTTCTGTATTTTCAATTTATACATCCATGATTTTCAAACGCAGAGTAAAATTAGACAATCTGCTTCCTGTGTACACCGGCAAATGCATGCCAAGTGTATGCGGATGGTCATGTGATATGCGTTGTCAGACGCAGGCGCATTGCCAGCCTGGCCTGGGTGGCACTGGGCCACCCACATTACTCACTGGCCCATCCAGCCAAGTTTAATCAAAATACATTTTGATACAAAAAGAATTCAAATTTATGTAAGAAAATAAATAAATATGAACTTGACATATTGACTTGTGTTTGTCTAATTTGTCTTGACACAAGAACGTAATTGGTTTCTATGGTTTCGACAGGCAGACTTTCTGGGTTGCTTTCAGCCAGCTAGCTATGCGTTAGGTAAAGGAGGAGCTTTTCTTCAAAGTGGTATGGACAGTTGTCTTGGTTGGAATACAATGTACATAAGGACGTGCTTCACTGTAGAATGTGCAGACATTTCTCCAGCAGAGCTGACGGCCCACCTGCGACAGAGGAGTTTGAGTGTTGTTCTTTCTTAATTAAAAGAAAATAAAAACTCCGGCAAAGGTCTATTAATCTATTTCATAAGCTAAAACACCTTTTGTTTTTTTGCCAACATTAAATAAGAACATTACTTATCTGTGCGTGTCAGAGTTTTTGTTTTGTTTCATCCTTGTGACTGCCGTGCAGCCGATACACTATGTGTCTAAGATGTCTAAGATTTGGAGCTGTGTGGGCTACTTTCCGTTATGTTTCTTAATTCCAACAAGGCTTGACTGGGTGTTTTCATTCTTTGTTTTTTGTTTTTTTTACTGATCATTTGTGTAAACAGCTGCTAGCGCATTTTCTGCTCGTGAGCTGACCATGGTACTGAAGCAACAATGGCTGAAATGCACGGGGGATATGTTGTGCAATTTCTGTCTGATGTATGCTATGTCATGCAACACCTGCTCTGCTGTTTGTGTTTATGGTTAGTTGCCACTTTTCGCAATAACATGCTTAATTAACAGTGTTGTGCACTGTAGTCGTTGCTAGTTCTGCCGGTGAAAACATATTTTAGCGAGAATAGTTTATAATAGACAGGTTTTGTCTGTGCTGTTGGGTACAGCCTTTAGAATGCTTTGCTAGATGAGCATGTAGTATAGACAGTTTATCTTGCTGTTATTGTCTTTGTAATGCAGAATGTTGCAAAGTCAAATTGTTGTTTTTTTTTTTTTCATTTGTCAGTTTGTTCTTTTTTTCTACTTCTAATTCTCTATAAATTATTTTTTCTGGGAAAAGATGGCTCAGTCCCTTGTACTGGCCCACACAAAATATAATGTCTGCCTTCGCCATTTAAAAAGGAAAAGGTATTAAGGTAGGTAAGCATGATACAGCCTGGCGTACAATACATCGGGTCTTGGTTTTTTACATTAAGGTGAGCAGCATAACGTACTTGATGGGATTCTGAAGTTTAAGTTGGATGGCCTGTTTCTGGTGGGTCTCCTTTACGACAGGAGAAGCAGCGAGACTAAATTTACCCATACATATTTTTTTTTTTATAGGAATCCCTGATGCAGAGCATGTGAGACATCTCAGACTGCAGCACACAAATTGTGCAGCGTAGGACTGTGGGTGGGCTAGCTCCGTGGGCTAGCTCCTTGGGCCAAGACGTAAAAAACCACTCACAAACACAAGTGGATCTTCCGTTATTTGGGAAGAGAATCTCATTGCAGCATAAGCAAAAGTTGCCCTGTCTTTTGAATGTCATCACGCAGCAGTGTTTTACTCCTTTGGCTTGTTGCGTACCTCACTACTTTTGTGAAGATGAGAGATAGTGACATCAGAGGTACTAAAAGTATGAGTATATGAATCTCAAAATCTGTATGGCTTCAGGTCCAAACAGAGCCAAGAAAACATGGACAAGTTTGTGTTTCCTAATATGCAGCAAAGAATATGACCTTGGCAGAAAATAGACAAACCGCTGTGGAATGCAGTGATGATAATTGTTCATATTGTTACAGATCTGTTATGCAAAATAGTATGTAAAAAAAACCTCTGTTTAGCAAAGAAACTTTCCTCAGAAGACACTAAACTTTCAGAAAATACAAGAGTTGCCTCAGAAAACTGCAGCTCAAGAGCTCTTAAATTATGCATGAGAGCAGTTGTAACTAAGAAACTAACAAAACCAAATACTCAATATATAACAGAATTTGGATAGCCTTGTAGTAAATTGAACATGCTCCAAATGAAAATTGTTTAGTGTTCAACAACAGCTTATCAACCCATATCCAACATGAGAATAGCCTTGCTATTGCAGTTGGCTAATTTCGCCCCTTGCATATTTCCAGGTACTCTTTCAGCTCAAATACATACATCTGCTATTCAGACGTGTGGGAGGCACATGATTGTGTTGCTGCAATAGCCGTATCCTTTTCAACTTATAGAGGTAACGGAGAGGTATATAACATCACACTCACTACTGATGGAGCATTAAAGCACAGACATGGGATCACAAGGCAGCAAAGCTATTTTGCTGTTGAGTATATGATGATTATAATAAAAATAGGACAGATGTGTTTGAACAGTTGCCAAGAGATGGTTCCTTTGAGTGTCACCCTACTTTTCAATTCGCTTTTGGTATTAATGATGGTGTTCATTGTAGAAAATATTAAACCCAGATGCATGCATTGCAGCCTATGGCACTTGGCTCAGTATCTTAAAGCCTTCCATCTACAGCAGGGAAATCTAAAGGGTTCCCATGGTAACAAACAAACATAAAAAAACAGCTCTCATAAATAGAATGAATTTGGCGTCAGCATCAGCACTGGCAGCCTTAACTAGAGCTACTGTACAACTAATTGCTTTCAATAGTTTGCTGCTTTGCTGCTGTGCAAACACTGCAAGATTATGTAAAAGGGAAACTCTCAAAAATCATGACACATCCCAAAAGCAGGCACAGTTGTCACAATAGAAATTCAGCACTGCGCTGAGAGACACTTACAGGATATTTGCTTGCAACAACTGCAAACTACATACACGAAATACAGCTTTAATAAATAGCATCAGGCTGCATCAACAGTCATACAAGTCAAACAGTGTGAGCTACACCAGATTAGTATTAACTGTAGTGCCATTATTGCAAGATGTTTCTCTTATTTTGTCCACCCACTGTTCAACAACGTTCTGCTATTGAGTTGCAGTGTGAAATGTGTAACACAAAGTGTGACATGGCATTTGAATTGTAAACATAGTTTTGAATGATAGTTTTGAATAAAGTTATTCTTGTTTTTCCAGCGTTGATATCCACGTTCCCTTCTCCAACTTCCACTGAAATCTAACACCATTTATTTCACCCGACAAGGTTTTGCATGAAGCTCAATGTCTATTGACGTCCCATCTGCCCGTGTCAGGGGTAACATTTAATTAGTTTAGGACAAAAAGCACCTCATTCTGAAATCAAACAACAGATCAGTAAACAAAGCAATACATAATTGAGATGACAGTTTGGTCCTAGCCCCAGTCCACAAAGGCAAATACAAAGCAATACAGATATGCATCTTATCTCCATGTTTTATTTTCTAAGTGTGATAAAGCACCTGGACTGCTTAGGAACAGCACATAAAGAACTTACTGACAAATGTGCCTAATGGCTTTGTGGCTTTCATTAACCAGAAATCCACTGTAGAAAGTAGTTAAAGAGCATTTGTTCACAAAGGCGCCACTGTATATTTGCTCTGAAAGACAGCGAGACACGAGGCGGGGGAGTTATTTGAAGAGTGACATGGCGAAACCATTTCAAATACACAGCGCTTTTATCACTGCCATTAGTAGCATGCACTGTCAAATAACGATTTTGTCTCTAAATGCTTGAAATCTGCACACAAAACAGAGGATACCAGCTTGTGTAAATGAATTGGTAAGTGATACATTAGCCAAGTTTTTTTTAGTCTGCAATAACTCCTAAGGGCTCCATTACAAGCTCTCAAGTATTTTCAAGGTTGCAATTTTTCACTTTTGCTTCCTCAGTCCTCCGACAAACCTCCTTTTGAGAAGATCTAATTGGGTTGGGTCACTGCCTGGTGAGGGCTTGCACTACTCTGATGTTCCAGATGGGAGGTGAATTTACTCTTATCCTGTGACAAACCCACTTGGCTTTACGTGGAGACACATAACACCACACCGTGAGGGAGACATTCCTCGGCCCATCTGAAAGTGATCAACCAGTAGGCTCCAGAGAATTACAGCCGGGGTTAGGATGCAGATGAATCAGTTGCAAACCTGTCTTTTGATATATCAAACGGTCTGCCTTTTTAAACTCATCAAAAAGATGAATGAGCTAAAATGATTGCATAATATCAGTTACTGCACCACAGGGAGGTCAGAGGTCAGGCTTAACCACAGTACAACTTAGCGGGAACTGTTCGTACTTCAGTGTCTTGTTCAAGGACACAGCTTGAACCCTAGTTTACTGCATAATGGAAGGTGTGCTATGTGTGTGTGTGTCCGTGCTGATCCCCCACAAAGACAGTGAGTCTTTTAGCCACTGAAAATTTCTACAAATAAACCTTATATATATATATAAAGCCTTATTTCCTCTCTCAAAAGGAATGATTCTATTGTATTACAATTTTTGTGAATGGATCAATTTAGGAGAGTGTTTCTTGGCTAATTAGACAATGAATCTGTGTTTTGATGCATCAGTACATGCCTATTATATATAATTAATTTCATCTTGTAGGCATGGTGCTGCAGCCAGGCTATTTAAAGCCCATCAATGCAAGTTTTCTTTTTCTTTGGAAGCTATAGTAAGAACCTCCAAGAGGAGGAGCTCTGTATAACTGCTACAGAGCTTCCCCAGAAGTATGAAGCATGACCAGATATAGACATGGAAATACCGGAAATTGGGTGGTGTTCCGTTCTAAATAAAAATGTTGAATTTAGTTTGGAGAGAGATGAAAATGGAGTTACATCATATACGTGGGTTTGTATCGTATATAATGGCTCATATGCTTATTTGGGGAATAGTGTGAAATAGGCCACTATAATGATATAAAAAAAAAACAATAAATTGTCCGTTTAGCGCTAGGCTTTTCTTGTGAAAGGCACCGCCAGGACTCCTTCTGTGTATTGTGCCTGACTTGACGCATCTTCCCGTGTCTGTAGTCCACCTCTACAGCATGCAAATTACGGAGCAACTCCAATAGCCTATAGAGAGCAGATTGGTTAACTACACAGAGCGCGCGGCGCGGCGCGAGAGCTGGATATGGTGAGCGCTGTCTTCATTTAGAGTGGGCTGTAAACGAAAGAAGAAGTATTTTCAATCACAACAGTGTTAGGCTTTCGTGGTTCGAACCTGCAACTTAATCCTAATTACGTGTGGGGAGGCTGGCTGGCTGTGGGAGGAGGGAGACCCTCAATCATCCCGGGACCGGAGTGAAACCTCACCGCGAGCTCCTCGCGCAAGGGAATAATTATTAGCCCGTGTGTGACAGCCTTGTCAGACTCAAGAAAGACTGTGGAGCTTAGAGGACAAGTGGGGACTGACGGAGCCTGTGAAGTTTCTTCGTGTGTCAGCTTGTTTTTAAGCACCGGGGAGAAAGTATTGTGGAGGATTGCCACTCTCCAATGCGTCGGTTCCCTGTATAGGCTACTGATGGACTGAGTACGGTGAAATTTGGAATAGCCTTCCCCTGTTTCAATCACTTTTAGACGGTAAGCCACGACTCAGTCACTTGTGATATTTTATGTGTATGTATCTTAAAACTTTTCACTGTAATGCGCTTTGACTTTTTGGTGTCCAGGTGGGCGTTATGGAAGGTGTCATGCTGCTGTATTATGAAATAGCCTAGGTAGCAAGGAATCCAGGTGTCCATCATGGGCTGGTTCCAACTACCCACAGTATGTTACACAGCAGTGTACCCCCTTAATTTTTATTTTTACCATTAAAAACATATATTCCTGTGAAATGTACTGTAGTTAGTTAGTTAGTTAGTTATGTTTTATTTCTGTGTCATGCCAAACATTTGGGCCCATCCCACATGGGATTACAAGACACCACACATTTACTTATTTAACAAACATCTTCCTGTCGCATATACAAATCATTCGGAGAAATACATGAATACAAATATATACATATACACATACATATATGTATATACACGTACACACACCACACAAACAACAAATTCTCATCTACAATTCATCTCGATAAAGAGCTTTTTGTATGTATGTGGACTGACGTGTCAACAGAAAACATCGTTGTTTATCACTAGCATGGTTTTACAAGGAGAGAAGGTGCTGTACAAAAGTGCCTGGGCTTGAGGTAACCGTGAGTTTTCCTGAGGGGGCTCTATTACCTCCAGCACACCTGGCTATTTGCCACACGCAGAACTGTATCCTACGGCGCTGTGCAGGCTTATGGTAATGAAGACTGGTGCCGTGCCTAAAAACTGCTTTTCATTACCTACCTACCTATCCATGGAGCTTTAAGTGGCTCTATTTTTCTTTGCGGCAATATGTACCTCTGCTTAAATACACAATATAAGGCCCAATAGTTCGTTATTATTCTATGTTTTTTTTGTTATTTAGCCATAGCTAGTAGTTGTGGCGTATGGATATTTATAATTACTGTCAGTGGTCACACAGGTTTGTTAATGGGGACTGCATCACCACTTCTAACGGACCTCAGCCAATCAGAGAGGAGGGTTTATTAGAAACATATTTTGTCTGTTAATCTCATTTAAACTCATTAGGCGTTATACGGCACTGTTAACATGGCGCATACATCCCTGGCCATAATGTAGATCACGACTGATTAAAGACGTCTTTACTGCACTCAAGCCTAATTTAATCAGTTTGCACTTGGTCCTGGAGGACTGTATTTTTCTTTTATGTGATGGCGAGGTTATAAGTGCAAATTAATGAAGGGAAGAAGTGACTAATTAGCTTTAAATTGTAAATTGCATAATTGAGTTTCTTTGTATTTTGTGCTTGGATAAATCAATGGTGTATCATGTAATAGCTTATAAGCCCCCATGACATACATGTATGAACTGCTTAAGCCTAATGTTGTTTTCCCCAATATTCTATTGTTAACAATAAGTCTTTGGATTTTTTGAATCAATAAAGAATTTCTCCTGCTTCAAAGGACCAATGGCTCAATACCAATAATCAACAATTGATTAGACTCCTATTGAACAAATGGCTTGCAATGAAGGGAAACAAAAATGTGTGTTTGGATCGGTGTTGTGGTACTGTGTGAGCAAAGCCAAAGGAAATTGGTGTGACCAGTGAGAGTGGTCTGCAGTTTTAAGAGAACCAGCTGAGGGGCTAAAGCAGGGAAAGGGGGCATTGTGAAACTTTATTAAAGTACACTACTTTCAGTCAGAGTGAGCCTGAAGATATATTGGAGAGCCTCTGCCTCTCCATGACACGGAGAGAGTAGGCAGCGCGAGCCCACAGAATATTGAATCAGTCACAAAAAAAAAAAGAGCTGGAACAAGGGGCAAGGGAGTTGAACTATCCCTTACCTCTTGAGTGGGCGGATGTCATAATTATCATTTCTCCAGTATTGCGGTGGAGGGGCCGCGGGCGCTGGCAGAATCTCTGCAGATATGTGGGTGTAGTGGTGGTGTCGACCCTCTAGGGCAAGCCACATCACTTCCAATACAGAAGAGAAAGGGACAAGTCCCACCATAATTGGTGCCTGAGAACACTGCAGGGCGCTTCTGGGAAGTTGATGGATGGTCAGAGCTTGTACATAAACAAGGCAGGGAGACGTGCACGAGCACAAAAACACACACTCGCACGCATGCACGCCAAAGCAATAGAGCACAGGGGGCTCTAATCTGCTATCCCATGTCAAGCTGAAATTAAACAACCCCTAGCTGGACGCAACAAGTCTCATTATCTCTCATTTGCCGTCTTAGTCTACCTCTCATTCTCTGTTCCAGCCTCCAAGCAAAAGCAGCCTGATTAAGTATTAGGATGCACGCAACTGTTGGTTGGTGGTCTCCAAGTGAATAAGGAAAAAAAGGGCTGCTCAGCCAGTTTACTGTTATCATCTGCTTCGTGAGTTGCAGGAAGGTGTGGCTTGTTTAAATTGGAGTAAATTAGCAGGTAGGACTCATTCTATGAAAAACACTCCCTGTAAAGGCTTCCTGTGTAATTGTCAGGCAAAGTATTTAGTGTTATTAAAACTAGCTCTTGCCCGTTTGTGCTTATGCACTCCTCGAGGGTGTTCTCTCAAAACACCTGGAAGAAAATAGCCTCTTTCACTAAAAGCCGTTCTTGCTACAGCTCCCTGTTAATAGACATACAGTAAAAGGGATGTGGAAGCTTCAGGCCAGTGGATCTCTTATTGGAGTCTGTCAAGTCTAGTCCTTGCAGGGCTCCAGATTAGATTCCTCTAGCAGCACTGGTGCTCCTTACTTCCAAATGTGAGGAGCCTCAGGCCAAATGTAGGAAAAGGCACTCATTTTTTAACACAACCGATACATGATTTTTTAAAAAAGTTGTGTTACTGATCAATGTTTTTAAAGGGACATTTTACAGAAATAGCAATGCACAACGCAACATTCATGACAGGTGCTGAGCCTGTCCATCTGCCGTCTGTCTGTCTATCTTGCTGAATGTGTTATTGTGTTATGTGCAAATCTGCTGTTTGGAAAGTAGCACTTTGAATATGACAGGCTGTGGTAAGCGTTCTGATGAAATGCTCAGTGAGCAGATTATTTAGGACAATATACAGCCTGTGTTTGAAATGCAACACTCCCTTTTGTTGCGTCAATGTCACGTGTGATATGCACACACTGCTAATGCCAGACGTGTGATGTGTGCTGTGTTATCTGTAAATGCTTTTAATCTTCAGTTTTTGTTATGATTCTAAGCATTTTAAGGTGCCTGGCAGTAATCCATCCCAAATACAAACAGGGAATTATAAGGGTGTTAAGACGTTTTTTATAATTGAACTTTGAAGCTTGTTCTTCTTTACAGGTTTGAACAGGAAGATTTAAAATGCTGTCCAGCTTCTCTAACTGACCGCTGTGGCATTCCTGCTTAATTGGTCGTGAAAGGTCTTGTTTAGGGAGACGATGCAGGTTAGCTCAAGTCTCTGCCGTTGTCAAGTCATCAGACACTCAATTAACTCAGCCACTGTACCTGATCTTAAAAAAGAAAACAGGGTAGAAAAACAAGTTACCTTGAATTAAATCTGTGTTAAAGATGTTCCTTTAGGTGTACTCTAATCAGTTATTAAAAGAAATATACCTTCATTTACCGGGGGGGGAGAGAGACTCAGATTCGCCTGTTTTAACATCAGACCTCAAGCTTTACAGTGCGTGCGTGGTTTTACTTGTTACCGGTCAAATGTCGATCATTCAGAGTTGTTTTTAATCTCATGCTCCACACCCTGTTATATGAAAGTAAAGTAGTGTACCTAAGGTGATCTGTGTGGACCCCCACTAACCTGGAAAACGGTTTTAAATCAGTAACGTTACTACAGCGTGTCAGCTTCTTGTCTCATCTGAGGTCTGATAAACAGTAAACAGTATCCACATTGCTATTTTCCAATAAACTGTAGCTGTCATATTTCACGGGTGTGAGTGCGGATTTCATGTCGCGGCTTTCGTCGCTGTTTATCACTTGTTGAGTGAAGTAGTACTCGCCCTGTTGTTTATTTGGTTGCTATAACTTCGCGAGTGATGACGTCCAGTCACTGTTCCAGTTGCTCTGCTCACCCTAGGGGGAGAGAGAGCGGATGACAGTTCGCTTAAGTTCAGTAGAGCAGACGGCGCTACGACTTTATGACTTTTCATAAACAGCTGAAGGAGCGGTGGTGCGCGGTGTACATAGCGGAAACCCTGTTGTGCGTCTGCCCTATTTCTGATACTGTGGTGCTGGAAATTTTACCGCCACTATGCTATCAACATAGAGGAAACGCTGAGATTTGTACAGACTTAACATAAATCAATTCTTCCATCTTCTAACCAGCTTATCCTGCTGAGGGTCATAGAGTGGAGCTATGTCCCAGTCCTCTGTGAAATATTTTCTAACCATCAACCCAAACGCTCTGTCTCTGGCTGCTAAAGTCTGCTCTTTCTGATACTGGCAGTTCCAGCCAGTCTTGTTATTTCCATTTGTCATACATAGGCTGGATTTTTACAGGTTGTGCATCAGTCTGCTCAGGGTGTCATATGAGTGCAGGTTTGTTCCACTGCCTTGGCATCATAAAGCAACTTTTATATGATCTCTTTAAGGCACAGGACTGGATTATAGTCTAGTGATTAGACAGGAAGAAGGCAGAGCTGACAGAGAATCACAATAGGTAATATAAACGATTCAAACTGTGATTTTCAATCAGAGGTAAAGTTTGCCAGTGCAGGTTTCCAAAACAGTAAGAGGCCGTGCTAATCGTCTGTACTGTTATGACTTTTTCTTCACCATACAAGCTAAGGGAACTTTGAATATGCCTTTGCTAGGTGAAAGCTAATCCACAGTGCTTAAAGTCTGGGAAGCATTCTTTTGTTTAGGCTATTTATTTGTTATTCTTTTCATCCTTCTCATGGACATGCATCGGCTCAACACTCTTAAATATATCAACTCTATTCAAATTCCAAAATGCGCAGCTACTTGCCAAAATGTTCCAGAATCACTTATGACAGTAAAAGTATTATGGCACTGTAACCATCAGTAAAAAACCAAAAACAAAGCAAATTATTTTACATATGCCATGCACAATTTTATAGTAGGCTTCTTGACTAAAAACAAATGCCATTCAGCTTGTACTAATGACTACATCCATTGGCAGATGTGATCATAAAAGCAGCTTACTGTATGACTTTATAGTAGTTTATAGTAATTAGTAAAGTCAGCAGGGCTCTGTTGAAAAACTTTAAGCACACAGTGTTTTACAATTCAAATCAGTTATACATCTGCCAGTTAAGGATGCCACAAACACAAGAAATACACAGAGTAGATGCATGGCAATGTAATCTTTCATAGAACAGACTACACTTGAGTCTTTAGAGTATGTGTGAGAGTGTAGGCGCAGAAGTGTCAACAGTAGACCTGTGTATTTTTTTGTTTAACTGATATAAGAATTTAAACATTTTCAGATAGCCATTGGCTAATTTCCAGTTTGTAGTAACTATTGTATATAGCACAGCATTTTTATTTATTGGTTAGTTAACAAAATAGAGGAAAAAGGTCTGTTCACAAAATGACATACACAACATAAGCCATAGTTTAATTAACCTCCTGTTTTCCAGACACTACAGGAAGTTCAAGGTGGTGCCCTTTATGTTGTTTATCCTCTATAAGCAGGTCTGTCTACCTATAATGTGTGGCCCCTTTGAGTCTGAAGTTTACGTATCAGACAGCAGATCTACACCTATTTATGGAATGAATCATAAGACTGTCATTACCATTACCCTGCAGCCTTTTTTTTTTTACAGAGGATGGATACTTATTTGAAATGGGCAATTCAAACAGATGAGAACAGATAAAGACAAAGACACTTCAGACGATTATGTAGGACACCCTAACTTAAAGTTGAATATGAAATCCAATCAATATTTCTCAACAGCTAATTAACTCAACTTTACACAATTAATAATTAGTACCAAAATGATCTGACAGTGAACAATCAAGAGCAAAAATGTACCAGAATATACATTTTTTCACATATTTGCTTTGCTTTTGATGTGCCACACTTTCCAGATACAGCTGCCTCTGGATTGAGTATTCTGAATGAATTTATCTACAATATAGTCCTGCCGGGCAGTGGTTAGTCACTGCTAAATACAATGTGTCCCTTTTTTATAAAGGGACTATAATGTAATCAGAAAATGTACATCTGTTTGCTGCAGATGTCTTTCCTTACAAAATGTACCTTGATGCCACGATACACTGGTGTAATCTTCCTGCCCATTTCTGGAGAACTAATTACTGCGCATTAGTTAAACAGACCATTTGAAATGCAAGCCTGCTAAATCACGCTTGCCAGGGGAGCAGAGCCACCCCCCTCCTCTTCCTGTGCGGTCTTTGTGCTTCTATTATTAGTTCTATCATGCATATGTTCGCTATCAGAAATTAAGGCCCACCAGCTGTGAACAATAACAGAAGAGGATTTTCAGTAAACGACGTATTGGTTAATTTCACATAGATGTATGAGGTTTCTATGTGTAAAGCAATTCAGTATATGAGGCCCGGCTGCTTATATCTTGCCATATGATCCGCTGCCAGCCGTTAGAACTGCTGCATGACATGCAAAAGCACACAGTTGATGTAGCTTTTCAACAGGCCACTGATGATGTTTCTAAAGATGCAACCCTTGTAGCAGCCATCAGAGCACGGGGTATGATTCTCGCCTCCCTGGTCGAGACCGAGGCTGTGTCTGCAAAAGCACTGCCAAGAGATTCTTCGTTTCTGCATGATAGAGCAGTTGGTGGAGGAGCTTTGGGTTGCTACAGCTAATAGTCTAAAGACACACAAGTTTGGTCCAGTTGGTCTGCTGGATGTTATTGTATTATAAAGTAATATAGTAAAATAGAGTTTCCTTGAGCTGCAAATGGTGCTCAATATGTATTGAAATTGTGTATATCTCCACAATACCCCTGTGGTAAGAGTAGGGATGGGTATTGTTTAAAAATAATGTCAATACCAATGTCAGTACTCTTAAAGTGATACCGATACTCTACTTCATTCAATACCCATCATGTGTATGGAAGCATTCATTTGCATAAAATGCTGCCGTGATAGTGGGCCAATCACAGGTTGCATTAAATCAAAGAACGCTTGCGGTGGTTGGCTGTGAGCAAAACCATACAAACTGTCATTGTTTTCTAGATCTGGGTACAAAAAGGATCGAAATAATCCATTGTTTGACCTGAGAGGTTTCGATACTACTTGGTACTGGGTTATTTCGGTAGATACCGTAAAGGTATAGAGTACAGATAGGTTGCTTTCTACAAAAGTTGCACTAATGATTCTAATAATAGTCAGTTGAAGAACAATTTCCACCTGCTTGGAATTCACCACCATAGGATTCGATCCATGTTACGGAGTACAGATTACATTAACATTTTAGACATGTAGATGATGCACCGGTATATTATATACTATGCATGTGGTTCTGCCATGGAACCTCAGACTTTAGTGAATTAAAATGGACTCCTTTAACCTCCCTGTTGTCAAGATCCATAAATCACTATAACTGCAGGTAGCTTGGCAATGAGGAGGACTGAGGTCATAAAATGTTTTAAATTGAGGTAGCTGTGAAAACCAAGAAAATTCCAGAGTATCCAGATATCCACGCAATATGTTTTAAAACACACATATAGAGTGACTTTTATCATTGTTGATGGAGTTGGAGGCTCTATCTGTTAGGTGCCACAAGGGATAACAAGCCTTTCATACTTCACATCAAGTTGCCTCACGCTACAGAAAAAGGAATTAGGCTCCTGCCTTATGGGCTATTTGTAGCTCCAGCATGCTTTACTTACTTTGACAGTGAGGAGGACAGAACATGACTACAGCAGTGTTCATATTATCTAAAAATAATGCCCTAAACTATCAACTAGATAGGGTGCACGGTGCATATCTAGGTTCATGTTTTGTTGTCACATACTGTGTCTGTATTGTCAATTCACTGCCAACCATGAAACATGTATGGAAGATGAAAATAAGTGTTACTGCGACACTCTGACTGTTTGCTGCATGAAGCGTGCAAAATCAATAAAAAGCAAGGGCACGTGTGCTTTGTGCTTTTCAGTAAAGATTACATGCTTAGTGCGACCCCTGGGTTTCCAAGTGTATTTTGAATACCATTGTCTTCCAGGAATTGTGTCCAAGTCAGAATCAGAGCATTCATATTGAAAACAGGATAGACTGGATAGGAAAAGATATTGCAAGATATATTTGTCAGTTTCAACATAATTGTGATTTCTAGTGAGAATCTTAATGTTGCTGTGAGTTGGGCTCATCAGCAAAACCTAGGCAGTATATGTAGCTCCATTGCTTATTTGCATTACATAGACGGATGGTGCCAGGTAATCTAATGTCTCAAGCCTAATTACGGCAGTTGGTGGTACACTGGTAGAGCGTCAAGAAAGACAAAGTAGAAAAAAATATTGAAGTTAATCATGTAGTATGGTACAGCATCATGGATCCAGGGTGGGGAACCTAACTTTCTTCCCTTTATGTTGGCTGCTTTACTGAAGTGTTCATGAGCAAAATTGTTACTGGCAACAGCTCTGCTGTCTTTGTAGCCAATCCTTCCTGTGAAGGAGGTAAAAGACAAAAGAAAGGCGTCTTTAGGGAGCAATACAGTCTAAAACATGAACTTTAACATCATTGTGAGTGATGTGCACGGCATTGTTCCACCATTGCATGTGATATTCTGCAGCTGAGTCTGTTGGCTGTTGATATCAGCCATCGTCTTAGCAACAGGGTTATGTTATGTGCATTGATCATCAGTTAATATAATTAAACCTGATCATCATGAAAAAACAGCAGTGTCTTAGAGCATTCTGTGGCAATATAAACATGTGTATTCATGACTTATCTGTGTGAGGGCTGCTAGAAACCCACAGAAAAAGCATTTTGCTGTGACATGATTATTATTATTATTATTATTATTATACCCATGCGAAGGCATTGGACGTATACGATATTATAGAGCACTTCACTGCACTGGAACAATATAGCTGGCCCAAATAAAGTGTAAACATGCTATTTATGGTTCTGTAAGTGACCATAGCCTTATTGTGTATGTTACAGTGCCTGTAGGAAGCCTCAATGTGTGATAAATATTCCATCAACAGATTTTTCTTCCCCACTTTCCTTCCTCAGCTCTGTACTAGTTTTTTTTTTTTCTTCTTTTTAACTCATCTCATTTGATGTCGGACGATGAGTTGGCTTCACACATGCATGGGGGGAGATCTCCTAGGGCTTCAGTATATCTCTAATTGAATTGTCAGAACGGCAAGAGATGCACATTTGAATTTCGAAAAAGAGAGCAGCACCGGAAGAGCATTTCATCTCTCGTGCCCGTCACGCTGAGTTCCATGCAACATTGATTACCTGGAAAATGGATCAGTTAGAGAAGTCTGTTTGAAATACAGAAGAAAGCGTGCACAATGCTAATGCCTTTCCGTATCTGCCCTCTACAGTATTATCATTATGCGATGCGATAGCATCTTTTAATAGTCTGTTGTCTTTGTCTCACATTGTCTTACGAGCCATCAGGGTCACAGAGGTGAGTGTCTTGGCTACCGTGACTTCTGGCCAAGGAAATACAGATAAGTAATGTAAATGAAAATGGCCAAAGCTATTCTTGGTTGCCAGGTTTTGGAGCCATTTTCTGAATGTTATCCCTGTCTAAATAATACATATTTAATAGGTTTGACAAATTAGATTTGTGTGTTTCATTATATTTCACCATGTTGTTTTCATTTGATAAACATGGGTAATTCGGAGCTCATAGACAATATCTCCCCATTTTCTGCCTATTGGTTTAAGATGATTTCTTTCATGATGTCAAAGAGGCTTCACAAATCGGGGAGATTTCAATGCCTGCAAGTTTTGGACAAGTGTGACTTCACGCTTTTAACATCTTTTCCTGCATTTTATGTCATAATTTGTGCAATATTTCCAAAAAATGTTGTAAGCAATAATATAACATTATAGCAGGTCAAATTTGCTTTATCTTGAGTATCTGTAAAATGAATATCACTAACAAACTAACTGCAAGATATATGAAGATGACGTGAAAGGTTTACTACTACTACTAAAAATCGGTTATAGTTGACAGACATTAGCTGAAATACCTTTCACACTACTATTTTTATGTTATCGTGCTGCTGTGCAGGCCGACCCAGAGCACTGGAAATCCCTGGAGGCGGGAACATGAAACTAATTATCCTGTTGTTGTATTCTTTCTGATGTGGTGATTCCCTGTAGAAATTAGTAAATGGGATTATTATTAATTAATTTAGTTTGTGAACTTTTATTTAAGCCTGTAGGTACATTGTTAGTTACGATATTTATAAAGATTCTTTTTATTTATTTTCATTTGGGAAGGGGTGCGTTTTAAAGTGTTTTTATATTTCATTTCATATTATTTTGTATTCCCTGTAATATTTCAGAGTTTCCCAGGCTCGTGAAGTGAGAGTCTAGATCTGCTGTGGCTGAAAAGTTTAGGGTGACCTTGGGCAATATGTCTGAATACATCAAATATGTTGGAGATGGTGCTGTCTTGATTTTCATCAATAGTTTTGACTTCACCCAACAGCACAAAAATGTATTGAGGCACTTTGAAATGGGCAAAAAAGGTCAAAGAGAAAGAAGAAGCAAGAGTGAAGTTAGAATTTAAGAGACTCCTTCAAATTCAGCTTTTGTCTTTGGAGCTGAGAGCTCTGTTGAGGGGTTTGGTGGGCTCCTCGGACGCTGCGTGTGTCAGGCTGGAAAAACTTTCATCTGAACTAACTACAATAATCTGATAAATCTTTTAACGTTTGAAGTCAGGCTGTAGCAAGTATTTCAATTAATATATACAGTGAGGTACAGAGGTACAAAGGATAGCTTTACTTTCTGTATGTGTTTTGCTGAAATACCTTAAACCACCTGCTTTAGGGCACAGGCAATTGTAAACACCACCAGGAATGTTCCCTACATATCATTGACTGTTACAGTGGGGGGAATTACTTTTTTGAAACTTATGTCAAAAGAAAGTTGAGCACCATTTATAGAAGGGTCATGAGTCAGAGGTTTCAGTCTCTGACACACTGCTCTGCACAGGTTGTATTGGCTGAGCTGGCTTGCCTAGTCTTGTTAGAATGAAGCTTTCCATATGCTAATCAGATTTGTTAACAATAACGGCTGTCCCTTTCTGCCATCTTTCCATGTTTTATCTCTTTAAATAATTCTGTTAGGGAATGGTGGATAGGTATCCTTTATTATGGGAAGATGCCTATACTCCTCCACCAGTCCCCTGAGACTGATCTAGCCTTTGATCCATTGTGATCTTAGTCAAATTAATGTGATAGATTTAGATGTGGTGCTGAGGCCTCTCATCATTAAAATCACATTTTAGCTTTCCCATCACCTCTTAAAATAAATCCTGCTCACAATGAAGTTTGAATTCTCTTCACAAGAGCTTGCTTGCAATTGTTCACTGCATGGAGAACAGTTTGGAACAGTGGAATAACACTCAATCTGAATAACAGTATCAGCAATCAGATTGATGAATCAGTGAATAGGTGTGGTTTGTGAATAGTTCACCTTCAGTCCAGTCGAGTGAGAGTGAATTGGTTAAACAATAAAGGCACGACTATTCATTTTTCAGTTCTTTATTTGGAATGGCTTTTATAAAATGTTGCATTGACATGGACTGCATTGCCTTCTGCCTTCATATGACTCACTTTGTTTAAATTAGTCTGCATATAAAGGGCAGAAAAATCAGTCAAATGAGAAAGTCATTTCTTTAAATGTACTATTATCTCAGTGTGAGTCACTGGAAAGAGATGCTGTCTTACTGTCAATGCTCACCCTGTGAAATGCATTTAGTCATTGGTACCGCAGTGTCCGGGTATATACTGTGACATCTGATGATATTAATATGGAATATTAGGATTCTCATTAGCTGCTTCACTTGGTTAACTTCCATTCCTCAAGTCCACCCAGGACACAACTTTGCTCGTATAAAGGCCACATACTGATAACTTTATGAAGATACATTAAGATAAAACTGAGTGTCATTTTTACAAAATGAAAGGAGTGTGGAATAGTGGGCATGTAGACACTGTTTGCCATTTTTAAGACAATTCTGTGTGACTCCCCTCATGCATATGATGCACCCATACATGTAATTTTACACTGTTGCACTTTGACACATACAACAACCAAAGGTCATGTATTGTAACACATTAAACTTTTATGACATTTGGATCACTGGGACTGAATATCATAATGTGTCATACATACAGTGTCATACATTAATAGAATCATTATACAGAATACATTTAATCTGTGTCAAACTGCATGACTTGTAAAACAACGTAAGCTTAATGATTTTTTTCCCTCTCCCTACCCCTTCTGCCCATGCTTCTATCCTGTCTTTACAGATATCTCAGACCGAAATGCTGCCCTGCATCATTTTCATCGGCTTGTTTCTCATCGCGGCCCGATCCCAAGACATCCATCCCTCGCAGGCATCATCCTCTATAAGTGAGTCTTGTGACTCCTTGTGCTCCTGCGAGGAAAAAGATGGCATTCTTCATCTCAACTGTGAGCAGAGAAACATCAGCAAAATCTCCCAAATCAAAGTCCCGTCAGGTGTGCCCTTCCATCTGAACCTTTACAAAAATGACTTGGTTGAGCTCCGCGCCGAGGAAATGGAAGGGCTTAAGAATGCGCTTTCGCTGCACATTGGGGGTAATAGCATTCAAGAGCTGGAACCAGGGGTCTTTAGCACTCTTGGTTCACTGAAAAAGCTACACATAAATAGCAATTTCCTCATCACTCTGAAAGAGGACACTTTTCAAGGCCTGGTGAATTTGGAGTTTCTCCAAGCTGACACAAATTTCATTCAGGTCATCGAGCCCGGGGCCTTCAACAAACTTATCCGCCTCAAGGTCCTCATCCTCAATGATAATTCCATTGAGTTTTTACCCAACAACATTTTCCGGTTCGTGCCCCTCACCCACCTGGACTTACGTGGCAACAAGCTCCAGACACTGCCTTATGTCGGGTTTTTGGAGCACATCGGACGGATAATGGAACTTCTCCTGGAAGACAATGACTGGGTCTGTGACTGTGATATTTTGCATCTAAAAATCTGGATGGAGAACATGAGGGCCCAGTCAGCAATCGGGGATGTGGTTTGCAGCACACCACATCATCTTAAGGGGACCATTCTGGCTAAAGTCAAACGGGATGTTCTCTGCCCGTCCCATGCAGATATTAACCTGGAGGAGCCGTCAAAGTCACTGGATATGGTTGTTACTCCCTCATCCAAAGTGTCTCAGAGTCCCAAGTTGATCGACGCCAAAGATGATGCAAAGGTACCGACACCGTCTCACATTCCCGGCAGTCCTTGTGTGGAGCACTGTTCTTGTCACAATCACCCTGTGGCTGGGTTTTTGATGCATTGTCAAGACAGAGGAATTCAAAAGGTATCAGATATCGGAATACTCCAGCAAAGCCCTACTAAACTGGTCATGACAGGAAACATGATTCAGAAACTCTTGAAGTATGATTTTGTTACATATGATAGTTTAGAATTGCTCAATTTGGCGAACAACAGAATTGATTACATTGATAATGAAACTTTCCTCAGCTTGGGCAGTTTGAAAAAACTGTATTTGAATGGCAACAGAATTGAAAAACTGTTCTCCACAATGTTTGTGGGTCTCCACAACCTTGAATACCTGTATCTGGAATACAACCTTATCAAAGAGATTGCTCCAGGCACATTTAATCCCCTGCCAAACCTGAAGCTGTTGTCATTAAATAACAACCTGCTCAGCTCTCTTCCAGCGCAGATATTTCGCAATGTGCCCCTCACCAAATTAAACCTGAGGAAAAATCTACTTATGCACCTGCCAGTGAGCAACGTGCTTGATCAACTCGACTCGCTGGAGCAGATTTATTTAGAGGACAACCCCTGGGACTGCAGCTGTGACTTGCTCAGCCTCAAACAATGGGTGGAAAAACTCAGAAAGGACACAGTGGTGGGCTCCATTTTGTGTCACACCCCAAAGAAAGTGATGCAGGCTGAACTCAGAAGCCTCCGTCATGAGATGCTCTGCGCTGGGTTAGGGACCTACCACCCTATGTCCCCAGGTGGGGAGGAGAGCGTGACAGCCACTCTTGGGCCTGACAGCCCTGGCAAAGGTTTGTTTAGCTCACTCACGAACACTGTTCCACTCTCTGTGCTCATCCTAAGCCTTCTTATGTTTGTCCTCATGATTATATTCTGCTCAGCTGGATTGGTGGTGTTTGTGGTGCACCGGCGGCGCAGAAGGGCAAAGAAAAAAGCAGCAGAGGAGCAGCCCAGAGAAAACAACAGCAGTAGTCCCATTCACTTACATTACAGCATGTATGGGCAGAAAACCACACACCACACTCTGACACAAAGAACAGGGTCCGCCGCTCTGTACGAAGAGAGATCCCATAGTCCTATTGTGCAGATCTGTCGCAATCCCACCTACTGCTCCCAGCACAAGGAGCATGACGCAGATTTGGATTATGGCCTCGACGAACCCGGCCCCAAGCATCACGTCTGCCGGAGTATCATGGAGAAGGAGAACACTTCTCCACTCACAGGAAACCCTGGCTCAAAGTTCCGACCCATGACTGGAGAATGCCCTGCAGAGTTTGTCACTCTCGGGAACCCCAACTCCCTGTACAGGAACATTCTGGAGAGGGAGAAGGAGCTGCAGCAGCTTGGAATAACGGAGTACCTAAGGAAAAACATGCCCCAGCTTCAGTCTGCTGTAGACATGCAGGTCCCGGGGCACCAGGAGGAGCTAAAGCTAATGGAGACAATAATGTACTCAAGACCACGCAAGGTCATGCTTGAGCAAACTCAGAACGAGTACTTTGAACTTAAGGCTAACTTGCATACTGAGCCAGACTACTTGGAGGTTCTGGAGCATCAAACTGCATTTAACTGAGCTTAAGCAGAAGAAAAATAAAACAATATATGTTTTCAACCAAGTGCCTTGTCCTGTTGGCCCTCCTGTACTTTCCACAGTGTGAAATATATATTATGGGCACATCACTTTAGGTTTAATTGTAGCACAGAATGTAACTGGTGTTTGTGTTACCTTTGACAGCCATGTTATGTAGCTGGTGAAAGGTGGAGTCATTTTGGACAAATGTAACTTCAAGAAGCTGTCGCAGTGTGTTGAGTGGGCCAGGGCTAAAACCCTCTTTTGAAATCCACCTAATCAGCTTTTGATGATTGATTAAATTTCCATGGCATACTGACACCAAATAAATTGATCCCCATTGCTCACACACCCCCATCTGACATCCTGATAGGATAAAGCAGATGTCTCGAAGAAAGTGAGTGAATTTCAATCACCACTTGACCCAGAGTTGATGTTTAATCAGTCTATCCTGACTCTGGGTATGACCTGATTACACCCTGTGTCAACATAAGCCAGCTGGAACGCTGTAACCATAAAGCTCATTGTGCCGTAGAGTCAGCAAAATGCCAACTGTACATCGGAAAACAGTGATAGGAGCATGCTTCCGCTGCTATTTTCCTGTCAGTTATTTTGATCGATCCAATACACTGCACAGTTGCGGTCATAAGTCCTTTTATTTATTTTTATACAAACTGGTGACATTCGCAGAAAGGATGATTTTATTTTGTCTCAGTCAGTAAATACAGCACCTAAAGTACAGTATATTTAACACAACTGTAATCTTGTAAAAATGCATTGCACTAATCAAATGCCATAAGATGGTGCATGACAATCAACGGAGTCCTGCTGAAACTTTTTTTTTTTCTTCATTTCTGCCAGAAACAAATGAGCCACAAATGTTTATGATCCTTCAGTGCACGTTTGTGTGCATGAGTGTATGTGAGATTGTGTTTCATGTCATTATTGTATGTCTGACAATCCTTAAACAGCATTTAGGAACGTTGCTCCTTCCTTAATGTCGATTGGCTGATTTGGAAGTGTTTTGAACTCAATAGAGGCGGGGCATATTAACCTGTTAGCACATGAATGGTTACTGATGGGCAACATCACCCAAAAGCTCAAGTTTTCCAGACAACCTGCCAACGGACTTCAGCCAACTTCTCTCTGTTTTCTCAGCTCATATTAAAAGCAATGGACTGCTGGCGACTGACATTTGAAATGTGGACATTGTCGGAATTTACACTCTATCCATACTCAAAAAACATTCAACTTCGAAACAGTTCATGTAAGCACACACTCTGTAGCTTTTCTACTTATCTAGATTTAATTATTTATTCTGTATATTTTGTACATACTTATGTTCCATTATATCTTTAGTTTTTGTGTGCCTTCGGTGCTGTACAGAATATAAACAGAAGTTGTAACTGATGAAATAAAGAGTTGCAATATTACATACATTTGGAACTGAATTTGTGGTTAGCCAAAGTATCCCATTCAGACACCATCCATAATGCTCCATTTTATAGATACTGTACAATGATGTGGAACTACTGTAGCCTCTCTGCAGTGCACAGTCTGTTGACTAATTGGCCAGCCTGAGCTCCACTCAAAAGAACTACATTCTCTCTTAATGTGTTATCAGTCCTCCATGGTGCATATGCAATGCACATGCATGTACTTGTGTAAACACCGTTTGGTTGTCTTCCTGCTGCGTGAATAATTTAGCCCCCCACGATGGCTCAAACCTAGTCCTTAATCACACAACAATGGCTGCAGGGTTTTTCACCAGCCTTGCTTTTCTGCATGACTTTCATTTCCTCCTCCTCCTCTCTAGGGTAAACAGTGGACCCTCTCTAATTCCTCCATTTCCCATCATAATTGATGTATCTGAAGCTGCTTTGCAAGAACACACACGTAACCTTGCCTGTTTGAAACTCACACAGACACGCGTGCATTACTCACATACAAATACAGATACCCCACCAACATGAATAAATAAATGTTTATGTTTGTATGCAGACACGCATCATTTAAGGTATGCAAACTCACAAAGGCAAAAAGGCTGGTAGACACACAAACACACACACACACACACACACACACATAAACACAGCAGGGAAGATAAATTATCATCTGTAGCTTGATCCTGTGAGACTCATAAGCAATATGCCTCTCTAAAGGTGAGACATTAGCAAAGTGCATAACTATGTTCAGAGAGATTCTTTACTTTAGGGACTGACTTAATAAATGGAATCATATCTGAACTACAGCTCACCACGGCGCCCATCTTGTAACAGAGCTACACTGGTGAATACACTTAATAAGATAAGTATACAACCACAACTCAAAGAAAAGGTAATAAAGTATATAACAATTGTCAGAAACATGGCTCAGCACTGGCAAACAAAAAAAATAATTGGAACAGAAAATTTTACTTTAATAATAGGTCTTTTGTAATTTATTTTCACTTTATTTATTTTCACATTTTCACTTGTTAAATACACCTCATCAATCAATTTGATTCAATCCTGAGAATTATGTGAATAATTTTAAATTAAAGAAATCAAATATATGAGAATAAGAATTGGGCTTAAGGAGACAATGGATTAAATAAAATCTCTTAAATTACATTATTCATGTTTGTCTAAATTTTAGATGACTTTGTCACCACCAGTATAGCATTTCGGACACTGTCTTTGACACGTTTTTGTGAACGTGGCGTGGTTTTGCTGCATGAATTTGCACAATGATGATGAAAAATGGTGGTACATTAGAGCTAAGTACCTCTTATTTAGTATAAGCTATGGAGACCTCGCTCTAATGACGATGGATGTTCATGTTTAGGAGGCAGCTGCTGCAAAGTAACACTGATGTTCTTACTGTTATCACGTGCAATGCATTTATGTGGAAGCATGAGCAATGGTGCTAATTGTAGGCCTCATGAAAGGTAAAGGTAACCAATGGTGAAATATACATAAAATACATTGTATATTCACATATGCACACAAAGCACACAGGTTAAAGAGACTCAAACAAACCATCTGACTATTTACAATTCATTTTGAACCCTGCCTGAATATGTTTTGCACCAGGCAACAATAACGTTGTGTTAATCGAAATCTTATTGCAAAAACTCAAGGTCTTTTTACACATGAGCACTCAGTAACGGCACACAAATAATGCTTTTGACACACCAAATAACACAGCATATTATTGCAATAATAGCATGTGTTGCCTCCATTAATACAGGCACTAAAGTGGACTTATTGGAGTGTCCAAATGTGTCTCAGTGTACTGCAGATGATCTATTAGTGTTGTAATTTTTCAAAGAACGGTCTGAAAAATCCATATGATCTCACCCTGTTATTATTTTATGAAATGGTCCTGTGGAAAATCAGTTGCATCGTCCCCCAACCACAAGTCATTAATATTCATATCTGGAAAGAAACAACAGAACATCTCTTCTGTGCAACATTATCGATCCCTCTTATGCATCCAAGACTTTCACCAGATTCTTTTGTAGTAAGCTGCAGTCAATTAAAGCCTCACATATTACATTATTCAAGCTTCACCTCTTCCTTGCTTTTAATTCCTCCTGACATTTAATGAAAAAAAAGAAAAGTCAGTATTAGAAATACAGAGTAATAACGCCGTTGGATATGATTGCTGGAGGACAGAAAGGGTTCAGTATGTGCAAAAGGTGAAAAGATGAAGGTCCAAAAGTGAAATAAGCTACTATTTCTCGGAGGTGGAAGACGTGTTCAGAATCTGTACTTAAGCAAAAGTACAACGGTGGTTTAACAGTATGTCATGTTTTATAAGATGATCATACGTTTTGCATGCAAAATCATAGCCTGCAAAGTAATTAGTGTCTTTGACGGAAATGAATGATAAAATCTGAAATGTAGTAGGGTAGAAAAAAACGCAAATGCTAGACTTACGAAATCTGATTTCATTCCAACCCAAAACGGGGTTATGTAAATATGAAATGTTAGGGAATTAAGGGGCACCCAAGTGATTCAGTATTGCACTTCTGTGAAGTTGAGCTACCAACAAGATATATTTAAAAAAGGATAAAATCAAGGCAGTAGAGGCTGAGATATTCTGACTTTTAGTCTTTAATATGAGTCAAGTGCCAAAAACATTATTTTGTCCAACCTGCATATAGCTGCATTCCATTTTACATAACGTAATTGATTCAGTTGGCTCAACTCTTCATAGATAAAAACTATTAATATTATATAAATACCATGTGTGGAGGTGGGCGTGGTCTGCAAACAGCTGCAGTGGAGAGTGTGGAGATAGCTTGTTAGAGCAGTGCCAGGTGAGTTAATTGTCTCAGCTGATTCTTGTTGGACTAATTACATTCTCCCTTTATATGCAGTAGCGAGTTGGACATTTGGACGACTGCCGAACACCACAGAGACAGAATGCTGTCACGCTTTGTGTCTTTGTTAGAAAATTGTGTTGTTGTCAATAGGGTGCATGGTTTGTAAGGGTTGTTAATTTATTGTTTTAAGTGTGAGAGCAATCAAAATAAAGACCGTTTCTTGTAAATTGTCTGTCTCGGCTGTATCTTTGTGCTGAGGGTATCCTAACCCACAGTGGCTGCCAGACATGCTACACAATGAAACAAAATTGTTTTACTGTTAACAAAGCAATCATTTAGTTTCCCAATTAAACTTTCACGTAAAAAAACAACCATGGTTAATTTCACAGAATGTAACACTGAAGAACTAAGGGACTTTTTTCATCTTATAAAGTTTTTAGTTTTTCACTTCTCAACCAGGGTTTCTTATACCTGGCATCCTCAGCTTTCCATGAACTTCTGCTTAAACTCAGAAGTGCATTACAAGTTGACTTGAGGCTCATTAAAATGCTCTCCTTGACATCATTCAATCCACCTGTGGTCACTTTAATTGATGGAGAATTTAGAATGAAATGCACATCCATCCATCCATCAGTCCTTCCATCCCATTTTCTATACCCACATCTTACACTCCATGGTCATGACAGGGGCATGAGCCTATCCCATGCACTAGGGCAATGGAGAGCAGACGTGCATGAAATGCACATGTTTATGTAAAGTGATACGGAAGATTGAGCATGTCAGTGCAGGAACATTTGCATTAAATCTATTAAAATGTCATGTCATGTTGTTATGGCAAATGTGTTGGCATGCATTCATTAAACACCATTGGCACAGAATACCTACTTAAATCCTCACTGTGACAAAAATACGACTGTTGACTAAAAAATCAAGAAATCAAGCACATAAAAAAAATCAAACGGCATGTATTCAAGTCACTGTAGCGACAGTAATCCATATCAAGTGTCCATAAGCTGTGTAGCGTATTCAGGAGCCCCCGACCATGAATAAAAAGAATTATGAGGGGTGACTTTGTCTGTCAGTACACCCCCACTTCCTGACTGAACTGTAGTCTGTTGTAGACTGAGCTTTTACCCTAGAGGCGATATCATATGATGCTGGCTTGCCAAGCAGAGCAGCTTGCTATGAAGCCATGGACATTGAACCTCTATCCTGTTGTTTGCTTGGCACACAGTTTGAACAGCAAGCTGGTGACCCAGTTTTGTATCACAACATCAGAAGTATTTAGTCATGGGATGCACTGTGTTAAATCTGTTGTTCTGAGAGCAGCCTCTCAGGTATAGGGGATAAGAACTGCTGTATGAAAGGGAAAATCCTCCCTCACATCAAACATTAAAACCGTCCTCAATATATTTTTTAATTTTCTTTTTTGTTTGTTGTAGATATGTATTGTATGTATTCTGATGCCACTGTTTTGCACTGATCAGAAGTAGAAACACCAGTTCCTCTAACACCCATGAGCCTCAATAGACCAGAATGCAATGCAGCCTAGAGAGAGAGTGTTTGTTTGGTTTATTCTGGACATTCTCAAAATGCAATTGGTATTAATTTCAGTACATGCATATGTCACAGCTGGAAGTTCAGGGTTGTTCTCTGGAAAATGTAGGAAGTTACTGGACTACAAATAAGCAAGGGTACAGTGAGAGAAAGTAAATTGGAGCACTTCATCACCAAATAACTCCTGGAATGTCCCAGATAGATGATATATAACACTAAAAGTATCTAAGGGAGGATTTCTCCCTTTTAATGGAGTGTGTGTGCAGCATTTTATCACATACAGTATACAGTAAAATGGAGGAAAGAGATTGGGAGTGAGATCATAACAAATTGCTGGATTAAATGATGGGTAATATTGGAACAAGTAAAGAAACACATAGTATTAATTTGTTCTGTTCTCCTGAAAAGACAATTCTTCTTAAATCAACCGGAGAACAATAACTTTTTCATGAAGTACAGAACATTCAAAGAAAAGCCATTGTATTATTATTGGTTAAACCAGGGGTGTCAAACTCAGCTTCCCTAAAGGCCACCGTGGAAAATGAGGATCACATCCATGGCCAGACATGTCGAGTTAATTGCTTTTATGTCATCGAAAAAGTCAAATATCTTTGACTGTTTTATTGCAGGCCTCATATAGTCGACAACAATGCCCGCGGACCTTGAGTTTGACTTGTGTGGGTTAAACCTTCCTTATTGATCATAAAATGGAAGTACAATGAATTAGACAGATTATTAAGTTTGGAGACAACTCTCCAAAAAGCTTCATCACCACGTGTCCAATGAGTGGCTGGATATAGTTCCAATTTTAATGTATGTGAATGTTTAGAGGCGTGACACTGAGCAGAAAATGCAAATATTTAAAGATGAAAAGGAATTGGACGTGACCTTTCTGATGTCTAGACATTGAAATGAAGCCAGCAATTGAGTTAAATGTAGCTCAACATCCGGATAGTAATGTTGCACTGAAGGCATACCAGATGCCAGGATTTGTCGCTTTGATCAAAACCAAGACTTCAAAGGAATGTTTGTGGATGATTATATTTTGATTCTATTACAAGTTTCATTTAGAAAACCATGTGTTAAACTTGATTTAAAATACAATGTTTTTTCTCATAGCATTAAACATGCATGACTAAATTACGTGCATTCCACTAAAAGTGGCTGCTCCGTCCCTGTTCAATTACTCCCCTCCATAACCTTAATCTGATCCGCTGTTTAAGAAATTCAGGAAATGACTGTTTTCTTGTTTGGTAGAGGCATTTTTTTACATTGTGTTTCCTTTGACTGCTTTACAATAAAAGCCACCGTGTGTTTTGCTAAATGCTTTTCATTTGAACTAGTAGCAGAAGGAAACTTTGAGTTGAATTTGCTTAGCAGGAACAGTAACACTGGATTATACATATGTATCATTTCCTGTGAATCCCTCAAGAGCATGAAGGCCATTTAAAACCTGCGTGCTAATGGCGGACAAAGCCACTAACAATTAAAAGTAGTATATAGTGAGTTCATTATTGAATATGATACATTGAATGGCTATTGCAGGAATTTCCTACGATAAATAGTATACAAAATTGGGTTTTATTTTATAGTGTGACTTTAAATTGAACACTTTGCTAATTAGTTTTTTGTGTGGGTGTTTTTTAATTGTTTTTATTTGATTATCAGTAGACAGGCAACGAAAGCAAACGTAATATGTTAAGATATTACCAAATTGTGATTGCTGCATGAAAGAATGGACTTTTTCTTTTTTTTTTTTCTTCTGGGCCTTTAACGTTGCACAGCCCCTCAGAAAGCATCATTTCACCTTGCTTCTCTCCTTTTTACCTTCAGGCAATCTATGAAAACGAATGCCTGAATTCGTTCGAGTCTGCTTCAATCAATTACACAGCAGCTCTTTACTTTTTAGCTTGAGTTTTTTTATTCCCACATGAGAGCATCAATGGCAGACGCTGAAAGTCTGTGTTAACCACCTCGGCGTGCATGACTGCGGCAACCTCCGCGTACAGTGAGGTCACTTGCGTACCATTTTAAAACAAGAACGACTACTATTTTGCACATTAGGCAGAGCGTGAACTGAACATGGTTCAGATAGAAGGCAGCGGCATGTGAGAGTCCACATATGACCTTGTTCATATACAATATTGAAGAAAAAAATAAATGAATAAACTAACCAAGCTCAATGAACCTCATCCCAGAAATGCCACATTCCCTCTCTATGGATTCGATAAATAGAATTTCACAAGCAAAACAAAAAAAAGCTCATTCATGCAAATTTAATAAGCATTCTGCATGTACGCATGACCATAAGAGGAATACTCTTTGTTCTGTCTTGGAAACACAGTGCAGATCATGGAGCGAGGTCGCCTGTGACATGGCCATCTGCAATGAGAATGAAGAGGAAGAGAGCAACACCCTCCAAGACAGAGTCACAAGTCACACTTTTTCTCCCTTCATCGGAACAAATATCCTCATGATCACGCTGCAGAAATATGAGATGGTAGCCCAAAGTGTTTCTAATAATATTACAAGCTAATGACCCATTTTGAAAAGTGCCTGGCCCGACCCACTTGGAACATTGAACAGGATCACTGATGGGCTTTTGTGGCTCGAGAATACGTGCGGCACAAGCCATTTGTTTCTTGCTCCACTGAATGATGGTGCAATTAAATGTTTCATAGTGTGCCAACATCAGTACTACCACTGCAGTAGATCCCAGCTATGTTCTTCCTCAAAGAGGTGTCATGAAAAGCACAAAGAGATGAGATGTAAGCCTATTTCCTATTTCCCTCTCTTTCTTTCATTATATTTTCTTGTGTTTGCCTCATTTTTTTAACTTTGTCTAACCTAATCTGTTTCTTTGCCTCCGTACTCCAGCAGTACAGCTAAGTCATATCAATTAGAGAAGTAAACTTTAAACCTTTTACTCTCAAAATGATCTCTCTATGCACTGCACAAATGCATGTATACACCTTTTCTCTCTTTGCTTCCTTCTCTCAGTTGTGTATTATAAAAGGCGTAGAGACCAACAGTGGAGGAGAGGAACCAAATTCAGATTAAATCGCTGCACTTCTTTTAATCACAGCGTGTTGCAAGACACTTCACAAATGACAATTTTTTTTTTTTTTTTTTGCTAAAATGCAAGGTATCTACAGGAAAACAGATTGAGATTCTTCTCCTTTGTTCCTTCGAGAAATCCGTAGATCACAAGTAGGACACAGTAAGATAGTCCGTGATCAAAAGTAGAACGTAGCGGGAACAAAATAGGTAAAAAAAAAAAAAATATATTAAAATGTACAAATGTGTTGGGATGTCGCTGACTAAACCAGACAGGTGTAAATGCAGAACACAATGCATGAAAAGATTAATCTTTGTACTGTATTTGCCTTGTACTGTGTGCGACATGTTTGATGAAACACGCCGCCTTGAGCTGTTTGTGCATTAATCCAACTATCATATGTTCATGCCCATAAGTTACATATGAACTCCTGAAAACTCTGATTTCTACATGTTCTATATTGTAGCCTAAATCAGTGAAAGAAGTGAATCACTGACATATTCTTTATGATAAGAGATATATATGTACATAAGTGACAAACACGTTCTTATCCATCCATCATACTCATATGGCATGCTATTAGTAAGTGACTTTCCTTTTTTGACATAAAACAACCATATACAATGGTGTGTTGTTTAGCCTGTGGCAGAATGTTTGAAAAGTGATGTGTTTAAATGTTCTGCAGGCTGCGAGTATTCTATGTAGATATGGAGGTCAAACTCTGATGTTAGCTTGGCTTAAAAATTTATTCTCAGTTTCTCTCTCAGTTTCTCAAACTGTATGTTGCTCAAACAGTTGGTTTTGCTTTTTGGTAGAAAAAGTTCTGAAGCCAAAAGTGTTGCAGATGCAGAGTTAGAAACATACACATCAAAAGCTCTCTTTTTTAAATTTCAACCTAAAAAAAGAGATAACGCAAACAGTGCCAACTGACAGCCCTACAGTATATATCAGTACTGTACATGGCTAATTATTTTGGTTGAAGAGCAGCTTGAGGCAAAGTATGTGGCTGCTTTGGACCACGGGACCATTGAAGGGATCCCAGATGAACTAATCTAAATGTCTGTAGGTTCCTCTGTTCATGTTTTGTTGTAATGTGTGTATTAATTTAAAACTATTGACTCAGGGAATTCTTAATATTTTATCTGACACCTTTCCACAGGGTTATTTATATTATTCATTGTGATAAAAAGTTTGGAATGAATTACAGAAATGCCGTAAGTAAATGTGTCAAATCAACTGTAAAATGACCTATAAAATAACAATAAAATAAAACGTTGACGTGCTGGAATAAAGCTGTATCTGCTGTAAGCTGCTGTCTACTTTGCAATTTCCCTAAAAAAATGTCTGCTTGGTGGAACACTTGGTTATGTTTTCAACAAAGGTCTTAGTGACATATTTTACGTTTCCTGGCACTAATCAACAGACCTGTACCAAAATTCCATCCACACCATGAATCACATGCGACTCAAAAGTCACATCCCCCAACTGTCTGGAGTCCCCCCACTCTCTGTCTTAGTGACACACTTCCACTCAGTGTTTGGAGCTTAAGACCATCCTCTGGTGATATCACTAAGTCCCCAAAGTCTCTTATGTGGATTTCTGAAGCCTCTTATTTAGAATTATAGCCAGTCCTTAATCTTGTGGGTTCAAGAGGAAAGGATTACTTTCAAAGAAAAGGAAAATATTGTGCTTAACAGAAAAAAAGAGACTTTTGTAAAACAGAAAATTAAAAAAACTGGTGACAGTATTTATTCATTTAAGTATGAAACATCTTGAAATTGCAAACCTGTGAGGTTACGGTTTAAGTCATTTGCAATTCATGTTTTTTTATCTCCATAGAGATATGCTCCAAGATTTCTGCTAGAACAGATGATGTTAAAGACAAAACTCGGCCCAGCTTTCACACGCCATCTTTAAACTTGAACTCCAGATCCAAATCCAAATCTAGAATGCATTTACAGTGGATTGCAGAATTTGCCGTTTTTTTTTTACTTCAGCAAACTTTAAATTCATGCAACCATATCTGAGCACCCTTGGCTCTGGGCCTTGTGTGTTCCTGTTGTTGTACTCTTGACGTTAGAAGTCAAAACAATTAAGTCAGTCTTCAGCCATAGGCCTGTGTTGTATAGAGGCTGCAAGAGTTGAGAGAACACATATATTCCTTCACACGGAACAGACACTTTTTTATTTCCTTTTTCAAAGATCTGGGACATATTAAATATTTATCTGTACTGTGGTTTTAAAACCCACGTTACAGACGGTAAAAAGAATCCCTTATTAGCAGTAGTTTTAAGCAGAACCCCCTTTAATATGACTGCACAAGTCGTTCCATTTGGATAGTTTTCTTTCCTTTTTCAATCCTCCAACAGGGTTTAGGATGTAATCAAGCACCGTTTTTAAAAGGTTTTTATTACTGTAGCTACACCTGTAATAAATGTCAGTCTTTTCAGGAGAGCACAGTAAATACTGGTGACACAGGAAGGGGACACACTCGCACACAATCAAGAACACGAGGGGGTCATTGGTTTGATTCATGTTGTTGCTGCTCTGCTGAAACTGAGACCCACATGCATCCTGTAGATTTGCATACCACACAATGCACATATGAAACCACACACACACACACACACACACACACACACACACACACACACACACACACACAAGTCCCAGCTTGATTTGGAATGATTGCTATGACTTGACGCTAAATGGCCCAGTACACATGGCTGCATATAGTGGGAGCATGGATGCTTCTGTGTGTGTGTGTGTGTGTGTGTGTGTGTGTGCGCGCCCCCCTCCCCCCCCGAGTTTGCCATTTCCATGCTTATTTAAGCCAGCATGTGCTTTTCGATACCACCCACCCTAAATCACGCAAACCCAGGCAAATTTTTTCCCGATGACATCCCACACTCCTACATGCCCACACACACACACACACACACACACACACACACACACACACACACACACACACTTTGTGAATCAGTAGTTCTTATCGCAATGTGGTTGTGCATGTGTGGTAAATGTTTTCAGTCCAACTTGACTAGCAGATCAATATTTGGTGTAAATGCTGATCTCCTGCCTCCACCAAGGATCTGTCGGACACATGTGAGTTTAGCACACGTTGCATCCGGACCCCTGGCCCTCCCCACCGTTGCACACAGACAAATGTGAGTCTAACCGACATGATGAATCATGCCCAAATCCCCTTGGAGCATTCTTTTTTTGTTGAAGTAGGATATATGTGTTCCAGGGGTGAACAGGACACTGACAGGCTTTTGACACTGCATTGTCATCCACCCTGGTGCTAGTGGGCTCTGGCTCATATCCGCTGTGAGCTAGGTCACACACCTCAGCAGGAGCCCCCCCCCACACACACACACACACACACACACACATATCCAAAGGTGCATAAGCATAAAGGGATTTGTGTAACTGGATACACACACTTTTTCCCAGCGGGGGCTCCAGCCTGCTGTCAGTTTGGGGAAAGAAGGCTGCAAGCCCCTGGAGTTTGGTCTCTTCTCTTCTTATCTTCTGCCGGATTCTCCCCAATCCTTTTCACCTCTCCCTGTCTCCGTCCTTTACGCGCACGCACACACACACACACACACACACACACACACACACACACACACACACACACACACCCCATCACTTTTTCCACTCACAGAATCTCTTCCTCATTCCGTCTTGCCCTTACACACACAAAACAAAATGCAGCGACATGCCACTATCTTTCCCATGCTCATCGAGTTTCAAGCATTATCACATGCACTCTCTTTTGCTCCATCACCCTCTGGGCTATTTATAGCCGCCTTGCAGCACCTACACAAATGAGCCACACAGCCTCCTCCAACTTAACTGGAATCTGATTATGCGGTACCCTTAGAAAGTTAGACGAGGAGAGGAGAACATCTCCAAAGATTGAATCACTTTGATACACTGGGCTAGTGTTGCAGAACAGGTCCCTAAATCCTCAAGGAGATAACACGGATGTGACTGCAGTGCTTCTGTGTTCTATAGGTCTCTCCAGTACCTCTTCTTTGGTCCCAGCTTGTTTTTATGTGTGCATGAAGATGCTGAAATCACTCAGGCATTTAAACTTTGTCCTCTTTGCTCTTTCCTGTCAATCACTGTTAGAGTGTGTAAACCCAGAGGGCACTTTTTCAGATTTCACTTAAACCCTTTTTCTTATTTTGCAGTTTTTATTACAGGCATCTGGCTGTTTTGTAACATGCGTCGCAGGGGTGCCAGCACCGGATGACATAAATGAGAGAATGACCTTTTGTTGCAGTCTCTTTATTTACTAACTAACTTTTATTTAATGTTGTTCCAGCTCTTCGGCATAATGTATTTTTGGATGCGCTCCCCTCGTTCACCTCAGAAAAAAATATGAGCCTCTCTTTCAAGAAAGAGGCGTACACGGCATTGACTTGTATAGGCTGACTTTACTGGTGGATTTGAATGAATGAATTCAGTGACCTAGAATCACAAACACCAACAGAGTGCAAAAACAAACACGGGGAAAAAACTGGACAAGAAGCTGATGCTATATATGTTTGAGATATTTTGGTTAAGAGCAGTGACAGCACATCATGATCGTGGACACATTTCTTTTCAGTCTGTATATAATATAATAGTAAGCTTTACTTTTTTTCTCGTCCTTACTTTATTTTTCAGTATTATTTCATGAAAATAAAACTCACAAAATGTAAAGCTTACTCCAAATTGAATAACTGCATTGCTAGGAAACCCAAAGCTATTTCTATGAATCTCAACATACAGAACTGGGGCATATGGTTAGTATACAGTAACAGCTATTCAGTTTGTATTAGTAGCCTAAGCTTCACTATAGTGAGATTTATTTCACAAAAATAGAACACACAGTTGTTTACTGTTACAAAGTGAATATCTATGCTAGCATACACTTAGCAACAAGAATGTTATTCATTTAATATGGACTGGATTAAACTCTCACAACCAAAAAGTCCAAATGAAACAATTAGAGGTTTTAAACTGACATGGCTTATCTTATTAAGACACCAATGAACTTGAAATGATTCTTCAGCTCGCGAGCAAAATGCTTCTTTAAGCAGTTTGATTGTGGGCAAAAGTGATGGATGATCTCATAAAAGCGGCCAGCATTACATCCAAATGACCAAGATCCCCCCACCCCCAAGGGCTGCTTTACAGTAACGTTCAGAACATGCAAAAACAACAAGCAAGCATCAGGACTCTGATGAAGAAGTAACTCTACATCGAAACGTTAGTCACCGTTTTGCACCTTAAGTAATAAAACCATCAAGTAAGAAGACATCTGTGTTGCACCGGCTATTTTTTGTTACTTTATACCGTTTTCGTCCTGCCTTGGTTGCACCGGATTGTTGTGGTCTGCAGAAGCGCAGAGAACTTTCTCTTTTTTTATCTGAACAAGCAAGCTTAGTTTCTACTTTTCTTCATCATGTTACTCTCAAGGACTTTGCAGGAGGGTTACATAAATTTAAAGTTTATTGTACATAATACACGCGACAGTTATGCAAAAGTCACTGTGACTTTCGGGCAGCCTTGAACTAAATCATGGATAAAATATGAAATACAGTGACAAGCCTCATTCCTTTATGTGAAGGACTGCAAGGTAATGCATAGGATTACAGCAAAGGAGTGGGATCCCCACATGAGGCTCTTTTAAGATGACGCTCCGGTTTGTCTTTCAAGGGCTACAAAACTTGGTGCCGGCACATGGAAATGTCAAGTGTCAATTAAAGATAAATGGAAGAAATACTGATGTTACCAGGTTTCCTTACTGTGCGCTCAATACACAGTTAGGAACTCAGATGAGGAGACCCGGATGCCAGCTGCAATGTAATATACAATTAAGAGTGTCACTGTTCAATGCCAAAAGATGAAATGAAAGATTTAATGTGATTGCAAAGTGTGTGAGCCGCGGTGTCCTGAGTGGGGACTGTGAGCCTCTGAGTCGGCAGTTATTTCACGACTCAGCCACTCTTTTTAGCTGTCACCTGTTCGAACAGAAGTGCCGTTTCATTGACAAATGCGTCATAAATGGATTCTTATAGGCTTACGCAACAGCTCAGTCACAGGTGCCTTGGTTTATTTTAAATGTTCATTGTGTTTGCTAATTATGTGTGTAAATGGGCCCACTCGCTATGTTTTTCTTTTTAACAATTTTAAAATAAGAACTGAATCAAAAATTAAGTATAATTTACTTAATCCTTACATCCAACCATCCATACAGGTGTTTGAATGTACTGGAGATCAGCAAAGCAGGCATAATCTTGTGTTGCCATGAAAATAAGTTATATTAACTTTTTGTGTTTTTATTCTTGTAGTCATGCTTCAGTTTTTTACAACACCTTATTTGTGACACATGCCATTTACACATGGTTTTATTTTTTTACATTTTATGTATATCATCTTGGCATGTCCAGGTCCCATGTTGGATTGAATCTGAATATTTAGACATGTATGGGCTTTATGACTGAATCCCCAAAAATATTTTCCATACTTTTGGCATAACAAGGAGCTTATATGGTTAACCTTTTGGCAATGTTCAAAAATCAAAAATAACCAAAGACCTAATTGAAAGGCAATACAGATGTAAAAGTATACTGTGATCGGAATTAGCATCATGTCAATAGGCTGTAAACTCAGTCAGAGCATGTCTGAATGTGAAGCAGAGACATGAAACAGTACGTGTTAACAGAAGAAGATAAGCACATATTGTGGCACTGCAGCGGCTGTGCTGTTTGCATGATATGGCCAAATTAAACTTGATTATTCTTGTCAGCTAGTTACTGTACTGTTTGAGTACAGTACTGTACATCTGAAAACCTCCTCCTGTTGCCTTGATATTCTACCAACAGGCTTTTTCAAAAATGTTTTAAATTGTTTGGCTTCAGATCTTCTACAGATTGTAAAAACACGTCTCTTCTTTCAGGTATCTTTCCACAGGCCCTGACAACTGCAGCCATCAAGCCAATCTTAAAAAAGAACAATCTAGACATGTCACTGAAGAGCAACTATAGGCCGATATCAAACCTTCCATTCTTAAGTAAAATCATTGAAAAAGCTGTTTTTCAACAACTCAACCTTTTTTTGTCACTAAACAACTGTTTTGATGCCTTCCAGTCGGGTTTTCGACCATACCACAGCACTAAGATGGCTCTTGTTAAAGTCTTTAATGACATCCACTTAAACACAGATAGTGGCAAAACTACAGTCTTAGTATTACTCAATCTCAGTGCTGCATTTGACACGGTCGACCATGACATATTACTAGACCGATTGGAAAACTGCGTTGGCCTTTCTGGCTCAGTACTAAAGTGGTTTGAATCCTATTTAAAGAATAGGGACTACTTTGTGTCTATAGGTAATTATGCATCTGAGCATACAAATATGAAGTGTGGAGTTCCCCAAGGCTCCGTTCTAGGGGCCTCTTCTGTTTAATATCTACATGCTTCCAGATGCAGATTATGGAAAACAACAACATAAGTTATCATAGTTATGCGGACGACACACACATTTACATAATCATGTCACCTGGGGACTATAGTCCAATACAAAAACTGGCTAAGTGCATTGAACAAACTAATGACTGGATGTGCCAGAACTTTCTTAAATTAAATGAAGAAAAAAACTGAGGTGGTTGTTTTTGGAGCCAAAAAGGAACGATTGAAAATCAGCGCTCAGCTTCAAACAACAATGTTAAAAACAACAGAAAGCCAGAAATCTTGGTGTAGTCATGGACTCAGACCTGAATTTTAACAGCCACATTAAGACAATAACAACATCTGCCTATTATCACCTTAAGAATATATCAGGGGTTAAAGGACTTGGAAAAACTTGTCCATGCTTTTATCTTCAGTAGACTTGACTACTGTAATGGTGTCTTTACAGGTCTCCCTAAAAAATCAATCCGACAGTTGCAGCTGATTCAGAATGCTGCTGCTCGAGTCCTCACTAACACCAAGAAAATGGATCACATCACTCCAGTTCTTATGTCTTTACACTGGCTTCCTGTGCCTCAAAGAATAGATTTCAAAATACTTCCGCTGGTTTATAAATCGGTTTAGGTCCAAAATACATTTCTGATCTGCTTGTAAACTATGAACCACCCAGACCTCTCAGGTCATCTGGGACAGGTCTGCTTACTGTCCCCAGAATAGACATAAACAGGGAGAAGCAGCATTCAGTTTTTATGCTCTGCAGGTCCACCACAACTCTAAGTTCTTTTAAATCAAGGCTGATGACCTTTCTTTTTGATGTTGCCTTTCTTTAATTTATTGTACTGCATTGTGAATTTTATTTTTGTATTTTATCTGTTTTTAATTTTGTATTCATTTCTAACTGCTTTTTATTGTTTTATGTAAAGCACTTTGAATTGCACAGTTGAATTGCTGAAATGTGCTATATAAATAAAGCTGCCTTGCCTTTGCAGCAAGTTGCCAATATGGATTTATATGATTAATTAAAATAGGTATTATATACAAACACAGCTCCAAGGTAGCTGGCTAAAATAAATCAATAAGTGTATGTGCATGAACAGAAAAACAAGATTTACATGTTGTATATTTCAAATTTGTTAGCTATAACAATCAACAACTGCTGCTGAAAATGCCAGCTCAGTGGTACCTGTGCCATTCCAAAATGTCAACTTCCGAACTGTCATATTATGCAAGATTTAATCATTTCCATCACAGCGTGAGCACACTTTTAGGTGAATACTGGTGCAGTTTACAATTTGTCCCAAAATTACCGTGCAATACAATCCACATTCAACTACCATATTTATATAAAGAAACAAAAGATAAAATGAAACTTCAAAAGAGACCCTTAATAGGAAAATATGGATGTGACAAAGTTGGTGCCATGTTTTGAGGGATTATTCCCTGACAGAGACTTAACCTGGCAGTAAGCAGAGTATAAACTAATGCAGCACTGATGTGAAGACACACCGAGTAAACAAAGTCGGACAAAACCAAATTATGGCTTCATATTTACTATGATGGATAGAGGCAATTTTTGTCAAGTTGTTTCAAGTACAGAATTGACTGGCAGCAAATAGCTTCTTCTGAAGGGATGAAAACAGGCCTCAAAAACTGTGTGTGTGTGGGGGGGGGTTAAGTCGTTAATCTCAATGATTGTTTTTCCTTTGCTTAATTGTGCTTTAGAAAGGCTCTGTCCCACATTCACAGGGTAAGGATTTTGGTTCACAAGAACTTAAAGAAAAACGAGACCACACGTATTGATCATTACTTCCTGATGAAGTCCTTAAAAAATCAACTAAAGTGAGAAGAGAGTAAACTGAAGAGAAGGCGATTACCATTTAAATAACCATTACTAAATGATGCTTGCTGTCCAAGACTTGCAACACCCCTACTGCCACAAGAGGGAGATTAGTCTCATTCACCAGATTTATCTAAAAGGCTTGTGAAGAACCCAGCACGGTTTCTTTAAGGACACCCGATCAGCTGACAGATGATCCGGCTCACAGCCAGAGTAGTCCTGCGTGACTCCTGGAGGGCTTCCTTGACTTGAACAAGATGTGCTGATATCGAGGCTCAACATGGACCTGGAGCAGAAAATGGTTGAAATATTCTCACTGACGCACGATTAGCATGACCGACTTTGTCATCACGGGTGGCTGTTTCAGGTCCTGAAGTTCTCCTTTTAATCTTTTATTTAATTTTTTGCTGAATTCATAAGCATAGCTGAAAATGGTACGTTCTAACAACAGTAAAGTCAATATTACAATAATACAAGGAACAAGTTTGGAATATTTCAATAACTAAGTTGAAGTATTTTTTTAAATATAGTCGACATTTTACAACACAATAATTTGGAATATTTCCAAAGTAAAAACTATTTCAAGAATAAAGTCATACTATTTCAGAAATAAAGTTGTGCGTTTACTTGAAAAAGTCAGAATATTTAGAGAGAAAAAAGGGGCAATATTTCAAGAACAAAGCTTATCATCTTTCTAAATTAAAGTCAGAATATTTCAAACAAAAAAGTCAAACTATTTCAGAAACAGAGGTTTAAATTTTACGAGCTAAAGGTTTCATCAATAACCCTTTTCTCCTGCATCCCTAAGATCATATTAAAGACATATCATATTATGACTTTCATCTTGAAATCTATTTGGTTTTATCTCTTACAGGGGCGTACATAGGGACCATTTCAAGAACTTTTGAACTTGAGTATTTACTTGTATTGATACTTGTTGCTGACTAGTGCAATATACAGTGCATGTATTACCATTTCAACACATATCTCTAAAATAAAATCAGTTTCCACAAGAGAGATTAACAAGCTAGCAAAACAGCAGCAATTTAACAGAAACTTGAATCAAACATGAAAACACAAAATGAGATGGAAATTTAACTCCAAGAGCCTGAAAGGTCAGTACTAGCTGAGGTAAACATGTAGTGTAGGGATTGATCAGCCCTCACAGAGAACTGTGTTCAGTGATTTCCCATCTGGCATAATGGCTAGAGGCCACTTGCCATCTGCCTTTACAGGTTTTCAGGTTCTGGTTCAGTGTTAAAGAAAGATTAAAGGTGTGTTTATCTGGATTGTCATCATGTCCATTTAGTATGCTATATATTGAGTTGGATGATTACTTCACTTGTTTCCCTCTTTTCCTGTGAAACGCAGTCTTGCTTTGTTAAAGTATTCATACCAAACTGGCCAGAAGGCAATATAGTTTGTGTCAAACCACAAACAAACATGATGGTTAATTTGATTGTATAGGGCAGAACAACTGGACTTAATAGTCCTTTAGAAAAAGTTACATGTGGTGTGTTAAAAAAAAAACTGAGTTTATTTAACATATGTGCAGTTTTGTCCTTAAAGCGAGGCAATACTTGTGAGTTAACAGTTCATACTGAGTGACGTTGGAAGAGTGTGTGTGAATAGCCAACTTGCCACGCACTTGCAAACGAGTTCCATGCTAGCAAGCCAAGGATGTGTCACTTCCCAAGAGAGATTTTCAAACATGGTCATCATCAGGGGGAGAAATAAAGTGTGAATTGTGTAGACTAAGACCACGGAACGTTAACATGTGATTCACACAATCTGCTGTACAGTACATTAGAGTAATACACCCTCATGGGAAAGGGAAGGCATGTCGGTGAGCAGGGCTGCCACGGGGAGTTCATGTGCCTTTTTGTTTAAAAGAAACAGCTTTTATTAGACCCCACTGTCGCTAAATACATTGTGCAACACAATGCACTAATGTAATTTCATTCCTATGATCTTGGGTAGTTTATTTATTTTCAACATAAACACGAAATAGCCAAGAATCTCAATGTGGTCTTGAATGCATACGATCAAAGGATATGTTTGATACCATGCAGTGGAAATGTTACTGCCAATCATTCAGTTTGTTGATTGTTAGCTTGTCACAAACTGATGTCTTCCAATACAGTGTTAACATAAACACATCTTGCATCCCCAGTGTATAATTTCCTTCATCGGCAGCTGCAAACATTTACCATATGGATGGGGTGGAAAAAAACTGGTTCTTTAGCTAAACCCAAACACTGATGATGCAATGTAAACTGTGAAAATGCACAACTTAATTTGGTGCTGGCCTTGCTAAATTTCTGAAAAAAGTAAGAAAGTAAGTAAAAAATATATACGCTTTTTATGGGACACTTGAGGTAAGCTACCTTAGAGTTTCATTTCCTGTGCTTTCTTTTCCTTTGGAGCATATATATAGAGCACTGGTGGAAAAAATAACCCTCTATCAGTAGGCCACTTTCATGTAAATCAAAATTATCAGATTGAACTGCCATGAACTACCAGTGCATTGGAGCCGGACTGCTAATGACTAAGGATCTCTGGCTGTGGAAGAAAAAAAAAAGAAAGAAAAAAAAAGCTCCAGCAGCGGTGAAAGAACACTCTAAAAGAGCTCATTACTATCCGGCAACCCTCAACCCTTCTACTGTACATTCAGCTACCATTAAGTCTGCATTTTGGATATAATGACCTTGTGTTGTTACATGGCTGCCATGGGTTATATCAGTAATGGTCCTCAAGCCACCGTCTCTCACTATTGCTAAAAGGTGACAGAAGTTAAGGACACATGTGCGCGCACACACACACACACACACACACACACACACACACACAAAGTTTGTGACATTATTTTTCCCGGGCATCCCCGAAGGACCCGAGAGCCATTGGCCAAGTCTCGACACGTTGTCACAATCCTTGGTCTGAGTGGTCAGAATTGTGCGTGTGTGTGTGTGTGTGTGTGTGTGTGTGTGTGTGTGGCATCTCCTCAGACGTGTTCACATAGCGAGCCATATCGATGTGACATGGCAAAGTGCAAAGCTGATTGCGGGTGTATCGCTAACAGGGTGTTTTAACGGCAGTGAGCGTGCCATAAAGAAGGTCATTTAAATCAACTTGTACTTGATGTAAATTGGGACATTTTCAATTGGCTATTAGATAACTTGGTTACATCACCGTTTCCGTGGGATCTATTTCCTGCTCCACTGATCAAGAGCGAGGAGAGCACAAACTAAAAGCAAGATGTAAAAAGATGAAACTGATTTCTTTCTTTTTTTTTAACTTCAAACAAATGTTGCCACGGATCTCTTTATAGAACCACAAGTGATGTGATGGTGAGGTCTAATTTTCTAACTTTCTAAAACTCAAATAAGAACGATATCCAATGTTACAGCTCTGGACCATAAAATAGTAACCAACAGAAAAGAAATGTCAGTAGCCTTCTGTGTTTCCTTTGATGTGGTCACTTGATCATGCAAGCGAGTAGCAACCAACTGTAATGCAAAAATACAGTTTGGGTGACACATTCGTTTTGCCTGCTTAATGTGCCTCAGATCAAAGAATGTACATTATTTTGTTTTTCCACTCAAACTTGAACCGCTCCCAGGTCCACTGTGTATAATTCATTTTAAGACGTATTCGCACTGTGCACCTATCGGCTGAACAGCGGGTTACAGAGGTGGGAGGGAGCATTTGTCTTCCTCCACTGTTTCTTCCAGTTTAGTCACGACTTCTCGGGAAGGCCAACTAAAGCTCCTTGTCCTTTTCTATAACTCTGACGTGGGCAACAAAAGGAGAGATACATTTAATATTTTAGGTTGGTGTCTTGCTTCCTAGACGTATGCACTCTTTGGCTCTGGGTATTGGACAAGTTCCAGAAATCTGAATAATTATAGAAGGTAAATAGAATAGCCTGCATGTTTTTGTTTGGGAACATTTTTTATTCCATGAAAATTCAGGCAGAAATGTTGATGTCTAATCAGCAGGATAAGCATTAAACCTCAAAACCATTTTTTTGATTTCACAAGCAATGTCAATATTTTTGAGTTTCAACCACCTCATACAATTAATTTACAGTTTGGGCTCAGTAACTCTCCTTTTTTTCCCCTCCTTGAATCGCCCTCGACAAGAACTCTATCAAGAACAAGATACTGTGTGTTTTTTCGTCCCTTACAATAAAACTGATATCATCTGAGCAGCTCAGTATGTATGTACAAAGATAAGATGGAAAGTAATTAATTTTTAAATCATCTTTCTTGCTTCTGCATGTGTTCGTGTGAAGCTCTTTCATATGACTTTCCAGTGCAGGTCGTTACTTTCCTCAGGGACAAGATGCCCTGCTACACCAGGGTCTTAACAGCTGTTCCTGCAGGGAGTTCAAAAACCACATTGTTATTTCGGTGTGTGCACATATGTGCATGAATGCAAAAAGAAACAGAAAAAAGAAAAAAGGAAAAAGTTATTAGAAAATCTTTACAAGCTGCACATTTAACTGTAGATTCCATTTAACTGTAGATTCATTTGTATAATAAATATTTTGCAAATATTTCTTCTCCCAGAGACCTCTACCGTATTTCCAAAAGTTAGAAGTGTAATCTAAATACTTTGTGACATGCATTTACAGAAAGAAAGAGAGTCTGGGAGAACTGAAAGGAAGGCACTTTTGGGTCCTCCAGCTCACAATCCTGGATGTCTGGAAGCTGTCTCTGTGATGTCCAGCCTTTCAAAGAGAAATGGTTTAAAACGGCACCCAACAGAAAAAATCATTGACAAAATAATGTAAGGAGAGTGACAGAGACAAAACAATCACAAAAAAATGATGTGGCCATCAAGTCAGAACATTTTCTGCTAGAAAAGATGATAGAAAAGATGCACAGACAAAGGTCCCATATTCCATTCATCTTCCCTTGCATCCTAAATAGGAGGAAGGAAAAAAAAGATGGGGGATAAAATTGCCCTTAGTGTCCCCACTAACCATTGTCACAAAAATATTCTCATGCCAGCCCAGTATCCCAAGGAATTGATCCATATTGGACAATTCAGTGCCAACGGTCAGTGCCAATGCAAGAAGTAGTCTGTCCTATGTGTAGAGAGACAGAAAGCATCCGACTTTCATGCAGGGGACTGGATTTTGTGTACCGCACAGACCTACAATTCACAATACCTTCTTATTAACCAGCCACAATGTTTGCTTAACTTTAAAGAAGTCTGTAACTTACAAATTAATGTTGAATTCATAAGCAATACATGTCATCCTTTCTTAGTTCAACACTTTACTGCTACAGTCGTACTTGGTCTGGTGTGACCAGTAGCTAATTGGTGGCTATTGATAGCTATCTGTAGCTAGAGTTTACTGACATTACTGAAGTCAGTTTGTGACTTTATGAGTCTTCTCTACTTGTGTTACTGTAACACTACATTTTGTTAGTATCTTTTCAAAACATTAACTGTAGCGTGCTCCCCATTGTGCAGATATTGTAGAATGTGAGAATTTTAATACATTGTCATTAGACATGAGAAAACGTCACTGAATAAAATCCTGGTTTTGTAGAATTGTCCAATATTGACATTCTATCATTGTCTTTTGCATTATGTCAGAAATTGTCAAGTTGGCCTTTATTCAATCTCGGAACCCATTGGCTATCAGTTCTGAAGATATTTAGCCTCTGGGGACAACAGCCAATATTTCAGGGGTTCCGGTGTAGCCAGCAGATATCTTGTCTTTAAAAAACTGATACCTGCACATGAATGCCTTCAGATTCTGCATTCATAGGTAGATATCTGTTTATAGAGATTAGCCTTTATCAGACAATTTTCAATGATAACTTATATGCATCTTTTAAGCCCATTTCTTTGTACAATAAATGTTTCTAGCCCTAACTAGGGTCCAGGTTCCTGTTAGGGGTTTGACAAAAACATCCTTGTGCACAGAAAATGCAAGGATGACCGGCCACACTAAATTACATCACATACACAACTAGCCAGAAAAAAGGAAAGCCAAGGAATACTATATAACTCAATAAACTGTCCCTATAGTAGTTTTGCTTTCTACCGGGCATATGGCACTGTCAACGCAATTTGGTATTCCTGACTGCCTGGGGGGGAGTTAATTCATATCTAACTGCCTAAAAGACTGCCCCTGTATTGCTTTACTTACTGTCAAGCATCTGGTATTGTCTGGCAGCTACCTAGTCTCTGCTCTCTAGTCCTGGGAGACTTAACATGGCATTCTGCTTCCTAACAGGCTGCTTGTATGTTTAGCAGCCTGTATCTAGCATAACTTTGGTCCAACTGCCTTTAAGGCACTTGTTTTAAAATGCAGCCCCCAAGGCAAGTTCTACTTTTCAGAAGTCTCCGCCAAAATGCTTTGGCAGAATATCTCAGTATTGAAGTTACTGATACCACAATCACTGTTTCTAAGAGGAAATCTCTTAATGTATTCACGAAGAGCTATTTTAGAAGCATTGTGCAAAGATAGAGTATGAGTAACAGCAGTTTTGTTGGATGCCAATAGGTTTATTTTAATATGAAGAGGTCTAAGGTTCATATAAAAGCAGATGGAGGCGGGTTGGATAATAACATGCAAACTACCTAGAACACCAAACAATTCCACTGCCTACAAGCTCCTTGATGGAAGATATGATCGAGAAAGCTCTGTCATTCTCACACAGTTTGGCCTTTACGCATTCTAATATAAATCACAGTGGTAATAAGACTGCCCCTTATTACAACTTTAATTAGAATTACAGGTCGCAGTCCAGCCAATTGTGCTCATTACTTATAATTGGCTAATTGCAGAAAGAGTTGAGGCAAAAGTGGTATGTAGACTAGAATGTGTCAGCTAGATTCTGGTCCAGCTGCAGATGAATTTTTAAATCAGATGAATTAATCGGTTGCAGTAGTGTTGCTACGATAACAAAAATTCAATAAACATTTCAGATAGTTTCAAAGGTGTTCTGCCAATGGAATTTCACCTCCCAAAGGCACGCATGGAGTGGGAGACTTGAAAGAAGATGGATTGGAATAGAAAGAGCTGCAGTCTGGCTCCTCGAGTTGGACTCCAGGCATTAGTGCACATTTTCAAGAAAGTAAGAAAATCTAAACATTGCAACAGCATTAAACAGTCCACCAAGTCTTGAACCCAATCCCAGTCCACCTGAGCCGGTAGATAAAACAGATGCCAGGAGGATAAGAGTGGACATTTTTCATTTGCAGAGCTGACAAAGATGAACATTGAACCGACCAAAAGTTGCCATTACAGTTTGCATTATAATATAACTTCTACTTATTAAAGTCAGAGTGGGTATCGAGGTTTAACATTTCAAAGAAACTTTTTCAAATATAGGTCAATTTTTAGGGCGATTGAGGCGATTGTTCAAAAGAATCCACCTCATTTGGTGAACTCCATCAGAGGGTAAACCTGAAGTAATTTAAATGAAGCCAGGTTACATGCTTTAAGCACTGCTTCCAATGGGATTATGTGGAGCTCTTCAGATGGATTTGTTTGAGTGTGTGTCTGTGTGAAAGAATATTGAGCTCTCAGCAGCCAGATTTCTGCAGAGCAATCCCTCTGCACAATTACCTCCGGACATCTGGGACCTATAAACACAGCGAGTGAGCTCCAGCTCTGTCTCTTTTTTTTTTTTTTTTGTCCCTTATTGTCTCTTCATTATTGTCTTCTCTCTGAAGTCTATTTCTTCCTCTTGTTCCCTTTTGGTCTGTATTGCTTTTTTGTCTTGTTTTTGCTTTTCTCTTTCTCACCACCCCCTGCATGGAAACATTCATTCCTCTATTCCTTTCTTTCTTCTCTCTTGCCTGAACACATGCCTTTCACCATCGTTCTCCCTGTTCTGCCACCCCTTCATCTGCACATACATACATACATACATACATACATACATACATACATACATACATACATGCATAATATTATACAATTTCTCTATCTCACTCTCCCAGCTGGTGGCCACCATCATTTCTCTCCCGCTCCTTGTCTTCTTCTTCTTTCACTTGTCACTCCTTTTGAATCTTGTCAAAACATCACCTCCTCCCTGGGCACCAACAATAGCAGGGTCTATTTGCTATTCAAATAGTTTTTTCCTAAGATCGTCACCTGGTGTGTGCATGTGTTGTGTGTGTTGTGTGCCGCATAACTCAACATGCAAATGATTGTGTACATGGTGAACAGTGTTGGGCAAGTTACTTGAAAAATACTATGTAAACACTTTTATATAGTACTTTCTTACATTACTTTACATTACTTCTGTTACTCTAACTTGCCTTCCAACAACTCTGAGGCTGCTAAACCTCCATGTCACATATTTTGTATTTAACTTAGCACAAGCACCCAGTCCATGCTTTGATGGTATTGTCTGACCATCAACAGCTAGCTTAGCCTGTCCTCACTGTGAAGCTGCAGAGTTCACACACCCTCCCAAGCTAGAAGACAGAACACGTTGGACGACTTGAAAGTCAAGGCCATAACAAAGGATTTACTGAAGTCCTGAGTCCTAATTCTCCAGTACAACCCCATTCTCCCTGACACATTGTTGACTAGCCACCAAAAAAAGGCTGCACAACGTTTCATGTTTTCTATATATTTCATAAACTGTCAAAACACTGTTTTGTATTTCTCACAATGGTCTAAATGTTGTTTTCAAAGCCTTCTCCACAATGCCAATGTTGAATATAATTCTGGTGGGAAAACAAAATATTTCATGAATTCATTTATTTTATTTTTGGGGTGCATAGAAACAGTAAAATCCCCAGAAGTGGGAACGGATTGGCAAAAAATCGCCCAGAGTGGTGCAATCTGAGGGCAAATACACGTCAGTGCGAATTGACACATTATATGTTCGAGCTTGAGCGAAACATTACACTTATCCCGGGGCTATTTTAAATCGATTATTTCATAAACATACAGAGACAAGACGAAAAAGGGGAGAGTGTAGACTGGTATAAAGTCTGCATAAATGCTACTGGATGTACATTATGTTCTTGTTGTCAATGAATATTTTGGTTGTTTATTTAAAGTGACTGATATGCTATTATTTCCTACATCAGTACTTGGCAAAGGCCACTTTTATCTAAGGTGACCTCATGGCTTCACCCCTCTTCTGACACGAATGCATCCATATTGTAGTAAGACAGCAAACAAGCTGACCCACCAAGTGTCAAAGTAATAGTGTTACTAATTAATTAGTAAACACATTTAAATTGTCATCCCTTACACTATCATTGCCCAATTCATCGTATGACTAATGCAGACATAGTAGAAATGTAATTATATCAGCCCACTGTTGCCCTTTTGAGAGTTAAGTATAATGGCCTTATTGCAAAAGTGTTTATTTGACAGACGTAATCTCACTACTTAGCACACAGTAATTGCCTTTTCCACGACTTTAAACATTCACTTGAGCAATAATAATAACAAGGGCAAAGGAACATTTTGTCCCAGATGGGAGGCAAATCACACTGACTGTGTCTTAACAAAATACAAATTTAGCCTCAGGAAATGGGTTTACCTGAAAAACCGGTTCAAAATGCATATCATAATATCGTTAGTGCGAGTATTATCTAGCAGTCATGCAACAAACAGTATAATAAGATGAAAACGAGCATGTGCGATAGTGCAGAATCCAAATGTGCTTTGTTTGTAAAGCCTAAAATGAAAGAGAGAGGCGAGCATGTCCTGTTTGTACCCCAGCTCAGACAAGGATAAATAATGTTTCAATAGCAGGAGGCTACAGCCTGTTGTGATGATTATTGGAGCCAGAGGAGTAAACAGGGCCCACAAAAGTTTACCATGGCCCAGATAGCGCAGGTAGGCTGTCGCAGCAATCTAAATATGACCAGCGAGGAAAAAGTCTGTGAGGTAACTGTTTTTGTCCAGAGGATAAACAGTGGTGCACAGGAGGCTGATTTAAAGGGAAAGAAGGTGGTTGGCTGCATGTGGTTAGAACAACTATCCTTCCCCTCTGCAATGTAAGGGACAATAACATTCTTCTAGTTTCAGTATGAAGATAATATTCCTATTTTCTGTGTTACAGGTGTGACGGCTCCTAGGCCTCAAGACCTATTAAGTCCTTTTGGTTGCTGGGATTTGGGGATTGGTGATTGGCACCTGTATGAACTGATTGCTCCCATGTCCATAAATAGGAGTGCCTGGGCAGTCACTCTTTCTCTTTCCCTCCTCAAGGTTGCTTGGTTTGTTTGGACTTTGGGTTGAGTTACTTTTGCATACTAACATTGCTGCACCTACACACATCCATTCACTACACACATTGCTGATAAACTGATAGCACGTTTACCTTTGTTTATTTAGACACATTTGATTTAAATGAGCAAACTTGTGTTCGCCACATTTTGTCATACCTTTAAGCCATGTCATGACACAGGTTTTCTGAAAAGTTATGTTTAAATATGTAAATGAGGCATTATCTTATGCTAACTTGTTGTGAATTTAGGAGAAATGTACAGGTGCAAATAGACAGTGTGGTAAAATAAACACCTAAATGGGTATTTTGGAAATAATATACTGAAAGAAGACATGTTATGGAAGCAAAATAGCCCAAAAACTCAAAATGTAAAAATTATGATTTTTGCTTGTATAACACTTAAATGCATGATTAAAATAGGGTTTGCATTAAATGTAAAGTAATCACTTGCCCCTCAAACTATTCCCCCTTCTTATTGACATAGCTTTCCATGTCAATCCTTCCTCTCAGTGTTTATATTTATAGCTCACTCGCAGTATCACATATTGAGGTGCAAAGGGCATCCAAGGACCAGGAGATGACAAACAAAGTCACAACGCGAGCGAGGGAAACGTGAAAGGTTTGGCGAGAGTCAATGACTCTCTTTATTTTTCAGTAAAACATAAAAGGCCACGTTCTTTCCGACGGCGCAGGGCTGTTTTTCCCTCAACATTATTGACCCAGCCGGTCCCCGATGGCTTTCTGAATATGGGACGAGGCTTTTCATTTACTCTCAGACGCCGTCGAGAGTCCTTGAACTACTTGTCCCTGTCATCTGCAGTTTCAGGTGGGACTGTTGACCTTGTAAAACAAGTCGAGCAAGGCTCTTATGTACATTTAGATCCCCACTCTGGGCCTTCTTGTCGTTAACAGGAAAACAAATCCAGGATTTTTTGGAGGGTTTTGTCAAGGGAAAAAACTTTAAATAATTTCTTATTTAACTGATAGACAATTCAGCTTATTATGTATACTGGCTATACAAGGTTTTCCAAAGAAAAAGGTGAACCTTTACATTTCAGGAATTGATATGGCAACACCCCCCACACTGTGGTAACACCAGGTGTGGGTTATAATATACGTCAAACAGTAATTGAGTGGCTAATTTGACAGAAATACAGCAGAAACTCAACTGGTGTAATTGTTTACAGTGCAGCCAAACAAAGTCACTGTTAATAAGGAAGTCAATCACTGAACACAACGTAGTTTTCCATACAACAGCAACGCAATGTAACCGCGATAAAAAAATAAAGTGCGTTTCCCGTGCCTGTTTCACAATAAAAGCAGCAGCAGGGAAATTATCAGTTTGCATTGGTGGCAGCTTAATACAACTCTTCTCTGGTGTAAAGACAGTTAACACTGTTAGCAGTGAAATACAATTACAATGGATTGCATGCTGCATCATGTAATCCAGCGTCAGCAATCTAAAACTAGGGTGTGAATGGCGGACCCCGCCACCACTAATAAAAACTACTCCATAAAGAATAAATTACTGAATGTAAATTCTTTAAATGGCTATTTAAATGTCAAATACATTGTGTCAAAAATAGTGTTTAAGTTCATGAAAATCTCAAGGAGTGTAACTTCAATAAAAATGTGTTATTTGATATTTCAGGCTTCAATGTTAAGCTTTAGTGACAGCTCATCTTTGAACGGATAAAATATTGGATAACACTTTACTTGAAGGTATCTACATAAGAGTGACGTGACACTGTCATGAACACATGACACATGAACCCTAACCATAACCATAACCCAAACTTGTTATGACAGAAACCGAATGTCACATACTAAAAGAAGCGTTATGTCATAAACGTTTATGACTTGTGACTCTACTTATGTAGATACCTTCAAGTAAAGTGTAACCAAATATTGTGTAAGTTCTATAAATAATGACTATATTGTAATGCAATGATGAATAGCTCTGACATACAGTGTTGCTTTTACAAATGAAACATTTGGCACGTGGCCTATAGCCACCACTTTTCTTATCGATATTTCTTTCTTAACAAGTGTTTCATTTTGCTGAATCCACACCCGTTGAAATTCTTTAAATACAGTCGGTCATGGCGCACCTTGAAACTGTTAATTATTGGCAAGCGGCCACAGTGATGGACTTCAGCTCATGTTTTGGCTCCTGACAAGCTGGTTGCTTTTGACTCAAAAGCACAGCTGATAGGAGCACATATTTGAAGATGACCACAAGGACGTGGCCCAGGTATCTCATTGCTGAAACAGGAGAGTGAAGCTGTCAAGGTGTGACATCTGAGCTGGTGACCTTTGGCTTTGGCAATGCATTAGAGTGGGGGTGCGGAAAGGTAAACCGCCATTCAAACAGCTTTGAATTGCTGTTCAAAAGACATAAAAATGTGTTACCATTTAACGTTGACCAGAGATACCTCTTATATGACCTCCTACTGACTTGGAAAAAAAACTAGACAGTTTCCACTAGATTAATATGGAGCTCCATCTTGACCAAATATTGTTTTCTACCCATGTTTATAATGTGTGCTTCTTTTCTTCACATAATCCTGCAAGGCATTAAGACTGCAATTGTTTGTGAAATACTTTCACATAATCCTATGACCCACTTTTGATCTTTGTGGGGGAAAATTCATTGAATTCGTTGATATGGCTTTATCACAGGCCTCTCTAAAGAATACATTTCCATTGTTTAATGTAAATGTGAACTCTTTTGAGCTTTTTTTTATAGAAAAAGATGATTCTTATACTGCCACTAAGCACAACGATGACTCGCCTGGTGGGTGAGCAAAGCACGAAGCAGACCTAACCCTGTTTATTTTAACAAATGTAAATGCGGGTGTATTTTTGATGCTGGGGATTTGGATGTGAAGTTCATTTCCAGGGCTTCTGTATCCTTAATAAAAATGATGATATTGCAGGTATTGTGCTAGACTTTGGCATTTGGATTGGACTACCACAAGGCGTTTCCATTTGAACCGTGGGGTTAGTCAGGTATTTGGCCTGGAAACCTGTTTTTAAGTGACAGTGATTATGTTTAGACACAAAACATAGGTCGGCTTTCAAAATAACTCAAATATGCTTTACTAGACAATACCAGAATATGGAGATGAGAAGCTTAAAGTTTCCTCCTTTCTTTCTTATTTTCTTATTGCGTTTAACTCGAGTGAGTTATTTAGATTGGCTCAGTGAGTTTAAACTCAGTCAATGAGTGTATTTCCTCCTCAAGAGCAGACAGCTTGTCCAACCTAAACTATCTGCAAATAAAAGGCAGAGAAAAAAATGATCACAACCTCCGGGATGGACAGATAAAAAACAGGCAATTGGCAAACCATGAACATCCTGGTCATGTAAACCTCTTCCATTTGAAGCCATTTGTCATGTTGTAGGAAGGAAACGAAAGCAGTTTAGTTATTGGTCAGTCTGTTTATACGATGATGCACAAAAAAGCAGAGCAGAGCTGGTACAGTAAAACAGCTGTTCTCAGCTTGTTTTTGCATTTAAACCACACATTTCTAGATTCAGTTGCTAAGACCGCCACGCCTGTGTCATTTTGTGAGGCAGTCATTACAGTTTGTATTCTAATTGATCATTGGAACCTAGAAATTACCCATATTAGAATCAATATTTCTTATATAATATGTTAACGTTATAACTTTGCACAAAATAGGCTACTTATTTGAATAATACACAAGAGTTATTAAAGTGATTCAGAGATCAGAGATACAGCTGTGTATCTAGCAGCCATGTTACCACTGCAGGGTACTACTGGTTAGAGCCTGCAGGAGTCAGAACATGATGCTTATAACACCGTGGTGACGTAGCCAGTTCGTAAATTGGTCATAAACAACCGATTCTCTTGCCCTTCCTTGAATATGTCTGACCATTTTTGCGTCAGCCCTTACTGACAGAAGTTCCTGAATCTTGTTCTCTATTCAGTTTGACATTTTTGTTGGCGCGTTTGTGTGAATGACGCTTCTTACTCACTCTTGTTTCCTTCCGGTTTCACGTAAGCTGCATTGTGGAAACGCCATCGACACGAGGGCTTGTAAGCCTGTGCATTAAAATTGCGGTGGTTTGCAAGGTAAAGTCTGTTTAATGTCCGATCCAACTGATTTTGGACATCTTTGTGACATACAGCTCTGCTGCGTAATGTCTAGATCATTTCAGCTTTATGGCATTAAAATCTGGCATGTCAAAAAAGGCCTTACACTTATCTTTCAATTATCTTTTGATCCTGATCCCATTTTGTAGTGTTTTTCAAAGAAGATCCAGTCCTAGTTCTTTAAACTTCTATGAAAAATCTATGACACACTCTGGGACTCTTTGGCAACATAACTTCACGTTTAACATAATTGTAATCAGTGTGTTGGCAGTATGTTAAAGAGTATATAGTAGTTTGTGATAGTAGTTTTTCTGACGTAAAAAAGAAAATGGATAATAATTATTAGTAATATTGTTTGGTGATGCTAATAACAGTTTGTAATGACAGGTGTGGTTTAGAGTCGATACTGTATAGACCCAACAGAAATAACTGATAAGGATGAAAGTTTCCCAATGAATCTGCATAGGAAATGCACTTTTGATACACAATCATCAAAAAATTATTTTTCTGAAAGCATGAAAAAGGTAAATGCCTACCAACCCATACATGGAATATTAAATGTTGATTTTTTTCTGAGGTGGCTGTGCCCCACAAGTAGCCACAGTGTCCCAGTGTGTTTCTTGCATAACACATTATTCCAAAAGGGCATTTCAAATGTCACACAAACTGTACAAGAACATAAAAACGGAATGCAAGGCAATATTCTTTTAAACAAACTACAGCACAGAGTTTCATTTTCCCCATCGCCAAGACCTAAAACAGATAAATGGAGACCATGTGGCAGGTTGCAAAGTGCACTTCCAGGTGATACCACTGAACTTCCTTGATCTTAAACGGCTGCCAACCGGGGACCATCCATCATGTTCGAGGAGAAAAGTGAAAGCAGATAAGTCTCGCAAGAGTCTGACTGAAAACAGATCCGACTCGGCTCATATGGGCTCCTAAAGAACACGGCCCCGCGTTGTAAACACTTCCATTTTTAGAACGCTTAAGAGTCGACAGAAACCAGACGGTGGGCTCTGCGCTGCAGAGCGGCACTGATTATAACAGCCATTAAACAGAACTGTGAATATAAAAAGGAATCTCTCTTCTATTTAGCTCTAGCTCTGTGACGTTTACACTTCAACATAGAACAGGGCAACACTCGTGTTGAGATAATATACCATGGTGTCATCTTTGTGTACCACCTTTCCCTGATAAGAATATATGAGGGTGATCCCTCATGGGATGACATGTATTTTTCTAAAAGTAAGTGGTGTTAACAGTGATGACTGTATGACACCTCAGTTCAGAAAACAATACATTTTTTGCGAAAGACACAGTATTGAAGATGCTTAAGTTTCTGACCTGAAATTCTGAGGACAGCCTCCCTACAAATTAGTACATAGTTGAGCAAGACCATCTCTGTGTCCATCTTCATCTCTACATCAGAGGGGGCACGGAGGCAAGCGTGGAGGAATTGAACATGGACTTTCACTTCTCTGCTAGGCATTCTCCTAGCCAGTGGGCAGGCATCAGACCGTGAGCTGGGTGGCCTCCGTCGGTTTCCAGGGATGTCGGGAGTTGTGGTGTTCTTTCGCCAAGACTTGACTTGGCAGGATCCTGGAGTGCTGGTGCCATTCAACCGGGTGACTCTTTTTCTATGTGCCAAACTGACACATTCTGCCTAATGATGAATCACGCACGAGTTGAAGGAGCTGATGGTATAACATTTCACTGGAATTGTACCATGTCCTTATTGTGTGTGACAAGTAAAATTCATATAAAATGTCCTTACAATTTTACTGTGGAATTGGTGTAATAAAGGAACAGACAACTGGCAACAACTGCTCTTGCAAAATGGTTGTTTTTGCAAAAGCACATTTCACAAATGCTTTTGTCTCCTTTCATTTCTTTATGACCCATTACACGATGCATTAGAAATGCTGTGATCAAATCTCCAGAATTCTTTTGATTACCAAATGAGCCAAATAAAGCTGAGTGACATCAGTAGCATTTTGTTATCGCCAGATGTTTTTTGTGGACAATTCAGAAGCATCAAGCCACCCCAATTTGGTATTTCCTGTGAAGACTATGCTCCCATTCATAACCCAATCACTTTGATAGCAGCCATCCTCTGTAGTCACTATGACCTCACTTGAGAGTTCCCCTAAATCACTCCAGATCAAAGAATGTGATGCTTGATCCTCTGATAATAGTGCAAAGATTAGAACCAGACTTTTTTATTCCACTTGTTTCACCCTGCCTTTCTTTTTCTGCTTTGCAGTTTGCCATCTTGTATATAAAAAAAAAAGCAATTTCAAAAGTACAACCGAAATGCACAAAAAGTCAAGGTGGGTGAGCAGTTAGTGGAGTATTGATGCCATTTAGCATCGCCAGTCTCCCAGTTTGTGTGACCTAGATAGAGAATGACACGAGCAGACTGTGGTGACTGGAATCGCTTCCATTTGCTTCACACTGCAGCATTGCTGATACATTTCTGCTGAAAGATAGAATGACTCTGTCAAGTACAATATTCAAATTTAATTTTTTTTCAACAAAGCCATCTGACTTTTTGCATCAATCTTCAGGATGTGCTTCAACAGCTGGGAAAAGTTTGGGGAGTAAAAAAGAAGTTGTTTTCGTGTTGCTGCACATTTTCTGCAGGATTCCCTCTTTTTTTCTTGTTCGTCACCCCTGTACATTGCAGCTTTTGAGCGTCAGCTTTTATGCGTTTGTTACTAGATGCTAAATCTTTAAATGAGAAACACTGTATGATTGCTGTGCTAAGGTGTTCCGACAAGGACAAATTCATCAAACTCCTCAGAGTGGCCGGCCTCATCTCGCTGTTTACATATTCATGAGAAGCAACTGATATTTTGGTCTATGAGACCTTCATCAGCATGAAGACATATTGAGATGATGACAAATTGGCACGGATCCACACACAGACACAGACACACACACACACACACACACACACACACACACACACACACACACACACACACAGACTCCTGTCACTATGCTGGAGTTCACTAAAGAGGACGATCCAAGGGCATCTTTTGGTCCCAGACGCTTCCTAGTCTGACAATTCTGCATCACTCTGCACTTTCTGCATAATTCCCCTTACTATGGGTCTAAATGACCTGCGTGATCACCATGAATATCACATGTGTCGGGCTGCCTCAATATGGTTTGATGCCGGCTTGGCCGTTAAAATGCTTTGCTGGGCTGGAGGAGGATAAGGAGGGGGGGAGGAAAATGCACAAGCTGGATATTGCTGGCTGAGGCATTTGTCACCTTTAAAAGAAATGTATACATCACTTTGGGGAATGTAATAGGACTTGTAGGCTCCTAACACTGCTGGAGAGTGTCTTCACAATCTAAAGCATCTTTTTCACTCTCACTTGCAGGGAAAATAATGATTATTTTTACCTCATGCCCACTCATCACAAGAATTATGATTTAGCTGTTACCTCAGTCTTTCACAAACAAGCCAAAGTGAAAAATAATTTGACAGCTGTGTCGTATGTCATTTGCAGATACAGTGAAAGTGTGTCTGTTTGTAGGGATATTAACAAAACAACACAAATGGAATGCAGCAGGGTGTTGTTTTTAGATTTATAAAAGTTGTATAATGTACACAGGATCCAAGAACCAAGTCAAGACAGCTAAAATAAACGAAATAAATGAAATAAGACTTCAATGATGAATTGCAAAATGTTTAATTTCTTGTCTTATAGGTGCAATACTGTATGTAATACCAACAGCTAGCATTTAAAATGGTTACTGCAGCTATGTTGACAGTTACTAAAGCCTGCTCTGTACCCAACTGACAGCCACCCTTTCTCGGCTTAAAATTCCGGCAAATGTACGCAAAATTACGCTAAAAACCTCACAACCTCGCGATCCGACTTACAGCCGCCATTTCTCGGCCGTCTCACAGTTTGTCGGCTACGGCCGCTGAACAGCTACACGGTTGTTTTGCCAAAGTTCAATAGCATGTTTCCATTATGAGGAAGTCAAACTTACGTGTTTTTTTTTTTTTTTTTTTTACGGTGGTTGCAAACAGCCATTGTCCGGTCCTCCGGTAATGTTAGCAGGTGTGTTAGCATGGCACCGTTAGCCAGGACAAGTCGGGATCACTTTACCGGCTGTGTCTCAATTCTTTTGCAAGTAACTAACTTGAGTACTCTTTATAATTTAATGCAAGTACACAAATGTTGAAATTACTGAAAATGCCCATCCCTAGTAGCTGTGGTAAATTAGTGTGAAGCTTAATGCTTACCTGTTCAGGAGGAAATTAGCCAACTCAGCGTCCTTTTGGGCTCTAAGCTGTCTCTATCTTTCAAATACATTTCCAATATTTACCCGTGTTTTACCATGTCTCTGGAGTTTTTTTTAGGATGGGTAGAAGGAATCGGTTAATCCAGTTGCTTCTACCATGGCTGCTGCATGTTGTTTTTTCATGTCTGGTAGTCTCACTTTGCCAAACCCTCCACCACGGCGCTGCAGAGGAGGGTCTGGCTAGTCCACACAGCATTCCGGTATGTGAGAAAAACATGCTGTAGTTTATTGGCATTTTTTTAAACCAATCACGATCGTCTTGAGCGGTGCTAAGCAGCCGGGAAAAGCCGCGGTGCCGCTGCAAAATATCCTCGGGAAGGAACTTGTTTTGGTAGAACGTGTGTACGTTCAAAAGTTGTTTTAGTCGTGCAACAGAAAACTCAGATTGGACAGATAGTCTAGCTAGCTGTCTGGATTTACCCTGCAGAGATCTGAGGAGCAGTTAACCATAGTCCTCAGAAATTGATCAGAGTTTAAAATTGTAACACAAACAAAACAAAAGGTAACGGACATTCGGCTGAAAAGAGTGAAGTTGAATGTCGTGGATAAAGACTACATGTCTGGCAACTCGGTGTCAAAATGGGAAGTTGACAACAACACATAAGGCCATAACAAAAACAGACAGTACGTCCTGGAATAGAAATTTCATAGAAAAAAATACTGGCTTTAGCATTGATAGTATTTCAACTTAGCATTATTTTTTAATAACTGGTGACATGTTGTGGTCATTTTTCGATTTAAAACAGTAAATATATTACATATCGGACCTTTAAGGGTGCTAAACACCAACTAACTCAAGGCTTGGAGCAAATGGAGTATTGGATACTGGCAATGTGCTAGTGGCTTCATATGTGTAGCTGTTCAAATGTGTTATGGTTAAAGTCAAGGCTGGTCTGAACAGGAATCTACTGGAATTTTCCACAGACCTTTTTAGAAGTGACCATGTTTTACTATGTATTTTTTTTTATTTGACCGTACCTCTATTTTTCTAGAGATTTTTATTTTCAAGTAAATTACAGTGAGTTCAGTTTTTTTAATATAGTTAAAGTCAAGCATGTTCTGAACAGGCATCCATTGGAATAAAAACATTTTTTTTCTATGAAATATACTTTTCTGTGTTTTAAAATCTGTTTAAAAATTGGAGATTTAAAGTCAAGGTTGTTTTGGTTATTCACTGGAACGTTTAAAGAACTTTCCTGCACTTAGGTCCTCCTTTTGAACTCGCCAACTGTGACAGATAATGAACATGACAGTTACTATAACTGACAAATAAATGCAGTGGAGTCAAAAGTATTAATATGTCTCTCTGAAATGTGGTAAAGTAGAACATTTACATCAAAAGTATACTTAAAATATAGGCCTATATTCAAATATTGCATTCAACTACTGAAACAGCACTTTATTATTTAACACTAATGAAAATATTTTAGGGTTAGCTGCTCCTTGAGGCAAAAAGACCCACTGAAAGTTTAGGGAAACTGAAACTCATAGCTGATTTAACACACTTGAAATATATCTATTTAATACAATTATTGCTCTCCATCATTATTTGCATCCCTGTAGCATGCCAGTTTATCAAACCAAATGTTCTCATATCATAATGATTGTGACATTATGTCACAGAAGTCTCCTGCTGTCGTTCTGTGTCAGTTTCTCTAATATGACACAGACCACCACTGGTACTCAGCCAGGACAAGTGCCCTTCAAGTAAAATATCCCTCTCTGCCAAATTTCAACATGCAGAGCCATCAGGCTCAGCTGCTCCAGCTTCTGACCTCTTAAACTGGCTGCTCTCCACCACACATTACGTTTCTATAATGAGGACAAAAAGATTAAGGAAAAACTGACTCAAGTTGTAAAGGTTAGATTGATCCTCAATCCGCATTAGCATCGTTTTAGTTCTGAAATGCTTTATTTACTGTTTTTGTGTGTGTGAAGAGTATAGGAATCAGTGGAACAGCCCCCAAATTGGACCCAGCTGACATTTGACGCAGACAAAGGCAAACACGTAAATGTTTGACGCAAATAAGAACTAAATAAGCAAAAGACAGAAATATCCACGGAGTATAACTCTCTGGTGACTTCAACATCAGACTGAAATGATCCCTTCAGCTATTTTCAGTCTGCTCTTTCCTGTCTCTGAATATCAGCCAAGAAACTCACATGACACACCACTAGTTTCACTTACCTTTAAAGAAAGGCCTGATTTTTATCTCCCAAGTCCTTGTTCAATGTGACCACTTTAAGCTAGGCCAGCTGAGGCAGTTGCGTGTGCAGTGCTGCTGTGCTATAAAAATAATTGCATGGACAATGTGCCTAAAGTAAATTTGGACTTGTGCCTTTTGATTATTTTTTTTTCTTTTCAGGACATCACATTTGCCACACGTGCCCTAATGTTTGCTACAAATAGTCCCCTTTGTGCTAAGCAGACAATGGGATAAAGTTGATATTCCTGATGCACAGCTCAGAGCAGATAAATAAATATGAAGTAGGACAGAAATGCCGACTGTGAGGTAAACTGCAACACTTTTGAAGTCAAAAGCACAAAAAGTAGCTTTACCAGTAGCTGTTCTGGGTCTTACTGTGTGCTGCAAGTTTCTTAACTTAAGCTTTTCTGGCGCACCTTGATTTTTTTTTTTCTCACTGCACTAGTAACCTACAGCTATCAATAATTGATTAACCAGAACAAAATGTGTGTGCTCTTCAAGGGGTGGCTGGTTTCTGCACTTATTGTTTTATTAGGCAGCTGAAGACCAAAAAAAGACTCAAACTCCAATACTCCTTGCCACTTTATTTTGCTTTGAAGTAAAAAAATAAATAAATAAATAAAAGATAATTTGAATTGAATTGACAAGTCCAAGCACAGCAGTTCTTTTCAAAACACTGCACTGAATTTACAGAATAACCTAAAATCCTTCCGAGGAAACTTCTGAGAAACTGCACTTCCAGCATCAACCCTGTCTCTCTAAAAAATGATGTTCCAATAGAACTAAACTGCATTCGCAATTACATTTCTCATGGATTATGTTTGTTTTAGTCTATATCCACGACGTTCCACTTCCGGGATTGCTCCGGTGCTACCGTGAATTCTGCTGGATCACACTCTTTTCGCCCGGATCTACGTTACCTTCTGCTTTCATTGTGTTGGAATTTCAAACTCCGGTGGATTCATGAGGACTACGGTTAACTGCTCCTAAGATCTCTGCAGGGTAAATCCAGACAGCTAGGTAGACCATCTGTCCAATCTGAGTTTTCTGTTTCAAGACTAAAACAACTTTTGAATGTACACGTTCCACCAAAACAAGTTCCTTCCAGAGGCTATTTTGCAGTGACGCCCATGACGATTGTGATTGGTTTAAAGAAATGCCAACAAACCAGAGCACGTTTTTCTCTCATCTCGGAATGCTGTGTGGACTAGCCAGACCCTCCTCCATGGCGCTGTGGAGAAAAGGGATGGCAAAGCGAGACTACGTTTGTTTGAACACGTCTTCACACGTTTCAACAGTTTTAATCCCGTTATGAGTTGAAACAAAATGTCTTGGTTAGGTTTAGGAAAAGATCCTGGTTTGGATTAAGTGCGTTACGTACGTGATCTAAATTAAGGACATTTATGTAAGTTAAAATAAGTCGGCGTTGACTTTTCATTTCACACGTGTCACAAACACCGTTTTCCTGATTAGAGAACATCCTCCTCATTAGAAACTTATTTCTTGTCTGTTTTGTGTAAAGGATCTGAAATATGAATGAGATTTATGTATGAAATATCTTTACACTGTTTATGCAAAAAAAAAGAAAGTAAAAGAAAAAAGAAACGTATTTGTGATATGTCAAAAACAAATGTAATCCAGGAGAATTGAGAATGCATTTTAGTTGTATTTGAATGTAAGGTAACACTTTAGATGCTCAATATTGACATGGAGACTAATAGAAACCCTACAGGCATCCACTTGCAATACATGTTCATGGGAATCATGTTGTAAAAGATGTGAGTGGTACCGGCATCTCCTGATGGGACCACACATGCATTTTACATGATTCATGTACGTAAAGTGGGCACTAAGTAGTGGAACAACTGCACTTTATACGAGGCATGTAGGAAATGAGACATGACACATTCTGTAGCTTATCGCCACAGTGGATCGTATATCAAGAACCGAGGGACTACCGATTAAAAGAAAAAAAGGTGCAAACACAGATTAGGACTGTAAAGGCAAGAAGGTGTGTAAACAGGAGGGGGGAAAATAAGAGAAGTGGGGACAAACCCATTTGGCATCTCCTCTATTATTAGATGTGATTTTGCCTCTAAGGGGATAAAAAAGAACGTCCCTGCTCATTACTGTAAAAGCGGGGCAGCAGGGGGTGCGCATGCAATGACAGCACAATCGCTGTCACATACTTCATCCTGTTTGATTAACTTAGCGCGGTGAGACGCTGCTCCTCTCTGCAGATTGCAGACGACTTGTTGTGCTATGGATTAAGTGAAGCATACTTGAAAAGATCTGAGATCACTGCGTATTGCCGGAAGCAGGTCCAGAGGCGGTTCAATATGAAGAGGGGAAAAAAGACATTGCTACATTATAAATATATTCAAAATTACAATTAAAACGTTTGTTTTTGACGCAACCAGGCTACATAAAGATCATTATTACCCCTTCTGCAGCAGCTCAGATAGAGAACACACATTGGAATGTTTCTTCAGAATTATTCCCTCTATAAATAAAGTTTTGATCATAACCAAATACATCTTTTTATTAAAAAAGGGGGTCGTCCGAGTCAAATTGACACGTGCTAAATGAGAACGCAATCGCAGCAGCTCTGTCAATTATAGCAGACTGTGAGGTTAGAGATAATAAAATGGGATTAGATGAAACTCGTTGTCCTCTGAGGGCTTTCTCATAGTTCAATTAACTCGGAAAATAACCTGAATAAAATATGAGCATATTGCAATATTCATTTTTCGACATGGAAACGGATACTGTGTGAATTATGCAACACCAAAAAAGGACCATCTAACGTCTAGATTGCAATGTGAAAATGTGATCCGGAGAATAACAACAAGCATTTCATGGATGTAACCTTGCAGGAGGTTTTGACTGCCGTGTACACACCATCGCTCTCCCCTTTGTTTCTTCCTCTCTCTGGCAGAGAAGAGCTCCTTTAACCTTTTCTGTCTGGAACTAAAATGAGAAATGTTGTCCCTCATCCTGGGAACCAAGCTCATTATAACATATTGGGCTTCAACTCATACTTCTAGTATCCAGGCATGAATATGCATTATTCAAGCATAGGACACTATCTGTATCATTGCGCTCCCTTGCAATGTTCGTTTTAAACCCGGAGGGCAAGGGAACTAACTATGTCAAATATTTTTATGGCTCAAATATGTCATCCTCATTATCATGAAAACATAGTGATATTTACAAGCTTTTTTAATTACTAATGATTATTAATTATTATTGAGATATCCTAAACTGGGGTTAAATGGAGTCACGGTTTGACATTTTTTGCTGCAAGGAGACTTTCTTTGTGGTACATGAAAGGAACTTGCTACTTTTGTAATTTACCCCCCGACAGTATTGGTTTTTGAGAGTAAAAACCAAAGTAAATGCATGCAGTGTCAATTACATAATCTTAAACTGCTGTCAGTCTCTCCTATCATGCTAACAAGCACAGCAGGGAAATAAAGTCTGTTGCAACTGCCTTCAAGAAACTGCCAGATGGTTTAAGAGAAAATCACACATACTCCACTGTGACAATATGCATCAGCTGCACTGTTCTGTACATTTTGTCCTGCTCAAGCAAATTACCATGCATGATTCACTCAGTCAGAGATTTGATTATATGGCTGTCATACGTCTGATAGCTTGATATTCCATCTCCAGTATATCAAACCACTGCAAACTCTTGCACTATTGGTCAACACTTTTGGGAAGTTTGTAATTTGCTCTGCATTTAACAACATTACCTGCACAGGAAGGCCAACACAAAAAAGTTCACCTTGGTGCTGCTCATTTGTCACTCTGATGATAATCTATAACAGCCAGGTTGCCTGCTTGTGTGGACCACACTTAGCTGCAGCCTGGAGACTCCGGTTACCATGCATATTTGGCAAACAATATCACATTGGAGTAAGCATTATAAAAAAGAGAGAGAGAGTTTGGATTAGGGAAGATTTATGCAAATGCAGAATCATTTCTGATGACATTGCTTTTACTAACACAGTTCCAAATCATGTTTGCCTGCCAGCCGACTGCGAGCACGACACTGTGCCACAAATATTGACCGTTGGTTGTGCCTGAAAAAAATCTGTCGTCTGATTTGCCTACCAGCATCTGGTGTTTGTCTGTTACGATGGCCAAGTGATGATATGAGGAAGCGTCCTGGAGTAGCTCATGTTGGGGAAAAGAATAATAGATGAGAGGCAAAGTGACATGAAATGCAAAATGGATTTAAAGGCCCAGTCATACATTGGTATTAAGCATCCTTTCCACACTAATTTCCCAGTTGGAACATGGACTAAATTAAAGGTAACCTCTGGAGTTTTTGACCACTAGCTCCTCTAAGCCAATGTTTTGGTACGTGGGTCCCTATGTATGAGGACACCAGCCCAGTATCCTTAAAAGGGAACTGATTTTCCACATCAAAGTCTGTTTACAGGTGTTGGAGAGCACTACTGCATATATAAAAAATAAAATAAAGTTGTATAAAGCCAAGTTTGTGGCTCCAGAGAGAGCTGCATGAAGTGTGATAAACTGGTTGGGTCTGAAGACCACAAGTCTGAAAACCTGGGCATGTGGAGTTAGAAAGAAGTGAGCTTACCAGACCTCTGCAGCCTGCACGTCAACTCTGCTTGATGCCAGAAGAGGCTACATTTGCTGCTACTTGCATAACAAAACTGAATCTTCAACCGAACTGCCGGCAGTAGAGTTGCATTGTAGGAAATGTAGGTGCTGGATTTTGAAAAAGAACAATGTGTTGAATGGAAAAGACGATATCTTGGTTTAGGCGTGTTAAATTGTCTGACTTTTGTACAGGATTTGGCAGTTCACACCCAGTCACTTATCGCAATTAATAGAGACTACCATGTTGCCCTAACGTGATGTTATTGCCTAACCCTAACTATAAACCAACCTGAAAGGGGCTTTACTCAAAATACTGTGGGCTGGGATTGTCTCCACACGGCTCTCCCAAACCATTCCCCAGTATGTGAAAAACCTATGTTTTTCCATATCCACTAAAATATGGCTATACCCGATATCAAAACAAAGAACAGAGAAGCTCGGATTCCAACAGAGACAGAGGGAGGGCTTCTTTTTTTCTGCTCAGGAGCCAATTACTCCACTTTATCTTTACATAGCAAATATTTGTTTTCTGCTATGTTCTGAATGTCAAGTACGGTCCCTTTAACTACGAGTTTTTTTTTTGTCTAATCTTAACTATACGTTAACCAAAGTGTATTTTTCATAACCACAATCTTTCTCCCATCTTAACCTTGATGTAGTCACCAAAGATGCAGATATTCATGAATAAGTCATCTTAAAAAAACATTGGCATTAAATGTAATCTTGGGTTTTTCCCAATATCAACATGTTAGTGATTCTACAACAGCAAACAGCTAAGAAGAAGAAAAAATGGCAAGCAAATATGGATGTAGACAATGAAGGTTCTAAAAAAGGAAAATTAGCTGTGAAAGAAAATGCATTGTTGGACCTCAAGGATGTGAAAAGCATAACTGTTTGTTTACAAGACAACTCCCCAGGGAACCTTAAATTAACCTCTTTATAAACTGCACTGACCCTTGGAGAGCCAGTTATTACAAACTCATGCTGTACAGCCAAACATTGTTCAAGCTCACAGTACTTTATTCAGTTGAAGGTTTTCAAAGCTATCAACTAGGTCAGGTTGAATTTGGGCATCCAGAATGTTTCCATTAAAACATTGAGTCTGGGCTGATATACTGCGTGAAATACGATTATTTTTTTCAATCTTAGTTAGAATGTTAATTGATTACAGTGACCTGTGAGATCCAATACACACTTATTTTATATTTTTGCTGCGTGATGATCAAAAACAGCACAGCAATATAGTGCTTGGTACATGACATGACTTGTTGTCAATCATCTACATGTTTGATTTATACTGAAGTTTGAGTAGGAGTTGTGCTTTAATTTTCTTTGTTTTTTTTGTTTCCTGCTAATTACTCTCTTCTACTGCTTATACCAGAAATGCAAAACACATTTGTGCAAAAGGATGACAGGAATACCAAACAATAGTACATGTGTGGCATCTGTCAGCAAACATAAGCAAATGTAAAAGTCCACAGAGAAGGTAAAATTAGACGCTCATTTGTTTAATATGTATTTATAGTATGAGGAAATGTAACGTTGGTGTCAAGTTATTGCAGATAATGCAGTGATCCCTAAATATGTAACATTAATTCACCCCTTATCCCTACAGTAATCCTAAAGGACATGGTTCAGAGACTTTTCACAGTTCCCTGCTTGTTTCTCCTCTGCCGCCTCCTCGCTGCAGGTCATGTGGAATCCAGCCAGTGTTTGAGGACGCCAGCTTTTGTCAAAATTCTTGGATGTAAACAACTCAATAGGCTGACAAGAACCCAGCCCTCTACAATAACATTGCTCTGTTCCCCCACGGCTCTATTTCCTTTCATGTTTGTATCTTAAGAGTGCTCTTCGTGGAGAGTAAAAAAAAATTTGCTTCCAGCGCTGGTCCCACAGTTCCCTTAAACTTCAAAGGGCTATAAGGGAAACTTTCCTACATCTTGATGCTGCGCTCACCTCTGTGCCACAATCAGGAAGGCTCCATCTATCTACATCAGCTACTCACCGATACAGGCCCAGAATACTTAAGGATTACTACAATAATAAGTCAAGTAAGGTGTTTCTTACTGATCTGCTCCCACTGAGCTTAAACTGGAATCACTACAAAACCTGCAGCAGCAAACAACTAACATCTAATCTAATTCACTGCATGGTTGTTTTTAAATTACATTCTGTGGCATATGTGAGTGCCGTGGCTCAAGAGGGTTGGGCATTTGCCAGGCTGATTGGACGGACTAATCAAAAGATACAATTGGGGTGAATGATGAAACGCAAAATCATATTCGCATTTCCATTTAAGCCTTTCTCCTAGAGACACTGTCACCTCATTCAAGCTCCGCTGCCTCTCAGAAATATAGTTAATTTTAAAAGTGATGTATGATTAGCTCTGCCAGCCACAATCCTAATTGAAATGAGCTTCGGCTGTGCGGCATGAGAACCGGGGCAGGGATGCACAGCTGTGCCTGTTTCAATTGGTCTGAATCAGTTGTTCATCCCATTCTGCTGTGCGGACTAATGATTTGCTGATAAGGTTGTGTGAGGGAAAGTTAACGGTGCCAATTAACATCGAACACTCTTATGTTTGCTACGAAGGAACAACAGTTCTATTTAGTTCAGTGGATAGCAAAACTTAATAGAAATCAGTAAGTTTGCACCTCAATGCAAACGATTCCGCTGCTGTTTGGTTCCAGATCTGAAACCAGCTCAAAACTAGAGGTGCACACTGTGACAGTCAGCAGTGCAGCAGTGTCACAAACAGTGTACAATCTACAGTACCCCGGCTTCTCCAGTAATGGGAAAGTGTGTAAAAAGCCCTAAAACGTTTCCCTCTCACCTTTGGAATGGCACCACAAGGCATCCATCCTTTTCTTCCTTCCAGTAACAAGAGATTTATCTCCCCCACCCCTATCAGCTCCACACAAGTAGAATCTTGTTTGGTTGCTTCAGGTCTGTTTTTGAGTTATGCACACTGAATGATGTATAGCCTCAGCCAAAGAGCAAATTATTGAACACAGTTTGCAATGCAAAGAGAGGAAATATCGGTTAATGAAACAAAAAGAATTAAAGTATTATTGTAGCCACTGCCCTCAGGAGTGCACAATTGTTGCAGAGGTGATGATGAAGATGCAATAGTGACACCCATTTAAATCTGATTTGCAAATTATTATTTCCGTTGTGTGTTGCTGCCAGCGACTAATTATTATTCACAGTAGGGACAACAATGTGTCATCTTCTATTTGCTGGGCGATTAGGGTGATATGGCTTGAAATGCACATGTTTATCACAAGGAAAAGAGACGCCAAGGGCCCAAACATTACATCGGCACTTCATTTTGATAGCACTTCATTTTGATAGCTTTAAAATAAAGGAACCTAGAGGCATCATCACTGTACCTTCTGTATAATTGAAATGCTATGCAGCAATCACAGGTAATACTGGTATGTTCGTTCAGTTCTGTAGCTCCACAATACTTGTTTTCTAAAGAGAATCTGAGTTACATTTCTCTTAGATATGTCACTGAGTGAAACTATGAGAAGCAAATATTTGTCCCTTTGTTCTGTGTTTCTTGCACATGTCTTCAGTTCATCTTTCGGCTACTGCTTTTGCTGTTCTAAAAACTTTGGGACACATGTTAAAGCACAAAGCAAATCACTGGGGTTCCTTTTTCATGTCATTTTTCATTATTTAGATTTTTAGACACTTTCACTGTGAACTGAATTGCAAATTTCAAAGAAAATCCTTCATGAAAACCATCATAGTTTTGCTGCAAAATGCCAATGTGATTCATTCCAAGTTCAATGTGGAGCATCAAAGTCCAGCATAAATTTGAATCTGCAAACATCTTAAGAAATGACTGAATCTATTTTAGTGATATGCAGCAAGCAAATCACAGGTTACACCTAAATGTACAGCATCTTGCTCTCACCCAGAGAACTTAACAATACTGCGCAGATACTGCAAATAAGATAGTCAACCCATTTTGGTATCAATTATATCATCCAAATGTTGCCGTTAGCTTAACTTCAGTATTTAGTGTTCTCTTTAAGACCACAAGGGATCCTCTGGCTTTGGCCTCTGCCGGGAGCTTCTTCCACCATTAGGGTGCAAGAACAGAGTCTTGACACGTTTCAGAGGACCTTTGTGAGCAGCTGGCTCCGGGCAAGCAACTGGAGAGATCTCGCTGCATCACAGGGTTTCGTTGTCGCCTCAAGGTAGACAGGTGGCAGCCCATTGTTGGCTTTGTGTTAGCATCAGGGCCGTGAACCAGGGGGGGATCAAGAGCTGCATGACACAAATATTTGGACAAGTCGACGAGGACTGATCAATTCTCGAGGTTCACCTGCATAGCTAGCCACCAGGGCTTTGTTGTAGCCAAATCCGCTGTTGTTTTGTCTCGTCCATGAACATTTTAAGGTTTCTCAACGTAGTCCTTTTTTCTTCTACCAAAATGAAAGGATCAAGTGACATTCTCTTTTATCCCTAAATGACTGCAGGTATGGGGAATTGAAATTAGTCTTAGTTTTAAAGTTTGGAAACGCTAGCTACTTCAGGGGCGTCCTGAGATCAAGCCTCCCTGGAACTTTCTGAACAATACAGCCAGGATGTTTTTAGCAATGTGTATATTTTTAATTCTGGGTTCCAGCGAAAAATACACAATTCTCCAAGCACACGTTCCCTTTTTTTTATCTTTATCACAGCAGATTAGAGTTTACAGCTCCAGGAGAGCTGATCCTGGGCACAGCGTTTCCCATGTTAAAATATATGATCATGGGGTATCATCACTGGGGTGTATTTTTAGTTTTGCTTCAGGCATGGTAGGTGAGTTGTAGAAAAACAGAGACAAACACATTTGGCTCCACTCTTTCCTCCTTCCACTAGTGAGCCAATAGCTCGCAGTTTGTTGACAACAAATGGAGAGAAGCCTCCATGCTCAACTAGTCTGATGCCTGAGACACAAAATTGCTTTGAAAGCAAACAGCCGACAAACGGCACCATAACTATTGCTTCCAATTCTAAAATATTATTACACTTATTAATTTTCACTCGGCATGAGCATGAGGTTTTACATTAACAAACCGTGGCTTTAAAAGTCAACGCTGAAGACTTTTGGATCAAACTCCTGTCCCCTTGGGCTGTATGTGAATGTGTGTGTGTAGGGGGGTCGACAGTAGGACTTAAAACAGATATCTCTTTTTTGAGAGCGTAATCCATTGTGGCTTCTAGATAATCAGGTTTTTTAGTTGGATGTTTGCCCATGCAGATATTACAATCCAACAATAATCCAACTGTTTATTATACAAGGCCTTAAATCAGTTGCAACCCAGCAGCTCTTCCACAATGCATGAATCAACAAGTCCATGTATATCGCGAGACTCACAGAAAAAATGTTCTTACATTTACAACTTTCTGCAGATAGTTTATAGACTAAGGAGTTAATGTATTTCTTTTTTTATGATAGTGATACATATTCATAAGAGACACCTACAATACCACACTCTGTATAAATTAATGCAAATGACTGTTAAAGTTAAAATTACCAGCCTCCACTTAGTTTTTGTCCTTTTCAGTCTCTTCCACAGCATCTTTTCAAGTCAATTTCCCCTGCTTAACCACCTTCGTGAGTTATACTTTCAATCACACGGATTGAACAGGACATTGGCGAAGGTTTGTGAATATTCTCCAGTTTTGCAACTTTAACATTTTCTCAAAGTTTAAGTGGAAAAAAAACATTTTTCACAATCATCAATACTTTATTTCGGATGTGAAGAGTTTTTTTCTCTTTGCAATAAATAATTGGTTTATTTTGGTAACTTTTTTTCTATTCATTCAAATGTACTAAATTATAACTTCCATTCCATGTACCGTCTCAATAAATAGAGAAAAAGGGGAAAACAATAAGATGGACAGGCCATTGACAACCCATTGTCATCCTTTTGTGAGAGTTTACATTCTATAATCCCTGTTTTCCTCTATATTTCCTCTTCATTTTTTATTTTTTTTCATTTCTTTATCTATTGGCAGAAGCAGCAGAGTAATTACTCCATTACATCCCTATTGTCCGCAATACAACCACAGGTCCCAGGACCTAATTCAGAACTCTATTCTCCTTCAACTACAACAGTATAACAGTAGCTCAGAGTCTGTGCTTTATGTCTAGATCCACACATACCTCTAATTGCTAGTGCCTGTCCTTTCCACTGAGTCATTAGTACCGTAATGCACTGTGACATCTATCTTTGGGCCAGAATGCTGTGCTCAGCTCACTGTGGTCAGTCGTGCCAACAGGAACGTAAGCGCGAGTTCTTAATATGCAAGAGGAAATCTAAAATATTTTTTTAGAGTTGGCCAAGTCACTCAACTGTATTCTTGTTTCAATCAAATGTGTGATTTCTATTTCAATGGTTCATTTTGAGAGATGGTTGTCATTTCCAGGAACCAATGAGATTGTAATCAGGAGGGCTGTCAAACAGGAAGAGGAAGTTGATGGAACTAAAACATCTGGAGTCTCTTACGATGGCCAAATGAAAGACTAACGGAGAAATGTTTTTAATTAAAATATACACTCACGTGGACCAAGATGTAATGCCAAAAAATCTAAATGTCTAAAAGAAAATGCGTGACCGCGTGGCAATTTTAATTATCTGACCATTCTATTTAACGTACACATAGTTAACATTGTGAAATGGAACTAGTTAAGTTTAGGCAAAAACATTTGTTGGGTTTGAGCCAAAAAAGTGACCGTGTAGTGTATATATATATATACTGATATAATATATCAACATCATTTAGAGATGGATTTAATGTGCCCATGTCAACCACCTGCACTCTAGTCCTAATTAAATACATGCATAGTTTTAAATCTGTTTGATTCATACTGAAATATAAATACATTTTCATTACAAGCAGGAACTAATGAAACCAACATTAAGCCAACCTGTGCTGCCGCTGGATATGCTGTATGCTTTATGGCACAAATGGACATTGCACAAAACAGGAGGAAGAAGTTAATTCTTTTTCTAAACAAAAATTATTAACAATGGCCACTTAAACAGAAAAATGTTTAAAGATACAAAGGGAAGAAAAATAATGTAAACAGCATCAAAATTAGAAAAGAAAACAGACCAAGGTATCAACATATGTTGTCTAAAAGTTCTACAGTACACATAGCACATTAAGTTTCAGCAATAAACTGCACATCATCAAGTAATCATTTAGCTTAATGATCCCCTTCATTCAGTATCTAGAGGCTACAACACACCATTTTTCTGAACTACTGTAGCATTTTATTGCTATAAAACTTATTTCATCACCCATCTGCTGAGCTACCTTCCTGTACAGTACCTAACCTGACCCTGCTGATGAATCAGTTTTCACAAAACCTATTGTTTGTTCTTTTAAAAGGCCCACACGTCCCAGGACACAAATCCCTGGGCAATACGTTGGTAGTAAGGTCACAGTTTCTTCAGCACTGGCACAAACAGTCTCGAGACACGTACTCTCAATAGCCCTGGACATTACCCGAGGGCCTTAATCTTCAACATATTAGTGTTGAATCTGAGCTTGTGTTAAATAATGATCTGAAAGCAACAGAGCGGAGTGGTGAATATATAAGAAAAGGTGCTAAATTGAAATCTAGACTTTTATTTAGAAGTATGTCCTAGGCCTTGTACAGATTAACAAGAGGTAAATGAATCTTTGAGATAAATGAAACTCAGCTGGTGATCATTTCGTAGCTTTCCAGCCTATAGGACTGAAAAGTTTTTGGAAATAAATATGTCATTGAAATATGTTATTTCACATTTGATCAGGTCTGTTCCATGTAGGATTTATTGGCACTATAGCTGGGTCAGTGTCCTCTCCTTTCTCAGAACAGTCCTCAACTGGGTCTCCCTTCAGAGTGCGACATCACCCCAGGCCTTTTTTTTTTTTATCTGCTGTTACACGTTCTAGTTTGAGATGATACTTTGCCCCGTAACCACAGGGAATGTGATACTAAACTGAGATCTTAACAGGGAAACGGCATATTGTGTCACCTAATTTGATGAAACATATTTGTATAATGGCGTAAAATAAGATAGTCAGTAAATTGTGACGAAAAAGTTAAATTGGACGATAATAACTAATTTATGGCCATAAACGCACATAGTACATTGTGTTTTTTACTTTCCTTTTTTAAGGAAATAATTGAAAGCATTGTGGCATGCTTCAGAAAATAATGTAGAATGACAAACTGTGGGATCAATAACTGATTTGCAGAAATGTACATGTATTCTTTGCACACATTAGACTTCAACAAACAGTGAAGAGTTACAGCAGCAGTATTGTGGGAGCGAAAGGTAGTCATTTAGGCTGACAGCTCATCCAGAAAGTGTTAGACTTCATATCAGATGATGAATAAGAGGCAGAAAAAAAACACTTTGCCTTCTTTGATTATGGGCCTAATTGGCCTCCATTTTGAAATCTGTTATAATAATGACACAGTGAAGACAGAACAACATCATATCAGTGAAAGGAAAATGGGACACACTCTAATAAAAGACATGATGTTCATTTCCACCTGAAATATCACACCCATAATCATAATGGCAGCTATTATATCAACAGCGGTGTCCTTTAGGTCCAAGGTTCACAACCTTTTACAATATGAAATGTAAAAGTGTGTTATAGTTCTTCAGACTGCTGTAGTTGACATTTCCCATTTTGTTCACAGGTTGAATAAACCCATGAATCGTCACTACCAATTTAACAGTTTGTTTATAAATGATAATGAAAACCTAATCACAGCGTCGTTCTGATCTAAAAACTTTCCAGTTTGAAATATTAGGTTGTAAAATTGAGATAAAAATCCTGTTTTCTCTTGTGCTAATGCATCTTTTAGCAGTGCTTTAACAATTCCCTGTGAGGGTTATTTGAATATCAATAAGCCAATAGACTATGTGTGATCAAAAAGCCTCCTGAGTCGAAAGTTTGCAGGCGAGCGAGGATGACCCAGACAGATGGCAGCTCTCAATCCCTGGACAATGAAAACAAGACTGAAGGCAAAACTTGAGAGGGATGAAATTTGAGTGAGCTTAAGAAGGTTGTGTTTCTCCATGAGAGAGCGGGGAATAGAGTAGTGCTCTGTCTTCCACTGGAGGGAGATTGAGAACATTTAAAGACTTGTATTTATGGGAAAGGTTTTCTACTTTTAGATGTTTATTTTACAGCTGGGATCTGCGCTTAAACTACCACAGTAAAAGGGGATGGCACTCAAAAACATGTTTTTCCACTGGCCTTCACAGAGCAAAAAGTAATATTTAATTCTCCAAGCTTGAGGACAGGGAACCAGCATTGCATTCTGTGATGGCACACAGCCAGATAGTTAAAAACTAAATCTGAGTCATATAATGCAGGTCTGAACTCCAAAAACATTCAATATCAGTCCCAAATCAGAATCCTTGGCTCCCAGGTGGCAGTTTAAGTATCACGAAAAACTATATTATTAATTGCTATAATGCAGAGCGCAATGTTTCAAACCACAGGGGTGTGATGTATGAAGAACATAAGAATATGAATTAAAAAAAGACAATTAAACCATATTTCATGAAGGTCATCAGAGTTTGGAAATAATGCTAATGCACATTTCCTCTTAATTCAGCAACAACACAAATTTACTCAACAATATACAGGATATAATGTAACTGTTCTTAGGGCCATGCAACTAGGACAAACCCACATGCTTGAAAGTTAGAGAAAATGTTAGTGGAAATTAAGTACATAGATCTCCTCAATCCAGTTCCAATGAATCGTGACAACAGATATTCTTCACAGGCTGATTAAGTCAGAGATGTTTGCTTAACAATCTGATGGCACCATCACAAGCTGATAAGAGTGCCACCAGTAAAATGTTGCTAAGTGACAGCATGCTTCAATTTACATAATCAGCTTCAACAGCAGCAATTAGGCCATCAGGAATCTTCAATCAAAGGCAACAAAGTATTTTGGATAAAATGGTGAAAGGATTAATAAGGGCATCAAACAAGTGTTGAACACAATCTTTAACACGACAATGTGAAATGAACGTCTAGTTGACCCTTAAAAGTTTTACACTTCAATTAGATCCAACATTGTTGGTAAAAGATGTTATTTGCTCGATTGGTGAGTCATCCATCATATCTGGAAGAAGGGACACACATCGACAGCTTTCAGAAAGACAGATGAATTGTATTTGAAGATCATGGATTAGTTTTATTGGACAGTGCACGTAACTATTTAAACCAGTGAAATGTACAGTAATGGACAGATTATTACAGATTATGAGACAACGGGCCTTATAAATAAATTTTGTTTTTCTTGTGGTCATTTAATGTTTGTGTCTTTGTGGGGGGGGGGGGTTGTCTCTTGGTGGTCGTTTTGCGTCTCATCTTGGTGGATCTCCTCGCACAACCTCTCTTCAAAACAAGCATCCATTTTATCTTCTTCTTTGCAAACCAGTTACTGGTGCATACGCCATCAACTGGACTAGAGTGTGGAACAAGATGGATCATGAGCTGTTGTCACACTTGCTATATGTAAAATCCACCTAGTAGCAAATTGTGTGCTGCACATGGAAGCCCACAGAGGGGTCTGAGCAGACGTTGCGGACATGGGCAGAGGAAGACATTTACATCACACGGACCCTCGCAGACATGGAAAGTATGAAGGGTGCTTTAGTGTTGCTGAAGTTTTTATCCGATAGGCCCATTTAGTGATCCATCCATGTTCACAGTAGGAATGCAAATGTTGGTAGAGTACATCTGCTGCCAAAAAAAACTTCTGTCTTGTTCCTCACCTGGGGAATTCAAACCATAAAAATATCACCTACACCTGGTTGGCTGCGTCCAAAAATTAAAAGTTTTAGACCTCGCTGTAATAAAGTTCTTTTGAACAGAACATATTTTGCTGTTGTGGTAGCCTTTACGTTGCAGTGCTGAATAGCTAAGTCTCAGATTGTAGCCTAAACAAGCTACAAGTCACTACTTCCTGTTCATCCTGTTCTTCCTGTGAGTCTGCACAATAGAAATTGAATACACAAAAAAAACATTGAGGTAGAAAATAGTATAGCTGGTGTTCCTGACCTAAATAATTTAAAGTCCTGTTTGTATTCTGGGAGCCACATCATGACTGGTAATGTGTGAACAAAAACTTAGTATTGCCCCCAGTCATTGAGCCGACTTGTGTGATAGACTGGAAAAACTGTCCATGTACTGCATCTGCTGCAATAGTTTCCTCTTACATCTTTCCTCTCTTTAATCTGTAAAAAAAAGTCCTAACTGACAAAATGCTAAAGCAGACTGGATTGCTGGAACACTAAACCTTTTTCCTCTTTGGTGCTGCTTTGAGTGAAGGATGTTTGTTTGACATTACCTCCTTGCAATGATTGTTATTTAAATACATTTCCATTCTGGAAGTTGTAGTTGTATATTTTTTTAGATTACCTTCCCAAGGTCACACTCCCATAGGCATGTATGTTGTCTACTACTCAGTCTAATAGATTTAAGGTCCAGTTTTATCCATTTAACTTGGATTTAAAGCCACTGTAGCTTCTTGTAGATCAAGCAAACCATTTTGTGGCCATGGTTCAAACACATTTGGCACTTCAACGATCACGATGAACTTAAGGTAGCAAACATGCGACAAGCAGCTGGCATAGATTTAATATTTTGTTGCAATGAAAATTGGCTGCTCAGAAATAAGCATATTAATGTGGAAGGGTGGTTTGATGCTGTTTCATTTGTTTCCCAGGTTATTTTTAACTGTGGAATTATGCACTCTGTAGAAAGCCTTCAAATGTGTGTGTATGTGTACACTGCATTTTCATAGAGTATTTGTTCTAATTATAACAGAGCAGTACGATGCTGACAATGTTATCCCTCTCTCTTCTCTCAGCTGCTGTGAGCCCTCCACAAAAGCAAACCACACGCACACATAAAAGATGATTTCCCCACAAATAGAAAATGAGGAGAGAGATTTGATTACTGAGTGTATCCTTTGTTTACCTTTTTTGCATTTCCCTCGGTGAAAAAAAACAGAATCCTTCCTAGGCTGCATATTAAATCAAAGTAATTCTTATTTATTTGTTCAGCTGACTAATGACACAATATTACAGCAACAGCTGTAGGGGCACAAAGGGTTAACATTTAGGGCCAATCACTGTCAATCAGATACATTTACTTTTCGAATAACTATACATTTTTTTGTATAGCTTCAGCAGGAATGTACAGATGGCTGACAAACAAAAGGGAAAGGAACAGCTTCAGTGTTCCTTGGCATGGCTTCTAAAAGTCTCTGGAACTCTACTGGAGGGATTAAAACCATTCCTCCAGCAGCTATTCCCTCATTTAGTGTTGTGATAATGGTGAAGGAGAGGGCTGTCTAACATTTTGGTCCAACATTTATCATAGGGGCTCAATTGGGTTGAGATTTGGTGACTACAAGGCCATAGCACAGTGGTTCCCAACCATGTTGAGCCTTTCTAGCTAAGCAACGCTTAAGTGGACCGTTTAAAACATTTGATTTGTTTATGGATCTACAAAAAGTAAACGAGAATAGTTATTTCCAGCATGGTCCTAAATTGTTAAAAGACAGGCACAAAACATGGGACATGAAACTGAATCAGTGCTAACTTAACCAAAATAATATCTTCACGACACCTAAATACAACAATAACAGATCAATCAAGTGACATCTTATGAATAACCTGTCACATAATTTCCTAAACAAGATCATTTATCTGGTATTTAAAAGATTTAAGAAAAGCACACACAATTATTTTTGTGCAGCTTATTTTTCCTCTTCTTTTTCTTTTCTAACTTGTTAATCATCTTCTCATGTTTGTCTTACGACCCATTAGGGAGTCTCGATCCCCAGGTTGGGAAGCCCTGCCATATCCATCCACGTCATTTTCATAGTCAAAGTTTTTATTGAACTCTTCGTATGGAACCCTCTGCATGTGTGATTTATTCAGGGTTTTGTCATTTTATAGTTGATTTAAAAACAAAACATAATTGCCAATGCAAAATAATTTGCCTTTAAATGTAGTTCTTGTATTATGGTTTATTATGGACATTAAAACAGTGGCTGTCACGGAAGGTTGGGGGTCATTCTCAAATGTGTACTATGTGCAGTATGCTTTGTATAAAACCCGCTCTAAAAGGATGACAAAAAGGCAAAAAGTTTGAGTTTGCAAGTGGGTGCTTAAAAGTTATAAAGTGGTTATGTTAATATATGCCTAACCTTTCATAAGGACACAGTTGATGATGTTTATCACTGAGGTTTATCACTGAGGTTTGTGTATACAAAGATCCTCAGTCGTGAGGGTTGCAATGTGTTTATACTTGAAACCAATGAATATGCAAATATATAATCAGTTTAAAAGAACTAAAGTCAGGGCAAGGTCAGCTTGTAGTACATGAATTCTTTATAACTCCATATGTAAGCATCGTCGTAATGGCTTCAATTAAAAAGACCCTGGTGCCATTAACAGTGTTACCTTAACTTACTGAATATAACACTGTGTATGTAAATTGAGGGTCAATGAAAACACATTTATCTTGTTAACAAAATATAAAACTGAGCTGTTTATATATATATATATGTATATTTAATATACTAAAAAAGATTTTAAACAAACGTCTTTCTAATGAATGTGGTGAGATTGCGCCAATGGTTTCTCCATATGTTGAGTTGAAACTGTTCAAGTAACCCTGTAGAACATGCCTGTGCATTTTATTTTGAGTATTATTGACTTAAGAGTAAAAAAAAAAAAAATTAGCAGGCATTCTGCCGATTTTGTTCTGTTCAATACGACAACAGTCCAACATTAAAAATAACGATCCCATAATTTTTAACCCACTTTTCCATTGTTAACGATTGACTGGGGTGCACATAAAATACAGTAATTACACATTGATCTCCTTCCTCACAAATCTCCTATTTCTTTTCTGCTTGGGCAAGAGAAGCAATGCGTTCACCTCTCCTTTCATCTGATGCACGTTTCTCAATATATGCTACAAGTGAAGGGAACAGCAAAAGCTGTCACGTCTCTGGGATCACGAGACGGTTTAAGTGGAAAAGATGTGGGTGTGTGTACATTACAGGAGCCAAGAGCTGAAATTAATCTCCCCTCTCTCCTTGAAAGCATACAGTCTTGTCACAGCCCTTAAACATAACACTAGTATTGATGAAAAATGAAGTAGGGACACAAAACGTTTCTTTGGAAGTAAGAAAACTGATTTTAGAATTGACAATCACACATTTTGGTGAGGATTTATTAGGTTGTTAATGGGTTTTCTGGGCCTGAGGGTTGAGAGTGGAGCCAGTTTTTTTTTTTAAAGAAAAAATGAATCAGTGCATCAGCTGTGACCTATAGTTGCAAACTATCTCCATCACAGCAAACTGGGACGAACTTAATATGTGTAAATGTTGTCTGCTAATTGCTCAGCGCCACTTTCTGCTATTTTACATTCCCAGGTTGTCTGGATTTAAGGGGAGAGTGGGCTTGTCTTTACCAGGTGTGGACTGTACTAATAAAGGGACAAGGATAGCATGACAACTGCCCTTCACTTTTATAACAGAGGGGCGCCTGCCAGGCACCTTTTGGCACTTAACGAATCGTGTTTACACAGACCAAAACAATTTATAGCTCCCGTCCATGACTGTTTGACAAGCTGCCTGCACACTTCAATACTTTCTCCTTCACAGGAGTGGTACAGGCCAATGATGTCCACTCCTTTTCCCCTTCCCCATTCTAGATATACGTGCTTGCAGAAAAAAAAACCAATGCATTGCAGACTTGTTAGGACTTGTGAGGAGTCACGTGGTCGTGCAAGGCTTCTGCTGTAGCTGTCGGAGCATTTGAAATGGAATGCTGACCCACTTAGCTCTGTTGTTAAGCGCGACGGGTCTGTGGGAACGAGCACACAAACACATTCGCACAAAAAGCGTGCACACAGCATCTGCACGCTCAGACACACCAATGTAAAGACACACCTCAGCAAAGATAAAACAATCCTCCCGCTGATAAACAAGTTCTTGGTAAACAACAAGAATAACTTTAATGTATTCATGGATGAGGCTTTGTAAGGCTTTTGCTCGCTGAGAGCTCTGACTTCTTTCCACCATGACAATGTTGCCTCTAAGCCAAAGATACCTAAGGCAGAGGTTTTCTTGTTTACGTCCTCGCATGTTGTCTGTGTCCATGCCTTGAGGTGGCTACACTACGTGCATTAGTATTGTGTGAGATTTGACTCATGCTGCCTGTGAGCCAATGACACCTTCTTGTTTGGCCATCGCTTTGATGTGCTGTCTGATTCTTCCGAATTATTCTTTCTTTATTCTCCCCCCCCACCCCGGTTGCTCCCTCTGCACAGCAGGGTGACTGGATGCTCTTTGAGGTTAGTGGCTTACATAAACAGCCAGCCACATTTAATCACCACCTGCTGACTCTTAACATGTTCGTTTTTTAAACACAGGCGGCAACAAAGTCTCTATAGGCGTTAGAAATGAATAACTTCTGTTTGCTATTACTTTGAAACAAATGTATCGCCTAATTGGTTATTAATTAAGAAAATGCACTAAAATGAATTTATCAGTGTGGGATGATCCCATATGATAAATATTGGGAGGTTTTGTTTAATTTATTCATTTTAATATCTTATTTACTCAAGGAAAAACTCCAAACATAATACCAAATTAAACTGCCACTCTTAACAACACTCAACAAAGAAGCAAGTTATTAAAAGTACTGGTTTTAAAGGTCGAAACACACACAGATGCATTCTCCTTTAGCCTTCAGTAATGCCATGTGAACATGGCCCAAAAGCTGAGGTCCCATAATACAAGACACCATGCTGTTTATGTGAATTACAGATATTTCTGACATATAATATGACATGTTAAATGCAGTAGTCCAAATGTTGAATGGACTTCTCTTCAAAGTAATTGGTTTCATATGGAAATACTTACACTATATGACAAAGAATTGTGTAACACAATATTGAATCAATTTGCTGAATATGTGCCTGTGTCAAGAATGCTTTTTACATTCTGTAAGAGTGCCCGTAACAGAACCAGAAGTCTAAGAAAACATCAATGTATCTCGGAAAAGCTGTGACTTCAACTACTTTAAATAAGACCCTAGACATACAGTGCAAGTTATACAGCTTGCTCACCGCATTAGCACTGCAGTGAGCACTGCAGCCCACACCTTTTCAAATTAAAAGACCTGAATAGGCACACTAAAAAATTAGAATTAGAAAGTTTTCTAATTAGAATTAAAAAACTAGAGGGGCCACTCCACCCCCTGAATAAAAGAGAGGAAAAGTTAATTTCAATTCACTCTAACTTTTGACACGCAAGCGACTATGAAACACGTTATTCACTTAAGAAATGTCAGTTGTCTTTAAAGAAGCAGAAAGTAACTGACTGTAGCAATCAATGCATGAAATGTACACTGAGTAGCCCTAACCTCAGCACAGGTTACACCCTTTGACAGTGATGCTATTTACCAGAGCCAGGCCTGCACCCTGAATGAATTGGAGCAGCACCAGGGGAGTAATTTATAAACACTTCCACACACACAATGTCTCATTAATATCCTCTAGACTTATGTTTGTCTTGTTATTTCTAATTTCTCACTATGACTTAGCAACTTTGTTTAGAAAAAATGCTGAGCAAATAATGTCTTAACTCATTATGTGAACTAAATCAACATGTGAGCATTAATCATCCAATGCATTTATAGCTACATATTAGAAAGTAGAACAAATATGTACATTTTTGTTGGCTATGTTGTTCTGCATTCAAAAAATAGATCCTCTACAGAAAATATGTTTGCATTTGTAGTGCTTTAGTGTTTTTCCACCTAGGCAGTTGAACTGACCTCAGATGTCTCTGGGCATCAAGACACAGAAACATTAGATGTTAAACATCCGAATGTCTGTAAAATATGCACATGCGAAATCCGAATTATTGTACCTTTTTTAAGGTGGATGTATACAGAGATGATATGAATTTCTGCTACTGCCACATGTAGCATTCAGCACAGATCTTACAAAGTTACACAACCTCAATAAAACAAAGCTGCAAATGCCTTCAGGGCTTGTCAAATCACTTTAATACATTTCCAAATGAGAATTTACACCCGCAGAAAGGTGATGTTTGATAAGATTAAAGAAACACTGGCAATTTGAAATTGCTGGTTTCGATGTTCCCATACACTGGCTGGCAACATATCAGAAAAAATATAAATCCATCATGCTGATGGATGGGTGATTGTCTAATGTGATTATCACTGTCATAAAATGTTTCCATTGAGCCAAGAAAAGTATACGTGGGAATGTTCCCACCTGTTCTTAATCACTCAGGTGTCTAAGTGTTGTTGTTTTTTTCTTCTTTCCATAGATAATTAACCATGACATATTGTCTATAGGGGTGTAATTATTGCCAATAATCTGACACGATTAAGACGTTGACATCCTCTCTGCTTAACATTCAGCCCTGTATGGTTAAAATGCCAGCAAATGTATCCAGAGCTATAACGGTAAAATATGTATGTACAGGAAATTGCTAGTATATCTTGTCAATGCCAATTTATTATTCATTCAGAAAACCTGTTGCTGAGTTCCACAAAACACCAACAACAGAGCTGCATTCCACACTAAAATGAACTTCAAGCCTAATTAGCACTAGGTTTCCCTATTAAATGCTGGCTGACAATGTACAGTAAATATACTTATTGTTGTCACAAGAGGCTTGGAATTTGTTTATTTGATTACGGACGCGCCGTCTCTTTTGGCATCTGGTAGCTACAAAATACTCCTCTCCCTGCAAGCTACGCACCTACTCTGCAGCTATGTCGGCAGGACGCCATGCTCTGACTGGCTAATGAACTGCTCACTCATCAAAGGCAACAGCTAGTGGGGAGAAGTATTCCGTATTTGGAGACTTTAATTTGCAATTGTTCCGACTAGTCTGTCAAGAGCCAGGATTAAAATAAAGGAAAGAAATGAAGGGGAGACAGCATTAGGAGTGTCTAGGTCTTGATTCATGGCAACCAACACAACTAATACCTTCAAATGCTAAGTCAAGATTTTGAATTTCATGTAGTCCATCCCTTTCTGCAGTCCAAAGTCACATCAAAAAGATTTTATATATTTATTATTATTGAAAGGAAGAAAAGACCATTCTTTGGGGGTATCAGAAATCTTCTTTTAGCCCTATTATGTGTTGTCTATGTCTGGCTTAAGATAAGTCTGGTGATATTCTGCATTTGTCTTACTGTCAATAAATCCCATCAAAAAAATAGACTGAGGTATGTTCTCTTTAGCAAAAGGTTGGTATATCATATTCCTTTGTACAATAGAGTTCCAATGACACTGCAATTATAGTCAACTCCACATGTGTATTAAACATTAAACAGTCTTGAAATGATTGGATGACAGACTAATGTGGTGTTGTTTTGGTGTATTCATGGGTTTAGTTGAAAGTACAGAACAACTTCTCTGTCTCTATGTTCTTTTTCTTCACCAGTGACCCATCTGCTCATCTGCTGTGCTTTTTGGTAGTACACTTCATCACATAGTATTCCCTGAAACCAACATCATAATCATCACTTATGGTTTAAAAGTACTGTAAGTATCAGTGGGTGGATTACGTACAAGATACTCTAAACACACCTCAGTTTAAACCTCATGTAGATAATAAACATCCTGTTTACCAAGAAGTCATGTCAGCACAAGTTACAGTAGGTAATCTTTCCGTGCGTGCAACAAATGCAATTTATATAACAGCCAGTGCAGGAATGAAATGGAGGAATGCCCTTAGGCTGGTGCATCAAGCAAGTGACACTATCAAAACCGGTATGAGGATCATGAGACAATAATCAAACCTCTGAGACTAACACAGTCCCCGAGCTATTACTTTGTCTCTCGGACACTGAACTCAAATAATGTTGTGTTTACAGCAGAAATGTGGGTGCTCCATGATTAATCATGAGACATGCCAAGCTACCACGAGAGCGTGGCTGGGCTCTTAAAACAGTGCTTTATTCTGCGAAATCAGCAGCTCTCAGAAGTCCCTCTTTGATCTGTACAGATTTCTGACTAAAGATTATTTAGTGTCACATTTTGTGTTTATTAGCACAATTCTGGTCCCAACCACCGTTGAGTCATCAGACTTTTTTTTACACCTGGCATAGACTGATGTAAATAGACACAACTATGTTTAGACATGCCTCCAAATTATATATTAGCATTCTTTAGTCATGCGGCACACATAGTCGTGAGCCATGCCCTTTCATTTATCTGAGGAATTTTAACCTTTTAAGTTGTTCTGAAGTACAAATGTGGGAGCTTTTCTCTATGTTTTCCAAACAACTGGTGATAAAGATGAGCCAGTCAGAATCAATTGTCTCTCGAGAAAAGAAATCCACTTTTTTCCATTCCAAGAGAACTTCTTTTTGTGTGTATTTATATGTTTATCAAAATTGTGTTGTTGTCAATCTGAGGCAGAATCAAGATGCATATTTTAACAGCAGAGGGATTTTGATGCCAATGTTAATGTTCTCTCCACAAACAGATTTAGTGCAGTTTGCGTCTTTTTTTTTTTTAATCCACATTGATATGTGGATCAATCGCATATTTGTAATAACACAAGCAGAGTATGTGTTGTCTGGCAGATAACAGAGAATAAACTGAACCGGGCTTGACTTGATGATCTTATAGATGAGCACTCCTGCTCTGATCAAAGGGCAAATGCACACTTTGAAGCTCTTCGCAGTTTAAAAAAAAGTCCTCTTCAAATATCTGCTTATGCAACAGAAGGGGATTTCACCTAAGGTCTTCCACACGGGAAACCAAAGATTTACCAGTCAGCAGAAGAGCAAATGAATCCTTCCTGGCTAAGGGAGATATTTGTGCTTATAGGGTTTCAGGCAGAGCCGCTTCACTAAGTTTTTTCTTCCTTTTTCTGTCATATGGCTCTCCCCTCCTCTCAGGCTTCTGAAGCCCTGGGGGTCTGAGTGTGACCCTTACAGGTCAGAAGTCACCTGTTTTACACCTGCACACGCTAAGCCCACCCAGTAGCAGGTGTTCCAAGTGACCAATTATGACCTCCAGCTAGGCAATCATGACCCAGAATGTATTTAATTAGCCCACCGGGACCACAAAGGGGGGTTATTATTTAGACAATATGCCACTTCTAACCTCAATCAGCAGGGTTGTTGCGGATTTGCATCGCTCACTGGCGTGGTTTACCACATGAGGTACCATTATATAGAAACCATATGTATGCTGTTTTTCATTGCCTGGATCCCAGCAAGGAGCGATGAAGTGAAAATCTATATCAACATAGTCTCAGGTACCGGAGCAAATAACAAGATTGGCAGTGTGGTTAAAAAGAAAACACATCTGATCCTGTATCAACAACTCAGGCACAAATGTGTATTTTATTTTTTTTAATAAGTGGGACCCGCAGAAGTCAACGTCCAGCTTGGAAGGGGGAATTCTAGGTGGCTTCATCTGTATAGCCACAAGTAACAGGAGAAGACACAAGGGCAAGTGAAGTTTCTCAGGTGCACATAAAGACAGGGGATGTTCATATACACAATATGGGATGTGTATCCACAGCGGAAGAATACCTCGCTGTCCTCAAGTGCCCTACAGAGATGTAAGATTAGATCAGTGTGTATCATACTCCATCATGCTCACAGTATATCAAATTGATGTCCTTTCTTCCTAATTGCTGCATCTCTCTTATCCATCTGTGGCTGCTGGTGCTCTTAAGGGACCCGGCTGTGTTCATTACAGACATATGTTTAGGAGAGCAGCTATGAGGTAAAGCATGGTATGTTAAAGAGCCACATATGACAATTGGGGTTTGAAAATGAGAGTAATATGCAAGTTGGTGTTGCTTGCTGATCTCCTTGGAGTAAAAGAAATGATAAAGAATAAATTACATGAGAATGTATATGTTTTACAAACCACAATGGCAAAAATACTGTACTCAAAGGATTGCATGTAGCGCAGTGATAAATTGGTTCTTTGATCCCAGGAGCTGATTCCTGGCCTGAGCGGTAGGCTTACCATCTGAAAACCTTATTCACACTCTTTTCTACAAGGAGGAAATGTGAATCTTTATCAACACACCATTATCTCAGATACGAGCACCGATGCAGATGAATCACGTAGACAAAAACAGGAATGAGAGAGGAAATTAAACCAGCTGATGTGGGCTTGTATTTTATATATCTTGTCAGAAAGTTGCAGGGTAGTTCATGGTAATTTATCTGATAGTTGTGGAGACACTGAAGCACTAAAGGAAAAGACAGAGGGTCACCAAAGTCAGTAGGACTCATCCTCTGGGGGCTATGAATGTCTATTCAAAATTCCATTGTAATCCATCCAATAGTTGAAGAGGTATTTCAGTCAGTAGCAAACGGATGGACCAACCCTTGAGCAAACTGATAAAAAAAGAAATGGTGTCATTTAGATGTAGTTTTTCTACAGTGTGGTCACAAAGACACTCAAAATGTTGACTACGTGTTAACAAGTCCTTGGAACGAACACACAGAATGTTAATATAGACAAAGTAATTATAGGGCATGAGGCGATAACATTTTTTTTCAGTATTTTATTTTTTCAGGTTTAGTATGTCCAGTATTGTGACAATGGATTCACAGTGTTTTTTTTGGAAATATTTTGGCTTATTTGACACAAAACTGGCATCAACAACAGAAACACATGAGTCTGCAACAATGTCATCCACTTTTAATTACTTGTCATCAGCACAACTTGAGTGCCTTTAAATGTAAATGGTAATATCTCCCAACAGTGAATTTATAAACCCACATTAATTATTTTGATTTAAAAACACTTAATATGTCAACTTTGGCAAACTCACTGGGTGCTGATTGTGTTTAGTCCAGCAGGAGCTCATTCATACAGTCAAGTAATTGTCGTTTAGTGTTGATTTACACAATAAAGGTACATTTTAGCTGGTAATTAGAACCATCCAGTGCTAATTGTTATATGCACAGAAAGATGAAGTGAAAGTAACTTAGGAAGTCAGAGAAGAGGAAAAGCGTAATTTCTCAATTTCATGCGCACATTGTTTCTTTGTCAGACCAAAATCAGATACATAAATATTGCACAACTGTGGGGTGGATTTAAACAATGTGGAAAGTCTCGAGAGACACAAAAACTGTGGGGATCCATTATTTCTTCCTGTCGTGTGACAGCTCATGCAAAACTGTTGGATCACCATTTTAAACCGAGGTGATGCGTGAGCATACCTTGTCAGAGAGTCATTAGCATAATGGTTTGAATAAACTCTTACTTTTCTTATGAGTCGACCATAATTGGAACAAAAAGAAATGACATGGCAGCAAATCCATACAAATTTCACAACCAGTGTTATTGGAGCAAGAACAGGCAATATGTTCCTGTCAGAATAACAGCCGTCTCATCAGCTTGAATCACGAAATTGAGCTGCAATAAAGACTGTCCTTCTTAGCTGTTCTCCTTAAATGTGTTCTATTTACGGACACTAGATACATATTTCCACCACATACGATAAAAACGTGACAAATATGACAGTTAGGTCACCTGACTTTTCCATGACTTTAGTTATCAGGTGAAATGTTGCAATGATTATGGAATGCCATGCAATTTAAGTTGTCATCTAGCACTATCATCAGGTACATTTATTTTTTTACAATTTAATTATTTGGTTTATGTCCAATTACCTGCAAATCTAATTACATTAGCTCCAGCTGCACTTTGTGTGCTATACATTATACCTGCAAAACATCAGCATCATAGCATTGCCATTGTGAGCATGTTAGCATGCTGACATCAGCATTTATCTCAAAGCAGCGCTGCGTATAAGTACAGCTTCACAGAGCTGCTACTTTAGCATGGAGTCTTATACTCTAAATTTGCATTTTCACCATGCTCACCAGTTCAGTTCATTTCGTTACACGTTAGAGCTGTTATTTCTGTGTTTCCATTTGCAAAAGTTAGTTTTGGATTGTACCTGGTACTTTCTGTGCTAATACCTTGATCAAGTTTCCAAGCGAGTTCACCTAATACTTAAAGGTGGAGTTAAAACACCGCAGACCACTGATTGGTCAAAGAGAATTGTCACTAGTGCGACACGGGACACCCTGCACAAACACAAATAGCCAAGCTACCGTCAGTAGTAACCGCAATAATTGTATTTACTCGACCCAGATTTTCAAAGATGGCAGCCCTTAAGACTATGCATACTACAGCGTACACTATGCCATACAATTGAAGATTGCAGACATTCTGTTGTTACTTGTTGCTGATGAAAGGATCCAGCGAGTGTAGAGTTGAAGATAATGTTCTGGCAGTTTCTATACCAATCAGCTAAGGATCGTGCTTACACCGTGGAGGCAGTATCCTCAATGGAAAGAAAAAGAGAAAGTACTGGCACCAAAAAAGTTAGTCAAGTCGTGCAGAGCCATACCATACAGTCGAAACATGGCAGAAATACATATTCAAGACTACTTCCAACTGCAGTACAAATAGGAACTGCTGACACTGCATTAGACTATGTGGCATTCAAGATTTAAAAATAGTCTGTTGCCACTTGGGAGATCATTTGAAAAGATTGCATGTAGAAAGTCTATTGCAATATAATTCAGACAAGACTGTCTTCACCATGGCTGCCAAAATGTTGAGTAGTTTCAACTTCCAAATTAATGAGTGCAGCTTTAAATGTATGTAGAATACATAAAAAAGGTATTTAGAAAAAGACAGTTGGATAGGTTTGTTTTTCACTTAAACTAATAAAATCCATGACACCTGGTTGACAATACAAATAGTTTTTTTGGCCAGCAAACATCCCGAGTTAAGGACTTGGCAGGCTGAACAGCCAAGCTCAGGTTCACAACAACAACAGGTTCAAACTGAATGTTTTTGGCAGTGATCAGAGTCCAAACAGAAAAACTTTATTGTTCACATGCCACATGAGGGCACGAATTACAATCCTTTCTGTGTGTGAGTGCTGCATCATTTTGGGTAAGCATACGTCTTCCATCATCCCAGCTTGTGGTTAGTCAATTTACAGACAAGCTGGTCGCAGTTTATCACGGATTACTAACCTGCTGTGGTACATGACTGTGGGAGGTGTATTATGCTTACACGTGTCGGTTTTGCATATGCAGTAACCTGGGCTATTTTATTCTGGCTTTTATGTTCAGGGCCATATGGAGATGTTTATCCCCACTCACTATTGTGTATCATCCTGATTACACTGAATGTCTAAAGCATAGATACAAGAAGGATTATTCATTGGAATTTATGATGTTAAACAGCTTAATTAACTGTGTGAATGTTAATTTAGTGTTTAATTACTGTTTTATATCATCCACAAGTATGGTATCCAGATGTGCTGCATGTGAACACAGTAACCTTTTAAGAATTGTCAAAATTGACGGAGCTGATATTTCAGAAACATTTATACAACATAATATGACATGGAGAAATTAACAGTCAGGTGAAAAAAAAAAAAACTAAATTCAATGATTATTTGAAGAGAATTGTAATTCAATCAGGAGAGACTTTGTTGCAGATATGCAAATATTTATTGTAGATAAGCATAGTATGAAATGTACATGAAATGTACAGTGTTTGGGGATTAGACTCCATCATTAAAATATTTAAATGGGTAGAGAAACAGACATATTCCCCCTCCGAGCCTAGAAACTGGTGATGGCGGAGAGGGAACATGGAGGCCGAACGAAGGAGCTCTCTGCCGGAAAGGGACTCAGGTTGCAGTGGTTGACGATGCCCGGAGGTGGAAGGGGAGGAGGAGGGTTGCACGTTTGCCTGAGAAGACAGCTGATAGCAAGGAGAGAGACATTTAAAGCAGGATGTCATGCTGTGATTGGATCATGAATTTCGTGGCCAATTCTGACTGGTTTACTGAAGAGTGAACGCCTCTTAACAGCTGAATAGATTTAGGGAGAGATAGTGGTGATTGCAGTAATTAGAAGTCTTCCTGAAAGAATTTGCACTGAGCTTCATTAGATTAAATGTGTCACTGACTGAGGCATCAATTGAATGACCAGCAAGTGAAGTAATTAACTAATCTGACATTTTTCTGGATTTATCTCACTTCAGTTACATTTGCTACCACTTATATAACCTCATGAATGTATTGGGTTTCTAATTGGTGAAACTTGCCAAGTGTCCATGGCATTTTCCGAAAGTTGTTATCCGTTGAGAAGATGAGAACAGTCTGAATAAAGACTTATCACGAATTTGTCCCGAATTATGTTAGTCTTTGACATATCACAAATACTTTCAAAGAAGTTCACATAGGAATGGGTCAAACAAACGCAGAACTTTCACCCAGAAGACCACTGTTGCCAGATGATTTGTTTATGTAACGTAGCCTACTTAGAATTAACTTACATACAAAACTTAAATTACGTAACAAACACGCTTTTTTTCTTATCACAAATTTAATCTTTTCCTAAACTTAAATAAGTAGTGTAGTTGCCTAAACCTAACAAAGTAGTTGTGTTTTAATTCACAACGTTAACCACGTTTAAAACAGTGACCGTTCACAGCATACACCGGTCGTTGAAAACGTAATAGAGAATGCAGTTTCGTTGTATGGGAACATAATTCTTTAGGAGACTGGATTGGATTCAAATATTTTTTAACATGAGTTCACATACTGTATAAAGGAATAATTCAAAATACACTGATGCATTCAAAAATGTTATTCCAAATGTGGCCATCAAGGTTTGCATCTGATGCAGCGGAATTGGCGGTCATGATTGCTGTTAGTTACATTATTCACCAGATGAATTGACTTCAGATACTGTAGGTGAGTTTCAGTGACATTTTTAAACAAAATCCATCATCTTGCAAATCTGCTATCACAACTCCTAGCTGGAGATAAGCAGATTAGCGAACATGTTGGGTCAAGTTTAGGGTTAAGCACAGACATTTTGGTTGCTTGTGTTATGCTCAGGGCATTTCTGTTTTTCTGCCTCAGCAACCCTCTTGGCCAATAGTACAACAGACTGTAATTTCACAGGAATGTTAGCAGTCTGTCAAAGCGCTTGTTGTGGTGTCTTTATACATATGCTTTGGACACATGGAGATGTTTTGCGTCATCATTTACCCTTTTTGTGTCCAGCATGCCTTCTGATTATGAAATTGTAAGATCATTGGACATAATCAGTTCTGTCCTGTTAAGAGACTTCATGCAGCCATTAAGATGATTTCTCGAGCAATAAAGGTATTATTGTTGTATTGTATTATATCGCTGAAATTACCAAAATTACCGAGCTTTAGTGCAGGGTTAGGGGTAAAATTAAGCTGGATATTCTATAAAGACTCATCACGCTGAGAGGATGGCATGTTGAACTGACTTCAATTTGAGAAAGAACTGCATTGAAAACACATTTCCTTATTTCATGCACCGTGGAATTTGAGAAGTAATTTCTTCAAAATCTGTTAGAATGCATCTATAATCGTGTCTTTATATTCAGTGGGTCTTAATAGTTTATGAAAGTTCCTTTTTTGGAAATATGCCTCTCTGAATATGACTGCTGGGAAATAATAGTGTTTTGGATGGGAGCCTTCCCTCTGTGCTCTGCTGCTTGTTTCATTTTGGCTGTATTTCTTAAAGCCTAGGCTTAACCAAGCACTGTTCACCAATCACTCGAACCTTCCCTCTTTTAATCCTTTTTTTTCTCTTTTAATCAGAGGCAAGCTACTTTTTCCTCCACTTTTCCGCTCTTGAAAAAAAGAAATAAACTTAACATAATGGGAAGAATTGTCAATATTTCAGCGGTGGTTTTCCTTTTTTCGCTGGCAAGTGACGACGTGGCGGCGAAGAAAAAATAATTAGGCTTTTGTTGACAAGAGTCGAAGTGGTGGAATTCTACCGGTCGTGGATCAAAACGATCCATTCATTAATTTAATTGCCCGCTATGAGATGCCGTGGGTGTTTTCCTATGACGGCGTTAAACAGTGATAGTTGTGGCTCATGGGAAATTAGATATGGCCGTTCTTTGTGATGGGAGAAAAGAACCGGGGGAGTACGGGGGTTAATCAACCTTAGAGATCTGTGGAGGTTTTCCCCCTTTTTTCCACCGTATAGAATGTTGTTGCTGAAATCTGTGGGAGAATGACTCTGAATGAACCCTGGCTATTATAGGGCATTGCTCTGCATTAGTGTGCAGGCTAGCAAACCATGCTAATGCGCTCTCGCTGCTGCACTCTCTCCCTCTTTTACTCACTGCACACACACACACACACACACACACACACACAAACAAAAGCCCCCTGTGTTCGAGAGAGCACAGAAGGGGCTCACATCTCACTTTACCAGAGTGGGGGCATATCAGGAGGCAATTCCAGACTCATAGGGCAGACAATAGCCACAACTGATCAAAGTGGAGGAGATGCATGACACTTGAATTGAATTCAAGTTCATGTGCCGTCTACAACATCATGTACCTGAAAGGGAGAATGAGGCAGAGGTAGTGTTACAGGGAAAATGACAGAAAGGAGGGAGAGGGAAAGGCATAAGGAAAGAGTGTTCAAGAAACGGCAGTGCCGAAATGTCCAATGGAGGAAGAATGAAATCTGAAATAGGAAAAACAAGAGAGCAGGAGCTGGATAATCGGGAGTGACAGAGTAACAGAGTAACAGTGAACGAGTGGAGCGGCGTACATAAAGGCATGCCTGTTGAGTGACACATATGCCATCCAAGTCAAAGAGGACTCCTGTCTATCCGGTTGCGTGACAGATAGCGTCTCCAGATAGCGTCTCCAGATAGCTGATAAGCGCTCTCTGCAAGTGACCGACAATGTCCTCTTTCAAATTCTTCCCTTGCATACTCTAGACAAGCAGTTTCTAATATTTATTCTAAACCTCAGTGGATCCATTACAACCTCCTATTACCCCCTTGCGATGTAACGTATCTTCTACTTTCTCCATATTGTTGTCTGCTCGCCCCAAGTCCTCTTACCGTACAAAGGGGATCAGATGTACAACAGGCGCCGCTCTGGGATCTAATGAAAAAGGAGATTCAGTGACTTTTTACATGCTGAGTGGCGATGAATAGATTTGAGGAGAGACTAAGCCTTGTTAAACATTTGGCTTCTAGTCTGGAGTTGTGACTGGAAAATAAGCAGCTTTGGAATATTTGGTTGAAATGTTGTTGAAGTGGTAAGCCCCAAGAATCTTGTCTGTTTCCTTTTTGGCAATTGGTGTTCATTGCTGTGATGTTTCTGCACCATAGCCTCCACACCACATCACTCTTTATTGAATCAGCATGTCCAGGCTGAGATTTTTGTAGCTCCTTTTACTTTCTGTTCTGCCACAATGGCTCTTGCTGCTAATGGTAACTACGAACTTATCTGCTGTACTTCAAGGCTTTAGTTCCTGCATTCAACCACATATAATAATTTAAGTCATTGATAGATAGCAACAACAATGACAAACCATTCGAATTTCATGGGATTCACTAATTGTCCTCTTTTTTTCCCAGCATACTGGCGATAAAAATGCTCTAAAACAACAAACCATGAATCTCTACATACTGTAGTTTCAACTCCACAGACGGCAACTCATAACTGCAACCTAGGTCAATCAACTTCCTTACAGCCTGCCACAGAAGCTGCACACAGAAGTTGTCTCCACCTGGGAGTGGATTCAATCAGACGAGAAGATTGTTTTTCGGTTTGCATGCTCTGAGGCAAATGCCTCTTTGTCAGTGACCTCTAAAAGCAGGTGCAACACATCTTTAAAAAACAAATCTGGTGATGCATCTGGGTAGGAACTGGTAAATCTGAGAGACAAATATGAGTTTTATGATACAAATTGTTGCCTGAGGAACAGAAAAGAAAGGAAGGAAAGGAACATACACACAAAGCCGAGGGGCATGTAAGTGAATAAAATGAACCAATGTGAATCCAACAAAAACCACAGCCAACTATTGCTATGTTTCTCCTGAGGCTATGTGAAGCCAGTGTTGGCTGATGTCATGCTTGGTGCAGTATACAGATGTCCCCTTGCTGAAGACACACAAAACTAGATGCAAATCAAGAAGCAGCTGTGTCTCAGGCTAGTAACAAGACAATAAGTATCAGGAGAAGCAGAGGGAGATCATCCGGTCCTTTGACAGTCCATGTACTTATTCTGTTTATCTTTCTCCTACAGTTTGTTTTGTGGACTGTTCATGAGATAAGGTGAAATTAAGAAACACTAAAGAAGTACAAAAAGAAAATCACCTATTTAACAGATTTTGCCCCTCTGCTTTTCATGTATGAAATTTTGGATGAATAGGTAAACCTCCATCTGGAAAAGTAATTTCACTCTATTATGATTTGATTTCAAATTTAGGCTCCAAGGATGAAAACATCACCCCAAACATGACCCAATATAGTTTTTTTCTTTCATGTAATATCCTGGATTCTAAAAGAAATATGAGTCATGCTGCTCCTCATAATAAAACATCACAAACACATAATTCTTTGCTTTTTAGTTTTAGTAATGAGGTACCATATTAGTTTCCTGCAGCAGTTGTGAGGCATTTTACTTGTGTTTTTTTCCTTCATCCTATTGCTAATTATTCATCACAAAACAGAAACCCAACATTTTAACCCTTAGCTCTTTCAGACTCGCACTGTAACTTTTCACATCATCACAATGCCATAAAAGCATATTCAGCATGGGTGGCCCCAGTTGGAAACAACTCCTGATCTGTGCATAATAATACAGGACCATCACACTGACTCGCCAGCACTACCCACTGTTCTCTTTCTCTTCCGATGAGAGGGAATGTCCCATCAAACCGCATGCTGAATCCAGGCAGTTGAATGCGGCATGGCTCCCCGACATCCATACATACATTGTAGATCAAACCGCTTTATAAACCAATTCCCCAGTCTTTTTCCCCGTCTTCTACCAAAAGTCACTTTACGAGACTGCAGCGAAGAGCTGACAAATGGAACTTTACTTCAGATATTGTTCACTGAATGTATGCTGAGATAAGGAGCTGACCTAAATGTTGCACAAAATGTCTCCAGTCATTTTTTGCAAGGTATAAATGTCACCTAATGAAGTGACATCATATTGAGTTTCTCAGCCATATTCAATCCAATATTGATTCAAATTGTTTTTCCGAATTTTTTTGGCGTTTTTAAAGTTTATTAAATACACATTTGCAGCTCATTAATTATTCAACCAGGAGAGACTTTATTGCAGATATGCAAGATTTATTGTACATATGCATAATATGAGTCTTTGGACATTAGACTCCATTGTTATAAAATATTTTTTAAAGGGGTAGAAAAGCTAAGACATATCCCCCCGATGGAGTCTAGACACTGGTGGCGGCGGCGAAGGAGCCCGAAGACCAGACCGAAGGAATTGACGGAGCGTTCTGCTGGAGGAAGACCCAGGGTGATGGTGACTGGAAGTGGAAGGGGAGGAGGAGGGTTGTACGCTTTGCCTGAAATGACAGCTGGCAGCAGCAGAGAGAAACAGATTTAAAGCAGGGATGTAATGCTGTGATTGGATCGTGAATTTCGTGGCCAATTCTGGTTGGTTTACTGGACGCCTCTAAACAGCTGAATAGTTTTAGGAAGAGAGAGCGGTGATTGAAGTTATTAAAAGTCTTCCTGAGCTTCATTTCATGTAAAATACATTGTATGGCTGTTTTGTTTTACAGTATGCTGTCTCATCTTATTATTTTTGCATCTGTATTTCCTGAATAGTGTATACTAGCAGAAGAGAAACCTCCTTCACAAACTTATCACAACAGTGATACAAACAAACAACACTACCTAACTTACCTAACTTAACTTACGTCTGTAACTTAAATTACATACCATACAAACCGTGATCTTTTCAACATTAACCATGTGTTGTTTCACAACGTGCGTCTGTCGCTGGAAATTAGAATGAAGTTTCATTGTGTGGGAACGTAATTTCTTAGGAGACAGGGTTGCGTAAAGTCAATAAATAAAGGATCCCATCGTTAGATGTGAAATTAAATTCCCTCTTCACTGAAAAATGTGTTGTACTTGTTGTTACTTCACTTGAATGTGTGGTTGTTATTGCCCAGAATTATGAATGTGCAGAGTTTGACACTAGCAGGTTGTTTTTACATTCATCTGCTGAAGGAAATCTGAGTACAAGGCAGAATTTGTGACATCACAACTTATTTGGAAGCCAATCGATAAACCATGTCTGGAGGGGATCTTTCGTGTATATGCATTCACAAGTGAATTTCACATTATGGCACACTGCTAGATTGGCAGCATATCGGCGCCAGCAGCTTTGACAGAGCACGAACGTGACGCAGCCAATTCTGGTGGACATTGAGGATTATGGGGCCTCTGAGAGCTAGGGTTAATGAAAGAAATTAATGGAAAAAAGCTGCTTCACATGGTTCCTCGATTGCTTTACCCCAAGGACCACATTTTCTAGACAAGAAAACGAGAAAGAAAGAAAGAAAGAAAGAAAGAAAGAAAGAAAGAAAGAAAGAAAGAAAGAGTCAGTTGCCCATTTTGCCAATACAAAAAGTTGAAATACCGTAGTTGACAAAAAGGTTTCAAAGGGCTCCAACAAAATGCATGTCTCACATGTCCTTGCTCTAGCAGGACTGTATTTCTTAATTTATACTGAGATGTGGGGTTCTGTAGTGATTGGGGGTTTTGAAATGGGAGTGCACAATGTCATCTGTCTTCATTTGATGAATTGAAAGTACAGGTCTGGTTCGAAAAGTGCCACTATGTGTCACAACCAGCAACTGCCAGATGTGGGCCATTAATCAATGATTCATGGTTCAAATTACAGCTTCAGGAACATATCACAATTCAATAATAAAAAAATACAAGAAATAAATGTTCCTCTGTAAAATAAATTTAAGGATAGCATTTCTCAGGGGAGCAGTGAAGCAGAAACATGCCTGAAGGAGATGTGTCACACTCTGAGAGTACTATATCACCTTGCCGTGTTTCTGTCACACATAACGTGAAGCCCAAGTGTACATTAACACATATTAGTTATGCACTTGTCTGCATGTTTGTTTAAGTGTGTTTGACGTGCAGAATAGTTTAGCAAAGCATTTCTAATTATCTGAGCAGAGACATGTCTGACTTTGGATAATGATATTATCATATCTGGCATCAAGGGGCCGATTCGTCATTTCCCACAGATGAAATGGCAAATGCGAAGATTAAGAATTCAATCTGGAGACTGACACACACACACACACACACACACACACACACACACACACACACACACACACACACACACACACACAGGCTCATTGTGCGTCTTTTCCCAGGATCCCAGACCAAACTTGATGTTATGAGATGTAATCATGATTTATGAAAGTAACCACTCCATCAGCTGGAGTGCAGTCGTGTTTTTGTAGCCGTACACACACATGCTTTTGGGTACTCCAAATGTGGTGACGAGGGCTAAAATAAAGCAGCACTCAATACAATCCTGCACATCTGGATGGGAGATTCAAATGTTGTATTAAGTCAGACCTTTTTAGTGTGAATAATTTCCTTCGTCAGCCTCCTTTGCTAAATAAAAGATTGCTACCAATACTGGCAACAGCCAACAGCCAACAGCTGCAGAAAAAGAAAGAAAAATATTTACGACCCAAATACACAAAATGGCCTCGAAGAGCACTTACGCCATGTTTATAAAAACATAAACAGATGAATAAAAAATAGAGGGGGAAAGAAAAACAAAGACAAGGGACTCTCCGGTGTCAGCTTTTCTTTGAAACTGGTGAGCAAAGATGCACCCTCAGGTCGACTAAGGAAGCTCAGAGGGAGAGTTGTGTGGAAAGAGCCCCTGAAGAAAAGCAAAACAGACAAATAAGAGCTAACTGTTTCTAATGGAGTGGACTTGATCTGACAGGATGTCTGTTTCTCTATACCCATAAGTCACGCTACTTTAAAACATGCATTTTTTTCGATACAGCCCTGTTAGCTTTGAACTTGCGCCACCCTATGAAAAATGCAGACTTTCCCTTTTGCAGACTCTCCCTTCAAGAAGTTATTGATATGTACAGCTCATGGTTTTCAGGTTTAGTATGTTTTTACTAGCCTGGGAAAACCCTGACGAACGTCCGGCAAATTTGAGATTTGCTCTGCAAGTCAGTCTGGCCAAGAGCCCATTCAAGCCCATTTCCAATTTTTCCAAATCGAGGCACCAATCACAACCATTGAGGCGGGCTTTACACGATGACGATAGCGCAGCGGAAAGCAGCTTTTTGTTTACATTCAACATGACAGCCACCGAAGCGCAGCAACCCATTGATGCCGCTGTAGCTGCTACGTCACCTGGATCGTTGGTCTGATTGGTTGAAGGACTATCCAATTGCGCAGAGGCATTTGAGCAGCGTCCTTTTGAATGTAGTTCAACTTGATATGCAAATGTGTGCTGCTCACCATCAGCAAACTGTCTTGGTTGTGCTGAAATAGAGCAAGAACCTTGAAAAACAATGTGAGGAGACTTTAGCACGGTGGACACAGTCAGAATTTCAGGTTAAGTGACACACCCAAAAATACTTTTTCCCATTCATAATGATTACAGCTGTAAAACAATGAATATGTCTTCAAGCATCAAAAACACACCCAAGTAATTCTCACTCTTATCAAAATTTGAACCACAGGTCCAGACAAATCTCACTCTTATTTTCAGGTTCATAGTTGTTAAAGGAGTTTTTACCCAAACACATGCTTTAATGTTGAAAAACAAAATGTCTTAAACAGTGTTTTAGCACTTGTCTCTTTATGCCCCCTACTGAAAAAGCCAGCTAGGCAGCCCACAAATGAACTGACTGGGTTGTCTTATTTCACAGTGTATGTGTTGGGAAGCACTCCAGATATCCAAAGTGATGTGCACAAGCACTGAAAAAGTGAGTTTCCATGATATGTCCCCTTTAAAGAGCTGTATCAATCAGTTATTTTCATGCCATTCATGTGTGCAGGGAGCCAAGTCAGTCAGCTAAGCCAGAAAAGGACTCCTCTTCAAAGGCCCAAAAATGAGGATTCCTGCGGGATCCTGAAAAACTTTTTTGGTGTATGCATTTTTATAGCATTCACTTCTCTTAATACATCCATGGAACAGAGAACTGGTGAGTCCACAGAGGAGAAAGCTATCATTTTGACATTCACTTCCATCCCCTTTAAAATAACTCTTCTCTGGGGCAACTTCTAACTTACCCGGGATGGCGTGCGTCCCATGTGGGCTGAGTCAGTGGCACTAATTTTTAGGATACAAATATGGCTTACTATTACTGTCTACTGTATTGTCTAACTTATTGTAAGCGACAGAGCTAGTAAGTAATCACCATGCTGTGGACACAGGAATGAAACTCGCAGGGCCACCTTCTGCTAGCCTGACAAGCCAGACCCACATCAAGATGTTGGGTCTGGGAACTCACCTTTGACTGAGCTCAATCCGAGTGGCGGAATAAACGGTTGTCTTTCAAATTCCCTCTGCACGCAATAGGATAGCGCTACAACCAGGCAGAGCAACAAAGAAGGTAGCAGAGCTAGTTGATAGATTAAACTTTTGCCGTATCCGGTCGGCAAAACTCCAAACACATCTTCCTTTTCTAAGAATGACTTCAGTGCCGTTCTTCGTTCTTTTCTCAAAGAGAAGCTTAACTCCAAGTCTTCCAGAGTCGCGGGCGCGGCCAAAGTCGATTCGAAAGCCCGCTGTTCCCAGCAGCAGCAGCCATAAGCCCGCCCACCGACTCTATACACAATGTGATTGGCCCGGCCAGAGTTTGGTTTTTCCAGTTCACAAGCCAATGGAGAGTTGCTAGACCCCCTGGCTGCAAAACACATTTGCTGCCGCTAGGCTGCGTCTAGTTTTCTAGGCTAACCTTCTGGGGCTTTGATGCCCAAATTTCATCAAATTCAACTCTTAACTGTAATGACCTTAAACAATTTTCAATGTGGTGCCTTTATTGGAAATTATAGAAAAATCACACTGTGTGCCTTTAAGTTAAGGTATTAAGTGAACAAGGTTTGGGTACGGCTTTATAGAACTGGAAGAAATCCAAGAGTTCCTCACTAGGAATATATGTGCGTTTGTACTGTATGTATGCTTGAGTAAATGTGTGCACATAGAAGATAAATAGAGCAGACAGAGATACAAAATAAATCAATAAAATGGAAAGAATCAGACGGTTGGTCATTTCCACCACCTATCTTTCTCTGCCTGCCTCCCTTCATCTCTTTTCCCCTTCATTCCTCACCTGTGATTACCACTCCAAAGAAAACTCTTTTTTACTTATTTCCACATCAAATGTCATTTGTTCCATGCATGGGGATAAAGATGACTGTTTTGGATGATCCAGTTGGGTGGGTTCGTGTTTAAAATGTGGTGATTATATAAAATCTCTTTTGCCCACATAGTATTTGTACTCTTTTTACTCTTTGAAATTAAAGAAATCCACCTAAGAGATGAGCAGTGCCCACTATCCCCTTTAATTTGTGTGTTGTACGTTCCCGCATGTGCGCACATGTGAGTGTGTGGGTGACCGTGCGTACATGTGTGCGTACGCATGTGTGGGCAAGCGTGTGTGTGTGTGTGTGTGTGTGTGTGTTTGCATCTGTTGGGATTTGTGTCCATGTGCGGTATTGTTGTCTCAGTGGGTTGTGTTAGCGTGTGCTAATGTGTGCCTTTGTGTGTGGGGGTGGGATGATCTTTGTTGCAGACTGGCTTTCTAACATAACTGGAAGGAATAAATCAACCAATTTTCAAAGGTACCAAACAATTGAAGTGAAAAAGGCTTTTCCTCACATTTTCAGCAGGACGTTTTAAAAGAGCACAATTGCCTTGAAATAATAAGACTTATGTGTGGGAATATTCACCCACTGGACCGTCTCCTTCCATTTGGCACACTAATTAAAACTCTTCTCAAAGCAAGTGTGCAACAACTTTACTGTCGGTACAGTATTTCTTCTGCAGTACAAAGTGAAAGCAGCTCCCCAGGCAGGCAAACTTACTTTTAAAGGTGTATGCCCTTGAGCTCTGTAATGTCTCATTTCTCGCACGAAATGTACAAACTAACATGCAATACAATTTAGAACAGCGTAAGCCCTATTTAGACAGGATTAGTTTTCCAAGGGAAGGTGCTGTAATGCAATTGATATGCATTATGTCTGTCAATCTGGGGAGCCATTCATTTAAGATAAATGATTGCTTGTGATTTACCTCACATTACTGCTTGTTCCTAGCCTAGAAATCTAGACGCACCCTAGCGGCAGCGTTTAATTTGCAGCCAGGGGGGTCTAGGCACTCTCCGTTGGCTTGCGAGCTGGAAAAACCAAACTCTAGTCAGGCCAATCACATTGTGTATAGAGTCGGTGGGCGGGCTTATGGCTGCTGCTGTTGCTGCTGGGAACAGCGGTCTTCTGGAAGACTTGGAGTTAAGCTTTTCTTTGAGAAAAGAACAAAGAACGGCACTGAAGTCATTCTTAAAAAAGGAAGATGTGTTCGGAGTTTTGCCAACCGGATACGGCAAAAGTTTATTCTATCAACTAGCTCTGCTACCTTCTTTGTTGCTCTGCCTGGTTGTAGCGCTATCCTATTGCGTGCAGAGGGAATTTGAAAGACAACCGTTTATCCCGCCCCTCGGATTGAGCCCTGTCAATGGTGAGTTCCCAGACCCAACATCTTGATGTGGGTCTGGCTTGTCAGGCTAGCTTGTTCCTGATATGTAAAAAGAAAGCAGTGCAATATAATGGAGATGAGCTGGTTTGCCATTAGCCAATGAGTGTGTTAAAATAATTTTCTCTGGACCTTTTACTACCTCTACTTAAAGGATTTTACACATGCATACTTAACTAGATTGCTCACGTTCTTACTAAAAATTAAAGTCACAACACCTCCTTTAATAACAGTAATAGTGTTGGCCTTGAACGGCTTCAGAGCATGACTCCAAAGTAAAGGTCAATCGAGGATTAATTGGAAAGGCCATCAAAGAAGGTCTGCAGTCATTAATCTCCCCAGTCCTTGCCATTCCCTCCCTGTCCTGCAGGAGTCCTATTCCTGCCTTTCTGCATCACTTTACTTCCACACCCACTGGCCCTTCTGCTTCCAATCCCATAATCAACTCTTAGTATATACTACAGCTGACCCTTGGCTGCGGCTTTTTGCCCTTTTGTGCCATACTAGTAGTGTTGCAGCCTTCTTGTGTTATTCCTCTGCCTGCCTTCTTTTTTGATGCTTGTGTTCGGTTTTGTTTTTTGACCTTTTGAACCTGTTTTAAGTCCACCGCCTGTTTTTTTTTTTGTTTTTTTAAGCTTTTGCGTGAGGTGCTTCAATAACATGAAGCTCACTGCAGTAGGGACGTTGCAAAAAACTTCTCCACATAATCTGAGTCCTTCCTAATTTGATATAGCACCAGGCCCTCTGTATACTGTGGTTAATCTAAGATAGGGCTGTTGGTAAATTGCATTGTGAGGTATGAAGAAATAAGAGATCGCTTGTTTCCATTTCAACTCGTTCCACTTGTTTTTGTGAATCAAGTGTGAATGATGTTATACTCGTTGAGTTCTGTGCCATGAATCATGATGTACAATTGCACATGATTGTTCACAGAGAGGGACCACAACTGCAGTGAAAACAGTAAAACAATATCTCAGCCCATTTCAAGAATTCACTTTCCTTAAGCATAAAAATGAGAGTTGAATGCATGAGAGGTATATTTTGCAATATTAAAGGGGTAATCCACCAATTTAGTTAATTTTTCAAGCCCAAGCCAAAATAATCATGACATAATCAATTTTGTCAGCTGCTCCAGAGACACAAAAAAGTACTTCTCATGATGAGTAAACTGAGTGACGTGTAAAATCACTGCCCCTTCAAAATGGCGTACATCTAGGGGACAGCGATTGAAAAGTTATAACCAATACATCTATCATAATAAAATGAATAATATGGTTGATATCTCTGAATGCATGTAGAAACATTCACTCCCTTCATTCCCAATAATTTTTTGCAGAAACAAAATGAGGTGAAAACTGTCATCATAAAATAGACTAATCTCCTAACAACCAAAAGCTGCCTTAGAACTATGATGTGGTTCCTTAAAACATGGAGAAAATCCTCAGATTTTAAATATGGCACCATTTCTAAGCAAGGCTTTACATCATTATTTCTCACCTGGAAACAATCTTGAATATTCAGAATATTGAAAAGCTGCAGCTCTTTTGATTTTTTAGTGATAAGAGGATGAGTTTTACCTACAATTTGGTTATTGTCTGAACTGTCTGTAACTAAACTACCGATTATCTGATGCAACTTGCTGTAAACCAGCTATGTGGTTACACCTGGGTCCCTTATTTATTTATTTGTCTGTCTTTCTTTGCTGTGCTGTATATTGATTTCGCAGTATTTTATTGGTTTGGTTGTATTCCTGTCATCACTGAAACATCATGGGCATTCAAAAAGCTGTCAAACAGGTCCTGCATATGAAGGAAACTTGCACATCCAAAACCTGATATTACTGGAACTTTGATCAAAGCCTTTGTATGTTGCATTGGAGCCAGAGAGTGGGAAATGCAAGCAAGATGACATCAGGCTGTATTTTATCTCTGGATTAATTAAATGTAATGGAGTAATTACTCATTGCAGAATCAAAATAACCTTTCTCACAAAGCTTTTAGTGCTGCAGGTACTGTACCTCAACGGCTTAAAGTATCACTAATGAAGCAGTTAATAGTCACATGAAAAAGCATGACTTTGAGAGCATTAAAGCAGTTTGGTATTATGACATATAGTGCACTCAGGGCCTACTGTTAGCGAATGAGTAACTCTCTCTGTTCCCTCCAGACCGACCAATGATGTACCTTCGAGAATGACACTTAACTGCTAAATGCTCCAGTGGAGCTGCTCAGCAGCCAGAAGTGGAAGGCTGGAGCTGTGCTGAGCAGCTCCCAGCTGTGAATGTGTCCAACTGTATGAATGTGAAGCAAGGCATTGACAGGGAAAGCATCCACGCTCAGCGAATCTGGATGAGTATGGCTGGGAAATTGACAATTTAAATGAAACATTAAAATAATTAATCAAAAGACAAACATTGATGAAAATCCAAGATAGGGCTTAATATTTTTTGAAATTTGAGAACCGCTATGACATGAAATTCTTTATCTGAAATGAATCCACTTAAGAGACTACTATAATTTGACTGAGCTCCACAGGCTATGAAAAATTATGGAAAAATGCTTAAAACGATGGATTAGTCCAATCTCAAACACTTACACTATTGTCCCTGTGCAGATATTACAAACACAGCGTGGCACAGCAAAGTTATCCTTCTCTATGTGGTGCTTCATTAAGAATAATTGGCCAAATGACAAGTCACCATGTTGCACAGCCATTTCATCAACAGTAGTCACTGTAATTGGGAAGAGGCTCGGCAGCAAGAAGAAGGTTACCCTCCCTAATAGGGAAGGAGGCTGACTTCAAGCCTCACTACTGAATATAAATATATAATCTAAATGCCTTAGAATAAGCCAAAGCACTGAAATGTTGTTTGAGTCGGACACAAAAGGCTAGGGTACCGGTGTCCAGGAGCCATGATGGAAGCTTGCCACTTCAAGAAATCAATAATGAGCCCAGCATGGTGCTAAAACTACATAAACAATGTCTGCATGACACCGGCAAGTTTCTATTCTGCTAATGTGGGGAAATAAAAGGAGAGGAGACTTGTCCTTGAAAACAAAAGAAGGAAAAAAAAAGGGTGTTTGAGGAATGACTGCACAGGAGATGTAATAATGAGATCAGCTGATCAGCTTTGCTGTTTGTGTGTGTGGAATGTTTTTAAGTCAGTGGAGAAGGCTCGCTGTTTTATAGTGTCATTCAAATCATCAGACATGACCGTGGGTGGATTTAGAAATATGTGGACTTCCGTTCTAATTGAGTTTAGCTGCCACACCCATTGCTAGTATGTATAATCTAGCATAGTGGCATCCAATCTGTGATAACAAAAATTCCCAGTGGAATGGGTCCGACAGAAGAGTTCAGGGACTTGGCCCTGCATGGGATACTGTCATTCCAGACATGAAGTGCTGCTCTTGTAAAGTGAAAACGTCGAGGAGCTACAGCAGTTCAGCCATGAAGCAATAGGTCACACAAGCTGAAGCATATGGAAGCTGTTTGTCCACAGTTGCACTCACGACAGAGTTTCAAACCTCCTCAAGAAACAACATCAGCACAAGAATTGTTCCTCAAGAGCTTCATAACATGGGTTTACAGCTCCACCATAATCCTAGTCTATATCCTTTGCGTTCCACTTCCGGGATTGCTCCGGTGCTGCAGGCAATTCTGCCAGATGTATGTATTTTGTAGTTTCCTTCCGCTTTTTTGTGTTGACATTTTGAATTCGGTGGATTTATGAGGACTATAGTTAACTGCTCCTCAGATCTCTGCATGGTAAATTGAGACAGCTAGCTAGATTATCTGTCCAATCAAAGTATTCTCTCGCATTTATTTTGCAGCGGCTCTGTGCGGAGTTTAGCACCGCCCATGACGATTCTGATTGGTTTAAAGGACTGCCATTAAATCAGAGCACGTTTTCCTCCCATCCCCGAATGTGGAGTAGCCAGACCCTCCTTCAGCACACTTTGGAGGAGGATCTGGCAAAGTGAGACTACCGTAACCCTAACCCTGACACGCAACCACCATGACAATATCAGGAGTGGTGTAGAGCTTACCGTCGTTGGACTCTGTGGTAGAGGTCTTCACATTTTGGACCTACCTAAACCCAATGTGCATACATTCATTCATTTATTTTTTCAAAACCAAAACCTGATACAAAAGGGACAATGAAAAAATGAACAATTTAGAACTTTAGCGGCATCCATCAATACCTGTGTACTTCCTGCTTGTTCTCAGGTAAGATCCAAATTTAAGAGTGCCCTGGACCATACGGAGGCCAATACGCACAAAAAGAAAACTAGCATTTTGTACTGTGAAATATTAATAATGATAATGAAAAATGAGTTTGCACAAGATGATTAAGTGGAAATCCAATTGACAAGAAAATTAGAACAATATGCACACACACACACACACACACACACACACACACACACACACACACACACACACACACACATATTTCCAGCTCGTTTATTGGGGCGTTTCCCTATGCTAATTCCAAATTGCCTGGCACGTGCATCCAATTTAAAATCAAACACCCAGGTTGGGTAAGACTTGGCTGCAAATTTCATGAATCATATGGAGATTTTTCTTATTTTCCTCTTATTGCTTTGTGCAAAAACAAATTTACAGTTTTTTTACACTTTGCTACTAATTTCAGAACCTTGATGTCATTTTTCAAAACTCAAAACGATCATCACTTGTAACACAGGCTGTCCAATGTTCAAAACATTGCATTGTGCATTCATATCTTTAAATAAATCTTGCACTAGCACAATCATTGGTTCAAAAAACAAATTCATTGTGAAATACCATTGAAATGTTACTTTAGATCACCCACACACAAGCTACCCATAGTTTCACTGGGTCATCGTTCGTACAATCATTAAATATTGTAATACAAAATAGGTGATACATGTTTCATTATGGTACTAGATGTAAATACATCCCTGTAAAAGTACTGCAGTAGTAGAAAGAATACTACAGACACAGTGGAATCATTGAACAAAACCTGAAATGTACTGATGAAAAACAATACAGTATGATCACAACATAGGTTCATTTGAATCAAAGAAAAATAATTAGCTACAAAATAGAAAGGAAAGACAGTACTGTAGAATTTTAAATGCAGTGTTACTCAACTTGCTTGTACTGTAAAAAGCAAAACAAAGAAGTGATTACTGTACTTCTACATGTTCATCAACTCTGTCTTGTGGATTTGGCCGCAGGTTCTCATCTATATCGCAATTAGCCAAACATATATATATATACTCACACATATATATATATATATATATATATATATATATATATATATATATATATATATATAAAGTATATATCTCAATCATCAGTAACGAGTTGGCAGAATTGGACAAGCAATTCCAAGGGCCTGCATGCATACAGTGCAGTACTGTCAATACTGTAAATAGTCTGAAAAGTTGTACATGGGACCATAGAAACAGTGTCTGATAAACAGTAGTACATTACAGTAGTAGTACATGGGACCATAGAAACAGTGTCTGATAAACAGTAATACATTACAGTAGGCTAGTAGTACATGGGACCATAGAAACAGTGTCTGATAAACAGTAGTACATTACAGTAAAGAATGATGATGAAATATTACATCAATAGATAATGTAGTCTAATTGGTTCATGCTCCACACTAATTGGTGACAATGAATCTCGTTATCTTGAAACTTTCATGATCTAAACATGGAATATTGTTTGTTTGTTTCCATACAACTATGCATTAAGAGTAATGCAACAGTTACTTATCATTTTGAGTAGTTGTATCAATAGATAGTTAGATGATTGTAATGAAATGAATAGACAATCATCTGCAATGTAATGTATGAATTGCTTTTTGAAATAGTAGTACTTTGATGTTAAGTTGTGTCATATTGAACAGGCGATCTTTTGTTAAATGAACAAATGGTCTTTGGTTTATGTGGATTGTATCCAAGCAATTGAAAAAAGTGTATTTTGATCATTGGTTGTGAGTGTTGCGTCTAGAGTTTTGAAAAATGACGTCATGGTTCTGAAATAAGTCTGAAATCAGTTTTTTACAAAAAGTGATTGTACAAAACTGTAAGAGAAAAACAATAAGACATTCATGCTTGAGGACAAATTATTAACATCATGGCAACAGTTTGGGAAAGTCCAACATTCCTGTTCCAACATGACAATGCCCCCATGTACAAAGTGAGGTCCATAAATAAGTTGTTTCCCCAGTTAAGAACTTCAACCACATCCAACACTGCAGATCAAATTTCCCCTTGAGGGACAATAAATAATTCTGAACTCTGAACCTTTGGGATGAATTGGAACACCAAGTGCCAGCCAGGCCTTACCATGTCAGTGCCCAACTTCACCAATACTAATGAAAAGCAAATGAAGAGCAAAAGACTGAATGGAACTGCAGCCAGGTTCTAGATGGATATACAGTCAGACTAAATGAATCGAACATGATCGTAAGAGATGACAAATGCAATCCATGGATTCAAAAAATCTGCATTCATTCATACTGCTTTACTGCAACGGGACTGCTTTACTGCAACGGGACTATGTGGTGGAGCAGCACAGATGCAGATAAAAAGCAGCTGTTCTCCACTCAGCTGTCTTTCTTAAAATATCTCTGTTATCCATACCTCTCCATTTGAAAAACAAAACAAAAGAGGAAAAGCAATGTTATACCAAAAACAACTGAACTCACTCCACATCGGCACAGACTCCAACCCTGGCAGCAGATTCTAGGTCAGCGTTAATTCAAACCTTAAGATCAAAAAATATGGACCTCAGCCTGCTAACCAGGCCAGACAAAATTACTTGAAACACCCTCCAATAGCTGTTTCCAAGCTTCAGAATATCACTTCCATATGTATCAGAAAATGGGTAGCAGAGGGAGACAGAAAGATGAACTGAGAGGGGAAGTGAATGTAGCACCTAAAAATAACAACAAAAAGATTCCCCTTCCAGGAGTCAGTTTATATTTAGATGCAAATGAGCTTTTTTTTTTTTTTTAAGTTCCACCTTTTAGCCACACTAACTATGATTACTATCTATGATTAAGACTACTACGGTGGGAGTTAATTCAACTCTGCTGTATTCATTGGCAACTTGGTATTTGAAGAATTTCTGTGTCGGTTGGAAACCTAGAGAAATCATAATGGTAGAAAATCAAGAATGTCTTCATGAAAACTGTATGCAGGGAGCTTAAGGTTATAGAGCTTAATTACATTGCATCATGAGCTGTAAAAGTTGAAAGACTATATATAAATATAAGACTATATGTATAGTATTGTAAAGTGTTTTATGTTTGTGATGTGAGCGGGTTTAGATCGAGGAGACGTAATGCAGCTTTCCTGACTTGTGGCTAAGCAATAAACTTTACGGTAACTTCGCTGATTACTTCCACGTGGCTCTGGTCTCATTCGGGCTGTGCAATGTGGCATGACTCCCAAAAAGTATAGTGACACTTTAATTTTACCCTTTTACTTTTGAAGCCATTCTGCTTCTGTTGAACTATAAAAAAGGAAGTAAACAAATGATCAACCACTGCTTTTTCTCTGCATCACACTTGATCATCTGAGAGAAAGCAATTCATTTTCCTTCTCGGGCAATATTTTAAAAAAGAATTTCAACTCAGGCTGCCATATATATTTATATAATATATATGCTGCTTTAAAACATCCTAATATCATATTCCTTTGGAAGGAAGTGGAGGAGGAGTTGGGAGAGAAACAGTAGGACGTTGTTTTATTGGATCATTTTGTACAAGGTAATGTAAGGTGACAACCTACCATGTGGTGTGTTTCTTCAGTGCCTCAGGTACGGGAGTTGAGTTGAGTATCTTTGTGTCCACCGGCTATAAAGCTTGTCAGATTATTATAGATGCTTCATTAGAATCCATTAGCTGCAGCACAAACAAGGCTACCCTTACAGAGATCTACATTCAGTCAGATAAAACGAGGAACAGAAACCAACCTTGAGGACTGACTGGGGGGAAAAAGCATGCAAGATGACAGATAAAATCAAGAGTCCAGTGAGTTGTGAGATGGGTGAGTTGTTTGCATGTTGTTGTGTACATGTCACCAGCGGATGGGTTTTGACGTGTCCATGAAAACCCTAACCTGACTCCGCCAGATGGATTGCTTTGCATTTGCTCGGCATATCCATCTGGGAACTTTTGGGAAGGGGCGAAAATACTGGTTAGCTGATTGGATAAACCATCTGTCTATCACCACATATCATCATCTCATCCGTGGAAGCCGCCATGTTGTTTAGACTGAACAGTTCCTTCTCGTTGCGTCACACCTAAACCCGCCTCAAAACCAACGCTGATTGGTCGGTTGTTTGGCGTACGGCTCTCAAGATGCCAGACTGATGTGCGAGTGGAAAACTGGAGCGCGCGAGATCAGGACGGTCTCACGAGGCTATGAAAACCCCCCACAGGTGCTGGAAGTCATTCCGAGCCCATTTCTGTTTTCCAGGGAAAAATTATGACAGCTTATCTCCAGCTAGTAGCCCTCTCGGTAAAGTCAGGATTCTAAGCTGGTTGCCATAGTGACGCCAAGTGAAACTGCGTTACATCATCTTCAACGCGACACTCGCTAAATCCTTTCCATTTAATCTGCAACCAAACAAAGGAATGTCTGCACTTTCTAAATTGTACACATAATGTGTATGCAGTAGTTTTGGGAGCTGCCAGTTTTTGAAATCTGGTCGAGTCAATTTAAAAATTGTGGTCGCTATTGACGGTAGCGTGGCTTTTAAAAAATCTATGGCCTGTGCAGAATGTCCTGTGTCGCACTAGTGACGGTTCTTTCTGACCAATCAGTGGTCTGCATTGTTTTAACTCCACCTTCTAGTATCTGAGGTGGTAATAAATAGTTACCAGCCACTAGGTACTATCCACAAAAACCAAAAAAAGTGAGTGCAGCAGAGTTGAGCCGTACATGCAGTGGAAAAACGGCATAATATTCATTGGATGGCCAGAAATACAAAAAATACATACTAATGCTCCTCCATGTTTACTGTCAATGTTGTGTTTTCCAGCTTGTTCCGATGCTCCATAGTGGTCCAAAAATCAATTAATAAAACTTTTTCTCAAGGCTAGTTTTCATCTAAAATGTTAATATTTTCTGAAAGATCAATTAGCAGAATATTATCTTCAAAAGAAACACTCTCATGAATCCATTTACTGGCCTATTAAAACCAGCCTTGAAATAAAGGTTGTGGGAAGGACTGGTAACCACATGCAGCATCAACACAGGCCAAACCAGGAAGTTATAATGCAGCTAATGCTTGCCATGACCCTGGAAAGGATTAAGGGGGTAGAAAAACTCTAATGCATGAATGAATAAGCACCGGATGTTTTGCACGTGATCATGAAAATAGCACAAGTAAAAGATGTAACAACTCCACGTCCAATGATTATCATAAAAGATAGCCACGCTAAATATGAACACTCGCTGGCATATTCCGATGTTTAGATCTCCACTAATGCTTCAAAGCCTAGCTCTGCAGGATGACCAGGCTTTATCAGTGTTTTAGTTCATTAGTCACTGGCTGTCTGCCAGTGTGCCAGGGCAGGCTGTGGCATATCATGAGACATCAATCAGATGAAAATCAAAAACATTACGCAATCCTAACTAAACTGATCATGACAGCTGATAAATGTTAAGCCTTTCTTGTTAGCGAATAACTGCTTTCAGTGTTGGTAACGGTTGTATAACATAGTGTTATGGTGTCCTTAATCCATTCTGTACTTGTCAACAAAACATTGCTCCAACAAACAAAAACCAGTGTATTTGTGGCACATGGTAGGAATTCATCTAACTTTTCAGTTTGGCTGCTCGTCCAGGTCTGAATTGCGAGGGCAGCACACTCCAGCCAGATCCTCCAGGTCTTCCTGGGGTATCCCGAGGACAGCCTGGATAAGTAATCCCTTTCAGCAGGTTGTGGGTCCGCCACAGGGTGCACTCTTTTGTCAGACCTGCCTGAAACATCTCCACAGGGAGGCGTCCTGATCAGATGCTGCAATCACCTCAACTGTTTCCTATTCACGAAAGAGAAGCAGCTCTACTTTGAGCTTCTCTCGTAAGATAAAGGACCAAGTTATCTGGAAGTGCACAGCAAAGTTGTTGTGGATTTGAAGCTGGAAGTAGCTGTGTAAAATGTTAAAACAACAATGTGTTAGTCCATTTCTCAATACTGTGGCTTACTTACCCTGTATGTGGCACTCAGCCCAAACCCATTGATCCAAACTGAAGATTTAATTCTTTTAAATTGGCTTACAGATATATACTTTCATTTTCAAAAAAGGCTCAGTAACATCCTAAAACAGTTGGGCACTGTAGTTTTTGGGAAATGGTACATTTGTGGGGACTATTTTCATCTGCATATTAATCTATGCTATTGAGAATCACAGTACCAGTACATTGACTTTGGGTTTGAATCAAATAAACTACAATGCCCATGTTTGTTGTAGTGAAGGAACTTGTCAATCATTGCAACAGTGTGACTCATTGATGCATTTTTAATAGCGTTTGGACAACAATGGCACACTATGAAAAGAGGAATTATCCTTCAGCTACAACCCAATGCTTGTTATGTGGTTCAATTTATTGTTGGTTTTGGTATTTTGAGTTACCAGCAACACAATAGAAAACATCCTTTCTAGAAGTGATTGCACTTAGCTTTTTAAGAAGTGGTGACAGACACCTGGCACTAAGCTAAACAACCCGTTATGCACAGTTTATACAGCGCAGTTCTTTAACAGCAGACCAATTGTGTGTTAGGAAACATTTATCCAACCAGGTTTGGTGCCTATGCACATATAATGTAAATGTTACTGCATTTCTCCACCATACACTGCACCAGTTATTCCTTAAAAATGCATAGACCTCATATTCGAACGTTTTTGAATTTGAAAGGAAATCCACATCTTAAATTAAATTAAACTTTAATTATCCCTGTGGGGAAACAGCCTTATTACTGCAGTGGGGAATAGACACAGATAAGAATAGATCAAACGTGGTGTATTCAGGTTAATGCCACAAATGTTTCTAGCAAAGGAACATTATTAGCTAATGAATACAGGGCTGTAGACGTATACACTGTATTTTTGTTAGTAGATTGAATCATGATGTCATAGATTTTCTTTTTCATTTTTTTTTAATCGAGTTCCTGGGTGGAGGAAGTATATGACAATACGTATACAGAACCAACTGGTAAACCGTCCCATAATCAAGACATACAGCATGAAAGCCCAACAAACTCACCAAATTGCACCTGCATCCATGTTGAAAACGATACATGCATTTAATTCATCAAGGTGAACAAGTTTCTCTCCAGCGACAAGTGATTCAGCCTTAAAGCCCTGCTTGGTGACTGTAGAGAGTCCCAGATCATGTTGTGAATAATTTATGAAACAATGTCAGTGCTTCTTCATAATGACTTCAAATGGACATCAGCCAAGCGTTAAATGACAGGGATTAATCTACTTTAGAAATAATAGTCCTAATAGAATATTGAATCCTCTGGGACGCAGCCCAACTTGAGAGCCAACTGTGACACATTGCCTCTACCTTCAGTGGGCAGTGACCCCAAAACACACTATTAAAAGTTCAGAGTGTTCAGAAGTTCACTGCTTTTGTTCGGTCTGTGCTGCGGCAGTATATTTCTCATGGGGCCTGGTTGTGTGACCCCATTGCCTTGGGATTTCTGGGGGAAGACGGGTAAAGCCAAGGTAAATTAACACTTTCAGCAGGTAACACATCACTGAAATTAATGGAATGTAGCCATGAGTTACCGATTGGTTGTAGTCTCCACAAAGCATCTCAGATGGTTGCCTGGCAACCTCACCATGACGACAAACTGCTTGGAAGTCACAGTGCCCATCCCAGAAAAACATTCCAGCACTTAACTCCTCATAAAACCAGATCTCGGCATTTTTGCACCACAGTTTTTCTATGAAATAAAAAACACAAGATACACTGTAGATCTTTTTGGTTACCTTTCAAGAGAACCAGGATAGCTGTCTCCCTCTGTTTCCAGACTTTGTGCTAAGCTAAGCTAACCATCTCCTAGCTTCAGCGTTAGAGTGGAATACATCTTATCTAAATCTCTACAAGTAAGCAAATAAGCTCATTTCCCAAATTATTCTTTTAAGGTTTATTACTGATACAGATTCATATGTGATTATGTTGTGTTTAACCGGCATCAATTAAGCCATGTTATGTTTTTATGTGATGGATTTATGGATAAACCTGAACAAATGGCCTATCAATATGGACCCAGTTAATTGTGTCCGCCCTTCAATTGGATGCTCGTCACTTGATAGCGTCACTGCAGAACCACAAAAGAAATTTGTAGTAAATGCTTAAATAATGTATGAAGGTTTGGTAGGAAGTAGGAAGTAAAGTTATGTCCTCATCAGTGCGTACTTTACAAACATATAATACACGCATTGCATATGCTAAAAAGAGAGCCCTAACTCACTACATCCTGATATATTAAAATGTAATGGATGTTTTCAGAACAAATGTCCCCAGTTAGACAATTTCAAGACAATCTGTGGACAGCAGAAGCACAGCCAACATGTAACATATGCTACAGTAAATTATCTATGATCTAGGTCTCATTAATATTATAACCACAACACAGTGAAAATAAGATATAATCATGACTACATGAATTGCACTCCAGGTTTGCCTCTTCACCAACCATTCAGATATCAATACACCCCCATCTGCATGCAAATGTAAATACGATAGCTTATACTGGAGTTGATCCAATAGAATAATTAAATGGCATGAGCCTCACGTGTGCTTGGAATTATTTGGTGAGCCTAGGGTAGAATTTCATCACGAGCTGCGGCTCATTCATCCAAAATCTTGCTCAATGATGCAAATAGTCTATCATTTAAACTCATTTATCCTAGCTTTAGGCCCCACCCCCACGCACACTCTTGTAAAAAAAAAAAATAGCTTAAAAAAATAAAGCAGGAGAGAGGAATCCATTGAAAACCATTCATTCATTACTCAAATAGACTTGTTGCTTTTAGCAACACGAAATTGGTGACATTTCATTTTACAGGCTTCCAAGCACATTCTCCTTTTAGGTCTCGCTCACTCATCCTTTATTCCCCTGATTCATTCAGAAATTATCCAAATGATGAGAGAGTGCAATGCTAAGTTCAGACGGGTATTCAACAGGGCAGCTGCAAGGCTAACACAAACTCGTGAAATATGAGATTCTGTTTCATCAAGTGATATATATCTTGTCTTTTTTTCATCCTTCCTTCCTCTTTGGTAGCTTGTGCCTCAGAAAGATGTTAATTGGAGCTTTGATCTGTGAGTCACTCTGGGTATAATATTTGATCCTCATGATATTTATGCAGCTGTTATTTATAATGTCCAATAATTGATCTAGGGTTGTGCTGTGATAGCCAGTCCCCTTTTGGATCCTGTTCCAAGACTGTGCACAACACAACACGTCCTCATACACAAACAGCACTCTAGTCTGATTGCCAATGACTCCCAAAATGACATATGACCGTTTTTATATAACGCTGTGAAACAGCCGCAGGGTGATCCTTTTTAAACACGTGATGGCAGTTTTAATCACAGGACCATTCTATTTAACGTGACGGTCAGAGTTTTAAACACGTAGTTAACGTTGTAAATCGGAACTAGTCAAGTTTTGGAAACACAAAACTTGCTTAAGTTTCAACAACAAACATTATTGGTTTGGGTTGGGAAAAGATCACGGATTGGCTTAAAATGAGTCACAGACGTAACTACGCCAATAACGTATAGCAGACTAACAGATTTAGGTCTGTAACAAAGACGGTTAATATAAAAAAGTGACCATTGACTTTTGGTTTCACACACGACACAAACACCGCTCTCCTGGGTGAAAGTCCTGTATTTGTTTGCCTTCTCACGCGGAATTTGGCGCTTTTATATTTCGTCACCTTACTTCCTCTTTTGCTTGCCACCTATATACAACAAACGTAAATATTGTTTGTTATAAGCTGGTTGCACAATCAACCTATGCAGCCATTTTCTGGGTAAGGACAGTCTGATGGCAACATACCCACATTTGTCAAGCTCTGAAGTTAAATGAAATGGTAATGTTATCTCTCCATGTTTTTTTATTAGTATATGTAGACTCTGATAAACACTTTTGCCAGTAAAGTGAGCATTTGTGTCAATCAAGTCACTCATTAAAAAAAGGTGTCAAATAAGATTGCTTTTCAATGTGTCAGACGCAATTAGGCAACGTGTCATACCTTTTCTCATTTTCAGGTTGGAGCTGCAGGTTAAGAACATTAATTAAGCTGTCTCAATGTTCTCAGTCAACAAAAGGTGATTACAGATTATTACGCAGAGTTTTAGTTATTTATAGCATTAGTTGCTTGAAAATGTTTAAACCCTAATTAGATTCACTAAGAGATTAGAAAGGATTTGATCAAATGTTATTGAACCCTGATGTTCAATTGATCACATTAAACCTAGTACAGGCCTAAAGCTGTCTTCTTCTACTACTTTTTCCCAGGAAATACTGTATGCTAACTAACAGAAGGAGTGTTCCATTATGTGGACAATAATAACATTTGTTCCTACTGTGGCATTTCACAGAAGTGTTGAGTGTCACACACTGGAGGCAATCCTTGCATACTTGAGCAAACAACAGCAACAACGGGACAACACCTACCTGTGCAAAAGAGGCAGCATGTTGGAGGATGAATCAGCATTACACTATTACACCTTACCTGATGTGATATGATGTCACGCACATGCAGGCACACTGATGGTGACTAAGAAAATGTAGTATCTACACCTGTTTTGCTTGGTATACTGAATATAAAACAGAACAGAGATTCAATGAGGCGGACATGCTGCCTCCACAAAGATAAGGTGATAAAAGGCCAGGTGAATAATTTTTTGTTGTTGTTGATCATGACCATTCAGTAGAAAACTTTCTGTAACAACATAATCTGATTTTAGGATTGGCTATCTGTCTTTGCCCAAATAAAACCGATGAAATGAGAATTCTTCGCTCGCATTGTGGTGAGTTCATAGCTGGAGAGATAACTAAGATAGTAAGCAAGAGATATCCCTTGCTGAGTTTTTTGTCATGTTGTTTTGTTCATTTTTGTTTTGATTCTTTTTCTTAGCTTTCAGTCGCGGTGATTTATCAGTCTGTTTTTTTTTTTTTACCTTTTTGACTTTTTTTGTGCACCACAAGAATAGTTGCATTGCCCATCATCCTCTCTGGTGGTACGATCCTTCTTTGCATTTTGAGTGTGTGTTTCTTGACCTCCAGTTCCTCTGAAGAAATCTTTAAGAAGACATTCTTGTCTGTATCAGCACATCAAGCAGTCCTGTGGGGCTTGTCAGACACCCGTCACAAACTGTGACTATGAATGACATCCTAGTGACCCCAGCGTAGCTGTGGCGCAGGCACTCAAACACACATCGAAGCCCATTCTTTCATTGTGGTTCACAAACACACACAACTTTTAACTTGACTAAACTTCAGAGCTGATGCACGTCGGCCTTCGTGACGTGTGATTTGATTGCTATGGAGAGCTGCCAGCAGTGTTTTTGCTACAGAGTTACAGTTCTCACACTCGACACACTCGTACCGGACGCACACTTCCACTCTAACAAATGCAAACGCACACACAACACCTTTTCTGAGAGCTTGCATTCCGGTGAGGGGAGTCACTCGGACAGTGTGTCTGATCTCAGTACGCTGCCTAGTGATTACAGAGATGCAAGGGCATGAAAGAGCCGAGAAGGCAACGCCAGGGGCGAGAGATAACACCCGACACTTATTTGTGGCAATATCATCAGCGATGGAGGCCGACAAGGGTGTTAGGTTCCAATGAGGGAGGTCAGGGTTATGGGTGAGGGATGTGAGAGGAAAAAGCTCGTGCTCGGTTGGTTTGACATGCTGCAGCTGATGTAGATCAGAAAAAGGCGGAAAGTTTTATCATGTTTTACAAGCATGGAGTGATCAAGCAATCAAATCGTGGTACTGAATCTAAGGTGGAAGGTACATGATAGCCTTGTTTCAGTGCTTCTCTAGATCACGACCCCTCGCAGACTTGACAAAGGTAATGTAGTCAAACAAGCCTCAATGTTGTTGGGAGATTTTGCAGCTGTAGCTCTTCCCTAATCATTTCTTTTGAAAAGGGTAATTGCAAGTTGTTTGTGTCAAGGAACAGATATCACTGCAATAGTTTTCTAATCAGATTTAGTTTTTTTTTTCATACGGTAATCGTAGTCAACCCTGGATAAAACCCCAGATCTGATTATAGCTATGTTCTCAGAGGTAACAATAACTTTCATGATTACTTTGTGAGTTCAAAACAGATACCAAAGTTTCCCAGTGGGTCTCTCTTCTTCTTTTCTTCTTTTTTTAATCACATCAACCACATTGTTGACTGAAGGGCAGCCAGCCTTCTCCTGACGTGTGGAGACGAGCCAAGTGCATGATTACTGTCCTCTTGACAAACGATAAACTGCAGCGATGGGAGGTTATTCAAATTGCAGCAAGGGTAGGGACTGCTGACAAGTAAGAGCGCAGAGGGGAAGACACAAATAAAGACAGACATACCTAAGTGACTGAGCTCATTGTTTAGGTTGCCAGTCACCGGCAGATGATAATGTTATAACTCTTTTAATTTCAGCTTGGACATCAACACTTTCTGTATATACTTATGTTTGCTGGAAAGGGTGGTCTGTGGAGAAAGTCAGTCAGGTTTTTGCAGCCACTATTTATATGATAGTAGCCTCTTTAAATTATTCTGATGGCATCTCTTTACCCCAGTTCATACCATGTCTCTATTGTCCCTATCTAAAGGCATATCAAGCATATAGAGGAATATAAAAAAAGAAATGAAAATTATGCTTCTTTTTCATCTTCTGTTTTGCACCTCACTGCATCTGTAAAACATGGTTAATCCAATGTTTTCTTATGCTCAATATTTGAGATTGGTGTTGACAGTGGTGTTTACACAGCATTATCCTCCCGAAACCCCAATAACTCTATTTGGATTTCTGTTATTTAAGTTTTATATTGGTGTAATACCACTGCTTTAGTGGTCATTTCTGTAATGTTTCACCATTAGGGTTGGGTATCATTTGGGTTTTTTCCGATACCAGTGCTAAAACGATACTTTTAAAATGATGCCGGTGCCTAAACGGTGCCTGAACCAATACTTTTAAAAAGATTTTTTTTTAAATATGTATATATTTAAAAAAGAAAAAAGGAGCACAAAACGACAGTCGGCGACATTTTAGAACGGCTTGTTTATTGCTATGGCCATATGGTCAAAATTAAATGATTTATTAAAAATGTAATAACAATAACTTACAACAATAACTTATTTCACTAGTAAATTGCTGGTAAATGGCAAAAGCAACCACTAGATGGAAAAAGGGTATTTTACAATAACTTTGAATGCAGCACCAGGCTGGCGAGGTGAGTTTCAAGTGAACGCACAGTCTGCGTTTTTCTGACAATGGCAGCTGCACACTGTTACGTCTCGGTGTTGGAATCCGCTACAGTGAAATACAGTCACACCGTTTAACGTTAGCTGTCAGCATTTTAGCAGTTTAATCCAGCTGCTAGCTAACGGTAGGCTAATGTTACCTTCTGCCATGTGTATTATGTTAACTAGCGTCACATGCAGCGATGCTTCTGTCGCCTCTAACATCCGTTTCGGAGCATCAGAGGGCAGCGCTGGCATTTCAGTAGCACCGAAATCCGCGTTACTTTTCGGTCAGGTAGATAACGGTCATTAAGGCACCGGTGCCGTTTTACCACCGGATGTCGATACCCAACCCTATTCACCATCATCAAATGTGCAAGCCAAATTTGTGACGAAGGGATTACTTTGGTAATTGTTTTACATTTGGGGTTTAATAAGCTTAGAAGAAAAAAAATAAATGTATTTGTAAAGGGAAAAAATGGTAGATTTTACAATTCTTTATCTTACTTTTACAGATTCAGCTGTGGGGACCACACACAAGTTGGAGGTGTATGTCAACAAACACAAGGAATAATGCTGTGAAAAACAGGCATTTGTTTGATATGAAAATGAAAAAAAGCCCTGGGTTAGCTGGGAAAGTAATAACAGGTTAATTTCAGGCTCACTTAGCAACCAAACCTTTTTTGCAAACATTATACGTAAGGAATTTGCAGAGCAACACTTTCAAAGTCTCTAGTTGCAACGACATGGATACATGGATTAATTGGCGAGAACAAGCAGTGTCAACCAGACATATAGCATGCTCTGTTCTCTACATCCTAGTCTGAATAAATGCCCATGCAGAAGGCAGTTACAGTGATGCTAATTTAAAATCAATGCAGCAGTCAATGAGGATACGCTCCTCAAACTGCCGTACCTGTGGTTCTGTTATATTGTTGCGTAGATAAGATGTGAGAGTACATTTCAAATGGAGAGGGGCTAAACTTCCTGATGTAGCATTTAGTCTCCGCTGCAAGACAGAACACGGTTATCGCTGCAACTGAGGTGGGAAGAAGCTGCTGGGGAAAAAAACAAAGGATAGCTGCCACTCAAGGAATAAAAGATGTTACACAAGCCGGTGAGATTTAAATGAGAGGAGATGTACTGCCGCTGCCCCAGCTTTCAGATTATGCATGGAAAGCATTAACCTGGCTTTTAGCATGCCACAATGGGCCCCTTAGCCTCTGTCAACCCACACACAGCTGAGTCCTGGCAACATCTACTGCTCTGCAAAACACCCTCACACACTAAATGCACACAAGCATACATTCATACACACACAAGCACACTCAACCAGACAACATAATGAATCAGAAACCGGTGATAAAACCTTTCTGAAAGCACTTTATTTAACTTTAATGACATGCATTTGCAATTTGACCCCACTGGTACTACATGGTGTCAAGTAAAACATCATTTTTGCAGTGCTAGGATTATTGTATTAATCTAAATCCTGGTTTAAAGCATGTCAGCCTTCTATGACACAGCACAACACACATCAGAGGAGAAAAAAAGAGAAGTCAGTTGTTAAATTTCTCTTCTTGCCTATTAATTTATTCCAGCATAAAGAGAGAGTTTGCCCCCCGGGGACTTGATTTGTTCTTACATCAAGCTTGGATGGACACAATCAGTGGCAAGACAGAAGCACAGCTGAACTTCTGGAACAGCACTGACTGTGCGGCCTACGACAAGAGAAGACAGAACAATGCATATGTGACAGATCAAAGTGGGGAACAGACCCTTTGCACTAGTCGTTTTTAGATTCAAGTTGCACAAAGGACGTTTTTTGATGTAAATTCACCCTTTTAATCAACCAATAGAGTCGTGACCCTGCATAAAGAATATACAAACTGTCATCCAGAGACTGTCGGTCCGTAGACAAATAGCTATACTTACTCCGGTGGGATATAGTGCATTTCCAACTCACTCGGTTGCATTCTGGATACTATAGCCACACTAGCGGCATGTTCTCTGGGGATGGCAATGTCTGCCCATCATGCGGTCCACTACTGAAATATATCAACATTTAGATCAATTGCCATGGAATTTAGTACAGATATTTATGCTTCCCAGACAACGTATCTTAATGACTTTCATGATCCCCTGACTTTTACTGTAGTGGAGTTCAATCTCTGACCATAACAGTATACCCACCATGCTTTTGCCTTCTTACCAAAGAAAAGATACAGTATTTGTGCTCCACTATCCTTGATCAAGAGAACATTTGCCTCATTCTTACTTTTCCATTACAAGTTATTTTATATTTCATTTGCTTGACAGTCACCTGGCAACCATTAACATATTCACTCTCTGTGACACTGAAATGCTATACATTTTTCAAATAGCCCTCGCCGCCCATTCAGTGACATATAAGCACATACTGTCCCAATTACATATCAGCTGCAGCAATTTTGCTCTAAGGCAAACCAGGAATGATACAGCAAGTTGCTAATTGACTACCAATTTAGAATATTCGATAAATGCATTTATTACACCCTTCTTCCCAATACAATGACTCATTACCTGTGTCACACATGTAACACAAGATTAACTCAGCTGTTTAGATATAATTGCCTTATCGATTACCTCCCTTGTTAAAGCCCACCTCTAGTGACTTCATTACCATATGCAGATGTATAATCTCGTCTGAAAACAGCTCGTCTAAGGAGTAATTATCTGTAGCTGTAGCAATCCCAAGCAAAATGGGATTTGCATGTGCAGCAGGGGAATCAGTGCACAGCTGCGCCTCTTTCAATTAGGATGAACCTGTTGTTACCCATACTTCAACCGCTAATTTCCTGCCAACGCTTTTCATGAAATTTCTACTGGCGGTGACGTCAGTGGAGATGAACTTTAATGATTTATATGCTAGCATATTCATTGGGGGCCTTTGACTGTCATTTAGCTGGGAGTTATTTTTCAGCATGCAATTCTAACTTTAAAGTGAGACTATAAAACTTTTAAGAAAATGTTTATTTTCTCTTGAAAAACTAGAAATGATAAGCAATAAAATGTGCCCTTCCACAATTTAATACACTCAGGGGTTTTGCCGATGTGACCTTTTTTTGGTCTGAAGGTGGCTAATGTTACATAGTCTCACTTTAACTAACTTTGACTTTTAACTAACTCCCCAAACTATGAATTCTCAAGAAAACCATGTTGGGCTTTACATACATTGTTTTAAGGCACTAGAGAGACAGTAGCTACCTCCAATCTTCATATGTATAATATGTGATCTACAAATTCAGGGTTTGAAATAATCAGTTCAATCAGAAAGTAGCAACGATCAAAGTTTTGGCCTCTCAAGACCCTGTTAAAAGATTTAGAAAACCCACTTTTAAAAAATCTCAACAGCTTTAACCTTGGCCTATCTGGGGAGCTGTCAGCATTCAAATGAAATGCTGCTATTTCTCTGCCACCAGACATATAGCCCACATGGAGCTGTAGTTTAATGCCTGTGCCTTAATGTGGGGAGCTGTCAGACAGCTGTCTTTTCTTTGCTATTTTATGTATAACATTCCTTAGCTCGACAACATATACACATACACACCCTGTGATGTTCTTAAACACTACAATGTGCATAATGTGGCTGATCAAAGGCAGCAGGGGAAGGCTGATAATGAAATATGGCAGGGGAAAACTGCTTACAGGACAAGTATGACTTGCCTTAATGCCAGTTTCGAAGTGAAGCAGTGCGGCCAGAGTTCATTCTCATTTAGATGATAATTCATTTTTTACCACAGTACTAGAGAGAAGGCGTTGCAGAGTCACAGTTGAATCCTGCAGAGTACATTTGGCCACTAATAAAGTACCAATCCACACTCAGAAAAGTTCCCAATATACAATACACTCACATATAGACAACAGGATATTTAGGCAATATGGTATCTCAAATTGGATGCATGAAAATGTGAAGGTGTTGAGGTAAAATTCAGTCAAGCACAAGAACCTCAGTTTAAATTGGGGTCAAGCTAAAAATGATGATACCAGTGTTTTATTGTCAGTATTTGTTATATAGTCAGATACAACAAAGGTTTACCCAGCCTTCTGAAGGTCAGGGTCTCCTATTGTTTTCCAAAATCCATTAAAAACAACCTCCAGAGATGTATAACCGCTGCACTGACAAACATAATCCATCATTTTAAATAGCACATATTGTTGTATTCATGTCTTTGCAACATAGCTAATTAAAGTGATTCACCACAAAATCAGTTTTGGAGTAAATTCTTCTAGACTTGAAAGACAGTTGTAAAATGATAATGTTTTGTCTTTTTCTGTCATGGTACTTGACATAGATTCAAGGTTTTCTTTAAGGGTTAAGGTTAGTGATATTCCACCAAAAATCTATAAAGTAGGTAATCCAGGAAAAAGAAAATAAAAAAAATAAAACATCACTTGATGTAGAAAATGTTTCAGGATGAGAAATGCATGTATATGCCAAGCACTTCCCCGCTTTCCAATGTGCTGTCTCCATGTCCTTCATAAACCTTTTATGCCAGAAAAATGTTCCTGTAACTTTTTCCTTGTGCATGAAGCATGTTAGAACATCATTTTAAGACATCATGTTCATTTCTCAAAATTTTTCAGGCACCATCACGGATGTTTATTTCAGGGCAGGGTAAGCATTTCTCATTCATTTCCCATGTCCGCATCTTCCAGGTGGTTCAGGGATTCAAACAGCAGCCTTTGAGCCATGAAGTTGCCTCCTATTCTACCAGACTTCCTGGAACCACCATGTGGGCTCCTTTGAAACATTTATACAGAATGTACATGAAATCCTCCTCTGCCTGTACTGTTGAAACAGAAAGATCTTCACCTATGTAATGTCAGGGTTCTTTGCACTTTTCTATAATTTACATTCTCAAGGTGGTGCTCGCATATGGCGTTTTAGGGTGAATTGAGTCACCTTGAAGCATTGCTGTGGGCTTGAAGCCTGCAGGGGCTCTCGTTAGGAGCTGCAGTGAGGAATCTGCATCAGCCGTCTTCTCCATCAAAAGCGACCTCTCTCCTGCTGACTCCCATCCTTCTTCCTCCTTATCCTGCACTGAGATATCACTGCATGCAAGCAGTGTGGAGCGGTCAAGTTTCCACTGCACCCTTTGTCTTCTTAGCAGAGATGAGCCGTCATTTTGAATCCCAACTGTTACAAAAATCATTATAGAAAGATTGTTTTTTTTGTCTAACTGCAAAAAGATTCAGAATCAAAATGACACATCTAAGTGACGAATATGTAATAAGTAAATCTTAGCACAACAGAGCAAAGTGCAATAAATACACCAGCACTTTTTGCACATAGCACTGTAATTCTTACAGTCACTTTTTAAGATCTAGTATTGTCTGTTACAATCATAAGTGTCCTTCTTCCATGTCTTATGTTGATCTTATGTTGATTTTATGTAAATGTTTTAGAATTTTTTAGTTACATGTTTCTGTTGTGAAGCAACAGATTTTCCCTCTGGGACAATAAAGTGTATTCTAGTCTATCTATGACTAATATCAAATTATGTATGGCAAAATCAGGTCAATCTGGCTGAGGCAAAAACTCATGTGTCATTTTCTCTTCTGATGGAAGAAGGTGAACTATTTTTTAATTGTTCACATGTACTTAAAGAGTAATATCACACCAGGCTGGAAAGCTATTATTAAGTTCTTGTTGCACTTGTTACCACACCCAACGATGATGTCACGGTGTACTGACACATAGCTTATTTTCAATGAATAGAGTGAGAACCTGTACACTCAACTAGTGACTAATCATTACAGCACCCGATATTTTTACATTTCCTTGGGAGATATTACAGTATGTTAAGCCCTCTAGCAATCTGTCATCAGCAAAACTCAAGAGTTGTTGCTGTTAAAAAAAGAAAAAGAAAAAAAAAAGACAGTTCATGCAACTTTTCAATGTTACTGTCCAGACCTCAATGTATGCTTACACTAGTCATCTTCCGGCTGTTTTAAAATGTGACAGCGTTTACTGTCGGGGTCTTGTTTTTGTCAGTATATACCTTAAATTATTGATGTTTGAAGTGAAGCTTCTCCAAACTGTTGCACTGTAGTAAAACTGTACATTCTGCTAGTCAAGCATTAGTCTACACTTGTAAAGTATCATGAGAAATGTATGGCCAGAGGAATGTGAGCTTAGTGTAGAATGCCACTGAGATTCAACACTGAAATGTGCTCCTTTTAAAGGCTGAGGTCAGTTCAATTTCTACATGTGAAAAATAACTACTTCTTCAGCAAGACATCGACAGATATTATATGAAATGTGACACCATAGAGTTAGTTGATCCCACATGATTTTGATACTTTTTTGTTTTATTTTGACAGTATTTTAAGGTTTGTAGTTGACCATTTGCATGGTAACTTAAAATAAAAGTTAAGTAAATGAGAAGATATGGTAATGACATGGACATACTGTAAATTATGTTAGCCTGATCTCCAATGAATACATCAACAGCGGCTGGTGCAACGACGTGACAGTGATCCAGCAGCATTGTTCTCCTGACCTGGACTATTTCATCATAAACTGCAAGCCTTTTTATTCACCCCGTGAGTTCCATTCATTCATTCTGGTCGGTGTTTACATCTCACCGCAGGCCAACGTGCAGGACGCACAGCGCATGCTTGCCGACCAGATACTGTGTGTGGAGCGGACCAACCCGGACTCCCTAGTTATTGTCCTTGGAGACTTTAATAAAGGAAACCTCACTCATGAACTGCCTAAATATAGACAGCATATTAAATGCCCGACCAGAGAGGAGAACATTCTGGATCACTGTTACACCACAGTCAGGGATGCTTATCACGCCGTCCCCCGTGCTGCACTGGGTTTCTCGGACCACGTCATGGTTCACCTGATCCCCGCATACAGGCATAAACTAAAGCTCTGCAAACCTGTAGTGAGGACATCAAGGAAGTGGACCAGTGAGGCTGTGGAGGATCTCCAGTCGTGTTTGGACTCTACTAACTGGGATGTGTTCAGGACTGCTACCAACAGTCTGGATGAGTACACAGAGGCTGTGACGTCATACATCAGCTTCTGTGAGGACTGCTGTGTTCCATCAAGCACCAGGGTGAGTTACAACAATGACAAACCCTGGTTCACAGCCAAACTCAGAAGGCTAAGGCTGACTAAGGAAGAGGCGTTCAGGAGTGGGGACAAAGACAGATTTAAAGAGTCGAAAGTACAAGTTTAGCAAGGCAGTGAAGGAGGCTAAACGACGGTACTCTGAGAAGCTCCAACGCCAGTTTTCAGCTAACGACTCTGCGACTGTCTGGAAAGGACTTAGGCAGATCACCACCTATAAGCCTAAAACCCCCCACTCCTCCTTCAATGACCGACACCTAGCCAACAACCTGAACGAGTTCTACTGTCGATTTGAAAGACGACCCCTCCCTACAGCTACAGCCACTGTGCTTCACCTCCACCTCCCCCACCTCAGCAGGGTCCTGGGCCCCCCCACCAATACCCTCCATAAAGGAAGAAATTCAACCTGCCAAAGACAATGATGGTGCACTTCTACACAGCCATCATTGAGTCCATCCTCACATCCTCCATCACCATCTGGTACGCTGCTAGCACTGCCAAGGACAAGGGCAGACTGCAGCGTGTCATTCGGTCTGCAGAGAAGGTGATTGGCTGCAATCTGCCGCCGCTCCAGGACCTATACGCCACCAGGACTCTGAAGCATGCTGGAAAGATTGTGGCCGACCCCTCCCACCCCGGTCATAAACAGACACTCCCTTCTGGCAGGAGGCTGAGGTCCATCAGGACCAAAACCTCACGTCACATGAACAGTTTTTTCCCCTCCGCCACTAGCCTTATCAACAAGGCCCGGAAACCACCCTGACACTCCACCGTCATGCCACTGTTCTCTCTCTGCTGTCATGCTCTTTGCTCTTTATATCTTTATTTATTCTTTATTTTTAACTTAATACATACTGTGTAAATATACTTATGTTGTTTGTACCTATACTTATAGTGTTTAATATTCAATCTAAAGAATGTGTGACATGCACCAACAACACCAAAACAAATTCCTTGTATGTGTTAAAAAACGTACTTGGCAATAAAACCCTTTCTGATTCTGATTCTGAGAGTTTACTGGAAATACCTTTATTTTAAGGAAAATATTACTTTCTGCCTTGTTTTGTTCTGCAAGGTCACACTAAACATGAATCCATCTATTACATCTACTGTATGATATTATGTTTCCCATTTTTCTTTAAAACATCAACTTTGATGTGATTCCACTTGCACGTATTAAAAGAAATACTGCCTCTGCTGAGCTGGCTTTGACCTTTTGAGCCTTTAAAAAAAGATGCAAACCGATTTCAACACATAAAGCGAGACCTCCAGGTATTCACTGTCTGATGATCTGATTTTAAAGGCTCTGTGCTCGGCTGCTCCGGTTCAGGGAGCTCTTAATGAAATAGTTTATACATAATGTTCCCAAACCTGCTAATTTAGACTGGAGTTTGGATAAATCTCCAAATCATACCATTAAAATGAGAAAAATGTTAGTGGTACATGAAAGTTTCTCATAACATTGAGGTTAAGCTTCAATTGGCTCGATTTCTTTCATGCATTTCATCCACATCATGTAAGTTTTACATTAAAAGCCTTCCAAGTGAGGCATTCCCTGTCTTTGTTTTAGCAATCCAACACCGGCCTCTGCTGCTGCTCATTCTAGTGAAACTAATAAGGACCGATGAGGACTCGCTCTACTTCACAATGGTCTGTACACCTCCTCAAAAGAGCCGAGTCTCTTGCCCTCTCACTACACAGCGATGGATGCTTCATCTGCAGTGTGAGTAGCAAAAGTCTTGGGAGTCACTATTAGGAGGAGCAGTTAGTTTGATATTAGGGCAGCTCAGGTTATTTTAGTTTGCTTTTGTGCAAGACTTTGAGCTCAGTCTTCATGATCCAAAGCTGGTCTTCTTTCTAGCCAGCTAGTTAATTGCATCCACCTCACGTCCCATATGTGCCTCATTAGGAGGCTAGAGTGAAAACAATTTAGGCTTTGGAAACCACCATTACAGATGGTGAAGTGACATAACAAAGCCACTGGCAGCCATATTGGAGGTCCTCTGTTTTTGGCAAGAACAGCTGTGAATGATGTTTTATTGTGAATTAGAATGGGTTTTGGTCCAATAGACTGCAGACAAAGCAACATTTTAGCGAGAGTAATCAATCAGCACAATCAGACGTTACACTTTTTGCCTGAATTCCTCAACATCAACACTAAAGCAGCCTTTCTGTATCTCTGTTTTTCTACACTATTTGCACACAGCAATCATCCGATGCACCTCCATCTTGGCACCAGATGTGGTTTCTTGCAGATTTCTGACATTACTGCAAAGCTTCAGCTCTGCTCTGTTCCCTGGTTGGCTCTGATGTTATTCTCTCCACTGTTTCCTTCTGATGTGTGATGTTTTCTATTATGTCCTCGTCTGTGTTGCTCTCTGATACGGCATGCTCTAAGGTGTCTTGCTCAAAGCACTGCTTTGGTCTACTGTATGTTGTGCTAAAATCTGCTTCAATCTACACTCCATTCAATGGTCTGCATCACTAACTGTGTACAGAATTTTTTTCTTTCAGTTGTTCTATTGGAGGAGGCAAATTAACAACCCCAATGATCTTCAGCACAACAACATTTTTGTGGTCAAAATGTGGCTTTCAACTCCTATCTGTTCAATGTGTGCGACACCATAAACAAAAGTGGTGTAGACTAAATGCATTAGTGTAAGAGAAGTCATAATATATAATCTAAAGCAGAGATTTGTTTTCTGCCAGTGCTTTGCTCCCAGAATGACCCCATTCAGGAATGGACTCAAAGCCATATTTAACTTTGATAAAAACGTTTGTAGTTTGTTCGAGAATGGATTTAAGCAGCTTCTTAATCACAGTGTGCAAAGCTTTGGGGACACAAAGTAGATAACAGCACCTTGCTGGGACATTTGGAAGTTTTTCTGTTAAATGTTACAATATGAATCATCCACTGAGCAGTCTTTCATTTCCTTTTTGTCTTTTACCTGTCCAAGGAGCGTCTGTCATTTTTCTTTTAATGTTGTCTGGGTACCTGCGTTGCTTATCTCATATGGTGCTGAATCATAAATATAGGGTCTAGTGTAAGTGATAAAATAGAGGACGTATTTCACTAACATATAGACAGTGTTGGGAAGGATACTTTCAAAACGTATTCCATTACAGAGTACAGAATACATGCCCAAAAATGTAATTTGTAACGTATTCCGTTACGTTACTCAATCTGAGTAACGTATTCTGAATACTTGGATTACTTCCACATTGAATTGCATTTTATAAGTAGGAATGCGGCCATCACATACAGCTTACTAAACAGGCCTATTCTGGTGTGTTCTTCTGTTCCAACTGGCTGAATGTGTACCTAAACAAGCAGATAGATTGTTGTATTTGTAGTCCCGAACTGCATACTACAAAAACCTAACCGCAGTCTAAGCTACCATGAGCTAATTTTAGCTAACGTTAGCTAACATGTCAAATGGGGCTAGTCTTTCAACGGCTCTGGGGCTAGTAAATCAGCATGTAGGAGAATGTAATGTCGCACGTCAACTATAAAATAGCAAGGTGACCAGTAAAACTACAGCAGAGGCTACGCAGACACATGATAAGTGGCATTTCTTTGGCAGGTTGGATGTGGAGTAATTTGGACGCTGAAAGGAAGTTGGTTGCTGGCAAGCAGAAGTTGCACTGCAGTGCACAGTTATATTTCGTTCTCCCTTCTCTTTCTTTAATGTGAAATGCTGTTTGAATTTCCAAGATAGAAACAAATTCCTGCCCTGGCTCTGTTGTGCCGGTTCCGGCTCCATCTCTACCTCTATCAGTGATCACGCAAATAGCTAATTTTTTTGTTTTCATATTGGGGCTTCTGGGAAATGCATGGAATTGCGAGAGTGAATAAACCTGTGAAACAGAGAAGTATCGTCATGTAATCCATTGATTTCAACAATGTAACTGTATTCTAAATACCAACTATTTAAATTGTAACTGTAACGGAATACAGTTACTCATAATTTGTATTCTGAATACGTAACGCCGGTACATGTATTCCGTTACTCCCCAGCATTGAATATAGATATGACTCATGAAAGCAGGCTCACTCTTGGTCCACTTAGCCCCTTGAGGGCATTATAAGAACCACTGAATAATGATTGCCCTCACTATAACATTTTTACAGTTTTCCCAGATGCAAGTGCTTTCTCACAAGATGACGGCGCTGTTGTCCACGGGGCCTGTATGGGTCATTCACTAGTTTGATGAACATTAAAACCATATCAAACAAATGCCTCAGCTGTCTAAACTGCCAGGTCTGTTCTCAATTGAACACTCCAGGGAAGGGAGTTGTCTGTTGTTGTCAGTATAGCACCCTGCCTCTTGTTATACAATTACTTGCAGCCTCACATGGGAGCTGCTCATTATAACCAGATTCTTGTGCAATCAGAGCCACTGGGGACCATGTGCCTTGCTTAATGGAACTTGGACAGAAGGCTGAATAGACACTCATTAGCTGACAAGTATTTCCAGTTTTTTCACAGGACTCAAATCACCAATGTTCAGCTTACACAGCTATCTCTGTTTATGCAACAGAGATAGCTCTGGGTCAAGCTCCAAAAACACTAGATCCTACACTTCTATAACGCAGCATCTTTTCATTAGACCCTCCTTTTCTTCACATCTTTCAAACTCCATGCAGCCAGTGTGTAATGCATGTTTTTTGTTAAAGAATTACAGTCGCCAAGCTAGAATCAAGATAACCCTGATGACGTCACCAGGGTGATGCAGGAGCTAGCATGACTAGCAAGCTAACAACAGCAGACTATTTTACAGGTTAGAGATTGAACTCGAGGCACTATCAAATCACAACTGAAAATTAATATATCTCATCCTCTTGAAGGTGCCATGTAGACTTTTTGACCACTAGTAGCGCTATGGATCAATCATTTCCCATTATTCCACTGATCGACAGCCGTTGGTAATGCGCTAAAAATGCACCAACAAAAGGGCTGCTAGCTGGAAAACATAACCAAAAAGAAAATCAACGGGGCACCTTTAATTTTGCATTGGAATGAATGGGCAGCAAATTTAGGTTTGATCTCACCTTCCAATTTTAGAAATAAATCTCCATAGCCACAGAAGACATTACACAACTGAGTAGTACTCCCCATTATGAGTAAACTGAACTTTTTGTGTAAAATCGATGGAGTTGTCCCCAAAAATCCATCTCCTCCCTTTGCTTGTGCAGTATGAGGGTGTCACACTTCTGTTATCCATGTGGAAGTTCCTTCCAAACTATATTTGGTGAAGCAAATTAGTATTATATATGTATTATGTACAGTAGGGGATATAATTGCTACATGAAACCACTGGGCTATTCAGTATGTAAGAAACCACAGCACTGCCACGCCAGAACCACTAAAGGACGTTGGAAGTCTTGAACAAAGTGAAATCATGATCAATTAATAAAAAGGGTTTGATAGGTGAGAAGAGTGGCTTTGCCCTTTTCTCAGGCAGATAATGTAGATTAAAGGTGGGGTGAGGTGAGCTGTGGATTTGTTACTGCACCATGGGACTCTTAATCATAGCGTTCATAATAGGAACCTCATTTAGTTGCCCCAGGCTTCTATGGGCTCTGTTGCCTTAGAACAATAATGCGTGAGCAAGGAGCCCCCTTTGAAGGTTATATTTGGAGAAAAAGGTTGCCGCAATGCCACCACAGACTTTGATAAATTATTTTTCATCAGCAAAGAGCACGCTCTGCACCTGTGCATGGGTCTAATGAAAGAGGAGAGGGCAGTGTTGTTAGCCAAACTGCGCGCGTGTCCGTGCGTGTTCATGCGTCAAAGCCAGTTGGTGCGTGTTTCAGTATTGTGTAACCCAAGGGATTCTGTGTTTGTCCTTTCGGCAGCCTACAAATGAGGAGAAGTTATTGAGTCAGCATGGGAGACAAAAGCAAAACATGAAATATGAGCAGAGGAGATGAACAACAAAGAAGATGGCCTTTAATCATACAATTCCTTTATTTTTAACAAATCCAATTATCCACACATCTGAGTAAAAATCGGTGAGAAAACTCGTCCTAATGTTGCTGCAATACAGCATTGAAGTACACAATATGTCAGAATATGTATAACACATTGTTTCATTGCTGACTACAAAAGCAGCTACTTCAGTCCTGAAATGTAAGAGAAAGCCAACAAGGCAAGTCTCTTGAAAGCTGTCAGCGCTTAAGGCATCTTCCCATCAACGGCACCCCTTCTGTGTTCTCTGCTGCAGGCGTTTATTTTCTCACAGTATTATTTTTTTATTCACATGGTCCCTCCTCAAAATGTTTGTGTGTCTGCGTATGTACCCCATTGAGGCATTAAATGACAAGCTGGCAGCATCAAAATAGACTTGATCGTGCGCTGGAGGGACAGCATTGAGTGCTTCAGAATGTGCTGACGCTCAGCTCACACCATAAAGGTGCTGCAATACAAAAAGTCAAGGGATGTAGGGGGTGGTGTGTTCGCAGCCTCGGGTTGCAAGGATCACACTTAAAGCTCCTACATAAGGTGCTTTACTGTAACTGTACCAGCTGTTGTAGGAATGCTTAGTGTGGGATGTAGTCTTTTAATGGCTTATAGACAACGATGGTGGTTGGATGTTTATTTTACATATATTCATTGTATTTATCTATTTATTTAGTTATTTTCATTATTATTTATATTCTTTAAACAGCTAAAGGTAATGATGATTGTATATATACTTATAGCTGCATAAACCAATGTATTCGTCCAGGGGGGGGCGTAGAACTCCACTACAAGCTACATACAAGCACAACATGTGACACATTATCAAATTACAAAAGAGTCATGCTAACAAGCTAGCAACTACTACTTATACTGTATATCCAGAAGACACGCAGCAACATTGGCATGAATTTTGAGTTGTTTTTCTGGCAACCTGATGAAGATGAGGCTAATATTCATTCTCCTTGTAGCTCTTTTCTTTTGTCTCCACCAAGTCCATACCTGGCTCTTTGACTAACTTTATCAGTCTACAGTTTGGTGCTGGGCAGATACAGTGTTTTTTTTTTCAAGCTTTTTACTAAAACCACAAAATCATTTCTTCCATTGCTAATATAGAAATACTGATTAGGACCTCTTTAATTAAATTTGAATCACTCTGTTCATTCTTGTTGCACAGCCAAATGATGGCACTGAAATGTAACTGCTCTGGGCAGCTACAGTATGTTTATAAACATCTAATATTATCATGTAAGACATTCGTGAGATCTTGTGAGAAGTTTGTTGGTCCTGTATTCAAGACATCCCTGACAGGTTACTTTGTCTCATCAAAAATAGCACCGGGATAACATGGCTGCATGAATCTCTATGCGACAAATTGCTTAAGTTTTCCTTTGGACTGTCTCTGGCATGTAATGATAGTCAAAAAATAACTCTGGAAAGGCTTTAAACGTATTCAATGCAATGGCCAAATTAGTCATCTGGTCCCCTAGCAACTGAGCACTCTTGGAGGCAGTAGTGTGCAGACGCTGGGAATCGAAGTTCACATCCGTTTCTGAGATGCTGATTCTTTTTGTCCAATCGTCTTACAAGTCCTATACATAACATATTCACTGGATATTTCTTTAAAATATGCATAGGGAGGGTGCTTAAAACAACCAAATGGCTATTAATTATGGATAATGGTCCCCGTTGTTCCGTCCGGTGTCTCCCGAACAGTTGGCAGCAGTGCCTTGGTATAATAGGCTGTCATTTCTTGTTTTGCAAACCTTAGAGGAAAAACAGAAGGAATGGATGACAGCTTGGGAGTGAAACTTTGAAGTGTACGATGGCGTATTTCTTTCTTCTCCACATTTTGTTTTACAAATGTTGAACAAATGGATAAAAAATGCCATTTTGAATCTGCTGTGGTGACAAAAAAACATTCCTCTGTCAGCTGCACTACATCTCTACTGTAGTACAGAGGGTTTGCTTTATATTTTATCTCATTGTGGTCAAACTATCTGGTTCAGGTAAGCAAAAAAAAGATTGGCATAGACATTAAAATAACACTTTTAGAGTATTCCAAGCACCTGTCAATTTAATATCAAGCCTCATCATGTTATATATATATATATATATATATATATATATATATATAATAGTATTACAAGGAATCCTTGCTAAATTCAATACAATCAAGTGTGTTATGGTCTGGTATGACCAGTAGCTTATGGTGGCTAATGTTAGTGGCTGATGTGCTGTGTTTTAAAGGATTGGAACTACAGCCGCGCAAGCTGTAGTTCCAATGAGACAACCTGTAGGGGGACCGTAGAGGGAAAAGTTACATAGTATGGCTTTAAAATGTCACAAACATTTGTTTGTCAAGTTAAGAACCGTACCTCACCCGAGACATGTTTGTAGTTCCCCATTCCACTTAATGATGATGTCTTCAAAGCAACTGACTCTAGAGAACCATGGGAAAGCAAGAGAAAATTGAAATGCCATTAAAATTCAATCACCACTACAGCAACACACTCCTGCTTTAATCATTCCATTAACAATTCCAACAACATCTTATACTTTGTAATTATTTAAAGCTAACCAAGATATAACCTGAGCCTGTGCCTCAATAAGACATTTAGTTTCTCATTCTGGCCCAAATGCTCATTAAAGTATATTACCACTGTGCACTATTTAAGGGCCAGATCTATAGTTTCAGAAACCTTGCCCCAGAGGAAATCCTCTTTTTGAAACCGAGGAACCTCGCTCGTTCCTCACTGTCAAACTGTTCAGTGCAGACTGTGATAAAACGCTGCATGAGCCCACTGCCGTGTGTGTGTGTGTGTGTGTGTGTGTGTGTTTGTGAGGGAGAGAAAAAGTGTTGCAGTCTTACTGTACGGTATACGGTGGGAGTGTCAGACAAATGCAGAGGGATGTGAAGGGAGGCACGATAGAATAAAAGATGTGTGGGGGAAACAAAAGAGGAGAGTACAGCAGCGAGGAAGAATGGATGTTTTGATGAAAGGAAAGAGGGGTGAAAGAAGGGAAAGAAGCACTGACGAAAAAGAATGGATGGACAGATGTGAGGAAAGGGAAGCAGGTGTTAAGAGGAAGGAAGAGCAAAAAAGTACATGAGGCCACTGTAAGGGGGGGATTACCTCTGGAAAGTCTTGTATTTATATGCACTTATCCTCCACATTACCGAAGAACACTTAGCGACAACTTGACCCCTGAGTCATGTTTGTATGAAAGTCTGTAAAACGGTGCCAGAGAAGGCCTGTACTTGGTCATGTTCACTTTACCCTCCCTATTAACCGACTGGTGGGCCTTAAACTGCTGAATGCTTACTTTACCCTACGTTTGGATTTGTGCTGTTTCGGCCAAGAAAAGCAGCACTAATGTACACAGTGCTATAAGAGGCACAGAGAGACCGGAATGGGGAGGGAAAAAAAAGAGGAAGATAATTCTGCCAATCTCCTGTGTTGGCTTTTTGGTGTTTGTCAGTAAACAGTAGCATCAAACATGATTTTCCCTTAAAAAAGAAATATAGAAATAAACCAAAGACAGAACAGGATCGCCTCACTGTCACGCTGAGATGTTCGTCTCAGAATGAGTGATCTAATAAGCTATTATCCAACACTTCTTGTGCTATAAATAGTCATTACTTGTCATGTCCAGGATTTGATTATAAGCCCCTTGAGATCAGCCCGCGAAGGCTGACAACGAATCAGAATAAAGCACAGAGAGGTTTTTCAATAATACACCTTCAAACAGCAGTTCCTTTTTGAGGATTTTCTTTGTCTTCATTTGTTTGTCTTTCTATTCCAGCCACCGCTGCTGCAGTTGACGAGCTGCCGTATTCATCATTTCTCATATTGTGTCACGTCTCTCGGAGGTGAGCGGCGTGGATAATCAAGCAAATCATGAGGCTGGGGGAGAGCAATTTTTGTGCACTGAGACTGGCGCTTCACTGTAGGTTTTTTGTTCTCTGATTTTTCACCCTGTGGGCCATTTGTGGGCTGCACGCACGTTGCAGTGAGTCGATGAAATTACACATGCTGATGCATAACATACGTGCAGAAATATGAAAACGCATTTCTCATCTGTCATCTTATGTTGTCAGCTTCCTCTTGTTTTGATACGTCAGTGCCCACTGGGAGTCTGAGTAATGAGTATGTGAAGTACTTAAGTGCATGTTTTCATCATGTTTTTTTCAATGTGGCAACCTTCAGTTGTCTTTCAGGTGGCGCCTCACTTGTTTTGCATAAATATACTGTAAACGCCTAAACAGCCCAAAGGGTCAGTCATGACGTAGGAATATTCAGCTTTCGATAGCAACCAGGAGTAATGAGCTACCTGGAAGTGACCTCTTGTGAGTTCCCTGTACTTAAATTCAGTCAAAGAACCTCCTGATGAACAAATTCAAGGTATTTATTAAATTACTAATTGCTTATACCCTGCCTGAACCATGCCCCCAAGATGTCCGCCGGGCCAATTTCACATAGCAGCTAAACAGTGGAATTACAACTTCTGTGTCTGTCTCATGATGCCCACAAATATATATATATATATATATATATATATATATATATATATATATATATATATATTTGTCACATTTAGTCATTTCTCACAACACCTGCGAAATAAATCGTTTCACTATCAGAATTTGATCCATTCAGTCCGATAACATTTGGAAAGTCTAGAAGAGCCGCACTATTATAAATAATTTAATCCCCATTCAAGTTAGCAGGACGCTAAACCAGAAGTGTCCAGCTCAGCCGGCGGAAGTCTCGAGTGACTTCCGCCGGCTCTATTGGCCCCATAGTGCAGAAGCAGCACCGAAAATCTGGGTAATTTTAACTTTTTTGGCTTTATGCGTCACTGAACAGCTCTCATAATGGCACGACAGGTAGGCTGAGACGTGGTGATTGTGCTATGAGGTCAAAAACAAAGTGTGTGAAACACAGCCTCAGGTACACAAGGTTCACTTTCCGACTAGCTTGTTTGCCCATTCATTTATTTGTTTATTGGTGGAAAATCCATCGCTGTGCATCCCTCCCTTGTTTTTTCATTTCATGCAACACTATCCAAGGTGGACAGCCATGCACAAAGGTCCAATTTTACCCACTCGCTCTCCAGACTTGGGTGGTGTGACTATCAGTTGACTTATTCCAAGGAATGACTGGAAAAAAAAATTGATGGGAAATCTGAACTGAAACACATACGCATACACATGCATTACTCTTACCAGCACAAACAAAACAGACACACAGGTGGCTAATGCTCTGGGGCTCCTTTATTTATCTGTATTCTTAAGTGGCAGACATCACACAGTTGTTGAATGCTTTCTCCCACAGGGCTGCTGGAGTGAAAACGTGTTTTCTCCCACCTTCTTTTCAGCCTAAACAAGACCTCAAAGTGTTAAAGTGCTTAATTCCAATTAATCTGGAGTTTACAGAAATCATGTATTACTCCACTGAATTAGCTTAGTGGTCTTAATCCTTTGACAATAAGTGCAGGCGTCAGAGTGCACCCACATGTACATGCACACATCTATGCTTGCACAAGACCAGTGTTCGGGACTTAATGTACACAATTGACTTTTACAGTCGGAAACATTTCAAATAACAAGGAAGATGACCATGCAAAATAAGATTGAAATTCAATTGACATAATAAGCACCTTTACTTTGGATACTTTTAAGTCTATTTTGCAATTTAAAGGTGCTGTAGGTAGGATTGCGAAGATCCAGGACTTAGCCAAAAAATTTGAACATCGACAACTTCTCAGTCCCTCCCCCCTTCCTGCTAAAGCCCAAAACGGTCTCCTAAGCCCCTCCCCCCACAAGGGAGAATGAATGGGTGTGCATGAGCAGTGGTTGACACGCAATTAGACAAAAGATCTCTCAATACTTCCTGCATCAGTTATTTTTACAATCTCCCCATAATGCAACTCAACAGCATATTTCAAACACCGTAGCCCTAGTTTGTAAAGGCAGCCTTTCCATAATTAATTTGCAGTCTCCAAGCACAAGCAGAGATAACCTGATGACATTGTCAGACTTTAGCGAGCTCCTCCAAAGCAGCAGAAGGCATTATACAGCTATTTTTATAGGATTTGTAGTACTCCCCATGACAAGTAGACTGATATTGAATGCTTGAGATAATATTGGTGGAGTCCTCCTTGAACCATTGAGCTGTCCGATCAGAAAGTGTTGACACAAAATGTTGACACATTGTCATTTATACTATACATTTATCTTAATATTGATTTAAGATCTTAAAGAGTCAGCAGTCACCCCAGAAGAAATGCAGCTGGCTGAGCTTGTAAAATTCTGGATTGCATTAAAAAAATGACAATTTTATGCAGGTAATTTGTCACCGATTACTGTACAGTTAGAAAATAATCTCTGCAGCCCCTTGCACACACAAACACAAAAGCACACCTCTTCAGTATGCTTTTCTGCTCTCAAAAGATAATTAACAATTTAATGTCAGATGAGGGGAATTAATCACATTATCTTAATTTCATAGAGGCTCACAAGTGCCCAAACAAAGATGAGCTTACTCATGTGACGCAGCATGTCTATTTAAGTCCCATAAGACGTGGAAACTAACTTGTTCCTAATCCCTATCTATAACCAGAGCACTTATTCATCCGACCTCGTTTATCTAATCTTGTTTACTGTACAGCTGCATTTGAATAATTGGGACTTTATGTTTCATTCTGTGGACAATTTGACATTAGCAGGGACATTAAGGATGAATTGATGCTGTTGGGACAGCATTAATTTCTACCCACCTGCCTGCTCCACCCACCCAACCTGTCTGGGTGTCGAAACCAGTGATCAATCTTGGATTTGATTAAACATATTTAAAGATGAGCGTCAGAGTGAGGGTGGAGCACATAACGGCTACTGTATTTTGTTTTTAATCAATGAAGCATTCAAAGTTTTCCATATTTTTATAGCAACAAGACTTCATCATCAGGAGGCAAAGTTTCTTCTTCTGGAAATTTGACTTGTCAGTGACCTTTAATATGAGAAGCCAAACAAAACCTCCTGAAATAACAAATGAGTCATACAGCTTCTACTTCAAAGGCAAACAAAAAGCTGCTGTGCACATACCGTATAGTCTGCATGTGCATACACGTCCAAACCCTCACACTGGAGCGGCTGGAGCGGCTGGAGCGGCTGGAGCGGCTGGAGCGGCTGTACCAGCGATGCAGGAAGCCAACATTTCATTGACTGTGATAAACAGGATTTGGTGTCATTTTGAATAAGTCTCCTCAGAGTAGCACATTGTAAAGATAAGGTCATAAAGTCATATGGAGAGTTAGTTCAGCGCCGCTCAGCTGGAGGATGTTGTCCGCAGTGAACACAAATATTCACCAGGATCCAAAAAAAAAAAAATTGGGAGTGCTAATCTAGAATGTCCAGATGTCTCAGACTGTGTAATCATATGATTTATTATGATTTGCTTGGTCAGGATATTTGAATAAATTGCTGCCCGGAAAATAACATAAGCTCAATTTTTATATTAGAGATAAAACATGGCTGCTGCACTTACATACACACCTCAGTTATTATCCAAAGCTATAATTAAGATGATTTACATATTATAGCTAATGTTGGAACATCCTGCTTGTTTTCAGCACACAGAGTCTGCCTGCACTGTGACATCCTCAGTGATTTTTTTTCTATATGCTTTTATGTGTTTTATTGAATAAATGAAATGGACCAAATCACATCTGAGTCATAAAACAAAGGCCTGCAGGCTTCCTGGTGGCTCAGCTGGCAACAAGACATGACATTATGAGTTTTTAAATCTGGCCAACAATTGCAACATTTGCATGACCCTTGGGAAGCCTATGGTCGGTGCAAACGGTAAAGTAGGACAAAATGGTGCAGATCTGCAAACACTGTGCAGCAGCAACATAAGACAAGGCTTAAATAACTTGTTTTCTCCAACATTCTATTTCAAAATAGCACTACATTGCACTGGGAATAACAAGCGAATGTGATGGGTTTTTTTTTAGCCCGATACGACTACTTCTCAAGTCAAGCAGATAATGAATGGATAATCACAGCTTTGTAGGCACCAACAACAACAACAACAACAACAAAAAAATCCATTCAACTTTGCAACACTCCACTCATTATCCCAGCAATCAGAGAAAAGAACTGTCATTTGTGAAAACATCTTACAGTAAGAACAGTAAATTATGTATTCCATTCAGCAGACACTGAATAGAAGATGTCTTTTCTTAATTATAGTGTAACAGTGTGGCGGCCCACATTTTCAGTTAAGGTCAGCGTTTCATTAATTGATTGAGGTTTTACTTTTAATCAGGAGTTGTGGGGCAAAGTTACAAACAGCTACTAATTCAATTCTGTTGAATAAAGGCATGCTGTTTAAAATTACAAATCTTCTAAAAAATCAGTGGTGGAAATACAAAATGAAATGCATATACAATTTTGAGTTACTTGCAGTTTACTTGACTACTTTAAATCCATGCTGTTATACTGTCTACTCTACTTCATTGAAGATATACATATTGTACTTTTTTTACTTCAATTATATAGATGACAGCTATACTTTGTAAATATTTTGCTACATATATAAAAATATATATATTATTATTATTTATTTTGTTTCTGTTTAAGATAATTTTTTGGCCATTTTTAGGCCTTTATTTCCACAGGACAGATGAAGACATGAAAGGGGAGAGAGAAAGGGGGGAATGACAGGCAGCAAAGGGCCGCAGGTCAGAGTCGAACCCGCGGCCGCTGCGTCGAGGAGTAAACCTCTATATATGGGCGCCTGCTCAACCAACTGAGATAACCCGGCCACCTTTGTAAATAGTTTTAAAAGTACAGTTTGTATTTATGCATGCATTATTAAGAGCTTTCCAGGTATTTTGTATTGCACTTATAAAGTTAAGGGACTCACAAGAGACAGATAGACAGAAGAAACGGTTTATTCTGACTTCTACTATATGAATAGCGCTTGAGCTCTAAAAAAACTGATTCTGAACACTTGATTCTACCCATAATGCAACTGACCCACCCCAATTGCCCACTTGTTTCAAAGCCCCCCCTCCAGATTTTTTGTCAGAATTTCTGCTAAACATTTGAATTCTCAAACTCCACCTACTCTATATACTGTACCTTTACTGTGTGGTTTAACCTCAAACATTTAGGCAGCCTGTACAGTTAAAGAGCCACTTTAAAAGTCTTTTATTTGCTTTTAAATCCCTCATTGGTCTTCCCCCACCCAACATCTCCTAGATGCTACACCCTTATACTCCCCCAACCCATTCTTTCAGGTCAGCTGATTAACCGTGTAAGCTCGAAGGGGACTGGGTTTTTGCTGTGGCAGCTCCTAAACTGCGGAACGATCTGCCCCGGTCCATTTTTCACTGTCTGTTTTTAAATCTCTTCTTAAAACCTACCCTTCGCCTTTTAACACCTGACATTGACATTTTGTCATTTTATTGATGTTTTCTGTCTCTTAAGTTGTTTGTATTGTACGCCTGTGTGAGTTATGCACTTTATGTTTTTTATGTATTCTTCTGTACAGCACTTTGGTCAACTTTGGTTGTTTTAAAGTGCTCTATAAATAAAGTTTGATTGATTGAGTGATCGAGGGTTATATGAATGAATTTAAACCCACTTTAGCTTGAGCATGCACCATGCCTTCACCAAGCCCTGCGGTATTTTGCTGTATGAAGTGTAATTACTATTTACATACATGCTGATGCAACACAGTACAGTGTGTAGCCCCCGTTCATTTCTTGCATTCTGCATGCATGGCTCCAACAAGGAACCAGCTGTACTCGCAATGGTACAAGTTATGTTACAATCGTGAAGTTTGTTTAGCGTAATGTGTTCAGTGTGGGTGTATTTTGCCATTTGACCAGGGACAACGGATGAAAACTAGCCTTCTTGTGTAACTCTTTATTTGTTCCTCGCTGTTGATCAATGGGTATTGCCCATGCAAAATAAACACTTAAAACATCTGGCATCCTTACATTTGCTGTATACAAAAAGCTGTCTTGTTGAGCGGAGGAACATGCAATACTAGCAACAATTACAACACTATTTAGAGCAATTACAATATTATTTATAGCTCTCATTAAAGCTATTGGGAGTTCAATATAGGTAAGTTGGCAGTTCTTGCCAGCTACAGGGCTCAGGCGCAAAGATATACTGCAGTCTACTAAATGAAGCTTCCAACACCTGCCAGGCTGCACAGTGCAGGTGAGGAGACAGTGTTTCAGCACCGGGAGCAGCTTATTGAGCATCTTAGATGTGCCGTGGCCCTAATTCAATCAGCCGTGTGTTCAATGTGACCATCTGTGATGTGTGGAGCACATTCAACCGCCTTTATGAGCTTTAATGTCGGGGCAAGAAGGGGGGCACAGGGTGGCCAATCCATCGGGCTAGAGTGCTGTCAATCTGACAATTGTGATTTCTGTTGGATCAGAGTACTGTCATTTGGCTGCCTGTTCTGCCAACCTTGCCAGCCCTTGTCACATGACTAATTAATGTTTCCATGACTATCCAAAATTCTGATATTATTCTGATATTATTATTATTATTATTATTATGTAATATATCGTTTTTTATATAGCCTATAGAAAATGTATTCGGATACACAATTTGGTTAAAATTAAAACAACTGAAACAAATAATGAATGTGATTATGTTGTGTTGTTCTATCCTATCCAATATTTCCTATATTTCTAAGCAGATTTTCTATGCTGTATTTTGATTAAAAAAACTGCATGAATTGAATGGGGGGCGGGGGGGCATTCAATTCATTATTATTCTAATTTAAAGTGAAAAGCAAGTTACAGTAAGATGTCGATCCAGTGAGTGGTTTCTGACCTGGTGCTCCTCTTTTGTCTTTAGTCAAACCCATCACAGAACAGGGATTAAACCTAGTTTAAAGCTTTCGTGACTGTCGTGTTGTTTACAGCTGAGGCTTTCAATGCACTCTTAATCTTTTCGCCTCCTCTTCTCTCTTGAAAATTGCATGCACAGCATCGCCAGCCTCTCACAATAAAAGTGGCCCTACTTTTACTATTATGTTAAAAAAAGGGCACAATCCTCTCTCTCCACGTCTCGTAACGCAAGAGATTTGGAGACGGGTGCAGTTTAATCTGGCCTGTAATATGTCATCAATGCTGTTTATGACTTGTAAAAACTCCCTCTGGGCTGAATGGGAAAAACAGTCCTTGACCTGTGTATAAACCTTATTATGGAGCCATTTAAAGGGAATTTAGAAGGTGATCTTTGACAGAGTTCGTTTACAGCTTGACGGAGAAACAGTTGAAAGCCTTTGGGGGAAAAGTTCACATGTGTTGCATTAGCATGTAGATTGTGTTTATTTCACTGGATACATTAAAGTAATGGTTGCTGAAGACATTGTGTAATAGAAGCCCAAAAAGAGAAGAGTCTTTAAGTCAGTAATGTCAACTACACAGCAACTTAAATTTACATTAGCTAACAATAGCCACCATAAGCTGCTGGTCATACATCGAGTGTATTACATTGAAGAAGTGGGTTTTTTATGATTATTTATTCTTCCTTTCATTTGTATTCAGTGAATCCCAATAGTTAGGATCACCGTAAGCCAAAACCACAAAATTTTCAAAGATTCAATCATTTATTGCTATAGAAGCTACTGGGAAGGTTTTGGAACGTGATCCGGGTGACAACTAGTACATGTACCTTCCTTTACCATATACAGGTAATCCCAAAGTTTGGTAATCCCAGTGGGCTGCGAAATTTCTGCAAAAAATATGATAAATATGCTTGCACTAACACACAAAGTCACAAGCTTGCAAACATTTTGACTGATTTCAATTGCCTTTGAATGTTTTACAATTTTGCAGCTACCCCCTCCATCCACTAAGGGTGACTAGTTCACCAGGTAGAGCATGTGCCCCAAGTACTGTATGCTGATTCCATTGCAGCCGCAAGGGTTTCAATTTGACCCACAGTCCTTTGCTGCAAGTCATCCCCACTGTCATTCTCCAGCTAATAAAGGCAATAAAACCCCTAAAAGAAATACTCAATAAAGACAAATTAATTGAATTTTTAAAATGTAGTTGAATGAGTCACACATTTGTTCTTTTCTTTACATTTTATATCACACCATTTGAGCAGCCTCTGCCTTTGCGTTCACAAAAGCACAGAAGAACTCTTTCCCCATCTTGTGGCGCCTTTGTGTCATCACACCCTGACTCCCCGTAATAATGGCTGACCTCAAAAAGTGCTCAGCTATTTCATGCATCATTAACACGCATCAACTGCGGACAATAATGAGGATAATTGGATTTTAAATGAACACAGTTCATAATTTGTTCCAGAGATTGATGGGGATTATTGATGTGTGTGCCCTCCCACCAGCCCAGGATTCATTTACACTCATGTCTCATCACTGTTTGCTCTTCTCTGCCCTCACATCAACCTGGTACCTGTGCATGTAAAGAGTCTTTTTCTTTGTAGTATGCAAGGTTAACAGTTTCAAAATGGGACAGCGCTCAAATGCGGCGGTGCAGCTCACCTGAGTGATGGTGAAAACAAGTTTGCATCCTTAGGGCCCCAATGACTGGGCACTGTGAAGATGTGGAAAGAAAGGTGGAACTATTTCCTTAAACTGTGTGAACTTGTGAGTGTCCACACTTAAATTCAGCAGTACTGAAAAATCATAAATTATTGTTTTGTGCCAGTTTAGCTCACAATAAGGTAACCTGAGCAGGTAGTAGGTTCCAGTTACTTGTCCATAGTAGCGGGAGAGTTGGCAGTAGCTTGCTGTGCGGCTGTCGGTTAATCTATTTTTTCTTCTTCTATTCCCTATTTGCTGAACTTTATTTATTTGGCATTTTACAACACAGGGTTGCACAATAAAACATAAGTTGTAGCCCATTCATGCTACACACACATAGCACATTTGTATATAAATATTACTTAGCTACAATACAGCTACAATATACAATATATAGAGTATATACACACACAAATAGAAATATATACATCTAATGCACCTATAGGAAGACTTTGATTTAGTGGGAAGGATGTATGGTAATCTGAAAAATAAGGCATTACAGAAAGTTCCATATAATTTATTTATGGTGGAGTGCGGAAGATGAGGTGGACTTTCCCTCTGTGTCATTAAATCTTTTTGGCAATATACTGCCCTCAGTAACCTCCTCTTAAAAGTTTTCCAGAGTCAGATCAGAAAAGGCACATATCTCGTGCAACTCCGATCGAATACATTGCGTCAAATTGTGTAGTGCTCGGGGGAATTATCTAAAATATAGATCAGATACACTGCAGTTCAAATCTTTGGAATCACCTGTTACATTTGTATGTTTGTATGCTTTTCGTCTTTCCTTCAATAATGACTTTGTTAACAGAGATGAAACAGAATAATTCAGACACCAAATATATTGTTTACATTTTTAATGGTTTTGGCCCGAAAAGAGAAAATTTTTTAATTATGCTCAATCATAATTGAAGCAAAACGGTGCAGTTGGGCTCTAACACTTTTGCTTTGGGCCCTCTGCAATCTACTCAATGGTTAGATTGAATAGGTAGTATGTTCAACTGATATTCCATGATGTTCCAATAGTGCTCACCCCAGACTAACCCGGTATTTCTATTATGAAGTTGTTAATGCATTTGCTATTTAAATCTGCTCACATTTTGTTGCTAAGCTTCCAGTTTGTTTTCCCAATGACGATGCCAATTTCTTCTATTATTTTTTAACTGTTGCTTAGAGGGTCTGGTTGAACCATTGTACAGCATTTTGTTGCACATGTACAAAACAACCATAACCCAAAAAACATATATTTGTATACATCCTAAACATATAGAAAAGTAAATACATAAATGGCTGCATATATTGTGCATTACTACTGAGTGACTTACCAAACTCTTCCCCTACCTCCTCTTCAGTATGTTTAGTAGACCTGCAATGCCGCCCTACTCACCTGTAGAGTTCGACAAAGGTAACAGAATCCTCATAAGACTTTTAACGTCACACAATCTAAAGGACTTATTGGATGTTGCTATTCATCTACATTATGTGAAGGCTATTTGTACTATTGTTGGGATTTGTTACATGTTGAGGAAATAAATCAACACAAATGGAGGTAGAAAAATGCAGAATGTCCATCACAAGGCACTACTGTTGACCATGTACCATGTCTCCACGTGTGTCCTTTTCCTCTTGTTATAACAAGACTGTTCTTTAACATCTTGGGGATTACAGGTTAATTGTTAAACACTTCAATCTGACCACTGTGTTCACATGAGGACACGGATCTGCTTTATTTAGTGTTTTTCTCCCATGTGCATCCTGCATAGTTGCCACTCTTTACATAGAGAGCCATCCATCTAAATAATTACCGATATTTGTCTCACTGTTTTGCATAGCTCCACTAGCCTACTCATGTCACTCTGTAATCACTGCTGCAACTGGCCATAATTATAGTAGGAGACAATTACACCGCCGCACTTTCACCTTCAGCAACATTTCACTGAAGCAAGCTGTTAGCAGTGCAGGCACTCGCAGCTGTCAGAACATCAGCAGGCATCCTGCTGTACACGTATTTCACGTTGTCAAAATTATTGCCAACAAAACTGGAACATTACTTTTTCCGGTGAGTGAAAAAGAGCCCAAAGAACCTTTTATGAAAAAGATTTCTGTGTTGCATCTCCTCACCTACCCGTCCTATCCAAGTCGACAAACGGTGCTTTTGGTTTTGACCTCGCTGCGATCATGCCCTTAATGACAAGTGCTGTGCAATGACCACCTTAGAACTGCTATTGAAAGCGCTGCGTGGTATGCTGGAGTTCAAACCCACACACGTCCTTGATAAGGTTGGCAAATTGCACATGCTTTATGTGTTTTAAAAAGTCTTCTGCATGTATCCCACTTTTACATTTCCTCTCCAAGGAGAAGTTGATGCATATTCCACCCACCCGTCACTTAACACTTAACACAAAAAAGAAGTGCTCTCTTTTTTGTGTATTGTAACCCTCCCCTCATGTCAGTCACACAGCAGATTTTTTGTGTTTGGTTATAGTTTTGTGCATGTTTTGGTTAGCTGTACTTTATTTCTGATTTTGTCATGTGTTTTGCTTGTTAATTTGTTTGCTGTGTTTTAATTATTGATTCAATTTGTGGTTGCGTAACTTGTTTTGTTATGTTGCTTTGGGCCTGGCATGCTTTTAGTTTGTAGTGTTGATGTTGTGTTGTGTGCCTTGACCTTCCTGTGCCTAATTAGTATTAATGCCCCCTTCGGGGCAGTGGGAATGGGCTATTTTAAGAGACTGACAGACCTAATATGTTCCCATCTAAGCCCACCTTCAACCTGAACAGAGGTCTACTCAGAATAACTGATAGGCCTGTCACCTGTGTGGGTGTTCAGAGGCTTTTTATATGAACCCACCTGGGGATTTAATTAGCGCGGTATTGTTTGCTAACAGTGTTGCTAACTATATCAGCTAACAGAGCTGTTGTAAGCTAGCAGCGATGGATTGAGGACATGAGGACTTGTGTCAACAGAGTGACCTTCACAGTCAGATAATGTTACACCTTGTTTCTTTCTGTTTGTCTTTCTGTTTCTTTGCTAGCTGTTTGTCTTTTTTGTCTTTTTTTCTCTTCCTGATGGCTAACTTTCTCTCTGCGGCTATCTGTGTATTTAACTGCTTGCTGTGCGGTTTGTTATGGAAACCCTGTGCTGTATCTTGTTTGCATGGACACTGAAGCTGCTGTCTTAACATACTGTAGTCCGGAAGAAAGCCCACCGAGGCTTTTAATCTGGTTGTCATGTGATCATGTGGTTGCTTGTGGCCTGTGCAGAATAGTTCATGTTTTTAAGCTGCGCTGGATAATTATTAGCTTTTTAATAGCTAATAACCATAATAATATTTTGTGCCAAGCTTATAGTTAAGAGTGTAAGTCATGTATTTAATACATGCATTAATTAAGCTACTTTATGTTGTGAACATAAATGTGAATGTAAACCGTATCAGAGTCATAGGCGTAATTTACAGGGGGGGGTTACAGCCCCCCCCCCAAATAACTAAAACTGTCCAGTCAGGCCCCCCCAAAAAAAACAAACAAATGAAGCCAAATGTAGTAAGTAAAGTATAAGCATACTGTATTTTCTATGTTAAGAAAGCACATGTGGAAGTCATGTATTTATGATATGTTCATTGTCTCTGGTTACTTACTGAAATGTGTTTTGTATTACACTACAATTCCATGGCAAGTGATTTTATAATTATTATTTTTTTTAACCTTGTTGGTAAAACGACACATTTACCTACTTTGTCTGTAGAATACTTGTCTTACTCCAAACCACTCCACTGCTAAAATGAGCACTTAGTTTCAAATAAAATGTAACAGCTGGCCCCTGTGGTTTAAAGGCTACGTTAAGACTGCAGGCAAAAGTGGCCCAAATCCCTTAAATGTAACCGAGATCTGTTTTATTTTATTTTTTTTGTAATTAGATTCAGACCACTTCCATATGTGGTCCTGAATCAAATCTGAATCATCTGATTTATTTTTATTTTTTCTCAATGCAGCTGCAGTGTGAACAACCAAGGCTGATTTGATGCGACTTAAAATTTTACGTTTAAAAGGTAACGTGAAACAAACAAACAAATCAGATCTGAGCAAAAAATCCGAATTAAGCTTTAAGACTTGCGGTGTGAGCGTAGCCAAAATGGTGAGAACTGCCACTCTTCTAAGTCCTGTAATTCCCATTCAATGCAGCTTTCACACCAATTTTCCATCAGTAGTCACATAATGCTGTCATGATGACACATTTCATACAGTTTTGAGCATTTGCAGGCAAAACGATGCTTCATTGATTATACAGAGGACTATCATCTCTTAAAGCGGAGTGTGATGTGAATGTATCCCTGTTTGCTTGCAACAGCGGTGACTGATTTCCCCTCTGTGATAAATAAATACAGAGTTTGCACCAATTTACTTTTTGACCTGTCATCTCATATGCATACTGTAAATCATCCAAAGTCTTCAGCACTCCAGAGAGAAATAAATATCACTATGTGAAATAATTCCAATTATGACAGCACTGTTTCTAATTCTTAATCCACTATCGCTGTAGAACGAGACCATAAAGTGTGCTTGTAGAGGTCTCTGTGTGCGCGTGTGAGTGTTGTAAAAGAGAGAGAGACAGATGTGGCGCTTAATGCAATGTTCTCTTGAACTGTGCTCTCTTGCCCAATCCAGCATGTGGGAGGAATGGAAGGAAAGGAACAGATTGATAATGACTTGTAAGGGAATCGCGAGTGCTTCTGCACACCATGCAAACAGATTTTCCTCAGCTGGAGGAGGTTGGTTTCAGTCAGTGAGATATTTATAAGGGTTATGGGTATTAAGTGAGAGAATGGTGCTTACAATAAGGACTGGTCGTAAATAAATTTGAAATGGCTATGGGTGTCAAAACGGCTCAGAATTCACTTGGCTTAAGAGGCGACTTAAATCTAATTTCCGCTATCACGGCGCCTCTGTTGGTTTAAATTTATCCTCTCTGCCCTGTAAACAAACAGGATTTTCTTGGTATTCCTCTCACTGATCCACTGGATTTCATAACTTAAATAATGAGGCCATTTTACAAGCAAATATATCTTGTATTTACACGTTTTAAATCTCTTTTATTGAAAGAAGTGAAATGTATGTGGTGAAACGTCACTCTTTCCTCATGCAACTAATTCTACAACTGGTCTTGCCTTATTTTCAGACCTGAAAAACATTACAGAAGGCACTTGAGTCCTGCATTTTGTAGTATTAGTATTCAATTCATGCAGCAAGGACAACATATAATCAAAGTATATTTGCAATAGGTTGTACCTTTGCTGTCACTTTGTATTTATGTGTTTTGGAAAAGGTAAATGTGGACGGTGATGACACCAACACAAATGTCCCACAACAACTTTTGGAATTTTCATAAACCAACATTTCAGGATTTAAAATTACTCAAAATAATAAGCGTGCAGCTGATTCAAGGCATTATTTTATGTACAACATTGGTTGTTTTCCTGTCTGATTTGACAGCAGTAGCTCATTGAAAGTAGTCATAGAGTGAGAACCTAATACTCAGTTATATTTGAAAATGAGTCGGGTAAAATCCTACAGTCAGGGACACGGAGCCTAGATGCTTCAGTGTGATTGAATGGTTAAAGAATTGTCTTCTCATGCAGCTTTCCTGTTTAATATATGTTATGTATTTAATTTAATCCTGCCTGCATCTCAAGCATCTGTAAACGAAAACCGTTTTGTGGAAAGTGTAATAGTGCATGGCTATATCATGCCTGTCCAAAATTAGACCATTACATAGTCTAAGTCCACGACGTTACACTTTCGGGATTGCTCTCATTCTGCCGGAAATTCCGCCGGATATCACTCTTTTCGGATGTCTCGTTTCCTTCCGCTTTCTTTGTGTTGTAATTTTAAACTCCGGTGGATTTCTGAGGACTACGGTTAACTGCTCCTCAGATCTCTGCAGGGTAAATCTAGACAGCTAGCTAGACCATCTGTCCAATCTGAGTTTTCTGTTGCACGACTAAAACAACCTTTAACGTACACATGTTCCACCAAAACAAGTTCCTTCCCGAGGCTATTTTGCAGAGGCACCGTGGTTCGTCGGCGCTTAGCACCGCCCAAGACGATTGTGATTGGTTTAAGGAAATGCCAATAAACCAGAGCACGTTTTTCTCCCATCCCGGATCGCTGTGTGGACTAGCCAGACTCTCCACCGCAGCACTGTGGAGGAAGGTCTGGCAATGCGGTACTACCTACTGTATAACATAACGCACAAAATGTGCAGTTGCTTTTTCGCTACAGCAAGCACACTTCAGCAATTGCACATACTGTAATTACCCCAACATCTCTTGGTGAAGTCCAATCTGAAACAGCCATTTATTTTTGAACTGGGAGAGGGCGTTTTTACCCAAAAAACATCATCTTTGTCGCTAACATTCATATTATTGATATCATTCTCTATATACAGTAGCATGAATGTGTTAACACCTTTTTTCTTTTTCTTTTTTTTTTAAATGTGGTGGAATGCCCAATCTAAAGATTGAATACAAGAACAAATTACATGTTTGTTTTACATGAGTACTGTTTTGTTTGGAAGTCCTTGTCTTAGAAATACATTTAGCATCTATTTAGAAGACAGTAAAATGCTGACACACTATAACAGGTTGCATCAATTTACAGTTTAGAGAAGGGGGTAAAAGTAACTATAAAAGTATCAGTGTTTTGGAACTAAATAAATCAACTTGGAATGGGCAGGAAGTTGGACATAAGGGTAAATGTTTTTTGGAAAGACAGGCCTCTAAAGACGTTCTTCAGAGAATGATGGTTTAAAGGTCCAGTGTGTAACATGTTTAGTTGTTCATTATCAAAATCTGTGCTGCCCGTTCACAAACTTGTCCTTTTTTTTATCAGTATTTACCTCCACCATCAATTCCAAGTATTCCTTTTGGCTTGAAATTTTACATTTGAATGAACTGGGGTAGACGCTCCATATTCATGCACCATCTTGAAATACGTTAGCCGGTAAGGGACATACAGGATATACTGCTCCGCCTTTTGCATTTTCGCTGTCACATGATGAACTCACAGATGCTGCTAATGGGTATCGTAGCTAGTTTGAAGAAGGAAACATGGAGGACCACACGTATTCAAAATCCAAATTTCAGGAACAGGAGTCTTCTTCTTCGCCCAGAAAAAGGATATTGAAAAGAGCAAGGGACCGGCTTTTTGAAGTGTGAAGGCTACCGTAGCTGTAATACCTACTTTTTAACTGTATGGTGCGAGAGAGTTGATTGCGATATATGATCTCAGCGCTAGATGGGAGAAATTCCCACACATTGGACCTTTTTAAGAAGCTCCTTGGAGAGAGAGATGTGGGGGGGAAAAAGCGCCGTCTTTGGGAGACGGACCAATCCGAAACGTTTTCTGCTATAAGAGACAGTAAAGAGAAGGAGAGAGGCCATTGTTGCAATAGAAGGGACGCAAAGTATGTTGTGAAGCTGGTGAGTGTATGTGGCAGTCTGCACAAAGTTAGCAGAAGGACTCCTCCAGCTAACCCCTGTGTAAATTGACACTGTCCTTTGTGTGGCAGTGAAGCATTGTGGGAGTGTGGACGACTTGGGACTCCAGTCACGTTCTCGGAGCCATTACAGAGGTATCTGACTGACTGCCAGAGACAGACACAGACAGACAGCTTAGTCCGGACTTGTGTTGGATGTTGGATTGGCACTGCCATTGTGTGGCACTGAAATGATCTGGGACTGCAGACTTGGAACGCAGCTCACACATGCAAAGTGCACACAAATCCGGAGCAGCAGAGATGATGGCATGTGTGTATACAGCTGCCAGAAAGCAAATGGACAGCATTAGAATAGAAGAATTAAGAGGCAGCGGCTGAAGCATTAGGATCCATTACAGCAGACTCCCAGAACAAGTTGTCCAAGATATTACACCCTTATTTCTGTTATTTAGTTTAGTTTATGGTTTATTATAATTAAATTAAATTTAATGTGTCTTTATTTTATGTTGGGAAGCGATGTGGTGGGTTTGCTGTACTGTTACTGAGGTAGAACATTATTGAAAGGATAAAGGGAAAACTAAACACTTCAGTCTAGGAAATGGTATTATATGCCATGCATTTCTGGGCCTGTAGATTATTTTATTGTTATGAATAACGTGTCCCCAAAAAGATAAATAATTTTTTATATATATAATTTTTTTTATTATTTTAAGTCCAGATATTACCAACCCAACGATGGAGTCAATGGACTGTGGAGTTTACAATCTGTGACTGAAGAAATAGGAAAAAAACAAATAAAAAAACGTTACACACTACAAAGACCAAAATGCAATGCATTCAGAAGACATTATGGGGGATATCAAGGATTTGCTGCTTTTTTTTTTTTTTTTTTTTTTTTTTAGGTGCTAGTCAAATTGGCTTTGTCATTAATTTACAAAAGGACTACAGCAAGGATTTGTGCAGCTGAAATGCTTGGCACAGCTCAAAAGTACGCTTTTCATCTCATGCAATATGTATTTTAAGGCCTTTTTATGTTCAGAGGAACAAAATATGTGACAAATTCTTTTTTCATACAAATAGCCGCTGCACCGGAGTCATCACTGGTGACTGACCAATTTGTCGCATAGTTAATGCCTGAGAAAAGCAACATGCCGTTCATGCTGTATTGCACAAGCGTTGCTTAAAAAAGTTGAGTTAAGTTCACATTGTCTTGTTCCAGCTTCCTTCCTTTGCTCGCATCCTTTTCATCCTCGCCCTTCAGTCAGTCCTGAGATAATCACCATCACTTGATACAGGGCCGAGCTCATGACAATTCTTATGTCTAGGCAATTTGAGTACGTAGCCCCAGAGATGCTTCATCCTACGTAGGCCTGTTTTTTCTCTCACAAAGACATGTTTTGATGGAAGCCCCTATCTCTAATAAATGTATTTAGCCAACAGATGTGCGCCTCCATTCTCTTTCTTTTCTTTCTTTCTTTCTCCTTTTCTTTTCTTTTCTTTCCGGACTGAAAAAAGCCCTTATGGGAACTGTATGAAATCACAAACTGCAATTACAAGTAGATGAGGCAGGGTGAAGGAAAATGGGCACAGCACAAACTGTATTACAGCGCCTCATCGTGAAACACCTCCAGGAGCCCACTGATGATGGATTCTGTGTATTACAGTGTGAGAGTGCAGGGGTTGACTTTTCCTTTAAGGGTCAGTGTATTGGAATGCTTTCTTATTCAATCAAATGTACTGTGTTTTGGACAATATTGCATACCGGAGCTGCCGTTATTATGCTGGGTAACTTCTATAACTTCACATTCATCTTGATTCCTTGGTATAATTTCTGAAACAAGGGACGGTTGGTAGCATCTGTGTAGTGTAACTGATGTGTTTGTGGCTCTCTAAATCATCGTAAGCGTTTTTATTTTGAAGAGCATCAGTTAGGGTTGGGCGGTATCCCAATTATGATACCGTCAAACCTCCTCCCTATTTTACCGCAGCATACGGTATTACCGTGACTAATTAAAAATGATGACGTAAGGCTCAGACGGCGTCACCAAACTGTTGGCTTGTGCACCGTTCAGAAACTGAATACCAAACACTAATACTGAAACAATAACATAACAACAACTTACAAAAAACTACTTTCTCCTCCACACTGTCACGTGATGACAACCACACATAACTGCATAAATTATATTTTGTGGAGTGCAAGCGGGGCAGACGTGTGCTGGGGGGGGGGCAGCAGCGTGTGGACAAACTGCTGCCGGTTGGCGAGGAAAATCCTGTTTGCCTCCACAACCAGCGCCCAATAGTCTCTGGAGGAAGGGTGGGGGGGGGGGAGCAGGCCAGTGCGGTGCACACGGGTGCTGGAAACTGCCGCAGGAAAATGTGGGCGAAGAGGAATGAGGGATCCGCCGCGCCCAGCACAGCCACCATCCTCTCGGTTAACTCGGACGGCTTGCTGTCGCCAAGGCCGTTCAGGGACAGCAGGCGGTCTGCTTTCTCCAGCTACGACAGTTCAAAGAGTTCCAACAGGAATGTTTTGAGTGCGTGGAGGAAGAGGAGGAGGCGGAGGAGCCTCTAACAGCGCCATAGCCCTGGCTGCTGTTGAGGCATCTAAGGCCGATACCACGTGGAAATACTTTGTAACGTCCTGTGTTATTCCTCTCAGCTGGAACTGGGCCTCGATGTGCTGAAACAACGGCCGTGGGTTGTGCTGCCAAAAGTCCGGTAACTTGATGGTGGCCGCCGACATTAGCCGCGCCGCTAGCACAGCAACAGCATTTTCACCACCGTCGTCGTTTGACATAATTCAGCCGGAACTCGTATATCATAACGCCTCTCCCTTAAAGGTACAGTACCGTGGTGAATGTCTCTTTCAGTCTTACTTGTGGGTCACCACAATTTAATATTTAATCCTTGTCTCCTATATAAGTGCATTGCAATTTAATGACGGTATTGAAACTGATACCGTTGCTATTTTTAGACCCAGCGGTATACCATATTACCGCCCAACCCTAGCAACCTTGCATCAGCTTTCAATTGGCCGTTACAGTAGGTAAAGGGATAAATATTAGTCATTGATCTACACTGTAGGCTAATTAATTTTAGTCTGGCTTATCAGGTTTAAACTCTGGTTTAAAATGTGAGCGTCAGAATTCTTGCTGTTTGCGTTGCTAGGCAACATCTAGTTAAACAGGAAGGGGTCCACCAGGAGTCTGTTCTACCAAAAAAATCACTACGTCCTGTATTATCTTGTGAAATGTGTGTAACAGAGCCAGCTAATTGAGCAGTCAGTAGTTGAACTAATTGCGTCCCATGAACGGTTATATTTACATTCATTATTTAAATTATTACCTACATTAATTGGAAAAACGGCTTGAATCAGATTATTAAGAAATACCGGAAGCAACTAGAACCTATATATGTATTGAATCTATTACATGTATAGCTAATACAATTCTATGCGTAGCATGGCAGATAGTAGCTATAGGCTATATTGGTGGCAATAATAAATGAAGTCAATTCAAGTGGGCTTTCTTTCAAAATTGGCAACATGACAAATATTTGGCCTTAAATTATTCTATTTAGCAATCAAAATAACGGATTCAGAATGAGCGCTCAATAATTCGTAGAGGAGCAGTCGCAATTAACATTTTGAATGAAATGGATGAACACTAGAAGTGCCGGAATTCCATAAGTACTAGAACTGCTGTGAGCGGTCATTTTGACCACCAGATTCCAAACTCTATGTCTCATGATAAATACCTAATTGTGATTATTGATGCATGTATTGTGTTAGGATATCCTCAGGAAAACGAAATAACCCCAAAATGTACATTTTAACGAGTTTAATTATACATTTGAGTAGTAGGCCTAATAGGCTACGTGTTTCAATAAGTCATATCATGGCATAGTAAACTGTAATTATTTCATAGGCTACATTCATATCCAAAAAATATGGTATGGAAATTCATTCAACATAACTCATAACGGGCCAATAACACCTAATAAGTATCTTATTTGAACATTTATAACCTAACCTGGCACTGCCTCCGTTTTTGCGTCTGCTGTGGTGCGGAGCGCTGCTCGGACCGTGCGCCGCTGCCCTCTTTTCCTCCATAAACTCCGCTCTCAGTTCCTCTGCCAGTTGCTGCATGAACTTCCTCCGGGCAATTTTACTGCTGGTGCACTCCTTGGAGGGGACGTGTGCAATGATTCCAGCCAGTTGTAGGATGTATAAAGTAATATGAACACGTAGACGGCCGCCGGCTTGCCTTCTGATTCAGAACAGAGGCCCTCCACGCCGTATTTATTGTAGTAGCCTACGTTACCGAGTCTGGCTTTGCCTTCGGGCCATCGGTGATGCCCACACTTGTTAGTCAAGACCGCTAGTTGCGTTTCTCTGACAGAGACGATGATAGTTCCTAGCAACCATTATGCATCTTCAACCGGGCGAAAGATTAAAAAGAATACCGCGAAAATCCGAGCGGTCAATATGACCGTGTATGGCCAAAATAGGTAAAAGTGATAGTATTTTTGTGTAATGTGTATAAAAACTATTTTTTTAAATCAAAATATAGACTCTTTTAGGGAAAGTCAGGTAGCAGCAGGATTGTATTTTTCTTAATTCAGTAAAGTTCTTACACATAAATTTCAAAATGACCGTCATGGCTGTTCTAATGTTAAGAGTGCATCGACCCTCAATCCAGCTGCACTCACACACGCAGTGCAGACGTCGAGTCAGAAAGAAACTCGACTTAAATGAATCCGCACCTTGGAATTTTTTATTTTGTGTGTAATGACACAGATTTTTGGAAATGTTGCTGTAAAGGTGTGTAACTGAGTCAGTGCTGTACTGTATGAGAACATCTTGCTCTAGAATCACACCTAAGAGCTGAAACATCTGAATTTGATGAACATTTCAGCTTAAAGTTAATTATTCTACGAAAGGCTAAGAAAAAGCTCCAGTGACAGAAAAGCATTTGCATTAACCGATGACATCTTTAGACCACATAACATGTGTCAACAGCTACAAATCTCAGACGCAACGTGAGACTGGTGTTGCTTGAGAAGAACAAACCTGCTTAATCAACTTGATCCTGTGTTTTTTTTTTTTTTTTTTATGCCACTTTTTGGTCAACAAATCTGATCTCACAAGAGAGTAGACTACATTTCAAAGAAAATAAGGTATGTAAAGGTGAGACAGAAGAAATTCAAAAATTGGAAAGAAAATACTTTAAATTCTCAAAGAATCTTACACATTGCAACCACTTCAACATGTGGTGTTTATCTTGAGGACCTTTTTTAAAAAAGAATTGTTTTTGATGAAAGTGATTTCACCGCACACTTGCTGGCAGTCTGTTTACCCTCAGCTTGATACATCCAAAACCAGTTCCCCGTACAAATATATATATATATATTTTATTTTTTATCCCCCATTTAACTATTCTTATGGATGAAGCAAATTGTGTCATGGTCGCTGTTATAACCCAGAAAGCACCTCAACCAAAAAAAAGTATTGTTCAATTAATCAAACTTATTATAGTGGTCACACATGTGAATCATTAATATGCAGGCAAAGCTGACATCAATAAAATCTTAACAACCTTAATGAGTGAGGGGGGAAAAATGAGATATGAGCAGATGTTCAAAATGAAAACCTCATCAACAATGGTTATGTAAAAATGACATTTTTAGGGGTAAGACACTGGGTGGTGCTGTTGAACTGATGAAAGAGTGGTGGGAGTGAGTGAGATTTAGCCGAGCGTATGTGTGAAATGCAGAGGGAGATGGAGGAGAGATAAAGTAAGAGGGGTTGGGAGAAGGCAGAGAGAGCGATACAGAGGCAAAGTGAAGGAGTAAGTAAAGTAAAGAGAGCTGGGTGAAGGGGGTAGAGGAGGCAGATGCAGAAAGACTTTTTCTTTGAGAAATTGTTAGTGAGAGAGGGGTCAAAGATAGAAGAGAGGTTGCAGAGAGTGGAGGGTAAATGTGAAATAAACATCAGTCTTCCTGCTGTGTTAATTACATCTATTATTACCCCGCTAGTTTCTGGGTCAGATGAATTTTTATTCACAACAAAACCCTTAGAGAAGAGATTATAGAAAATTACAACCAATGCCATAGACCTCATTCAGCAGGGCCGGGCCTTGTTTATGGGTAATTGTGAAAAGCAATATACCGCTCTGTGAGAAAAAAAAAAAAAAAACGTGTTTACCACTTGAGTTCTTCCCAAGGGCCACGCCACGGAGAGAGACACACAGCAAGCATTACATTTGTTTTGGTTTCCTAGCTCTCCACACTATTTGTCTCCTATTTCCCCCTCTCTTTCTCTAATGCTACATACAGCGTCCTTAGAGGCAAATTAAATTCTACTCTGTGCAATGTCAAGGTGCCAAGAATTGCATTTACTTACACCACAGGAGAATGATATCCCTACTTTTAAGCAGTTGGTTGTTAAGCCTGTCATTGTGCGTATGCACATCTGCAAGTTTCCCAGTGCCAGTACCTGAGTGTGTGTGTGTGTGTGTCTACGTGCAAATCCCCCAGCACGGCAGAGTCAATCTGTGTGTTCTGCCTTTTGATGAGCGGATATCTGAACGCTAACAGCTTGTCAGCCCCATGTACGGGTTTGCAGACATAACAGACCACCGAGCGATGTTCTGCTAGGTGACAACAACCTCTGGGAGAATGATGTAACGCGGAAAGGAGGGGGGGGGGGAGCACAGACAGGGAGGCCACACGTGCATACAAACGCAAACACACAGAAAGTAGACGCAGCCTGATAGACATCGCAGCACAGTGGGGCAGATTGTGTAACAGATCAGCTTGCTGTCAAATTGGTGAGACTTGCTTCGAGGCGGTTTCTTAAAGCCAGACAGGAATGATGCAGCAAATCTTTAATGACTGCAACACACACTCGCAAGCATGAATCATTTATTTATGGCCGCATAAATCAAGCAGCGCGGTGAGATAAACAGTACGGATGATTTTTGTGAGATCTGTCAGTTACATGGCGCTACAAATAAAATCACAAAATCCCGGATAACGGAGGCAGCCATGAATCTGCCAGCAATCGCTGACACAAGCCCGTTCCGTTGCTAACCGAGAGGCTCTCCGCTGTGATACGCTCATCATCTGAAGGCTGCTCACCCGGCCTCCACTGAAGAATATTAAAATATGCAGTTGGCACCTGGAAACTGTTCTGCGTAGGATGGAAATGGAAATTAATTGAAGCAGTAGAAGGTCCTTTTTTTTTTTTAACTGTAAAACTCCAAGTGTTGTAATTTCAGGCATCTCTTGGTTTAAATAGGAACATGTATACAAAATATGCCTCACTGAAACAAATCCAAAACGCCATTCAACCTGATACTTCCTTTACTCATGATCACTCATTCACTCCATCCCTGAACAGGCATACATCTTCTATAACTCGAGGAACCTCTGTCTTCCAAATGAACGCGTATGTGCAAAACGCATCGCACGCTGTAAAGAGAAGGGGGGGGGGGGATGGCGACCTGTGTGCAGCTGGGGGGGCTTCGCGTCTTCACGGCTCTCAGTCAAGCATGTCTTCGCAGTGATCTACCAAAAGTCGTCATCCGCCAAAAAGTGATTGCTGTCTACCCTACGTGCAAGCGATGACATTAATCGTACAAAAACGCATGGTAGATCAACGCCCAGGCTCTAGGGCTCTCTGGCATGCTGTTTTGTTGCCAGCAGTTGCGCACATTTCTCAGTCTGCGCTGTAGCAGCTTTCCCAGAAAGCTGAGCCACGCTGCAACATGTGTTCCTCGATTTATAGATGGATAATAAAAAACACAAATTCATGAGGCCCTTTTACTTATGCCATATGGTAAATGCACTTGTGCCCACACAGTACAAGTTATGCTTTTAAAGTTTACTTTAGAGTAACAGTAACGTTCTGTGTCAGGTAAACGTAGTAGTACAATGTTTTCCTAATGGAGTAGAAGTACACAGTAAGTCAGTATACAGCTGAGTTGCATATTAAGTGCTCTGGGGTCCTGTACGTTAATTTAGTGTACAATATTGCTGGAGAAAGCTACAAGCAGCAAAACAGGAGGCCAAGCAATCGGCCTGTTCCAAAAGCATGTTTTAAACGGGCACTGCAGTACTAATCTAAGTGTAGGATGCAGAATACTTGGCACACTGTAAACATATAATTAAATGTGAAACTATGGTCATACATATATTACATATAAAGTATGAAGGCTTTGGCAGCTAATGGCCTGCTGTTCTGTAAATTATATTTTAACTTTTGCAATATTACTTAATCAAAGGGAAATTAGAGGTGTGAACCATCAAATTGCTGAATCATTATTAGCAGTTTGGGGATAAAGCTAAAGAATCTGTGTTTTCATTAAACATCTAAAAAAGTGGGTTTATAATTGTATTCTATGGCGATACTCAGTTTAAAAAAAAAAAAAAATACAGGCCACATGCCAAGAGAAGCATTTCTATAGCTAACTTCCCGGAGTAAAGCCATCTTAAAATAAAGGTCTGGTTCTGAAAACTGCAGCGTCTCCTGCATTGCTCATCAGGTACAACTAATTTTTCAACAAAATATCAACTCAAAATGTGCTAGAGAACCATTGTGAACAACGTGCTTTATAGTCAGCAGTCAAACGGTTACTGTACCACACTGTGTGCAACGTGTCGGGATGTTTTCTGTCACGCAGAGGCAGAAGTGTGCCTCCTCAGCCTCCTACTCCTCATAGAGCGAGGCATTAAGTGTCCAGCTGAAGGGCTCAGATGTATAACTCAAACATGGAGACTTGTTCCACCTCTGTGTCAATCATTGTGCTGTTGAGTATCTGCAGCTTTCCACTCTTTGGTCCTGCTGATGAGAACAAGGTTGTTATCATACTGTAGATCCAGTCTGCAAGGCACTTACCTTAACTTAGCCTACAGTAAATGTATTGTAAAACAATGGTGACGACGTTTTGAAAACGCTACACTTCTCCGAGACTTGGAGGCGAGTGTACTGGTTAATTAAAACATGGCATATATTATATCGCACCAGGATGTCAGTTTACATACATTTGAAGTTTAAGTTCTGCATTATGTGCATAAACTCCCCTAAATCACAACATTCCATCAATCCTTGTAGTTGGACATATTGGAAAAGATACAGTTACTGAAAAGTACAGTATGAAACTGTGGTTGCCTAATTCAACATGTTTGTGTGTGTGTGAAAGCAGTGATGCGAACAGAGATTTGAAAGAGGCAAAGTCAACAACACCATACAAAGGTTTGCCCATTTTCCGCGTACTGCCGTACGTGCAGGTAAATGGTGCCGATAAATCTGCACCGACTCGCTTCACAAGAGTTGAAAATCGGCAACTTTCCCTCTTTAGTGTTTAGCTTGGTGCAGTGCCATTGCACCTGGCTGAGCTGCATCATCCTCCCCGGCTTCACCTTCTCGTCAAACACCGTCACGTCCGGTTTCAAAAAACCAAGATGGCGACGGACATATTGCCAAATTCAAGGCTTCAAAACTGTTCTACCACATTTTCCATTACCTGAACCTGCCTAACGGCCGATACCAACTACCGATCTGATAGCAGCGCGTTATAGAAATGTTCTTTTTATATATTATTATTTTCTTAACAATTGTACACTACTGTGTCCCTGTATGGACGTGATATGATTACCATCATTGTTGAATTTTATTTTTTTTAATCTAGTTTGACAGTACGGGGAGAAAAAAAAGGTAATTTACTACTTAAAGCGGATTTCTTTCTGGGCTAAATGGTATGGGATCGGTGCGTAGTCTATCATACTCGTTGATGCGAGCACTTTGGGCGGTATCGGAGGCTTTTCCAGTACTGGTTTGGAACAACTCTATTCAAAACAGCAGTACACCAGTGGGTGATGTTACTGATGCCATGTGCACTATTTTTACAGTCTAAGAACAAAACGCCCAATTACATTCACAGCAAATAATGTTTGGCTGAGGGTGGGGGTGATTTGATGGTTTCCTAGCAAGTGTAAGAAAGACACAACTGGCCTTCAACAAAAAAGCCAGTGCACGTCACGTTTTGCGACCTGCATGATTACAGGTTTTTATATGATGTGATCGACTCTCGGGGCCTTTTTTATTGACGGTTTTGAACATGAATGGCATCATATCTGTCCTTTTGCAAAGCTTTGTTCTTATTTGCCTTTAGTTTGCGAACACTGAACCACTCGTGGGTTGGATGAATCAGTTTGAGGCCAAGCACTTGTTTTCGGTCAGCTGCTTCTCTATCTGCTTGTTCCGTGGCGTGCTGCACACTAAGTTGCCAGTAGCCTGGTGTGTATAGGGACCCCCTGCACACTTGTCATTTGCACTGACGCATCACGGCTGCTTGACTGGGCCACAGGGAAGGATAGGGACTGACCGAGGCTTAGCTGGCTCAACATTGACTGTACACAAAGAGTAACATATTTGACCATTCATTCAATATTGCCCCAGCATTTTATTCTTGGCAGGATGAAAAAGCCTTTGCAAACACAGTCTTGCATTCAAATTCAGGATAATGACATCCGTTTGGATAAGCTGCCACCTCACTGACTTGATGGTTTCGGGGGAAACTCTTTGATAAATCATAGAGTAATTAAATGAATAATCTAATGTGCCAAGGAAATAACATGTTCTTGCAGTCTTGAGGTACATTGTCTGTGTAAGTGGCAAAGCAAAAATTAATTTTTCAAATATCATGTTCATATACAACTAATTTGAAACGGCAAATTGATATTTTTGACATGTAATGCTGCCCAGATTACGTTTACTATCAACATAATAAGGAGCATACTGTATTTGTGAACACATTTGCAGGGCTCTCAAGTTTTGAAGACGGGCAAGAGTGACATTCTATCCGCATGGTGACTAATGATGTGGGAGGTCTGGGGGTCCTCCCCCAGAATATTTTGAGCATTAAACACTTCATTTACTGCATTCAGGTGAATTTTTATGCACTTACTTCTACCTTTTTTCTAAATCAATTTATGCTGGAAATATCTTTATGTAAAGGGAAACAGATTATAATCCAAATATAAAAACATAATGAAATGTATTGCAATAAGGCTCTTCTTGCATTCTGTGTTGCTTTCATCTGGAGATCGTCTTTTCTAATTATATCTGAGTCAGCACACATGTAGCCTAGGCATCATTTACTCCGCCCTTCTCTTTTGCATCTTTTGTTGAGGAAGTAACCTCCTTAAATGTGCACATGATAATTAATAATTATTATATATTCTTATAATTATTCACCTCAATGATACATTAATTCATTTTAATTTATTAATAAACCCCTGGACTGTAATATTAAGTTTGAGCAAGATTTCTGCCCATGTTCAAAACTTTGAGTCGTGATATTTTGAAAAAAATAAAGTTATATTATAATAATAGTCACTATATTTCAGAAAATAATCCACCTGCACCATAGTCTGCTGTGCATTACGTGATCGCTCTGCTGATGCAGTAGATCTCAGACCGTCTGACAGACACAGAGCCCCGTTTGGGTCTCTGGTCTCTGAATGAGCGAACGTTTAGGGAAGTGTCTGTACGCTATGCTTTTTTTTTTCATTCATTGGTTGTTTCGTTAAATCTTACCCAGCTACAATAGTGCTATTTACTGATTGGCTATTGTGGAGCCCCTTTCTTTTTTTGGATTGGCTGATAAGTGGCAGGCTCGACTAAGAACTCCAGGGGAAACGCGCTTGATTCCTGCCGGTTCCATAGTGAGTGCGGCGCGCCAGAGAAATTTTGGGCGCTGCGGCATATTAAATATATGAAATAGTTTTTCCGCGTGAGAAATACAATGTGTGGCGGGAGTGCGTGACAAAAGACCGAAATGAGTGAGAGCCCTGCATTTGCAAAGCTTGCATCCGCTCACAGCAACTCGACCACCACCTTTCCCTAACCTTAATTAAGTGTTTTTTTATTAGCCTAACATCCTGTTACATCCTGTTCAGACGTGAACACTGACACAAAGTAGCAGGCTCTGTTGCCCCTCACCAGCCTGAAGCTGTTGGGCGTGTTTCTCTTTTAGTACATAGTTTACTCTGCTTCGATTGGGCAGTCCTTTCCCTTTAGGTTAGGCTACACGTTAGGTTATTTTCTGACCAACAGGAACATAATCGGCAAGTGTTTTAATTATAGTTTTTTAAATCTCAAAACTCGCTGGTTCCGGCTTCTCCAATGTGAGGGGTTTGCTACTGGGCCAGACAATATTTAACAGGAAACCCAAATTCGAGGATTAAGCAGACAAGCATGCTACAGTACATACACTGGTAGCTTTTCATACTGACCTGACAATCAGAAGCTCGGTAATGGCTGGAGGCATATTCAATTAAGATCTGTGGACTAACACTTAATTGCTGCTGAAGCTGCATAAAGACACACGGAAACAAACATTTTGCTGTGCTTTTGCACTGCAGAGTTTATCATTTGGACTTTAAGTGTAGATAGTAGCATTATGTTTAATTTATTTATATTTCCTTATCGTTGTATGTGGACTAGCCAGACCCTCCTCCGCGCCACAGCGTGTGGATGATTTGGCAAAGCGAGACTAAAAAGCAATGCCATTTTCCTCCATTTAAAAAAAGTATTCTCATAACGCACTACAATGCTTTATTGGTGCGGTTCTGGTTCAAAGACATAATGACTAAAAAAAGCTCCTTTTTAAGTCAAGCACCATGATATGTAATTATGCAAATAACTCCCTCTCTTAAGTAAGAGAATATAAAACGATCCTGAGTCCTTCCTTTCATGTAGCATGGGGAGATTGGAGCTCGCCCATTTCCCCTCATTGTTAGGAGTCTGGATGGCTCCATCAGTATACATATTAAGAGCATCACTATAATGTGATATAATTCATACGTTCTACACCTAAAAGTTCTATTGAAACGGCCTCGCTGCATTTAGTTGATCGCGGCAAAATGATGGATTTGATATGAGAAGATGGCTCGGAGGATGCAGACTGTTATCAGACAATAGAAGATAAAGAGGATGACTAATGACTGGCATTTGCTGTAGCCACCATTCAGGTTACATAGAGGTGTGTCCCATACATCAGCTGATAGCTGTGTGATTTATAAGAAATTCATGTTAAAACAGAAGGTTTCAATTTTTCATGTTGGAGCATTTTACATCTGCACCCAAGTTGGTTTGGTACTTTAACAGCTGTAACTATTCTAAATTTTGTTGTACAATTAATTGTCTCAGAAATAACTGCGATTAACAATATAATTGTCTCTTTCTGTCAAATTTGAAAAATTTATTTATTACTTTTTTCTTTTCTTTTTTTTAAAACAAATTAAAGTTTTGAATGAATTCCAGGATACATCTTTTGGTTATATCACTGTTATGTGACCCAGATAATATATAATAACACAAATACACAGCCTGTGAAGTAAACTACGCCTCTTTATTATCATAAAACATTCTTTCTAAATGTATCCCCTCTCGTCATTTTTGTTATGAACATGTACAGGGTCAAGTGCCACCAACTAGCATAGCTTTAGCTTAACAGGCCCACCAATTATTACTCATAATTACAATTTGGCATATCTAAACAAAATCCACGATTGCCATCAACAGTCATAACTTTTAGAACCTTAGCTAATGTTAGCAATTAGCAGTTAAACAAGAAACCGCGATTATGTAAAATATATTGACAATTATGTAATAATTGTTACAGGCCCTTAACGTTCACATTATTTAAACGTGATCAACTTCCTGTTAAGATGTTGCTTCTTGACCTTCTGGTTAACAGCATTCCACAAACTGTATTGAACTTCATAGTGTCAGCGACTGAAGCCTTGAATTGTGCTCTGAAAAGAACAGTGTGTGTTGTGTGCGAAAGATTCATATTTAGAGTAAATAACAGCATGACAATAAGTGTATAAGCTACCCACTGTGCAAAAATAAGAGTGGATTTAAATATGAAGGTAAACATCATTTGATGCAGTATGTGTAATGCAGACATCACTGATTAAAGTTGCATGATTACAACATTTCAGGACATGACGATGATTGCCAGACTAAACAATAAAAAAAAATAAAATCTTTGTTTGAATGATTAATTTCCCCAGTGAGCATCCTGCAGTTTGGGACTATCAATAGCAAACAGGCAATGCCAGAGAGCATTAGCTTATTACTTTGGCAGAAAGAAGTAGCTGCTTCATGTCAATTAAGAAGGAATAAATGAGTTTGTGGAAAACTGCAGTTTGATGCTTCAGCGTTGTGGAGCACTTACATTTAGCATTCAAAGCAGACGGCTGCTCCAAGGCAAACTTCAGAATGGTGCCATTTTTGCTTATTTTGTGTAAGAAAAAAAAAAGTACAACAAATGGAGCATATCGCATAAATTGAAGAGTCTTTCTTTCTAAATGTTCTGAGCTACAAACAATGTATTGTAGCTAGGGTATTGTAGGTCAAGGATTTTTGCCTTTGGTGCCAAGCTCTTGTGTTACACTGAGGAAAATATCAAGGGTGGGCTGAGACACACACACACACACACACACACACACACACACACACAAAAGCATGTTCTATTGCTGGTGTGCTCTGTTGAGTAACTAGGCAAATCTTTGCATCAAGCTTACAGAGGTCTCACACATTGGCCCCGAGCAAAATATTCTCTGAGTGTCTCCAACTCTTTCTTTTCTTCCCTTCGTATAACTTAGAGTCTGCGTGTTTAGTTTCAGGGTCCAACACTCAGCAGGCTGCCTCCTTTTGTAGAGTTAATGAATATTTCTGCATGTTTCAGGCATATAGGCTAAGGTCTACAAGGGGCATTAATGGCTGCTCCTGAACTAGCAGGAACGAGCATTATTTATTGCAGTAAGACTAATATTTACACTGCCCACAGCTACTTGTGTAATTATCCGCACAGTTGAATATGTTTCTGATGTGTGTTCTGAACCATGCTTGCTGGGGTCATTTACTCCTTTTAGCCTTTGATTGTTAATGTTGCTGCACCGCTGAGCAGGTTGCTTTATCACATTAGGGTCAGCCACAGCAGTGGCCTGTTGTTCAAATGTGTGCTTTGGTTGTCAAGTCACTTGTTGCATCATTGTGGATTCATCTTTTGTGTGAAATGGGTTGGAGGTCTTGTATTTGATATCTAGATGGATTGTGTTTGCAACAGATGCTATCTTTCAATGTGCAATATTATTAATGCTCAACTGCTGCGCTGGCTGCTCGTTTTTCTGTTCACTACACTGCCTGTCGGACATTCTGCTTAACGTGAAAAAAAGCTTAACGTGGTTTAATGTACCTAAACGACGATCAATGCTCACCAAATTTCTCATGGCCATATCTTGTAATGAACACTTAGGCCTGTCAAAAGAACTAAAACCGAAATGCAACGATTATATAAGTTATCTCACATTAGCGTTGTCTTCTTCATTGGCGCCTATGGCGAGGAAAAAGCTTGTACCTATAAACAATGATCAATGATTACCAAGTTTCTCTCTCATATTGCTCCTCATAGACACTGAAAACTGTCAAAAAATCGAACCAGAAACGTGGTGATTGGTCGTTGTTTAGATACGTTAAACCACGTTAAGCTTTTTCACGTTATGACTTATAAACCCCATGAGAACCGTTGGGAGTCAACCCACAGCCGCTCCACTGCCCTGCTGAAAATGTGAAGCAGACGCGCTTAATGTCAGATAACGTCCATAATAATTGGACTGACAGTTTTCAGTAGTTATGAGGAGCAATATGAGAGAGAAATTTGGTAATCATTGTTTATGTACATTAAACCACGTTTTTATTCATTAGTAAGCTACAGGACAGCGTCTTTCAAAACATGACCTGCGCGAAAAAGGAAAAAAAATGAATGCATCATTGTACCCAGCACTTCTGGAAATGTACTTCCAAATGCGTCTCTGTCCTCAGCACATTTCAAACCAAACTGATGCCATGCTCACTCACTCACTCACTATAGTGAGTGAATTTCCAGGAGTAAATTTCATACCAATTTCCCCTTTTTATTCATGCTTAGTTTTTACCTTCTCTCTTTTTTTGTGGGACTGTCCGTGAGCCTGTGTAATACAGCTAAATGAATCCCTCACCCAGCTGAGCCTCAGCACTGCCTTATTTTAAGACTTTCGCTCACCTGTCACCATGCTTTCTTGTTTGCTTGTTCTAATCAGGATGACACTAGTGGCAGATGCAGAGTGGTTTCCAGAGAGTAAGCAAAGTTGTTCAGGATAACACTGAAAGCCTTTTTGGCCTCAATTGAGCGTGTCGGTTTGTTTGTGCGACTGTCTGTGCCCCAAGAAAACGGCAGTCAATAAAACAAACTAGCTGAACTGGCACAGATGCAAAAGGGCTGCAAAATACTGTAGTGTAACATTCTAATGCTTTTCTCAATGTAATTTCTTATGGCTACTGCAACTCAATATTCCTAATAGTTCCAGTTTCTAATACTGTATCTTTAGTCCCTAAAATATATATTTGAAACTCCTGAAAGCTATTTATAACAACATTAAATCTTCATAACGGCATACAGTAAACCACAGTAAAAGGTTGAATGAACCATCTGGAGGTATTCTTTATTACGGGTTTAATGGTCAAAACTAGGGGTGTGAAAAAACAAAAAAAAGCAGTGACCGTAAAATCAACTAGTAACATCGTTAGACAATAATCGATTATGGTCTGTCACTGCATCGATGCAGAATCGCCCAGGGCCGCATCGCGATGCATCGACACAACGATTAATTTCAATGCCCCTAGTCGAAAACCTCAGCCAAGCCTCTTCATCAGGACTGTGTGAGTGTGCTGTGATCAGATTTGGTGGTGACAACCATCATCATATTTTGATTAAAATGTTGCTAAATCCTGATTGGCGCACGGAAGTAAACGTGGCAGCATCCCTTTCCAACTGAGTCCCAACTTCCGATCAGTGAGAAAATTGAAATCCCATGCGATCCCATTGCTTATAGTAAGAAGCTGATTGAGAAAATGTGTTTCTAGGTGCACGCAAATAAATGTAATGGCTGCAGGTGGTTGAAAAAGGGCCGACATTATGTAGCCAGAACTACACTACGACAGGACTGTTCTCCTTCATTTTCTCCACCACGAAACTAACTATTACATCAACCAGCTGTATTAGTCATTAGAGTGCTTTCGTTCCAATTCTTCAAATTGCTTTTATCATATCGCTGCCCTGGAGCACGTCAACCTAAAATATTGTCACCTCTCCAGAGATAAACGCTTCAATAAAAAGCTTTCTGATAGTTATTTTGTGCCAGGCTTTACAGTGTTAACACTTGTTGTTCTAATGCAAACTCCTGTCAGCTGACCGGAATTGAATGCAGAAAAAAAATACACACAAGAACTAGTTTTGCGTAACCTCAAATTAGACCTTTTTTAGAAATATGTTAAGAAATGGTCAGAAAAAGTTTTTTTGCAGATGGATATTTAAATTAATAGACAACAAAACGGACTAAGCACACATTGTGACATTTCCAGCGTTTTGAGAACGCTCAAAGTTCATGGTCAGATATCAAAATTCACACTTGAACGACACTTGTAACTATTTCCCCAGACAGTTTCACATCTGTTAACTCAAAGGAAAGTGTAAGACAATATTTTGTCGCAGCATCCCCAATCCCCATAACAAACACAGTCTGCTGTGTCACTGTTTGAGTGTCCAGGCTGATGATTGCAGCCAGTGCAGCCTTTGTTTCTGCACTCTGATGCCCCCTTAGAGGGAGACACACACACACACACACACACACACACACACACACTGCTCAGGTGCCGCTGGAAGTTCCGCTGGACATCCTTCTTTTCGGCCAGATATCCGTTACCTTCCTCTTTTTTTTTTTTTTGTGTTTGAATTCCAAACTCTGGTGGATTTCTGAGGACTATGGTTAACTGCTCCTCAGATCTCTGCAGGGTAAATCCAGACAGCTAGCTAAACTATCTGTCCAATCTCAGATTTCTGTTGCTCAACTAAAACAAGTTCCTTCCTTTATTTTGCAACGGCACCGGGGCTCCGTCCGGCGCTTAGCGCCGCCCATGACGATTGTGATTGGTTTAAAGAAATGTCAATAAACCGGAACACGTTTTTTTTCTCCCATCAGTACAAAGGAAGTTTGGGAAGTGCTTGTCATAAGACAGCAATGGAAAAAAACATAAAAAGCCTAATAAATAAGTAGCTGTAGGAACAGAATTTAAAAATGATTGGTTTCTTTCAAGTCCAACTTATTTCTATTCTATGTATACAAGGGACGACCAGAGGTGACTGGACTGACTCAGAAGGTCAGGCTCATAGGTGACTTAGAGGACCTGAGTGACCTAAATGGGGTATAGGGAATCAAAAGGTTGGAAATGTAAGAGGGAGCCAATCCGTGAAGGATTTTATAGAACAATAGTGTCTTGAAATGAACTCCTAAAACTGACAGGGAGCCAGCCAGCAGATTTATTTTTCTCCTTCCTTTTTTTTGACATCTCAACAACGTACCTGCTATCCTGCACCTGTCCACTACTTGTCTCTATCGAGTCCCCAGCTCTACCTATTAAAAGCCCCAGTCACCTGTCAGCACAGCGGCTCCTCGTTCACAATCAAGTTTTTCTTGTTTTCTTTAGCATTTTAATATTTTCTGTCTTGTCTACTTGATCCTTTCCTGCCACTTACAATAAATGCCATTCCATCAGGGGCGCGGGAAGTAGGGGTGCTGGACGTGCTGCAGCACCCCCTGTTGGTGCTCTCTCTGTTAGCAAACTGCGATGACAATAAAATGAGAGCTTATAAATATCTCTGGTTGTTGTTTCTGTTCCACGACATTTTGTATGTCATGTTTGGGGTGTGGGATGAAGAGAGGGATAATTTTAGTAACAAGAGGGCTTTTCACCGGGGTGGAACAGCTGATCTCTTCACCGTGGAACAGCTGATCCACTTGTGCCTCCGTTTACCAGTGTCTACTGCTGGCTCCGAAAGGTCTTTTTCAGCTCTTCGCCGCCTGAAAACCTGGCTCCGTAGCACTATTGCTCAGAGTAGACTTTCACATACCGCACTGCTTCACGTCCACAAAGACATTTGGGATGATCTGACATTCAGGGTCTCATGGCAGAGTTTATCAGCCGAACTCCAGAGCGCCAATCTTTTTAGAATTTGTCACATACTGCGCTGTTCTGAGTTCGCTGTGCAGTACGCACCGTCAGCTCAGCTGTACTTCATGAAGAGGAGGGGAGAGACAGAGGTAGAGTGGTCTGCTTCTCCCCCCCCCACCCGCACCCCCTGCCGAAAATGACTTCCTGCGCGTCTGCATTCCATGTTTTTCCAAATGAGTGCTTTTATTGGAAAGCAGCAGGAGGATGTTCCATTCCAGTTACTGAATGAAAATACATTGGATAGCTGTCATAGAAAAATGCAGAACATAATTTCCATCATACATACATCTGATTTCATGAAACTGTTATGAGTGGATCTTGTGTTAAGGTACCAGACGCATGTTCAATTCCGACAGTTTCGGATAAATAAAGTGTTTTTAAAAGAATAAAAATAAAAAGGGAGAATTACAAGCAACATCAATGGCTCCAGGCCAAATAATAAGGAATCATAGGTGTTTTTTTGTTTTTGTTTTTTTTAGTCTATTTTAAATGGATGTATAAACCGTAATGACTTTGAGTAGAGTCAACCAAATAAAGTATTTTTATTATAGGACAATTTAGAAAGCAAATGTTAACTAATTGCATTCTTTTCAACATGGCAGTAGCAGTATGTTCTATTCGTGACTTTACAAATGCTGCACAACAGATTTTTACATTACAATATTGTGAGCTACGATTCAGCTAAAACATTTTATTAACTATGTCTCATTATTTTCAAATTAATTTTGGATGTGCAGAATCATCGGATCAGTCATGACCCAGAAGTAGTTCATTTATGATAGCATGTTATGCTGGCATGTTCTGGATTATATTCACAGCTGATTGTATCAAGCGAGTGCAGTTTGTACAAAGACAGGCCAGCAGAGCAGCAGTCTGCCTATTGAGAGCTATGCTGCCACAGCGCCATGACTCCATTAACAAATGCAATCTCAGTGATCATTACTGATTATCTTTGGAATTAATTAAAAATCCTTTTTTGTGGTACATTTGTGTAATTGAGCTAGTGTGGGCCTTGGTTTCGACTGACAATGCTAATCCCCTTTTTAGAAGGAGATTGAAATTCTGTAAATCAACAAGATACTCTCCCCTTCTATTTATAATTATTTAATTATGCACAGCCATGGGTGTTAACTAGGAAGAATTGATTGTAGCAGCTGGCGATATGGTCGCCCTGATGAGGCTACTGTTGACTTCAGTCTGGCGGGACATTGTCAGGCTCCTGTTACAGACAGTTTTCCAGCGACTCCAAACTACCCAGGTGATGGTTTAATTAGCTTCCCGATTGCATTGTCAGGCAAATATCCACACGCCAGAACTGTCTTAAAGTAATCATCACCATTAGGATCACACTGTGGCTGAATTCACTCTTCTCTTATCTCTCTGCCTTACTTTCATTGCACATTGTTGCTGTTACGGAGATAATGGCAGCTCTTTGCCGCAACATGACATTCATCTTACCATCAAAAACAATGGCAATAAAAAATGGCAATCCTGAAACCGGAAGGTTGCCGCCCACCAGGGTCTTGCCACCATCCCTTTGATTCCTCTCCATCCATTGCATTTATTACCCTGCAACAGTGCTTGATCATCTTGCCTCGTTATTTGTTTCTTTTAGCCCCTGCAGAGATGACACTAACAAGCAGTGGGCCTTCGGATCGCCTCAACCCCGTCGTCTACAGTGCCATAGATGCACCTGGCTTTGATGCGCGGCGCAAGTCGTTTCGTCTTTTTGGTTCATTGAGCATGCCATTCATTAGTTAGCCCCAGGGTAAAGCTGTCGATTGGAGGTAGGGGAGAAGAGGAGTGTGCGGGTGGTGGTTTGGGGTAATCCATAATGCTTACAAAAGAAATGTTAACCTTTTCATAACGCATCAAGAGTAACATTAAGACAAAAAGAGTGAGAATGAGAGCTATACAGTGAAGAAGTTTAAATGTGATGAGGAAGATGGTGGACTAGCCTGTAATTGCAATTCTGAAAAGTTTGCATTAAATCTCTGACTGCTGTTTTCCTCTGAAGTTAAAAGTAAATACATTTTCACTTTTTGTGCTCTAGCGCCTTATTGTTGTTGTTTTTTCACTCAATATATTTCCTCTCCTTCCAGAGGGCTTGATGGCGTTATGCTCGGAAGACCTTATTGTCAAAGTGTTAAACAAAAGAAATTAGATCACAATAATCAGAATTCACAAGGAAACTAGATAAATAGAGATATTACAGCAAACATATTGGCCAAATTTGACACATTGTTAAAAGGTTTTTTTTGCGCCACCGGTGTTTTACTTTGCTGTGAAAGTCCACCCTTTGATGAAATATGATGTTATTACACCTCTAAACCAATTCACAACCCAAAACCAGATTACAGTTGGATAGATATGTCGATTGCATTGAGTGATGTTCTCTCCGTGTCTGTATTGCAGGATATTTAACCTTACTCTACTCACCTGAAAGGACATACAATGTAGCAGGCATTCTAATTTATTTAAATATGATTCACCACAGGCCTCGCTCTTTCAGATGGATGAAACTGCTCAGGAGTTTAGACATTGAGGTGTGTGTGTGTGTGTGTGTGTGTGTGTGTGTGTGTGTGTGTGGAAATGAGCAGCAGTATACTGAAATGATGCGTTTCCTCACATATCTAAGCTGTGTACAACTGAATGTAAGAAAGAAACGTACGTAAAGATGCCAACTCTCTTATAATTTAGTACTAGGTAATCAAACAACGAACACAGCTAGATACAAGTTTCAGCAACAGTATCATTACAAAAACTATAATATTAAATCTGGCAGTGCGATATACCTAAATAAGTAAAACGATGCAAGTGATATGCCACATGTTTGCATTGTTAATCCAAAAATGTCACACACACATCACTAGACATATAAGTGGATACATATAAAACCACAGACTTACAGAACTGCATCATGACCCATAAGCCTGACATTTACAAAGAGGCATGTGTTTATATATGGCAGCTCATTATCACTGCTAACTGAAGCTGAAAATGATTCGGTAATGATCTACTTGATGTGTCTGTCACGGGGTGAGAACTGCTGTATTGCTTATTGAACTACTGTACAATAAACCCAGTTTTGGAACAAAGAAAATATGACTTTAAACTGGTTTTGCTGCTGCCATATTGCTGCAGAAAATAGACACTGCAGTTTCTTATCTTTCTTGATTTGAAAGTTGTCACAGCCATTAAAGTTAGCATGGTCCCTGACCCATATCCCTGAGAAATGTCAAATACCCACACCGTAAAATAAAAAAGAGCAAGAGTTTCAAACTGTCTACATGCATTACCTTACCGGCCTCCTGTCCCCTTTTTTTCTTCTCAGCACAAAGAAGGCCAAAGTGTGTATTGCCCACTACACCAAATGAGTTGCAGTTTTAATTTTCTCATCATATTAGCCCTTTCATTAATCACCCTGCGTCATGCCTATGCATGTGTTTGCGCACGTGCACATGCGAGACTGTGTCATCCTTGAACACGGCAGCTCTCGAGATCATTAATCTACTCGAGGCGAGCCAGCCAGGGGCTTCCAAAATGTCAGGGGGAGATGCGAGAGTTTGCTGCACTCTGCACTCCTGCGTGCTCCTACACCAGGGAGCTGATCACAGCACATTACTCCCATTGGTCCCAGATGATGGGGGGAAGAGCGGCAGGATAGCAGAAAAAGAGAGGATGCAGTGTGTGTGTTGGCCAACTTAATCACAAAAACCAAGCATATTCTCACAACATTATGCCAGGCTAAAATTAAACTTTAAAAAGCTTTTGTAAACTGTTTTGAACTGATAGCAGAAAGATAATAAGCTCCGAGTTCACACTGAGACACACAGTAGCTCTGAGCTTTTATTTAGGTGTCACACAGGTTCCAAGCATCTATTTAACATTGCAGTGCTTGCTGTGATAAGGTGACAGGAGGAATGGAGTGGAAGGAACATTAAGACAAGAATAGCAGAGAGAATTGGTGGGGTACAACAAAGCAAGTGGATTTTACAGAAGGCCAACAACCTCTCAGTTTAAAAGTGGTAAGCACTATTTTGAGAATGTTGTTTTCCAGAGCATTGTTTTGGAAATCAAACTGTTTGCGAAAATTTAAAGAAGGCCAAATGCTAAGATTCAATTCTAAAATCTGAAACACTACTTATGTGACAGTGGTTCCACTTTTTTTTTTTTTTTTCTAAGGAGGTGAGGGGGTGCAGAGGCTGAGTTAAGTGAAAAAGGAATAGATGAGCACAGGGGAGAGGAAAGAGCAGAGGTTGCAGACTAGAGCAGAAGTTAGGAAGGAGCTTTCCACTGATGAGAAAAGGTGTCAGAGATTATGACGATTTTAGCAAATGTAGCACTTGTCATTTCTTAAAGGGAAATTCCAGTGTCATACAATTTTGCTTTTATTTCTGTTATTCTTGTCGATAACTTTGCAGTCTCATCAAGGTAATTGCTGCGACAGTGACGGTGCAAAAAGAAGTTTCAAAACTAGTCAAAGCATCTCCCAGAGTCGACTGCAGAAACACACTGGGGAGTGAATTATCTATTAAACAGCCAAAAATGTACGCTGTCACAGATGATTAGGAGCATGGAAACGTCTGAACATTGTAAATGTCAGACAAAATAATTTTGACCACTTCCAGGAGCCTGACAGAAGAGTGTGTCAGTCAGTATATGACTTGAGAGAGACGATCTAAACAAATGTGACATTTAGTTTATCCTTTAACGGAAAAATTCCAAGTTTCTTTTTACATTTTATAGTCGCTGTACACTTGTAGTTGTAGTTTATACCTAATTACCTAAATTTATTCCAAATCTGAGGCTAGTTTTCATCAGTACTATGACAGGAGAACTCAAGCCAAATGCATTTTGAATATATTTGTCAAGCTATATTTAAATACATCCACATCTGGAGAGCTTTTGGGACCAATGTTGCCTTTAAGCTGTGCATCTGTCAAAGACCGTTTGGTGATATATGTCTAGTTATTCTGTCTATATTTAAGACGCTTGTCAGTTATCAGTATTTGTTTTGTCCCAGTAACATTTAGTCAATGTTAATAAACTGAAAAAGCAAATGATTTGAAATGCCAAGTTTCCCATTAAGGGTTTGACAAAGTGATATCCAGGGAAAGACACAGATACTAGAGGATGGATACCCGAACCGAGCCCGTCGGGACCCGACGGTACCCGACGGGACGGGCCGGGTTCGGACAGATATGATGTTTGGGTTCAGGTCGGTCTAGGTCACATCAGCGCGATAAGGCATTGAACATTTTAACTTTAAAAAAGGTTATTATGTAGGTGCGCGCCTGTGTTAACGTGCACTTGTTGACCTGTGTGCGCTGATGCCTCATCTGTTGACATTTCCGAATGCCTTCCTACATTTGCTTAATGAAAGCGGGCTTTCCACACAAACAAACGTATATGTGTCATTAGTATGAGGGGGAAAAAAAAAAACGAGATTTTAACTGTGTCGGGCTCGGACATAAATATCTTAATGCCTGTCGGGCTCGGGACAGGTTCGGTTACTGCTCTGTCGGACGCGGGCCGGGCTCGGACAGAAAAATGCGGCCCGATCCGCACTCTAACAGATACAATGGGGAAGAGGAGTGTTTAAGGGAGGGGATGGGCATTAGAAAGCAGAGAATTATTTGGGTGGAATAGAGCTCTTTTTAGATACAGTGTGTCACTGTTAGGAGTACCAGAGTACATAGGGGGAAAGCTGCGCCGGCTGACAGCTAGCCTGAGGTCTAGCATAAATAAGGCATAGTTAAGCCAGGCAATGTGCAGCTTGCCTCATGTGAAATAACCCGGGGGGGGGTGTGTGTGTATGTGTGTGTGTGTGAGATTTGGATACACGATGCATAAACAAATGAAGAAAGAGCGCTCACACTTAGATGTTGGGTCCCTCCCTCCAGGAGATTGTTTGCTCCTCATGCACACTATACAGAACACGCGCACAAATCAAGCTGCACATGAGTATACACACACACACACACACACACACACACACACACACACACACACACACACACACACACACACACACACACACACAGAAGGATTATGTCATCCCATAAGAGAAGACAAGCAAACTCAGCACTATGATTTTGTTTTACCTCATTCATCATCCATGAACACACTCGCCACCTCCTCTTTGTCCCTGTCCTTTGCACCAGAGTCGGCCATTATCTTGGTGCCCTTGTTTGAGTGTGAAACATTTTCATCTGCTATGACTCATTGCTTTGAGAGTATACCAGCTGCCCAATGCCCAAGTGTATGATGATGGCATAAAGCGTGCAGAGGCACTCAGTGGCTGGCTGGAAAGCCTCAGCATCGGACTAATTAAGCTTCCAACAGAGAAAAGGCAACAGGTTTGAACTGCAGATGGTGTACGAGGGGTAATTATCATTTAGACCTCTCTTTTTGTCAATAATAGATGTAGCCTTCTATGCTTGCACGTCCGTTGGTTATAAAGTGAGCTATGGGTTGGAAAATAGTTTGGTTTGAATTCTGTGACAGACTGCGAGGTGATTGAATGATGCCCATCTGAGTTGACCTCGAGCAAGGCTCCCCACTGCTCCGGTACAGTTGCTCAGCTGGCCGACAGCAGATTTCTGCGGTTGCCCTTGGCAGCCTCCAGGTGCGAGTGTGTGTAACTGTGTGAATCTGCGGCACGTTATGACGTGCACAAGCTTAACCCTTCTCCTGGAATAATTAAGATCCAAATGATATGTTTATGCTCATCTGGGAAGCCATTATCTGATTAGGTTCAAATGCCAACTCATTATGCTCTGTAGTGTGGTGTTGTTTCCTGCTGGAAACACCAAACAGTCGGTTTGTTCCACTGAGTGATTCATTTGTTTCTTTTATTTGAACAGATTCCTTTTTAGTGTTTCACAGTTATTAAGTCACTTATAAGTACTGAATCCACAAACTGGCTTTTGTTTGTAACAATTCATTTTCATAATGACATTTCTAAATACAGTAATGTGTCATGCGGGTGGAACAGTGGTAAAGGTTTCCCACCTAATGCTGAGAGTCAGTCTAGTAGACCGGTGCTCATCAGTTATAGAGCGAAAGGTTGCTTTTTTTTTTCTTTAATTCACCCACAAGTGCTCAAATAAATCTTCATTTGTAGCACCAGTATCACTATGACGATGATTTTGTCAATTAATTCAATTCAATTTTATTCATAGTATCAAATCATAACAAGAGTTCTCTCGAGACACTTTACAGATAGAGTATGTCTAGACCACACTCTATAATTTACAAAGCCCCAACAATTACAATAATTCCCTCAAGAGCAAGCATTAGCGGTAGCTATTGCGACGGTGGCGAGGAAAAACTCTCGGAAACCTTGGATAGACCCAGACTCTTGGTAGGCGGTGTCTGACGGTGCCGGTTGGGAGTGTGATGAACAGTGGCAGTAATAATCACAATAAAGATAATGGAACAGTGACTACAATGGTAGTAGTTTATGTCATAGTAGGGCACAGCAAGGCGTTACGGGGTGTAATGTGGCACAGCATGGGTGGACGCAGGACGCAGCCGGACACTGCAGGGAATCACAGAGCGTAGCAGGGTGTAGCAGGTCCCTAGCGACAGCTGCACCCAAGACCCAGGTCTTGGTGCCACCCTAATCCAAGGCGATATTCTGGGTGAAGAAGAAACATACGGACTCCAGGGAGTAAACTCCCCAGAGCTAGGTTAGTAACAAGCATTTCTGGGAGAAGGATGCACATAAAAGGAACAAATTAAGTACCACTCTATAAAGCCATGCTGACAACAATATGCTAATTAAGTAAATGTGCATTTGGCTGCTTGAATAATACAACAAGGGGTAAAAAGACAAATGGCTATTTTGACTGTAATGAGAACTAGATTTGATAAGAGTAGATTTTCAAAAGAGAGCCCATGTTTTAAACATGTGTTCCCGCTGAGATGTTTTCATCTCATATCAAACATTTCCCTTCCTCTGCAAGAACTCTGCCCTATCTGAACTTGTTGAAATTAACTTCAGTATTGGTTAAGGAGTACATGTTACTGTAGATAAGACTAACGTCGTTTTAATATACTTTGATTTTTGCGGTCTTTGTCTGTGGTCAGCAGCAACCACCTTTCATACTGCGCTGTTGACGCAGAACTTTATCTTTGCTGCCGCAGTACCTTTTCATCAGTCTTCCTTCACCCTGTCACTTTGAAGATACTTTTTCATTGGACTAAGAACACTGCTACTTATGTGATTGGCTGTGTTATAGCACACTTATAAGGATAAAAAGTAAAGCAACAGGCTATATGAAGTTAAAAGCTTTACACTGTCTTTGCCATTACTGGAGTCCATCAAGGTGTGACAGTTATTAGCCTCTGAGCTGATATCCTATGACAATGTACAACTCCAGCATTTGACACGTTCCTTTTCAGGCTTAACGGGTCTTAAATGCCCTTCAAATCCCCTGTGTCAATGAAGCAGGTATTCATAGGTGATTCAGCCGGATCAAAAGGGCACCAAATCAGCCTCCACTTACACGGCACATTTTAAAGGGGCGAGGGGAAACTGGTAGGGAAATGTCTACGATTGCAAATGGCACGCTGCAACTTCTCCACACATTCAGAATATATGTATATATTTCACGCTTTCATGCTGGCGTTTTAAACACTTTGTCTTCTGTTCCGCATGTTGGAAGCGGAGCCTAAACACGGCCATACTGGAATATGACTTGATATATGGTGCCAGGTTGATGTGAGGCCCTTTTTAATCCATTTTGTATTGTAACACGGATAGTCTATAGATTCTTCGTCCAGCAGACTTGAGTCACCCTTGAGTGCATTGTTTCTTTTCAAGGGTGCGGGTCGCAAAAACATTAATACGAGTAACTCAATACATAGTCAGACAGGCAGACTATCGGACATCTCATACCAATAAGTTGCAGTATTATACTGCCTATTATGCAGAGATGAGGAGATATTCCTCACATTACATATATTTCATGTTTAAATGTGGAAGCCGTTGAAAGCCAGCCACTTTCTGGTCTTGTCAGTTTCAGAGCTAATTTCAAATGACCTTAAATGGTAGACTATTCATCCATAGAAAACTTTTTTTTAATTTCACCCATTTTCCCTGTTTTTTTGTTTTTTTTTTAAATGTAGATGGAAACTCTCCCGAGAATCCCATTTTGAATTGAAAAAAGAAGTAAAAACTTGCCTCCGACAGTGACTCATAAGCTAAAGTGTGTCTTACCTATCTGTCTGTTGGAAGCTCCTCAGCGCTAATGATTTATGGGCGACACGTCCAGGCCTAATTGGATCTTTGAAATACCTATCCCCTTTTTCTGAAGGGCTTTAATGACCGGGTGCTGCTATGCTACTTTGATGTGGTGCTCCAGCTCGACCTGCGCTTTCTCTCCGCTAACACTGGAAACGTCCGCCATGTTCACAAATAAACAAAGAAACGCACCCCACTTGCTCTTTCATTAGCCTGTAGAGATGCTCTAGCACACACCAACATCCACACGCAGACAAATATCTCCCTGGAGAGACGTTGCCAGGCAACAGACAGCAGCCCCCACATCCTCCCTCCCTCCTTTTCTTTTTCTTATATCATTCTTTTTTTCTTATATCATTCTTTTTTCTTATATCATTCTTTTCAAAGGTGAAAGAGAAAGGCGACAGAGAGATCAAGTAAAAGCAATATTTCCCTCTGGTGCTGAATAATTGTTGTTTGGCAGACTGCATGTCCATGCGAGCTCATGAAAATATGTATTGTATCTATTATTATGGTTTTGATGTTATTTATATATTATACAGGATCCAAACTGCCTTTAACTGCATATTTCCAAACGTGTCATACAGAGACATCATGTCTTTTGATGTCGCAAAGGTGGATACACCCATTTTACTTTTTTTTTTTTGGTTTATCAGCACAGCCAGTGTGCAATCGCATCACAACTGAGGATCCATGTCATAACCTCACACCTTTAGCCGGAAATGCCATGTTTGTCATTGTGGTCTGGTACAGCTCAATTGACATTTCACTCACAAACCTGAACATACACCCTTCTTACACATAAATGGACGGACGGACCACTCACCGGGCTGTCATTGTCTTCAAATATGATTTTTAAACATTTTTTTAAACATGGCAGCTGTTTGGGGAAAAAAAAAAAATAATCCAATTTCCCCCTAAACTACCCACCAAAAAAAAAAATGGTTTCTGAATACATTTGAGGGGGAACGTTGTTGCACAATGTTCTCTAAGATTTAAAGTCCCAGACAACCTATTTTCTAATTTAGCAGTATTTTTCATGAATATTTTATTTCATATAGAAAAGTTTTGTTGATATGGCAAACCTGTTAGCATGAGGCCCTCCATTTACACACCCAGGAGGTATGGATCAACTTTAAAAAAAAATTTTTTATTTCTAAGTCCAAAATGTACTCTCCTTTTTAGCTCCATTTTGGTCCCGCCAAAAGTGCAATCTGCAATCTGTCTCTTTGGCAACTAAATGCTCCACTATATTGACCAGCAAGTTGTTAACTTTGTCAGGTATTGTGTGCAGTGGGTTTTTAGATGATTCTTTCTGAATTGTCTCGGCTGCCTGCTGCGGCTGGAATTACATTCTTTTGATCCATTGTTACTTTAAAAAAAAAAAAAGTAGTGCTGCTTTAAGTTTTGAAGGGGCTTTAAATCTTGTAGCGAAACATGTAGTCTGGTTTTGCAATGATATCCAAACCTGGAGAACCTCATAGATCCTATTCAACAGTCTCCCTATAATTTAGGCTCATAGTAAATGTGCATTTGTACATAAAACATTCACCTTGTGCAGCAAATGGCCGATGAGCAGTGTCATTTAACCAAAGAGGTAGCATTAGAGTTTTCTGCATATTTGACTTGTAACCCATATTTATCAAGCCATATTAAAATGTACTTTACTGATGGCGCTGCCTTCTTAGTCACCTTCAAATTTCCATTCCTAAATGAATCCTATAATTAAAACATAAAAATAGTCAGGTGATTGTTCTTCCATTTTCAGACGTAAATGCAACCCTCCCGCGTCCTTGAGTCCTTGCCAAGACTAATGATGAGCCTTGTTGTCTCTCCATTTGTTTTCCCCATGTCCTCTGCCGCGTCGTGAGACAGTTGGAGAGAGATTACAGTTGTAGTGGGTGCCGCCTGTCACTGTACAAATGCTTGTCATTAATTTCACAGGCAGACGGCAATTTCAGAGAAGTGGATAAGTTCTGATAATGACGCGAGCTCTGTTGTGCTGTCAAGCTGGGCAGAGAAAAATCAGGTCAAAGTGGTTTCTTCTCCTCATTCTAACTTTTGTATGTGCTTATTTGGATTTGCATTAGAAATCAAAATAAGTTCAGTCTTAATTTGGTCTTGACCTGAAATACTGTAGGCCTATGTCTTTTGGGGTGTAAAAGGGAGCAGAAATGAAGTGACAGAGCTGAGAATGAGGAGACGAATGAGTGAGAAAGTGTTAAGATATTATCAATTGCTGTTTTTACCATTTAAACATTGCCACGGCCCTCTTATGTACGCGTATAAATCGCCTCATAAGCATGGTGTTCATAGGAGCTGTCAGCTGAAATCCAGTGACACTTGTAGATTTGTTTCTCCCACTCGGAGAGCTGCTCACATTCATCCCCAGTCATGTTTTCATGCAATGGGCGGTCTCCTCCACCCCCTCTCCTCTCTAATAACTCAGTGTGTGTGTGATTGCATTAGAGCCATGATAAATGTAAAATCAGAGCTCACTGCTGAGTGCATCATCCCAAATTACTCTGCAGACAACGCTCGCTGCACATGTGACCAGGAGGAACGTGTCGTTTCTTTAACTGTCTTGGCCACAGCGCTGATTTAAATTTGAATACTAAAAGCGAGGGCACCCAGCCTCGAAAAACCATGAGGCATCTTCTTACTGTCATGCCTAAACAGCCCAGCAGAAAATGTTAGTAAGGTTTCACATATATGCTAATAAGAAATGTATATGAAATATCCTTAAACCACTTTGGGTTTTGTTGAGCAATCTTTGCTCTCTTTCTTCTCAAAAGTCCAGCCATCTTGACACATTTGCTGTACATACTGTTAATGGCATAAAAAAGTGGCCTTGGCCTTAAAAGTTAAGCCAATGAGCAAGTGCCTTAAACCTGCATTCTTTCTGATGGCCAGCAGGAGGCGACTCCATTGGTTGCAAAATGAGTCAGATTCTATAAAAGTATACTTCTCACTTCATTTATTACCTCAGTAAACATTTTCTTATTAAGTTGATGGTCTCAATAATTAGGTTCAAGTCTTCTTCAATACTGCATGATGTTGATTTAGTAAATTATGGTTTAATTTAGAGTAAAATAGATGGTAAAGCAGGGTATGCTTTAGAGCGTGGCTACCTTGTGATTGACAAGTCTCTACCACAGCGGTGTCCGGCGGTGTTCTTGGGTTTTCAGTCAGATCCACCCTCTCGACCAAATATGGACTAATATATTCAATTATATCACTTCTGGCACCAAAAAAACAACATAGTGACGGCCAAAATACCACACTCAAGGCTTCAAAAACGGTAGTCCGCAACCCAGTGAGTGACGTTGCAGTGGTTACGTCCACTTCTTTTATACGTATATTTATACTGTAAGTTACAGTTCTGTCAGTTCTCTTCTACCTTTTATCATTGACTTTGTACGTGCCCACATAAGTCTGTGTGCTTAATTGTGAAATACACTACTACTTTGGCTTGTATTGACTTCCCTTTCCAAGTCTCCATACCTTCTATACTTGGTTTGGCCAAATCTAATACTTTTAATATAATTTCTTTTTTTTAATAGCTCTCTAGTTAGATACTCAAGTGTGTGAGTATGTATTTTTGTTTTGAGATGGAAAATAACTGTGCAGTACATTGAATAAATTACATGTAAAAATAAGTTAAATCAGTGCACCTCGTATTAAAAGTGTTTCTTATCTTTAAAAACAGGTGTTGCAAAGGGAACAGAAGGGGTCGTCTTATGATCAGGATCTGTCTGTCTGTCTGTCTGTCTGTAATCAGGGAGAACACTGAGTGAGTCAGAATTTACTTGGCAGTTGTTGGTGTTTGCCCTATTTTTTCTTTCAGAAGACAAACTCCAGGCATGGTGCCTGTTTCTCTGCTACAGCACATCAAAGATAAATAATCCATTACACCTTTGCAGCTTTTACTGATACAACTGAGAGACTTGTCTCACAAATTTTCGCAACACACCAAAAAGTGCGTTTGATTGTTTGCTTCACTTTGCCATGCATTTTAATTGGCTATAAGTGTGGCGAACAACTGCGACCGCAACAGTCAAAGTTGTAGCGCTTCAGCGGTCTGTCTGTGTTGCGGCAAGGCGGCTTTCCTCCAGTGCTCTGCAAATCTACAGCAGGCCTGACAAATCCTTATTAGGGGCTTCTACTGTACATCACGTGTGTGTGTGTGTGTGTGTGTGTGTGTGTGTGTGTGTGTGTGTGTGTGTGTGTGTGTGTGTGTGTGAGAGATTTTGCACTAGTGGCCAGGGAAGCCTATTTGACCAATTAAACCGGGATGTATTTGCTCTTTGTGTTTGTGTGTGCATGTGTCTGCCGTGTGGGTGTGAAAAATATTTAGAATCCTCTTGACACCCAATTAGAGAGCAACCCGACATGACCTCCAACTTCAAGAAACACTAAAAAGCTCACTTGAAACAACAACTTGGAACTGCTTGACAAAATGGCCCCACTAATGAGCATCTGTAAACACAACTTTATTCTTGCTGATTGGTATTTTAAAGAAAGAGAAACAACAGTGTATGTGCAGACTGTATGCCTTTAATTATCATGCATAGTGAATGCACAGAGTCTGCCCATTGTACCAGTGGTCATTTGACATTTTGACTACATACTGCCTGCCCAGGACGTAGTGTTTGGGGAAAAAAAGAGAGACCCAAGAACAGCCAAATCTGATCCGAATAGACTCGACGATAATTAGACCTGATGCGAAATACCTGAAGACCTCTACATCACAACCCATTCTCCCACAGTGCATTGTGGTGCAATCATTTTCTAAAATAGAAGGAATAGATGCTAAAGCTGCCTTTTTTCCTTTGGCCCAGATCATCATTTGCCACTGTCCATACAGACCAAGCCAATCAGGCGGTGACCTTAAATCAAACTGTGACACTCATCTCTACATAGACAAAAATATCAAATGTATTTAAACTCTCTTCCTTATACAATCTTGCACTGTAGTAGAGCGTATGCAGGTCATATTTAGGTCATAACTACAAGGGTCCGTTGGGTAATGTATACCAAAAGAGCCTCTTTGTATGTGAAGGTATGGAAGAAGTCTGAAGATTCATGAGGATACTAGTATAGTATTAGAAATAGTATACAGTGGCAATGCATGCATACACACACACAGTATTTTCATCACAATAACAGATCAGTCTTCCATGTCATGTTCAGTTGATCAGCTTATTCGCTAGCTGATCAAAGGCATATCTCCTTTTTTTCCCCCTTATGTGATACATCAGAAGTGGTTGGCCTTAGTCCTCAGCTGCCACCTCAGTCCTATACGCTGAGCAATGAAAAGCTCTGTCAGTCTTTGTAAGTTGTCTTAAATTTGCTTCCGCACTTTCAGTCATTTGTCAAGCGACTCAGTTGGAGTAGTGGCCTCTTTGATTACATTTTAAAGCTGCTATTTTAGATGACATGTCATTTTTTCAAACTTGTATTCCGTCAATAGCTAAGAGATTTTATGCCAGCACCTCTAGAAAATAAATATATTTTTTTCGATTGAAGTAGGAGTCTTCAACTTACTGATGTGACAAAACTGAAAATGCGTCAAACTCCCGAGAACCTTGACCCTGTCCGCTCCAGTCCAGTCTGGCCGCTCATTTCCCCATTGTTCGCATTAATGAAAACAAATAAAACTAGGGATCAAAGCAGTGCCAGGAGTTCCCGTGGCCGCAGTCAGATCACAGAAGAGGAGCAGGTCTGCGGGAAGGAGGGCGGAATATGGTCGGGGGTGGAGGATGAAACGGTCAAATGGAGATCAACTCTGCTGATCCAGCTTTTTGATCTCTGTCTGGGCTGCTCCTTGAAATCTATGGCTCCACACAGGGCGGCATGAGGGCACTGAATATGTCCGTCAGCTCTCATACACACTCCATGTATACAAACAGATACGCAGCCACACAGGCGTACTTGCAGTATGTAGATCCTTTTCTTTTTCACATTCATTTTCGCTCCTACATGCACTCTATCATTCACCTCCAGAAATTTCAGCCCCGGTTTCTGTTTGTAATGTAGATTCTTTGTATGTTTACCACGAAAAAAGGTGATTTATATGTACAATATGCAACTTTTCACCTTGAGGCAGTGTATTGCTTGCATATCTGCATCCATAAAGTCATCACAGAAGCTGACAGCGGATGCATCTGCAATTGAAATAGCAATACCACTGTTTGCGGTTTTGTTTTTTAGCAATTCTGAATCACATTTAGCTCTGCTGCTTATTTCACAGTGACACAAACTGCCAGTGTATTGTATTCAATTTTTATTTATTGCTATTTTAATGTGGAAAAAACACCCAGCTAATTATAGTAAAGTGCATAATGGCTTTATATTCATTCATTGGCATGCAATTCAATAGACTAAAAGGCCATGCCACTGTAATTAATCAAGCTTTTGTTAAATAAGTTGTAATGGAATGTATGTAAGGAGCACCCACAGACACAAACGCACACACACGACAAAGCTGCATGAATTCATACTGTACACACACTCACACACTGTATATACGCACCCACATACTGTACACCCTCACACTTACTGTGCATAATTATTAGAGTTGCAAGTTGCAAGTTTCAAAGTTTCACTCAACCTGTGCGTCTGAGCAACTCCCATCGGCCCAATCCATCAAAGCTCCCCGGGCGTCACACCTTCACAAAGGCAGCCGTTGTAGCCTGGGCTCCAAGTCGATAACACCAGAGATGATTACAAAAGGGATTATAATTAGTTGGAAGTGTATTTTTGTTTTTTGTTTTATTAGGACGGCTGATCCCAGATCACAGGCCAGCGTCTCTTTGATGGCCACATTCATAGATGTTACAAAAAATAAATTAATTGCAAAGTATGGCTGCTTTGAAATGCTTCACAGTGGAGTTCCTTGAAAGAAAAATCAAACCGCATGAATAAATTAATTATAGCAGTAATTGAGATTTTTTTTTTTCCCCAAGTGAAGACCATCATGAAAATTGAATCAATGAATTGAGCCATGAAAGGGTTTACCATTTACATGTAAATTAAGATGCATTGTGACTTAACATCATGATACTGCTGCTTTAGGCCACAGATTCTTACCCAACTTGACTTTCAGAGTTTCTCCAGCTCACTTTGAAACGGAATTTGTGAGAACTCTAAGTGGCATGTCAAAAGAAGCACAGAGGGGGAAATAACTGTATATGCTATTAGGAGAGGGCTTGTGGGGGCAAAGGCTTGGAGAAAGTATGGCAGATGGAGAACTAATTTCATTTCAGAATGTGTATCATCAAACCCAAACTCATCATCATATTATCTCAAAGGCAAACTCAGTAATGTATGTACAGCACATGTAATAAGGGCAGGCCCTGCAGGACTGTTGTTGGTGGAAACATTACTAAATCAGGCATGCTGAACACAAGAAGCACAGGTTGGCTTATTGACAGCACTTAAAATAATAGATGCTTGTTTGTGTTGCTGCAACAGACACCCGGTGTTAATAAATGTCTGCATTCATTTGTCAACAGTCACAACAGGCTGCAATCATCAATATGGATTGGGGTGCATGTCATGTGTGAGGGCGTCGGCAATAAAACTGCAGATGGAAATTATGCATTAAATCCATGCGGGGTGAAATTTTGTTGAGATTCAACAGTTTTGATCTCATTATGGAACAAAACTCTGACATTTTAATAGTTTGTATTCTGTCCATGACGGAAAAAAACCATTGGTAGACTTTTTCTTTGCCAGAACACTCCTCTATATTTCTTGCATTAAAGGTGCAGTAGATAAGACTAACTTTCTGTCGTCATATTTGCTGAAACTGACCCTATGTTCGAATAGAACTACATGAAGCAGGTCATTTAAATTTCTGGCACCACCTACAGCCTGTAGTGCGATTTGCAAAAATCCACTGCTCCCTGTTCAGATGCTCCAATCAGGGCCAGGGGATGGGGGGGGAAATGTTTAACTGTTTGTCAATCACTGCTCATGCACACGCATTCATTCTCCCTTGTGGGGGGAGGGGCTTAGGAGACCGTTTTGGGCTCATGCAGAAAGGGGGGAAGGACTGAGAAGTTGTCGACGTTCAAATGTTCCTGTCTTACAGTCCTGGATCTTCGCAATCCTACCTACAGCACTTTTAACGATACACATTTGTTGTTCCACCTCTCAGTGTATTACGGTGTTGGAAGTACCAAACAAATGGTTAATTTGGTTACCCCAAACTAATGAAAGTTGGATGGCAATTTTGAATGGTAAGGTTTTGAAGGATGCCCAGGTGTTTTGTTTTGATGTGATGTGGAGGGTGGGGAAAAGTTAGACTAAAAGATTGCTAGATATTACAACCAGATGACGTGCTATGATCATGTTCTCTTCACTGTGAAATTATTTTGATTTGGTGTGAAATGAGAAGCCTGTGGGAGGCTCATGCTAGGAAAAAAATAAATAAATAAATCAAAGATTATTTTCAAAAGTTATCTTTATAGCTTAGGGAGGTAATGTTGCCCCGGAACAGGTTGGGGTTAAGTATGCTCAACAGGTCACATAAGTCATTCACCCAGAACCGGTGATTCAGGGGAAACCTCATTAACCAGCAGGTTATCCTGTAGCCTAATAAATTAGGGGCCATGCCAATTTCAGTCGGTACCAGGAGAGGGACCTCAGACCTCCTGATCCGCAGTCAAACGTTCTACCTCTGAGCTACTCTAAATGCATCAGGCTGGAGACATAAAACCCATGAGCCAATTTAAAAATGCATTGCATCACACACACAGTGTGTGTGAGATGCAGTGCATTTTCGAAATGGTCTACTTACTGAGACACTTTGTGATTGGACTTGCAATATAAAAAAATAGTGCTTTCCAATAAACACAATGAAGGTATATGTCGTTAATCATTGATATAACTTCATATATCCTCCTTACCTCAGTGTAAGCCTGACTCTAAAGTAATTTCTTTCAATTATATGCTTAATATTCCTCTACATATAAAACAATGGATTGTTATATATTATAGGAATACTGGAGATGTCCCTGGCTGATCTTAATGATCTGTACCGTGTCCGATCTAGGCATATGTGGAGTTTTTTTATCCACATCAGCTTGCTGTTTTTGCATTGCTGCTCTCCTTTATGACAGCTGGACTCTATACAGTGCGAGCCCTTCGCTGCATATGCGAGTGACATTTAGAATCTGAATGTAAAAAATGATGTGGGTGGACCAGTGCGAGTTACTCTGACTTCTGACACCCGGATTGGAAAAATTTAACAAAACTGTTATCAAACCTTTTTATCTGTGCTTTTTTTGCCAAATGCTTATAGTTGACTTTCACATTAAGCTTTTATGTGCATTGACTTTTAAACTTCCTATCATAGACTTGGATATTTTTCAACTCATCTTTTTATACTGATTATTTAATACAGATAAATGACTATCAATCTCTATTGGCTGTTAGTTGTCAATCTGCAAGTTGATACTGTCTCCACACAATTAGTTCAACGTTTTTCTGGTTGACTGAGTTTGCCAATAACTTCTGAGTCAGTAGGATAATTGCCTTCATTTAACTAAGCCTCAATCTCGGAACCCATTGGCTATCCGTCTGATGGCAATTTAACCTCTGGGGACAATGGCCAATAATTGTGGGGTTCCGGTGTAGCCAGGGGATATCTGGGCCAAAACCTCCCCTTCTGTGCGCCGGTCATTGTTTACAGTCCAAGTTAGCAACTAAAGATGCGAGAATGGAGTTGGAGCTAAGAGACAACATCTCTTTAAACAGATATCCGACTAAATAAAAAAGTTAGTTAAAAGTTAAATGATAGTCAGACAATAGCCGATGGGTTCCGAGTTTGCTCTCCTCACGGACTATGTACTTGCATGCAACCAAAGCCTGCTCAAACGTGATTGGCCAATACTATACGGACTACAATACAAGCGAAAACCAGAATACTTCCGATACCAAAATATTGTCCCATTACCTACAGATATTGCATTTGTATGCAAATATCTGTTTTATAGATATTAACCATGCCTAAGTACTCTTTTATACTCTTTCGTAAAAGTGTAAACCCTGCAGTGGCTATCGGTATCAGTAACCCCCACCTCACCACAACCTGTCATTCATTGCTCTATATTTACTAAAGTATGCCTAAGAATGCTCAATTAAACTTCTGAACTACATTTAGTAATTTGACAGGGACATAACAAAGCCTTACAATGTGATTATTTGGTAAATGTCTCTGTTTGTGTGAAGGTCATGGAGCAGAGGGAGAGGGGAGCATGCTGGCAGAACGCTGACAGATTGGATGAGCCCTCTGAGCCTGCCCTCCCGCAGGGGGGGCGGGGGTGTGTGTGTGTGTGTGTGCGTGCGTGCGCGGAGCGCGCACATGTGTCAGCCCTGCTTCACAAAATGTTAGCATCAGTAGTTTGGGCTTCACCGGGGAGAGGATGTGTCCAATTTTGTTCCCAGACACCTTTGCAGGGGGTCGGGAAGTTGCACTCTGAATACCTAAGGACAAGCTATTAATGCTTTGTTTAAAGTTTGCATACAGATTTGGCACTCTTCCGCCTGTTGTCACACTGAATTCTAAAGCTGCTTGCAAACATTTACTTTATACACCCATGCTCTTTTCTTCTGTCTATCGCCGTGTTTAGTTGATGTCCTGGCACAAATATCATTTGCAAAGGTGTTTTTGTTTTAATCTGCACGGGTCATCAGCTGAGTGGGGCTTACAACAGGGCAAAGTGAGTGTCACAACAACAATATATACACTGTGTAACCACAATTATAAAACCTTACACATGCCACATCTGCTTAAGTATCACTCAAACGGTTGTATTTTGAAGTGCTATTTAATCAAAGTCCTGTGTGTGTGTGTGTGTGTGTGTGTGTGTGTGTGTGTGTGTGTGTGTGCGCGCATAAACATAAGCAGCACTTTACGTATATCATCAGGAAAAAAACGTGCATTCACTTTCAAGGCCACCTCAAGTGTCTGTTGAAACAAAGGAAGCTCACTTCAAATAGAGGCAATATTTCACAACCAGTCTCAGGGCTGGGGGAGACAAGTGCCCTTGCACGTGGAGGAACAGAGGTGGAAAATCACAGCACTGACTGAAATCTCACTACTGGATCTGTCAGAAAAGCATCTTTTACAAAGAGAAACACATTGGCTTAAATAATCCTGATGATTATATTAAGCTATCTGCTACCTAGATGGTTGATGGCACCAGATCAGCTTTAACAAGTAAACATATATACAAAGAATGAGTTGGTTGAATGTAGGAGCATTGTTGGTGGTTTGAGCCCCGGCTCTTCTGGTCAACTTGTCGAAAGGGTCCTTGAGCAAGACATTAAACCCCAAATTGCTCCAGTTGTATGTGTATGATAAAAGAAATCCTGGTGGCTTTGTACAAAAGTTAGTATTGTCAGTATCATTAGTGTTAATTTAGTTTTTCATGTACCATAGATGAAGCCGTTTTGCTACTTTTTCTACCAGTGAGAGATATTGTATTGTAGCGATTTATAAATTCCTGATATCTCCAACTTGGAATTACATTTGGGGATGTTTTTTTTTTCTTCCGCTTGGCTGCTCGGAATTACAGTCTGAACAAGACCATGAAAATGCAGTGTCGGGACTCCTGTTATTGTCACTTTGAGATGGTTCTGTATGGTACATGATGCTACTCTTGCTATTAAACAAGCACTGGTGAATATACAAATGCAATACTGTAGTTCACAAAATTGTAAAAGAGCTTGAAGCAGCATAAACAAGCAATGAGGATCATCCCCAGTGCAACAAACTGTGCTGTGTGGGGTATTTGCTTCATAGATGCAGGAACAAAATGTAAAATGTTACAAAACATGGAGAAAGGAAACCAAATAGTGTGTGTTATACAAACCTTTGGCTTTTTCTAATCGCGAGCAGCGTTATGCAAGACAATATTTATTAGGTTAGGTTATTAGGTGGCAGTATGTTAAATATTTTTGTTTTCCAACTAGGACAACTGGAAGAGGGATAAAAGACAAAACCCCTCAAAACTATACTATGTACACACAGTACAGTGTAAGCTATGTTCTGGAGCTTCCTTTTTGTTGTAATGTTTCCTCAGTGAACAAAACTCTTTAACACTTCAAACTGAAAGCCTGTCTTATTTTCTTTAGCATGATCAGTTATTACAGTAGACAGTAACATTACAAAACAACATCTGCAGTATGGAGCGAATATCCTTTAATGCACATGTGCATCTTAGGCGGGGTGTCTTTCATCCATCCCATCCAGGGAAAAGAAGAGAACTACTTTCCCTTTAGCTATATCTGAAAGTAGATCAAGTTACTTCTACTAAGCATAACCTGTAGGCTACAGCAACAAAATAAACATATAACCCTTTTGGAGATCCATGCATTTATGTGAGAAATACATTTTTAAGATATTTCAATGGTTATGTTTCTGCTCTTATGTTATGGTTAGGTTATGTTTTTTTTTTAAGTGTGATAACTTGTGTCATACTGTTGTACAGTACAGTACACCTCATCTGTGCTTAATTGACAACATCTGTTACCTGAACAACCTCCCATCTCCAACAAATGACTCCAGTTTGTTCCTATATTTCTGTGTGTCAGCTTCTTTTTTCCCCCCTACACCACTTACACACCTCTGGATAAGCTTTTCAACCGTGCTGACCCCACCGAGATCAGGGTGAGAATTCAATGGCACAGTGGGGAGCGTGTGCATTTACTAGTCTCAGGGCCTGTCTGAGTGCAATATGCTCTCATATTATTTCCAGGTTGCATTTCCTGTGTCCTGGTTGTGCCTTTTTGAGTGTGTATATGTTCGGGTTGTGCGACTCATACGTGCAGGAGAAAGGGAATGTGACTGTTGCTGTAATGATTAATGGGGGAAACTTTTCAGTGCTGATTCCATTCGGATAATGGTAGCCAGGCGGAAAAAAAAAGCAATCTTACTTGTCGCTCTGTTCTGCACAACTGATCCAAAAGGGGGGAAAAAACTGTGAAATGTGGAAACCTCTCAATTTCTGAGCCAGTGTTTTCATTCTATTACAGCACACTTACACACACATTTTCCAAAAGCACAACGGATCCTTGTGAGCTCATGGTTTCTAAAGAGAATAAACCAACCTTGCGCTGACACAAACTTGCAGCAGCTACTTTTCTATTCCAGGCTGATTGATCCGGGCATTCAGCATCTGGCATTTCCACATTTTTTTCCCCTTTCTAATTAGCTGCTGACGCTGACATAATTAGTTACCACAGATGGACCGTGGATGTCTGGCTGACACTATCTCACTCACACAGCCTGGCGGTGCATTCACAACTTTTGCATTGTGACACCGCTCAAAGGTGTTTTAAATCTGAACGGCCTTCATTTTCTCTGGATCATGTCTCTGCACCGTGAACAACAGCTGCATTAATACAACTCACAGCCATTGTTAAAACCCACTCCATGCATTCATCTAAATATCAATGGGAACCTTTTTTTCTGTCTGTAGAACAGTGTAGTATCAGATGAGTAGATTCCGTCCCATGTTTTATTTTTCTAAGGTGCATGATTGATTTGCTTTATTTATATTCACACTGAATATATTTGATACCAGCCAAGACAGTCTAGTTGTTCTCACCGGCCCAAATTAAATGAAAACCCCTCCCTTCATACATTAGTGTAAGGACTTAATTTGCACTTCAGGGGTCCGTTTCAGAAAGCAGGTTTAGTGAAAACTCTGAGTTTAACCCTGAGATGAGGGAAACTCTGGGTTTTCTGTTTCAGAAAGAGAGGTAACGTAACCTCAGAGTCAGTTACTATGGTAACTGAGTCTGTGAACCTAACCTGGTCGGGAGCAGGTTTTCTTCAATAAACCTCCAGTTTCTGACTGAGAGAAACTGGAGGTTTCTTCTCACTCATTTCCTCATTCATTCATTCATTCATTCATTCATTCATTCAGTCTATATCGACACATTTTAATGCAGTTTGTTATCTGCATGAATAAAAACTTAATAAGCAGATTATAAAATGTTTTTTTTTCTCAAACACGTCATGTCCTTTTGTCGACGATCCCGTTGATGAAGAAGCTGTATTACTTCACAGAGAGTTTACGTCGGGAGATGATATTGAGTCCCGACTAAATGTATTTTCATTTCCACATTTTTTTTTTTTCAGAGTCCATCAGATACGTAGATAGGCCTAACTTATCCATCCTCATATCACTAACATCCACCATCGTGGACATGCTTCAACGTCCCAGCAGATTCTTTGCATCGCATTACGTTTTTCGCAAACAGCATTTTTCTTTATTGGTGATGCGGATCATACTGTAATAGTAAAGCCACTGTAGCCGTCAGAAAAGTGTGACTCGCTCTGAAACGTTTTTTTGTAGTTGTTCCCTGGACACAAACCAGTGAGAGCCATTAAAAAGAAATAAATGATTAGACATTATAGTTCTGTTAATGATCATGGTGCTGCAGCCTCAGAATGGGATATAGTAGTAGCTTACTTTTTCGCCTGCAGGATTGCACCCAAATGAAATTATAGGTGTAATACAATTCCAGTTTTCACCAGTAATATAAGTTAACTGTGATTTTAAATATGAAATGAATACACTGTTAATGCTTACGCATTGACTCGAGCAGCAATTTTCTCCCACACCAATTCTCTCTCTTTTGCAGCAGCAGCCGCTGTCTTGCTTTTTTTTTAACAAAATGCATGTTCAAACTCGCTTGCTTCCGCCGACCCGTTTGTTTGTGGTTGTTACCATGGTGAATCGTAGAATCATGGCTCCATTCATACTGCCGTTTTATTGTGGTGGTGCACGCGCGTGAACATACTGAGTTGATTGAACCAACTCTTCCCAACTGTTCTGAAACCGAAAACTCAGTTTCCCATCTCAGGGTAAATCAACTCAGACATCAGGGTTAGACTCAGTTTGTTAAACCTCCTTCCTGAAACGGACCCCAGGACGTGACGATGAAGACGATCGCCAGATTACAACATGCACCAACAGGTGTTCTGCATCTCCAACTTGGATTGATTTAAAAAAACAAAAAGAAAAAAAAACTCCCCAGGCAGTTCTGAAGTTCTTTGATAGTTTCCTCCAGATTTACAGTTTGGGAGGAAGATTATCATTTGAACAGATGTGGGCAAGATGAAGACATCTGTCTGTTTATGTCTCTTTCTCCTTTAAGACACAATAACAATTCTAGTGCAACTAGACAAATCTGTAGCAGGAATCCATCAACCATTTAGAAAATTAGGAGACCACAACTGCTCTGGTCCTGTGGAAATGAAAGATGCACTTTTTATGCTGCATTTTGGAGTTAAATACAGTGTTTGTTTGCTAAAGGAGCGTGTGATCTCATCAGCAACAGGTCATACTCCAGTGATGTGCAGCTATGTGCTTTTTGGTTATCTATAAAGTAGGCAAAACATACATTTACCAAGGGAAGGCTCCAGTCACCTACAGTACTTTGTTCTCACAACTTTTAAATTCAGTTTGCAATACTTTCACGCAAGAAATGTGAAGTTCAGCAGCAAAATACCATACAAACTATGTCACAATGTATCTGCTAAATATCTGCCCAAAACGTGCAATGTGTGGCAATAAACTATCAAATTGGAGTGCTGTCCTAGTAGCTATATTTATGATTATTCACTTTTAGGATCCAGCACCCAGCCTTCAAAGCTTTCTAAGTAGCCACATGAGTTGAGCACGTCCAGTCCTATTTGTTTCTGCTAAATATCTAGCATTCTGTTGTTTACACCATTTAGTCATCACTGTAAATTAGAATTGTTTAGTTTTTCTTATACTTCAGTTTTTCTTATACTTTAATCTCTTAAGTCTTCACTGTGTAGCTAATTGAACTGTTTATCCTGCAGCAGGTATGCTATTTGCTGAGAATATTTGTATTTTTGCCTGGAAATGAATGTAAATGATGGGTAATCACAGCCTAAATCAAGTCTCGCACATAATATGTTGACAAAAATAATAATAATGAATGACCCTATTAAATTAACAGTATTTTGTATGTCGGGCTCGACAGGATGCACGTGTAGCCAGTTTAATACGCGTTACATTTGATAGGGATGTATAATGCAGGCAAAATATGAAAATGGACAAATACTCAAATTGTAAGGTTGGATATGCATTAGGGTAAAGCATGTTACCAAAAGAAGAAAAAAGAAAGGCACACACACTTGACTAACACAACACTACATGGGTAAACAAGCTGAAACAGAGGAGAACATCTGACAGTGTTGGTTTTATAAAACCAGACAAAAAAAGCAGTAGAATATAATTAGAAGGTAGTTTTTAAGTTGGAAATGTCTCTAAATTTAGGGTATTATCTTCTCAGTGATGAAACACGAGGAGTCAAATGTACCAGGTAGCAAATCTGCAGAACAAGAGATTAGAACTCAGACAGTTCTGAATGTAAGTTAAAAGTGTAATACTAAAAGCAAAATCCAATTCTTGAAGTCATTGAATTGGAAGAGGGAATGACTCAATACTAGCCAGACAATTAGAGCCCTGGCAGCCAAGAACCAAGGATATTATTGGCTGCCTTGATCTGCAGTGTTTTCTTGCCACATTGTAGATCACACAACCCCTAAAAATATGGATTAAAACACACATTCTGTTCTTTCTTGCATAGTTCCATAGAAGGCTGTGGCGTTCTTTATATACTGTAGCTGTAAAAATACTCTGAACAGTCACATAAGGCGACTTTCTGATGCAACAGATGACGTTCAGGACAGGACTAACGTTTTACTTGCTTCCTCAAAGTTGATGGTCATATTCCTCCAGGCCCAGCATGAGGAAATGACCTGTATCCAAAAACAGTCTAATTGTCTAATTGGTGATCATTGTAACCTTGAAGGAAGCAGCATGGTCCAGTTCAAAAATAGGCTCAGTCGCCTTGGTTAAACTGATTTACCTTTCTGGACAGTAGGTCACTGCAGTTCACTGTTCTCATCAACACTGCAATGACAGTAATTTCTATAACATTGTAAACTATTTAACTGTAAGGTTTGCCATTTGAAATTACAATACAAAGACCTAAACACTAGGGTTGGGTACTGAAACGCGGTGCCAAGGTGAGAATGAAAATTTCGGGGCCTCATTTCAGTGCCTGACTTTTTTTTTTTTTTTTCTTCTTTTTCTATCGCTGCACGGGACGCTACGTTACCGTTAGCTAGTAGCTGGATTAAACACAATGGTTAAAATGCTGACCGCTTACGTCCCTGTAGAGGATTCCAACAGCGGGACGTAACAGTCTGACGTTGTCGGAAAAACAACACAGATGGTGCGTTTACTTGAAACTAGCCAGCCTTGTGGTGCATTTTAAGTTATTGTAAAATACCCTTTTCCCATCTGGTGCTTGTTTTTGTCGTTTACCAGCAATTTACTGGTGAAAAAAAGTCATTGTTATAAGTTATTGTTATTACATTATTAATCATTTAATTTTTACCATATGGCCTTAGCAATAAACAAGCCGTTGTTTAATGTCGCCAACTGTCCTTTTGTGCTCCTTTTTTTTAATATTTTATATTATATACACATTATAAATATATTATATTTCGGTTCAGGCAGAGTTTAGGCACCAGCACCGTTTTTAAAAGTATCATTTTAGCACTGGTATCAGGAAAAAACCCAAACGATACCCAACCCTACTAAACACTGAGATAGGCATGTAAAGGATCGTACGGGATCTTGCAACATTCAGCAGGTGCTAGTTTAAACATTGACTTTAGCTTAGCAAACCGTGCATCAGTTTTTTATTTCTCTTCTCCATTAGTTGTTTGCCTTTAGTTGGGCTGTGGATGGCAGCCATGTGCAGTTATCCCAACCCTCTCCATAAGGTGATTTGACTGATAAGCACTCCTTCAACCAGGAGAAGCAATCAATAAAATCAACAGGTGTAATGTTGTGCTGAATTGAAAAACGCATACGCTGCCTGCATTCTGCTGCACATGGCTGCAGTGGATTCTCTGGAGTTTGCATCAATATATCAATTCTGAAAAACAGCTTCCATCAGGAAAAGAAACCCTGGTTCTATTGAAAGCATGACTGCAAACTTAATGTTGTGCCTGTGTTTAGCTATAGCACTAAGCAACGGGTGAAGGCTGATCAATACTGCCTCAATGTCTCACCTAACATCTCCAGCTGTATAGCTTGTCAGGGTATAATGTAGCAACAATGACGTATGTTTTTGTTTCAAGGCTTAAGAATGCTTGATTGGCATCAGAGCCGCACTGTAAAATGTCCTCTTTTCTTTGAGACTGCTGCTGGTCCAAATGTGCCTTTTATGAAGTTGCTGATACTGAGGAACGACATTAGGCATTAGCATGAACTCCTCAGATACCTTAGTCCTCTCAGGCAGAACAAAAAGCCCTATACCCACAGCATTTTAACTTCAGCGGTCAATGAAGTGTCAGCTTACTTTCATTATTATATAAATAATTATTAGGGTTACAATGTCAATGCCATCATCCACTCCAATTACCTGCTGCAGTGACTACCGCTCAACTTTCCTTCTCTTTTCTTATCTCACAATTCATGTGATTAACCTCAATGCCAGTCATCCTAATATCCTGTCTTCTTCAGCACCTGTCAGTCCTCACCTGCCCACTAGCCGTGACTATAGCGTTTCAAACATCACGTGACCCTATCACCTGTGCACCCAGCTGGGCCTCATTACCGCAATCAAACTTGGAAGTATATAGAGCAGCAGCTTGCCAGCGTTCACCTTTTGCCAGATTATCTGTCAGTGTAACTAGTAATAGTAATTGCCAAAAGTCCCACGATACAATATTATCACCATACTCATGTCACCATACAATATTATTGCAATTTTAAATATATTGGGATGTGCTGCGCAATATTGCAATTTATTACCTTTTTTACCAACTTCAAAATGATGTCCCCAAAGGAAAACTGCTGACCTCAACCGAAAAAAAACTCCACTGCACCATCTGGTGGACTAAAAAAATCAATGAATCTTATCATTCCGATAAATCCATGTATCGATACAGCATAGCATCCCGATATTTTCTGTGGCAATACTGTAACAATTAACATTTAGCTTTTGACTACCTCAGCCCCACAGATTTGTTGGACTTTTCTAAATTTTTTTGTTGATCGCTGTTGAGTGGGTTCAAAATCTAGTTTTAAAATCTTCAATCTGACATTAAACTTGCTTGCTCAACAACTTGCCTTCCAGGGGCCTCATGAAAAGTTTAAACTCAACACTCGGCAAAGATACAACTATTAAAACGGCTAAAAAAATGTCCGGCCTATGCACCTCGTTTCATCACTCGCTGCGAACCGTGGTGGATTAGTCTCGAAGCCTGAGTCATCCAATTTGCTTGGCGCTTTCTGAGGACTTTTTTTTTTTGTGCCACAATTTTATTTGCATACATCTCTGAGAATGAATGAAGTATGAGGTAACAACGTTTTGTGATCTTGGCACAAAAAAAGTAAAAAAAATAATTATTAATTATAATAAATTGTCGTTGCAATGAAAGCTTGGTTATCTTTCAACTGTCAACTATGGCCTTCATTGTACAACAACTGAAAAGATCCCCTAAGTGTATTACAACTATATAATGTGCATAGCTCTGTAGGATTTGAAAGAAGTATTTGCAGGGTTCAGGAGCAAAACTTGGCATAAAACACAATGGCACCTCCTAAAAGAAACAAGGCTCAGAGTTGAGGAATTAAGGAGGAGGAGTAGTTGTTGTAGAAAGGCCAAGACCGTGGATACAGAAGTGGATCGAGTGTAAATGTAGGCAGTGTGTGCATAAAATGCAACAGAAACAAGTTGATATTAAAATGTCTTGAGACGTTGTGATAAGAAGCCAAATCGGCAGAATTATTCAAAGAAAGGGAATAAAAACTAATTGAAGGAGTAACACAAATCAAACACCACCACTGGTTGTAACTTGGTGATTAGACTTAATTTCCTTCTGATTTTGTTTGATGCAATCTGACTGTCATTTCTGAAAACTGTGAATGTTTAATTTAAAATTGAAAGTTCCAAAACAATTAAAAGTTGGTCCTGACCCAGAGCTTGGGAAGGAACACTATCTTCTGGCTCTCTCTCAATCAGCCCCTTTCCCTTTAAAGCCTTTCCAGGCTATGTTGCTATTCATAGTGTGTGTCTCGGAAACTAAGGTCTCTGATCAATTAAACATGCCCCTCAAGATAACTACATTAATTACTCTGCTGTTTGCACGAGCCGTGTTGCATTGCAGTGTACTTGAGACTTCAGACTGAATGGAAGGCCAGATGGGAAGTGTTTTCTGTAGGGCTAAGATTCTTGGATCATTATGTATTCTTCTAGTGGTGTTTAGAGATCAGTTAGGCTTTGCTAATATTTTAAATACTTTATTTTCAAATATTTTTTTTTTTTACCTCCGCAGTCACCAATATCTTTTATTTCACAGGCAGTGTTTCCCATACATAGGTTCTACTTGGGCGCCCTGTTCACGTTATTCTACTCCGTCCCTGTACCCATTATCTGTAATTATAGACTTGAGCCCAAATAAAACCCGACATTTTATAAGGTTGGCTGTAAAACTTTTAAAATGGAATAAAGTTTTTTGAATGACAGATCTTGAGTGCAACAGGACAAATGTAACATTATAGTAACGTTACAAAACACCGTGTTTATTAGGATCCTAACATCCTATCCCATGCAAAAATGAACTGATCTATAAAAAACAAAATTTAGAGAACAATAATTAAATTTGGATAGCCTAAGTGTAATATGATTTAACAGGAGTTAGGGGGAGACATGCCATGCACAGTGTTGAGCTTTAATAACTTGTACCTTTCTGTATTGATCATCGTAGGCTATGGTTTTAAGGTTATGTTGTTAATGCAAATAGCATTTGGGTTTACGGTAATCCGGTATCTGCTGAACCATAAAATGTATGACAAACCAACCAGATTTAATTGACAAAGCATATCATAAACTACACTTCATCGTTTGATTAGTTATTCATTTCTAAATTACCGGTTAATGTTATAGTCATGGTTTTCAATAAATAGTTTGACTAGTTTATTACTGAACCCAGCCATCCTGCGCCAGCCACCACCTAAGTAAATTCTGAACCAAGTTTGGAAAAAAAAATGCTTGTTTCCTCCATAAGATTTTGTCCTGAAAGTTAAACTGGAGGAGAGTTAAAGGAGAGACTTTGATACCATGTAAACGAGGAAAATCCAAATGAGTGGTCTCTCTGAACTGTATACAGACTCAGCTTTGGGAAAACAGCCTCAGCCAAAACTGCTGAGTAATGCACCAGTTGTAGGTCCCTACACACACACACACACACACACACACACACACACACACACACACACACACACACACACTTGTGTCAGCACTGCCCTGCAGTCTGCATCAAAAAGCCCCTCAAGTGATAAGCTTCCGCGAGAAGAACTAGGATTCCAATGCTAATCTCCTAAACATGATTTGTCATACCGCTTTGCACAACATGCTTCAGGATTAAAGACATTCTATTAAAGAGAAGGGGCTTAACATATGGAAAGGGAAGAAAAGCCAGCTGTACTTGGTTGGGTTTAGCTGTCTGAGCTATAGTTCAATAGTCCCTCTTTTCAGTGCATTTGCTCTCCAGTATGTGCTGTGGGATGATCCCTCCAAGTAGTAAAACATCGGCATGGGGAGAAAATAAAAAAATGGAATTTAAGATTTACCACGTTTTACGTCACTATGTACAGGGACATCTCGGTGTCACAACAGTCTTCTGCATTTTAGCCAAAGGAATATTTTATGAAAAGTGGTTTTAATTCTTACAAAATAAAACGTCTCTGCAAAAATGGTAGCGAGTAGTGGTGAATAAAAATATTTTGACGCTTATTTAGAGCATTTTTAGCAACTGTTCTCCCACTGTCTTATCCTACTTTTGTTTGACTTTTTTATTTTCTAAATTTGACAAACTAATTGCTCATCCTGACGGTATCTTTGCCCCAGTTTATAGTCAGAAAATAGCGGAGCAAGTGTTGCTTTGTGGTTATTATCTTCCCATCACAGGTCAGCACAAGGTGATCCATTTTCCTCTGATGCAACCAAATGTTAAATGGGCTGTAATCAATACCCTCCATTAGAAGAAGAGCTTTTTATTCTCCATTGAGCATAATTTGAATTAAAACATTTTCAACAGATGGAAGATGTGCCTGGGCATGCCTATGTGCAGCATGTGGCATATGGGTGGTATTAAGCTTGGTATATAGACAATAATACTGACAGGCCTCGTTGATGCCACATTTCTATCCTGTGCTGTAATACATGGGCTGAGGTTTTCTAATAGCAGTTGTTAAAATACATTTAAACATATTATTCATAATGTATCAGCATAGGTATCCCAACTGGAGACTTTGTGTGCTTTATACATTTTAATTTACTAGTGCAGTGCCTCTTTATAGTAGAAAACTCAGTTAAAGCCACCCCCCTATAAGTGGCATCACGCTCTGGTTGTGCTTTGCATGTGTGGGATTCTGAAACATCCTTAAATTCGGGAATTGTCTTTTGTTTATTCAAAGTCAAAGACAGTCCAAAGTAGTGCTACTTTGCACATTTTTGTGGGTCTGAGGTGCATGTCACATTTTAGCTGCCAAAGCTCCGCTGCTCTCTGTCTCTGGTCCTCAGGGTGAGAGGGGGAGTGGTCAGCGGCTAGAGCCGCAAAAGCCAATGTGTGCTTCTTTTACCTAATATATTTAGTGATATCTTTTGCATTTCTAATCCAAACAACGTCAAACTTGGCAACACACTCACTCGTGCCCGTAGCAAGACACCTGTCAAGTTTGAAATCATCGGACTAACGGTTCGAGAGATATGTGCATAACACACACACACACACACACACACACACACACACACACACACACACACACACACACACACACACACACTGACAGACAGACGTTCCTGCAATTTATAGATAGATATCTCTAATGTCCTGTAATTAAAAATGAAACAGCCTTGGTTTTAATAGTAATTTAGCATGTAAAACTCCCCAAGTGCAGCCATGAAGATGAAATTGAATGTTTGCTGTGTTCATTTACATCAGAATAACATAATAGAGACAAACATGCATAGTCCAAAGACTGGATATACAAGTGGGGAAATATAGCTGTCAATCTGTGGTTGGAGGACTTAATGGAGTTTCACAGAAAAAGACATAATAGCATATCACAAGCTTTAATCTCATTTAATACAGTGTATGACAGTGTTGGTAGGAGTGGAAAAAGGGGGGCTCTAAGGAGTATCAGATTACCTTTATACCTGCAGACAACAATATGTGACAGTATGCAATAAATGCACCAGTGCTCTTACAGTATATAAACTGCTACTACTGCTGTGTGTGTGTGTGTGTGTGTGTGTGTGTGTGTGTGTGTGTGTGTGTGTGTGTAGTGTGTGATATATATATATATATATATATATATATATATATATATATATATATATAATCATTTTTTTTTTATTTCTCTGAGGCAGAGTTTGAGATGAGGCAGTAATAGTCTCTTGGCTGTTAAACCTCAATGTGTAGAGCCACAAGAGCACAGGTCAGTGTGCAGGATAGTCAACTGCAAAGCTGAACAGCAAAAAATGAATCCTGGTCAAAATAGACATACAATTTCCAATGCAATTAAAGCTTTTATTTCTGCAGCACCCATAAACAGCTAAAAGTACAGTATCGGGAATGAAATGGCGAGACAGGGAGGAGGTGAATTCGCTCAATTTACTGTTTCTCTAGACATTTACATATCTTCAGTGTTTATGAAAAGGATACAAATGGAAAAAAACTAACTTTTTTTCACTTGTTCCACATTTCATATCTCTTCATATAATAGCCTAACTGTAAAACTTCCAAATTAATTCTGGCTGGATTTGTACAATGAATGCACTGACACACAGTCAGTAGTATCGGCAGGACTTTCACACAACAGTTTTAATATACAAACGAGCACCTTCACAGAATTGTACGAACAAACAACTTCTAACCGTCAACAAATACTAACTTCCTGTCAAAAAAACGCATCCATTGTTCCAAATTATTGACCACAGTAAAAGGTGCGTTGGTATGTGGTTTGCCTTAATTTCAGAGACCAGAAAGGTGTCATGTTTATAATTCTCTATTAACGGATATCTGCATATGAATGCAGAACCTGTATATAATGGGACAATATTTTACAAAAGCGTTCCGTTTGTAGTATGCATAGTATTGACCAATCACGTTTGAGCAGGCTTTGGTTGCAAAAGAGGTGGAAAGCATTGGCCAAAATGCAATCTTGGAACCCATTGGCTATCGCCTGGCGTGATTTGTAAAAGATTTTTTTTTTATCTGCATTCATTTGCAGATTTATGTTTATAGAGATTAACCCAAATTTATCCTGGATTCCGTCTCTATGTGGACTGTAAACAATGAGGGGCACACAGAAAAGGAAGCGTTGGCCCGGATATCTGCTGGCTGCACCCTAACCCCAGAAATATTGGTTGTCACCCCCAGGGGTTAAATCACCGTCAGACCGATAACCTATGGTTTCAGAGATTGCCGTGTTTATGACTTGTGAGCGTTTATCAAGACAGTTGTATGGTTACAGAGATGGTCATGTGAGGATTAAAAGACTGTGCCTTCCTTTAGATTAAATATGGCTTTAATGACATTAAACAACTGGCTTCGGCGGATATTTGCTTGATTCTCATCACTTCCGCATTATGAAGCACAATGGCGTATTATATCGAAGCTTTGAGAAAAGTCTGTTTCTATGGCATGAATGCTATTTACACATTGAGATCTCAAGATTACGATGGCTCCGATATGACATGAACACAGCAATAGGTTTGGGCTCAGGGTGAAATGATGGCTTTCCGTTCCCGATGCCCATAAAACAGAAGCTGGCCATGAGGGCAATGATGACTCTGAGATTTTATCGTCCAGGACCATCAAGAGAAAACTTTTGAGAGAGAATATCTGATAGTTTATACCTCTGCAAGGACATGAGGATATAAGGCATAAAACTATCACTAACAACGCAAAGTCAGAAACACTGAACCCTGAATCTATAACTCTTGCTGTGGTTGCAGAACCAAATATTCCAGAGGCCATGTAGGCCTTCCATCAGTGACAGGGATAAAGGTATTCTCTCTAGTAATAGGGTTAAAGCTTCTCTATTGTATTGTATTTAATTCCTCTTAATTTCCAGCTATTTATTTATCAAGGTGGAACTGGCTTGAAATATGACGGTGGCACAGGGTCGATTCATTACATTAGATGTCATTTAGCTGACTCTTTTATCCAAAGCGACTTCCAATTAAATGCTTTCAACCCTGAAGGTGCAAACCTTAGACAACAAGTAGTAAGTGCAAGTACATTAGCTTTAAACAAGCAAAACTACAAAGTGCCATATTCAAGTGCAGAGGTGTAGTCGGAAGAGATGTGTTTTTAGCCTTCGGTGGAAGATGCGTAGGCTTTCGGCCATCCTGATGTCAATAGGGAGCTCATTCCACCATGTAGGAGCCAGGACAGCAAATGTAGACAGCAATCGTAGAGTGAGAGGGTGCAGTCACAATATTAAATGGCAGCGTTTCATCAAGTCAAATCTGTCGAAGAAAATGATCAGGTCAGAAGCTACAGTAACCTTCCTCAGTCATACTCAATGATCAGTTTGGACTCCACTGTGAACATTATGCCCGGCGGTGGTGCTCCTCTTGCTTCAAGTGATTAGTCACCCTGCATGCCTTTTTTATAAACTGCCCTACTTCTGCTTTTCCTTCCACTAAGTCTACCCATGAGGCCTAGAAACGGAGCAAAGGTAGAGATAATAGTGATGGTTACTACAAACCCTGAAATCAAGATTTAATTATACAACTAAGCATGTCCACTATTGTAAAAATTGTAATGATTGAGCCCCAGGACTTTCAGATGAGGAGACTGACAGGTTAATGCGGTGAGAGAGAGAACATTTGTAGGGTATTATGAGTCACCTTTTAACCAGCCTCTAAGTATTACCTGACTATTAATTAATATGGCCCTCAAAACCATTTTAGTACATTTGATTGGCAGCAGCCCAGGCCCATTTCCTTTCCATGACTGCTGGAAAACAAATACTGTGGAGACTTTAGCTGTAATTGGCATCCACTTTGCCCACAAGAGAGAAGGAGCGCATCATTTCCATGACAAATTAGGCAGGTCGCCCCTTACCTATATGACCAGCAATTAAAGATACAGCATCCTGATTATGAATTGCTTTTTGCTAAACATGCATAATTGGAATTTTATGTTAACCTGTTTTATTTTAATTGGGATGTTGCCCCTGTCTAAAGAGCAAAGTAATTATTTTTGCTTCCACCTATTTACGGTAGCTCATAGATTCCGCTAAAAGCTGAAATTGCTTCAATTAACCTTATCAGACTTATTTTCATCCTTGTACCTGAACAGAACCCATTTTTTTGACATTGCTGTAACTTTGGATGGTTTCATTTGGAACCACAGAGACAAATGTCCCATTCTACTGAGATATGACCTGATTTCATTTTAGTAATATTATGCAGAAATCCTTTGAAAACTAACACAATAATGGCAACTAATGAACACAAAGTTTCAGGGCCATTTGCGAGCCGGTACTTGTGCAAAGGCATGATGCAAAAGCGACTGTGCAGTTTGCCTTGCTTTTCACAGTGTGTAATCCTGAGCGGAGAATATGAAGGTTTTCTTTCCAACTAAACACTAAAGCTTCTAATTTCAATGAGAAGTTCACTTCCTTGACTATTCTTCAGCAGATATTGTGTGTGAGAAATAAAGGGGTCTCCTTTATAAACGTGGCGTACGCACAAAACGGGGCTGAAAATGTGGGGATGCCACTTCCCACGCAAAGGTTGTAATTTTATGAAAAACAAACCTGACGGGAGACTGCGCGGTCCTCCACGCAAACTCTGACCCATGCGTACGCACATTTTGGAGACAAAATAGGAATTGTCGACGCAGATGGTAAGGTGGTGAACTGAAGTCAGACTGCAGAAAGTAAATGGGAATAACGATTACTTGTAGTATTTTCAAGTATTGATGCCTCACGCGCATTTTTTTTCACTCCATATAATCCACGTTACCATGAAGATTAAATCCAGCAGTGTTATTTGTGATTGTACTGAGTGATAATTGTTCCATAAACACCTTGTAAAATCCAACTCAAATCTTAAATAAAAATGTGTTCCTAATATTTAATCGGCGCTGTCTCGCCGTCATTTTTGGCTTTTGGGCGTACGTACACTTTTAGTAAGGATCCTACGCACAGTTTTATAAATGAGACCACTGGAACCTGCATAAACTTGGTTGATAAGTGCTGCTCTAGATCAGTGGTACTTAATCCTGAGGACTTGGTGCTGTTTTATATGCAGCCAGGTGGTTAATACACTTCATTAAGTCAAGTGGAAATCATTAACTGGGGAAACGGGACATATGAACCCTCAAACAAAAAAATAACAATACAATACATAGTCAACAGTATGGTTTGAAATTTGATATTTGAAAGTAAGCATCTTGCAACTTGAGCCACACAATCTCTCATTTGTGGCTTTAATTTGGAAACCCTGCACACACATTCCTCTCTCACACAATGGTTTAGTTTGGATCTTTCTCACTTATTGCAATTTTATTTTTGGTCCAGCTTGGCAGCATATCAGAAGGTGCAGTGCAGACATAAATGTCTAGCTTCCTTGTGTATTGTATGCCAGTTTACACATCTCCAAAGCAAGAGCTGGCTTCCTTGCTGACAGTAGTCCATTTTGAAAGATGTCTGTAAACAGTCGGGCAACACTTGCACCTCAGTGGAAGGACCAGCAGTCCCAGGGCTGCTACTTTACCGGCTTGAAACCTGCACTTCATTGTGAACCTTTAGCAATACCTCCAGTTTCACAGGCATCCTCTTTGGCATGTTGAGGTTGGAGAGGTAAGAATTGAATATGGGCAAAGTGACATTAGAGCATACTGGGGCTGAGTGGTTGCTGTAGCAACAGACTGTGAAGCCTGATGATGGACTTCCAGTTGCTGGAGGAGTTTCCCTTGTGGAAATGCAACTGTTGTTTGTTAATTGTAATAGGTGTTGTTGCTGTAGCAGTTCAACATGTACTGTATGGAATCATGCTAACTTTCGACCATGTCCTCTCAATGTCTATAAATACAGATTTGTATTATTTCCGAAATCCAACATCCAAATGTCTGTTTTCCTTTTGTCCCTATGTGTTTGCAACACTGAACACAGCAGTTTCATTTAGTCAATAATGGAATAATGAATCCTAGTACAACTATTATGCAACCAAAATGACTCATTGTTGTATACTAAAGTAAAAGAATGTCTTTCTTGGTATATTTAACCAATATGATGATTACTTCAGTGTTAACTACTAGGCTATACAGTAAGGATTTTGATTTCCATATTATAATGTTCAGCAAGGCTGTGTGGAAAAGAGAGGAATTCAAAGGCTGCCTTGACAGAGTCATGATAATGACAGATTTCTAGATGCTTCTTGAGAATGTAAGTGTTGGTGAGAACATGTCAATCAACATGACAATGCTCGGCATATAGTTAATCTGGAGATGACTATATGCTGATGGTTAATGTTACTCATTGTTTATTGAATGTTTTGCTTATTTAACGTGTTAGTTTTTAGATGTATTTTTCATTTAGTAATTAGATGTTTTGTTTGGTTTATTTTTGATATGTCTGAAATAAATTTCTTCATTCATGACAATATATAAATAATAAAAGGCGACCAGATAAGGAGCACCGCTGACGGAAAACAGTTAAACGTTCATTTCAGCTGTGCTGTGAAGAAGCGGAGCATGGCCAGTAGTAAAGTGACATTTGTGGTGGCCGGGTTAGCTCGGTTGGTAGAGCGGGCGCACATATGTGGAGGTTTGCTCCTCGACACGGCGGACGCAGATTCGGCTCCGACCTGCGGCCCTTTGCTGCATGTCATTCCCCTTCTCTCTCCCCTTTCGTGTCTTCATCAAATAATCTTTAAAAACAAATTGTGGAAGTATAATAGTAACCATTTTGCCGCACTTTTGCAGCAGACAAGTTGCTAACGTATCAGTAATCTAGCAGTCCCAAAGACGTAGTGGTTGGCCAACGCATCATCAAATCTAAAGACACAACAGAGGTCTTCACCCACATGGCCACTCTGGCTGGGTCAGCTGCTTGGATAAGAGAGACAATGCTCTGGGGAGACACGAACGCTCTGTTGCGTGAAAATATTCCATTTGTTTTTTTTGTGTTGCATGGCAGTAAGGGAGTCTGGTGGTGTGCTTTATCTGGATTTAGATGTTAAGCTGGGTCTGGGTAGGAGTTAAAGTCTTGACTACGTAGTCCATTTGATTTGGGGAAAAAGACATTGCTTGGTTCACTAAAGACCACCGGCAGCACCATTTAGTTACACTAATTTAATTACTTCTATTACTTTTATCTTACAGTTCAGACTTTCACCACTGAGAGCTTGACAGCTGTGCATTAAACGAATAACTATTTGCTTTTATGATATCCATTAGGGCTTGGTACCGAACTTCGATACTTTTTAGGCAACGAATTTCCTCCAAAGTATCGACTATCGAAAAATGCCTCGTTGTTTAATTCCAAATTTCAATACCTAAGGAGCAAATCTCATTAGCGTCAGTCAGCCAATAAGCACGCAGCATGCTTTTACCAATATCTAATAATGTTTTTGATGGTTGTCTAACATTACACATCGAGGAGGCATGCAGGGGCTCATGTGTGTGTGTGTGTGTGGTATTTTGAGAGGCTTGACTACTACTACTACTACATAACCTAGTTGTAAAGGAGCGTAATGTAAAATGTTGTAATTTCCAGCCCTAATATCCATGGAATGAGGATGCGAGTGTGGATTTGTTATAACAGAAAGGTCTCAATGGGACAGACTCTTCATTAGAATAAAAAAAAAAAAATTCAATATTTAAACCATCTGCAGAAGTTTAGGGGTGCAGTTAACCTGCAAAATGTCCCTGAAAAGGGCACAAAATGGCGTCGTTTGTATTTCTCTTTGACCCTTCGTCATTGTCGTCATTTGCTCTTTTTTTTAAGTGGCTCTGCGGGTCATTTGACCACAAGGCTGTGTGGTTAATGTTTTTGACAGCTGCCATTCATGGAAAAAAAAAACAGCAGCCCGTGTATTCTTGCTAAATAAATGTGTAAACTGGGCCACAGATGGTAAGCACAATTACATTTACCTAAAACTAACTTAATTAAAATGCCACAGCCCATACGTTTTTTTTAAATTATTAGAATATAGACATTAAGAGAATGAATCGTTATGCAAGTATTTTTACTTGTAATACTTAAAGTACATTTAAAATCAGGTACTTTTTACTTAAGTAGGGTTTTCATTGTTGTACTTTTACTAAAGTAAATATATCTCAGGTTATTTGTACTTTTACTTAAGTACTGAGATTCAGTACTTCCACCACCACTGCTCTCAAGTGCCGTTATTGGTTGAGCACCTCAGGGAACAACTTCAGGGTTTTGTTCAAAGTGGAGATGAAGACAGGCTGCCCTAACATTTCATTATGTACAATGTTTGTTTAAAAAAAATGAATAGTTACAGGAAAACACATACTGTAGCACAAATACAAAGTAAATATTGCATCAAACTTGACATCATGTTATTATGCAGTAGTAAGGTCTGAATCTTAATAAGCGACGATCATTAAAAGTACATGCAAACATCAAACATGAAATTCCTAGAAAGAGGTGCAGGAGGGGGGGGAACATAATTGCAGTATTCAGAGATTTACAATTCTCTCAGAATGCTCTCTGTGGGTGTTCAGTTTTGCTGCATGCCGATCTCATCTTGGAATTACATATCACGCATACACACACTGTTTGATTTGCAAAATAAAATACCTTTTTAGGCCTCCAAAAACAATAAAATTTACGGTATCCTGCTCTAATTGTAACAAAGTACTTTCTTTTTTCTAACCGGAACAAATAAATCCCTTCACCAATTTTCCCTGCTGTGCAGTGCAATGTTATATCCCACCATATGTGTTTGTTATTTTTTCTCTCATTAAATCTGGGTTGGGAGTATAGAAGCCTGCCGTATCTCATGTTTTATTCATGGCGAAGATGTGTCGGCTCTGCTCGTCTTCAGCTCAGGCTTTTTGATCTTCTTTCATTAGAGGATGTTCAATATTTATCAGTGCAGTTTCCCCATTATTCTAACCATGGAGAGGTCCCATTCTTTTTACCGCTTCAGAGTCGGGCAACTATCATGGCTTTCTTACAGCACACATTTGTTAAGGAAATGATACAGTTATCCCTCTGAAATGCTCTTTCTGTTGCAAAATAGGTTTTCAAATATCTTGGAAGCATTTGAGCAGATGCCTGTAGTATTATTTGATAATGAGTTTCTTCTCTTCTGAGTCCAGTCAACATTGTCAACTCCACTTAAAGGACACTCTGTATTATACTGCGAGTTATAAACCACTAAGAGAATATCAAAAACGAGTCCCAATTTGGTCATATCTCTGCATTCCACCCCCAAATGTTTCATCACAATATTTTAACTTTTCTAACCAGAGTTCTGCCACAGAATAATTTTGAAGTAATCCAATCCAATAAGCATTGTTATTTAATTAAACACTCATACCACCTGTTACATCACTTGATAAAATAGAGCAGAAAATTATATATCAGTGATACAATCAATCAATCAATCAAAACACTTAAATATTTCATAGTTACATATGCTCCAATCTCGAGTAGAAATATAAAAATAAAATATACGAACAAAAAATAAAGCTGCATAAGAAATATGTAAACTAGAGAATAAGATGTAAATAATATATAAGTAAGAAATATACATGTAAAAAATGAATGTGCATTAAACTGAAATAGAGGTATAAAATGTGTAAAAAAACAATATAAACAAATGTAAATAAAAAATAGTGCTGAGAAATGAGATGTATTGTGCAGTATAAATGAATGCAATACTTGTATATGTAAACCAGAGTATTGCATAGGTTTATTATTGCCGTATTGCACACAGTCAATGTTGCACAGTTAGGTCTTTTGTTTTTGTGATGCTGCGAGGTCACCTCTCACTGGTACGAGCTTGTTGCTAGTCAGACTGCCATGTTAGCAATCCGACCCAGCTTGCCAGCGGCCCTCGTTTATGAAACGTGCGTACGACCTAAAACGGGCGTAGGACGGGCGTACGCCGATTCCTACACAAAGCAAGGCATTTATCAATTTGAACGTGAGCGTAGGCTACGATAAAATCTCACGTCTGGTCTGAACTCGTGTACGCAAGTTTGAGTCAGTGTGGACTTGAGGTGCAGCATATAATCAGTTCAACAGGAGAAGGAGAAGTCATCAGTTGATCAGTTGATGGCTCTGGCTCTTTTTAGAGGACCTCTATGCGCCGGTACAACAGTGCACACGTACGCACACAGCCACGGTGGAGCGCTCCATCGGATTGATTAAGGGCAGATGGCTCTCTTGCATCAGCGGGGGGGGGGCCCTAAGTCAGCAACATTGTTTTAGCCTGTGGGGTTCTGCACAACATCGAGCAGGAAAACAGGGTGCCATAAATGTAGAGATGGAGCCAGATGACCCGATGCCCAGAGAGCAGTGTCCAGCACAGCCCCAACTGGGGGCTATATGAATGAAACAGGATATAATTCCTCGCTTTGAAAAGGTGTTATGTTTGGCAATGAGGATGCATAACATTTTTATTTACTCTTCAGGTGTTCGTTTCTCTTTTAAAGTGTTGATGGCCACAGCGATTTATTTCTGCCACTGACATATTTCGGCTTGTTTTTCCAGCCCCTCTGCTGTCAGGAGACGGGTCGGGGTGGTGGTCCTGCACGGGGGGCGGAGGACACGTGCTCTCCCTCAAAGCTGTTGCCTGGCTCTGACTCATGAAAAAAACACGAGTAAAATAAAAGAAACTGCATAAACTCCGCTACTGTGTGTTTATTTAAATATAGGTAGGTGTAGGCCTAAGAGATTGCAATATAAGCCTGTATATTACTATTAGGACGATAGCGTACATATGTCAAGGATGTATAAATTAAATAAACTTCAGCTGGAGTCCGATTTACTACGGCAACACTGTTGACCACATCAGTGATCTCTTTCCATTCCACATTCTTTCTACAGCCTTTAATCCCAGTTTTCAGGCTGCCAAATAGTACACACGTTAGTGCAAATGAACCTGAGATATCAGGGTTTCAGTCTCCACCTCTGAAAAGTGCCGCTTCTCAGTCGGATTACGTCTTGTCATGTCGTAAATTGTAGGGGCGAGGCCTCAAAACCGAGAATATATTGGGGCGTGATATTTAAATTGCGATCGTTTCCAGCCGCTGCATTTATCAACGTACGACCATTCTTCTTCTTTTTTCAGCTGTCTGTCAATGCTAAAAGTAATTCCATGGCTAAGTGGAAGTGTACCTTTTACAAACTACAAAAGTTACAGGACTTGGTTTTAGAGTTTTAGCCTTATTTTGAGTGAGTGAACAAGAAAACAAGCTTCTTAAGACATGGTGCCTTCATCTGTTAATACTGTTGATAAAGTGAAGGGTGTTACAACATAGAGACTCCAGTGCATACAGTGTCACGCACACAGCACATCTTTTTTTTACTCAAATTGCACAATTATTGCGGTTATGTAATTGTGGTGACACCGCTGATGATGATGATGATGATAATAATAATAATAATAATAATAATAATAATAATAATAATAATACATTTTATTTATATAGCGCTTTATATGGTACTCAAAGCCACTTTAGGGTAAAATCAGCACATTTAGCACATTTAAAAACAATGCTAAACTTCATTGTTGTTGCTCTAGATTCAATTCAAAGTATTAAAAAACAACATAGGGATTAGATTAATCGTGCAGCCCTATTGCTTTACCACTTTCTGCCTGCATGTGCACCTCAACAAACAGGACAAACAGTCTGCACTGAACTAGGATTACAATATTTTTATTTTGACAGTAGGGCAGTCCCAGGGATTCATATATCATGGCTAGAGATGCCACAAAAGACCCAAAACTGAAAATACGAGACTTGAAATGTGTATCACTCCACCCCCTGTGCTTGAGGTGTGGACATGCCCATGCTGGAACAGCAGAGCCATACAAGGCAAGTGGTCAAAAACTCCATAGAAATAAATTTTTATAATTAGTTGCTTAAAATTGTATTTCATTTTCTTAAAATAGCAACAATAAAACATCCCAGTCTTGTGTAAATCTATTTCGGCTGAGCAATTATATTTATTTCCGCATGCAATTTCAACTTTCACTCTTACGTGGGGAGGCTGTGGCTCAGTGGTAGAGCGGTCGCCTGCCAATCGGAAGGTTGGTGGTTCGATCCCTTGCCCTGCAGTCCCATGTCGAAGTGTCCTTGGGCAAGACACTGAACCCTGAGTCGCTGATGAGCAGGTGGCACCTTGTATGAATGTGTTTGAATGGTTCCTGCACTATGTCAAAGTGCTTTGAGTAGTCGTTAAGACTAGAAAAGCACTATATAAAAACAGTCCACTTAAGTGATCTTAAATTGTACCCTTCTGGAGAGAAAACGAGCACTCCAGAAGCTACTGTCAGATTCTAAAGGCTCACAATAACAACTTGACAAAGTACTGTAGCGTAGGTGGCTACAACAAAGGAACGGGAAGTATGCTGTAATGCATTTTATATTTCTCCTTCATATGGGAACAACACAAGCAAAATTTAAAACATTTTGAACAGTTGCTAAAGTGTGTGTGACTGTGGAAAAAGACTGTAGATCGGCCTTCAATTATAATCGATAGGATTCATGATCAAATAATAGGAGGCCTCATTTCACTTTTACTGTCAGTGACATACTGTAGCAGGTACGTAGGGGACCAGCAGGCAAATCAAAGTGGCATTTCTGATTTAAAGAAAAAAGATGTCTTGCCAGAGGACGTAAATCACTCTCTCACTCATTCCTGTACTTTCAAATGTTGAAAAGGAGCGGTAGCAGTACAAAGGAAGGCTCGACAGAAAAATAGATCCAACTTTTAGCAGTAGGTCTCTGATGTCTTGAAAGGCTTCTCTTGGATGTTCTCACAGTAACTCCTTTCCTTTGTGGCTAAACAGATTTGTTGATTACCCCCGGAGACACGACTGCGCACCATGCCGGGGAAAATGTTCTTCCCTCATATTGCACGTCAGCTACTTTTTTTTAGGAATTTTTCACATCTGTTTTGTGTGCCTCTTCTGGGGTGTCAGTTACCATGATTTGAAAAGCAGAGTATTTTCATCAAATCATCCTTATCGATAGCAGCTCAATATACAAGCCAACAGCAATGCAGATTATTTTGCAAAATTGACTTTTGTGAAGACAATTGTTCATTTCCAGGTTCATTTATTCTTGAATATAGAAATTAAATTGATAATAATTAAATTAAAGTCGACATGGGGGGCGTTTGGCTAGCATTGGCTAGTCTTATTTTTAATGGGTCCAGTTGTAGTGATAGCAAATAACCAGACTTTTTTTCAAGTTAGTACAAGGAACTTTCATTTTGTGTTGATTTCAGCGCCCCCTGTGGACAAAAGTGGTAGGGTTTCCATGAGCACCACCACCTTGTGTCGTAAAGATATGCAGCCACCAGACTTCCTTTAGTAAACTTAATTTGATTGCAGCAGAGTTTGACAGTCTGCCCCGCTCAGTCCTGGTTCTGGTTCCTTAGTGTAACAGTGTAACTTCCGCTGAAATTAAACTAAAGATCGAACTGGACCACGTGGATGATCCTCCCTACCACCACCTTGAAGGGTTTTTCCTGGCTCAGAATGGGCCTTTGGGGGGGGACTAGGCATGGCAGTAAGCACTACCGGTCTGCATACAGTAAAGGCAATGAGTCGGTGTTACCTTATTTGACAAAAATCTATGTATTTACCTGATATTTCTGACAATTTAATAAACAAATGTATATTATGCTTGAGCTAATAAACCCGGGTTAACAAAAATTGTTACAAAATGATTTCAATATTTAAATAAATAACCGTGAGAGTCCGGTACAGCCAGACTCTCCTATTCAAGTTTTTGTTCTGCTTGTTCAACAGTTGATTGATAAAGTTACTCTTAAACACACTTGGAGATGATTTGAATTGCTATTTTTATTCTCAGTTCTAACCATTTTGGTGCTGATGATTTTCCTTTGGGGCTAGCTAAAACCTCTTTGGGGGGCACCAAAAATGTCTATGCAGTAAAAACCCTTCCTTGTCTTTGGCCGGTCCCATCTTGCTTATGTCGATCATAAAGAGGCATCGGTATTCAGTGTTGGGAGTAACACATTACAAAAGTAACGCAATTACAGTAATGTATTCCTTGTTGCTGTAACACACCGCATTACTAATTACATTTTGGTAATATTATTACAATCTCCGTAATGCGAGTTACAACGCATTTTAACGTAACATTTAGTGGTGTTAAGAATTCACCAACACCGTGACATATTTCTTCACAGGAAAAAAAAAAAAAGCCATGAGGATTATTTCCTGTTGCTGTATTTGATGGTTGAGATGACTGCAAAGACAGATACATTTGCGAGATGGATATTATTTTCAGGAGTTATTACGCTGCGTTGAAGCGAGCTGTGCTGCTGTACTTTGCATATTCATATTAATTATACAAAATATTAAAATATATAAAATAAAAAAATAAAGTGGATAAAGAGGAGACTTTATTGATCCGGTGGTGAAATTCACAAGCAACCTGCCAAGTCAAACTTCTGCTGTTAGTTTGGTGAAAGTAACTCAAAAGTAATGCAAAAGTAGTGTAAAGCATTACAGTTCAGAGACAGCAATATTGTAATATAACTAATTACCCTCAAATGACAGTAACTAGTAATCTATAATGTATTACATTTTGGAAGTAACTTGCCCAACACTGTTGGTAGTACGATGAGACTGTTTCATAACCAGTTAAAAACACCTTGTAGTAACTTTACGTGCTGTCGCTTAGTGTTTTCTTCATGGCCTCGGAAATAAAAGGATCTATACGGGCAGACCATAGTTTTCAATAAAGACCATGGGGGATTTTATTTTTTAATCTTCCCCAGTTAAAACTTGATAAGGCAATGGATTTTATTTAGTTGGTAGGCTTGAAATTGTATAGCTTTGTGATTGAACTCCTGGTTCAGAGTAACAGCTTGTTATCATTTAGCAGCTATCATCTAATACACAATATAGTTTCAAATAGGAGTTCATTAACTAAATCAGAACAGACAGGGCCCTTCTCCATCTTCATCCGCTAACAGCCACACATTAAAATAAATTCTGTATTGTTTTCAATATCCCCTCTCGTCCACTCAGCAAGCCAAAGAGGGGTCAGTTGGAATCTAATGAAACCTGAATTTCATATGACAAATTGAGTCTCGATACAAAAAATGTAATTTAAGTGTGAGGAGGCTATGATAGCTGAATGTCTACAGATGATTATGCCTTTTCCCTGCTAACCCATGAGACCCAGCTGATGTGATTGGATTCGAAGGACCGTAGATATGCAGGCTGGTAGAAGCACTGTTATTCACTCATATATAACTTGAAAGAGTTTTTATTGGACTTTATTAGGTGCTTTCCAAATGATATTGTCTGTGCACGTGTGTTAGTGCGAGTGCATGCGGATGTATTATGCATTGTAAAATTGCCTGAAAATGAGTAGATTTTCAGACTTATTGCACAATAATCCCTGTGATTAAATCAAGAGCCACTAAGATGAGGCACTAGACTTGTTAAGAAGCTGTAGAAAGACCCTAAAAAGTCAAGTAATGCGAGACAAATAATTAATTAATATGCAAGCATACATTTTGCTGTCCCCTCCCAAATAGCCTGTGTGTAGTGTAAGAAAAAGATATTGCCATGCATTTAAAATCTCATGTCATATGTGTGCTTCTAGCTCAAGACACTAATGCTAAATTAGACAAAGCATAGCATCCATACCACCTCTTTTTCCTTTCTATTCTACTATTGACGTTTTATGATAGATGAGGTGCGGTCTCAAGTGATATTTTTTTTATGAGCTCTTTCCTAGTCACTACCAGTTAAGATAACGCCTTCCATCAAGTGTGTATGTGTAAATGCAATGTATCCCTCTCCCTGTTAGTCTAAACCAAGGTAAGCAAGCTACATACAAATGGCCACCATCCTATAAGATGTATAAAATGCATAGCAGGCCCATGTTGACCTCACTTTTGTATCATGATGGCAAGAGGAAAAGCACAGAGAAAACACAAGGACAATTCCAATATGTTTATTACAGAAAGAGCAGGCGTGATAGAGCAATAAAATCAGATATTATTTTTCGAAAATAAAACCTGCAGCCTCATTGTTTTGTGAAAGACCCCAGGTAAAGTAAGTCTGATGTCCTTTTTCAGGCTCCGGTTGATATTATAGCAGTAATAATATCTATGAATGTGTTTGTATTGGACTGTAGCTGTATATATATGTACTTTATGAGCCAATATGCAGGAAGGAAAAATAAGAAAAGATGAAGAATATATAAAAAAAACTTTAGTTTTTTTTATGATCCAGATTCTATACTGCACACATGTAATATCTATTTTATGCAATATTAATATTATAATACATCTGTATTGAAAACTTAAGCTGTTATTTATTTTTTCCTTTTAAATTGTCACCCCTCTGTATGTGGACACAGCTGTATTATCTGATGCTTTATTGCAGAAATCACATGTCAGGAGCCCATCCTGACAGTCAATGTCTTGCTTTGGGACACTTTCTCAGTATACATCCTTGCTGAAACAGGGGCTTGAGTCTGCTCCAGCATACATTAGGAGGAAGTCATCCCAGACACTCACATTTGTCCCAACAGTTCCCAATCAATCTGAATTTGAAATGTAAAGAGTCCAGGGAGAGCAATCAAAACAGAAAGTGCCCACGAATGGTCCCTGGCTTCTGTGAGGCGACAGTGCAAACCACTGAGCCACCACCTGTGAAAGAGTCAAATAACTTCTAAATCATTTTGGCTTCAACACCTGAAGACTTAAACTAGCCTTTTATCTTTTTACTGACACAGCAGATAGGCAATCAAACAGTCACTTGGTACATTGTGTTTTTGAAGGGGTCTCCCCGCTGTACAGAACTTTCACTGCACATTTTAAAGCACTTTAAAGAAAAGGTGAACTGCCCGACCTCCACCTCCACAATTAGTTTTGCCTGATGCAGCTCTCTCTTGTATTGATCCAGACTCTCTACTGCAGGCCGAGAGGGAGTGGATGAATGGCTTCGCCCTGCTTACTCGTACTGATGTCTGTAACTATGTTTGGCCCAGCGCTTTTCTACAATTACATCAGAATTTGCCAATATACATAACCCCTACATGTCATTCTTTTCTCAGTGAAAAAACATTTATTTTATTAACATTTATGTATTTTACAAACTAGACAGACAACATCATACTAAGTGCCCTTGGGCTATTCTATTTTTAACACCTATTCTACGTTTTTCACACTTTTCTGGCTTCATCACTTTAAATCCTGCAAAGTACAAAACACCTTTGCCTCCTCTCTCCCGGTTGTTTTGCCAGTCTGTTTAATTGCATATTTTATTCAGCGATCGCCGTGCAAGCGCAGCACATTATCTGTTGACTGGTGGAGTCTTTTATTTATTTCTTTTTTACTTCACCCTTTCACCCCAGCACCTATTGTGTACTAATGCTCTTGTTGTAATGTAGCCAAGCAAACGCTGCATTAAGTCGGGAACATTTTGGTGGAATTTTCAGATAAACAACATAATTTTGTGCATGCATTATTCTTAAGTGTTGGGTAAATGGATAGAATGGAATACTTTAAAATGATTGGTTAAATTGTTAAATGGTCCCATTCAATCACGGCAACATTTAAAAATAATTATCATTTTGAAAGGCAACTTCCATAAAACTAGCACATATGAGCACTCTTATTCTCTATTATTTAGCCTATTATCCAGTCAAAACCAAGTGACAGAAAATGCCCTACATTTAAAAAAATAAACATTTTCAATCTCCATGGCAGCATCGCTCTCCCGTATACAAGTGCCTTTCAGAAGATGTGGTGTTTGGGAAAAAAAAGGCTCAGATAACTCAAGCTTAGAATGATTATGACCATTTCTTTCACTGATGACTTGCATTAGTCTGCCTCAAGTCCGAGATGGCGTCAGAATATTTTCCACATCCTCAGTCTGAGAACTAAATGAGTTACATTTTATAGCTCAGTAGCCGTTTGATTGGATGACATATTTAGACTTGGGCTTCTAATTAGGAAAGCACTGGGATGTTGACAAAAACCCTCCAGTGCCATAATCACCTACAGTATGATGAGAAGGCCTCTTCAGATGGCCTGAGAGTATTATGACTTCTCTTTATAGACTCATTGAGGGCAAATGGCAGTTGGAACATGATGCAGTGATCAAGAGGGCACTCCAGATTTAGTGTGGATTTTGATGTGACATATTCTTCGTTTTGAAATGTTGCTCCATGAGAGATGATCATGAACAGAGAATTTAGCCATCCTGTTTTTTTTGTCGCCGCTGGATGAAGTTTATATGGTCTTTGTCCTTCACATTTTCAGCATCTATTGACAATTTGCTTGATAATAGTCCACTCAACAAGAGAGCAGGGGCCATAATCACAAAGTATTTAATCGTACCGCTAGAAGTTCTCCTAAATGGTACTTGGGGTTCCAAGCTAAGAGTTTCCTCTTAAAATCAATTAATGAAGCTGCTGTGAACAACTTCCCCCTAATGGACGATGTTGAAAGCTGGGACAAAGGGCTGAGTCGACTTCTTTGCTATTGATATCATGCTTCATGAATGCACTCCAAAAGCAAGACACGAAACGTCATTAATAAAACAACCAAATAACCAACACTTAATGAGATTATTTTGTCATTTTACAGAGGTCCCGGTTAGCCAGAACTAGAATGTTTATACATTGTCATGTCTAAAACAAAATAATACTGGAAAATTTGAAAAAAAAATAAATCGGTAATCTATTTTGCCTTCTTTTCCAGGCTTTTGAGGCAAACACTGCCCTTACAATTGTCAATCATCTGTGCATCAGAATATTTTAGGGTTGTGTTGAACCATTTTTCATCATCGTAGTTGGTGAGATACAAAAGAAGATAGGCCTCGCTTTCCATTTTTCCTTAATGACACAGCTCACAAATTATGTTTTACTCCTGTATATTTTGTGCCCACCTTTTGTAACCAGAGGGAGAAAACCAGCTGCTAGCTGTGTAACTAAAGATCTGTGGCTCCTAGAAAAGGGCAAAATAACATGATTCAGGGCCATACTTTTTTTGAAATGCCCTTGATTTTTTTTAAATGGCAGAATAGAGCAATATAAAGTTGGATGGTGCGCATATGATAACTATCTCTTTTGTGGACTATCCTGAAATTTGCATTTAAAAAGTTAAATTTGCTTGAAAGAAGACAATGCCAAGTCATTTATTGGCATTCTTGTCTTGCCAAAAGGGTTGCTCTTGGAGCACAAGTATGCAGTTACCATCAAAAACAATTTGTGTAGATTCTGTGGCATATTTTTGTTTTGGTTGGCAAAATTGTCTCCATTTCTTTTTAACTGACATGAAGAAGCACCTTGGATTCTACATAGCTGCTTTTTCTCATAGGCGAGTAGACAATCTTTGTAGATCTCAATCCGCAACCACTTTACAACTGTTTTTGAAATTCAATCATAGTGGGTTCTACACCAAACATTTCAGTGGAGCTTTTTCAAAAACAATCTCAGCTGCAGGTCTGTAGGTTTTGTCGGAATGACAACATATTGGGACACAAAGGAAGCTGAACTAAAGGATAGTTTCTGAGTTCTGGCTTCCTCCCTGGTGCATTTCATGTAGGGCTGGGCAATATATCGATAGGATATCGATAGATGAGGGTAGTTATCGTCTTAAATTTTGAATATCGTGATATGACACAAGTGTAGTCTCTTCCTGGTTTTAAAGGCTGCATTACAGTAAAGTGATTTTCTACCCTAAAATAGCAAATGAAAACTTGGATTATTCACGTGAGACGTTCTGGTGCTTCTACAGCTCTGTGGTTCCACCAGCAAGTAGCACAAAAAGGAAACAATAGCAATAATAGCCAAATACTTGATTGGCATTCAGGGAGATTCCTTTAATTTAGTTATGACAAGTGTGTTGTAAACAAGTGGGAGAAGTGCAGCAACCAAATTGGATGTGACATTTTTTATATTGTTTTTTTTTTTACTGTAGCATACATGTGTCTTTTTAGCTTGGCTGTCAGTTTGTGTTGGTGTCGGGTACGGCTGACATCCTAAAACAAATGGCAACAGTCAACCAGGCTGTGAGATACTGTATATTTGGAGCAGAGCCTCTGGTGTGAACACCGTATATATGAAGCTTTCTCCAGAGCGGCATTGATTTCCATGCAGTTTAATTTGGCCAGCATAACACTTAGAAGCCTGATGGCACCTGCTGGTCTGTAATCAGTGCTCCCCGGACAGGATTAAGACTAAATGAATGGGTGTGCAGTTAATTTGCAGGTAGCATTGTGTCTAGAGGTGTTATCTGATTGGATATACTGTGCCTGGTTAGTGGGAAACGGTCAACATTTAAATAGTTTATTTTTAGTTCTGCATGAAGTATACTCAAGCTTCAACTGTGCTGCAAGTATGCAAATCATGGTGCGCTACCCTGTCAAAATGTATACTTTTATATTGAGAGATTACAGCTATTTGGCTCATTACATAATTGTGACCTTTTAATGATGTCTCTTAGTGAAAGTAGCTTTTTCCCTTTTCCCAGCAAAACATTTTTCGTAGATGACATTTCGTAGATAGACATTGTTTAGACAAAAACAGATTGTTATATTGGATCTGCCTGTATTGACAGTTGATATATCACAGTGCTGCGCGTGCCGAGTTGAAACACTCCAGGCTACTTTGCCAATTCTGGAGACAAGCCAAGGTTCCCCAGCTGTGTCGAGACCTCAACTAAGTGCAGGGAGAAACCCATCAAGGGCGAGAGAGGACAGTAAGGGAGTAAGGAGATCGGAGGTGAAGTGTAAAATTGCTATAATTACGCTTTGATATTAAATGAACACGCATAATTGAAATAAAGTTGGCACCACAATCTTCTACTTAGTAGCAGCTAAATTGCTCGTTTCTGTTACATAACCTGCTAGTTAATGCCTGTCCAGTATGGAATTAGAAGACATACTATCATTACAAAACCCATCTACCCATCACTTTCAGATCCAGGCTTCACTAAGCTTTTAATTACAGCCTATCACTTAATTTTTCCTCTGTGTACACTTAGGTGCAGCAAATAACTTAGCACAGGATCTGACTTAGAGTGATGTTAGTTAGACACGACTGAGCATGGTAAGCTAGCTAATTTGATTAGAAGTCCCACAGTGTTATCTAGTGATAAGCTCATACATATCCCCACATTAAACTGACACTGCGCTCCGGGAAATTAATGGAATTAACGTATTACAGGACAATGAAAAATGCTAAAATGTACTGTAGTATAACACAAGTAGAGAGGAGTCATTAAGTGTGGGAATTGTCTCTTTAATGCCAGTTTCACAAACACATCTAACTAAAGTTTGCTAACGCCAGCTAACATTAGCCACAATAAGCTACCAGACCAACTAGCTTCACCACCAAAAGCACTGAGGGTGTGCTTTATTTTGTAGGAATTTGTTTCTATATGCATTGTGTTATTTCTTTTACAATTAAACTTCCTGATACATCAATACATACAATACACGTATTCCCTTTTAAATCACTGTTGTCCTAAAATATGCTTCTTTGATATTGTGATGCTTTTGATGCACAAGCCAATGATGGACAGCATGGCCTAATAGCAAAATATGAAATTTACATGCTTTTTGGATTGTGTATATTTTGTTGCGCTCAATAATAAACTTGTATACATTATGGTTATAGCTATGGATGAAAAGTAAAATGCTTACATTAACAGGTTTTGCTCAACTCTTTAAGAATCTAAGTGGACATTGCCTGAATTTATGTAGCCAGATAGTGGCTTTAAATTAGAAGCAATCTGGAGGGGATAATTTCACACGAAAAGGAAAATGCTTGCATGCTGTAAAAATTGGGCTTATGGCCATAAAACACTGCAGTGTCTGTAATGCACAGTGTGCAGCTGGTCAGGCAGCTTCTATAAATGACTTGTGCACTCTGTCCTGTACAGTTGTACAGTGTGTGTATGTGTTATCATTTACACCATATAAGTGCGTAATGTATTCTCATGTTTCTGGAATTATGATGTAACCAAAGAGATGTTGTGTAACATGTCACATGGCAAAAAGTAGTGGACTCGGAGCAAACATTTATAGTGAATGTTCATAAAGACAGATACCTCTACCCTGCAAGAGACATGAGATCAGTCCGAAGAAGAAACTTAAGACTCAGCTGTAGATGACCTGCTGTCCTCCAAGGAACAAACATCGAACTAAAACAGGAATGTTGGTTAACCACATTTGCCTGCAGTGAATCTCACTTTGCACCAAGTACGGGCTCAGGCTGCCTGACGGTGTTTATTTTTTAAATCATGTACATTTTTTAACATGCCGAGAGCCAAAAGAATACTTAACAAATTACAAGTCTGTTTTTGCTGACGCCATGGACTTTTCAATTAAGACATGAGTTTAAAAAGCATAAAACATCTGCGATGTGTGCATTTTTTTAGTATATTACTGGTAATAATATATTATTACCAGATATATGTTCCTCTAAATATTAATACTTTGAAAATGTGCAAGTTGGATTAGCTGTTAATTCATTGTATAGCTTCATGTTGTATTAATGAAAATTGATGTGACAAGAATACTAGCAGATCTTGATCTCTGATTTATTTATTAGAATGGAAGTTGCTTGCAAGGCATGGAATATATTGAATCTATGTACAGTGGACACACTGTATGAACCATGGTCGACATAAGCTTGACATCTGGGTTACTGTAAGTGACATGTGGGCTGATTGTTGTAAATGTGCACACACAGTTCTGTTCTTAAAATAGCCTCTGTTTTGACAGGAAATCCTTTATGTTGAATCGGATTCACATTTACCAACATAGTGTCTGTCTTCAGCAAGAATTGAACGTTTAAATCTAGTTAAAGTTTTATTTTTTTAAACCTACGCATAGACACTTAAGTATTGAGGCCACCTTCAGACCAATGTTAGAGCTGTGGTAAAAACCAAAATGCAGGATAAAATGATTGCTGTTTTGATACCCTGCCATAGTTGTAAAGTCCTAGTGTAAGTCGCTGAAAGTTCGTTGGAAGCTGATAAACCTCATTTATCTACTACAAAAACTGGACTTCCCAGATCTTATTATATCAAACAAACAAAAACCCTTTTTTTAACCCAGTGCAACATTTGGTCAACATGTTTCCTGTTTAAATAAAAAGCTTGACATTTTGGGAAATAAACACAGTAATTCTCATTTGTGTAATTTGTACAACAAATGTCAATTCACCATTTTACGGAGGGCAATTTGCAGGGCTATTAGCCACCACAAGCTACTGGTCTGATTATTGAATCGATTGCTGTTGAGTTGACTGGAAAGTATACATAACCAAATAAACTCAATAGTTCCCACGCTATAGATTGCATATATATATATATATAAAATGATTGTTCTAACCTTTCCCCCAGGGAAAACAACTTCAATCACATTGCTTCTGTTGACAGATTGACTCCCACATGTCATTCATGCCTTTAGGTTACGCTGTTCACATGACAAATAAGCATTTGCCAGAGGTAGTCAGACACAACACTGGGTCAACAGCTTCAGGAGATTTCATTAAAGTGGCTGCCAAGTTAAACACAAAAAGCCTCAGACGATAGACTGTGACTTAATTAGAAATGCATTACCAGCAGATCACTTCTATCCTGGATGGTGACAACAATTTGTACATCTTTTGACAGAATTATTTTTGTTTTTGTTTGAGCTTCAGTATTTATTGCAATTGCTTGAAATCTGAATAACAAAAGCATTGCTCTCTTCTGGCTTGTAAAGTGCACATACGTGTTATTACCGTTTTTACTTTGGATATGTGACATCTAGGGAAGCTGGTATCACAACTGGAATAAGTGTCAGCCTCTTCTTTTCTGGTGAGTCACTTTTAAACTGTAGCTAATATTAAACCACAGGATTTATATTGTGAATATTTAAGTTCAAGTTTAAGGGAAAGTTTGATTGTAGTTCCATAGAGGACCAGACAGGACCTTTATCATCACAAACTGGGGAAAGCCAAAGTCACAGTTTGACAAAATTTGCAGTAAAAGTAAAAAGAATTAGGTAAAGTTAAACATTAAACCGATGGAGTGCCTACTCCAGGTAGGGAATGAGTCCTTACCCCAAGTGAAGGAGTTCAAGTACCTTGGGGTCTTGTTCGCGAGTGAGTGGACAATGGAGCGGGAGATTGGTCGGAGAATCGGTGCAGCGGGGGCGGTATTACATTCACTTTATCGCACTGTTGTGACGAAAAGAGAGCTGAGCCAGAAGGCAAAGCTCTCAATCTAACAGTCAGTTTCCGTTCCTACCCTCACCTATGGTCATGAAGGCTGGGTCATGACCGAAAGAACAAGATCCAGGGTACAAGCGGCCAAAATGGGTTTCCTCAGGAGGGTGGCTGGCGTCTCCCTTAGAGATAGGGTAAGAAGCTCAGTCATCCGTGAGGAGCTCGGAGTAGAGCCGCTGCTCCTTTGCGTCGAAAGGAGCCAGTTGAGGTGGTTCGGGCATCTGGTAAGGATGCCCCCTGGGAGCCGCCCTAGGGAGGTGTTCCAGGCACGTCCAGCTGGGAGGAGGCCCCGGGGAAGACCCAGGACTAGGTGGAGGGATTATATCTCCACCCTGGCCTGGGAACGCCTCGGGATCCCCCAGTCGGAGCTGGTTAATGTGGCTCGGGAAAAGGAAGTTTAGGGTCCCCTGCTGGAGCTGCTGCCCCCGCGACCCGACCCCGGATAAGCAGACGGAGATGGATGGATGGATGGATGGATGGATGGAAATCTTAAACAGACGTACTTATTTTGCTGTTGCACCATCCACCTCCACTTTTGGGTAAATCTAAAAACTTTATTCATAAGAAAATATGCATGCCGTATGTTAGAAACATTGCTCTGCAGTGATTCATAACAGCAGAGCGTTTTTATCCTTTGTGGTGAATTAACAAAAAAAGTTTATTAGCAGGCATTCATTATGCAAGGCAATGACTCAGAAGTAATGTGCTAAATTACCAGGACTTTGCAATTAATTGTTTTGACTGATTTTCACACTGGGTGAATAGAGAAGAGTTGAACGGAAGAGAATTTGGTATAATATATAATATATAAGACCTTCAACCTAACTTTCTACAAATTTCTTTTTTAGCAAAAACATGTCACATCATTTCACTATTCTGCAAAAGCAGTGTGTCCATGTTATGTGATCTGATGCAGTGTGTGTGTGTGTGTGTGTGCATGCACCTACTGTATATTAAAGTGTGTGTGTGTGTGTGTGCGCGTGATTGATTCAGCGTTCACCTTTTGTTCGCTGTCATTATCAGAAGCAGGCTGCAGCTTCAACCTGCTGGAGGCAATGCAAGCTATTTAAAGAAATCCAAGCCACACCAAGTCTCTAAATAAAGAAGGGAGCAAATGAGGGCAAGGCTGGGAAGGGAAGGGGGGAGGGGACACAGGGAACAAAAACGGAGGCTCAGAGGGAATGAAAATGAGAGGCGGGCAAGGAAAAAATGGTTAAATTACAGAAGTCAGAAAAAAAATAAGGGGAGAGAGATGCTTAGAGAAGATGGGCGTGTGGGAGCTGCAGAGTGCTGCTAAGTCAATAAAGGTGCTGGGGTCACTGATGGGGAGAGATGGAAATTTGGAAAGATGGGAGGCAAGGGAAACTACCAGAGTGAGCAAGCATGATATATAAAGGAAGTAAACAAGTTTTACTTTGAACTGAAGGGACAGGAGATGTGAAGGAGACATGGATGGAGAGAGGGAAGGAAAAAGGAAGGAGCTACTTGAGGGATATTGAAGAAAAGAAGCCCCTAAATAATAATTACTTTTTACTTTCCTAGTTTGCATCAAAACTTGTGCAAAATCTTTCACATAGATAATGTAAATAGCAGGCTTGTGTACTGTAAATCCCAGTAAACCTATAATCAATGACTTCAAAACATTCACACATTTACATTGTTTTTTTTATTCTGCTCATGGAAACAGACAATTTTTCTAATCGAACCATCAATTATTTGCTTTATCACATTACATGTCTACGATCGGAAAGGAGCTGGATGAAGACCAAAAATAAAAAAAATAAAAAAATGACCTCCCCCCTTTCTCAAATCCTACAACCAACAGAAATATATAGACTGTCGGTCAGTTAACAATACATTTTACTGAGAAAAGAGAGAGAGAGAGGGAAGACAGGAAAATAAAATAATTGATTGCATAGCAGTCTAATAGACACGATGTGCTAATAAAGGCATTTGGGTTAAAAAAAAATGAAAAAATATCCTGATGGTGTTGCTAGATGAAAATTTAGAGCACCCCCAACGTATTTCTAATTCCTCCACATGGGAACTTTAATGTCTGTACTAAATTTCACGGCAGTCCATCCAATACTGGTTGAAACATTTCATTCAAAATCACAAATGTAATCCAAATGGTGGCGTTAAGAACGTTAAAGTTTACTGTACATGAAAAAAATCAGGGGATCACCAAACTCGTTAGATACATTGTCTGTGTACTAGGGGTGTATGTTTCAGAAAATGTCACGACACAAAAATATATGTCACGATTGTGTGTATGTGTGTGTGTGTGTGTGTGTGTGTGTGTGTGTGTGTGTGGATATATATATATATATATATATATATATATACACACACACACACACACACACCCCCCTTAGTACATTCATGTGGATTTTTTATTTAGTATCTTTTATTGTCCATATTATTCATGTGGATTTGTTTATTTGTTATTTTAACATCCTGTTATGATGTATGTTGTGTGTGTGTGTGTGTGTGTGTGATGTCTATAAGCTACTGGGACCTTGGAGATCAATAAAGTATCTATCATCATGCGATTGCAGTAGACATACTTTAAATAAAAAAAATATGAATCGATTTTTGGAATTCTATGAATCGATTTTGAATCAGTAGAGCTTGAATCGCGATTCCAATACGGTACCATGAATGTCTGCACCAATTTGTTTGCCAATCCATCAATCATGTGTGTTGTAGTTCGAATTCGGTTTTGCCAGTCTGAAGGAGCTTTAACCTGTTTTAATTTCATGCCATCCGGCTGAATGCTCGTTTTGCAAATTAAAAAGTAACCTAAATCAGCAACCTGTATCGACGGCGTCACAACGCTAAATCCAACTAGTATTGCAAGTAGCGTTGGGCAGTAGCGGCACTACAGCGAGGTTACTAGTTTAATTAATTCTCAGTAATTTCGCTGTTTACTAAATCACTTTTCAGTAGTTTTAGCTCTTTTATTTGAACAATAGTGCGGTGGTGTCCACACAAGCTACATTTCTCGAGCATTTGTGAAGCTCAAGTGCAGCGGAGCTTTCTGCTGTGTCCTGAAACAAAACTAAAGATCAGTGATGCCATCGCCATACACGGACGCGTATGTGGTGTGAAGGGATGTATTAAAAAAAATAGCTTCAATATAGTAAACTGCCTTTAATATAAGGAGATAATAAGGGGGTTATCTTCTGTGTGGTGAAGCTTCATTTAATGTAGAGTAGGTGGTAGCTTTGGTCACTACACTTTCCAAGTAGTGGTTTGTTTTGCTTCCGAGCAACACTCTTTGTTTGCTATTGCCAAAGTGTTACTTCAAAACTGATGCAGCCTTTGTCAGCAACAAACAAGACCCTGAGCAAGAGAAGGAATGGAGTCTTTTTTTTTCTGTCTGAACTAAAGCTGCAATTAAGCCACGTCTGCTTGTTTTTAAAGGGGATTCAAATGATGGTGTGCCTCACTGCCACCAGATATAATACCATTTAACTGGCTCAATTTTACCCACATGATGAGAAATTGCCCCCAGTAGCAGTATTGTAGAGAAAGTATGCAAGAAAGTATTGAGTACTGCGGAGTAATATGGAAGAAGGAATTGAAACCATTGATTATATTTTTTTTTTCAATTTCTTACATTTGTAAATGTGTGTTATCCTTGTATTCTTATATATTACTAACAGTGTTGAGAAGGAAAACGTATTCCGTTACAGAATACATGCCCAAGAATTTAATTTGAGTAACGTATTCTGAATACTTGGATTACTTCCACATTGAATTGAATTTTATAAATGTAGGCATGCGGCATGCTTACTAAACAGGCCTATTCTGGTGTGTTCTTCTTTTCCAACTGGCTGAATGTGTTAGGCCCAAGTCTCCCTGAAAGTGCAATATATTATAATTTGCTGTAGAGGAACAAAGACTATAAGGGTATGTTTATGCAAAAGATGTTTTGCTTGGTTAAAAAAAAGAGAGAATGCTTCCTCTAAAATAAAGAGAGACAGACAGAGCACAAATTAATACCACTGAAATTGTTTTATGCTGGGAAGAATAAAGAGGACTATTGTAAATACAACATCCTAGAGGTGCTGATGGTGACATTACACTCCACAGTAATCATTACACGTAATCATTATAATCTGTTTTAAATGTAATGTGTGAAGTCTACTACCACCTAGGCTATTCAACATACCATGTTATCACATCATGGCCTACATATTTCATACACAGGAGGACTTGGCATGTAAGGAAACATAAGACCGTAGCCTCACTGAAGACAGTAGGCAGTAGGCTAAATGTAACTAACTGCACATTGAACTGCATACTACAAAAATGTAACCGCAGTCTAAGCTACCACAAGCTAATTTTAGCTCATGTTAGCTAGCATGTAAAGTTGCACGTCAACTAAGCAGGTAGCTACCTGATACAATGATAAAATAGCAAGGTGACCAGTAAAACTACAGCAGATGACTACCCCTGGCTAATAATAAAAAAAAAACTTACTTTAAGATGCTTCTTCAGGTTGGAGGTGAAGTAATTTGGACGCTGAAAGGAAGTTGGTTGCTGGCAAGCAGAGGTTGCACTGCAGTTATATTTCGTTCTCCCTTCTCTTTCTTTAATGTGAAATGCTGTTTGAATTTCCAAGATAGAAACGCATTCCTGCCCTGGCTCTGTTGTGCCGGTTCTGACTCCATCTCTACCTGTAGCTACTGCTGCTCCTCTTCCGACTCCATTATGACTAATCACGCAAATATCAAATTTTTTTCGTTTTCATATCGGGGCTTCTGGAGTTGCATGGAGTTACCTTAATTTATTTAGAGAGTGAATAAACCTGTGAAACAGAGAAGTATCGTCATGTAATCCATTGATTTCAACAATGTGACTGTATTCTAAATACCAACTATTTAAATTGTAACTGTAACAGAATAGTTACTCATAATTTGTATTCTGAATACGTAATACCTGTACATGTATTCCATTACTCCCCAACACTGATTATTAAGTCCCACATTATAACATTTACATAAATTCTTTTGTAGATAATTGAAAAATTACATTTCTTTTAAAGTTTTCACCCCTTTCAAATGGATTGGTCTGGCAGAGGAGAGCAAAAACACACACCTGCACCTACCTGCAAATACATTCAACGCTCATCTGAAGTCCATACACTTCACTGTACCTTGAAACTCTGCCTTCGTCTCTATAGGAGCTTTTTGAGCACAATCTATTACTACAGCACCAACTAATTAAGCCGTCATTAAGATAACAAGCTAATACACTGAGATTAATGAGAAAAGTGTTTCAACGCTTCGGAGTGGCTAGGGGAAGCAAATTTGAGGAAACGCCAATGCGCTATAACGTGAAGATACCTTTTTAGATGTACACTTTGAGATGATCTTGGCTTCATGACCCTGATAGGAAGGGGAAGTTTAAGTTAGATAACGTAGGACAACACACTGTATATCTTATTTAAATGGGACCTATTGTGCTTATTTTCAGGTTCATACTTTTATGTTGGATTTCTACTTTTCAAAAACACTTTATTTTTCTCACACCGCCCATGGCTGCTGCACCTGTATTAATCCTGTGTCTGTGATGCACTATTGTAGTGCCTGTCTCTTATAGCCTCCCTCCCGAAAAAGCCCAGTCTGCTCTGATTGGTTTTCGTTTCTGGGTCTAACGCATCTGCGCTCTCTGTGTCTCTGTAATTACAGGTTTCCCTGACGTTAGCATGTAACTACATGTAGCAATGTATGCAATGTACACACTGCAGTAACTTGCTTTGAGCAGATGACCATATAGAAATCTGGCATGGGTTAATGTAAGCTTGAGACAAGAGTAGAAAAAATAGTTGGAAGCAAAGTGTTTAGAACGGTCTGAAACCTAAGGTTGTTGATCACAGGGATTCATTTTACATAATGTTTACCTCATTATTGGAGGCTATGGCCATGTTTAATATGGAAATCTGACATTGTAACATTATATATATGACAGAAAACATATCACTATGATCCATGACATGAATGAAAAACAGCTCGTCATCTATGATCTTTATCATACAGTGCTATTTATTACAGACTGATTGATTTAAATAAATGCACTCTAATTAACAGCATGCATTGTATTAGATGACACACTACAATTATGTCACATTCAATAATAGTCCAGGGGAAGATAGGGAAAACTAAACAAAAAGGGCAGTATGCCTATAGCATAAGGAAAAAGTACAAATAAACAGGGAGACAGGGAGAGTATCCCAGTTAACTGAGCCAGGAAAATATCTATATTCCAGAGAAGGGTCAAAGGATTAATAAAGGGCCACCAACACAGTGCTGGGAGAAAACCTTTAAATGATTAGGAAATGAGAGCCAAGTTGCAACAAAATAAAAACGGACAAACGGAAGCCTTGCCAAGCTGGAGCTCCCCTGACAAAAGGGGCACGCAGAAGGTGGCGATCCAGTATGCTGGGTTTTGATCATTTTTTCCCACTTTGGGACTATAAGGAACACATGCAAAATGTACAGGGTTGCATCTTGAAGAGAAATTTCCAAATTTGACTTAATCCGCCAGATGTCCGTCATTTTCGGCCGGATGTCCCTTACCTTCCGCTTTCTTTGTGTTGATGATTGTGATTGGTTTAAAGAAATGCCAATAAAGAAGAGCATGTTTTTCTCCTGTGCCGGAATGTTGTGTAGACCAGGCAGACATTTTCCTCCGCAGCGCTGTGGAGATAGGTCTGGCTGACTACATGTGGCCCAATGTGTACAGCACTGTCGTGTCATTGCTCTGCTGCTAATTGGAAGGCTCAAATGCTATTCTCAGTCATTTCACTGCACTTGAAGGCACACAAAGCCTTGTTATAGCATAATAATTAATAAATGTTGGAGGCATCATTAAGAGTCTAATTTAATCTATCTGTCTGCTGGTGATTACACTGAGCAGGCTTTCGAATAATGAACATTTTCTGTGATTTACACAATTACATAATACTTTGATTATATTGTCCCCCCACATTCAGCTATTATCATAACTAAAGTCACAGTTAAATACATTTTAAGCACAGCTGAAGTTTGTGAATTCTCTGCAGATTGATGTTAAGCACTTAAGGGTTGGATATGAAGGACACACAAAACAAACTTCAACAAACCAACAATCCCCTCAAACATGCTGCAGTAATAGGACAGGATATGAGGATTGGAGGGACACTCATGAAAGAGTCTTTTAAATTGTACTCATGGGGTCGACCAACTGAGAGTTAGGGAAGGATTATAGGAATCCATAGTATTCGTCCAAAATTGTTGACGTATATGGAGGGTTACGACGACGCTATCAACCTCTGCTTTTGCTCATTCAGTATTTCTAAACCTAGATGTCCGTTTTATAGATGCGATTTACTGATACTTGTAATATTAAAACCGTACCAGTGAGTTTTCACTGCCCTACATCATTTTCTTAAACATATTTATGTCATATGTTCTCACAGTACTTGAACTATACCCTCCAGTCATTGGCTCATATCCTGCTTCACCCCAGCTGCTGGTTGTCTGGCACCTGGCATTACCAGGTGTTTTGTACTAATATTTTGAAAATATATGGGGATGTTATTTCCACCTGTCTTTTAAATGTCTCCTTATGCAAACATGCAATCCATTTTTTTTTCTTCGCTCGGCGGACTGTCATTAACACCACAACCTCTTCTGATACTCACACCCTTTGCATTTGATGGTGAGTAACTCAGGTAAAGCCTTGTATATGTATTTGTGTCCTCTGCCGAAATGCAATTTTTCCATACTTGCTCCATGCTCCACCATACTCCTCAGTAAGAAATGGATGCACATTGTTTTCCAGAGGTGACTGTGGTAATGCGATTATATAATACGTCTATTAAAGTCTTGAGAGCTTTTAAAATACCTTTATTGTCCATGCTTTTAATTAGAGCTGAGCGATATAGACCAAAAATCATATCTCTGTATTTTTCAGCTGAATGGCAATAAACAATATACAGTACCAGTGAAAGGTTTGGACACACTTTCCCGAATGAGAAAGCATGTCAAAACGTTTGATTGGTACTGTGTATCTATTTTAAACATATTGCAATATTCTGCGATATATTGCAATTTATTACCTTTTTTCCTACTTCAAATTTTTCCCAATTTCCCAAATTATGTCCCCAAAAGAAAACTTTTTCAATATCTGTTTAATCTAAATGGACACATTTCTGTTTGTTCATCTCACTTCAATTTTATTGCTGCAAAATGGGATCGTCAAGCAGACAAACTGATCAATACATATATAATAGATCGATACTTGGCGTCTTGCGTATCGATACAGTATTGCCACGGAAAATAGTGCGATACTATGACATATCGATTATTATTATTTATTTTTTTCCCCCACCTCTAATGATGTTTGTATGGTACCACAATACAGTATGAATAATGATGTTCTTTCTAGCTGAATACATTTAATTGGCAAAATATTTTCTGACTTTGTCTGCCATCAAGTAAAAAAACGAGTGAAAAATACGGAACCGGGGGAGGGGAGTAATATTCCGTGAAAGAAAATCTGAATTCCTGAGATTAAAGTCGTAAATTTACAAGAAAGAAAACTTGGTCATTCTCTGAGATTAAAATGCTAAATCTACGAGAAAAAAAACTAAAATGAACGACTTTAATCTCTTATCTCTCTTATGTCTCGAAATATCACCCCCTCCCCTGGCTCTGTATTTTAAAGAAAAGTTTTACCTACAGTGGCCCTAATATGCCATCATATAAAAGTATCTGGTGATGCAAACGTGAAAAATAAACAAAACCCGTAGCCAAAAATAGTAAAAACTATGAAAAAGGAATCAACAACAAGCTGAAGTTGATTTAATGGGATGTGACAAAGGCATGAATGATTTCTGTGTCCTGAAATGACATGGTGGATCTGATCTTATCATTCTTACTGAGATGAAAGAAGCCTGACTGAACCAGTTTAGTAATAACTTCTTACTACTGGAATTACATGGCTAGGTAGGGAGTCCCTGCTGAGCTGCCTCTTCGATGGGATTGTGACAGAGGAATACAACTTTCTGTCTTATCAACGTTCAACTGGAGCAAAATATCAACCATGTGAGAGTTGATGTCAAGAAGAAAAATGCGGATCATAGTAGTTTTTGTCAGTGTGTTTTGGTCAAAAGCATTCCCACACATATTGTTTTTATTTTACATGTGCATTCAACTCAAGTGTGTTTGTTGTTTTTAGCCACAGTATTAAAAACCTGAAAATCTAACAATCACCAAGGGGCTAATTTCATTGTTTACTTCTCAAGGACAACCCTTACTTGAGTATTTTATCCGCTAAGTACCTCAGTCTTTGTTTGATCTGTGTCGTATTGAATAAATTGCCTGTAATTGTATGCACATTGTCTCAGTAAAAGTCCTCCATGTGTGCCAGCTCTCTCCTCACACACGTGAACCCCAACACACGCTTGGCTAATCTCATGAGGGAAATTAGCGAAAGCGCACATGTTGAAACATAAGGCTGAGCGTTCCAAGGACAACGTTTAGCTGTGTTGTTTTACATCGCATGAAGCTTATTCAACTTGAACTGACTTTTACAGCGAACACAATGTTCCACGCAGTTTTTAATTATGTATCTGTAATTCAAATACAGACAGTGCAATTGATGAGGGTGTTCCTCCATTAGTAAATAAATATATCGGTCCTGCCCCTTTTTAGCTTACTAATGTTCTTATGTTAACCAGGAAAAAGATCATGCTGATTGCATGCCAAAAAAAATTACTCCAGTGGGTTATATTACAACTAATGGTAATATTAATATCACTACTTCAGCTAATACAACAGTTGTTATATACCTTTCACACATTTGAGTTTTTTTACTTCTTTCTTGACACTGCAGTTACACTACAGCCTTCACATCATTACATTATGTATTATTCTTAATAGGCCCATGTATGGTTAATGAATAGTGTATTAGCTGACAACAAGCCATATCTTTATTACAGTATGTGACCACCTGCAATTAAAATGGCGCCCCACAATTGAGGGCAGGAGATCTACTAGTTTCCGAAGTCATGCTCAGAGCGCCACTGACTGTAATTACAGAACGGCTCTGCCATTGCTTAATTAGAGCTGCGCGGTGTGAGCGTGTCAGTGGTTACTGTAGCACTTTGGCTGTCTGACATCCCTTTTCAGCCACGTTTACTCTGAAGTGAGCATTTAGAGTGCTTACAGATTCCCCACCATCTTGGGAGCCCTAGACTGCAATAACAGGGTGAGCATCAATGCCAGTGATCAAGTGATATGCTTACCATATGGACGAGTGCTAAATAATGTCATTCAATGGACAGCCTAGCCCTTCTAGAAGTGATAAATGAAAAGGATAATGTGGACTCTGCTGCATGTCGTTTGACAAGCTGCAATATGTATGCCTTTTTTTTTTTTGATTCCTTCCTTGTTTATTCCAGTTAAATCTAAAATATCAAAGGATCATCATTATGCATTTGACCATTATGTAAAGATCCTAAATAGGACTGATAATTAGTACAACTTGCAAAGTGGGACATTTTAATTAATAATCTTGCCAGAATGTTGCACAATCTCATCTCGTGGCAAGGCAAGATAATGCACTTTTAGAGAAATTTGTTTTAGACAGTACATTGCATATAAATATGAATGCCTAAACAATTTACAGAGTGATATTTCCTCTCCACTTTGCATGCCAAGCAAATGTTTAACCATGCATTACAAATACAAGCAAAGCTATTTTTGTGCTAATGAAACATTGTTGTGAGACATTGTAAAGCCTAGCCGACTCAGCTTCCATTCAAATAAGGAAGAGTCAGGTCTGGGTGAAGAGCATAATTCAGGTAGTCATCTCAGGCAGGCGTGGAGAGTGGAATATTTTTTTTTAACCCACTGCATCAGGGAAGAATATGTCTTGATTGGGAATATAAGCACTTTTCTCTATGAAGACTGAACTGAAATATGAATATTGTAAATTGAGCTTTTTTGGTGTTAAATGCAGAAGGGAAAATGTAAAGGGGAGCAACTTTTTAAAAGTTTGAAAATTAACTGATAATCCAGAACTGGACTAGTGATGTGATTTAAAAGCTGATTCTCTCTTTTTTAACCAACATTAATCACCAGATTTCTTACTACTTCACTGTAGAATAAACCCTTAACTACTGACAGTGAGCTTTGGTGTGACCTTCTAATTTATATCTAAAGGGCTCAAGAATAAAATGTTTTTCGACTAGGTTAATAGAGTCAGCCTTCATATTTGGTATTCTGTGTTCACCTCATATTTGGCTGTGGCCATGAGTCTGGAGTATAAACAGCTAGTAGTGACTAGTATGACCTCCGAATAATCCACATGCACACTTGCATGATGTTTTTTTTTTTTTTGTGTATATTTGTATGTTTCTAAATCTAAGGTATGTTTGTCTTTTTTGTCTCCTCTCCTTTACCACCCATCCATATAATGTACAGTATAGGACGTCATACCAAAAGGAATAAAACTGCTTCACTGCGCTGCTGTGTTACTGTAAGTTTGGGGCTGCTGGAAACATGCACCTTTTACCAGCTTTAACTTAAATAGAAACCATAGCTTAAATAATCCTCAGAGTGAACTAAAGGATATGTAACTGGCAGTGCTCTTAACCTACAGTGTCTGGGGACCGTTTTGATACATGATAGTTTCCGTGATACAATTATGTGATTCAGGCAGCGCCATTCATTCTCACTTTGTTATCTGCCATTATTAGAGACTGTGGCTCGAGTGACTTTTTCGTTACAGGTGAAAATTGTGAATGTTGGCGGGGATGCCATTAGTCAGCTGTGTGGGGCTCCAGAAAAAAATCAACACACAGCCACATCTTTCACCCATGAAACCTTTCCAAAGTTATCATTCTGTACACATCCAGACGTAAATGTCAAAGCAAGCTTTATATCATGTATGATTGCTGACATAACCTTGCATCATACCACTTACTAAAGAGAGCTGATCCTTGGTCACTAGCTGGACTAGGTCATTACCTGTAAAATGCCACCTGAATCATGTCCTTTCGAGTGTCTTCCCTTTCATATTTAAAGTCAGCCTAGGTTCAGTGTGATGACACCACCGGAGGCAGCATTGAAATCGATAAGAATCTCATTTAGATAAACTGACAGGTAAGCCTTCCCTTCCAGCAGCCTTTGTAGTGCATATCGTCCATTACTGCATCTCAGTGCATCTTTACGTTCAATATCTGATGAGTGATGATGCACAAAGTAGTTTCTTGTGTGAGCCAAGTGGAGGCAAAGCAAATTGACGAAAGGGCTTTTCGCCGCTGCAAACTACAATAGACTGTATTAGAAAGAGAAGAGCAGTATGTTTCTACCCTAGCTTGCTACTGTATTGATACTGAGTTTTACTTAGGGCTGGGTACCAAATTCAATACTTTTTTAAGCATACGAATTGCCTCCTTAGAGTCGAGTATGAAAAATGCCTTGTCATTAAATACCAAATTTCAATACCTATGGAGTACATCTCATCAGTGTCAGTGAGCCAATAAGCATGCAGCATGCTCCTACCAAGATCTAATAATGATGATTGGCTGTCTAACATTACATGTCGTAGAGCCAAGCAGGAAAAACTTGTATGTGACTCATATTGGATCTATGTGATGCCGCTCATGTATTAGGAGCTTTTGCCGTAATGTTGTAATTTATTTTTGTTAAAATGGATTTTAGAAAATATTTGAACCATACCCAGCCCTAGTTTTACTACTATATTCCCTATTAAATCATTTCACTGTGATGCTATATGGAGCACATTTAATGCAGAGCTTTTTAAATGACTTCTGCACTAAGTCTCAATTGGCAATCACATATTGTACTCCAGTAATTTTGTCACACTCAAGTGCCGTGAGTTATTTGTTTCTAATATATTGCATCTTTACTTAAAAAATGGCAGGTCTGTCTTTAGTCTCAGTATTCGTGTATTTTCACAGTCTAATAACACCCATATAGTATTTAATTTGTCATAATATTTCATAAAGATTGGATTGTAATATGTTTTTAATGTTGCAGTATAATATTCATTGAATATGGTTTAGTAGGGTTCTGTAGGCAACAAAGCTTTAACTCGTGCTGCTTACTATGATTTCCTCGAGGTGATTCATATCTATTCTATAGTAGGCCCATTTTCCCTTACAGTATGTATTATTTTATACAACATACCTTGTATATACAAAGGGGCCCTAATGTGATCGAGGCGCTTCTGTCAGCCTCTGCAGTAATGGTGAATGTTTGGCTGTGTGACGGTCCCATGTGGTGGCTTGTGGCAGTAGTCTCACAGGTTACTGTACTGGGGTCTCATTTATAAACGTGGCGTACGCATAAAACGGAGCTGAAAATGTGCATACGCCACTTCCCACGCAAAGGTTGTGATTTATAAACCTTTAATAAAAATTCGTTATTAATGTTTAATCGGTGCTGTCTCACCGTCACATTGTCCGCTATGGAGCGCAGAAGGAGAATACGGCCCGACTCCATGGAATACAGGATAGCGTCAAATACCCTACCATTAGATAACTGCAGAACACAGTGAAAATAACTAAATATCTGTCTTTAATACTGTGCATAGATCATCAAATGTCAGTCTGGAAATACAGCTGTTAAGCTCTCGCTACTGATGTGCGTTAATTGATCTGTGATTTATAAAGGGAACATTGCTTACAGATGTGCTTACGAACGGTTTTATAAATCAGAATTTTTTTTTTTTGGTGTACACCATTTTTGGCTTTTGGGCGTACGTACACTTTTAGTAAGGATCCTACGCACAGTTTTATAAATGAGACCCCTGGGCTTTAAAACCATTGGCATGGCATCCTGCAATGCTCGGTGTCTTGCTGGTATTGGACGTTAAACATTTGTGGAAGTAGGGTTGCAACCAATAAAGATTTTTATTATTGATTAATCTGCGGGTTATTTTCTTGATTAATAAATGTTATGTTAAATTGTTAGGACCAAAAAAACATTAGAAAAATCACAAATCCCCATCTAATGTTTTATAGCTCAAGGACATTGCCATTTTTGCTTAAAAAATGACTAAAACCTGTTAATGGATTATCAAAATACAGTGAAAACCTAGTATAGTGATCACATCTGGGTCAAATTAATCAAGGTTTACATGAATTACATGAATATAAAGAAATGAAATGGACAGCTTCACTATTTACTGAATTGTATTGACCTTTTCTAAATTCAGTACAGCTGTTTCAACTACTTTTCAAATTACTGTTCAAAATTGTTGAACATTACTGTAATGTGTATAATTCAAATACACTATAATACAATGCTGTATATAAAATATAGCCTAGTTCACTGTAGGTCAAATTATAATTAGGCTATAGCCTAAAACAGTATTGTGCTGTTTACAGTTCAGTGCATTACTCCATGTTTTTTAACAGGACTGTAAATAAACTGTAGGCTAGCAATATTGAACTGGAAGAATAGCTTGAAAACAAACATAAAACATTCTGATCTATAAAATTAAAATGTCATGTATTAGAAAACCCACTGTAAGTGGACTACTTGATTACTATAAGCACACTATTTAAACATCTTTTGTATAGGACTGGTTCTGTCCCAAGCGTTTACATCTATAAAACCGTTATCACTGTGGTTAGTTACAGAATCGCCCAATATTGATGTTCTGTCTGTCCTGATTACTTGCATAATCATACACACTAAAAACATACACATTAAAATTGTGTTTAGGTGGTTTTCATTTATTTGTTTTGGATCATCCAAAAAGTACCTTGGAACTGTAATGTGGTTGGTTCTTACTACAGTACCATTGTTTTGTTTTTTATCTTTGACTGTCTCTTGAGTCTCCTATATTGTTTGCTATTTCAATATCATTGCTTTTATAAGATGTGTTTAACTGGCTATGTGGATTTCATAGATGAAATCAAGTAAAGTGAAGTAGTCCATTTACTTAGATCTCACAGGTAAACAACATTTTGTGTACAGAGAACAAACACAATTGCCATTTTTTATTTTTTTGTCAAGTTGATTAATATTCCCCATTCCCTTTTCGAGCTCCATCCACAGAATTTACTGCTGGAAAGAAATAAGACAATTAGAGACCTTTAGTCTCTGTAGAGGTCTTCACTTTTTTCCACTATAATCTCTAGTGACAGAACAATTTAGACTGAAACATTGAACACAACCAAGACCAAATTACAGCAACAGCTCCAGAAGCCGATAACCAATTTTCAACTTGTAACGCAGCAGCTTTGTTCTCAAACTCATCAAATGGTAATTAAGCTTTTCCCGCTGGGTTTTATGGTTTAGTTTGAGCGGACTAGACAAGAGAGCACACAACCGCAAATCACTCTACAATGAAGAAAGTGCATTTTTATAAAAAAAGAATAGATATCCAAAGTAGTTTTTTTTTTTTTGTTCTTACCAACATCGTTATTTGCCCCCCAACCCACACTGTGAAAGTCGTTTCAACTTTCCCCTTGGAAAAAGCTCACTCAGCTGAAACATTAAGTTTCTCAATTTTCCATTACTCCTCAGAACTGATGAGATCCTGTGACAGACACTGTCAAAGAGTCACAAAGACCTTCAGTCTTCAGATATCAGGCTGTGCCAGGGAGTGAGACTTGATAAATGAAAAGAAGTAGAACAAAAGTGAGAAAAGCACTTCAGTGAGTGGCTCCTGCTCTGAGTCCTTTTGACATGTCGACAGCTGATACTGAGACAGTAATGGGAGTTTGACATCGAGGCTGATGGGCACCCAGCCTAGCACGACTGAGGTGAAAGGCGCTCCCATGTGCCTAGCGTAGATGTGGCAGGCGGCAGCCACCGCTCCTGAGCGAGGAAATCCTCACTCCCAACAAACTACTGACAGGAACCAGATTGGGCACGAAACACACAGAAGGCTTTGAGTGAGCCAAAATTATCTTGTTTAAGCATCTCAAATCTGAATAGTTGCAGTTTACCCCTTAACTTGGTGAAAGCGTGTAGCATGGACCAAGGAAGAACCTATTCAATTAAAGGGGATCCAAATAACAGGGCGGATACACAATATTTTTTCACTTTTTCATTTGTGCATTGTGTTTTGGGAGTGCAACATTATTAGAGAGTTCTGGGTGGAAATTATTAATATTACAAAGATAATTTTATCCTTGAATATTCCTCCAGATGCAAAAATGATTTTTGCTGCATTTATTTCCAAAGAATCTTAAACTAAATTCTCAGCAACGTAAATGTATAGATTTTGCTATATTACAAGCTAAAAGAATGATAGCTCTTAGCTGGAAAAGGTCTGATCCACCAGTTATCGGAGCTTGGATTAACGCCATGGCACAGTGTATGGCCCTGGAAAAAATAACATATTTTATTAAAAAATTTACAAATTGGATGTATATGTAGAAATATGGAATCCGTTTAATTACTACATTAACAACAATAATATTGGTCATTTCTTACAGGAGGTGTAACTATGTATTAGTGTTTGTTTTTTGTTTTTTTTATAGAGTGTCTTGCTGGAAAATGTAACTTTTATGTGTAAAGTACAGTAATGTATATTTGGTTTTTGGGTACCTTGCAATATCTGTTTTGTACTTAGATTGATTCTCTTCTGAGACTTTTGAGTATTTCTATATGGGAGAGGAGAGTGATGTGTTCTCTTGTTGGGGTGGGAAATGACTGACGAAATGGAAAAGTGTTTTTCTGTTACCGGTCTTATATAATCAAAACAATAAACACATTACAAAAAAAAAAAAAAAAAGATTATGATCATGGTCACCAGACATTTAGGTTTGCAAAAGGAATGCTTGGATTTGTTTCCTTGTTTGGAAGACATACCTCTAGATTAGGGCTCAACGATATTGGGAAAATAATCGAATTGCGATTTTTATTTTTTAGGTCAATATTGCAATGTTAAGGTTCGTACTTCAGCTTCCAGACCCCCTTGACTTTACCCAGCAGTTGGGAAGCAAGACACAGGAAGCTTTCTGGGTCTTGATGTGTATATTTACAACAACTTGAAAACTTGATCACTAATACCGCTAATTTGTTTTCTGCTCCGATTGGCGACACATGGCCTGATCCATCGTCTCTCTCTCGCTCTCTCTCGCTCTCTCGCTCTCTCACTCTCTATCGCTCTCTATCGCTCACTCAACCACACAGTCGCTACACACACATTACGCTATTCCTATACAAATATAATATGTAAACATGTGGATGGCACCTTGGCCATTTTAACACAGTATTAGCTTACACAGCAAAGCTTGCGTGTGGTGTTTTTTACAAGTTGTTTCTGATTTGCCTATATGTCACATGGAGCTCAGGGAAGCGTGTGTGCACGTAAAGGCCACAGGCCCACATGTTTCCCAACATCTGGTTAGATTGTGTAGCATTTTGCGACTTGAAAATGGCTTTCTATTACATTGCATTATCAATTTGAATTCAATCAAGTTCAGCCCTAGACAAGAGTGAGAACTGGTCCTTTAATAACGTCAAAGCAGTCAGACGATAACCCGAGACAATCTGTCTGATCCTCTTGGATCAGACGTTTGAGCAGCTCTGTGATGAAAAGACTAGAAACTGACAAAGGCTGCTTCTTGATGTGACACCGTTTTTAGTGTTTTGTAGGCTTTTGCTAAATACAGTAGACAGTGTCTCCCATGCTGTTTGAAAACTTAACAAAGCATTTTATCTACATTTTAACAGGCTGAATGGCCAGCTTTGCTTTCAAGTTGCTACTTTTTCTCCCTGGGCACATCATCTTTAGCCAAATGTCAAAAACTTTAAGCTATCTCTGGGATCATTTCTTTCATCTTGCTGCACTCTGCCGAATATGTTAAGGAACAATTAAGCAGACAAGAAATTATTTATATTCAGTGGCGACAAATGGTCAGTGAATCGTAAAATGATATAATTACCTTTCAAAAAATATGGCGGACCTCATTTAACTGACGTTAATTAGTCAAACTGTTTGAAACTGCACTTGAAATCCTTCCAACTGTGAATGGTCATACAAGTTCTAGTAATAATTAGGCTCTCTACTTTTGCAGATATTATCTTTAGGCCCAATATGTTGATAGGAGAATTATCTAGGGATCTACGTTTTACAGTATGTGCTCAGATCCCTCTGAACAGTATATTTTATCATATGTTTGCCACACCACTAAGCAGGCTGGTCAAGACCAATGTTCTTTTAACTGACTGACTGACTGGCTCTCCAGTGTGATAATGAACATGCTGAGGAGACAGAAAACTATTCCCAACGTTCAAATTTTAGACCAATTCAGTGGTTTGAAAAAATACAATAGGATATGACAAAGCATCGACAAAATGTCGAGCTCATTAATTAAAATATCTGCATTCTGCTAGAGCTATGTCAACCGAAAGATAATAAGAGCATTTTTGTGGTTTCTGTTATCTAAAGAGCGGAGAAAGGGGCTGGTGAATGGCGATGGGAATATCCTGTCATAGAGATCACTGAAGTGACAGGCAGAATGTGACAAGGAGGATGTCATCCTCTCAATCTAAATTTAGAAAAAATATATATATTCCACGTAAAATTATATTTATTTTTTCCCTCATCTTTGCTATTTTTGTAGTGAATAACTGGATTTTGCCTTGTCAGGCCTCTAAATGTTATTTGCATTAAAAGGGAGGAAAAACTCTTCTTTATTTGACCTAGACATAATCTTTGATGCATATAATCCCATTTCTGCCACAATTTGTACTATTCCACATCCCCTCAGGTTGATCCAGCTCGCAGCATTTGAAGCTGGTGACAATGACGCAGCACAAGACACATTTCAAAGTCTGCGCATATTAATGTTGCCATCATTTTCTTGAATTCTTCCCTGTTATGAATATTTCATATTTTGCAGGCTTGGTTACTATTTCCAATATACACATACATACATTTTTTACCAGGCTTTACACCCCGACAGCAATAAATAACTTATGGGTGCTGAAAAAAGAGCGAAAAAGATCCGTCATCTGTATCTGCTGTAATCCTGTAAAACTGCACACCAATCACTGCCTCACGGTCCACTTGGAAAGAACCAATGAAATTCCTCCTTGCCCCGCTGCATGTACTCTACCCCTTCCCGTGTACAAGCCTGAGCTCAATGCTGACCGTGGTCAAATTGTTTTAAACATTTGGTATGATAATATTAGGTGTTTGCTTACCGATAAATGAGACATCGAGTACAATTGTGGCCGTTTCTCCACTATGCTTGTCTGTGTGTTTGTTTATTGTTGCCTTTTGCACCAAATGTCAGTATTTTACCAGGTGTCCATATTTACCCTGACAAATGTTTAGCTTATAAGAAGGCTGCAGACCAGCTACATTTATTCAAACTCATACTCCACTTTGTTCATCCTAGAGATATCAGAATGTCTGTTTTAGTATCCCTTTATTACATAATATTCATTTATTACATAATATTCATTTAGTATTATTTGCTGTGTATTTCCAGATGTAACACATGTTCTACTAGAATTGGTCCCGGACAATTGTTGGAAAAACCTGTGGAAAGTCTGATTTTCACCATAGTCTGTTGCTTGCACCTTCTAACAATGTGAGTGGAATATCAAGCTGCAGCACACCAGGGATAGCCCATACAGTGTACCTTATACATATTGTCTACTTTGTGACCATGCATCACTGCTTTCATATGTCTAACCATTTTGAGTCTCAAATCAAATTACATACAGTATATTTGATAACATTTTTACTGTATGTGTAAAAGTAAAGGATGCTTATTTAGTTATTTAACAACATAGATGTTAAATATCAAGAGTCACCTCACCGTTAGGGCTGGGCGATATGGAGAAAATCAGATATCACGATATTCTTGTCCTATCTCGATGTCGATATGGTGGCGATATTATAGGGTTGACAATTGGTGCTTATAAAAAAAATCTTCACAATGAGATTTAGGATAAATAATCTTCAGTAATGTAGATATAATGACTAAATGGGTAAAGGTAAAAATAATAGATCTAGAACAGTCTGGTAACACAGAAAATCACTTTACTGTAATGCAGCCTTTAAAACCAGGAAAACACTTAAGCCATTTACGATATTACGATTTCCAAAATCTAAGACGATAGTCTCTATGACGATATCAATATAATATCGATATATTGCCCAACCCTACTCACCGTTCACATTTTCACTGTTATTTGCCCCATTAGAATATGCCCCTCAGAAAGCTACAGAACAGAGATTACTTATTCGTATTCTAAATGGGAGCAGAGCCTTTTTTAGATCTGAAAGATTGTGTTATACATGCACAGTGAATTCCTTTTTTTTCTCTTTTGGACAAACACCATTAGTGGTTTCACATAGTGCTTGGTTGTCCCATATGATAATCCGTCAAATACCTAGTATTTGGTGCTGTTATTCTCTGACTATCAGCAAGAGGCTGGTGTAATTGGCCATGCTGTATATCTCCTCTTTTTCACTACAGTATGCATCTAGGGTAAGGACAAAAAAAAAAGCAAAGGGATTTTCTTTCCCCCACATTTTCCTCTCGAAACATTAAGTTCATCCCAGAGATTGTTAAAAAATTCTTGACTTATTATACAGCAGTTTTCATACTTCATAGTCCCCCAGTACTGATGGGACTAATTTCTGTGTCTGCTATGATTACCCCTCAGTTGGCATCCATTACGGGTGCATGGCTCTCTTCCTGAGCCAAGTCGTCCTTTCCTTATACCCAGCCCCCCATTACAGGGCCACTGAAATCCATTCCCTGCTCACAGTTAAATCACACGCTGCAGGTCTCCAAATGCTTTGTACCCACATGAAGGCAAATCACCATCCATCAGCTACACACGCAGCTGTGAATAGCTGATTTTTTTTCTTTCTATTTTCCATTTTTGCTTGCTCGGTACACAAATTATGTGTGTAAATATGGCAGAGGTAGTTAATGAATTGATGGTCCAAGAAGTTCAAATGAATGTGTCCCCTTAGTAACTACACTCTTAATATAGGGGTCATTAAACTGTTCAACCAGCCCCTTCCTGTATGTACCAGGGTTCGATTCAGTCAAATTAAAGCACTGGGCTGTCACTAAAAAGCATTTGAATGAGTGAGTCGAATTTAGTAAAGAGACAAGAAGAGATGGCGAAGAAAATGGCTTTGGACTTGCGTGGAAGTGCACTTTAGCAAGGCAGCATACCCAAATGGTAACAATAATGTAAATGTGAGTCTGTAGAGGGAAGTGAAATAAATGATAAAAAACAGTATTTACTGTTTAACTCCCTTTTTAATGTGCAGCAAAACACACTAAACGTGTGTGTGTGTGTGTGTGTGTGTGTGTGTGTGTGTGTGTGTGTGTGTGTGTGTGTGTGTGTGTGTGTGTGTGTGTGTGTGTGTGTGTGTGAGTATCACACCAGGGGAGTTACCTCGCTTTTTAAACTCTGTCCCTGTTAGCTATTTATGAACATTGTGGCAGTGAAATGGTCCAAATGTTTCTCCAATCAATGCCCCGTCACACAAATGTCTCGCTGGAGCTGTCGTGCTGAGAATAATGTTTCTTTTCTGCTTTACATAAATGTCGTGCCTTTTTAGCTAGTGCTGGCACCTTGAAGCAATTTAGACAATTTCCGATTACTTGGTTTGCTTCTCTCACTTGGTTTTGTGTGTGTGTTTGTGTGTGTGCACTGCTTCAAATAGACCAAACAACTTAAGATAGAAAGTAAATGTTTCACACAGTCAAAATCTGTCATCAATTGCCCTTTTTGTTGTGTTTTGATTGCATATTGAGTCGTTAAAGAGATTGCAAAAACAGAATAAATGATAAGGAGTGAGTAGGCTGCCCTCAGGGGAATTCCTGATTTCAGATAAGAGATTTATTTTCCGACATATGTCCATGCCTGAACAACTACTTACTGCTTATAATGACAAAGTGCACTTAGAGAAGCAATCACGGCGAAACCTTGATGTTTTCCCAATCAAAGAGAAGCACTCCTCTCTCTCTCCGCCTCTGAAATGGTGTCAAATGTGTCATTTAGCTCCGTGGTGTCCGGGGAACAGACTACAGGCCTCCGAGGGCACCGCTGAATCAATGAAGACGCTGGCTGCATCAAAGCAGAAATTTTCCAAGTGCCGAGCGGGGACAACACGGCCAAGAATCAAAAGACAATATGCTCCACAGCACCTGCAATGAAATATTTGTGACAGCCCTGATTAAAGGAGACAAGGAGAGACTGAGACAGCTGTGGACAGACACTCAAATCGACCACATACTGTATGCATGGTCTTCAACTGGCACTTCAGCTGCTCTCTGTCGTCCCGATTTATTGTGTCTGGTGTTGTTTAGTGGCCCGTGAAGGGGATTAAAGGACTGGAGAGAGGGAAAGAGGACGAGTAGGAAAGAGATATATTCCTTGTTTGCATTTGTTTATTTATTTGCTCAAGTTTCTCTTTCGTCTCACCTACCTCTGGTCTCTGAACTGTAATTTGATACAATTCCTTGACTCAAAAGTGAGCTAATATGTGTGTGTGTGTGTGTGTGTGTGTGTGTGTGTGTGTGTGTGTGTGCGCGCATTTTGTATATATATGCATGGCTGCAGGCTCCCATCCTTTATATTATGCTTCTAAAAGTACGAAAAATGCCATTATTGACCTTTGCTTTTCATTTGATGCTACCCATGTGGAAAGGCTCTGCCATGTCTTTAGGTCATGCATCAAGAGCTTGGCATTAGAGGGTGAACTGTCACAAGGAATGTCATGCATCCTGTGGACTTATGTATTTGATGCTGGCTTTGATGTTTACTCTTTTTGTAGAGCCGCTGATGTTTGTACTCATTTTCAGGTGATGTAGCCCATCATGGACTGGAATACCAACAACATCAGCTCATAAAATTCAGTTGTGTTGCCACATCTTTGGAATTGATTCAAAGAAAATAAAATGTTTAGCAGACCAGTGGCAGAAAGTAACTAAATACATTTAAATTTCCTCCAGGCAGTGATGGAGTGGACTCGATGATTTATGAAATCGGACTTGGGTATTCATGAAAGAGAAGTTGGACACATTTCTGATTACGTTTATATGTAATAGGTCATAAAATGTGATATAACATTGATATATATTTAGTCTAACTCATTCATGCAGGGCGTGCGGCGTGCCGCATACTACATGTTCACATTTGAAAGATGCATAGGGACTGCGCACTTTTCTTTAGGGGCTTGGACTCGAACATTGGGGACTCGAGACTCTGTTCAGACTCAAACTCAGGTAATGGGGACCCGACTCAGACTCAACTTCCTTCTTTGGTGATTTGGACTTGGACTTAAGACTTGGACTCCAGACTCGACAATTGGTGACTCGACTACAACACTGCCTCCAGCCCTGTGCTCAAGTACAATTTTGGTTTGTTTTTTTGGTTTTGGTGATTTTACATACACAACATGATAAGCTTATGGAACACAATGCATTGTTAATGGTGTAACCAGCCACTCCCAAAGTATTTGGCCTGTGTTGCAATCTTAGTTTTGTCTTCTTTCCTCTCCCAGTAATCTTCTCAAAACCCCAAAGATTGTTTGTATGACCCTTAGGAGGGGCCCGACCCTCATGGGACCAAGTTGACTCAACTACCAAACAGGGTTTTTTTTTTGTTGCCAGAACTCTGTGGTTGCCTATTTGAACACAGTTGTAGTTGGCACATAGCTGCCAGTGTGTAGACCTGATGCCTTATTACTTGGCAAAAACCTGGAAGGAATAAACATACAGATCCTTCATACATCCAAAACATGCCTGGTTTGCACATCAAAGTGTCCAGTAACAATACATCTTTGGTACAGTTCATTCAATGTATTCTTGGCAGAAGCACCTTCCCTTTCTGCAGGCAACACAAAAACCTGCAGCACAGGGCAGCTTAAAATAAGCACAAATGATAACAGCAGTCATGCGTCATCAGCTTAATAGAACTGTACACTGTTTACATTGCTCTGGGCTTGTTTAGCTTTAGCATTTTTTGGCTGGTCTTGTGTCAACAAGTGAAATGCCATTGAGGGATTATTACACAATTAAGTTGTATTCAGTGTGACAAAGTTGACTAATATTTTTTAAGCAGTTAATTTCCTGTCTTCGCTGCTGCTGATAAGGCCTGGATGCAATGATTAAATTTCATCTAATAAAAGGCCAATGGACAGACAATGAGAGCTCTGCATTTCTGGTAAATTAAATGCATTCTGAATTGATCCATGCATTGATTCATTCACAGTCTGACCTCTGCAATCTCCAATTACACACACGGAGTGCAGGATTCGACGATACCCAGCGCTGTATCCTGCAGGAAAGGCCAGTGTGCATTTGTATATTGCCGGCTGTAACACACGCCCTTCCCTGAGCAAATTCAAATTGCCAGCTCCCGGAGAGCCTGTGCATCCTTCTCAATTTCCCTAGAAAGTGAATCTCGAAAAAACCTTGATCACCCCTATTCTGAAAACAGCAATGGATGAGCCACCTGCTTTCTCGGGGCCTGCCCGACATCAATCACATTCACTGAAGGTACAAAAGGACCTTTTTAAATCTTCTGAACGTTGCTGCAGCACACGGCGTTACCTTCTCCTCAGTGCCCAGTCACAATGAATTTGGGTTGCACCTTGGTAAACATATTTTCTGCTCTTACTTTGAACACTGGTTTCTTCCTCTTGTGTGGAGGGTTTTTAAAGTTGTTTCTTTCTGTGTGCTTGTGCATGCTGAAGTGGGAGAAAAAAGTCTGACATACTAAAGGAGAAAGATAAAATATAATGGTAATATATCCCTCTTTGGAAAAGAAAGTTTAAGTTAAAAGTATTATAACTCAAGATTTTTACTGACTTATGCCTCCTCGTACTGTAAGTCTGTGTGCGCGCGTGTGTGTGCTTCTATGTCTCAAAACCGGTTGCTTCAACATGAATCCTCTTGATTTCAATGGCTCCATTAGAGAAATGAGGCTATGGCTGACCAAGATGGCCCTTGTTATGGAGGCAGAGCGAGCGAGAGACAGAGGAAGTGAGGCAGAGCGAGGTGGTTCTTGTGACATGGCAGAGGGCCAGGGTCTGTGACGGCTGACTAATGACTTTCACTGATGTCAGCCTCAGATTTATGTGCCCCCCCCTTCCCTAAATCCACTCTCAGTATCTTAAAGCAAGAGTTATTCATGGACTATTGGGGCACGTACACAGGCAAAAAAAGGCAAACGCACCCTCAAAGATTAAGAGCCGGGGCTGTTTGCCAAAGCGAATGTGCGCGCACACAACCAGTGATGTAGCAGTAAATGAAATGCTCTGCAAAGTACAAGCTCCAGACGGTGATCATCATAAGGCATCAATACCACAAATATGTACCCACCAATATAAGTTAGAGACGCAGGGAAGCAATATTTTATGCCCTTTACCCACCTTAAAGGAATATAGCAAGTGTTGTAGAGATTGCCCTGTTGACATTGACCTTTTCGATGATGAAAACCTAGTATTATCCAGGGGCTAAGTTGGTTTGCTCTATACAAGAACTAACAGCATCAACTAAAGAAAGCAATAACAAGCTGGTTCAGATTTGACATATGCCACCATCGTTGAATTTGACAGTACAAATATACTACATTTTTGTCTGCATATTATAAGATTTAATACAGCCATGCTAGTGGACTGTGAGACTACTTATGCACAACAGTTTGTATAGGTTTTGGCATTTTCTACCAAATTATTAGTCTCCCACATTGAAACCCAACATCAGTGGAATGGTTGGTAAACGCGTTTGAGAGGTGATTTTTCTAGCCGCTGAACACAAAAGGTTACTTGAGGGAATTAGTATTGTCTTTATTAAGTACAGGGACCACTAGATTGATACAATTGAAGCAGCAGAGGCAGATATATCCTGACTTGTAGTCATTAGTATGAGTCAAGCTTTAAACACAGACTGCACTACATTTATCATAATGTAACCAATAGCGTTGTTTAATTTGAATGTCCCTGCCAGGTAAATGCCCACATCATTCAAACTCCATGCCCCTAGTTTGTAACACAGACTTTCTGTGATAAATCTCCCAGCCCCATCATCATGGTTATTTTCTCAGACTTTGGAAAGCTCATTCACAGCCAGAAGACATGCTTTATAGGCTGAGTAATACTCATTGTGACGAATACAGTGACCTCTAAATCTGCAGATGTTTTGTGTTTGTCCAGGGGTAAAACATCCCTGCTAACTTGGCTGCTTCATTGATCATAGGATTGCGTATCCTTCTCGCAGCACTAGTGTCCTTTTGCTGCTTGGTTGAGACAATAAAAATTGTCTTGCCTTCAGCTGAAATGTGGCTGGTAACTCCGTGTGTATAGTACCATGTAGTGGTTTACACCCTCCCCAGACTGACAGATGGATTGCCTGGGTCAGGAATTGTGATATTTGGAATTGGTAAGTACAAAATTATTAGGAAGGCAGTTCTTTAAATTCTTAAATATTTGTTAACTTCCTGCTAGTATTCCTAGCCTACTGTGCATGCAGAAGCATATAAAAAAAAGCATTATGATACGCACAGAAATATTCCTTTTTTGCGAGGTGAGATAATCGCCTAATTTGCATACAGTGGCAGAATACAGTGGCAGAGTCAAGCAGCTCATGCTGCTTGCTAGCAAGATACAGAGGTGCCTCTGAGCATAAATAGCGAGAGAAACAGAGAGAGAGAATTTCACACGTCACACATGGCGGATGCTTTTAATCCAAATAGCTTTAGTGTGCCGTGAGTGCAGAACAGTGCAGAGAGTGTGAATGAGACGGGGAGGGAGGGGTACAAAGAAGGGAAAGGGGTGTTGGCAATGTCATGAGTCAATTATGTGAACTGTGTGTGTGTCTGCATGTAGCGGGTGTCTGGTCCACAGAGCTTTTTCTTGCTGATGGCCACTGTTATCTGTGCAGGTTAAATGCCAAAACGGTAATCAAAGGAGAAATGGTCTCATCGCCAGCCTAATACAGACTGGCACCAAGAAGCAGGCAATCTAAATGTTTTCACTTGGTGATCATCAATCGCACAGAGGGTTGGTTTGGGCCTCACACACACACACACACACACACACACACACACTTGCACAGACAGAGTAATTCATACTAAGATTAACTGTGATATGCACACACAAACACACACACGGACAGATTTGTGAACATTTCCACAGAGTGATTATCAAGTGCATAAGGACATTTGAGAGTAGGGAGCTGGAGAGCCCAGCCGGTTAGCCAGTATTTGGCAAGCAAGGTAGGGGAACCATGATTACAGTCTGAGTGCTATTTTTCCATCGACCCCCAGATGGCTAATTGAGAAAGGCTTAATGCCACTCTCATTTGCAAGAAAAGGGAAAAATAACCCTCTAGGTATGAAACAAAACAGATATGTGCCGTTTTTGATTTGTGTCTTGTATGGTACTATATGGCAGTGTAATTGTTAGAGGGATTTAAAAGGGAACATTTGAGTATTTTGCATTCACGTCTCATCTTTTTACAACTGTTCTATTACTTTTAGCCATCTATGACAACCATTAATCCATTATTTTAGTACTAATGTATCCATTTGTTTTCACACACTCTCAATCAATACACAGTGTTCAGGTGTTACAGCTGACTCAAACTGCAGATTTTGTATTTTATTTTTTTCAATCAAATCACAATTTCTTATTTATTTTCAAATTCGTTGAGCTTCTCCACAATCTTTCCACATACTTCTGAGCAACTGCAGAAAGACACCTGTAGGGTGCATGTTCCCCCGTTTTGGAATCCCTGATCTGCAGTGCTTTGGGTCAAAGTTGGCAATTTAGATATATCCAGTGGTAAATAACGATTTGCTCCCTGCTGTTCTGCATGAAAGATTTTCAAACCACCTTAAGAGTTTTCTTAGATCGCCCAAGGATTCATTGGTGAGAGCTCCAACACAGAAACAAATGAAAGGGCATAGCAAGTCGTTGAGGGCTCTGGGCTTCTGTTGTGTAACGGCCAACATCAAAAAAAAGAAAATCACACAACTGCAGCTAACAAGGACTCACATAGAACATATTTACATTTGTAGAGGAATGACTAACAAGATTTTGGGGGGGGGGATGACAAAGGGTTTCATTAATTCATATTTCTGAACGTATGAATAAAATATTGACCCTCAGATTAGATTCTGAGGAGTAGAATTTCTCCTTTGATGAAAAAAGAAACCACCTCAAGACAACACTCGTGGAGTGAAAATATTGATAACATTTACATTTTCAGTAGTTAAGCTGTTGATTCAACACATTGAAAAGCTAATAATTCTGTTTGTTGGTGGGGATATTGGTGTCATATTAAAACCGTAGGCCCCTCACACCTTTTGAATTAGTTTATTACACCTCAAGCACCAATTTCCATGGTGCCAATTAGGCGTGAATTGCAATAACCTGGTTTCTGTTAAATTTTGTGGATTAAGCAAATACATCCCAAACATTTGTCGGAATAAGTATTAGTCGAAACCTATTTTGAGAGATTGCTATTTCAAATCAAAACTTTTGTACTTACTGATCCTGTTGACCTGGTAAAAAAAAAAAGAAAAAAAAAAAGGCATGACTAAGACTTATCAGAGCTTTGCTTTTCCATGGAATACTGGATCAAACTTTTCTAGTGTGAAAAGAACACTACAGTACATGCTAAATCAGATGGGCGGAAATTCAACAATCTGCCAGTACGTTATTTTCTCCAATTTCCTACAGACATTTTAACAGAATTGTATTGTAAAAGTATTTTTTTCAGCCAAGTCTTACTTGCAATGTGTCTTTGAGAACGGTTCCAAATGGGTCTATTAGCTATGTTTAAAATTAGCCTATTCACATGTTCAATGAAACTAGTGCACAGAGCTGACTGCAAGCACCTTGCCAGTAGATGTTACCATGTGTTTAAATAAGAAGAACTGGCTGTGATTTAAAATCATTGGATGTGACTGAGCCAAAATCTTGAAGGATTTTGGAATATTCCTAAGAGATCTGGGTGCTGAAATGTTTTGCTGCCCACCAGTATGGCTAGAAAACATGTACTTTCTTCCAAACTCAATCAACACAGACATATATGTTCATCAAAGTAGCCCAAATATAACATGCAAAAGGGCAAAAGTGACATTAATGTAGGGCCAGTTTTCACTTTCCTTTTTTATACTTTCAAAAGCTGAATAAAAGGCTGCTCTTTAACTCTTCCTGAAAGTTAGTATTAAACAGCTGATTTTAGATGACTTGTATTGGACAGCTGTGAATTGACATTAGGCAAAGACATTACATAACTACAGGATATTAAATCATATACATTGTCTATCACCCAATGAAATGATTAATTTATGCAATATACCCGCTGCCATCAGTTCAGCTAATTAGCAGCAGCTGCGGGTAGGAAAGCACATTCAGATGCTCATGTGGCCAGAAGGTGCGTGGGCTGGGCCTGCACAGACATCATGTGCTTAATTTGAGAACTAGACATGGCAGCTTGACTTGGGTCAAGGGCATAACCAAAGTACCTTTGCTGCAGCAGCGCTGTTGTAACTCCAGGCCCAGACAAACACTTGGTTATAGACGCATGCACTTGTGCAAGAACTCGTTTGCGTGCACGCTCAAATAAAGGTTGCACACACTCAGTAAGTGCACGCGCCGCTGTGAGCCTTTGTGTCTCAACTCTTCCTGTGAGTTCTGTCACTTCGGTGTGTTGAAGTGTTGCTGTAGGAAGCATGAAAAGGGAATCACCAGTCGTCTTGCAGTAACTGTGAGAAAGCTGTAAGCAAGTACGCACGCACGCACACGCACACACACACACACACACACACGCGCGGCAAAGCTCACACTCCGCTGTAAGAGAGAGATGACACATTATTAAACCCTCGCAGTGGTGTACTGAGCCCCACCGTCATCTACAGCTTGTGTTATACTGGGTAGCTGCGACGCTTACAGATGGACAACCACTATATGTTTTAAATGTAAATTCAACAGATCGTAAATCTATTCAAATATCCAGTCAGAGGTAAGGGATGTAAAGTCCCTTCTTGCTGTATTTATTTGATATTGAATCAATCAATAATATATATAGATATCTATCTATCTATCTATCTATCTATCTATCTATCTATCTATCTATATATATATCCTGGAGTAGGATATCATTTTCACATACATGACAAGGACTCATGTAAACATTGTTTACATTATTTGACACTAAGTGTATGAACTATACATTTTTAAGCAGGGCCGTAGCCAGGACTTAACAAATCCCCTTCCTTAATTTATGTATGTGTATGCTAGAATCCCCCAGTTTCGATTGCAGAATATAAAGCTAGCCCAGGGCCCGTATTTATCAAGCGTCTCATAGGCAAGGCAGCTTTGTACAGCACAATTCAGCAACAAGGCAATTCAAAGTGCTTTACATACAACATTAAAGAGCAGTTAACAGAACAATTAAATATATCGTAGTAGGAAATCAGTCCCAACAGTCCAAAAATTCTCAGACTGGCACATTTTTGGTCCTACCTTTTTACGACTAGGAGTCAAAGCATTTGATCAACTTCCTAATCCGAGAGAATTAATTTGGGAGACGGCGTTCAGACAGAGACATTGAGTGAGGGAAGAGATGTTTGGGAATGTTTGAACCTGTTAAAATTAGTTTTGACAAAAACAGAGTCATTTCAGACTGCCCTTGTTTAGGATGCAAATGAGAACACATGCTGTCCTTGCAGAAACCAAGGTCCTTGCAGCATTGTGCTTTCTGGCAGAAAATGCACCTTTGCAACACTGTCAGTGGGTGAGTGAGTTGCATTGTGGGTAATATAGGCACCGAAAAAGAATACATGGAATAAAAAAGGCAATATCTCCGCTGATTCTGATCCTTTTTTGGTGTTATAGGAGTGCAATACTAAATCAGTTTTAACATCGTACTATGCAAATGGAATATGGGTATATATGACATTAAAAATATGTAGGCATATTTGCATTTTTCATATGTTTACCTACATTATTTGCCTATTCACATGAAGCCTACACATAACAAGTTGTGCTGTTTACATCACACAATCTTAACCATTTTTACCATAGTTAATGTCAGTTGAATAGTCAAGTTGGGGAGTTATGTTTGCGTGTCCTCCTCTATCCTTCCACATACAAACTAGTTCCAAAGTGTCCCCGGGTCCTGCGAGTCCCGACAGAGATTAATCTGTGTTTGTGCCAGTGTGTGTGCTTGTCCAAGTGGGTCTGTCTCTGGAAGAACCTCTGGACCGATGAGTAACCAAACTGACACGCACATAAAACCATACACTCATTTGCCCCTACCACACAAACGCACACACAGACACACACACACACACACACACACACAACATTCTTAAGGCATGAGTAACCAGGGTTGGAAGCATCGGGGGACGACCTTGCGTCTAAAACCGAATGCCCCTTTTCACAAATGATTTGTGTCCAAAAGCCACACTTGTCCTCCCTTACTCCTACATTCTTCTTCAGGGTCCTTTGAGGAGACTAAACTTTGACTTGGACTTCCATTCCACTACTCCTCTTGCAGTTTCCCCACTGAGACATGTTGCATAACACTTGGCTTTAGTCACCAAAGTGTTTTAAGTCAGAAATGTTTTGCAGCGTAGGTTGTTTTGTTTTCTTGGGATGTGGAAGATAATGAATTTATGATGGCGACTGGCGTTATCGGGCCTCGGCTCTGCAGCTGGGACTGATGTTACTTTTATTCATTTTCTATTCATCGCTTTATCAGTTGATGACAAAGACTGAGCTGAGTCACCGTTCACTCCTTCGCCAGAATTTGTATTTTAGCCAATATTTACTGATGTCACACTCATTGACATTCACTTGTGTTGTTTATTTTATTAGAGACAAGAAACACATTCACTTATGGCTATGACTTCTGTGTATACACACACACGCTCGCTTGTAGTTGTCCATCAAATCCGATGATGATGTCCACTTCTGTCTTTTAACAGTGAGTTTTTTGATGGCTGTATAGTCCTATCCTGGATCCACAGGTTCTATTGCATGTGGGGCATGTATACATGGTATTTGTGTTACTGGCATTCATGGGTGTGGGTGTGGGTGTGTGTGTGTGTTCCTCCTGAGCTTTCTTTGTTGTCTCCTGACTGTCCTTTCCTCCTCCAGTGCTTAGGTCCCATCTAGACATAGCTGCCGCCAGGTGTTGCGATCAGCAGCCATTCTCTCCAGGTCCGCAGGTTTGATTTTGCACCTCTTAAACGCTGTCTTCCATTGGTCTTTAAAGCGTTTCTTCTGGCCTCCGGCAGAGCGTTGGCCTTGGTGTAGCTGACCATATAGCACTCTGTGGGGCAGACTGTTGTAAATCATCCTTATGACATACCCCAACCGACGCAGTTGGTGCTGGGTGATTGTGGCCTCAATACTCTTGCAGCCTGTTCTCCTGATGATCTCAGTATGAGGCACTCTGTCACGCCAAGGGATTCCCAGGATGCGCTGGAGACAGCAGATGTGGAATTGGGACTTGAAGTGGCCGCTCTAAGTAACCCAGGCTTCACAGCTGTAGAGGAGGGTGGTGATGCAGACCGCTTGGTAGACGCAGATTTTTGTGTTGACATGAAGGTTCTTGTTCTGAAAAACCCGCTGCCGGAGTCTCCAAAAGGCAGCTGATGCTTGTTTGATTCTGTTCTGGACCTCATTGTCAATGCTATTGTCTTCAGAGATAACGCTCCCCAGGTACACACACACACACACACACACACACTCACACTCACACTCGCACTCACTCGTGGCGAACCTCAAAATCGTGTGACCACATATGTTTTTCACTGTTCTCTTGTCTTGGAATTCCTGTTCTTACTCTGCACTTGCAGTCTGATGTTTTACCAAGCTGGTGCTATGCCTCTCTGCTCCCAGCAGGCCAAATAAATCCTTGCTTTCGTGACATTCTCCAGCATTTGAGCAGAATGTGGGTAGACATCCCTCAGCAGATATCATTGATCAAGGGCTGGAGAGACACTGATCTAAATATCTTCACTGCTAGTGGTGGGTTGCAAACTCTCTGCCATGTCTTTTTTTTGTCTTTCCTCCAGCTCAGTGTAAGGCATCGGCAAAACTTCCTTTTGGCTAAGCTGTTGCTACTCTGTTGCACAACATGGGTTTTTACATCATGAGCCTTCCTAATGCAGCTTTAATGCCATTCTAAAATGCATAAAACACTCACTGTAATTCACATTTTCAATCATATTATCAGCTTAAAAATCAAAAAAGGAATTGGAATGCAATATCCCTCTCACTTGTTGAAGTAAATAGAGTTGACAGTGCAAAGCCACTTGGGGAAATGTGTTACAGGTAATGTAGCCTAGTGCATGGACTATTATTATCTTCTAAGAATCCTACTTGGTTAAAAGCACAAACGCATGACAATTGAGCTTTATTAGGCACAACATTGCTATTGATTATAAGAAATCTCTCTTCATTAGCAGCTCAGCACAGAAAACTACCACAGTATCCCCCTCATCTCTTTGTTATCTTTTCATCTACTTTCACACATTAACTGCTATAATGTTAAACGCATTAAGGTGTTGCATGTATTTGCTATCTTAAGATCTAACTTCAGGAAAAAAAAATAAAAAACTCGTAAAACAAACTCCTGCATTTCATATGACTGTGTGGGAGTTTTCCACCCAAAATAGATAACTGTGTGGCAATTTGGCACACAGGCAGTGAAGCTGACAAATTAAACATGAAGTATCAGGTTCAACCCACCGCGCTGGCCGCAGGGTGTGATCCAGCTGTGAGATGTCACACGGTGGCTGGCAAGTACATCTGCGGTGCCCACCATCAAAGGTGTATCTGACAAACCCTGATGGCACTGAACTTTAATGGTGCTGCACTGTGGGTAAACTCGCTCTATCCAGTGCAATAAAACACATGATATCCATGTGTGTACCATATGTGTACATTTGGAAACACAGCATTCGTTTTGGCTGATTTTGAATTTGGTTTTGTCTTGATGAAAATATGTATAAAGCGTCTTTCCCACTGGATAAAAAAACCCACTAACACCCACTATCATCTGTCTTTAGTCTTTATGGGGGAAAAGGTTACAATCTGCAATTATTTCCGGGTGCAAATGACTCTGCAGTAGTCTCAGGTAGTGATGGAAACATGATACCCTGGTGGACATGCTAATTTTCGCCCCCATTGCCCGGTGCAAAGCTATGACGCGCTTTGCCTCCATTGGTAGATTCTGTGACCATCTTTGCCATCTCAGCCACAAATTCCGTCCGTCTCCGTGCAAGCAGCGGTCGAACATCATTCCACATTAGGCAGCATCAAGTTTGAAAGAGACTGAATAAGTTTTTATATATATATATATAAAATAACCACCATAAACTTGTGTTTACTAACCCTGTTTTCCAGCATGCTTGTGATGTTGAACATGACACACTAGAAAAAAACAACAGAAAGGCAAACTGGCCTACGGTCAATGGCAAAGGAGTCTATCTTTAGATTAAAAAAACAGCATACATGCTAATTTTGATGAAAAAAGAGTATACGCTTATATTTTAGTCCTTAATTTAGTCCCTGATTGTTGTCAGCAGGATGACAACCATTTGTCTATGCGTCTTTTGAACAAGACTGCACTATAGTTAATGAATCTAGTCATCACATTACTTTTTATTTCATTTGTATTTGGCGATGACCATTGTATTATATTTGTTAGTTTTATTTATTAGATTTTGTCATAGTTTTTGAAGGTCCATATTTCCTCATCAACCAGGATTTGAAACAAACATTGGGTCTCTTTAACATGCAAAGGGCTGAACAGAGTCAAGCAAGGATAGCAAGAATAATGCTTGAAATGATTGTTTGTTGTGTTTGCTTTTTGTTGCCAGCGCCTGAAAAACAAGCGGCCTGGATTCTATTAAGCTAGATTAAATTGGCCGTAATAAAGTTTGCGTGACGTATTTTTTAATATTGATTAAAGGGGGTTATGATGGATGGCCACTGCAGAAGTACTCACATTGGATTGATGCTACACTTTGGAATGTCTCATGACTCAAAAGCAAGAAGGCAATTCCTTACATTTTGTGGTGGCACTACACAATTTAGCCTGTGAAAACACCAAGACGTGTATTCACAACCATAATTGATTTGAAATTCAAGCTGAAAGGTATCTCAAAACAGTATTCATCATTTAAAGAAAGCACCGAGTGACATACGTGAAAGTATATTTATCCCTGCTGGTTTTACACCCAGTGTTAGAATAAAGATGCTTTATTCAGAGGAGCGCTCTGTGTTCTTGTCAAGCTTAATTTGTTCTCCTGCAATGGATCTATGCATAGCAGAGCGACACGACAACCTCTGCCAGCCAGAGAGAGGCTCATAATGGAGATGTAAAATGAGTGCACGAGAGTGAACAGGTGGGAGGAATCACCTGGCGTACTGTAATATGGAACAGCAGTGTTTTCCCTTGTATTTAATGTATTCAAGTAGTCCAAAACACACAAGGCTGTTTTGGTAAAAATCCTAGCATGAGTGTGACTTAATTCTTAAGGTTTGTGTTTGTGCTGACCTATAAAAGAAGAAATGAAAGAGGTTTTATATTCCTTGCAAGTAGTAATTGAGAAAGTCTTTTGTCTGAATTCCATGATGCGTTATTATTTATCATCAGGTTATCAAAGGAGTTTTACTGCTTTATCACTTAATCCTATTGATTATGAAACCAAGATGCTGAAATCTTAGACCAAATCTTTAAATCATTAAATCATCTTAATGAAGCTGATTACAAAGACTAAGGACATGTCAGGGCTTTTAATATTCAACAATTTGGAAAATGTAGTTTCCACTGAGATCATAGCTTTTCTAAATCCGGTTTTGGTTTGTGTGCACACAAAGCCTCGAGGATATATGAGAAGACTCAGCAAGATGAAGCGAAAAGTGGGAGTACCAAAGAAGGGTTAGGTAATGGGAGAAAAATAGGGTCTAATATTGGTCAAAGTGTTAATAAAAACAGCCATCTTTGTCGATTTGCAGACTATTTTCTCAAGCATGATGTCTCCTGCTCTAAAGGTCAGGTGAGAAAAAGATGAAAGTGCAACATGGAACATCTCACCCAACTCAGAACTAGACAGGGAATTATTGATTTGAGGCATAAGGAGCTGAAAACACAAGTGAACACAAGCCTGGTTCGTAACCTAGTGAAGATTTCCCTTGTCTAGACATTTAAATGAATAACCTTCTGAATTTAGTGCCATCTCATCATTGTCAAGACTTTAGATGTTTCTTTCTGCAAGATGCATAATTCCCAGGGTTTACAATCTGATTTTGAGATGCGGACCAAATAATCGATGTTGAAGAGAACCCACCTTGCTCTCAGTAAAACCTTCGGTCTTTTCAACAAGTCAGCTCATCAAAATGTTGCTTTGATGTCCTGTTTTCATACATTTTAAAGAGACAAAAATTGGATTGAGCATCTACAATAAAGTAACAACTGGGATATGTACTATAACATGAGTTTTGTGGCGTCTTTATATTTTCATCTGGCCTGCCACGTGGGAAATGAAATGCAAATCCTGTTCATCACTTATGCTTTTCTCAGTCAAAAATGATTGACTTATCTGCTATTCCAAGCCTAGAATTGTCTTTAGTCTTGTGTGAAAAGCTAGGGTGCAGTAGCTCGACCAGTTGAAGGCAGTGGAACAAGCTGTAGACACATTTTTTATTTTTTTAACTTATAAGCTGTTTTCAAAGTTTTTTTATGCTACACATGTTAGCAGGTGGTTGTCTATTTTCACTTTCAGCAGGATCAGAGCAACATTTACATGTATTAGGCATTGTGTTTCTGGCTACCTGGTGAATGTAAGTCCTATATTCACTCTTTTTTTACCTCTGTTTTGGCCTCCACCACCTCCTGAGATACTGTAAACACTGGCTCTTTAACGGCTAAATACTCCTCTGTTGCTAACTGTGTCTGTTTTCTGTTGCTAGGCTTGCGTAATGCTGCTTTGATGTGGCTGGAAAAAAAGGACAATGAGAGCCACGAGACTGTATCAAAGCAGTAAAGTAGCGGGCCATAAAACTAAAACAATGAGCTTAAATATGCTAAAATGTTCTGTAACGCTAAGGGGGACTGTTTTGTTGGACGGAATTGTGGATGTGTCACAAAAAGCGACCCTTTTCACATTACACAGTCATTCCAACCATTGGTAATATAAAAATGTTAATTTGTGCAGCTTTAATGGCAAGGGGATCACACAAAGTGCAATCCAAAAATAATGTCGAAGCTAGGATACATGAGTCGTTTGCAGTCTTCCAGAGTAACCATGTTAGGTTGTTTTCACATGATGTCACTTAAGAAAAGATGAAGAGTGGCATGAATTTCTGCCATTTTATAATTGCATCCCTCATAGAGTTGAATAAGATCCTGTTTGGTAAATCACACACTGCATGTGTAATTTTTGGTCCCATTAGAGCTCAATTAAAGGTGGCAGCCTGCGTGAAAGAGACATTTAGAAATAAATGACATGTCACAACTTCATTTAACATTACTCACTGTCCACTGTGCTGTCTAGAGATCTGCTAATAGATCCACAATGAATAGTCAGCCCACAATTATACTCCACTCTTGTTTTTTTTTCTACTTCCGACCCTTCAAATGTCTGTGGCAAGGCAAATGTCACTAAATGCCAGGCCAGGCTTATCATTCCAAAAGCCAAATGTTAGTTCATCTGTTATGTCAATTTCCACCCAGCCTGACCAGTTGTTCTCTGGGTTGGCTCTCTTTATCCTCAGTGACAGGAATATGAGTTTGACCCTTTGGCCTGTGCTGGCTTTAGTATGTCGGACATGACTAATACATGCTGAGGAGGTGGTGGAAAAAAAAACATACTAACTGGGTGCAAATCCAATATATATTTTCATTTGGAGGATCCCATCCTCCAAACTGTAGCCCTCAATAATCTACTTCTTACTGTACATTAGGACATTTTTTAAGAGGCACTCAAGGAAATGAGACAGCGTGTTATTGCTTTTAAAGTGCACCCTTCTGTTCATTACAGTGGTGATTCATCAAAAACATGGGTGACATATTCTGTACATCCTTTTACTACACAGCTATAAATGGTTTTGTCAGAGTCTTTCGGCTTCAAACTTTTGGGATTTGAACTTCTTGACATTTATCACATCTGAACTTGTCCACTAAGTGATGGCATCTGGAGGACAATGAACCTTTGTTGTGTTAATTAAAGCTTTATGAAATGAAGCAGATGAGGAATAAGCACGGTCCCAAGCTTCAGTCAGGCATGTTGTCGGAAAAGGAATATTGCTTCCGCATAATTAGGTTTAATAATGTATTTAGAGGAGTGGCTGCGGCTTTATTAGAATTCAAATCCAAACAAAGCATCACAATCAAATGTTGAAACAAAGATAATTGCCAAGGAGTTAATATTGAAAATAATTATTCAAATACAACATATAAAGAAAGGACTATTGCAGATGATGGGTCTCATGCCCCTTGAATAAAGTAGACTACTCTGAGAGCAAGCACATCTAGCTATATTGCATGCCCTGTTAGTTAGCTATGAATTGAAAATGAGCATCCTGCTCTGTGGGATTCAGCCTGACAAGTATGTGCAAACGTAGTGCATCTCTTCAAGTATACCCTGGGTAACAGTTTCCTCTCTTTCTACAGTCTCTCCCTCTTCCCTTCTCCCACAGTGACACTCAACATCTGTAGCCACTGTGACAAAAATCTGCAAGTAATCCATAACCATAAATCTGATGACATTTTATCTGGGTGGTGGCAGGGGGGGGGTTACATCCCCGGAAACACAGAAGCAATATCACTGTCCACTAGCCAAGCATCTCCAGCACCTCCAGAACCTTGAAATTAGAACAACGGAGCGGCGGGTATCATGCAGACAGCTTTTTTCATCCTCTCCAACACACATTCACAGGCACATACTGTACTGGGTTGGATATTACTGTATGTACCATTTCATCTGCTAATACATCAAGCTAATTTGGCGTTTTATTAAAAATCTGATACGGCCTGGTCAGTGTCGTTTGTCACCAATATTATGAAGGTCATTTCCGTGACCACAGCTTGTGAATACATCACTGTCCACTGAAAGCAATTCCAGCATGACACGGGGATGTGTTTCTCCGCTGCTTCAGAGGTAACTGTCTCTAATCCTGTAATGAGACATTCCTCACCCTGGCTCCAAGTGAGACTGTAACTTTTGGAAGAAGAAAATTACACACGCTTCCTCTTACAGATGAAAAGTTGAATTTATAAGCAATAAAGCACACCATTCCTCAATTCAATACATTCAGTGGTTTTGAGCCTCAATTGGTGTGGTATGACCCAGTAGATTATGATGGCTAATGTTAGCCAAACTTGATGCTCTACTTGTGCTACTATTAGCCTACATTTTAGCATTATCCTAAAATTGTATCTTGTGGCCATAGTTGAGCAAACTTTGCATAGCCTTGCAAGACATGTTTGGCTATGCTGTAATAGCACCATTAGTCTGCTTTGTCAACGCACAAGCATCGGAGAAACTCTAAAGCATGTTGTTACCTTTTCCACTTTGAAAACAACAAAATAATTAAAGGAAAATGTCGATCTTTACAATTTCGGGGCGATGAAAATAGTCACATTTCGAAAAAAAACAGAAAAGGAACACAATTCTAAAAGCTGTTGGTAGCTTTGATACAATACCAATATTAGTCTTAACAATCCCATTCTTGTCAAATGCACTTTTTTAGTTTCATGCTGTTTTCTTTCTTTTTGTTTCCACTCTAATGCACCTTTTAATGCATCAGAGACCACATGGTTAGATAGAATATTGATTCCTACATATAATCAGCCATATTTCTATCTAGATTATATCAGGCATTTTTCCTTTTTCAATGCTACACAGTGCACTCTACTGTAAAATCCATTAATCAGGTAAAGTAAGTACAGAAAATGCTTTTCTCTCTAAAACTCCCACTCTTATATTTCCTGTTGTCCAGTAATGTGTTTTAAGTCTTCATGATAGCATCAAGTTCATGCTGTATCTCGCTCTAAGGCTATCTTTATGGTAAATAGCCTGCGATAACTGTCCTTATTATGTTTGATGCTGCCAAGTTGTCACCATCTATGAAATAACACCACTATTAGCAGTTAATGCTGAGTTCTACAAAAGACGGATCTCGAGTAAAGACACTATTAATTCTCCAGGGGTCAAATACAATAAGTGCTTGTGTGTGTGTGTGTGTGTGTGTGTGTGTGTGTGTGTGTGTGTGTGTGTGTGTGTCTGTATAGTATGAAATTGTACAATGGTGCCATTTAATCACAATCGAGGTCACTGGAGAACTCTTTAGCAACTGGGAGTATTGTGCTGAAGACAGCACATCAGTTCCAAAGAGTAGGTTAAACATAGATGGTTTAAAATAGCAGTGTAATTAGAGCTTATTGTAGTTGATGTATGACTGCATAACCAAATATGTCAGAAAAGTTGTTGGACTTAGGTTATTATTAATTGTCAAAACACTGGAAAAACTGCAAAAACCTTAGTAAGACAATGAACACACAACTTCATAGTTAACCTATATCAAGCTGTAGCGTACTCCTGTTTAATTCCCATGGTACTGGGCTCAGCAAGTGACTGCTTATATATGAGAGTTACTCAGATGGTATCAATAAATCTTTTTCCTGGTGTACAAAAGTGATTTATAGTATCAGTATCATAACCTGTCAAATGATCTTACATGTAGTGCTAACGGGAGGTTAGATTATTGTACTATAGCACAAATGCTGGTTTACATGCTGGCTTACAGGTACCTTGGCTTTGCTGTTTTGGGGCAGCTTATGTTAGGCGATGACATCTTTTTCAACTCATGCAGAGTTCTGAAAGAGTTTTATCAGAACAAAATATCACTAACAATCTGCTGTGGAGAAGAGAGACCCTAATTACTAGGTCTAGACCTCAGTCCCTATAGAACTCCCTCCATCGTGACACACTGTGCGGTAAAAGAATTTAAAGACAGTTTGTTCGATTGCTTGTTAATGTGAAATCTCAGCAGGTTGGTGTTTTCGTCAGACAGATATTTGACTGAGGCAAAGCTGCCCTGGTGGCACGTTCAAATAAAAGCTTAACTACAAATAATAAATTATGCTGTCTCGCTTTCGGAACCCTTCTCGGTTAGCCAGTAAGTCAATCTTTTGAAGTTCAAACTGCAACTGCACTGCTTCATACTATAGGTAAAGTGGTGCATTGGCCTGCTGACTAGCCATTCATTAATTAATACTATGCTTGTGAATTAATAAATTACCAATATCTAATATTACCTTGAAAGCTTACTTAAAAGTAGTATTTGTCGTACAGATTTGGAGCTGGAACAATAGGTCGATTAATCAATTAGTGGATTGACAAAGCATTCTCTAGTCCTGCATTTCTTTGTCTTCCATGACTATAAACGGAATCTCTTTGAGTTATGGAGACAAAACAAGCAATTCAATATAATGGGCTTTTTTTTTGTTTTTTACAATTGTACAACATTTAGTATATCATATATATCATAGTAAGTATGTAAGTAATCAGTACGAGTGACATTTCTTACATTACACATAGTCATTTGAGGTAATGTTAATATGAAAGAATAATTTTGTGCATCTTTAACGACTAAATTGCGTAGCTGCCTCGTGACAAGGGTAAATGTCTCAAAAATAAAGCCATTATTTTTACGCAATGACAAGTGGAAAAGTGACCACTGAGTTGAATCACCACCTTCTTAAGTCTCAGAAAACTGGAAAATGAATTGCTCTGCATCCATGACATATTTAACTAAAACTAATCTTCAAAGTATGTATGAGTCCTCTGTTAGCAAAAGTATTGTTTTTTCCCATTTGAATAATGAAGGCATTCTCATGTATCTATGTATGTATGTATGTATGTATTCAGCTCCAGTTGTTAGCATGGTGAGTGACCTGCTGTGCCTTAATAATACTGGCTTGTCTAATAGCAGTTTAATATGGCGATGCTCTGTATAATGTGGCGCCAAATGCCGTGCACAAGATGTGCAAGCAGCCTCGGAGATGAATCGCCCTTTTGTAGACTGGTTCAATGATCACCCAAATGTTTTATTGAGCGAAATGTTTTGACCAATGATATGTGAACCATAAATATGTATTGAACACATTGTTTGATGAATAGGTTAACAATGTTTAGACTCAGCTGAGGATTTTCACTCTGCATAGCATGAGATTACTGGGGAGGCGAACTGAAGGGGAACAAATAAATTGGAAGAGCTGAATTTAAAGTGAATCTATTGCAATGCATCAATACAAAGTTATCTTGGGCAGTGTTTTTTTGGGGGGTTTTTTAAATGAGGGGAAGTAAGGATTTCGTTGGAAAAAAAGGGAAGAGGTCAAAGAGGATGTTTGATTATGTTTGGCCTGTATGCAGCAATTGGATTGGCCTGAGATTGCCCAGCAGACTCAAATTGAATCAAACATCTACAAATAAAACATGGTTTTGGATCAAGTAAACAGAGACCAACAAATGGAGTACTTCCACATAAACAAAGGGCACTCCTCTAGTTTTGATCTGTTTGGCTATTTGGATTCGGGTCCATATGCCTTGACCAAATGTCATGGCTGCTAAGTTCAGAATTTATGAAGTTCTAAAACCCTCAGCTACAAACTTACAAGAAAAGGACACATGAAACATGGGCATGGGACCTTGTTCATATACTGTATCAACAGAAAATACATCTTTATGTCAGTCTAACTTTGATGAAGTTTACCACATTAGAGCTAAAACTGTGTATGCACAAAGACAGAGTAATGTATACTTTGTTCAGATTTGCAAAGCTGTGTATGTGCATTTAGACAAATGACAGCTGTTTTTCACATTCTGAGTGAACCGAACTTTGTAAAACTGTCCGAGTGTCCCTGTAGGATGACCAACTGTTGCCCAGATACACAGTGCAGGAATCTTGAGGCAGTGGTAAGGTGCAGAGCCAGGACCGCATAACAGGATCCTGGTGACAAATTACTGTGAAGCACAGGCCTGCATGTGGTCCTCTCAGTGGCAACATCCATTGGAAACTAGCAGATTTTTAAAGCCTGCCAATGGCGCTGACTTCACTCTATTTAGAGACAATCCCTATCCCTACCATCATACTGACTTAAACATCAATAAATACATCAATATCTACAATCTCAATACAAGCCAGCAGATACTGTGTGCTGCCTTGTAAAAAAAAAAAAAACGGTTCCTAGTAGTGTAAGTTGCACAGAAACATATCGCCATGACTGTGGTTTCCCCCCCTAACCACAATGAATCAGTGTTTGGCTATGAGATGTCACACTTTAGGGTCAAAGGTGACCAGACTAACCTTTGTGGACTGCGTCATGTCAACATTACAGAATTACAGGATAGACAGGGACGTGGGGTGGGGGGGCGGTGGGGATGATATGGAGGACTTAACCTACATGGGGCGCACACTCTACTGGGAGAGCTAGAGGTCGCCCCAGTATTGCATATTTTAATTCATTGCAGAGAAAAAGTGTTTATTTTGAAGTGCCTCTTTGCAACAAGTATGACGAGATCATACGAGCCTCCATGCTGAATCTCATAGCTGTTAAAAGCCTTAAAATGGATTGGTAGTCATTACAATTTAGAGCAAACCGCAGCTGATACTTCAATTTGTGCATCGAGGACAAAGCAACATAATGTATAAGCACTTATCAATGCTCCTTTTCATCATGCCAATTTAGTTTCCACATCTCTTAGATTTGATCTTCATGAAGGTTCAGTCTCTGTCGGTGGTGCTGTTTTCTTAGTCCAGTCAGTTGTGGTTCCCTCGCAGGAAAAGCCTGTGTTAGTGAGTAACCAGCCAGGTAAAAGGTAGCCAGAGATTTCTTTATATAGGCCTGATTGTATTGTAATTTTATTTTAGAAGTTATCTGTTCTAGTTATGGCTGATAATGGGGCAGGGCCATCACCGGGAAAAATAAAATTAAACGAAGAACAACAAAAAGCTAAAATCGACACATCTACTGGCAGCTTTAAAAAAAAAAAAAAAAAAAGAAAAACGATTTGTACAATGGTTCCTTTCTTTCCTTGTTAGAAAATAATAGTAATCCTAGAACTTTAAAACTTCAATAGTTTATTCAAATGGCCAAAAATAGTTGAACACATAACACATAAAGAACTTTAACAGCATCTATTTAAAAAGCAGCAAATCTGAAATTAAATTTACGAACTGGCTATACAAGAAATCGCTATTCTATTAAATGAAATGGTGATAGAGAGGAACAGAACATTTATTTATATGAACATGTCCTGGATTATTACACAGTATGCAGAGGGTACTGTGTCAGCCACATTAAATCAGGATTGAAATGTCACAGTATAAACTGCAGAGCACAAATGTTGCGTGGGCGTACTTTGGATTTTAATTAATTCTGGCAATCATGTGGTTAAAGTGGGTGTCACCTTTTCCAAATGGTGGTTATACTGTGTGTCATTTTGAAGGGAAACTTTTCAAATGATGTGGTCTTGGTTAACTTTGCTGTATGAAGGATCAGTCCCCTCATTTTCATTGTGGCCTTTTTCCTTTTTTGTTATATATATATATATATATATATATATATGACTTTTCAGCGTGTTGATGTTTACTTCATTTGCTTGTATTTTATCTATTTGCATGTCTCTTCTTACGCTGCAGTGCACTGAGCTCTCAGGGTCACCGTAACAAACAGCCAACAGCAGAATAGAGAAGGACGTGTTCCAAGAATACTATCAATTATCATGACAGCTAAGGTGTTTAATACAACAGGCATAGCACAATGTTAACTGTAAAAAAAAATGTCTTGTGGTGTTGTGGGAAAAAGGTGACAGACAATCCACTCGATGTAGATTCTTTAGCAATATGCGTCATTGACATGGATTAAAAGTAAACTGCTCAGTGGGAGTCTGAGCCATTACTTTAATGATGAAAGGCGGTGTGAGTGCCAGCTTGTCAGCGAGGGAGTGTGTGCACTTTTTACCTCCGGACTTCATTAAAAGGAGATTCAGGGGGCTTAGCCTGGAAGACCACTGCTAGCAGGGGATTGAGGAAAAGGGTGATGGGGGGGGTACAGGGTGTCTGCACTGCCTGTGTAGCTGCATGAAATGTGTGGGAATGCATGTGTGCATGCACGCATCAGAACCATGCTAGTATGGTTTTGTGTGTGTGTGTGTGTGTGTGTGTTCATCTGCCCTAAGCTTTGGCTTCAGAACTCTTTATCATGCAGTGGCCTTTCCCTCCCCCTCACCATTCTGGACAAAGATGAAAGACGTGATGTTTCTCTGATGAGTGCTGGGGATGCGCAAGATATTCCTTATTGGCTACTCCACGTGGCTTTAGGATTAGCATTGATAACTGATGAGTTATGTCAATTCAGCAAAAGCTAAGGTGTTGCAAGGTCACCAATAGACCTGTAAACTTTCATCCCCTGCATACAGATGCTAAGACAGGCAGTGTAACTTCACTACCTCATCTTTAAGCATATTTGACAAGCAACATGTATGTGTGTGTATATATGTGTATATGTATATATTTTTTTTATATATATGTATATGTGTATATATATATAAATGTATATATGTGTGTGTGTGTATATATATATATATATATATATATATATATATATATATATGTATATATATATATATGTATATGTGTGTGTGTGTATATATATATATATATATATATATATATATATATATATATGTATATGTGTGTGATATATATATATATATATATATATATATATATATATATATATATATATATATATATATATATGCATTCATATTTTGCCACATGTTACTAAGATAACAGCAAAACATTCTTTAATAAGATTATTTTTTGGGTGTTTATGGCCTTTGACAGCTTGAAGACAGGAAAGGGGAGAGAGAGGGGGACGACACTCAGCAAAGGGCCACGGAAGCTAGAGGTCGCCCCAGCAATACATTCTTATTTCTAAAATGGGAGCATCAGCATCTTAGGAAACATGTTTGTCAGTGAAAGATATGAGGAAGAAATGACAGGAAAGAAAAGGGAAGAAAGTTTGATTATTAAGATTACTGCCTCCCCTTAAATTAACTCAACTGCATTAAATCCAATCACAGGCAATTATTAATTTAGAGGCTACTGGCAGAGTCTCAAATTGGCAAAGTAACTGATGGTTGACAGTTCATCAAGTTGTTGTGGAGTTCTTACAGCTGCAGGTTCCACATTGGCGAGCAGCTTAGGTACTCAGTGTACTGCTCTGCTAATTAGCATTACGCATTGACCCAGTGACCTAGCACCAGCAACACCTGACACACCAGGGCTATGCCTTTTAAAAAAAGAGATAGGTTTTGTACGTATGAAACATTGATTCAACCAAATTAACTAAGTGGATATGCACCGGTTTACAGACAGCTCTTGTCTTTCCCCAGCTCTTATCTGGTGTCCTCAGATGTAATCTCGATGGAGAGCTGACAAGCTGGATAGCTAATTTCCTGACTTGGAAGCCTCAGTATGTCCTCATAGAAAACACAATGTCACAGTTGTTCCATCAGCGGCCACCCTGCAGGGCAGTGTACTACCATCTTAATTCTGGTTTGGGAATACAAGGTTTAGCTAAATTTACTACATGTAAACAACTCAGTGCTCTAACTAGGGACTTGCTCTCCGAAAAAAAAAAAAAAAAATTGTTCAAATGTGCTATGCTCTGTCTACCCCCTTTTATGCTTGACTTGGTCAGTACAGTGATGTCTTCTGCTTTTACCAGTTATTTTGACATTGGCAGAATTTTGAACCTTATTCTTTTTTTTTATTTCTTTCCAGAGTTCTTTTCTTCTCCTGGCTGGTCCAAACATCCTTGACATTCGGATTTTCAGAGATCAATGAAGCTCTAAAGGATAACTTAACCTAGACTGCCCAAGTAAACTTTAACTAAATTTATTGTGGGTAACTTTTTTATAATCATTATACATCACTGTAAAAATGTGCATTTCCTTCATAGGTTTCACTTATTTCACTCTCAAGCTGAAGTCGGACCAAACTGTCAAAATGTAACACCCATCTTTTTTTGTCCATGATAGCAAGCAGCTAGGCAGTGACAAGTGAGAGCCATTGATATTATGGCTTGTCCATCTCGAGTAGCCTACCGGCACATTATCATCAATTATACAGGCAGTCTTGTTTCTCCCTGCGTATGGCAACCCATGTGTTTGTATTCATTTTATTTGTTTATTTATAATTAATTACATCATTTTATATTCTATTGTGTCTCTATTACTGTGATCCTTTGTTGCTTTTTGATTGTGCAGCACTTTGGCTCAAGTCTGTTGTTTTTAAAGGTGCTTTATAGATAAAGTTGGATTGGATGCTAACATGCTGATGTTTCACAAGTATACGGTTTTATCTCAGTTTAGCGTGTTAGCATGGCCATTAACAAAAATACTGGACACATTGAAATCTTGATCTGATGATGATGCTAGAGGACATGTTTAGTGTTAGAGTAGTTTGTTGTTGGTGCATAATCTAAGGCTGTACAGCAGAACAAAAGCCATGAGTTTATACAACCACAGATATGACTTGTTTGATTAAAATAGCATCAAAAAAGTGTTTACTACTGTAGCCTTATATCTGAGGGGTGGGAAAAAATCGATTTGCTGCATCAAGATTTCTTTGAAATTATTTTTTAATCGATTATTTTCCCTAGAATCAATATTTTTATTAATTATTGTTATCAATGATTCACCTGAATATTTTCTGGTACCGCTGACGGCGACTACATCATATTCGTTTTCTGACCGAAAGCAGAAAATGCTGAATATCAATGTTATGTACTTCTTTACGAATGAAATACATGTCAGACTGACTGACTGACTGACATGCGATAAGCATTTTAGTAAACAATTTGTTTTTAGAAATGTCTCATGCTATATTGTCTCTAGAAGTGGAAAATGAAAATTGCAATAAAAAGCGACTCGGCACATATTTATTGTAAAAGAATCAAATCGGGAGAAAAGCATATCGTCCCAGCCCTACAAACAACACTATCATAGCATGTAGGCTGAGTTTGTTCCAAGATTGGCATCAGGTATTATTTACTGGTTGGAGAAAACAGCATGACAATACATTATTTCACAAGCTTGTTAGCCAGTTGAACTCTGTATAGATTATTTATAGTCCAAAAGTATAGTGTTCTCTTCCTCATTTTTTGTTTAATACATGTCCGTTTGCTGGGGTGAAATACGCAATGTGAATGTCTTGATTTATGGAACCATGTAATCCTTTTGTTGTCTTCTCTCTTTTGTAACACTCTAAAAATCTGGCATAAAAATGGTCTTTCAGGTTATCTCCTTCAATGTTTGTTGCACAGGAAAAAAAATAATACATTTAGGACACCTAAGCTGCAGCTTAATATGTGTTGTTATACTAATACAGCAGGCCAAATTAGACTGATTTAGCTCAGACAATCACATTTATTAGACGTTTAGTATTACTCCAGCTCTGTCACACAGTCACATCTCTTCATAGCAATGCAATGTTTTTCATTTCAAGTATAGATACTGAGTGTTGTCTCCTGTCTGCTCAGTGGTCCAACCCATCCATATTGTAATACCTGTGTGCATGAACATCTGTTCACAAACTAGATCAACTGCTAATAGATGACTTCTCATATGTGAGCTCTGTACTTTTTTTAAGATATGTTTTGGGCATTTTAGGCCTTTATTTTATAGGACAGCTGAAGACATCGAATAGGGGAGAGAGAGAGAAAGGGGGAATGACATGCAGCAAAGGGCCGCAGTTTGGAGTTGAAACCGCGGCCGCTGCGTCTAGGAGTAACCCTCTATACCCAGGCGCCACTTGTTTTTTAAGGTTTAGTTGGCGGTACAAATGAATGTTTTTGAGAAACATTTTGCACATTGCTAATTATCTGCCTCATGCAAACCACTAACAGTGAAGGCTACAGACAGCAATCAGCAGTTTCTGCCCTATATATATACACTGCAATCTGTTCATCCAATTCAGTCTAAGATATGAAACTGTATGCCTCCGGGTGAGTCGGCTAATATTCCACAGACAAGATCCCACGATCAAAGAGTGTGCCTGTGGAATTTGAGAAAAGTCAGTCGGCTCAAAGGCACCAGGTCAGCTCACAGGCACATAGTGGCTATATGTACCATACTGCGAGTACTAGGTGTCCTTGATACTTAAAATTATTCATAGCTGGTGGCGGGACCTCATTATTGACATTGCGAGCAATGCAAATGACTGATGCTTGAGCATCATGAATATCAGGGACAAATGTGGAATGTTAACACATATACGCTGATATCAGCAACAGAACAGAGGCTGCTTGACCTATTAATGCAAGAAATGTGTCTGTAAAGATAAAACGGTAAAAATATAACGATAACTACTGCAAGTAATACGTCAGTGCCTCTTCTAGTTCTGCCTTCACAATTATTCAAATCTATTAAGCTCCAATAAGCGGAATATTTGATCCTGAACACTGCATATTTTAAATTTTTCACATTAATACAGTAATGCATGAATCCATCACAATGTTGCATTTATGCTAAATGTCCAAAATGACTGCAGTGCTCCTAGCAACACCAGAAGCACACAGCCACATCAAAATACAAGATGTGTCTAGTAAGATCTCCAGGGACATCCTCACCAATCGTAGCTGCAGTTGAGAAGACATGAACAAATGTAAAGATTGATTGATTGATTGATTTATAAGACTTATAAGATCACATACTTGGGGATAAACCAGCTGAACCGTATTGTTGCTTTTTTTACAGCAAAACACCTCCAGCCTTTTTAAAAAATGGGTGGGATCATGCAAGAACTCATTTTCCGATTTGACGTCCAGTTGTTTTTTGATTTCAAGTCTAGTTTAGAAAGAGAAGCTTTCAGTTTTAAAGAGATTACCGTCAAAATCATCAGACTGAACCGCAAACCTACCCGTTTGTAGTTTTATGAGTTAAACAAAGTGAGAGTTTGTAACGTTTTCTGAAAAGCAACCTCTGTGACACTTACGAGATAATGGTTTCACACTGAGTAATGCCAGTTTCACAGCAATAATGACCTATATTTTAACTTTAGCTATCATTAGCCACCATAAGCTGAATGAGAATGAGCCGGAAGGGAAGAAATCTTTCTCAAGTTCTCTATTTATGTTGCAGCAGCTCCATGTGTCAGTTTCCTGAAAGGCAATGATGTGTTATGGAATAGTCCTCTAGTCATGAGAACAACTTTGTAAGAAAACAAGAAGCTGCTGGTTCATCACAGAGGTATACCCTGAAGCCCACAGCAGGGCCACTAATGGCCTGAAAGAAATCTCTGATCTGAATCTTTCTATATCTCTATCGTTTCCAAAAATGCAGCCTCCAAATCACACCCGCATGTTGTTGTTTTTTCACAGGCTTTTTATTCCCTCTCGCACATCATCTTTTCCACAAACCTCCGCCGCAACTGCATCGTGTGCTATGTCGTTCATCATCCTCTTCTGTTTCCTCAAGCTGAGTTTTAAACTTATCCGCCAGCCGAGCTGATGCTGAGCAGCTCATTTCTCAGCCAGAGTGATAACTATCTTTTGCACGCCTGGCACAGGCAGATCTAAAAACTCTCCTTGTGTCTCTCCCCGGGGCCAACGGAGCATTATTGATTTGAAAGTTCTCTTGATTAATTCAGGAAGAGCTGTAACAGGAGGAGCGCCGAGCTCGTTGCAGTTTGTGGTCATCAAAGTTTTGTCCAAAATTCACACACACACACACACACACACACACACACACACACACACACACACACACATACACACATACATGTAGAGAGCTATGTCCAGAATGCTAAGCTCCATGACAACAAATTGTTATAGAGGATTTGGATTTGGATTCACCCGAGCTTACACAACTGCAGAGCTGGCTCACACCAAAATACTGTGGCCTGTGTGATTTGCTTAGCTCCAAAAAAAGGCCTTTGCAATTGCTTCTGGTTTGATTCTTGTTTTTTTTTTTTTTATTGTCGCAAATAGATTTCTAATTTCTTATGAAAGCATAATGTCAGTGTTTGTGATAGCGTTGGGTTTTCCTCCTTAAAAATTGATTAATCTACAATGTATTTTCTTTTAATTGAACCACTTCCGTAGTTGGCATTGGTTCAAGTATGTCAAGAATGCATGAAGACCCAGTTCTTTAATACGAAATTAGGAACTGATTTTATAATGAGCAGCACAAATTTATAGATACATGAAAGAATAATTACATGAACATCGTTCCTACCACAACAAAACATCTGATAGGCCTTAGTATATGTGATGTTCTAGCAGAACATAGACATGCGTCTAACTTCCTCTTGTGAATTATGTATGGTTGCACTTCTCTGGACATGGGCTTGGCTAAATATTTCATGCAACTTATTTGCCCTTCGTAATAGGTTTGACTTAAATCTGACTCTAGTGTCCTCGAAGGGAGCCCTAGCCAATTTCACTGCTAACCTTTCTTTGCCCAAACTGTAAAACTGGGTCACGGAAAGGATGAGAGTTCTAACTCTGTTTGCAGAGCCTGAAATCCGATGTGCAGCACTGCTTATGCAAAACGCTGTGGAATATTGTGTGGTGTGTTCTTATATCTTTATTTTTGTGGCCTCAAGTATGTTGCTTCCACAAGAATTTTGGCAACAACATTGTCTGACCTAAGAGCAAAGGTTTGGTGTCATATTAAGTGTGGGATGGATTATGTCATTGCCATTGTGAGCATGTTGGCATGCTGATGTTAGTAGTACAGCCTCACAGAGCTGCTAGCATGGCTGTGGACTCTTGGGCCGCTTTTCCTCTACATGGTACAACTCAACTCGTTCTTTTTTGTTCTCCATTTGCAAAAACTGTGGATAGTATCTGGTACTTTTTCTGGTACCCCCTCGGTCGAGGTTCCAAGTGAGCCGAGTCAGTACTAAAAGGTGGAGTCGTTGAAGATTTTAGACCCTTTTTAGGGGTGCTCAACCCCTAAATTTCATCTCAGCCCTCATATGAGCTCTCTGCTGTCAAGTGTGCAACAGTGTAACATTAATATTATACTGTACTTCAGCTGATGTTTTAAATGTTTATATTGTACAAATGTTTAAAATATAAAATACATGGTTTAATTCCCTGAAAGAAGACTTCTATGTTTGTGATATGAATGTACATACAATCCAGTGTAGAGTCTTTTAGGTTTTAATAGCTATAATAAAGTTTTTTTGTTTACGTGGAAAAGTGCTCGACTGTGTATCGGTGGTGCAGTCTGTTTTAAATGGTGAGGTTGAGGATTGAGAAATATGAATAATAATCCTATTATCGTTCAAAAAAGGACAATGGTGTATAAAACCCTCTCTATTAATATATATACCCATAGTAACGCTACTGAGCATCATTATGACTTTACCTTTCATAGATGAGAGACAAGCTGATCATATTTTTCAACTATTTTTTGCTTTTTCCACTTTATCGCTACACATGTACAGTACACACACACAGCATTTCACACAGCAGCTTGGATGGAACTCTGAATGCTGAGGGGGAGGAAACCGCATTCATTCATCTTTCAAACTGTGGGGGCTAACATAATCCACCCGTGGGTACAGCTCCAGGAGTATTGTGTTCCAGTGCTCACAACTAGCGCCTCCAGTCACCGGAGAGAAATGAAGAGAATGGAAACGGTGCGTCACATGTATGTCAAGTACCGAAATATGTGCAGACTCGGGGTTGAAGGCTTTGTTGAAAGCGTTTAGGCAACAAGGTCAGGATAATTCATAATTCATAATTGCAATCACTGATGGGAATATCTGGAAGTTTTCTATTTGTACATTGCACTTTGAGCCATCACTTGTTCTAATGGTCTGTTTGTGCACATGATGTACAAGAACATATGTTGTGTACCTTGAACCTGAATGTCCCGCTTCCACTCATATTGGCTACAACTACCTTATTTCCGTCTTTCAAGATTGATTTTTCCACTCAAAATGGCACACAGTTTCAACAACCTAATATGAAGTGTTCTCCTCTTCTCTTCTCTTTGTCCAAAGAGCACACTGTGTTCTCCACTTGACTCTGCTCTTTCAGGAACGGTGACTCATAAGGTGGATTTTGTGTTTTTGTTCTTTCATTGTATTTATTCATTTATTCTTTCAAAGACCACCTAACTACATTTTTTTCATTTTTCATTTATTTATTTACTTGAGTTGTCTTCTAATGGACAGCAGATAGTAGCAATTATTTTTAAACATCATCTGAAATGTCTGTAGTCTGCCTCATATGATTGTATGAACAAGGGTTGAAATGTGCATCGATAGATCCGTGTTTGTCTCACTTCCTCTTCCTTTCAGTGCCCTTGCCTTTATGTCTGGCTGCTATTACATATAGTATATAAGTGTTCAAGCTTCTGTTGTACTGTTGTGTAGACATTTTTAAAAGGGGTGTAAATGATTGGCATAGATAGAAATTCCCTACACTATTCAAATTAATGCAAAAAACTTGAATGTTTCATAGTTTGACAGACTTGTCTACATTTTGTCAAATCAACACCATTAAAGGTTACTGAATTAGACATTAGCTGCTCGTGTTTGCAGTGTACCCATGGCTGTACACTGGATTACAGAAGGGAAAAAGTAACTTCTCAGGCTAGTTCTGGAGTTATGTCGTCTTTTCAATGGAAGCAAATATGGCTGTTTATTCATTGAGGTGGTATCCTCGGAAAGCGTAAGTCCCACTGAATCTAAAAAAATGTGTATCATCATGTTTGTGTGTTTAGATTTGACTAAGTTTGGAGATGAGAACGAGTGGAGGAGTTAATATTCGCCACTCGTTTGTGATACAAACGTGCATTCTGTTTGAGAATCAGTTGAAATGCAATAATGTGGACACTAAAAAGGGGAGGGGGGGGGAACGCTCTTTCCACTTTATCTAAAGCTTCAGTACGATTTTGTATTCGAAAACAAAAATAGCAAAACAGGCTTAGTCTGTGCTCACAAATCCAAATACTACTTTTACACACAGTTAACACTGAGGCAGATGAGATGGAAAGTAATCCCTGGTAACCTATTTAAAAATCCAGGCCAAAACAACAGCCTTTTACAGATAAAAGGCTGCTCTATCCCCTCACAAACATGACCCCGAAAGCTGAACTCATTCTCCATACAATTGATAGATTCAATTGAAACTGCTGCATCATTTCACGGTGAAGAAACTATTTATTTTCGCCCTGGGAGGTAGTCGTGATTGTTGACCAATATACTGTCTTAACAGACCAAGCTTATTATCAGCTCATGCTGGCTGAAGTGTGTGTGTGTGTGTGTGTGTGTGTGTATGTGTGTGTGTGTGTGCGCGCACACACACACACACACACATGTCTAACACTGCTTTATCAGTGCAGCACCGGTCCAGCCCACTTCTCTTTTATTAACACCCTAATTAACTTTTCATGAAGTCTATTTCCTCCTTGTTTAATTAACTGACCATCCCTCTGTTGGCCAACGCAAGCCAGACCTGAGGGGAATGAGACAGAGGAGTCAACCAATACAAAACTTCAGAGTTAATACTGGCTTCCAGTTGACGTGTCTGGCTCCTAACCTGACCTCACCTGATTTTATAGCGAAATGAGTTTTGTGTTCCATTCATAATTCAGCCCCTTGTTTCGCGCGGCTTCTCTCCAAGTAATCAAGTTTTTATAATTTATGGCAAAGTTGTAAACGCTTTAGTTAATTCATACCTTTTCCTTGAAGATCGTCGAGGGGAATGCGTGGATGTGTTTGCCTATCACAATTCTATCTCCCTCACCCATTTAATCATGCAGACAATTCCTGTCACATCCACACCCGTAATGGACTTATATCATACAAGTGGAGACCTATTAGATTAACCCATAAGATCTATCATCGCCCTTTTCTGTCTTATCGACATTGCAGGTACAATTTACCCCCGCAGCAGCCATTATAGCCACGAGTGGCGACCCTGTATCTTTCCCCGGGATGAGTGAGACCTTCAGGAGCCAGCAGCGTGTGGAAATTAAAAAGCCCCCCCCCCCTCCTTTTCCTTCTCCCTCTTTTGTTAGCTATGCCGGAGTTTTTAATCAGATATGGCCGGTGGGAAATACAGATCCCCTTCACGCCAATCCTCCCGCCTCGTCGTGATGGCGTTTCCATGGTAACACAGGGAGAGACATCAGTAAGCGGCAGGAGTCGCTGTAATTATGACTGATCTCGGGGAGATATATGGGAGGAGGAGAGGCGCTGCCGAAACTGGCTGCAATCTGGCTAACATCCCTGATGAAAGCGACACAGAGCGGGAGAGAAAAGAGAGAGAGAGAGAGAGAGTGACATTAATGGCAGGATTGTGTGTCTATTATTAGTTCTATTTGTGCTTGCATTCTGATGTGTTGAATAAGAACTTGTGTGGTTCAAACTTCCAGGAAAGAAATGTTCACATAACTATTCGTAAAGATTTCTGTTTAATGAGGCCATTTACTGCTGGGAATGAGTATTACTAGTGTACAAATGACAAAGATGATGAACGTTGTGTGACTAAATATAGTGTAAATTCTGGCATCCTGTCATGTCAGAGTTAAGTTGAAAACGTTGACCTGCTTGTGGCGATAGAGAAAATGTCAGGGGATCACCAAAGTCAGTAAGAGTCATCATCCGGGGTTAATGTATGCCTGTACAAAATGTCATGGCAATGCATCTGATAGTTGTTGAGTTATTTCAGTCTGGGACAAAGTGGTGGACCGACTAACATTGCCATCCCAAGAGCCAAGCTGCTTGCATCAGTGTTTTTTTTGTCTTTTTATATATATATATATATATATATATGCTCATATATATATATATATATATATATATATGTATATATATATATATATATATATATATATATATATATATATATATATATATATATGTATATATATATATAATATTTTTGTATTTAGTCTTGTGTCAAATGTCCTTGTTAGTTTTAATCATACCTAGTCAACCCCATCTAGTTTTCTTTTAGTCACGTTTTAGTAACAAAAGTCTTTTTAATCTTAGTCACACACAAAAAAGACGTAACTATTTTAGCATGGTTTTAGTACATGAAAACTGTTGCCATTTTAATCTTTTTTTAGTCAGCATACTAAATTTATAATTTCAGTCAATCTAGGCTAACCAAAAGCAATAATTTAGTCAAACTTATTTCACATAAAATCTTATGTGAAATAAGTTGTGAAGATGTTATCTGATACAAAACAAAGGTTGAAGAATGCAGCTTTGCAGTTACTCTGAGTCCTCCTGACTGTGCTCATGTGTGATGCGCAGGTCAGGTTTTTTTGATAGCCGTTTCCACACGACCCATTATTGGAGCCAACCTGCAAAAATATGCATTGAAGTGCTCATATTATGCTTTTTGGCTTTATGCAACTTTATGCATAACGGTATATTAGAGACTAGCGGTGGAGTGCCACGGCGCCAGCAGTGTAAACAGTGTGTCTGTGTTTGAGAGAGAGAGAGAGAGTTGACTATTGCACACAATGTTTCTGTAGGCCTAAGTTACACGGAAAGCGGCTTTGTCTGTCCGAACCAGTGATATTTTCTAGTACGCTCACTCTGTGTGCTCCTGTGTAGTCCTGATATATGGCGCGCAGGAAACGAAACTGCTGCACTGCTGTCAAATAAAGAGAGATTTTAGTTGTAATTTATTATTATACAGTATTTTAGTCTTTCTTCGTCAACAATATTGCATATTGATGAAGTCACAGTTAGTATTTAATGATGGCGGAGCCGTCTCGTCATGGGAAAAAGACGTCGACGAACATACTTAGTAACGAAAATAATGCTGAGGAAAGTTTGAGAGGAACTGAGTCACTGAACAAAAGTGAGATTAAAAACAGGATGTGTCCATTTGTGTGCGTGTATCTATTTTCCACCGTGTGTTTGTGTCCTTGCGTTTCTACAGAGAGTGAACTCAGGTTGCCTCCTGAAACTCGGCACCAAGTGTTCTAAATAATCTTAATTGGACCCACAGCAACAAAGAGCCTTCTGGGCACAAAATATCAACTTGTGGCAACTAATGACTTCATGTATTACCCAATTGGCAGCACCGATGTGTTCACTCACACTTAAGTGTTGAATATAATTGAGTAACTGCCTAATCAAAGACTGTATGTATTTCTCATGCTGTTTCAAGGCATACGTTCAACGGGAATTTTACATGGACAGAGACAAATGCAGTGGTGGGCCGACTCATTATTTGGACCCCCCGCTGACTGACATCACAGTGAAACATAGACTTCATTACCTTCTAAATCAGGATGGATCGGAGCCAAAGCCTCACCTCACCCCTGTGTGAAGGAGAGAATGCGTTCTGTGTAAAAGTAAATTTTTGAACCTGCAGTAATGTTAAATAAATGCTGACATGGTTCTATGTGGCAGATGGCCATAAAAAAAAACCAAAAAAGTATATCATCAAAATTGATTTACAAAATTGGCAATCAAAATGGAGAGTGAGTTTTTGATCCCATGAGTCTTAGTTGTTATAAACTTTACTTAGAGGAACAGATGGTTGAGCAGACTACAGTTGGGGTAGCTAGTTTGAAATTTTAATATGTGTGTAGCTGTTCTCCTTTCTAATCTTTGTCCTGTCTAGTTCAGTGTATGATATGACAGTCAAAACAATCGATGTGCTTTTTTATATTTAGAATTAAATCCCTCAGACTCATTTATTGCAGAATTGAATACATAACCACAAGGCAATGTGCACCATATTTCTAGTGAGGACAAGAACATTCTGCATGGGCTACATGTAACCTCAATAAATTATCCCATTAATTTAGCAAATACTATTACAGTAAATGAATGTGATCTATAAGGAGATGTTGGCAGCCTCCATCAGTCTCTGCACTACATTTGACACTGTGTACAACAAGGTCGAGTTTCTACCAGAAATGCAACAGATAGCCGGAGGCTGATTTCAACTAAGCGGGAGCCGGAATATGCAGAGTTATTGTTCAAGTTCTTTATTCATTATTATGCAGAGCAAGTCATTGGAAATAAAAAAATAAAATAAAAAAACCTAAAGTCTCAGGCTTCCTCCAACAATGCAAATTAAATACAGTATGTATAAAAACAAGAAGACACAAGTAAAAACAAAATGGGAATGTGCAAGATAAAATAAGTGATACAATATAAAATCAAGTAATATAAATAAAACAAGCATTGTAAATAAATTAACTGAATGTAAACTGTAATGTTATAAATGTGTATGCATAATGAGAAGTATATATATTTATTTATTCCTTTTGGCTTTCTTCTTACACCGCGGGGTGTAGAGTTCCTCGTTTGGATGGCAGCTCCGCCCGGATAATGTGCTGGTCAGTTTTCACCACCCTCTGTAAAGCCTTTGGTTGAAGGTGGAGCACATGCCAAACCAGGAGGTGATGCAGCCAGTCAGGATACTGTCAATGGAACTGTAGAATTTATCCCGGGGGCCTGTTGCACAACAGTAGAATGAAGAAATCCAGGATAACTGAAAAAGCACAGCTTGACTTAGTGTGATCCGCTCATCGTGGCTTTCGTGACCGAAAAATATACATTTGCTGACCACTGCTCTAAATTGAAACTGCCATACCATTCAAAAAGTTAGGCTAATTATTTGCACAAATGAGCAGTTGTACTCTTTGCCTTAAAAGTGAGCAGAAGACTAATGTTACTCAGGAAATGTACCATGAAGATCAATTACAACCGCTAATCTACAATGCTGTGAAGCGTACATATCTCTCTCTCTCATTCTGTCTCTCTCTCTCGTATGGGCTAAAATATAAATTACCTGAGGAATATATTTACTCCCACTGGTCGCTTTTCAGCTTTTTTGTGGAAATAATTAACCTAACTCCTTAAATGGTTTCATTTAAGAGCAGTAGTTCATAAATGTATATTTTTAGATATATCATTCAGTCGGTCCGCTTCTGCCACGTTTTTTTCTCACTTTTTTTGTTTTTTACAGATGCAGTTTCCTTTCTTATTTATTGTATGCTTTGCTTCTTAGTAGTCCTATATGGACATAGAAAAGAGACTGAAGAAATTGGACTCTAACATCTAGAAACTATAAAGATAATTATTTGATGCATTTAATGCACACTTTAAACATGACTGTAACACAGTGTATTCATCAGTAATTTCCCCCCAGCAAAATATAAGGTCAAAAACCATTGAGGTGTCCTCTCCCTGTTGTTTCATGAATGTACAGTAGCCTCAACTATATAGTTACTGGTCCAGTGAACTAAGACTATAATTAGGGAGGATTGTACAATTATAAAAACCTATAATAATTGTTCAATCTTCCCAAATTATAGTCCCAGTTCACTGGAGAGAACATAAATTGTGTGCTAAGAATGCCAAATACAGTGCACATGGAAGAGGAACATACATGGTCCTTTGTTAAAGAATTAAAATAATAAAGAACTAAAATAGTTAAAGGTGTCCCTGACCAGTCTGCCATTGTTGGAACGACTAACACGTGTATAGCACTTTATATACTATCTTTCATCACGGACTTCATTTAAAACACATTTGCAACTGTATCAGCCTTTTCTAATTATCTCAACAACTGCCGTAATACATTCATCAAACTTCTAACAACAATATGAATAGCAGATTTCATACAGCAATATAACTGTAACAATGACTGTCACATGAATAATTATAAGAAAAAAATAATGGTCACAACTTTATAGAACAGTGCTTTACTGAACAGCAATATGCACCTGTTGTATTTTAATGCAGGCTGATAATAATAATACTAATAATAATAAGGTAAAAGCACTGCTGAGTGAACAGAAAAGGCTCCAGGATTAATAAATCCTGGCTGTTAGCCTGGTCAGGAGCAGGCTAGCTGCACAGAATAAATCTCCATGGTAACGTATGTGCTTCTGCTTGTGCAACCAAGTCGAGGCTAAATTCATCCAGAATAACTGAAATATCCCGGCTTAATCCCTTATCCTGGTTTTGTGCAACAGGCACCCGGAGTCCATGTCGAAAATGTATCAACCTCAGCAAACTAGCACACTAGCAGCATCATTAAAACATGTATATACTTGTCAATATCTCAAGCGTAGAAAAGCACTAAAAGAGCGTTGGGAGACTACCTGTGACATAATACAGTAGCTCCTCTGGTGCTACTCACTCCTGGCAGTGCTGTGTGTGTGGGGTTGTGTTGTGTGTGCGTGTTATTGATATCATGCTCTGACTGTCAGGCCAAGGGAGCCGATCTGACGTGATGAATCATGAGCATCTACACTCAATTTTATCCAGCCTATGGGCATCATTTTCAGTCAATATTACCTCTCTCTGTCATTGGAACTTATTCAAGTTGTGGGAGCAAGAGAATCCCTTGACCCTTAGTCTCATCAATGATGATGTAGTGAAGGAGCATGCATGTGGAATAACCAACCGCAGGCAGTGGAAGTTAACAGGTCAACTTGTTTGTATCCATAGTAGTCCATAGAATTAGCCTTTTTCCTGTGGATTGATTTTCTTTTTTTCTTATAACAACATTTAATTGATCTAAAGAGATCCATGCTATAGTGTTCAGTGTTTCCCACACATAGACTAATGTGTGGCGGTGCGCTGCACTATCAACACCGGCCCCCGCACATTGCGTTTCGTTATTTGTTCACATTCAGCTGCATTTCCTTTCCCTGCTCTCTTCCGGCTCTCTCTCACTTGCGTCTCACTCACATACACGCACACACACACACACATACACACACACACAGCCCCTCCCACCGTGCACACAGTGTCTGTCTCCATAAATGAGAGAAGACGGCTGGTGAAATTCACAAGTTCACGAAAGGTTGGTATCTATCTCGTGAACACCTTTACACAATCACACATTAAAAAGTGCTATAAAAATATTTTATATTCTGAATACAATGTTGTCAGTGTGTTAGTTAGTCAGTGTGTTGGAGTCCCGACCCGACTCTTAGCAAACAAGCGATAGCGCCTGCTTTAGAAAGTTAACTAGTCGCAAGTTTGCGGTAAAATGCAGTTGGGTTGTCGAGGTCAAAACACTGTATGTAGCAGCTGTGAATCAAATAAACGTATTATAAATAATGTTATGTCATTTTTTTACTCTTACACTGAATGTTTGCTGCTTCAATCTAGATGAGTATTGGGACTGAAAAAGGCACGTGTTGAGGATAAGGACCAGCCTGAACCGGAGGTATCGGTCTGAAACAGAGCTGAACAGTCTGACCAGTGGAATTAGTTATTCATTTGTTTACAATGTTTTTCAGGCTTCAACCAGAGAGAGAGAGAGAGAGAGAGAGAGAGAGAGAGAGAGAGAGAGATAATTGTTAGGCATTGAAGTAGGAGAGGAGGACAGAATGCGAGGACAACAGCGTGTTTATAAACCCCCCCGCCACAAATTGCTTTCTAATCTGTGGGAAACACTGAGTGTGTCTCTCAGTTTCCTTTAAACTGCTTATTCAGTATAATATCATTTGTTTTGGCTTGGTAAAAAGTAGCAAACTGTAATTAGAGGGATTAAATATTTGACATTTACACATGCCAAATGTGTAGGCTTTAAACTGTAGTTAAAGGCAAACATTGTTACAGTGATATACAGTCGCTCGTTGGGGTTTTGACCTGCATAAATGTAAAATGGATTTCACTTCAAAAGATACCCTTGAGGGACCAGGACACACTCTCAGCTCCTACTGCCGGTCTTTCCGGGGCATGTGCCAATGCTTTTGGAGCGCATGTTTCTGTGATAACATTTCCTACACAGCGGGATCATTTTTTGGAGGAAGTGTTTTGCTCCTGTGAACTTAACATACCCGACTGATGAGAACAGTGCGGGTGAGGTGCGCTGGTCTGTCTCCAGTGCTATCAGAGCGCTGAGCCAGCCGGAGCCGAGGGGGTATATCTCTGCACGTGTATGCACACACACGCCTGGCTTACATGCTTCACAGTGCATTGGGGTGTGAGGCTAAACCTGTGAGTGCACAGAACTGATACCAAGAGCTGTGTGTTTACGTTGTATCTGTCTCTCATTGCTGCCTTTGCTGTGTCAGTCCGTCTGTATTTGGGTGTTTATGCAGGCGGAGGAGGCTAGAATCTAGGCTAAAATGATGAGACACAAGCCAGGGGTGTGCAGTGTGAAAGAAGAGCATGCCTGCATAGTCACTGACTCGGGCATGAAGCAAGGCTTTCCTGCCTCTCTGCACTGAAAGCAGGTACTCTGCCCACTACTCCATATCAAAAAGACTTGGCCCAGCATTCGAGATATGTGTAATGAATAGGTAAGAAGGGCGCGAGAGGTCCGACTTTTTTCAAATTAGCTTAAAAAGCTTCCAGTCTAGCAAAGAAATAGCTTTGAGCTTAGTTTATTTATTATTATTTATTATAAAGTGAATCTTAATTTATGCTCTGGCCTTTTAGGTAAGTATATATCCAAAAAGTAGTTCAGCAAGACAAACGATTAGAGCCTGAACTCCTCTGCAGGCAGAAAATGATCTCATTGGTTAAGTTAAGCTTCAGTGGGTAAAGTTAAACAGCTAGCATTACTGGGCTTTTAACTTCACATAATTGCAGTGAGGTTTTAAGTGATGAGTGCAGTAAACACGGGACAAATAACATGAAATATGCCTAAAAATTACAGCATTCACATTAAGATAGACACTGTCGCTGTTCCACAATGCACTGCACAATGGAAATGGTGAGGTTAAGGACATCTGGAACAAAGACGGTGCTCTGTTTGGCCTTGCCGTCGTGCCTCTTGTTGTTATGTCGTTAAGTCTCTATTAGCTAGTGATTAAACAGCAGCCGGTGGTGAAGATGCTGTGGTAAACGTCTGTTGTATCTTTTAACAGCTTTTTACGTGCGACAGTAAGGATTAAATTTGGATTCAGCCGAAGTGAACTTAATACTTAGTTATTAGTCTGTATTGTTTACAGCTGTTTATTTGCTGCATTAGCTATCAATTTAAGTCCTCGTTTTTGTTTCCAGTTGGCACAAAACGCTGATAATTTCTAAAGATATAAGCTGCCAAAGAAGTGCCCCGTCAACATCAAGTTGTAGTATTTGCATTATCTAAGGTATTCATGTGAAATACTAGTAAATACAGTTAATATGTGTATAGCAGGTCATATGGCTGTGCAATTAATTAATTTTAATTAGGATTTAGGCTCCTAACATCGCAAAAACAATATAATCAAGGAAAACAATTGTTTTGCGCATTAAGTTTTCTTATTTTGTCCTGTGTTCGTAAATAAAAAAAAAAATAAAAACAAGGTTCAAACAGGAAAAGTATTAAGGGAAATTTCACAGTTCAAGGTGTTTTTTTAAACTTCAATAAATGCAACATCTTTCCAAAAGTCAATGAGTAATCATGGTAAATAATTGGGAATTCATTAACCAAAATTATCGCGAGCAGCCCTATCTGGCATATTTTTACAATATATTGCTAACAGAAATGTCATATTTACTTCATCAGAAGAACCCTCAGGAACCACGCATTGACAACTCTGACAGGTTTATAAGATTTGCAAATAAGTTTGTTATATAGGTGTTGCAATACTGTTAAATGTGTTTATTTCTTTTTTATGACCTAACTTACAGGCCCTGTTAAAATGCCAACGGCTTGGTGGATTTCGACAGAACACGCAGTGAAATCCCAGGTGTGACAACTGCCTGACAGATAGACATTTACTCACTCACACATACACAGTATGTGTGGCCTGGAGACTACAACTAGAGCTGAGGAAACAGGACAGCTTTTACTGTTTTTTTTGTGTTGTTTTTCTTGAACTGTCCAAAATGTCTACCTGCTGCACACCCTGCATTGACTGTCAGTATTTCACCTGTGATGAGAAAGCAGACATCCATAGGGATATATACAGATGTTTACCTTGTGGTTTGACCCATCAGTGACTTGATGGTGTGCACATAAAGATCAACCTATCAGTAGGATGGACAGGAAACAGCAGACCTTCCCAAATAGGAAAACATACTTTTTTACACTTATCACTGACCTGTCCAGACTCAACTAAAATGCTTTACTTGCTGCTTACATCACTGTGTGACTGATATGTCTGTCTTCCCTTGATGGCAAAGCACTGAATAGCTGTTGATGCCGACACCACAGGTGTTTTGGTAGCAACTAAGAGGTTGCAGTTGCCATTTTATCTGCCTGATTAGTCTGCCATGTTGAGTGCCGGCTGTTAAATAGGCTTTTTTCACTATAATGCATTTAGAAAAAAGACATAACCATAAGTATAAAATGCTCTAAAACTGGTTGAAGGTTTATTGAGTAGCTTCCAGTATAACACTGTAACTGTGTGTAACAAGAAGCACTTATGCTCCATAAGAGAAGGTTCCATTGAATTGCCAATCATCAATGACAACAGCCAGTGGCATGGCATCTGCTTCCACAATACAGACTGATGAAAGATCAGAAACAAGATTAGTTAGTTAGATATATTGAAAAATTCTATTCACTTTCTTGCCAAGATTTAGATGGGAATATGGGTACCACTCTCAGAACTGTACACTGAATCAAGCATGCTAAGAGCTTATCATAGAGACTTGAAGCAGGGAGAAACGGAAAGCCTGGTTCCTTTCCAAAGTTTTAAAAAGTCAGCTTAATGTAAATGTAGCGCCGAAACTCCATGTAAATATGTCTATCATATCTACGTTGATATATTGTTTCTATGTCAATGTCGAAAAACCAGCAGCTGAACTGAGTTATGGCTATATTTACGTCATAATTACGTCATTTGAAGTTTGAAGTTTCTTAATAAAATGTGAAAATACTCTATTTATAGTATAACAATAAATCATTTATTTCACACAGAAGTATATAAAATAGGTTTTACTATGTGGTTAATTCATAGATACTTTTTATTTATTGAAATACCCAAAAAAAATGACATATTGTTATCAAAAGGACTTATCAGCTTCATAATTATAAAATGAACATAAAAGAAAGAAAGAAAGCCAAATCATAAAAACAGGTTCCACCCAACATTGGACATCTGAAGACTAAAAGAGAGCATGAAATGCTATCAAAAACATACTTTGAATTGCATATCAAATGCAAACATTATAGTTTCCATTTCCTTTAATAAAAAGTTTTTACACCAGGATTTAAAAATGTAAAAAAATTCCAAATATTTCACGAGATCTTGTAAACTGTGCCAAATCCTACCCAAGTCACCCTCATTATAATTCAGCCTAGGGTCCAATGACATTTGGGCCTCAGCGTTTGAATGAACCATTGCAGCTGAAGTGCTAAAATGACAACTGAATTTGATACTTTAAGTGCATGGTACAGTTTATGGTTCGTAGAAACCAATTTATTTTACGGTGGTGTATCTGTTATGAGTCCGGCAAGCTGATACGAATCTAACAGCAATCAGGAAATAATCTTGTCAAATGATTCTTCAACCTCCCTCTTCTGAAGAGTAAACCCTATTAAGTTAGACCACATATCTGTCGCTTTCTACAGCATATTTGGAAGCCCCGTTGCTTTTTCCTTCTCCTGTTATCATCTTGCAGCCACGCTTCTAAATAATATTATGCTCAGCCTGTCAAAAATGGACTAAGTGGAACCATTTGTATTGAAATGTATTCTAGCGTTCACTTACTCTAACTAGGTCTTGAGGCTTTCCTGCATCTTGTGGATTTAGTTGGTTAGTGGAGCAGAGAGTGAAGAAATGAGGCTATTTGCATCAAGAACATCGCAAACTTTTCCTCCCTCAATGAGTCGGTGACGGGGTAAAAAGACTCTCCGACTAAATATAGCCACTCGGTCTTGTGTGTTCTCTTTGACCTACACAGCTCCTTCATCCCCTAACAGGCTTGAGAGAAACAAGCTGCATAATAAAATCATAACGCCATTAAATTTGGCGAAGTTGGAGACATTACGCAGGGCCAAATTACTCTTATTAACCCACAACAGCAAGGATTAATCACGGTACAAGTAGAACTTTACCCATGTGCATGTGTCCACACACACACAAGGTTACTGACGCACAGATAAGTGCACACACCGTGCAATAGTTGCAAAGTGCAGTGATTAGTCTTGTCATTTAGATGGAAAAGATCTTTAATGATTTCATAATTTTGACCTTGGCCGGAGGCTTGATTATACACATGGTTCTAATGTGCGTAGGGAAATGATGATTGATATCAATAATGAGTCCTGCCAATCATTGCTCATAATACCTTCAGGGTCCAGGTGGCAGAAATGTTACTAAGCCAACCAAGCTGGGTGAGGAAAACAGGCCGGTCTAAACACGCCATTTACAGGCGTTGCAGCACAAACAGACATGTTTATTATGTATTCTTCAGGAAGTAAGAATTGTCTTTCTACTGGCTGTATTCCAAGCTAAATTGTTTCATTACCCCTCCATTTGTAGTTAATGTCAGAGGCTATGACAATACACATGTTGCAATGTGACAGATATTAAAAGAAAACAGCACCATCTTTATATTACATAGGATGGAGGCTAAATTGTTCACTCCATAATAATGTGTTGCATCAAATGCGGCAATATAATTGTTCCATTAATTTTTTACCCCATCGTTTCTGTTTGATGTTTCTGAAATAAAAGCAAACTATAAAACAGAAAACATAGATGAAAGAGACTCAAAGTCAAAAAAAATGAGTTTGAAATTATTGCTCTGCAGCTCTTACCAGATCCATTCATAATCAGACAGATAAATCAGTGATACATTGTAATGTCTTTCTGAAAACAGACAATTTAAGACTTGTTTTTCCCCATATCTGTTTCCCTAAATCACCTACACCAGCACACACAGGCTGCTACAAAAGTATACTGTGGGTGTTGTTGCTCACCCCTGTTCTCCTGCATCCCATGACATGCACCCCCACTACGCCTCTCCTTATTTCTCCAGAGCACTCAGGTGGAAAAGCATTTCATTTGCTAAACAAAGTGGAAGGCTGCCACAACACAGGGGCGTAATGGAGAGTGATGGGTGGCCCCCATACCAGGAACCATGGTACAAAGCATAATTACTCCTCCTGTCAACATCGCAGCATCCATCACTTACTGCTGTCGCGCGCTAAAGGCTTTGTGCCAGTCCCAACAAAACAAAAAGTGTGTGTGTGTGTGTGTGTGTGTGTGTGTGTGTGTGTGTGTGTGTGTGTGGGGTTTGTGTGTCTGTTAAAGATTGTTTGCTCTTGATTGATTATTTGTGGGCATTTGTGTGCGTCTGTTTCATATTAAATGTATGTTTGTTTGCGTGCGACTACCCGAGCGAAACCTCAGAGGCACTCATCGGGATGCCAGCATTCAGAAAAGCTGTGCAACACATCAGCATGTGACTTTGTGAACTCACTAAGTAGTATATAGTTTTTTTTGGAACAAGCAGCCACATTTTTAAAATGCTGATTACTTTCCTCAAAGCGTGACTGTGAACCGTGCAACAACAACAACAAGGAGAATCCATTTTGCAGTTTGTACCAAGTGAAATGCCCCAGTCCTAAGAATAAATTTCACATGAAGATGTGTGTTTGTCTTCTTAACCCACAGCATAAAAAAGCTCTCTTTTGTTAAAGCATACAGACACCATTGGAGGAACTCTTGTGGGCTTCATTTTCAGGATGGAATACATTATTGATGGATGAGAAAGTTAGCTTGCAAAAAAAGTTTTGTGCTTGGGTTACTTGAATATTTACACAGAGTAAAGCGGGAGCAGCTCTAACATGTACTATGTATGTGTTGACCAGTAACTGGGAATTTATGGCTCAAAGTATTTTTTTTGTTTTTTTTTATAAATGATCTAATTTTCTAAAAACACAGCTTGGTTCTGTAGCTTTTAGGTAACTCAAACAGGATTAACTAGTGCATTTGCTTGGGAGTATTTTCAACCATGGATTAATTCACAGTAGTGAGTATTTATGGCATCAATACATTGTATGTTACCTTGCACGGCAGCTGGATTCTTGCGATATCACAAGATCATGCAAGAATTGCGGGATCACATATCACACGAAAATCCATCTTGTCAGGCTTTAAGTAATGCGTTTGTGTCTGAACTACCAGATTACCAAACCAACCTTAAGCCAACGTACCAATGGTAGCTCAACCAATGGCACACTAGCAATAAGTGAGCAAGAGATTTTTTGGAAATGTTAAAGTGTCCTCTCATCCCATTGTCAAATGAAATCAATCACAACAATTGGCAGGAACACAGACAGTTATTTATGGTAGTTTGTTTGAATTTCATTTCCCATCCACATTAGGCGAAGACCCGCCCTACTCTGTCTCTGATTGACTGTACTCATGGCTCACAGAATGCGACGCAAAGGAAAACACTAACACTGCCTGAGCGGGCTCGGTAGATGATAGCAGGCCTAATGCTGATATGGCACACTGATTAACAAGAACATTTTAAAATGGCACTTCATGTTAAAAAGGTTGTCAACCTCTAGTGTAAGGGATTCAACTTCATTTTAAAATAATGAATATATGCAGAAACATAGTACCATCATAGAAAATTATAGTATCAAGAAAAAGGCATGTTTTGCACCAGTTTCAAGCAGTAATACACAATTACCTGTTAACTCAAATACATTTTAAGTCTACTGGATCTAAACTACATCACGCATCGTCTTTTAACTGCATCATTTATGTAAGTTAGCAATAATTAACAAATGCCCCCTTTCTTAAAAGATGAGGGATCTCAGAGCAAAAGGAGGTTATTTAGAGTCCCAAACCCAAAATAGAAGAGAGACTGCTCATGTATATTTTATTTCTGTCCAGCGTCGAGGTGCTCCAGGCAAAAACTACTTCTTTAATTAGATTCAATCCTGTCATTTCTTTTACTTATGTCACCCCTCTTTAGTGCTATCTAGTAAACCACATCTCTGACACACTCTGAGCTATTCTTTGCATATTCTATTTTGTAAAAGGATGACACTGTTGCAAACATACTAATGAAACAAATTTTTGCTGTTCATCTGTGCTCGTCTTTTACACACATCATTCTTTACACTAAACCAGCTACAGACAGCACACTGAGCAACGGCAACTAGCTTGCTTTGATGTTAGTGGCAGCAGCTGAAGGGTAGGAAACATTATTTGTGGGAGTGTGTGTATCATACCAAAATTCTCTGTGATCTTGTATCGGCAGCAGTAATGCATGCGTGGTGTCATTTGCTCGCAATATTTGGTTGCTTTTGCTCAGTCGTTTAGCATACTGTAGGCAGATGTGGCAGCATATTATATTATTATATTCTCTTCATTAGGATATGCAGATGACATTTTATTGTTGTTTCCTTATGTCCATCACATTCACAGATTGAGGGAAATCTGTTAAGGCCTGCACAGCTGGTGCACTGCAGTACATATACTCTGTTTATTTCCAGTGTGACTTTGAATTTACTGAAGTGTTTTGTAGTATTTTTATTTCACCATGTGGTTTTATGTCCTGCCTTGCGACCCCTACATTCCTCAGGTCAAACAAACAGTAACAGTGTTAATACAGGTGCATGAGATCACATTATGAACAAGCAACATGGCTTGACTCAGCTGTTTTTGCAGTCTTTGTGCGGTGAATCAACAAGTGTTACTTTGGCATCGTAAGAAAAAGCACATTTCACCCACCGACAAAGGCAGAGAGGCCCCTCCTTTCACATGATTATAAAAAGACTAATGCAAATGTGAGGCGTGAATTGACCAATTGAGAAACACTTTTCTTGTGTTTGCCAGCAGAGAGACAAAGCCTTGTTTTTTTTATGAATTCAGCATTTAAAAATAACTGTTTATGGAGAAGTACTTGTAAAAGTACATATTTTATAAGCTTAAAAGCAACCTAGCTCAGTAAGCATACATTATATAATGTCCATAATGGTGTCAGTTTGGGGTTAGTACAGAAAAAACAAGAGAAAAACAACATGTTCAGAGTCTGACACCAGGCGTTTGTCAGAGCCAAGGTGGTTAGTTACTCCTGGCTTTATGACTGTCGTCCATCTCTCAAAGCAATTTAAAGCAGCCATGAGAACAGAGCAATTATCCTCTCCTTTCTCCTGGCTGTAGAAATGAAGGATTGACTCATCTAGACTGTCTCAAGGGGTCCATAGCTGTCCGGGCTGGAGACACCTTCTCGCCAATTGTCACCTTTCCCCTGGTATCATTAATTCTTGCTGAGCTGCCCGCAACTTGCTGCTGTTCTTTTGCTGGGACACCCAGAGAAGTGCAAATGGTCAGTAAAGGCCAATACCCAGTTTACCTCAAACGGGGTGGTGCTGACACTTAAATGACATTTGGAATAGGGGTGTAAATGAGAACAAAAGCATTGTTTGCATATGAAAAGATACCGACAGCATCCATGTATTTGCAGTGATATTTGCAGACTATAGCTAAGATGGTTTTATTTAAAATATTCAGACATTCAGCAATTCATCTTTAATCACTTCCCACAAGATTTGGACAGTCCAGGATAAAGCTTCTTTCTTTTCTTTTCTTTTTTTACCTCATGATACAGTATTGAAGCCTGGCACATTGCATGGCTTCGCAATAGACAGGAACTGATTGAGCTGAATTTAGGGACTGTCTGAAGTTATCTTGGCTATCTCGGCAGATAGTTTTTCAAAATAAAATCCTTTTCATCTTTTTCATGGGGACTTCTAACCAAATATATTTTCCTCTGGACCCCTTCCCATAATAAACACAACCTATTGTTTTTTTGTTTAATTGTGCAATATTGTAACATTCATCTACCATTATATACACAGCATCCAGTTTTTAAAGGACAATTGTTCAATATGGCCCAAATGTTATTGTCCCACTGTTAAAATCCTGCATTTCCATTAACAGTCACAGCTTATATTTAGATTCTGTTTTTCCTTTTGACGGTGGGATTCAAACACAAATAATGTTTTATTTGATCAATTGAGGTACAGGGGTTAAAAGATGATGTTTTGTGAGCAGCAAAACTTAGACCTATGAGGAGTATAAATGGTGATAGAGAATAATTGAAAGCAGAAAATAAATGTGTGTAGATAATTTATTTGATGTTGTACATTATAATATAAATACAGATACAAATACTGATTAATTAAAATCATTTTCAGAAAATTAAAGATTCTATGTGCTCACCTTCTGGCCATGGTAGTTCACTCCAAAGAAGTTTTAGTATAAAGATTGGATGGACACACTCTTACTCGTCCTCAGCATCCCACACACACTTTCGGTTCCCTGTACTGACACTAACGGCATGCCGACATTCTCGCCGTGACGTCTTGCGGATTGTGGCTTGATTGTGTTAGCCAACATATCAAAGTCAACTTTCTACCTCAACACCTAGACCATCTGTCCAAACTCATAAAATAAGACATATGACTAATAAACCCAGGGCATCAGTTTGGCAACTGTCTAAATCCTTAAGTAATGTGTGTTTGAATGCCTGTAATTCATTTATTCAGCAGTTTTGCACATTATGAGATTTGCATGCAAATGAGCTCCTACGTTCATGAGCCACGGAGCACGACTGCCCTTAGCAGCAGCAATACTAAAGCAGGACATCTTTAAACGGCAACAGAAGCAGCAACACTATTATCTTAAGTATTAAAATTCATGGCATTGCACAGTGTAAATCCCATGCCCAATTGTTCCTTCCTTAAGATGGTGTTAGGCATGAAAATAAAGCCACATGGATCCCTGCAGGGGCTTAACAACTGGTTCAGCATTGGTACAGACCAAAGATAATGCCCTTGTAAGGCTAAGGAAGTCGTCACCCCATTCTTTAAACTGTGGATGACTCAAAACATACCAAGCCAAAGATTATCTGATCACTGGCTCACCTAACATGTTCCAGCTGTGTGTCTGGTGGAGAATAGGGGACAGCCAGACAATCCTTAACCTCATTAGACACAGAGGATTCAACAGTGCTTTGGAAAATTACTCAATCAGACTAAAAAGAGGCTTGCGTGGCCTTCTATTTTTCCTTGCGAGTGTTATGGATTCAACAATTGGCACTTTGCAATTTTGTGTTTGTTATCTGCGAATGGTGGGACAATTTCCGACCCAGATGTTCAATCAAACGCATTATTGTCGTAGAAATTGAATGGCTCGTAACTGATGTCTGCAAAATGCTCAATATGCTAAATGCTGCTCCTCAATCAGTGCCAATCCACAGAACTCAGCACAGCGAGCAATTGTGCAAAGTGGTGGAGGCAGCAACAGCGGCCGAGGCCTCGTTCTCTTTCCACTTCCTCCTCCACAAGTGTTTCATAGTCCCTCAGATCTTGTCCCAGCCAAATGGAGGAGTGCATCAATTGCTCTGCTGAACTTCCATCCATCTTTGTGGATGATTTCCCCCGTGGTCTCTCTAGTTGAACATGGGAGGGTGGGTGGGTTTTTGTCGACACCGTCTGTCTGCTCTGTCGCCTCCTCTGAAAGGAGTCTTCCCAAAGTGTGATTGAGCGCTGAGTTAAGTGGTCGACGGCAGAGAGGTTTCTTGGCTCCTTTGCCTGATGAGGTGAGGTAGGGCACAGATGCCCATTTCTGCACAGGCAAGCAGATGCACTCCGCACCAGGGATGCTTTCCTTTCAATTAGTCCCTGCAATCAATGCAATCTGTGTTTGGTAATCTGCTGCACTGTCGTTCCGCCGGGGGAAAAACACTCTGAGAAAGAAACACAATAGAAAAGGCCAGGGGAGTGGGAGAAAAATAGCTGGGAGAATCACAAAGCATACATAACTACAGAAATAATAATGTTGAGATGAATTGGAATGTTTTTTGAATTGAGTGATCTCCCCTGGCTCAGTGTAGATTTTTTCCAAACGTATTCTGCTCCCATATCAGGGATGTACTGGGACAAATATTCGGCCCAGTAATTTTAATAGTAACAATAAATAAAACATAATGTAATACAGAAAAGACAAACTAATACAGCCTTTGTGGTATTAAGAGTATCTGATGTTGCCAAAGATCTTCAACTTAGGATATTTTGACATTTTCAGTTTTCTCTGTGATCATAAATTCAGAGGGAAATAACTGACCGGGCAATTGGATTTAACAAAACGCGAAGCAGTTCCAAGTTGGGAGGGGCCCTTCGGCCGCTCGGATCCCCCCTTTAAATTGACAGTATTACATTGGCCCAGTCTGACGGCGGATGAGAAAGCCAGGCCAGCCTGTCTCACTGCTAAGGGACTTACTGTCACCTGTTATACGTCCATGAATGTAACTGACATTTAAAATTGAAATATCACTGCCACTTCGGCCCAGAATGTGAACCAGCCAGTCGGGAAATCTCCCGAACCTCCCGGAGGCCAGTCTGCCTCTGGACCATGCTGCTTGCAGGACGTAGAATTAATTCACCTCAGTATCCTTATAAGTAAGAAACACCATTAAGAATGCAGCACATGTACATACAGTATGTGTAGACCTGCAGCTAGCAAGGTTAAGAAAATACAAGTACATTATAATCAATTTATAGTGATACTTCTTTTCTGATGCAGTAGTGACACATTTCTATGTGGATCCTCTTTTTAAGAGAATGAAAACGAGCTAAACCCCATAGAATTTGTTGTGATAGAAGATTGATTGACCTTGCACACAAACGCCCACATACTTAACATAATATCTAGTTTGATTGCACATTTACTTAATTATAGGGCACGTTCTTTAATATGGCCTACACAAGTTTTGAACTCTGAGATCTGCAGGGTCTTTTATTTTTCAATTAAGTGATAAACAAATTGATGGCATGCTTAACATTTAACACATTTAATGCCTTTTCAAATGTCTGTCTCTAGCCACAGTGTGGTTAAGGTGTGGTTTAAGTTAAGGCAACTAAAACAGGAAAAAAGTTAATTAGTAAATGTATTAATTAAAAAGTCAAAGTGCCGCACTTTCTGCATGAAAGTCAGCTGGGTACACACACATCTTCCCATCTTGCTAAATACAGCATGTGGTACTTTTATCCTAAAATTTGGCACTGGATGTGTGCGCTGCAGAATTGAAAACACTAGGGCTGTCAAACGATTAATTTTTTCTTAATCGTGATTAATCACTGAACTTCTGTAGTTAATCGCGATTAATCGCAAGTTTTATCACATGATTAAAATTCTATTATTTCGCATTTCAAATTTTAGATTTAAGTACATATTAACAATGGAAAGCCATTCTTACCAGTGTATCTTGATTGGGAATCAAATGAATGCAAAGAAAGTTACTTTACGAACTTGACTTTAAGATTTGTATTTGTTTATTTATTGATTTACTGTAAACAAAAGAAAAATCACACATTTGAATCTAGGGTCAATATAGTGTGCAGTAACTCCTAAATAATTTGTATTACTCACTGACGTCCAGTGATCACCAGTTAATGAGACAGCGTTTGCACTTTGCAGCAGTTCCAGTTTGGCTGCTTTCTCCTTGTCGTACAGACTGTATATGCGTGGGGCTGCTGTCCCCCTCGATGGCAGTGCATAAGACGGGTCAGAACATGCCAACCGTAGTACGTCTTTAAGACCCGAGTCCTCTACGATGCTAACAGGTCTGCAGTTAGTTGCCACCCATTTCGCAAGAACTGTAGTATTTTTTGGGGATTTGGTTTCATCCATAGGTCAGCAAGTAGCACTCTCCAAATTAGTGCTTTGCCTGAGCCCGCTAGCATCAACCTGAGTCACGTTAACTGTACTATGCTTAGCTCGTAGGTGGTAGCTCAAGCTTGACGTGCTTCGGTGATATTTTAATTCGGCTTTACACAATGTGCATATGGCTTTCGACTTGTCTACTGACCCGTCAGGGAGTTTTGGAAAATAAAAAGCGCCATTCAGAATTGTGTTGCTGCTGTCTTTCTTCATCGTGCCTGCAGCAGCAGGATGTGTTACGAGGAAGTGGCAGCTTGATGATAAGTAAAGGTGCGGCAAAGGGTCGAAGTAGTAGCCTGTTAGGCACGACGCGAAGCCGATTGAAGTGTAAAATAAATTAATAAATGAGATTAATGCGATTTAAAAAAAATAAAAAATAATAAAATTAACGCGTTATGCTCGGGCCCTTAAAGGGATACTTTCTCTTTAGACAGAGATAGATCTCTGTATTGTGGGTCTGGAAAAAAAATCTTCCAATGATGTAAAACGACGATTTTTGCGTCATCGGAAGATTTTTACCCAGAGGCAAGGGACTAGAGCCAGAACTAGGAGCTACTTCCGCATAGCCCATATGGGGTTGGGCTGTCGGCAATTTCACGAACCAAAACGAGTGTCAGCCATCTTGACTCCTCGCGTAGCTTAGTGGCTTCTCAGCTTCAAAACTTTAGATAAATAGATAGATTTATTCATCCCGAAGGAAATTTTAGAGCAACAATTATGTGCATTCAAACTACCGCACACGTGTACCACCGGGATACATTGGGACAGATCGGAGAATATGCAGGACACTTTATTACAGATGGAATACTCTACATAGCTTCGCCCGCCTGCTATGGAGACCAGCGGTGCTGCTCGATGCCTCTGAAGGGACATCATCAGCGGGGAACGTTGAACGAGTTTGCCGGTGGAAAACTAACGCTAGTCGGCCACCTGTTCCATTAATCTTGCTTGCAAGAGTCCGCTCATTAGACAACAAACTGGACTACATCCAACTTCAACGAAACTCCCAACGCAAGTTCAGAGACTGCTGTGTTTTTGTTGTTGTGGAAACAATTGCTGTATCGGACTATCCAGCTACTAGGCCGGCTGCTCTGTCGCCGGGTAAGACTAGTGGAGGTGGGCTGTGTTAACACGGACTGCCTGGTGCAGAAATGGGGGTGCTTGTATCCAACTAACTGCTACCTGCTTGTGGAGTTTGTGACTGTTAAATGCCGACCATTCTACATTCCACGCAAATTTTTATACTCGGTGATACAGCCCACCAAGCATTAATACTCGTAGCTATGTGTTAGCTGAACTTTACGGAGCATATCATGTGTGTGCACTAAATGTAGCCTGTTTCGTATGTCGTTTTTATATAATGTCGTTTTCACATATTTTAACTGTGTAACCAATTGAGCCACGGTGAAACGTTTCGTGTATATGGTTGAAATGACAATAAAACACACTAAAGTTGAGTTGACTGTCTGTAAACGGTAGGCGTGGCTTGGGAGTAGACGCTAAAGCAGTGAAGCAAGTGCATTGTGGGATTTGGTGTCTTTCATCCACATGAGCCAAAAACACATTTTCTGGCTTTTCTAGGCCTAGAAGGCACCAATTTCTAAAAATGTTTCACATTTCTACTACATAAGGGACCCAATTTAAGGATATATTAATCTTTCCAACGGTGAAATATCCCTTTAATCGCATTGTGATTAACGCGTTAATGCTGACAGCCCTAAAAAATACTAAACATGCTTCCTTTCAATAGCAAGTAAGATGCAATTGGAAAGCTCTTCAAAACATATAAGATATCACATAAAGTAAGTAAAGCAAATCTGAGCTTGAAATGGAAGCAAATTTGATCCAACTAGATTTAATTGGTATTGGAAGAAAAAATGAGTCCTGCAAATCCAAGGGCCAAACATAGCTGATGTGTGAGGTTTAAAATCCCATACTCACTGCTGCAGATACAGAGCACCTGCATGGGTACAAACATGAAAATGATTCTAAAGGGTGTGATAAGAACCTGGTAATACCCAAAGGGACAAGCAATTCTTGCTTCAGCACCCTCTGAAAGTATTTTGAATCACACCTTTGCAGGGCAGATATTGTACATGTTGGTCTTATTTAGGGGGTAAAGGAAGGTAACCAGTCACAGAGGATATTCTAATTTCACGGGACATGATGCAGACACGAATGCTTATATTTAAGAAAAGGATGCTTTGAGGGCAGCGGTTTTTCAAATCTAGGAAGTCTACAATGAGTTATAGAGGTTGCGCCAAGTTCATGCTGACTTTAAGAAACAGTTGGAGGAGGATGCATTGAGAATATGGTGTTAAAGCTCTTGCACAGTTCGTCCAGAAAACAAAATACCACAAAGATCAGCATTCTGGTGAACACTTTGCAGTATTCCACCTCATCGATCATTCTGCAACACACTTCCAAAAGACTAAAATACTGATTATCATGAATCCTAAAGCACACACTGCAGAGCATGTTTTTAAGTTCACTTTTAGCGCTGCAAGATGTCAGCTTGTGTAAGAGATGGAAAGTTGTTTCTTCATAATTTAGGGAAAATGATCGATGCAGAGGCGGGGGCTGTGTTGCAACCCTGAGCAGGCATTTGAATCTAAACTTGGCAAAAGTTTCGTAGGGGAACAAACATAAGAGCTCATTCTTCCCACAGATTACCATATCAATCTCATCATACACATGCTGGATCATCAGAATAATGTACATCCATCATGATCACTGACACCATCATCTCTCATGTCGGTAGAGACAGGAGATGTCTTGGTACTAATTTCACACTTAGGGTCGCCCTCATTTCTTCGCTTTCTATTAAGGCACACTGTGACGTAGGAGTGAAATGATATGTTAAATTAAATCAAAAGTGTTTGCCGACGCTATTAATCTAAAACAATACAGATAACATCACACTCGAGGTGTCAGCTCGCTCATTTATTATGTTGGTGTAGTCAGTTTTAATTGCTTCTTTCATGTAACAACAAACTCCCCAAACTCTTTCCCTCTCAACTTCACATGTGTCATCCTCTTAGGTAAAATGTAGTTGTATTCTTTTTTTCATTATACTGTAGCAAAGTATTTCTCAATCTTATTGCAGCCAAGAAGACAATAATGCAGTAATTGCTCCCTTTGGATTATTGCTAATTTAGAAGTAAAATGCGCACTAGTGAGACTTATTATTTCACACTAATACACAGCACAATGCATACTGTTTAGTGCATCAAAGTGAAGACATTTTTCTAATTTGTCCTTGTGGGGAATATTTTAAGTGAACCAACCTCCTTATGTGAAACTTAATGTTAAATAATTTGAGAAGCCTCTGCACATAATGCATACATTTAAAAGAGACCAACTAACATACCATTCTAAGGGATGGAGTCGATGCCATGTATGCAACATTAAATATTTCCACTCCTGCTTGCAACGTGTTAGTTAGCTCCAATATACTTTCCTGCAACATAGTTTTCATTAAGATTAATGTAGTTTAGCATCGCCACACGGTAATGCATGAATCATTCTCATGGCTTGGCGCAGGAGGAACATGTCCCTAATTTGCATGACGGGTAGCCAGCTTGCTAGAGTCTGATAGGAAATCCATTTTGCTTACTCTCCAGGTATAGACCGACAAACAAATCTATTAAAGTATCAGGGCATGCTTAAGGGCACTTAGGACCTTTGCCACGCTCACAAAGTTGCATTGTATGTCATTCATATGCTGGTATGACGCAACATCTGATAAATCATAAATTAGTTGTCTTTGAATATTAGTGTTTGTCAAACCATATCAAATTGCATGACCAATTCATTTGGGAAAAAAAAGAAAGGAAATAGGGTGGCAGATACATGAACGAAGAAATTCTAAGGAGGACATCATGAATGGCCGGATCAATCTATTATAAAAAAAAATGGCATAAAATTGCATTAGGTCCCCTATTGACCCACACCTCCCACCCTCACTGTATTTTCTATGTAACCTTCCGATCAGACGCAAACTATACAAAGGCCCCATTTACACTTGTTAATTCAAGTCTTTCCTATCCAGAATCGGATTAAATCCAGTTGAGATTTTAGACATTTTCACCTATTTACACCTATATGCATCTCCGTTGACATGCACATCAGGGTAGGCCTTAATTATTCATTGTTGCGGTCCAGTCCAATTGAATACCACCAACACTGTACATCTACATCTAGCATATTAAAGACACTGATCCAAACGTGTTGTAAAGGTCATCCTTGACACATTGATGTGCCACTGTGTGACTGAAATGTCAATCAAAATGTGTCGCCTTAGTGCATGTTGAGTTATCTGCTCCTCAGTAAGCATTGTTAGGATGAAGGAAGGAAAAGGTTGATAAGCCCTCAGCTAGAAAACCTTTGACTGAGAGGTTTTCTTCCATATTGGAATATACACAATCAAAAGCAGACACACACACACACACACACACACACACACACACACATGCGCATATCTATTATTTATATTGCTGTCATTGTCTCTTTGTTGTCATAATGCTAACAGCCATTCCAAGTCCCAATGCTGAGAGCTGAACCTAACAACCCGCTGTCAAAATTTGTCAAAAATGCACTGCAGTACATTACAGATGCACAATCAAATCATGCTAGGATGGCTGCGTTTTGAGACACGTTTCCCAGCCCACATTTTGCATGCTCCTCCAGGGCAACCGCTGTCACTGCCTCCCGTCTCCGTCATCTTCCTTGAGGACAAGAAGAGGAACTGTACTAAAACAGAAATGTTGAAGCTGTAAGCAATAGTAGGCAAGTTTCCTGCAGATTAGTCATTTATAACTATTAGTATCACCATCAATGTTGCTGGTATTTATAGGATACATAATAATAATTATACTTGCCACTGGTTGCATAAAGACATATTTAGGCACACACTATATCAATTAATTCATGCCTCAGAAAGGAAGTTCTGTTTTTTTGTGGTTGGCAGTGAGGAAGGAGTCAATCAGTTTAAGGCATCTCAAAGTGGCATGCTATTGAAATTACCTGCATTTTTCCCTACTGCTTCGCAGGCGTTGCATATTGCCAACCTTTTATCAAGTGGCCATGTTTGTAATAAAGCCCCAAAATGGGACTGTGCTTCTTTTTTATAGATGTTTGGTGAGTTTAATTTCATTTCTGTCTTAAGAAACAGGTGCATCATTTTGGTTTGCCCACATGATGCTCTGGAGTCAGGTAAATTTTTCTACCTACAGGTAGTGATGAATCAAGAAAAGAAATATAAATAGCCTTCCTAACAGCATTAATAGTCGGGTTGGTAATCATGAGCATCTTGTGTGAAGTTTACTAACATGTTACAGGATTTCTTTAGTTTACTGTTGTGCGTGCTGCCATTAAAAGCTGCCATTACACTGCAGCGCTCAAACATTGTTCCAAACATGTTGCCACTAAGTTTAAAAAAGAGAAGTAACACATATATAAATGAAGTAACCATCATGACATTTCTACTAATGCTGTTTTCCAGTGTGTTCCTGGCATTGAACAAAATATACTCATACAATAATTAAACATGTTAAAGGAGTATATTGCCTATTTTTAGCTGGTGTTCCCACGTTTACAAAATCTCCACATATGCAGTAATTTTGGTGGAAAAAACAACAATAACCTTAGATCTGCCAGATGCCACTGGTGCTGATACATTGAATTGATTTAAAGTTTATGTAAATTAAGTAAATGGCTTGATTATTTACTTGTTCTATCTCCATAACAAAATGACTCGATATTATGTTCAGGGACCATTGCATTTTTTAGACAAATGGCTACTTTAGCTTGGTTTCGGTCATTAGCCTAAATAGTATGCACAAGAGTCTTTATATAAATTGCGTCCTCTGGAATCGAAAGTAAGCCCTCTTTCCAAGGCCCGGAGTTCAAATGGAGGTCTCGCACTTAGTGAGCCAAACTGCTTCTCATCTGGTACACTGTCTTGATAGGCAGCTACTTCATAAACAGTCTGGGAGTCCACCACTGTCCTCTGATATTCTGTCTAGGGAGGCAGCCAGACAGTAAATGAAAACGCATTACAGCACATCTTCATGTCTTATGGTCCACGATGACTAGAGTCATTTTGAAGGGAATATTTAGTTCAAAATGTACCAGCAGGTACAGCGATTCTTTCTTTCTTTCCAAGGGAGGGCTGGAGTCACAGGAATGCATAAGTGCTTCAGCTTTCTCTCTTTTTGAAAACACACATTCATGCAGGATGCAGGCAGGATAAATGAGATTGTCAGTGGTTATCTGAGGTTAATCTGCTTCATTTTAAGAAGGGTCTTTGATGTGTGACTTGAAAACAAAGCATGCCTGATGGAGGGACAAGTCTGTGTCCGTGTATTTTCATCAAGTACCTCAGATCAGCACATTTTAGCACAAGTACTCAAGCACCTTCATACTATATTGGTATAACTAAATTATAAAATAATAAAAAAAAAATTCTATTTCTTCATAATCCATTCAGTCAAGTCAAGCTAAGACCTAAATCATTACCACTGCAAAAATATTCAGCCTTGCAGGATTACAACCTTATTGTGACCTGTTGAGAATATTGTATTCAAACCTAACTTTAAACTTTTTTGGAATGTCAGCATCAGAAGTCGCTCCAGACTGAAACCAGTAGCAGGAGGGTGTAAACACTCTGCATTCAGCCAACGGGGCAACTGGCTGAAGCCAGAGACTTCAAGGGAGCGATAAGGCCAGCAGATAAGATGACTGGAGGCAATGTAAGGTGAAAGTGAGTGAGTGCTTTTTATAGAGACTCAGCACAAAATACAGGAGTAATAGATTTATTGAGAGAGAGAGAGAGAGGCTATTCATGTGATAAACTTGCACAGACACTGCAAGAATACCAAACTATTGAGAAAGAAATATCAATGGGAACTTTGTGGTTAAGCTACTTTATTGACGTTCACTCTTCATTTGTGGACCTAGGTTGCCTTTATCTTAGTCCGGCATTGCACGACCTATCTCCTTAGCACTGGATTAAGGTACACACCACACACCACAGGTACATTCTAGGATAGGAGAAGAAAAAAAACGCTCTGGCTCGTTCACATTTCTTTAAACCAATAACAATCTTCTTGGGTGGCGCTAAGCTCCAGATGCAGTGATGGTGCCTCTGGAAAATAGTCTCAGGAAAGAATTTGTTTTGGTGGAACATTTGGAAGCTTTGGAATGGCTAATTCCCTGCAAAGAAAACACCACAACAAATATTACATTAACTGTACACAATACAGTAACGAGCTATTTAAATTAGCTGGATTCATGCTTAAAAGTAATTTGCTATTACCAGTGCATCGCCATAACCATGCATCACAACTTACTTCGTCCACAGCAATCCCCACCAATCGGTCCCAAAATGTTGCCATTTGCAGCAACGAAAGCGAATTGCAACAAATGTTTCTGGTGATCAGTTTACAATGGAGAACTGGCCAGCAGCAATGTTTTCATCTGTGTCTTTATCTTGCCCTGCGTAATAAGCTTTTTCTATAACCGTTGGGCAAACATGCTAGCACGTCCCTGTTAGAAAGTAGTAGTAAATGCCGTAAACATATTCTTTGTAAATCTTTACAATCATAAACACTTGCCATTTCAGTGTGTAGCTTGGTAGCTCGGAGGTTGTTGTTTCCCTTAACGAAGGGATTTTGAGAACGGTAACACACAGATAGCAGAAGGAGATAATCAAAGCCTGACATCCGGGGTCTAACCCTCCTCTGCTATTAGCTCGCCAGCTACAGCAGTTTACTCGCCAGACACAGCAGTTTACTAACTAACCATGTGAGTAGTCACTGCATCGCCGAACTTCTAGCAATGCTTACTTTGCAAAGGCAGACATGAATAAAGTACTAGAGACCCAGACTTGAGTAAAGTAGAAGTGCTCTATCAAAAAAGTGACTTGAGTAGAAGATGAAGTGCTCTTTAAGCACCACATTCAAGTAGAAGTACTAAAGTATTCAACATTTTTTGTAATTAAGTATTGCAAGTAGTTTATTTAAAAATGTACTACTCAAGTACTGAAAGTAAAAGTACAAGTATTATGTTATGTAGTTATTGAAGAAAGCGGTCAAAAGTTTGAATATCATATTGTTTATATTATGTCAATTGTTTAGCCAAGGCTGTAGCCAAAGGAATTAACAAATATTAAATATATAATATTATATTAAAAATAACAAATACTGAAATAAAATGTACGATTATCACACTGTGCAAGTAAAATGAACATCCTCTCCAGCACAGTAACGATTAAAGCCCCAAAAAACGTATCGCACACTAGCTAGTAACATGTGTGATGAACAGGAAAGTTAGCAAGCTAGCAAAATACAGATATATATACATAATAACAGCTTCAAATCACAGGGTAAAACGGTTAACATTCAGTACTCATTGCAGACTGAAACAACTCAGAAATAGCTTAACAATAGCTAAATAGAGTACAAACTTACATCGTCTCTGACTTCTGAACAGGCGACCGTAAGGAAAAGAAACACAAAGCGATCTCGGGGATTTCTTACGGAACTAACGTAGCCATAACTACACACACTGTAACCTACAGTAGCGTGAGGAATTCACAACAGTAACGAGTAACGATGCAGCACATAAAAAAGAGTAAAAGTATTGAACTCATCGAAAATATGTACTCAAGTAAAAGTGGAAGTAGGAGAACAATATAATACTCCAGTAGAGTACAGATACAGCCTTGTAGTACTTAAATACAGTAGTGAAGTAGTTCTATTTCGTTACTATACATCTCTGGCATTAATAGGAGTCTTTCTGTCTATATTCAAACATTCAAGCACCCAACATGTATCATCCCGGTGATCTGGGTGATGCCCTTGAATGTTTGTTTTCATTCACACACCCTACATTCGTGATTGTGAACTTTGGTTACACATTACATGCATCAATCTACATACCATATAGTCTGCATTCGAGTCTGTGTGAACCAGACCATGACCCCCGCACCGTGACTGTTTGATATTAATACACGAACCATCACAACGCTACTGAGCAGGGTGTGATGACTTGTATGATGCTCCCTCCACAGACCTCAAAACCCACTCGACATCTGTGGGAAGACTTGAAAAGGTGAAACACAGTATTGGTATCTTTTATATTTGTGAGAACCAATATTTTTAACTGGTCCACATGTATGTTTTCTTTTTTCAAGTATCTGAAATTAGCAGCAGGGCTGGCGAGGACCAATCTTTTCCCACTCTCACACACACTCAATTGTCAGGCAGATTATGGAGTCGGAGCATTTGGTGAGGGTGAAACACTATGCGCTCACTAGGTCCACACACACACAGTGCTGTAAAGATAAATATTTTCATCACGCCTCTGCAGCTTGCTGCAGGTTCCCTGGTACAGAGGCATAATTAGACCATATTAGTGTCAGTCTCCTTGTGTGCGTGCGTGCATGCGTGTGTTGGTGTGCATTATGAGTTTACTCAGGCGCTTTTTAACAGCTTCATCATGGTCAGTAATGGTCTTTGACTGCTACAACATTCCATGTTTTAAATTAAGCACAGTGAATTTATAGGCTAAAAAGTTAAGAGTCCTTTGTTTCCCATCAATGTCTATTATGGATGACAAGGACATCTCTGAAAGGCAGACCTGGATATAAAAATGCATCTGAATACATCTGATTTATTTTGTCAAACACTTGAGCGCCTTAAACGTGCACTATAGCTTGAAAGAGCACGTGAATCAAGCAGTTCACATGATGAGTGTTTAATAGCCACTCTCACCAGGTCGAGTCTTGCACTAAAGATGTTTCATGAATTGTTGTATCATCTTTGTTTTTGTACGATTTGACCCTACAAGAGGACTTTAGGACCAGGGAACCGCAGTCAAGGCCAGTGCCAGCTCTTCGAGGTGTGGAGGATTATATTCCCTGACAGAAAATCCCAAACACTGCTGAATAATATTTGGATACTTGTGCTTATCACACATTAGCCAGTAGTTTTCACACTGTATTAAGTGCTGAAGTCCTGAGAACTACTTCCTAGGGTTCCTTTTCGATTCCTGCGTCAACGTCGTCTCTGGATCATTTTGGTCTGTGCTAACAATCCAAAAATATCAAAGCTGTTTTGAGGTTTAATAATTTATATAACCGTAATAATGTTTCCCAACTGCAGATTCTGTCTTTATCAAAAGGAGGTGGAAGCATTCTTTCAGCAAAGAATTGCGGACACACTCCCCCCCCTTATTCATATGCTCAGCAGTGATGAAATATTCTATTTGGATTTGAAATTCATATCTCATCCCCTAGCTGGCTCTCATCCTCCCCTCTATGCCTGAAACCCGTGTGAATTCCACTCATACATTTTAAACCAAATATGCACTTCACACTAGTTGTAGTAATTGCAGGCCATGAGACATGAAGATGTGCTGTAATGTATTTCCATTTGGTATCTGGTTGCCTCTCTTGACAGGATACCGGAGCAGAGTGGCCCAGACTGTTTATGAGGATGCAAACTCTCAGGACTGTGTTATTTAGGTCGAGGGCCATTTAAATGAAAATAACAATGTCTTTCTGGATTATTTGCCTCATGATCGAGCCAATACGGTTTTATGGGATTCACTGGCCATTTCTTGCAGTAAAGAGTAATAGAAAATAGATTAAAAAAAACCAGCTTGCAGCTTTTAGTCTCAATGTAAACGCTGCAACTTTTTTATAATTTTTTGTCTTGTTTTCTTAAAATCATCATAACGACAAATTCTCTGTCTCTGCTCCCTTCCTGCCACCTGATCTTATGCTGCGTTCATAGACATCGGAAAAACATTTTTCCGAGTGAAAACGTCATCATTCACGTCACTTCCTGTGGGAAACTCGGGCTAGATTTTGCTAACCGAGTTTCCCAGTTTGGTGACGCGTTGTTGACAACTGACGTTTGATGTAGGCGACGTTGGTTCACTGAACATATTTCAATGACAAACTGTTTATTGTGGACAAACGCCTCTGCCAAGAAACATAACATGTTTAAAATTATCATAAATAGATACATATATAAAAAAACAAGAACTTATCCATGTCCTTTCCCGTCCGTTGTCCTGCAGATAACACAAACAAACACCTGTCCATGTCCTGTCCAACGCTGTTTCTATGCTCGTATAAGAAAACGGCAGCAAACTTTTGTTATTGTGGCCTCCATGTTTTCACACACCTGATGCTCTAGGCTACGGCCAACAGTTGGGGCAGTCATGAAACAAGTTGTTATGCCAAACGCCAATATAACAGAAGAAGAAGAACACGCATCCCGACCATGTGAACGCTGGCAGTCGGAAAAATAACGTAATCACGGGGGCGGTCCCTGTTATTCCCAGGTGGCATGAATGCAGCATTTAAACACACCTGCTCCTCATTTTCTCAAGACACGCCTATCCCGCATCAACCCCAGTGTGCACACAAACGGCTTCTCTTTCATTCTGTTGCATGTGCCACATCTGTTGCGCCACCATAGCGTTTCTGTTCTATTAAGCTTGTTCATGACCTCAGCCCTTTTCGGGACATAGCCTGTTCCTCGTTTTTTGACCCGTTTTCCCCCACTGCCTGTTGCATTTCTATTTTCTAAACATCGACCAAGCCAGAGTGAGTTTTAACCTCGCCTGCTCTGCCTCTGCTTCTGGGTCCACACATTTGTCATAAATGTTAGATCATTTTAGCAGTGATTTTTCTTTAGAAATTAGTCTTGTCTTAAAACAAGGCTGATTGTTCAACAATGCAGAAAAATGCCACCCTGGTTCCTACAACATGATTATGTGCCAAACACATACATTTGCTGCATGGACTACAAAGTTGAAGTTTAGGATAAAAATGCTGATTTGTTTAAATATTGTGTGGCAGGGATAATGTTCTTTAATGTCAAGTCAGCATTGATTTTTATAGATAGATCGATTTTTTTTTTTTTTACATGTGGCAGGTCTTTAAATGCATCAAATCAACATTTTGATTAGTTGCAAGACACAACCAACAAAATCAGACCCAGTAATGGCACTTTTGACTAAACCCCACACTATGATCATGTAATCACACTTTGGTGTTAATTTTACAGTATGTATGATATTTGGACTGACATTTGTATCAATCTTCTGTGATATGACTTATAATATGTAAGCTTGCGGAACAGAGAATTGTGAAAGCAAGAAGGAGAGTAGGGATAGAAAGGTTACCCTTAAGGCACTTGCTAAGCACTTTGACAAAACGGTGTCATCTGCAGACTGGGCCGTCTGTGACGTCAAGTGTGTACTTAACTTTTTTTTGGTGAATTTTTTAAGGGGCTTTAACCTTAGGCTCTGTTCTCTGCAAATGGGACTTGAGATGACTGTGTAATGAGATCAAAGAGATAATGACAGTATTATGAATAAGTTATATTTCCTGTCTGTCTGTGAATGTATTTATTATCCATGTGTGTGTTTGTAAGGCTGACAAGTCAGAAAGGCTGTATGTTAGGGTGAAGAGGATATTGAGCATGAAGGCTTTTGGGAAGTAATATGGATACAAGCAACCAAAACGAGATTCCTTGACCGGGTGTCTGGTAGGGATGAGCTGATCCAAACTCTTTCTAACCCCAGTACTAATTCTATATGATCCGGTGCTTCCCTAATGTCTGGACACACCCTTGTTGCACGAGACACCGTGGTGTTGGCCTCCACAGATGGCGTGCAAGCACAAAGGCATTTATGATGTGTTGTTCATAATGAAGCAAAAAGTCAATCGAGTGTTTTGGGAAAAATGCCATTGACCAAACAATTGTGATTAACTGTAAAGTCTCAAATATTCATGGACATATTGTATCACATTCATCCAATGCCTGTGAAAAAGGGGTCAAATATTTGAAGAAAAAAAAATGCTATGCTAATTCTAATGAAACGAAGGTCGAAAGGTTGAATATCATGCAAACAATTTGATTTGGCTGGAAAAAAAGATATTGGCTCAAATGTAGATTTCTAAGATCTCCTGTTTTTAAAGCATTTAAAATGAATGGGCCATCTTTCTAAAATCCCGAGACATAGGCCTAATAATAGCAAAAAAATAATTCATTATTCAACTTCTTAATTTAAGTTATTTGCTTTCGTCAGTATTTGTGGCACTTATGTCATAAAATCCCTGCGTGCACCTATAGTTAAAAAGATTCAGATCTGCACGACTGAGCGCCGCAACAACTTGCGGAGCCTTCGGGCTTTATGCAAACTAGTGATGACATCATTTTTGGCTTGTGCACCCTCGCACTGTGGCACTACGACGAGCATAACCTAGCTTTTGGGACAGAGTGAGGACCTTGGACTTCCTTAGTGTAAAAGTGCTGCTTATTCACATTTAAAAGGAGCCAGTTTTGGACATTCAATGTGATTAGGATGCCTTCCAGTTGCCTTCCTGTGTAGGGAATTCAGGACACGTCCAACTGGGAATAGACCCAGGGCACACTCCAGAAGACACTGGAGGGATTATATATCCAATCAGTCTTTGTGACACCTTGGAATCCCCTAGGATCAGAGTTCAAGAAAGAAGCTAGTGAGAGGGGCTTCAGGACTACTATGGCTAGCCTGCTACGACTGCAACTCTCAACCCTCATTAGTGGCATAAAATGGATGGATGGCGCTTTAGAAGGCACTGACCAAATGTATTTTTAGTGACTGGAGGTAGGAGGAAGTGTACATTGAGTTTGTCACTGTCCTACCCTTTGGAATTTGTAAAGACAAGGGGATTCACTGACCCCACAGTTGAAATGTATCTAATGTTGATGCAAGTGTAAATTCCAATATACCACAATGCAATGAAAAAACTTTGAACAGCCATTAGAAACACTCCTCACTGCTGGAAACAGCTTCAAAGTCATTACTTCCTATTTATCACTGTGAAATATTTTCACTTTGTTCTCTACAGGGGAACAAACAAACAAAAAAATCTTTCTTTTGCAACCTTTTGTCTTTCAAACACAAATCAATGCTCGAAAGGATGATGGTTTGAGGGCCAACAAAAAAAAAATTATTGTGTTTGTGAAATGTTTGGAAATAAAACATTAAACTAAAAAGAGACCCTAAAGTTCTGGCCATTTTGTGAGGAGTGGGCATACCATCTGGTTGATCCATGACAATTTTAGAAATACTTCCACTTATGTGAACTTTGGCAACTAATAAAATGATAACAAAGAAGCAACATCAATTTAGAATTATGATTCATGATTACTTAATGTACTTGACAAAGTGTAAAGCTGCAATGAAAAATGTATTATCATGTACTGTATGTTGAGAATAAAATCCCTAAAGTAATGCAGTTTTGTTCATAACATGACAATAGTTTTGCATATTGGCCCTTGAAATGTGATTTAAATATGAAGCAAACAGGACTTTTAATACAACATGAAGTAGTCAGCATCGCTTTTCATGAAAAACACTGTGTAGAAAGAGACTGAACAGTGCCTCATTCACACTCTGAGGTGGATTCAAGGGCCTCCATTTTCCTGCAAGGACTAGTACATGAATGGCCTTGTGATGGTGTTAAAGCAAAAGATTGCAGCCACTGTCAAAACACAGAAAAGTCATTGTCTGTTGTCACATGCCACTTTTCTTTTTTAGTTTTACAGGTTTGTATTTTTCTGCTCCAAACTAATGCACATATGTTAATAGTTTAGACAGAACTGCTTACAAAGCCCTGACAGTGACTCAGTGCTTCAGTGCTGACAGAGAGAGAAACATTTGTGCCTCTCACGAACACCACACATGTCAAACTTGCATTTTTATCCCCTCTTGTATAACAGCGCTGGATAGATGAGAGGTATAGCTGCTTCTAAATATACATCTGGTCAAGATAAATCCCTTAAAGGAATGGTGGGGATGAGGTTATCCCTTGTAATGTATAGTTACAGTCGTGAAAAAATTAGGACACCCATGCTATAGTTGACTAAAAAGAGGAATAAAAAAATAATTTTATTAATTAAAAAAATGAGGAAAAATCCAACCTTTAAGGACACCAATTTTATTTGTGAATGAATAATATATCGTAAATAAATAAATGTTCTTCCTTAAAATACAGGGGGCATAAGTAAATACACCCCTATGTTAAATTCCCATAGAGGCAGGCAGACTTTTCTTTTTAAAGGCCAGTTATTTCATGGATCCAGGATACTATGCATCCTGATAAAGTTCCCTTGGCCTTTGGAATTAAAATAGCCCCACATCATCACATACCCTTCACCATACCTAGAGATTGGCATGGTGTACTTTGCAATTCAAACCAGCTATTAGGCTAACTGAAATAAAACCATGCCAATCTCTAGGTATGGTGAAGGGTATGTGATGATGTGGGGCTATTTTAATTCCAAAGGCCAAGGGAACTTTGGAATTGGAACTTTTTTTATTCCTCTTTTTAGTCCACTTTAGCATGGGTGTCCTAATTTGTTCACATGACTGTATATTTGAACTAAGGCATGGACGAGAAGCATTTAACTGTCTATTGTTCTTTATATCGTATACGTATTACACAATACTGATGGAAATCAGTTTTCCTACCTTTATTTTTGGCAGTAAAGTCTACATCTGCCCGAAAGCTGAACGTTTTAACATGATTATGTCACGCCCAATTCAAGTTAAAATGTTGAAGGTTTCCAGCTGAGTAGCAGAAAATGTCCACATATCCCAGTAAAGTCACCGTGCATGCTATCATTGTGCCCCTGTATTACGGTCTACGAAGCAGCTCCAGGATTTGCCTCTCGATGACATCATCACTACATTCTATCATGGTTAATGCTTTCTAAATCCACATAACGCTGTGGCGTTTCTATGTCCAGGCAAAACTTTATGACATGTTCATTCATTATTAGAAACAGCACATTTATCTACTGGTAACAATTCCCAAGCAGACATTCAAGTGTATTATCCTTTTCAAAAAGCTTGCCAGACACACGTCCATTATTATACCCTCAGTGTAAAAATATTTTTTTAATGATTGCCCCTGCACTTTGTACTTTGAATGTGATTTTGACTTTGACTGGCATAGTGTGTGAAGTGTCCTTTATATTTCATAGAATGCTGTGCTGTTAAACAAAAGCCTAAAAATGAGCTGTGGATTATTTTTAGGGGTATTTATGGTGCTTGAGTGATGACACTTAGAAAAAAGCTAAATTTTTGTGGAGCAGACAGTAAGCACATTTGGAATATGGTACTGTCACATTATATTATTTTCTTTTGCTCCTTCAATAAAATACAAATTCTGCAGATCCTGTAAGGCATACAATGTGTAAAACAAGCTGTCAACCTGAACGGAACAATCACTGCTGGCTCAAAACTTAGCCAATGAATGTGACCCTCTTCTGTGACAGTGAATTATATTGCACCCATATTATTAGAAGCTATTGCGTGATGTATCTTTGGAGATTTCCAAAAAGAAATGTCCTTAATGTTGGGCATCCAGTGGACCAACTGGTTTAACTACTCAACCACATCAGAAAGTGGCAAAGCGAAAGTCATTCATGCATCCTCGGGAAATAGGTAGTGCTGGAGGCTTGGTGACGTAGTAACTACGTACGGTCATGTAGTGGTTTTAGCTAGTTTTGATTGTGGTAAACTGGATACAAAGAGGAAAGCTCTGTTGATGTTGCTTGTCATTCAGTAACTAACATGATAGCTCCTTTTTGTTTGCTTTTGGCCAGCAGCTGTGGCGGATGTGTGAGGGTGCTGAGAGGCGCCAGTGCCATTGTGGCAGCAACCCCCTGTTGGGCCCTCGGAAATGCCGTCACATTTTCTTGTAGGAACCATGGAAAGCCACTGCAAGGTTGATCCAAAATAGATGTGACTGTCAGTTTAATAAAATATATTAATTTTCTAAATGTCTTGTTTCATTGTCACGGCCATTTCTTCCCATGTTACAAGTTTCCTTAAATGAGTGAAACAACCCTCCTCTAGGTTGTAATGGATGATTAATTGTCAGTCTGTGTGGTCAAACACAAATGTGCACCTTTCCTGAATTCTACTGCAGAAGAGAGAAGTTGGTAGCACATATTCCTACGTTTAACCTGTTCTTAGATGATGAACGACATCACTGGTAAAATTTGCAATTAGTTTCAGAGTTTATTTTAAGGGGACCTATGGAGTTTCCTTTGGAGTTGTATATCCAGCTTTACTAGTCTGTGGCCTTTTTCTTCACTGCCTTTGCAGGCGCATTGATATGCTTCTTTGAGTGCAACTTCCAACAACATTAAATCAGCTGACTAGCGTTAAACTGGCTGCAGGGATTTGTGTAGTGCACACGTGCTCGCACATATGTATCTTTGTGCATGATTGAAATGAAAACGAAAGGACCTACTCTTAAAAGCATTGCTATATGGCGCTACTAGTGGCCACAGGGTTTCAGCACAATATCTCTGATTAGATTGCATTGGTGGGATTATAGATAAATTGTTTTACATTGTTTCTGCCACTGCTGACAAATTTCAATTGAGTACACAAGTCACACCATGTCTAAATCCAACATGAATACCGCTTGGGGTACAGCATGGTTGTTTTTTTTCAGTTGGTAGCGCATATTCACAGTAATTCCATCATGGATGTGACATATGGCAGCCATACGGTATTTTAACTGTATGCTCTCTATAGCAGTAAAATGTTGTGGATGCGCCGTAGGCCTAAAACCAAGGACTTCTGGTTGATCAAGATATGGGCAAGTCATTCAGAGCTCAGTGATAACGTTTGTTGTTCATTGGCCACATGTACACACACACACACACACACACACACACACACACACTGTGAGATGAGAGTGTATTAAGTGTCACCTGCTGGCTACTTCTGAACACTGCAAACACACACACACACACACACACACACACACACACACACACACACACACACACACACACACACACACACACATACTGTTCCAAAGTCACCTGCTGCTTCTCCCCGCTTCTTTCCTCTGTCTCTCTTTCACACTGTCTTCTTCACCTTTGCACCTCTCTCCACCACAGCCTCCTACCAACTCTCACACTCAGACACATGATGCGCAACACACACCGCCTCCTTCTCATGTCTGGGCAAGGACACAGTCAAGCTGACTCACCCAGAATTGAACTGTCATCTGTGTCACCTCAGGCTTTGTGTGTGTGTGTGTGTGTGTGTGTGTGTGTGTGTGTGCGTGTGTTCCCGTGTGTGAGCGTCACCTTGGGCTGGGAGTGTACTGTGGGAGGTTACTGCACAACATGCACAAGCTGGGGTGTATGGGCAGAGGCACAGGACTTGATTTGATCATCATCTCAGAGACAGAGAGAACATGACTAATATGCTT